>NC_138545.1:26876013-28107519 GCF_964234715.1 Podarcis melisellensis | reverse complement strand
ACCATTCACCACCCCATTCCTACTATTAGGAATGAGAGAAAAGCTTTGCAGGTAGGTTTCCGGTGGGGTGGGGGCCAAGATTCCTATTGAGACAGCAACTGGGCAAAGCCTTACATTCCTCCCCCCTCAGTGTCACAGTCCGCATCTGTCTTGGACTCCCCACACTGACTTGTGTGTGTTTTAAAAGCAGTATGCCAAGGCTAAATACATCAACAATGTCGCATCTTACTTGGCCCCTAATAGTTCACCAGCAGACAGGAAAATAAGGAGGCAGAAAGAGGCCACTCCCCATACCTTTCAGCTGCTGTCTTCTCCCACAAGTGGAAAGAGAAGAGAGAACAGGGACTGAGTGTTTGTTTGCTACTTAGGTTTCTGAGGCAAACTCCTCTGGTTATAATAGTCAGAAGTGTTAAATTGTTCTCCCCAAAGCTTAGTGAATTAGTACAGCAACAGCTGCTGTGTGGTTTCTTCATCATTCTGTTGATTTGACCTCATGTTGTCTTCATGGTTGGTTCAGCCCTTGGCATCTCTGATAAGTCATTAGTGGGGGCATTTTACTTGCAGTAGTTGTTGTAGTTACTGAATAAAGCTCTTTTTTGTCTTCTGTTTTTGTGCTGGGGGATGTGAGACAGATTCCCCCCCCCTTAAATTGCAGTTGCTTTTGCATAAAGGCAGATGTAGCAGACAAGGATGTTGAGTTTTCCAAAGATTCATGCCTTCCTTGTAGCTTATCAGAGATATCTTATTCCTTGCTTGTTGATACTTGTTAGGGGACATACAAAAAGGTCACAGCCAGGCTACTTGCATGGCTTGGTAGATTTACTTCAGGATGAAATGCAAAAACACACAATCCCTAAAGAACTAAAACTCTGTAAATTCACAACGAAAAGAATAAGTCATTCATTCGAAACCTTTCAGGGTGATTACTGGAACCAAGTTATGTAGAGGCGTGGTTTCAGATTTAGCTTCCAAATTGTGGTTTGTAATTAGGTGCCCGAGCCTAGGGCTCAGGCACTCTGTCCTTCCTTTTGGGTGTGGCAGTTCCCTTTCTCATTTCCTCGTTTGAGACAAACCATAAGTAGTTGTTTCGTTCAAACAGGCAAGCTATAGTTAAACATTCTCCTGCAAACAAGGACCGGCTATCAGGCTCAAACCATGGCTTCCAATCCTGGTTTACAAAACAAGTTGCGGTTCGAATGGAATGGTAAACAATGGTTAGTGTCTAATCAGGGTAGGGGTGACCTGCACACAACCCAGAGGTTGCACTCACAACTGTGCCACCTCAGATTGTTTCAGCCCCTGTCCTGTTTCCTTCCTGTGTGCCACCTTTGACCTGTCAGGTTCTAAATGGTTCTTGAATAATGCTGACATTCTCTTATACTGGAGGATGACCACCTTGAGCATCAGCTGGAACCTAGAATCACAGAATTGAAAGAGTTGGAAGGAAGCCTGAGGATCCTCTAGTCCAGTGTTTCCCAAGCTTGGGCCTCCAGCTGTTTTTGGACTACAACTCCCATGATCCCTAGCTAGCAAGATCAATGGTCAGAGATGATGGGAATTGTAGTCTGAAAACAGCTGGAGACCAAAGGTTGGGAAACACTGCTCTAGTCCAACCCCTTGCCATGCAGGATTCTCAACTAAAGCATCCATGACAGGTGGTCATCCAGCCTCTGCTTAGAAACCTCCAAGAAAGGAGCATCCGGGGTGTGTGTGTCTGCCCCCATGTTGGAACAGCTCTTACTTTCAGAAAGTTATTCCTGATGTTTTAACCATAATCTCCTTCATTGTAAATTTAATCCACTGGTTTGGGTCTTAGCCTCCAGAGCAAGCGAAAACAAGTTTGCTCCATCCTCCATGCAGTGTGGTAATGTACTTCAGTCCATTATGAGCACTCGGTCTTCACGTAAGTTGACTGATCCACATCTAGTAACGCTCAGAAGGCAGCCCAACCTTGCTTTTTATTTTCCATGAGTGCCAACATAGAAAGATGTGACAAGAAGTGGCCCATATGCTCACATGTACCAGTGTTAGTAATTTCCAGGGGCTAAACAAGGTTCTTCCAACTCATGAAAATGGCTCTTGTCTGGTTACTTGAAGGAGATTCCTGCCTGTCAAGAGCATATAGTCTAACAAGGTGGCTTTTGCACACATTGTCTGAAACTTGTACACCTGGGAAGTTCTGCTGTGTAAAGGATCCCTTTGTGGGAGAGGTGGTGCTGGGCAATCTCTGTTGATACAAGTACACAAAGGACTCTGCTGTACAGCAAATGTAGTAAGTGTTAGGTCTTTATGTGGTGTTTGTGCTGTTCTTTTCTGTTTGTTTTACTGGTAGTTATATTTCATATAACTTGCTCTTGTTTTCCTTCCTCATATTTAATTCATACTTCATATAACTTATCCTTGTTTTCCTTCTCTCTCTCTCTCTCTCTCTCTCTCTCTCTCTCTCTCTCTCTCTCTCTCTCTCTCTCTCTCTCTCTCATAAACACACACGCACAAACCCTATCTCCAGCATGCAATCAGAATATAGTATGTTCTTTCCTATTCCCCAACTGTTTTAAACTGTGCTTGGCCTTTTACATTGTTAGTCTGCCATATCTTGATTTCTTGGGTTCTTAGCGGTCCTATTAGCTCATGGGCTGTGGGTGGAAGTTCTTAAAGCACAATGTTACACATGTTTACTCAGAAGTAAGTCGCAGTATGTTTGGTGGGCTTTACTCCCAGGTAATTGTACATGTAGGATTTTAGCCTAACACTATTTTTTAAAGGATGCTTTTCTTAGTGCAGCCAATCAGCCAAGGCTTTTCTGATGGCTGGAAACACTAAGGTGGTAGTTTTAGACTGCTCATTCTTTGAAAGTCTGCTGAAACACTTGTGGATATGCTTACTAGTTTTAATAATGCCTAAGATATGAATAGGGACACGGGTGGCGCTGTGGGTTAAACCACATAGCCTAGGACTTGCCGATCAGAAGGTCGGCGGTTCGAATCCCCACAACAGGGTGAGCTCCCATTGCTCGGTCTCTGCTCCTGCCAACCTAGCAGTTCTAAAGCATGTTAAAGTGCAAGTAGATAAATAGGTAACGCTCTGGGGGGAAGGTAAACAGCGTTTCCGTGTGCTGCTCTGGTTCGCCAGAAGCGGCTTAGTCATGCTGGCCACATGACCCAGAAGCTGTACGCCGGCTCCCTTGGCCAATAAAGCGAGATGAGCGTCGCAACCCCAGAGTCTGTCACGACTGGACCTAATGGTTGGGGTCCCTTTACCTTTAAGATATGAGTATTATAAATAATTTCTTATTTTAATACCGTGTCTTCAGCAGGTAGGGCAGGGCAGAAATTTAGGTCTTTTCAACACCAATTCTAGGTTTCGCAATATGTACCATCAATCTCTTTTATAGATCAATAACTTCTTATTCTCATTGAGTCTGCAGGAGAGGCTTCCCTTACTTCTTTCAGGTGTCTTGTACTTGAAATCCTGTAACATGTTCTTTTTCTGCCTCAGGTCATTGCCCTCTGCATAGACTTGATTGTATCAGAGGCTCTCAGGGCGACTGATGCTGTTATAAATAGATGACACTTACAGGGTATTGGCAGGGGGGAAAAGTTTTTTATTATCTGTCATTTGTGTCTCCTGACTTCGTAGATATCAAAGTTGGGGGAAATTGAGAAGGAATAATTATTTTTTTCTTGGAGCCTGATTGGGTGCATGCTTAGTAGCAAATTTCATTAGACTTGATCATGGGTAAGTGTGCATAGCATTGCAGCCTTATAGAGTAACCCTGTGCATTTTTGCTCTGAAATAATCACAGTAGGATTTGCCTTCCAGGTAAATAGCCATAGGATTGCAGCCTTAGGCAACAATCCTATACATATTTATCTGGAAGCAAACCTTAACTAGCATATTGGGACTTGTGTCTGAGTTAACATGCATAGGATTGAGCTACACAACTCTCTGCATTTTGTAATACTTAACAAAAAAAAAATCTTATTTTAGTCCGCAAGTGAGGAACCTTTGTTGGACTCCAGTTCCCATCAGCCTCAACCAGCTTGGCCCCAGTGGATGATGGGGATTGTAGTCCAGTAGCTGCTGGAGGGAGGGACGTGGGTGGCGCTGTGGGTTAAACCACAGAGCCTAGGACTTGCCGATCAGAAGGTCGGTGGTTCGAATCCCCACAACGGGGTGAGCTCCTGTTGCTCGGTCCCTGCTCCTGCCAACCTAGCAGTTCGAAAGCACTTCAAAGTGCAAGTAGATAAATAGGTACCGCTCTGGCGGGAAGGTAAACAGTGTTTCCGTGCGCTGCTCTGGTTCGCCAGAAGCGGCTTAGTCATGTTGGCCATGTACGCCGGCCAATAAAGCGAGATGAGCGCCGCAACCCCAGAGTTGGCCACTAATGGTCAGGGGTCCCTTTACTTTTACTTAGCCCCTGGAGGGCTACAACTCCCCCTCCCCTCCCCCCTTCTAGTCATTATTCTGTTAAATGTACTACTACGTTTAATCTGAATTGCTGCAGAAAATTTTCTGTAACCCAACATTTGTGAGAACAAATGAAACTCCAAATGTTATCACCCCATATAATCAGGGCATTAAAAAAAAACATACAGAAGAAAACGAGGAACAAGGAGCTGTCACATGAGATTACCATCTGAGTAACCGTGCAAGTTAAAAGGAACGTGTTGCAGCCTTGCTCTACTGCCTGCATTAGCTCCCCTGTTCCAGTCCAGTTGCAGTTCAAGGGGCTAGTTCTGACCTGCAAAGTCCTTAATGACGTCAGCTCTATATACTTTCAGAGACTTGCATTCATCTCTGTGTTCCATCTTGACCTTTTGAGGTCTAGTAAGGAGTGCCAGGTGGACGACAGTGCCGTCTCTGTGCCAAATTTGAGAAGCAGTGATAGTGCAGGGAAGCGCTAGTGGGTGGGTGGCTGCTCAGCTTTTTGTGAGAACAGTCATCCTCCAAACCTTAGAACTGGCAGGGGTGGATGGGTGGGAGGGCTTGTTCCTCGTAGTTCCAAAGGCCCCCCCCCCCCGAAGCCCAAAATAACATTGTGGGCGATTCTTGCTGCTTCCCCAGATCCAGTGTTGGGAAGGAAGTATGGGGGTGATTTGGCCACTGAGTTTCTAAGAAGCAGCGTCAACTTGTCAAAACTCACCCCTTTCAAGCTGCAGCTTCAACAGGGGTTGTAGTGGTGTTTGGTACCTGCTTTCTTCTGTTTCTGGTTTAAAGAGGAGGGCAGAGTCCCAAAGTATGTGCAGCTATTCCTTTCCCTCCTTCCAGGAAGTGGGAAAGAGCCAGACCAGTGTGTAGCCTTCTGCATATAGCTGTCTGGCTTCTCCCATCTAAGCTTTTAAAGAGCTAGTAAGCTCTTTAAGGCTACAAGGGAAAACAAGGGCGTCTCTCATTGCCTAGAGGCAGTTCATACGTAGCCACTCAGCTGGCCATCTGTGGCCATCTCCAACCTGGTTCCTAATGATCATGTAAATATTCAAACATTGTGTTCCTGATTTTGTTATTGATTGCCATTATTGCTGGGCTTCCCAATATTCTCTGTTTGTGTGTGTGTGTGTGTGTGTGTGTGTGAGAGAGAGAGAGAGAGAGAGAGAGACAGACAGACAGACACATGCCTTGACAGGAAAGACATGAAGCATTTTGAGATTTTTTTTTCCTGCTGAAAATTGACCCCTAAATGGCTGCTACTTCCTGTTGAAGGTACTGTTTGTAATATTTCCAGGGCTAAAAAGGAACCAGGAGGGAGCAAATTTCAGCAGAAAATGGGTGTGATCCCAGCCCCATACCCTGTGGCAGCCACTTTTCCAAAATACATTGGTACCTCAGGTTACAGATGCTTCAGGTTACAGATGCTGCTAACCCAGAAATAGTACCTTGGGTTAAGAACTTTGCTTCAGGATGAGAACAGAAATCATGCGGTGGCAGCAGCGGGAGACCCCATTAGCTAAAGTGGTATTTCAGGTTAAGAATGGACCTCCAGAACGAATTACCGCTCTCCAGGCTTCAGGAAGCTATCCGCAAGCCTTGCGCGACCGGCAGGAGTTCCCCCGGGCACGCAAGGCTTGCGGGCTGCAGCCTGGAGCACGGGGAGCCCTCTGGAGGATGCCCCGTGCTTCGCACAGGTGTCCGCAAGCCTTGCGCGCCCGGCGGGAGTTGCCACGGGGCTCGCAAGACTTGCGGATAGCAGCCTGTTCTGGGGGCTGGGGTCAGGGGAAGCTCGGGCTTCCCCCACTCCAGCCCCGCGGCTGGGGGGGGGAAATAAATTTTTCTTACTTATTTCGCCCCCCCAAAAAATGAGGTGCGTCCTGTGGGCCAGTGCGCCCTATAGGGCATAAAAGCAAGGTTAAGCAAGCTTGTTTAAACATGCCGCTAACATCATGCCCTTGCTGCTAATGGGCTTTTGCCCGTTTCTTCTGTGTTGCTCTTTTCGTGAATATGCTTCGATTGCATTTCTAAGCAAAGTAGAATCAATTTCCAGGAGCAATGCAGCAAGATACCAGATCATACAATCTGGTATCTTGCTGCGTTGCTTCTCATGCTTTAGGGCTATCAAGTTCTGCTGCATGAGAAGGGTGCTAGGGGGGCTCTTGCAAATACCTTGTAACCTAAAAAGCCCTCTGGATGTGTGATAAGTGACCTCGGATAGTTCAGTTGGTAGAGCATGAGACTCTTAATCTCATGTTTGTGGGTTCGAGCCCCAAGTTGGGGGTGGGGGGAGATTCAGGCATTACAGGGAGTTGGATTAGATTGACCCTCATGGTCCCTTCCAACTCTGTAATTCTAATTTCTGCTGCAGGACTTAACTTTTTGGTTCACTGCTGCAAGCAGAAGGGAGTGAAGAAGCACAAACTTGCACAAATGATGTTCTGATTGTGTGTATGTGATACTGGGTGCCTTCTACCAGCTAAAGCTGATGAGCCAGCTGCAACTCTTCTTGCACAGGGATAACTTCGCTTTCATTAGCCATGCTCACGACCTCCAGGTTAGACTACTATGACGTCTTTCAAGTGTCTGCCTTTGAAGAGTGCTTTAAAACTTCCAGTAAGTAAAAACACATCTGCTATCTCTGCCCGATAAACCAGGCCAATGTGCTTAATCAGCTTCACAGGCTCCTGGTCTAACCACAATTCAAAATGTTGATGTATACTTCTTTTTGTTTTACAGAAGAAGTTTTTTTCTTTTTTCTTACTAGTTTTTTGTTGAATTTTCAAGAAAGAAACAAAAGCAAATACAGTCAAACAATACAAACTAAATTGTAATAAATCAGGATGTCTTCTGTGCAGTGCAAGTCAGAGAGAAGACAGTAGTCCGGGGATGGGTAGCTGGTGGTCCAGTCCAATTGAATGTTCAGACATTCGAGCAAATAGAGCTGCATAAAGCATCCAGATATCAAATAATTTCCCATCTTGCTTGTGTCTAGGTAAGATCACCTTCTCCTACGCTGCCAACTGAGTCATGTCCTCTACCCATTGCACAGTTGGGGCGAGGTAGACTTCCCTTTCTAGTATTGAAGCATTAGACCTTTAATCACCATGAATGCTCCTAGAAGCCATTTGAATTGTCACTCTGTCTGGTTATAAAGGACTGGTATGTAATTCAATAGAATATTCACACCTATATTCTATCTCAGGACAAACAATCCTACATGACTTGGGCCTTGATTACATGAAGGATTGTCTTCTCCAGCAGGAGCCTGCCACCATCTTTTGGGGATCCATCAGCTGTTCCACCTGATTGGTGGCAACGCGGGGGAAGACCTTTTTGGTTACGGTGCCTTGTTCTTACGTGCTCTCTCTGAGGAGATTCACTTAACATTTATTTTCTTTTGGCAAGCTCTTTTATTTTCCTTGGCTTTTTAGTTCCTAACGAGCACTGTTTTGATGCTGCTGTTTTTATCTTGCTGTTATTTGCCGTTTTTATTACTGTTCTGCTATTTTTGGATTTTGTTACCTCCTGGAAATGACAAGGAATGGAGCAATATAAATTTATAAAATATGTGAGGTTTTATGCGGAGGTTTCTCCACTTCCCACCCCCACCCCAAGACCAGGAACTATTTGTGTTTGTGTTTTGAGTTTGTTTGCGGAGCATGCAGTGGATAGATACTTTGAGATGATGGCTTTTTTGCATTGGCACAACTTTTGCAGTCATGTGATACACACCGGCATGTGTGTGTTGGGTTAGGGATTGTGAATATGATTTTTTTTTTTTTAAGTGATGCCGGCAAAGCTGTGGATGACTCAGCATTCTTCGAGGAGGGAGCTGTACAGCTTGAACTTTGCAGCAAATGCCTGTATCTCTTGTGTTCTTCAGTCTTGCAGCTGTTTAGGATATAAGTTAACGAACGGGAACACTAGTTTTGAAACTTTATGAATAGTTGGCAGAGGGTGCATAAGGCTATGGTTTTCTAAAAAAGGAGTGCTGGCATGTTGCACTTCCTGGCTTGTCCTCCCCCCTCCCCAACGGACATCTGTGTATGTCTCTCTTACAAATCTCTGTAGAAATCTGACAAGTTGATGAGTGGTTTATACTACTAGTAAGCATTTATCTACTGCCAACAGTGTGCTTGTATACAGGGGTGACTTGATCCCTTTCCAGAAGGATTATAGTGCAAGGCAACACATAGCTGTACTATTCAGTATATAGAATTGCATAACTGGTGCAGGCTTTCACATCATACGATACTAAGCTGATGGTGAGTGGTGCTGGTGGGCAGGGGACTTCTAGATCTTAAGGCTGCCTAGTAAAGCTCAAAAAATACATTGATGCACAACTTCAGTTATTTTCAGCCAGTGTGTCTTGTCACCCTGGGGTGCCTTAAATGATAGTCAGAGGTGCTGTGGACAACACTGGCCTCTGTCCCTCTTTCCTTCCCTCTCTCTGATGCCCTCTCACACCTCTGCCTCTCAAAGGCTTGCACAGCTGTTGGTTGCAGCAGCCCTGGCTGCAAGTTCCTCAGGCAAATGCTGCCTCTGGGCTGGTCAGGGGGTGCTGGTTGCCAGGAACTGAAGAGGCTTCAGAGTAAGCAAGCAAGTGGGCAAGGGAGCCCAGTTCGCCAGACCTTGCTGTTGGGAATAGGCACTTCATAAGTACCTCTCCTATTGGTCACTGACCTTGCAACCTGCCTGTCCTCAGTCTTCACATGTGATTCCTTCCAGTCACTTCCAAAAAGTTGCAGATTTTGAGGGGTAGAATGCTGCCTATGAGAAAGAGGAAGGTAGGTGGCTGGTAGCCCTACTGCAATGCTTTACTTATCAAGGCTGTTTGGGACCAGCTGCCTGCATAATTATGCTGTACTTAAGTTTAACGTTTAAGAGAGAGAATTTGGAGTCCCACAAGCATATAGGGGTATGTTTAGCTCTTATTTTGAATTGTGGCCCCAAGGTTGGCAGCGGAACTTTTTATTTTTTTTTTTTTTTATAATAATGTTTTTATTTGCTTTTTTCCAAGGTCAGATACATCGTCAGTTATTCAACAAAGGCAGTTTTACAGAAAGAAAAGGAAAAAGGTTATAAGCAAAAAAAGAGATCTTACTTTACAAAACAATTTTTCATGATCTACTGGACTTCCCCACATCTTCCATCCCCTGCATCTTTTTCAATAAAATAAAGTTACAGCAAATTAATACCTTGTTTCCTGTGTTTTGTACTTTCCTCAATTGTATATTAGGTTTAGGGGAAATATTGTTAGTTCACAATTCCAACAGTCCTCAATATAGAAACTTTACCCTAGACTTTAGTCATTTCATCATCAGAACTTAAATTCAGCAATATCAAAAATTTGAAATCTGAAGCTTGTTGTCTAAAAACTTAACAAATTCTCAACATTCACATAACTTATAATGTTTTTGTAAATAGTCCTTAAATTTTTTCCAGTCCTCTTCCACTACCTCTTCTCCCAGGTCTCGGAACTTTTTAAAGGCTGTAGTGGAGGTAGAGCAGGCTTATTACATCAGGCAAAGCTGCTGCTGCTGCTTCTTCTTCTTCTTCTTCTTCTTCTTCTTCTTCTTCTTCTTCTTCTTCTTCTTCTTCTTAGGAAGGACTCCTGGATGGTTAAGTCCAGTCAAAGGCGACTATGGGGTTTCGGCGCTCATCTTGTTTCAGGCCGAGGGAGTCGGCGTTTGTCTACAGGCAGCTTTCCGGGTCACATAGCCAGTATAACTAAACTGTTTCTGGCACAGTGGGACACTGTGACAAGTGCCAGAACACATGGCAATGCCTTTTACCTTCCCGCTGCAGTGGTACCTATTTATCTACTTGCACTGGTGTGCTTTCAAACTGCTAGGTTGGCAGAAGCTGGGACCGAGCAACGGGAGCTCACCCCGTCGCGTGGATTCAAACTGCCAACCTTCCAGTCGGCAAGCCCAGCTGGCTTAGTGGTTTAGACCACAGTCCAGAAATAATAATAGTAATAATTATTATTTTTCTGAGCTTTCCTCAAGTGTAATTTAATTGGTGATGGGGAGAAGGAATTGTGTGTGTGTGTGTGTGTGTATATGCGCTGAAAAGCAGGAGGAAGGGGAGGGGAAGGAAAGATAGGACCCCTGGGCAACCCTCTGTGCTCTGTGCCCCCCATGCGCACAGCAGTACCTGGTAGGGCTGCATTCCCCTTCCTCCCTACAGGGTAGGAACTTACCATGGTAAGTACCATTCACTTTCCTCAAGTGTACTTGAGTTGACAAAACAATATTAGTTCAACATAATCTTCTATTTATGTGGATGTGCTGGACTCATTCAGCAGACTGGTGAGTAAGTATGCCAGTATTACTGCACATTTAAGGTTTCTTCCAACCATTATAATCATACTTTACATTAGGGAACTGATAGCGCGTGGAGGGGGAGGGAAATGACTTTGGTTCCAGGCTTCATAGGACTGGAGTTTTGTGCTCTTGACTGTATTAACTTATGAAATATAATACTGATGCTGCATTGAAGAAAAAGCTGAACGTTTCACACAGATGAGGCCTTCAGAGCCATATTTTATTTTATTACTTTCCTTTTTTGTCAAGGGTGGGGAAGGGAGTTCAGCTGTAGAAATTGTTCAATTCAGTTTCTTCATAAGCAGAAACATTATAATCTGTTAATGAGATCATTTCTAAATAACGATTCCCCCTCCTGCCCTGCTGGAGGTTGTTGTGAAAACTTGTTCAATAGAGTTCTCCTGCCTTTTATCTATGGGGCCAAGAGCTGGGACACTTGGGGGAGGGTGGAAACCTTGCTATGTGAGGGAGCGTGGAACAGCAGAGGGAGGGGAAGCAATTGAACCAGTTTAAAAGAAAAAGCTTTCATGGAAAAGAGTTAAGACGAAATGGGCAGGCTCAGACAGGCTGATCCAATGGACTCTAGTTCCTTCCCCCCTCTGTGCATAAATATCACAAAGCAGAGATCCTCTAAAATCTAATTTAAAAATATACTGTATGTATATATATTTGCAAAGTACTTTTATGAGATGTAAAACAGTAAATTTTAGTTGTAGTAACTCCTATATTTGAACAGATAATATTGGTCGTGGCTGAACCATATGTTAGCTGTTTTATTTTTGAAGCTAGAAAGATATTTCCTAATTCCTGTATGCTAGCATCAAACATTTAGATTGCCAGCCTCACATAATTAATAGGATCAGGAAAGAGGAAGGTGTCTCTTAGTTTAGCCTACCCTTCCCCAACCTGATGCCCTCCAGATGTTTTGAATTCAAAGGGAAGCAAAGTTCTCCATTCCCCTACTACTGTATTGCTATTCACAGTGATAAACTCTTTGTGTTCCTAGAAACATGAGTTGTGTACCCCCCCACACACACACACCGTTTTCAGCCCGGGAGTGCTTTGGGGCATGCTTATGCGTGCTGGTGCATCGGGGCGGTTGGGGGGGGGAGTATTCAATGGCCTGTATTCAGATTTTTAGAAATTGAAGTTGGTACTTAATCTTAATTCAGATTAATAACCTACACATTCTTCATCATAATGAGACTGATAGTCCAGATGATAACTGAACAACATATTAGGTTTGTCCAGTATTTTTTTCTCCACTCCCCCACCCCCCAGTAGTTTAAAAGAAAAAAGATCCAAGCTTCTCCCCCTGGGGAAAACCTTTGCAGTAAATAGTATGCTAGCCCTTTTAGTTGAGTGATAACTGCCCAGCCTGGGGCTATACTGTAAATATACTGTTGGTAGGTCAGTGCTGTTTCCAGTTTTATTGATTGGAAAACCAAGTCTGAGAAACATTAAATTTGCCTATTGAGTTTATCTGATCAGGTGAGTTAGAAATGAAGAAAAATTGGGTGTGGGTTGTTAGTGGGTAGAGGTAAACAATAATCATTGTGCGTGTGAGAGAGAGGTGTGTATACTTGATATGGACATGAATGGAATCATGTACAGTGGTACCTTGGTTCTTGAACGAAATCCATTCCAGAAGCCCATTCAGCTTCCAAAATGTTTGAAAACCGAGGTTCAGCTTCCCATTAGTTGCAAGAGCTTCTTGCACTCAGTGGAAGCTGTGTCGCATGTTCGGTTTCTGAAAAACGTTCAAAAACGGAAGCATTTACTTCTGGGTTTTCGGTGTTTTGGGAGCCAAAATCTATGACAACGGAGCTGTTTGGGAACTGCAGTACCACTGTATTAAGTTTTACCAATATTCTACCCAGAAACAAAAATAACATAAAACACCCTGTCCAAAGGATTTTGAATTAAAATCAGTGTATCAGCGATGGTGTGGTGATCAGATACAATGCTTTGAATTAAATTAATTGCACTTAATTTCCGCTGAAATCACTGAGTCATAATTCGAGTCCTGATTAACTTGTCTCATTAATTTCATTAGGATCTTACTGCAATTGACTTAGGGTTGTATCAAACACTGGTCATACCTGTACTTTGAAATCAGTGGACACAACTCACTTAAACTCATTGATCTCAATAAGCCTATTGTGATTATGACTTAGTTGGATACAACATGTAGTCTTGATCTAACACAATGTATTGATTGATTTGAGGTACAGAGACATTGCCAACCAAGTGCATTTACTCATTTTGACTTGTTATATCTGCTCATATTGCCCATTTTTCGAGCAGGGGTGGCTAACCTGTGGCCCTCCAGATGTTGTTGGATTCTCAACTCCCATCGTGAACCTAAGGTTGGAGGTTAGCTACTCTGGATTTTAGAGTTTGGGTTTGGAGCAATTAAGCACAGTCATAGTATATATAAAATGAACGGGGGTTGAGAGGTATATCAATTTATGTGTTGCCATTAAATCATGATGTGTTGCTGATCTGCAGTGTTTTTTCTGGTACAGTCAAACCTCGGCTCCCGAACGCCTCCGTTTTGGAACGTTTCAGCTCCCGAGTGCCAAAAACCCAGAACTGCTCCAGTTTTCAAACGATTTTTGGAAGTTGAATGGCTTCTGGGGAGTTTTTTTCTTTTTTCACCATTGACTTTGCCAACCGCCCTTTGATCCTCGGTTGTCAAACGTTTCAGAAGTCGAATGGTCTTCCAGAAGGGTTACGTTCGACAACCAAGGTTTGAATGTACGATGGCATATTTGAGCATCTGAATATATAAGGGTTGCCATATTTCAAAAGGTGAAAATCTGGACACAAAAGTTGTTGAGCTGCTTGGGGTGGCGGGCAAAGTTGTTGAGCTATTTCTAAGAAAATTCGCCAAAATCTACACTACCAACATAGGTTGCATATGTCTGGATTTTCCTGGACATTTCAGTGATACCTGCCAGACACTGCTTACGAGGGCCAAATCCCAGCTATGTCTGGGAGATTCCAGACATATGGCAATCCTTGAATGTATGATTTTGTTAGCTATGTTTTGAGGATAGGCCTTCCCTCTTGTATCAGGTCAGAGTGCCATGGTGCTCACATAGGTAGTTCATTCTGATCACCAGTCCCGTGCCATGGTTGCTGACTGTGAAGGAACATAAGGTAGCAACTTATGCCTGATGGTATTAATATTTATAATTCTCACCATTGTACAATGGTGTGAAGAAACAACCTCTTGGCTGAGAATCCAGCTTGGTTTCTCTTCAGATTATAGAGTGGTGGTATGTGGAAATTAGTATCTCCCACCCCCATATTTTTTCTAAAGGAAAAAAAATCACTCCACCCCAAAACAACAACTCATTGCCACTCACAGAATGTGAATGGTAAGTCTAGGATTATTCAGCTATATTAGGGCATAGGCCTTGATCTTATTGGGAGTTTTCAATTCAAGCTAGGCCTTTTCAGATGGTTCTGCGACATTGCAGCATAACAATGCGAGAGCAAATGTCTTAAGAACTTGCCTTCTCTGTGCTGCCCTCCCTTGAGATGGATGCAATCTCCAATAATGTTTTGTTATTTATTTAATTTAAAATATTGGAGTCTGTGTGGTACAGAGGTTAAACAGATGGTGTCAGCAGAAAGTGTAAGGGAAGTCTCTCATTGCTCCCACTTAACATTATCTGGCTGCTTGCTCATGCAAAGGGGAATACTGAATATATTTTTATTTACACAAGACTGCTTCTTGGTAATGTGTACAGAGGCATATTTCTAAAAAACAGACTTGGTATCCCTCATTGTACCTTTCCATGCGGTCCACCGCGAGAAGAAAAGAATAAGTTTTCCAGGTTCTCAGATGCGGGGAGATCTAGAAAGGTCTTTCAGCAGACTGGGTGAGAGATACAACTGTTTCCCTCATTTCCCTTCCTCCTCCTTCCAAATGTGCTTTACTCACAGGACTCAGCCATACAGCTGCAAATAAAACATTTTAAGTGTGTTTTAAGTACAATATACAATGTGACACTAGATGCCAATGGTGAGCCTTATGGAAAATTCAATGTATTTTTAAAAACACTTTAAAAAAAGCATTTTCAGAACATTTTTTATGTGTGTAGATTTCACCACAGTCTCTACATGGGTGTCCCATGTTGGACAGTTGCAGAACGGGCAGTGGATAATGGGTCTGTCTTTTCGACCAAAACCCTGGACTGACTGTCTAAATCAGGCTGAAGAATCCAGTGTGTGGGTGTGGTAGCACATTTTGGGTTTCCCCGCTTGACAACCTTCTCTGTAGTTGGGAGAACTTTTAAGACAACCTAACCTGCACCCCAAACTTGTTTTATGTAGCTCCCAACATCCCCTGATACCGCTACACTCATCTACCACAGTTCCTACCTTCCTGTTCATCGCCTCATTTTTCCTGGTCTTCTAAAGTGTGTTTCCCCACTTTTTATACAGTTTGAAAATAATCAGAAGGGATAACGTTTTATTTTATATAAATACTCAGACATGGTGCATTTACCTCTTCCCTGGTTGTATGGCTCAGGGAAAAGCTGCCCACAGACAAATTTGATAGGCTTATATATGTGATTGTGAGTATATAGTAAATGCACTAAAGTAACGAAGCAATTACTTTCATTTGTTTTCCAGAACGGTTACTGTATTGGCCTGTCATACTTGACACACAAAATAAAAACCCTCTGCGAGAGAAGTGATCCCAATGAGTTTACTTTTCAGTTGACCTGCATAGGACTGGGAATTATAATCTGAGATAGCCAAGATGAAAATTGAGGCAGGGTGGTCTTTAATTCCACATTAGTTGATTTCAAACCAATTCCATCCATCCATCCAGCTTTGACAGAATGCTGCTCCTGCTGGTTTGAATGTTGCTGCTAACAGATAAAAAGGTTGCTTACTAAATGCTGTCGAACCATGGTCATTTGCTTCCTGTCCTTAGACTGTAATAATGTCACAGGATCCTAGAAAGTGTTGCCCTTGTGCCGTTGTAAAGGTAAAGGGACCCCTGACCATTGGGTCCAGTCACAGACTACTCTGGGGTTGCGGCGCTCATCTCGCTTTATTGGCCGAGGGAGCCGGCGTACAGATTCCGGGTCATGAGGCCAGCATGATTAAGCTGCTTCTGGTAAACCAGAGCAGTGCACGGAAATGCCGTTTACCTTCCCGCCGGAGCGGTACCTATTTATCTACTTGCACTTTGACGTGCTTTCGAACTGCTAGGTTGGCAGGAGCAGGAACCCATCAACGGGAGCTCACCCCGTCACGGGGATTCGAACTGCTGACTTTCTGATCGGCAAGCCCTAGGCTCTGTGGTTTAGACCACAGTGCTACTCGCGTCCCTTGTGCTGTTTTACTTGGTCCTAATAATGGCATTCTCCTACAGTTGACTTTTGGATTTGCTCTTTTAAGGGGATTTTCTCTCTCCCCCCCCCCCCCCATCGTTTACATTTCTGGCTTGGGAAATGAAGATGAAGTGGAAATTTCCCCTCCCTCCACTCCAGGCTCAAAACAGAGGAAGAAGAATGGGGAATTTCATAGATAATATCTTTGTTGGCTGGAATGCCTTTGTTAACTCTGCAGAAGCAGCTGGAGGAACATGTTTCGATAATGTAGTTCCTGGTATATAATGCAGCTTTCATCACTGTAGGCTAGATAGAAAATGACAGGAAGGCCCTGTGTAACCCAAGTGGTCCCCCCTCCCCCCTGCCCGCCTTTACGTATGGCTTGGCTGTATCTAATTATTCACAAAGTGTTCTTGTATACCTGTTTCAGCATACAGAGAGTATCTGTGCTTTTCATGGTGAAGATTTTTTTTTAAAAAAAAAACCCACCACCAAACCACCATCCTACGTTGCAGCTGTATCTGCATTTGTACCAACCCACATGCACATACATAGTCCAGTACTTAGTAAGAAGAACTAAGGGCTTTGTTGAATGAAATATCTGGGCAGGTTTGTATGTTCCTAGGCCATTTGGGGCCATAAAGGTTAAGAGCAGAACATTGAATCAGGTCTGGAAGCAAATTGGCAATTAGTGCAGCTGGAACAACACTAAGATGATATATTTGGGATACCTCTCCCCCCTCCCCCCCCCCGACAGCAGTTGAACCAATTTAAGCTTTTGAACAGTCTTCAAAGACAACACCATGTACAGCACATTACAATAATCTTATTTGGATGTAACCAGAGCATGAATGATCACGGCCAGGCCCAATTTCCTAAGGAAGGAACTCACCTGGAACCCTCCCTGAAGCTGCCAAAAAGGGGTCATCTGGGCAACCAGGAGCAGTGCTGGATCCAGAAGTTCTTGCAAGCTGTGTACCTGTTTGTTAAGGGACAGTTTAAACCCCATTCAGACCTGGCTCAAACACCCAGTGCAGGGTTAGAGAAGCCCCCAGTACTTCCTCCCTGTCTGGATTAAGTTTTGGCCTTTTCTGCTCTCACCCAGTCCCATCACTGGTCTCAAGCGCTAGTTCAGAAAGTGTGCTCAGAACCATGTTGTTCATTATTGTGTCCCAAGTTGGAACTGTGAGTATACCATCAACTGGTCATAGTGGGATGTTGAGGACTCTACTGTCTTCCCAGATGGCCAGAATGAAATTATCCAAGACAACACTGTCCAGTTGCAGTGTGTGGTGGTGGTGGTGAAATGGCAGTTCACCATTATAACATTGCTAATGTGAGTTCTAGCCAGTGATGTGGACTTTCTGGGAATTTTTGAATGGGAAAATGAATGATGAAAGGGCTGTCATTATGCAAAGCAGGGTAATTTGCATACAGTAATTTGCATCATGAAACCTAAAAGTTTACGATGCCCTAGAGAGTATTCTAATATAGCATGCTTAGTTTACTTGTATTAAAAAACAACACTTGAGCGGTGCCAAACTTGTCTAATACTGTGCTTGCAATTGGTATCCATTTGTTGTTATTGATAAATTCAAGAAATGGGAAACTTACCCGAATGTTCCAGTGCCCCCCATTTCCTCTTAAATGAAGAGCTGAGTAGTGTCAGTCTGGAAGAAGGGGGCACCTGGAAGATATGTGGAGCAGTTGATTCATCTGCTGTAGAGTCCAGAGACCACCAGAGTATTCACAGAACATCCTGTTCCTATTTGCTGGAAAGTGTCTGCAAAACAGTTGTGTCCATCATACGCCAAAGTCAAACCACTGTTGGTTTTACCATCACTTAAGATTCCTATTTTAAATTAATAATAGGAATTTTAAAATACATAGTAAAAGTAGTGGGTATTATGATTTATTGTGTTTGCTGAGCGTGGGGAAGCTATCCCAAAAACTCACTGTAAAAAAAAAAAAAAAAACAGAAGTAACACCACTTGATTTGGTTTCAACCCCTTCTCTCTGGCTTTGGTATGGCGATTCAACTTCCGTTGACTAGCACCAGATCTTGCAGACTGCTGAATCTTTGGTTTGGATACATTGGGCATTCCATTAATGTCTCCTCTTGATTTGGATTCCCCCCATTCAGGAATGGAACATGGTTTTGCCCTGTGTATGTATATTTGTGTATACAGTGGTACCTCGGGTTAAGTACTTAATTCGTTCTGGAGGTCTGTTCTTAACCTGAAACTGTTCTTAACCTGCAGCACCACTTTAGCTAATGGGGCCTCCTGCTGCGCTGCGCTGCCAGAGCACATTTTCTGTTCTCATCCTGAAGCAAAGTTCTTAACCCGAGGTACTATTCCTGGGTTAGCGGAGGCTGTAACCTGAAGTGTCTGTAAGCTGAAGCGTATGTAACCTGAAGTGTATGTAACCCGAGATACCACTGTACTTTCCTTTCTATTTGTGTGCACATTGACTCGGCTCCAAATTCCCTTCCCATTTTAGCATCCAAAAGAGCTGCTATTTATTACTAGTGTTGGTGATCAGAGTCTAGACACCTCTGCATAATAATATTTATTATGGCCTATTGTTTTGGCTATTAGGTGGATCCTGAGAGCTTGCCTCTCTGGCTTTCTTTTTCCTTTGTTTCTCCTTTTGCTATTCCGCTAGCAGCATTGTCCTACTCCCGTTCAATATTTGGGAAGGCATGTGTATATTTGTGCCAGCCTTTCTGATTTCATTCTCACTCAGGCAGGGTATTCTTGGCTGCTTGATGCTTCTGCCTTCTTTCTCCCGGCTTGCCAGCTCCCAGTCATGTAGCAGTTTAGCCTTTTGTTACTTTTGCAATAAAATAAAATGGGTTTCTGTGTGTCTTTAATGCTTTGATTCCTAGCTCAGATTCACAAGATTCTAACAGTGTTTCGTGGGTGGAGGAGAAAAGAGGAACTCTGTATTCCCTGCTGCCCTGTCCCTCGAAGAAATGAAGCAGGGCAGGTTGGCCCCATTTAGCTTGCTTGGCTGCTGCAGTATTTATAACCCTCCCAGGCTGAGCTCATACATTCCAGTCTCCTCCTCCTCAGCCTGGTTATTCCTTTTCTCTGCTTTCCCCTTCTCTGTAAATAAATAAAAGGGCTGAGACCTTCCCAGCATACATCTGTTTATTTCTCTCCCCGCCCTGCCCGCCCCCCAGCCGCTTCCCTCCCTCCTCTCTCTGTGATGCGACATTGGAGAGAAGCATAAATCGTCACCCCCCACCTTCCTGGTGTGCGCATGAGCACGCAGCTCCCTTTTCGCAACAACCGCCATCTGTTTAGATTTCCAGGAGGTTGTCCTTGTCAGTCAAGCAGCCTGTGATGCTGGCTTGGCATGCACGCAAATGTGGCAGTGGGGTGTATGTGTGTGTCACTGGGTGCTGGTGCTGGTGCTGAGAATGTCCCTGGCATTTGTCTGTGCCTTCCCGGCCTTCTGTGGTCCTGTAGCAGTCTGCATTCTTAGCTTTTTTTAAGCAGTGCTGGCCGCGTTAGCTCCCTTTGCTGTGTCTAATTCAAGGGAGGGATGTTGGCCATGAGAAAAGATGCCACAGATTGGCTTTGTTTATGTAAAATCTGATCTGTGGGCTGCTAGCAAGCCCTATTGTTTGGAGCTGGAGGTGGGGGGAATAACATTCTCCTTTGGAATGTGGTCTGCCCTGGAAGTCTAATGAAGGATTCCAGCCTTCTGGGCTCTGGATAGGTTTGCAGGCTCAGGGCACATCTTTTGCCGCTTGATGTGTTGGTTCTGCTTGCTGTGTCTCTCCAAGGGGAAAGTTGCAGCATACCCACATACTGAAACTCAAAACTTCAGAGGCCCTGGCAGTGAGTGTCTGCCATGCGGGTGCTAATCAGGTTGCCATCTCTGGCATCGCTCTTATTATGCTGAAGTTTTTTTTGGGGGGTGGGGATTGTTTTCAGATGAACACTTGCGGAAGTGTTAGTCCCTTTATATCTGTAATTAAAGTTACCATGGTTTATAACTTTTTTCTCTTATACACACACATCCTTTAGTGTGCAACTAGCTTTTTATTTCTGTTGCCTGGTTGAAGCCACTTGCGCAACTAGAAGACTGACGCTCCCAGGTTAGCCTGACCAAAGATTATATTTTCTATACTTTCTCAAATGCAGGGCATGGGATGACTGAGACCGGGGGGGGGGGGGGGCAGATATAATAGAGAAGAGATGATAGTGGGCAGCTGCCCCTGAAAAGTAATTGAACCACCCATTAGTTTGAGAAGAGACATTCTTGCCCCTGCCTCTTGGAACAGGTGACAAGAAGGACCATCCCAGATTGGTTTTGATTGCTGACTCCTGCTTTACCTGTACAGGGGCCACACCACCAGCCACAGCTAAATATTGGTTTGAGAATCACGGGCCTGTTTTCATAGAATTGTAGAGTAGGAAGGGACCCTGAGGATCATCTCATCCAGCCCCCCGCAATGCAGGAATATGCAGCTGCCCCATACAGGAATTGAACCTGCAACTGTGGCATTATCAGCACCATGCACTAACCAACTGAGCTATCCAGGAAGAAGTGTGAGGCCAGCTGCTTGACCCTGAGGAAGTGTTGAGTATTGCTAAATGGGGATGAGCCTTCCGAATAACTTGGGGCTGAGAAGTGGAATACTGTCTGCTTCCCTTCAGTTTCTGCCGTGTAAACAGCTCAGTGGATTGTGTACCCTTTGGAGGATTTGGTTTGGGTAGTAGATCTTACAAGTGGTTGACATTGCAGTCGCGGTAGTGTTTCTGTGGCCTCCTCTTAGCATGCACTATTGAGTAGTAAGACGTGGCATGTTAGTCATTGCAAGCAGGGATGACATGTCTTCGCATGTAGATCACGGAGCCCCATTTAAAGTGACACAGATCCTGCCAGGCCATCTGGCTGTGTCCTGAGCATGATGTCATCTTTCTTAATCTGAACCCTACATAGAGACAGCTAAAGCAAATGGAGCCCTCTGTTTAGAAACAGCGAAGGCTTGATAACACATCTTCTGAATGTTTTTGGTGCTTTGCCATGCATGTGTGTACAGTGCCACACGTGTGTGCAGGTAAATAGATATGCATACACACATGTGATTCCCTGCATTCTGCTCCATGGAAATATTCAGGAGCAGGCACCGAACTTTTAAAGCAGAAATCATTTCTCCAGATGAAAACAAAGTCAAACTTTTATAAGCCCACCTACACATTTGTTTGCTTACGGATATGTGTGTAGGATATGTACACACATAAAATAAACACATGCGTTTGTAGTGTTATTTTCCATGATTATATTTGACAGTAAGTAAACAAAACGAAATGAAACATGATAGTGCAATAAACATTAAATTGGGGAGGTATATGTGTGCTTGTCTTTCACTACACATAGAGAACATCTAAATGGGAACCAGATAACATGAAACTTGCTGGAGTCTTTTACAAGACGATTTTGAATCTCTCCAGTGCATTTTCTATGCTCTCAACCTAATCCAAAGCATATTTACTTGTCCCATTGAGTTTAGTGGAACAAGCTGCCAGGTTAGTGTGTATAGGATTACAGATTCTGTCTCTACAGATGGTGAGTATTGCATTAGAATATCTCCTTCTTTCCTACCCAGACACTCGACCCAAAGAAACCAACATGATAATAAGATATATTAATGCTAGAAAGTAGGATATTGGTGGTTCATTTTCCAAAATACTGATCATCTTTGGATAGAATCACAATAAAAAATATTTTAGCTTCTGTAGATAATCTTGGCTAGAAGAACAGAGACTGGTCTCTTTCCTCCTTCTCCACAGTTTGTTTAGTTTACTTGTAAGTATCCTGTCTTTCTGCGCCGGCTACAAAGGAAGGCCGCTGGCATTTTAGAACTGGGCTTTGTCTTTCAGACAAGTTGTGCAATTTGGTCAATCCCTTTCAGGTTGGTGAGGAGGAAAACCAAGAAGGGTGAGTAAAGATGCTTAGTTCTTCAGCTTGATCTGTTTACCCTGAAAGAAGTCCTCAAAGTTACCAATGCTAAAAATAAGGTGGTAGCTACAGGCACCTTCTAGTGTATCCTGTTGAAAGGAAGCAGTCTGAGTGATGGGCTTGACTGATGGGTGACTTAAACTGTCATGAGATGATGAACAGGGCAGAAGTCGGGAGGATGTTTAGGGAGCCTGACTTAACACTCTCTTAGATTTTATTGAAAAATAATGGGTGAGTGGGAAAGCACTGTTGAATATGCCATTCAGAAATGTTGGCAAAAGCCAAAGGGGTGTGTGTGTGTGTGTGTGTGATGCTTGTGATTCAGACATAATAAACAGGGAAAGGTATTTATCTTCTTAGCATTTTAACAACCAAATCTAGAAGACATTATTTCTGAAATGCCAAGGAAGATAGGGAAAGTTTGCAAGAGTAGCATAGAATTCGATGTTTATTTCCCACCTAATATCTTTTTAGAACTTCAGGTCTAAGACTGTCTGCTCTCACTGTCTCCAGCTGGTAGAAATACGGTTGTACAGTTTGTTCTGGCTTACAATTGTTAATGTTGAACTGTAGAATGTTTTGGAAGAAAAGGTGCTTTTTCCGTAGGAAGAGGTGCTGTTTGTGAGGACAGACACCTGTTTTTCTGCACTTCCATTTCCCTACATTTCATTCATTTCTAAGCTTGATGCTCTTTCAGTACCTGCTGCATGCAAACAACAAATCCCAGTAAATCCTCAATAAAATCTCAGCAAAGGAGAAAACTGGGGACATGTGGTTTCTTCCAGTACTTTGTACAAAACTACACTTCCCACAATGCTCTGATTTTCCATGTGAAATTTTATCTTCCATGTTTTAAGGCTGTGTGCTTTTTTATTTCTGATATTTATAGATTGTTGTATAACTGGGTTCTCGGGGCATCTTCATTAGAGTAAAAAGGTCAGCACAACATATAATGCATGCAGTAAAAAAAAAAAGGAACATAAAAATATACAACAGTGATAAAATAAATGAAAGCTATTGCTGATAAAGACGCCTGAGAAAATAAAAAGGCAATTTGCTTGGCATCAGAATTGCATCAGCTAGGCATGTCGAGTGCAGCTGAACGGGACACAGTTGTGGGCAGCCTGAGGAAGTGCCATCTACCTTGGGCCTCCCTATCAAAAGCAAGTCCTCTAGTGAGAGACTAGGGTGGTGTTCACAGTTTCCAGGAACATTTTGTAGGTGAGCTGAGAGTTTGTTTGAACCCTGGGTGAGAACCTGGAGGCTGAGAGGGAAGGTGTGTCAGAAGGAAAGTGAATTGATACAGATGATAGATAGATAGATAGATAGATAGATAGATAGATAGATAGATAGATAGATAGATAGATGATAGATGCTGCTGTATGTACCCTTTCTTTCAAGACCTATGAAATATCAGGGCTTCAGAGTTTAAAACAAGGAATGAGGATTGAAAACTTGCAGATAAATACCTTTCAAGTAATGGAGTGAGGGGAGAGAAACATTGAAAGATCAGCCTTCGATGCTGGCAGACAGGTCAGCGTTATCCCTTCTGTTTCTATGTTACCACCCAGTACTAATTAAGAATGCAGGTGGGGGACAACATTTCGGAACATTCTGTGGTCTGTTGTTGTTTTTAAAAGTCCTTGCAAAGTTGTTGTTTTTTAACCTGTACATGGGCAGGGGGTGGTATTCTGGCCTAACCCACTCATCTGTTCTGCACTACTTTTCTACCGGCAGAGGGGATTTTTTAAAAAACCAAACCAACCCAACAACCTAGGTTCAGCCTTGGATACTAACTGGGCTGCTCAGGTGCTGTGGGGAAATCCAGCTGGGATTAAAGATTATGAGTCCTCATGCAGGGTTTTTCTTTTTTCATGCAATTCCAGTGTGGAAGAATGATTCCCAGATATTGCGACAGCTGCCAGAGTCTTAGAACGCCACGGCTGCTATGATTTGCATCTTTCTTGTCTTGAGTCTCAGTTGTGGTTTGCCTCTGTTTCACTCCGGCCACATCTGCTTTAAGCGGCTGCTCATTGTTAGCAAGCTGAAACTTTAAAGTTTTGTGTTTGTAGCCATTGTAGAAATTGAATCCAATGCTGTTTCTAATAAAGATGGTCTTTTTCTTTTCCTTTTTTAGTTTGGCAGAACATACAGCAGTGGAGAGGCACTGGTAGAATGTGTGCTGTGTATGTCAAAGGCCCTGGATTTGATCCCTGTCACCTGCAGTTTTAAAGGACCGTGAATAGCAGATCTTTGACCTGAACATGCTAAGGTCAAGACTTGCTGCTGACAGTACCAGCCTAGGAAAGCCAGTTGTTTGGCTTAGTAAAAAAGCAACTCTGTATTCTTAGAAAGAGAGAAGGGATGAACTTAGAATAGCCACCACACTCTCCTAGAGGTGAGGAAAGAAGAGTGTAGAGGAAATGATGGAGGAACTTATTTGGCAGAAATAGCAATACTTTGTTTGACTTAATGTATGTTGGTTGAAGCTGGTAAGAGCTGCTTCTTCATAATTTGTCATTTAAAAACACCAGATTTTAGTTAGGGTTTTGTAAAGCTACTTTATCTCTTCTGACTGCCCCCATCCCCCAAGCATCCTGCTTCTTGATGGGCAATATCTGCACATCACTTGTCCACACCTGCCCTTCTGGGATGCTTTTATCTGTCTGATTGCTATCTGCAAACATAAAGGACAAAGTGCAGTGCAAAATATTGATAAAACGATGAAATCACAACAAGATTTAAAGTGGGATGGCATGGAACTGTACAACACTAAATTTGCATTTCACATTTCTCCAATTTGTATAATAATAATAAATGACTCTGCTATCCTGCCTGACCTTTCTCTGAAGAGTTCTACAAATGTGGCAAACACTGATGTGAGGTGGGAAAACATCCACAGAAAAAAATCTAGTACTTCGTTTTTCCATGGAAAAACATCCGTTTCATAAGTTCACCAGTAGCAATGAATGGATGCCAATTTCAAGCAGGGCAGTTTAAAAGTGTTTAGCTTTGTTTATGAAATACAAATGAAACTAAACATTATGAATTAGGTCCTCCTCCAAAGCAGGGTTTTACCCCCACCCACACAAAGTGCTGCTGCTATGTATACACCACAACTGTAAATTCCCTTGAGACTATTTTTCATGGTAGTCGATAAGAAATTATAACCTAGTCAATACCCCATATTAGAATGCTTCTTCCAAGCCTAATTTTGAGAGGTGGGGTGCTCCCTGTTGGCAGCAGAGAAAGCCTCTGGGTGCGGTGCCATGTTGGTGACCCCTGCTCTTGGCCACCAGAAAGTTTTCCAGTACAAATGGAAACTTTCTCAATGCAGATGGAATGCACCCATTTAAAATGTTTTGGAAAAGCCAGATCACCAGCTACCAAGACTGGCCTCTACTCCAAGATGTAGCTAAACTCTGCCACAATGATGATGGTACCCCAGAGCAAGGTCTCTCTGAGAAACCTAAGGAACTGTGTAAATCTGGTGTGGTGTGAGAGAGCCTGTTGGATTGTCCCCCACATTTCTCTCAGGACAGATCTCACAGAGACAATAAGAGAAACGAAAAGAGGAGGGATAAAAAGAAAACACCTTGGAGAAATGCAGAAGACAATCTTAACAGGCTCACTCACACTACACAGGTCTTTCTTTCAGGTAGACGACAGCCATACTTGACGAGGTGCTTAAAACACACACACACCCCTTCTAAAATAGTTGTTTATAAATGTAGGAGTGTGGATGTCTCTCCTGCTGGTAATGTTGTATTGTAGAGTCAAGGGCCAGAAGTGTATATGTGAGTGTTTGTGTTGTATAATATTTATTTCCATATGTTTTCATGTTAGGATGGCATTTATCCCCTTCAGGAAACCTTTGGTTAGGCAGCCCTCAAGCAAAAATCAAGCAGCCTTTGACTGATTTGATTGGGCATGGGTAGTATGCCTCTCATTTTAAGCAGGGAGGATCCACCTTTGCTGAGTCATTGAAGGAAAGGGTGTTGGGAGTTGTTCTTGTAGTGTACACATTCACAACTTTCTTCTACAGAGTGAATGTCTCTTTCCAGTTTGTGGCTTAGGTGCGTTCGTGCAGGGGTAGACAACCTAAGGCCCGGGGGCCGAATGCAGCCCAATTGCCTTTTCAATCTGGCCTGTGAGTGGCCCGGGAATCAGCATGTTTTTACATGAGTAGAATGTGTCCTTTTATTTATTTACATGAGTAGAATGTGTCCTGGGTTATTTGTGGGGCATAGGAATTCATTCATTATTATTTTTTACAAAATATAGTCTGACCCACCACATGATCTGAGGGACGATGGACCAGCCCACGGCTGAAAAAGGTTGCTGACCCCTGCCTTAGTGTAGTGTCACTGCTGCTTGGTTTCGGACAAATACTTTGACCCCATTTTGTCTTTTGCCACTTCACCCACCCTGTTCTTCTGTATTAGGTGTAGGACAATAAGCTGTCCTTCTGCTTTGAAATAGGGACCTAGCTTCACATGACTAATCAATTAGTGCTGCGCCAAATGTTCTCCCAACGTTTTTGGCGTAAAATGGGGACTTTTTCACACCCACCCACAAAATGTTCCCTGAAAATTCCCTAAGTGCTTATTTGTGTCTGTTTGCTGCCCTTTTCAGCAAAAGTGTGATTTTTTAAAATTGCATTTCTTCTTGCTAGCTCTGTGGTTCTAGCCAATCACAGATTGCATAGCCAGTGTTAAGACACTATGTAGCCAATCAGGTTTGCCATTGTGATTATGTCACTGGAGACAGAAATTGTTGCCCTGTGCTGAATGGGGGTCAGGGAGGAATACTACGGACAATTTTTTCCCTTACTGTTCTGGAGCACCCCAGTTTGCCAAAAGTATATGTGCACTTTTTTTCAGGGGAAAGTGCCCCTTCCCCAGTTTCAACTCTGTCCTGTTGTCATTGTGATGCCTTCCACACATGCTGTTTTTAACAAACACAGTTCCTAAGAGTAAAAGTCTCCCCTGTATTTGGTTCTCTTAAGGCATTTCTCTCTCCCCCCCTGTACGTCCATTCTAGAAATTTCCATTCCATTTATGGAAGAGAGCTACAGGGGTGATTTAAAGTGTAGAACAGCCTTCCCCTACTTAATACCCTCCAGATTAGGCTTCCTCAAACTTGACCCTCCAGATGTTTTGAGACTACAGTTCCCATCATCCCTGACCACTGGCCCTGCTAGCTAGGGATCATGGGAGTTGTAGGCCAAAAAATCTGGAGGGCAGGTTTGAGGAAGTCTGCTCCAGATCATGTTGAACTCCAAATCAGCCCTACTTAGTATGGCTTATGACCAGGCATGGTGGGAGTTGTATTGCAAAACAACTGGAGGGGGCATCATGTTGAGGAAACCTGGCGCAGAAGTTTGAGAAGGCTGAAAAGGGCTCAAGGGCAAATGTTTCTGTTGGGGTTTGGGGGCGAAACTATAACAGCAGATTGACATTACCTAGGAATATGTATAGGGAGCAGGGTAGGCTCCTAATGTTTTAAAAGAGCTCATCCATGGAATAAGCAGGCTAGAGAGGCTGTGAAGTCTATAAATTTGTAAAAGCAATTTGGACAAGTGTCTGGTGTAGATGCTTTAGAGTTGTAGGGTATTTTGCTGTGGATCTGGGCGATCTGACCAATTGGAATCAGAGATGGAATGCAGCCATCATTTAGGGCAGCCCTCCAGATGTGTGTGTGGGGGACCATAATGATTCATGGTGGTTGAGTCCTGTCCCCGTCCTCCTTTTCTAAAGCCGAGGTACAAATAAGACAAAGTGGCAAGAATGGGAGACTCACAAACTGGGGCAACGTGTGTCCGTCCACTCCTTGACACAGAATGCTTCTTTCCCTCTTTTTTCCAGGAGGCGAAGGTCAGAATGGCGGTGGGCAGCAGACAGAGCAGCCATTGTCAGCCGCTGGAACTGGCTTCAAGCGCACGTCTCGGATCTAGAGTACCGAATCCGGCAGCAAACGGATATTTACAAGCAGATCCGAGCCAATAAGGTAAGGGAAGTAAAAGGATACGTCTTCACCTGCGGGTATTCAGTCCCTGCTCCTGAAAAAATATCTCCTCAAGTGTTTCCCTTTTGCATTACACGTTTAAAAGGCAAAATAATACCTTTGATATAGGGTCGTGATTGTATGACTTAATCTGGCATGGTGTATGAATGCTGATTAAAGGCATCAGCAGAAGCTGGCGGATGTAAGTCAAAGTTGCTTACGTGACCTTTAAAAAAAAAAGCCACTAGTGCTTTATATTCCTCTTGGGTAACCACATTTTTAGCACGTTCCAAATTTATAAAGCACATAATATTGAAGGCTGTACTGGTTTACATTAAGAAACTGTAGACTAGTTCACGGTAACCCAAGTATATCAATGCAAAACAGCTCAAGTCATTCGGGGCCAGCTGATGTGGCCTGAAATCTTTTAATTATTACACATCAAATCCAAAAGCATGATTTTAGTCCTCAGAGTGGGAAAGCGTTCTATCATTTCATCCACTGCAGATGCTCAACATTTTGAAAATACGAGTTGGGGATGCAGAAATAGATGGTGCTGGGCTTTGAAGAGTTGATCTACGCATAGCCCTATTTGTATCAGAAGACTGAATTTCTCAAGCATCCCTAGCTTGGACTGATGTATCCCGGATTTCTCTTTGCAACTGCCCATCCTATAATATTGTACTGGTTTAGCCAATATTTCTGGTTCCTCATGGCCTCTGTGTGATGCAGAAAAATAAAATAAGATTGGCACATAGGGACCCAACCACATCCATAACGGCAAAGCATCCTTTTCCATCTGTGCCTTGGAAAATCTCCACCCTGGTCCTGTTCATCTGAGAGGCTTGGGATTTGAGCTACAGCTGTGCTTGTGATAGCTGCATTCTGCACAACAGAGAGGACTATGCAAGAGCAAACATGGACCGAAGACTGGCAACAGTCCAATTCCAGCTTTTATGGCTTCATCAGATTGGCAAAAGAACTGGGAACCTTGCAGAGAGCAAAGGCAGGAAGCATTGCTTTGGTGAAATACTCTGTGGGTGGCGGTGCATGTGAGTCTTGTGTAAATGGTCCCAGGGCAGACATAAACCCGAGCCCTGAACAGGAGGAGCAGTGTTGGAAATTGCACTCTGCTAGATGAGAATTCTAGGCTGCTTCTGCATTTGAACATTTGCTAAATAATGCTTGTTCCAAAATGGTCACCTGTGCCAAAGTAGCAAGGCTGTGGACATTCTATATCTTTATATTTTGCATTTTATTTTGTCACTACAAAAAATGGTCTTGGAGCGACTCAATTTAATTTTTAAAGTATAGAATACCAAATTTAAAACTCACAAGATTAAAAAAAACCATTATTAGCTATGAATACCTCCTGGGATTTGCTCGCCATTTTGTGTGCTGTGGTTGCTCGTGTGGGTCAAGCATATTTGTACCCAAGGGGGTGAAAACCCCTTCACCCAAATGCCTTACCACAAGGAAGAAACACCTGCAGAGTTTGTTCTTATTGCCAATGGTGCCTGAGCAGGTGCATGTGAATTGCACATAGTTATTTGAGCCTGGGGTGCGAGTGCCGTCCCAGCTGCAGTTCTACTGTAGTAAAATAGGCAGGGCCTATTTTAGGGGTCAGGATCACAGGGCACCTGCCGCCACAACACACACCTACGCAAGGTGCCACTGGCAACTCATGGATCTCCATGTCCCGGTGGCTGCTGCTCCTGCTCCTTGCTGTCACTGCATGTTCATGTTATGCCCAGCATCAGCCCAGTTGATTGGAGCACGGTGCTGATAACACCAAGGTTGCAGGTTCGATCCCCGTATGGGATAGCAGCATATTCCTGCATTGCAGGAGTTGGACAAGCTGATCCTCAGGGGCCCTTCCAGCTCTGCAATTCTGATTCACATGCTTTTTCCAGGAGTGCCAGGAATGAAGAGAAGGAGCAGCATGCTCCAGTTGACTTGAGCTTTCCCTCTACAGTCATACCTCATGTTGCGTTTGCTTCATGATACGTTTTTTCAGGTTGCGTCCCAGAAGTACCAGGAAAGGGTTGGTTCCGGCTTTCGCCGCAGGCGCACAAAATGACGTCACATGCATGTGCAGATGTGTGTTGCGTTATTCTCATGTTGCGAATGGGACTCTGGAACGGATCCCATTTGCAACCAGAGGTACCACTGTACGTGGATGTGTAGACTGAGTCCAGGTGGGGTGGAAGCCAAGCAAATGGGTAGTGGGGTGACAGTGACAAGGTTTATGTGGGCTGTCTCAGAGATAAAAAGGTAAAGGGACCCCTGACCATTAAGTCCAGTCGTGGCCAACTCTGGGGTTGCGACGCTCATCTTGCTTTATTGGCTGAGGGAGCCGGTGTACAGCTTCCGGGTCATGTGGCCAGCATGACTAAGCCACTTCTGGCGAACCAGAGCAGTGCACGGAAACGCCGTTTACGTTCCTGCCGGAGTGCTACTTATTTATCTTCTTGCACTTTGACGTGCTTTCAAACTGCTAGGTGGGCAGTAGCAGGGACCAAGCAACGGGAGCTCACCCCGTCGCAGGGATTCGAACTGCCCACCTTCTGATTGGCAAGTCCTAGGCTCTGTGGTTTAACCCACAGCACCACCCGTGTCCCAGAGATGTCTCAGAGATGAGAGCCCATTAATTAAGCTTGCAAAACCTGACCAGCCCTGAAAGTGGCAAACCCTAATGAGGCTTGCGTTTTAGGGTTGCAGGATTAGTGGAATATGAGCTGTAAATAACGTTGCATGCAGCAAGTACTCCAGAAATGATAATGCCCATTGTTTTTGTTGGAAGAGAATAGATCTGTGTAACTGAAGAGCTTGCCTATTTTATTTGTAGACATATGACCCAAATAAAAGGCATTGCCTCGTTGTGTGTGTGTGTGTGTGTGTTGTTCTTGAATGCTGGCTAAGATTCTTAACCTGATATGAAACAAGTACCATATTTTTCGCCCCATAGGACACACTGGTCCATAGGACGCACCTAGTTCTTTTGGGGGGAAATAAAGAAAAAAAATTATTCCCCCTCCCAGGTGCGGGACTGGGGCGGGGGAAGCCCCAGCTACCCCCGACCCCAGCCCCCAGAACAGGCTGCTATCCACTAGCCGTGGGAGAGCCATGTGACTTCGCGTGGCTCTCCCACGGCTAGCGGAGCGCTGCGCGAAGCTTGGGGCGTGCTGAGCTCAGCGCGCCCCAAGCTTCTGGGTGCAGGCAAGCTCTCCACTAGCTGTGGGAGAGCTGCGTCTCCCACGACTAGCGGATAGCTTCCTGAAGCCTGGAGAGCGAGAGGGGTTGGTGCGCACCGACCCCCCCTTGCTCTCTAGGCTTCAGCGAAAGCCTGCATTCGCCCCATAGGACACACACACATTTCCCCTTCATTTCTGGAGGGGGAAAAGTGCGTCCTATAGGGCGAAAAATACAGTATGTCCTAGCAAGCACAACTTGCATTCTGCAAGGGCGCATATATCCCTACCTGCCTATTGTATACTTCCCCTAATTTAAAGCTGGCTCAAGTTTATGAAGAAGAGACTCCCAAATCAGCCCAATATGTGGCTTGAGTTGTTCTCTGCGAGAATGCCACCTGCTATTGTAAGGTAAACTTATAAGTCATGAGCCTTTAGCAGGAGCTGTGAAAGTGTCCCATGTTCAAATTTTATAATAATTGGAGTCCCTGGGCACCCACTTTCTACTTCCTGATCATTGCAGAAAAAACTTAACTCTTGTTTTATGCCCTGTGAGAGTGAGTTGGTGAAGACCCAGATATAGTCATAGTATGATATATTATGAAAGGGTTTATGCATTCTTCACTGTAGCTTAAAAAAAAAAAGGCTATGGCCTCCAGAAAAACAGTGATGTCAACTGAGCATATTTCTATTGGTTATTCATCTGGTTCTAAATTGCTAGCATTTGAATAAGTTTACAATTTTTTCGGAGGCAGTTGAAAGAGGAGCATTCTTTGATACTTGTCAGTAGTTTGGGAATCTGGAATGTAGAATAATAATATAACTCTTCTTTTGCCCTCCCTATAGACTCACATGCCTATGGGTTCTGTGCTGGCACAGAGCCTCATTTGGGGGAATACATCTTTCTAGGCTAGAGTTTGGCAGGACCTTGGACCACCCTCTGTACACATAAACAAAGGGGGCGTGGCTCCTACAGCCTTGCTTAGTTCTCCCTTGGCTGTCACTGCAGAAGCTTCAAGGGAACCTTTCCGTAGCAGAATACACCTTGGACACTATCTTAGCTCTATGTAGGCTTAAGTCCTATGGAAGATCCAGATTTAAAAGATGTGTGGATGCCGATTCCAACTGAACTCACTTTGCTCCTGTCCGTGAAGTTCTCTGTCCCCAAAAGGAAAGTCAAGGTTTCTTATTGGAGAGACAAATCTGCTGACTTTGAATAAACTACGGAAAGCAAAGGCTGTGTTACATAAGCTGCCTTTTCATCAGCTGTTGTACACATCACAAAGAGCATGTGTCGGAACAATAAAGGAGAATGAAAAGGAGAATCTTGTTCTGGGAGCATTAAGCTAACTTAAACAGAACAAAAACCACACCTTGATGCTTTCCTTCCCTCACTCTCATCCCTTAAGCTCTCCATCATTTAGGCGCAAATTGGTGCAAGAATGGAAAAGGGACTGTTGACTGGTAGGAGAAATTGGAGGAACTGATGTCTCTTGAGAAGCTTTGCAGATAAAGTGAAAGGGGAAAGAAGAAATTTCTTGGGAGTTGTGTGAAGGAGAAGCCGCCTGAGAAAGATGCCACTGAATTGCTCTTCCCTGTCTCTTTCAGGGCCTGATACTCCTTGGTGAGGCGCCTCCCTCTGACCCTTTATTAGGTGACTCATCCCACACTCTTAGTGCTGACGTCAAGCCGGAGCCCGGGATTGACAGACTGGTAAGTGCTGAGGGTGCTATAAGAGCTGGTCGGGCTCTTGCTCCTTCCAGTCCCCTGTTCCTCTGCTAGCATTATATTGCTCTGTCTACTTCAGTCAATCTCTTTGCTTTTAACAGATCCTTTGTTTGTACGCTGTGCAGGGGAAAAACTATCCTGCATGCAGAGAAACAGAAGTAGGCAGGCTTTGGCTGTAGTGTGTGTGTGTGTGTGTGTGTCTGTCTGTCTGTCTACCTATCTCCTGCTTGTTGGATCTCTCTCCCTTCTGTTGTTTTTGACCCAGCATTCAGGAAAACCCCAATTTGCATACTTTGCATATCTATATAGAGAACTGCGGGAGCAGCCAAAACCTTGCAGGTACAGTAGTACCTTGGGTTACATACTCTTCAGGTTACAGACTCCGCTAACCCAGAAATAGTACCTCGGGTTAAGAACTTTGCTTCAGGATGAGAACAGAAATCGTGCAGCGGCAGCAGGAGTCCCCATTAGCTAAAGTGGTGCTTCAGGTTAAGAACAGTTTCAGGTTAAGAACAGACCTCCGGAACGAATTAAGTTCTTAACCCGAGGTACCACTGTACAAGTTTGCTGAGCCCAGAGCAGCACAGACTTCCAGCATGGGGAGAAGCATGAAGCCTCTGGGTTCCGTGCATGTTCCTAGATGACTTTGCCCTGTCTGCTGCTCCTTGTTCAGTGCCTTCTCCCTGTCCACAGATCTGTGCACGGAATCTATTTCCATATGCAGAATACGTTCACCACTTGCAAAACGTGGGAAAGACCAGTACATATTTCTGAGAATTTTGAAGGCATAGGCAAAAGAAATTCCATGGAAGGTTTTGAAGGGAAGTTCAAAAGCTAACAAACCCAAAGCACATCGGAGAATCCAGAAATCTCCAGGGTTCACTAATAGACTCTCAGTTTCAGATATGATTTTTCCCCCCTCTTAAAACCAGGGTTGTGGAAGCTGTAGCCTTCCGGACGTTGCTAAACTACAACTTCCATAATCCCTGTCATTGGGCCATGCTGGCTGGGGCCTATGGGGGCCGGAGTCCAACCACAGGTTGGCCCACCCCTTCTTCAGACTCTGTAGGTAGTGCAGAAAGTGCAGATGGTAGACCTGCCCTAAGAATTTCATTGATGTTTTGTGGAAGTTCCATCTCCGTTTTTCTTTCGTCGCCCACTGTTAGATTGTTGACTGAAACCAGCTTTTCCAAGGAGTAGGCACATTTCCTTAAGCAAGGATCAAGAACCTTCTTCAGTCCAGGGGCCACATTCCCTTCCGAACAACAGGAGGGGGGACATGCCACTGGCGTGTGATGCTAGAGACAAAAGTGGGCAGAGCGGCGGATATTACCATCATACAGTAGTAGGCCAGTTTCTGCTCAGATAACCAAGCGCCCCTCTCCATTCTCCATCTAGTTCACAGTTTCCCAAAATTGGGTCTCCAGCTGTTTTTGGACTACAACTCCCATCATCCCTAGCTAGCCAGGACCACTGGTTAGGGATGATGGGAATTGTAGTCCAAAAACAGCTGCAGTCCCAGGTTTGGGAAACACAGATTGATCTAGTTAATCAAGAGGCATTAAGGACACATTCCAGTGAGGCGGAACCACTCATTGAAAGCTGCAAAGTAGAGCCAGCTGAGAAGCAGAAGGCCTGAGGGCCTGTAGGGCTGCACTTGACTGCTGGGCCAGAGGTTCTCCACCCCATCCCCTAAAGCTTCCTCTTTTCTGGAATTTTATGGCTCCGAACAAGTGAATAATAACCCATTTCCAAGTGGGCGTGAATGGCTGTGTTTCTGTGACTCATACTTTCCACTTGTGGCTGCGCAGTGTCAACAAGAAGTTGGACACACACATTTCCCAGGATTTTAGCGTGATTGTGAGCTCAGCGTTACATTTTACTGCATCACAGGGCCAGAGGCAGTTTTCAAAATTCCAGGGCATAAGAACCAAACTTCTATTTGTTTGTTTTAATGTTTTAGAATTTCTGTTTCTCCTTCCTGCAAAAACGAGGTCATTAAAAACCATATTTACGTTCACAGCAGAACCAGTGGTATATAACAGTAGATGGAACCATCTACAGTGTTAGTGTAACTAGGCAGTTTAAACGGCAGTGCAATTGACAAGAGAGAAGCAGCGAACTCTTGGAGCCAGAAGCACATTTATAGGACCAATGTGGTGCCAGGAATGGGCAGGGAAATTGTATCCCACCTTTTCAGCTGTTGGCTCAGAGTAGTACACAAGAGTTCTTCAGCACGCTCCAAACTTGCTCTTGGCCAGGCCTAGACTGACCCAGATTCAGAGATGCAAGAGGTGTTTCAGTTCAGTCTTTGGACGGAAATGTCAAGATTCCTAGGTGCTTTCATTTAGGCACGTGAATGACCCAGGAACCCAAGACCTTCCCAGCCATGCTGCGTAGGAGTTCGTAGCACTTGCAAGCAAGCAAATGCTGTGACCATTACACTCTCTGAATTTATTGTAAGGGTAGAGGCAGGGAAGGGGAGCACTCTGATGTGTGTGGCAGGGCCCATAGTCCAGTGGGGAGAGCATTTGCTTGGCATGCATACAGGCCCCAGGTTCATTCCCTGGCATTTTGGGTAGCAGAGCTGGGAGAGGCCTCTGCTTGAAGCCACAAAGAGGCCCTGCTAATCGGAGCAGATAAAAATATTTTTTTATATACCCACATTTTGGCTCCTGTACAAGGCCGGCTTTTTATTTCCTAGCCTGGGAAAAGGTGGCAGGTGCTATGATAGGACCTCTCAGCTGCATTTGCCCAGGCAGTTTGCAGGGTGGTAACCGTCCACCTCTTTCCTTAGAGCGGACAGCAGTGATCGGCAAAGGGGTGTTGCTAATTGTGTGCTTCTGATCGCAGGCCATTAACATGCAGGTTGTCATTTGCACAATAATACATGCAGAATGCTGAGTACAAATGCAGGGCAGACTGTATTTGGCAGTGGAGCTGGATGTAATATACAGTTTTCTTAATCTGACAGTGCCGCTCTCCACTCTGGAGAAACGTGGGCCAGTCCTTGAAATGCCTCTGTGATCCCTGGCTAGCAACTCGTGTTCACATTACCGGGTGATAGGGGGCCACCCCAACCCCGCAGTCTGCTCTTTTAGGAGTCTAAGGGGGAGGCATGCTTCAGCTAAAAATTAGAAGTTGGGAGGGTGGATTTCATTAAGGGCCCCCCTGCATGTATTTAGACACACACACACCAGTAATTGAAGGACTATTGCCTGCAATACAGCTATATAAAGGGATAAGAAGCTGTTTTATACAGAATTGACTTGTTGACCCTTATTTAAACCTGTGGTCCTCTATATGGTGTTGGACCTGCTTTCATCAGCCTAGCCAAATGTCAGAGGTGATGTCCAGCAATATCTGGAGGGAAGTTCCCCAGCTCTGGTTTAAATTCTTTGTGCTTGTTACCTACGTAAGAATCTTTTAAAATGTGTGAAAATAAAAGGAAAAGTAACACACTTTTACTTCTAAGCTGAGATGTTCAATCTCACGATCAGCTTCAAGAGGGTTACATTTTTTTCCTAGGAAATTGCAGGGTATGTTGCGATATGTCATGGGATGCGTGCATTGATACCTTCTGAGATGCCCTCAGCTGTGCAAGGCACCTTCTGTAAGAAAGCGACTGATCACATGATGAATAATAGAAAGCTAGACATTGAAAACAGGCAAACCTGCCTTGCTGCCTTTTGTTCCAAAGAAAACCTTCGCTTTTTAAGAGCATTTGTAAAGGTTGAAGGAAATTCTTCTTGGGCATCCCTGAGTCAGAGGGGCTTTGAAGTCGCCAGCCCGTGTTCCAGCCTGTTATGTTCTGTGTTGTTTAAGAGGCAGAAATGCAGAAGTTGCAAAGACAATAATCTAAATGCCAAATAACTCTGGGTGATTTTTGCTGCCATGACGTGTCAAGAGAACCAGGAGAAAAACGATATGTTGGCTGTTTTGGAATTGTACAACTTTTGACACACACACCCCTTCCTTCTCTACCCATAGGGCACATGCCTCTCCCATTCGTCAGAGAACCTTTGTTCATCCGTTGGCAATACCCCAGAGTCCCTACCTGCCAAAACTTGTGGAGTGCCGAGACCGGTCAATGGAGTTATTAACACGTAAGGCTCTTGCACAGTGTACCCCACCACCCCAATGATAATATATGCTCTAACATTTATGCTCCTCAGTGGGCATCCTCGGTTACGAATTTGCCTCTTGATGTACTGCAGCTTGTGTGTGAGTCAAAATCTTCCTGAAGTGTATAGCATTTATTCCGCACCGGTTTATACCTTTCCGAGAAATGTTGCACGGTCCAAATAGAACAGTTTATAGCATTTGTTCCCAGCACCAGTCTGTACCTTTCCTAGAAACATTAACACAGCCCACGTTTATAGCTTTTGTTCAGTGCCAATTCATACCTTTCTTAGAAATGCTATGCAGGTCAGGTATAATGCTTTGGAGGCAAGCAAATGGAGCCAGGGTATTCTTAAGGGCTTAGAGAGGAAGATTGGCATGGAAGGGAGTTTGGGGGGGGGTGCTGCTGTGTGAGGACTGGGGAGAATGGAAGTTGTGAAAGAGGACAGTGCTGCCCCAGGCACAGCTTTGACTGAAGGAGGAGCAAAGCTATAGCAGGAAAGAGGAGCACAGCAGGGGTGTGCGAGAGAGGTGTGGACTTCTGCAGAGGAAAGAGCAAGAAGTTGAAGGTAGGAAGGGCAGGTGGGAGAGGAGAGGCAAAGGGAAGGGTCATGGCTAAGTGGCAGAGGGCATATTTTGCATGCAAAACCCACATTGTTGAGGCTCCAGCATCTCCTGGGAAAGATGTGAATTAGCTCTTGGCTGAAGATCTGCTGCCTGTCAGTGAAGGCCAGTAGGGAGTGTCATTTTAGGGGGTGAAACTAAATTCTTGCAAATTTAATTCAGTGAAGTGTCTTCAAATATGTTTTTGGGTGCGAGGAATTCAAATCTGCTTTTATTTTTTGTGATCGGATAACATTTAGCTTGGTAGGTCTATGCTTGATGAAGAAGCACATAAACTGCTTTTGGAAAACAGAATGCTATGTTGTCGTCGTTAGCAACAACAAATATAACTGCAAGTTCTTGGCAATCATTTTTATTTATTTCTGTGCAGTTTTACACACATTTTACCTACCAAGCAAAACTAAATTATATTGTTTTAACAAAAATATATTTTGAATTCCCAAGTCATGTTACAACTTTTTAGCACCCCTCATTGGGGGAACTTGAAAGTTGACAAATTCAACATACCCTGATAGGCCAGTCTTTATCAATCTGGTGCTCGCCAGGTGCTTTTTTTGGACTACAATTCCCATAACCCTTGACTAGTGGCCATGCTAACTGGGGCTGGTGGGAGTTGTAGTCCCAATACCACCTGCCGGGCACCAGGTTGGGGAGGGCTGGGGTGGGCAATGTTGAGCTAAGGAGACCCAGTGCTCTGTCTTGGTACAAGGCTCCTTCCTGCGTTTCGAACAGAGCTGGAGAAACTTAGCTTGCCAAGAGCAGAATATTATCCTAGGGCATTAAAGTCTGGGTCTCAGTTCCTCATTACTGGGATTTGCTTTCTGTTTTAAAACAACAGGGATTTGGAAACATTTCACTCATGGTGGGGTTGTGGTTAAGCGGTAGAGACACCTAACACTCTGTTTTTCCCCCTTCTTGGGCAGTCTACAGCCAGGCTTGACAGAGCACGCTCAGGGAGACAGCTCAGACGCCGATGAGTTGTTGCGCAAAAAGCAGAGGCTAAACGTGGCTTCTTCAGCGGCTGATGGAACCTGTGTAGCAGCCCGCACTCGCCCTGTCCTCAGCTGCAAGAAGAGGCGGCTTGTTCGACCCAGCAGCCTGGTGCCACTCTCCAAAAAGGTCAGTGTGGAAGAAGATGGGTGTGTCGCCTCTTGTCTTTCACTTGGCGGCGGGAATCTGGTTTTGGTGATTTGGGGTGGCAGGGGAGAGGAGTGACAGCAGGAAGCAAAAAAAGAATGCAGGATGGATCCATGCAAGAATTTGCCCATGTTTCATTTTGATATCGGTACCCATCTCGCTGTAAAGTATGTGCTCTGGGCCGCTGTGATGTGCAGATAAAGCAAAGGTTGTCAAACTTGGTGGTGGCAGTGAGACTCTGATAAGCCTCCTCCTCCATTGCTTTTCCTTCTTAGGTGCAGGGTGTGGGTGGATGGGAAGGGAGAGAGTGCCCTGTGCTGTCTTGGCCTGATGACTGGTCAAATGGGCAAGGAGGGGCTTTCCGCTCCCTTGGCTATGTCTAAAAATAAAATAAAAATTCAGTACCAAGTTTATCCAGATTATTTTAAAAAAGCACCCCACCTTGAATTTTAAGAACTCTTAAAATACTGCTACTTTAAACAGATCTCACGTGTATGTGCTGCTTTCTATATTTGCTCATTACAACAAAGCGAGACAAGGAGCTATATTGAAACCATATTTCCTGACCTATGCTGATTTCATGGGGCCCCTCTAATTTTGACTGTTTCTCCAGATAGAGACTGCATGCTTCATGCCTGCCTTTATTCGCTCCCTGATTCTAGGAAATGAGTGAAGGTGGCTTTCCACAAGAGCATAAAAACCAGAACTTTCTTATTTTCTGCTTTCATTCTTGTATTGCTATTTTAATAAGGCTTTGTTACATGTTGTAAACTGATTTGATCAGATGGTCTATGCTACCTTGAGAAAGTACTGTGTTTTCAAAGACTGTTAACAAACACAAGAAATAAAAAGGCTAAACCTTTGAAAGTTGTTAATATGGGTCCATGATGTCGTCATGGAGATTTAGGAGAAGCAACCCTCCCTCCCCAGTTAAGGATTGGTGGTGGTGAAGTAGTCTGGAGTTGCAGCCTCTCACACAGCCTCCTATACTCTTGCATAACAATGGTTCTTTAATTAGAATTACTCACTAGACAGGTTAAACTGGCTTCGGTGTCCTCCACAGAGGCAAAGAGCAGCGGTCCAGGGTGCCCTGCCTTTATGTTTGAGAGCCTCCTAAGCCCAGAGTGTGCCTGGAGATGAAATTGATGAATTTAGTTTACCAGAATTGATGAGATTGGATTAGGCCCTGCCATCTCTTAAGGGATAATCTAGGGTGTGTGCTGAGCATGAAATGAGCAGGTGCTTGGCTCTCTTGTTTCTGAAAACATTCCGATAGCCAGTGTGGCACAGTGGTTAAGAACGTTGGCCTAGGACCTGAGAGACCAGGGTTCAAATCCCCGCTTGGCTTTGAAGCGACTAGCTGGCCTACCTCACAAGGATGAAACGGGATGGGGGGTGTCAAATGGAGGACAGGTGGGATACAAGCATAACAAATGAAATAAAAATGACCGTCTCCTCCCATCCCCGTCTTGTGCCCAGGTCCATCGCAACAGCATGGGGCGGTGCAGCTGTGACGTGAACCCCCTGTGCGCCCTCTGTGGCACTCGGAGCTCAGTGCCTCCGGAAATCCAGTACGAAGCCCCCTTGATGGAGCGCCTCTCTCAGCTGGACTCCTGCATCCACCCGGTTCTTTCATTCCCAGACGGTAAGCAAACCATGTGCAGTTAAAAGGGCACCATGTTTAAATGTTGGTAGTGGGGAAAGAGGACGACATTGAGATTACCCCCCAATTCGCCCTCCCTCCAGCTGAATTTGGGGAACTCTATCCAGGTTGCAAGAGAAGCGTTCATTTTGTATATCCAGAAGAGGTTGGCTGGCTCTGCCTGGTACTGTGATCCCTTGAAAGTGGAAGCTGTGATGTGCCATGGATGATAGTGGGTCAGGTGTGTGTGTAAGTTTTTGCCTGTCTTTTTGAGCCCACAGAGATAGGCACGCAGCCCACCTGGGTTGCAGAGTACAAACCCCTTTATCTTTTTGGATGGGAGAGGCCTGGAGAATGGCATTTGTGATTTTGGCTCTCCCGCGGTGCTGAGCTGCTTTGGCACCAATTTCCGGGCATTCCTGACCTAGTTTGCTGATGGCTTCTGAGCTGCACGGCATGCATGCTCTGCTGGAGCAGCCGTAGGTATCATTTGAACATTTAGGCAAAGCAGGCGTCTTGTTTCCCTCTTCCCTCCGCTGGGCTCTGTCGCCCCACCATACGAGTCGGTTCGTCAGAGGTTCTGCCCTCGTCTGGACGAATTGGTATCCGACTGGAAATTTCCAGATGACGTAATAACATCATAACAACCTTGTTGAGAGAGGATGTTAATCAGGGCTTTGAAAACTGCGCCCTCTGCGGGCCCTGGGGAGACCTGCTGCTGCTCGGAAGCACTTGGCTAGATAGAGAAGAACTTGTCTGTTCTCCCTTCCTCTCCCTCTGTCGGCAGGTGACGAGGCCGTTTTGGCGCATTCAGATGCTGGCTGGCAGTGCAGCAGGGAGCTTGAGGAAGACTAAACTTAGACGGTTGCGTTTTCAGCTGGGCTTGGCAGATCAGAGAGAATTACTTGACTTAATCAGCAATGCGCTTGCTTGTACCTATTCATAAAATCCTTGCACCCCCACAGTGCAAAGCCCTTGGATACCTGTATATCCAACAGCTCGCATCTTGCCCCCTCCCCTTGTTTCTCAGCATACGGCCGTAATTGCCGGCTTGTTATGGATACACTTGCTCTGTGTGGTTTCTCTCTCCCCCACCCTTTTCATCCTGGCACCTAAGCGTCTTTCTATTAATGTCTCCAGCTCACACCCTTTCTTCACCTGCTGTCTGGTTGCCCAACTGGCCTTTCTCCCTTAAGCCTTTGCCCTTGACCTCTGTGTCAGAATAGCAGCCTCTGCTTCAGCCTTCTCTGCTGGGTCCTGAGGAGGGACTGCGTGCTACTTGGAAAGCCTGGATAGCTCAGTTGGTTAGAGCGTGGTGCTGGTAACACTGAGATTGCAGGTTTGATCCCTGAATGGGGCAGCTGCATATTCCTGCTTTGCAGGGGGTTGGATTGGATGACCCTCAGGGTCCCTTCCAACACTACAATTCTATGAGTCTATGAAATCCCCTTTCTTTGTATTTCATGGTATCTATGCAGATATATAGGGACACGGGTGGCGCTGTGGGTTAAACCACAGAGCCTAGGACTTGCCGATCAGAAGGTCGGCGGTTCAAATCCCCATGACAGGGTGAGCTCTCGTGGCTCGGTCCCTGCTCCTGCCAACCTTGCAGTTCGAAAGCACGTCAAAGTGCAAGTAGATAAATAGGAAGGTAAACGGTGTTTCCATGCACTGCTCTGGTTCTCCAGAAGCGGCTTAGTCATGCTGGCCACATGACCCGGAAGCTGTACGCTGGTTCCCTCGGCCAATAAAGCGAGATGAGAGCCGCAACCCCAGAGTTGGCCATGACTGGACCCAATGGTCAGGGGTCCCTTTACCCTTTATGCAGATATATACAGGGGTCTTCCATCAGGCTCCCTGCATCAAGGGTTAGAGGGGTTGAAAAACTGTCTTATGACACAACTCCTTCTAAAATAAGTAAATTCAGCTTTCAGCAGTCATTCCTTCTCGCTTATGGGCAGGGGTAGCCAGCAGATGTTTTCGGACTACAGCTCCCATCATTCTAAACCATGCTGACTGGGCCTGGTGGGAGTTGGAGTCCGTCAACATCTGCAGGGTGCAAGCAGATTGAAGCAGCAGCAACACACGGATAGAGCATCACTCAGTGGCACTGTAAGATGCCCACATGTCTGAATGTTCAAGCGTTTGAGGTCATTGCCCCTATCAACTGGTGAGTGATCTCATTGTCTGGCTTAGCGCTCCTGTTGCTCCTTACCAGATGAAACAGATTGTGGGATGGAAACCATAGAGGAGTTTGAGACTAGAAAGGCTTTCCTTGTGCTCTGAGAGCCACTACTCTAGGCATGCTCTCTGCCTCCTAGCCAGAAGTAGGGCAAGTTTTGAAGACACACACACACACACACACACACACACACAAACACCATTTGTTTCTTGCCCAGAACTTATAAGCACAGCAACAAAAAACAAGTAACAATAAAATCACATGAAATATACAAACACTTAATCATAAATGAAAGCAGTGCAGCATCCCATATCCGACAGCCCACTTGAAGAGCCAAAACATTTGAAGGGCACTGAGTTTGTGAAGGCTGATGCCAGGCTGTATAGATTATGAGCTGGTACCTTGAATTAGGCCCAGAAAAAATGAAAGGTAGCCAATATGGTTGGCATAGCATTGGAGTGAAGCCACAGTTATAAACCTGGCTGCTGCAGGTCACGTCAGTCAGATACCTTCTGCAGATAATACAGAAGATAAAAGGGGGACTTTCAGTGTCTAATATGGACCAAGCCCTTTGTGAGCATCTTAAGAGGTAGAAGTTGGTAGTTCAGCAGGCACTGCAAACTCCCCTTCTTGTTCTTGAACGCCAACTTGTGTCCTGAAATGTCACCTTTCCACTTTACTTTCAATGTTTTGATTTTCGAGTGAGCTGAAGTTCTGCATCTGGTTGCGTCAGAAACAGCCCTTTTTATTTTTCAAGCAGGCCTTTTAAATTGAATTCTGAAGTTACTGTTTTAGTTTCATTACGCCTCTTAGAGATGACTGTGATTAAGTGTGGTGTGCAGATTGTTGAAAAATATATATATATATTTATTTGCTTACTTCTGCCTTTTGGGAAGTGCAGGGGCAATACTGGTTGTCTATAAAGGGAGGGAGGGTGCTGGCTGCTACAGACAGTGCCTTATTCCCCAGTGGCCTATTTCCCATACCCATCTTCCATATGTGCACTCCCCATGGCTCACTGTATGCTGGAAGCAGCATAGGTTTTGCACATGAACTCTACAAGCACACTTTATCTTGATTGCTTGGTGCAGAACTTGGAAGGGATCATTTTTGGCATTCACAGAACACAGAAGCTTTAAATTGGGGCCATCTTTAGATTGAGGCAGCATGCGCCCCTTCCTGACACAGCCAGTGAGACACCCACAATCCTGTTTACCCCTGCTCTTCTCCATTAACTTGTTCTTGGTTTTCTTTCAAGCAGTCTGGTGTTCTCTTATTTGAAGGAATTTCAAGCTGCCTCTGGCCAGAGCAGAAATGTCATCTCTATAGGGAGTGGTGGTAGCATTGAGATGGCATGAAGTTACCTGTTCCATTTTTTGAAAGCCATGTGCACCACTAGTTCTTTTTACAGTCTCCTGTGAGCCACCAAATGTACGTGATGATGCTTCTGCAATAAAAAATCACTAGCACCTTTGCAAAGATAAGCAGGGTCCAGTATGGTTTCAGATTGGATGGGGGACCACGAGTTGAGATGCCTGCATTGCAGGGGGTCAAACTAGATGATGCTCAGGGTCCCTCCCTAACCTATGACTGTGATTTGTGATCTCTTCGACGTTCAACATGCATTCAACATTATTACATGCAAGCGTGTAGCAATGCCTTCCCCTCTTGCTTTCTCCCGCAGATGTACCAATGAGCTTGCATTTCCAGAGCATGTTGAAATCCGAGCTGCAGAACAAGCCCTGCGAGAAGATCAAGCCTCCCAAAAGGCTCACGCTGAAGCATCGGCCCTCCATGCCTCCCACCAGTTTACCTGACTCCGTGCGCAAGGACCGCCACAAGCTGGTTAACACCTTCTTAGCTGCAGCCAGTAAGTGTCCTCTTGTTGATTGATGTGTGTTGGCAAGAACTACCCAAATGGGTCCTGCTTGTGTCCCACAGCAGAGTGAGCTGCATGCAGGGCTTCGTGTGAACCCAGGGCTCTGCCTTGGAACTGGTTTGAATGGATAGCCCTGGAACGTGTGAAATAGAAAACAAGGGAGTGTCTTTGAGCATGTGTGAACGACTTTCCCCTTCCCTAAACAATCAGCAAGCAGGCTCCCCACATCTCTGAATTTAGGCTGGGCTTCCAGATTAGAGGACATAATTCCAAGGCAGGCCTCCCCCACCCCCGAAAAAAACCTCTCTTTCTCAGTAATCAGCCTCTAGCAATGTGTCCAGTTTCACATAAGCTTTACTAGAGGCTGGCTGTGTAGCCTTAGTATGTGGGGTTTTTAAAAAGTTGACAAAGCATTTTGCAATGCAGTACAACTGTAGAGAAGAGACTTCAGAATACAATTTTTAAATATTAAATACCAACTTTAAAAGACTCTTTCAGGTGTGCAGTCAGCACTAAGGCCATGGGACAACAAAGCATAGAGTTGCAGTCTGTGGGACAGAGAAGCTTTCAACTTTCGCCGTTTGGTTTCCAGTCCCGTTGCCTGCTATAGGCTCCCTTGCCTGGCCTTGTGGAAGCCCCTGGCCCTCAGTAAGGAACAGGGAGTTTAACCTCAGTGGGTTGCTAGGAAGATGACAGGGTGACTGAGAAGGTAACCACAGTCAAGTTTATGAAGCGCTAAAGAGATTTAAAATGCAACAGTTCTTGAACAGCCACACGGCACAGTGGAAGGTGATCGGAAAGAAATGGCACATCTCAAAAGATGCAAGGGCCTCTCTTCATTCTGAGCCAGATGGTTATTCCACTTGCAGTAAGAGTGGGGAATTTGTGGCCCTCCAGGTGTTGGATTCCCAGCTCCCATTAGCTAGCAGTCAGGGATGATGGAAGTTGTAGTCCAGATGGACTTGGAATGCTGCCGGTTCCTCATTCCTGATCTGATCCTTTGCATATTCTAACTTGCCACAGCTTTCAAGCAGAGGCCTTCGTTCTGCTCCTTTAAAAGGGCAATAGGAAGCATTGGATACCTTCAGCAGACAGAGCCTATGTTCTACCATGAGCTTTCCCCCCTCCCCACAGAGGATAGGAGCAGAGCAGGTCTTTGAGGGTGTGCTTGGTCTTGAGCTGCCTGACCTGGAACAGCCTTCGCCCTAACCCCACATGTGTGCTGGAGTCTGGGTGTGCTGGTCATGGTTGGTCAATGGGAAAGTTGCTTTGCACATGCTCACACAGACCCTTGATCTTTCATACGCCACAATGATGATTAAGTCACGGCTGCATGCCCCTAAATGTACTGGGACAGAGTGTGTGCATATCCCTTCCACCCTTTTTGTTTGGAGGATGCCGCCTGAGCACCGGGAGCGTTGTGCATAGGCGATTCAGTTGAAAAGGTAGGTTATTGCTTAAAATCAAGGAGGATGCACAGCCCTGTTCTTGATTTGCCAGAATGTTTTGCTATGGTCACGCAATGCCAACTGCAACTGCCTTTTCAGACCCACTAAAGAATACATCTGGTAGACTTGGGGATGGAGTCCGAATGATGCTGGACTCCTGACTCCCATCATCCTGGCCCATAAGCCATGCTGGCTGGGGGTGGCAGGTGCTGGAGTCCCCCGACAAATGGGAGGGCTTCAAGTTCTCCCGCATCTGTTGGTAGACTGTTCCAAAAATGTGGGCCACAAAGGAGCTCTCAAAAACGGAAGCTGCTGGGCCTTTCAAAGTCATTGTAAGGCCTGGGTGTGTCTAAGGACATTGGTCTGCACTATGTAGCTAGGCTTGCAGTTCTCCTTTTCTTTCAGTGGATGCTCACCTTCCCCTCTGCCCACTCACCCTCCTGCTCCTCCAGCCACACCGAACACACTGGCTGAAAAGCGCCCTGCCTCTTTTCCTTCCCTTGAACTGGTCGAGACAGGCAGCTATGAGCAGTGCAGCTGCGTTTGCACTGTGCCCGCAAGATGAACTAGGCTGCATCACGGGGAAAGAGTAGACCTGTTTGGGTCGTCACTCAGCTGTTGGCTTGGGGGGAATTTCTGCAAAGAGCGCCTCCTGTCCTCTTCCGGCTGCAATGCTTGGTGTGAGCTCCTGGGGTCTTGTCTGGAGCTGGGCAGCGGGGCACCCGCCCGTGCCTCTTTTTGTGTGTGTGTGTCGGCTGCGCCCTGCGGGCCAGGAGAGAGAGGTGAAAGCAGGGCGTTTTCATGGCTCTCTTTCTGTTCCACTCCTCAGCTTGCTCGCATCACAAAACCGAGCCAGACAAGGCACACAGGCAGCCCTTAGGCGATCTAAGGGCTGCCCCCAAGGCCGAGAGAGCGCCAGAGCGCTCGCTTATCCTGACTCCAGTTCATGAGAAAAAGCGATTGCGGGACAGCTCCTCCGAGAGAAGCGAAGGTAGGCTGGCCACAGCCAGGTCTTTCCAGGGAGAGCTTGGGTTTCGCATTCCTGTTCTCGTCCTCCCCTCCAGCTTCGGAGAAGGGTGCTTGCTGCTTCTGGGGAATTAAAGGGGGCACCTAGTGTCAGATGCTGCAGTCTGTCTTCTTGTGCACTTTTTTTTTTTAAAGGAGGAAGTCATTAAAACTTCCTCCTTTGGGGAAGTAAGTCCTGCCCAATGAGGTTCTTCTCCTTTTCTCTCTAGTGTGCTCTCTGGTTCCTTTTGGTACGGATTGCTTGATTACAGGTTGCTGCAAAGCTTTGCAATGATGGTGATGATAATAGGCACTGTTTGATTCACCTCCTCCTCTTCTCCTCCTCTCTTTGTGCTTCCTTCCCACACAGTATTGAAGCACCATGCAGATATCGGAGGCCCGAGCTACCTCTCCAGCAACATGGCCTCCGCGGCCCACAGCCCCATTGTGCGGCAGCTGTCCACCTCCTCGGAAAACTCCATCCCTTCTGCCAGCACGAGCTCACTGGGAGCCTCCAGTGCATCTGTAAGTACCTCCCAGGAGTCCGTCCCCCAACATAGTGCATTAAAGCAAAGCCTTGTGGTCACCATTGTGATACTTGCCCCTTCACTAAACAATGCGCTTTGCAGAGTGTAAGACAGGCATAGGCAAACTCAGCTCTCCAGGTGTTTTGGGACTACAACTCCCATCACCCCCAGCTAACAGGACCAGTGGTCAGGGATTGGATTGATCTTTATTACAGCCATTGGCCCGTTACAGTGGTCAGGGATGATGGGAGTTGTGGTCCCCAAACATCTGGAGGGCCGAGTTTGCCTATGCCTGGTGTAAGAGGAGAGGTCCCTGCCCCAAAGGAGCTTCCAGCTGAATTTGACAGGAATCGACAAAGGAAGGGGAGGGAAGCCTGAGTCAGGGTAAACAGGGAAGCAGTATGTGCTGTTTCAGTTGCAATTTCTTGGGCTGGCTTTCTGGCTGAGCTGCAGCAGGGCCCCAGGGGTTGGGGAATGAGTGTCCCTCCCAGTGCTACTAGACTCCCAACTCCCATCAGACCCAGCCAACACGGTCAGTGATCAAGGATGTTGTAGTTCAGCAACATCTTCATAGAGAGGAACGGACACATTCCCTGCTTGTATGGCATGGGAGCTAAGCTTTTGTGCCAGAGTTTTCATACGAAAGGTGGGTTTTGTGGTTCTCACTGCTTGAACTCCTTACTCTTATGAGGGGTAGGCCTGAGGTTCGGTCTCCCACCTAGGTTTTGGAGCCTGGGGCCAGCTGTTGGGCCAAGTCAGTCTGGTTGCTCAGGCATCAGTTTCCGGAGTGAAGTTGTTAAGTGTGACAGAACAGCAAGAAATGGTGTTGAGTCTGCAGCAGACAATGGAAGGCACTTTAGCAAAGGGGGTGGGGTTCTAAGACTGGTGAGGCCTGGGCTGAAGAGAGCAAAGGCAGGCTTGGCTCACGAATCAGGAGAGGGTGCCCCCTTTTCAAAGGGTTTTTGAATGTGCCGTTGCTACTCTATCCACGAGGGAGGTGCTTGTGCCTTGAAGCAGCTGCACAGGAGAATGGAAAGTTGATCCTGTTGGACTAAGAGCAGAAGAACTTCATGCAAGGAAACCTCAGTATCTGTTGAACTGTTAAAAAGATAAATTCAATACTAAAAACAAGGCCCTCAAAGAAGGCCAAGATGTAAAAATCTAAATAAGCCAGAGGTATTAAATAAATTTGTTCACTCTAACTCATTCACACAGTCTTCTATTTCACATGTTGCCACATGATCATGCTATTTGGGATTTTATACCACCCCTTAAAAAAAAATGAGGAGAGGGGATTAAAAAGAGATACAAGAGGGAGGCTACTGAACCCATTGAGAAGTTTGTACCTCCTCCCTGATTGGCTCTTACTACTTCATACTTCATTGGACCTTTCAGGTGCCTAAATAACAGAGGGGCCCACTGATGTACATCTAGTGACTTTGGCTTAAGCCAATCAGTGTCAGGATTTCTCTGTGTGTAACAATCCTATTCTCCTACATTACCAGGGCTATAATGAGGCCAGTTAGATTATGCAGCAGCACCCCTCCCAACTAATCACCTCTCCTCAATCATCTTGTGATTAAAGGGTAGTTTTAACAACAGTAGATGTTTGTATTCAGGTTTCATCCACCTTTTTTCACACTGAGGGTGGGAAGGAGAGCATTGAGACGATGGTAAATTGCGGCAGCTTCTGCCAAGATTTGTTTTTGTTTGGTTTTGCTTGTCTATAATCTGTCCCATCCCAAGGGCTTGGGTACAAACGTGTGTGTTTTTTTTTTAAGTCTACAAAGATTTGGATTCTGGTTTCCTGGTATAGCCACGACCCTTTTTCTAGACGGGCAAGATAACCACTCCTTGGATTGTTGCGATTCTGAGATAAGATCCGAACAGACTGCGATCTGCACCGTGTCTTTAGGGATAGGGAAGGAGGAAAAACTGTAGATTCTCAGGTCTTAAGTGAAGAGGATAAAATAACCGAGCGGCAATAGAACAGGTCTTGAAATTCTGCACGTGGGGCAGCGGTGGTGGTGGTGGGGTCTTGGAATCCTGATCAACCCCCCTGACAAACAGGTGAAGTGCAAAGGTGGCACACACAGCAAGCCATGCCAGTACTTTGGGAAGCTGTTTAGGAATGAAGCCAGGGAAGAGTGGGAGCTATGGGGAAGCTGCCAGGAAGGCCTCCCTATATGGCTTTGCTGCAAAAAAGAGAGATTTTTTCCTTGTTTTTTTTTATTTATTTTTAAGCACACATTTGTGCACGAAAAATGTTTTTTGAAGCTCGCAGTGGCGTCTCGGGGAAGAAGCGGCACCCCCAGGTGTGCAAGGCATGTGCTGCTAAGATAATGCATAAAGCTGGCGAGGGTGAGATGTGCTGAATACCTAAAAAGCCCTTTGTTGCTATGGATATTCAGGAAGACGTGTCGGAGAACATTCACAAATGTTGGGATTCAAGGAGAGGGCGACTTGTGCTTGGAGGAGGGTAGGCATTTTTAGAAGCGCACGGTGTTCAGGCTTGGTTGCATCTCTGCGCTTTAGTCGTTCAGAAAGACTGAAATGGGCGTGGCCCTGTGCCTGGCAGGTACCCAATCAGAAAGTTCAGAGGGCAGGCCAAAGAGGCTCCCCTCCCCCAAATCAATTATCCCTCTCTCTCTCAGTCATGGATGGGGAACCAGTTCAGATGTTCATGGTCTCTCGCTTCAGGCAGCTAACATGACTGATAGTCTTGGCCTTGGGAGTTGGAGAGCCAAAGATTCCCCATGCCTTCTGCAGTCAGAATTTATTCTCAAATACCCCCAGAACTTTGATAATGTCCCGTGTACACTGCTATGAGACAGGCAAAAAGAATTCTAGAGATTGGAAAGGGTGTAATTCTCTCTGTGTTAACCCTTAACAACAGTAGGCCCAGGTAATCCTTCCCATGGGATTGTCTTTGCTTGAGAGGTAGTGCAAAGCATCTACTCCCTCCTCCACCCACCTTCCCTCTGCTACCTGCTCGCTCTTCCAAGTGTAGTAAGGCGCCACTCTGCTGCCTTAGTCGGTCAGCTTTCAGAAATCACTGCAGGGCTGTTAATGCTTTCTGCACATGGAAGGAATTCCAATGTATTCCGACCAAACGCCCTTCCTCGTGGGTCATTTTGTGGCTGTGAATTTCTTGGGCTGGCGGCGATGGCAGCTGTGCTGTTGTCTCACAGGGTGACATACACTAGGTTGAGAAAAGGCATGAATCAGGAGCTCTGAGCTTTCCAGTGGTTGCTGACTCTCAATGACCTCTCATCCCCCCCCCCCGAATATTTAAACCACTTGATCCTAGGATCCTTGCAGCTGGGTAAAACAGATTCACAAGCATGTGTGCCTGAACTTGAGTTGGGGAGAGAGAAACGCACAAGTGGCAACATAATTGTCCATTGTGGAGAAGACTTGAGTGTGTGGGTATCTAAAGGCCATAGCCCAAATTCCCTGGATGAAGGTATACTAAATAAGGAAATGAGAAGATGCGCAAACTACCTCCATAGGATGAGCTTGACAGGGAAATGGCTTCTGGGGCTTGGTTTGAAGGTTGGTGGCACAAAACAAACCACCCTGGAGTGTTTTTGGTCCATCTCTTTGGGCAGCCATCACTAGGCAGAGTTAACACCGAAAAGGGGGCATCGCCTTACTTGCTTCGTGCAGCTCCCTGCTCTTGGAAGTGCTTCCTCCTCCTCCTCCTCCTTCCCTGAGCATTTTTCTTTTTGTGTTTTGCAGCAGCAGCAGCCGCGGAGAAGGAGAGGTGAAAGCTCTTTCGATATTAACAACATTGTCATCCCTATGTCTGTGGCTGCGACGACCCGCGTAGAGAAACTGCAGTACAAAGAAATCCTCACGCCGAGGTATGCGCAGGGACGCCGTTTCCCCCTTGCTCTCCTCCAGGTCACAGGAGGGGAGGGCCCTAGACCCACAAGGACACAAGTGTGCAAAAGTTAGGTTTTCCCCATCGTGAGGAAGGGGGGGACATTGACGGTGGTCCAAAAAAGCCCCATGTTTCTTGCTGGCTGTACAAAGTACCCAGAGTATTGAGGATAACCACCCATTCCCCAGTTGACTGACTTCTCTGCTGACCTGTGTTGCAGCTGGCGTGTGGTGGATATCGGTGGCCTGAAGGTGAACCCCGATGAAGACAACGAAGAGGTAATCCAAATGGTTCTCCTCGATGGCCTCTGTGAAACTGATTCTCTCTCCCTCCCCACCCCCACAATATTTCATTTTGTGTTACATATTTTCCTATTGTATTCCACTCTACGATTGGTTTTAATGAAAGACTGGTTATAGATTAACCAAAATAAAGTAATAAAATAAATAGGCCCTTCTGGAGCTTCTGTGCCCAGGGCAGCATTCCATGTAAGCAGTTTTCATCAGAGGAGCATGGCAAAATCCGTCCTGTGGGTGACTTTCTGTCATAAAGCGTGCACATGAGAGGCATACAGTGCTCCTCTTAAGTCAGAGCTCTCTTCTTGGGCGGCTCTGTGCTGGTGTGTGTCTCAATTTCGAATATCCACTGCAAGGGGGAGCACCTGCCTTGGACATTCGCGCCATTGATTTGAACTTAAAGCAGAGTTTTACTTCCTCTGTGGTGTCTGGTGCTTTTTCGGCGAAAGTACTAGGTAAAGTCCAGTTACATAGCCGCCAGATTAGTCTGACTTGCCTTGCCTTGCCTCCCCACCCCCCTGGTTTGCCTTGTGTTCTTTGCACTGAAATGAACAGGGTGGAATAACATAATGACAGTGTAACGTACGTAATAAACTACATAAATTTCACCACAGCAGAGAGCGAGACAAGTAACTGTTTCGAAAGATGAACTGCAGCAGAATGAAAACAATGCTGCATGCAGTGAATACTGGCGGGTTGGCAAACAATGCCTTCTTGCAAGGAGAAGGCAGCCTTGCCTTAATCTTCGACTGCCATCCTTTAAGTGGCTTTTTATGTGGTCACAAAACCTACAGTGTAATTTCTTTAATATGCCTTTGTAGAGTCTGGAAGTAAGTGAACAGGCAGCGCAGCTTTCGTAGCCTTCAGCTTAGACATTCATTCCTTAAAGCAATGACACTGTGTTTGGCAGATGGTGTGATCGTTTTATGGTTGGAAAGTTACCCACGTACGGGATTTTACCCCCAGGTGGTGCATATTTAACCTCACCCTAAGAAATTGAACATTCTTCAGGATATGGCTGGTTCTAGGTCTACTCATGTGAGGCCTGTGTCATGCAGGCTTTCTTTACTGAATAGCAGCTGGTTTTTAAAAACCATGTGATGGCATTTTGTGGTTGTCAGTTACTTTAGCAACTCAGCCTCTTGTCTTCCGAGTTCCTTGCATGTACAGTCCGATTCCTGGAGAAGATGAGGGAAAACTTACCTCCTGTTATAGAGAAGGAACAAGATAAAGCCCAGCGCCTACCAGGTTTCTCTTCCTCATGTAGTGTTTGAGAATATTCATGCAGTGAGGAGAGAACTTTTGTCTGTGGCAAAAAAATAAAATTGCCCCCTCATTTATTCTCTGTTTTCGCCACTACATTCTGCTCTTTGCCAAAATAAAAACCAACAATCCAAATGAATTAACTCAATACAATATTTTAAAAGAGAAAAATGGGAAGGCACCAAATTTCAGGGAAGGGCAGAGCCTCCAGGCACAGAGAAATATTAGAGCCCAAAACATTTTAAATGTTCTGGACTCCAGCTACAGGCTTCTCTCCATTCCCTGTTCCCTGCGAACAAGGACATATGTTGTAAAGACATTTCATATATGGAATGTGACCTTCTTTGGATCAAAATTTCGTTTCATTTCCAAAAGTGGTCTGCCAGTTGAAAAATAGCAGCTTTCTGAAGTTTGGGTTTGGTATGTGGAATAACTGAGCAGAGGGGGGCATCATTCATTCACTCTTTCATTACAAATTAAAAAATTAAGACTTACTGTGCTCCTTGCCCTACATAAGTACCGTCCCAGGTAGAATACTGATGTTCTTTGCAAGAAGGCCATTCCAGCCTCTCACTGCCAGGATACGGATAAAAAGCACACCTGAGAAACCTAAATCAGTTTTCAGAACTGGAGGAGGGTCTTTCTGCTGCAGCAAAGCTCATCACCTCCTAAAATTGGGTCTTGCTGTGTATGACTGTTTCCTGATCAAACTGTGGGGCTTGTTGAATGGGCAAAGTGAGTTTTGAATGGGAACAAATGAGCCCTCGCCCAACTTCTCTTGCCTCAAATGTGTGCTCACAGAAACTAGCGGGATTGTCTGAACTGTCCCTTCCAGCTGCTCATGGATAGAAAATTAAGGGTGGAAGAGCAGAGAACAGCTGCTGTGCCTGGACACCTTTATGGTGCGCCAGGTGGTGTTTTGTACAGCCTCCTTCATTGAAACCAGAGACGCTTTGGAGACTATCTCAGTGCTAACCTCACATGATTTCTCTTCCAGATAGAGGATCTGTCTGACTCAGCCTTTGCCACTCTCCACGCCAAGTGTGAGGAGTCGGAACGGGCAAGGTGGCTTTGGAGCACAACTGTGCCGCCTCAGCGGCGGGGCAGCAGGTAAGGCCAGCTGCTGTTTCAGCACCACAGTCCCTATAAATACCTCCAGATATCTAAAAGGCTGTCATGGGGGGAGGATGGAGCAAGCTTGTTTTCTCCTTCTCTGCAGCCTAGGATCTGAGATCGAAACACCAGGAAGAACTTTCTGAAAGTAAGAGCTGTTCCAACAGTGGAGCAGACTGCCTTGGAAGCTGGTGGGTTCTCCTTCCTTGGAGGTTTCTGAGCAGAGGCTGGATGACCATCTCTCATGGATGCTTTAGTTGAAAATCCTGCATTGCGAGAGGTTGGACTAGACAGCCCTCAGGGTCCCTTCCAACTCTTCGATTCTGTGATTCTGGGTCCTAGCAGATGCTCAGAGTTGGCCACCCTCCAATAAAGGAGAATGCCAGCACTATTCAAAAGCCTTTTAGAACTTAACAGGTCAAAGACAAAACCCACAGTGTTAGCCAGCAGACAGGAAGGAAACAGGACAGGGGCTGAAACAATCTGAGGTGGCTCAGTTGTGAGTGCAACCTCTGGGTTGTGTGCAGCTCAACCCCTACCCTGATTGGACACTAACCATTGTTTACCATTCCATTTGAACCGCAACTTGCTTTGGAAACCAGGGTTTGATCCTGATAACCAGTCCTTGTTTGCAGAAGAATGTTTAACTATAGCTTGCCCATTTGAACAAAACAAACCTGTGGTTTGTCTCAAACCAGGAAATGAGAAGGGGAACTGCCACACCCAAAAGGAAGGACAGAGTGCCTGAGCCCTAGGCTTGGGCACCAAATTACAAACCACAATTTGGAAGCTAAATCTGAACTACCCCTCTACATAACTTGGTTCCAGTAATCACCCTGAAAGGTTTTGAGTGAATGGCTCATTCTTTTCATTGTGAATTTGCAGTGTTTCACTCTTTAGGGGGTTGGACTAGATGACTCTCCCTTCCAACTCTGCAGCTCTGTGATTCTACAAGCCCAAATGCCTTGGTGGTGGGCAACTTACTTTCAGTGTTCCTCTGTATTGCCACACAGGAAGTGTGGCAATGTTCTGGTATTTGCTTGTGGGAAGAAGATACAAGGCACCAATGGTCTGAGGCTAGAAAGAGGGGCTGCCTTTAGGAACTGTGGTTCATTCAGAGCCTGGTTGAAGAACTTTCAGCCCTTAAGAGGTTTTTAAGACTCCAGCTCCCATCATCTCAGACCATTTAATGGACCATCCTGACTGGGGCTGATGGGAGTTTTGATCCAACAATATTTGGAAGGCCACAACCTCCTCTTTCCTGGCCTAGAACATGGCAGCCAGGTTATTAACAGGCACTGGCAACTGGCATTATTTGCCTGGGATTGTTGGCACAACATTTCTGCGAGTTTTGCAATTTTACAGGCATGCATGGCTTGTGGCATTTAACAAAGTAGAAGCGTGCAGGAGGTTACAATGTGGACTTCAACACAAGGAATACAGTAGAAAGATGAGGGAGGCAGACTGCAGCATGGCTAGACGGGGGACGGACAGGACAGGTGTTTCATTACAGTTAAATTAGCTTGGGCTTTGGCACAGTAGGGCAGGGGTGAGGAAATGGATCTCGCCGGAGCTGGAAGGTGTCAATCTTCTGCGGGACTATTGCTCCAGGTGGACAAGACTGTTTGAATTGGGAATTTGCTTAGCTCCTGATCCTTGTACAGCCACAACTTGAATTTAAGCCACAGTTGCAACAAAAGAATCGGGAGCTTTTGCTTTTGGATTTCATGCATTTCTGTTGCGCTGCTTTTGGAAGCAGCACAGCAGCGAAAAGTACCAAATTCAAACAGTGCTGCATTTAACCTGCATCTCCCAAGGGATTGTTCCGCCGCGGCTTGCATTTGGTGCTGCGTTTGAAGCTGCAGCACCAAACCTGTCCCTGTACCTGACACCGGATGACGGACAGATCTGTGTGGCTTGGCACAAACAGCCTAGCAGACCAAAGGGCCTCATTAGACTCCCCGACTGCAGGTGCCTCACTTCTGGAGGAGAATCTGAAGACAAAGGAATTGTGCCAGAGGCAGCAGGTCGTAGGAGGGATTTGAAGGCTGTTCCGATGGGACAGCAGGGGAGAAAGGGCAGAGCCCTTTGAGGGAGCTGGAGACCTGAGGGTGAAGGCAGGGATCTGTCAGGATATGAGAGCAGAGAGGTGGCAGCAGTTGAGGAAGGGCACGTCAGACTTGGAGAAGAAAGGGCTTGTCTTCATCTACCTGCTCTCCTGGCCCTTTCCCAGCACTGCAGCTGTGCTCTGCTTGAAACTAATCTGGATTGAGTGAGGTGGGAGGGCATACTATTGGGTGGGTTCTGGTGGCCTTTCGAATGTAAGCCATTGGGAACGTGTGGCTTTCAACATGTGATGCTGGCACCTTCCTTTTTTAAAGCAGAGGGGGGAAAAGAAATGCATTGTCGTCATTCCAGGTCTTACAGATCCACAGATGGACGGACAACGCCGCAGCTGGGGAACCCCTCGACCCCACAACCAGCATCACCCGATGTTGGCAACTGCTACGCGCATTCTGATGTCTCCCACACCCACTCGCCACGCAGCCCCATCAGCCCAGACATGTTTTCTGGTCCCCACACCCCTTTGTCCCGGGACTCCATGCGGCATCTGTCCAGTGAGGACACACGATGTTCCACACCGGAATCTGGCCTTGATGAACAGGTGGGTGGTGGGTTTCTTTGCGGCTTTGCTTAGCGTTCTAGGTGGTAATATTAATGAGTTGTGTTGACAGACAAGTCAATAACTCCAATAACGGGTTTCCAGGGCGCCTGTAGTTAGAGTGGGCTTTTACTTTCTGGACAGAAAGTAGGGGCCCCTTCCCCAGTCCATCTGTGTGCAAAAATTGTCTTAACAAAAGCACTGGACGCAATTTCTCAGTGGAACTGCTATCTGTCAGTGTTCACAGGTGAGGTTATGCCAGGGGCCTTCTGGTGTTAGACTTAACTCTCTTCTGCATCAGCCAGCTTGGCCAATCTCTGGAGGGCCACAGCTTCCATCCCTTGTTTATGCTAATAATGGAACAACCTTCCCCAGCCAGGGTTACCACATGTTTCGGACAACAGCTCTCAGCCCCAGCTAATATGGCCAATGGAAAATAATGGCAGAACAACATCTTCAGGGTACCAGAAGGGTCTACCAGACACTTCTGAACCAAGATGCGCCAGGAGGAGATAGGAGTGCTTAGTTGTGGACAAGAGCCTATGAGATATAGTGGGCGTAACTGAAGCCTGGTGGAGTGGAGCACAGCAGTGTGGAATACAGCTATCCTGCTAGATAAAAACTATTTAGGAAAGATGTATAGGTAGTAGTCTGGTTCCAGGTGTTGGCAAGGGGTGCCTCAGTCAAGACACTTAACTCCCATCCTTTGAGAAGGTTGCAAGGATGTTGCACATTTCTTGAGAAGGTTGCAAGGTTGTTGCACATTTATTGGAAGAAGAGCAGGTTGCTGTCAGTGCCTGAAGATTCAGGGATGGAGGATTTAGGTTAAATATTGGGAAGATTTGTGTATGGGAAGAGAATGTATACATTGCCCAGGGAAGTTGAGGGATACCTCCTGGAGATTTCCAAGAAAAATTTGGACAAGGCAAGAACTCTATAAAGGCCCCAATTCAGGGTTGGTGCTAACTGTCCCAACTCCCGTTCATTTCCCAACCAGGCAACACGTTTCTCGGAAAACGGCTCAGTTAATATTGCCGTACAGATTTCTGTAGTGAACTGTGTGTCTGGGACTTAGCTACAGAGATAATGGTTTGATGTATTCTAAAGGATGTGCAGATACCGTGCAGATCGATGTTGAAGCCCCCCTGACCATTCTTCGGTTGCTTTTCAGACTGTACAGCCCTGGGAACGACGCCACTTCCCACTGTCCTACAACCCCAAGACAGAGTGCGAGGACCAGTTGGATCCGCACGACCGGGCCTCACGGTCCACACGGCGCACCTCCGGTAGCAAGCCTTCCCGGGAAACAGACGGAGCTCCCACCTCGCCCACCCTCGCTTGCCTCAAGAGCCGGAATCCAGGGGCTGTGGCCACAGTTCAGCGGCCGACCCACAGATAAGAGATGGACAGGAAGATGAGAGCAAAAAGCAATCCACCAAACTAACTCTTGGCATTAAAGCTTCTGAAATCTGCGTTTGATATTCAAACATCCTGCCGGGAATTTTCACAGTTTTTAGTGAATTTAAGGAGTTTAGAAACTGTTTTATTTTTCTTTCTTTCTTTCCATGTTTCCTTGTCACGCACACCTTTTATCCAGTGCTGTGTGGTCTAATGAGGAGAGCAAACTTGTCTCCCCTTTCCCATGCTTTAGGTGTACACTCCACAAACAGGAGGGTGAAGCTGGCCAAGTGACCCCTGGAATTGGTTCTCTGGTGAAAGGCTTTTCTTTCTTTCTCTCTCCTTTTTTTCTTTTTCTTCTGTTCGGTGTCTGTTCTCCTCACCTTACCACCATCACTGTGCCCCTCCCCCAAGATTTTAGTGGAGTGAAATTAGTGGTGAAAAGTGACGTCTTCTGAGTACAACTTCCCTCACTATCTGTTTCAGCTCTTGGGCCGCAGTGGCACTAGAATGCACTTGCAATGCAAACTCTCCCTGAAGCTTGTGGGCTAGAAGAAGAAGAAGAAGCTCTTCCCCTCCAGTTCCTTCACCCTGTGTTACATTTATTAATCCATTCTGCTGTTTGTTGCTGCTTTTCAGACCATCTCTCCATGTTAAAAGATTTGTACAAGAAAAGGCAATTCCCTATCAGTACCCTGGATGTGATTTTATTTTTTAAAAAATCAGTTTTATTCAGCTCATACTGTGCTGCTTAATCCCTCCCCAAGTAGCAAGTTAGGAGCAGGGAAAAGGCTGTCAGCCCATCTAGAATTTTTTTTTTTGGGGGGGGGGTGTCATTCTCCCCTCCCCTTTAAATGCTGTCAAGTTATTAACACTTCAGTATTCCCTTTTTAATTTTGCACTTTGCCCATTAGTCTGAAAGTTGCAGTAGGTTGTATTTCTTCTGCTGCTCAGTTGCAATACAGTAGTGTTAAGCCTTAAAATACTGAGAGGGATGTCAGCAGGATTCAGGAACTTGCCACCCCAGATTCACAAGCCATATTTTAGCAAGTGTCGTAAAATTCATTGTTTTCCCCCCACCCTATATAGAAATATATGGTCTATGCATTGCTTGAGATTGCATCTTATATTTTAAGCTATGTTTGAGTATCTAAATTGTTTTCAACTTTTTTTTCCTGGAGAAAGATAGGACTTTGTTTTTCACCACTACTGCTTAACTCCACTTCCACACACCCCTTAGTTCAAAAGTAAACTTCTCCGTCAAGTTTTCTTTCCTCTTTCTCATAACTTCTTGGGCTGGCTATTGATAAGCTCAACAGGTTTGGAAATTTTAAAAATCACTTTGTTTTGTTTTTTAATTTAAAGAGGCCGTTCACATCACATCCCCAGTGGCTCCCAGATTCTGCACACCGATCCATCTGTAATGTTTTTCTGACCCCTAGCGGTGTGGCTGTTGGTCCCTGTCCTGTTGTTAGCATTGCGCCTGTCTTCTGTATTAATCACATCACCAAAAAAGGAAAAAAATACATTTTTTCTCATTTTGTAATCGTAACGAAATAGTAGCTAAACTGCTTAATGGTTGGGGTTTTTTCACAATTTTCAACATTACCTATTGTTTTTGGTTCTGTTCTAGTTAATTTCTTTTTAAGAAGAGGAAAAACCCAATGCTACCATATCCCTCTGCATTAAGTGCTTTTCTATTTATAAGGTTGAAAATTCTGAATAACCCTCTTAGCGTTATAAAGGAAAAATCCAGAAAAAAACCACCTTGTATTTTGTAAATATTTCTTTTCCTGCTTCAAGCTGTGTAATGTCCTTGTTATATAGAAACGCTTTTCTTCAGAGAAGCTGATCTTTGTTTAATGTCTTGATTCTGTTGGCCAAAGCACAAATGTGTGCTTATAAAAAAAAAAAGATTAAAAAAATTAAAAAGTTAAGAAAACTGTGTGCTAAATCTCTTCTTTGGGAAATAACAGTTGGATGAGTGCTATTATTAGAGATTACTGAGGATGCAGAGGTATCGATTGAAATTATCAAGGAATAAATGCAAGCAATGGCTTTTAAGAATGTGACTAAACTTTTAAATCACCATTTTTAAAATTTCTTTTTTGAAACTAGCATTTTCAAAGACAGGCTTTCCCCCAGAATATTATAAAATGGTGGTAGCCATGGTGCTGAGGTGGATACCTTTCTGCCTAGCCCAGCAGCCTGGTGAAGATGCAAGCCACTTTTTTGTTATGCTCATTACTGCCACATGATTCCTGGAGAATTACCCAAGGGTGAATACAGCCCTCAATACAAAAAGGTCTTGCCATGCCCATAGAGGGGGATGAGTGTCTTGTCCAGATGATGAGAACTCAGCTTAAAATGAATGAAAGCAAAACAGGAATTCTGGAAATACCATCTTCACAGGAACATTTTTCAGTTTAATGATGTGGTAAGAATTCACAAAGGCCTAAGTGTATGAAACTGGAACAGCGCTAACAAACATCTGTCTGTTAGTTCCAGCAAGAACGGTGTGACTTCTGCACTACCCCAGTCTCCACCATATCCCTCCAACAAAGGCAAAGCTCGTTTAATATTGTAGTAATGAATTCTTTATTTCCAAATTCACTTTTACAGCAAGTCGGTGTAAACCAGTTGTTATAACACACAAGTACAATATGGACAGTCACAGACAGGTAGCTAAGCTAGGATGATCATATGGAGATCTTACTCCTTTCCCACCCCCTCCCACCCCGTTTCCCCACCCCCGTGAAACTTAAAAGGGAATTTGTTGGGTCTTCCAAACTCCATTGTCCCTTTTTCATACTTTCAAGATCATGACAAAAAGCCCATTTTTTTCCCTCTTTAACTTTCAAAACCATGATTTTCATCTGTCAAATTTTAACACTTTTCCAACCCCCTAGATATGTATATTTATATACCAAGACAAGACACCAGCCAGTCAATTCAACATGGCCCTCGATTGGAACCCTCATGGGTCTAACCCTCTATAAAACTGATGCCATTATGCATCCTAAAATGAGCCATAAAGACAATCAAAACCCATGTTTGAAAACAGATATTATGACAGGGAGATGGCTAAATTTGGGGTGGGGGAAAATAACTCAGAATGATCCTATGCTTGGGGAAGGGGAAGATTTGAGCAGTGAAATAAATGGATGAAGGCAAGGGCTGTTAATATTCAGGAGAATCAGGGAGTCAAATGATCTCAAATATAACTTTGTGTTTGTTTTTGTTGCTTCATACTGAATAAAGAGGGCTATTGTTTTATTTACAGCTTAAGCCAATACAAAAACTGACAAAAGATGACGTTTTTCCAGCCCTAGCTCAATCCCCTAATGCAAACAGAAAAGAATCTCAGTGACATGGTATATGCGCTCAGTGGGAAAAATCTCACATTTGTTCACTTCAGGCATATTAAGCTTCCTCACATCCTAAAGTAATACAACTGCAGGCTTTATTTTTAAATACAATATCATAGAGTTACTGGAAATTGTTGAAAGTTGACCAATATGCTGATCTGTCTGAAGAACCCTGCCTACCACATTGGTACTGCAGTACAGTGATATAGCCAACAAAGTAACATTCTTGAACCCAATCGGTTCCTCTCCCATGCTATCCCATCTTCCATTTTAGTCACAACTTACTCAACTTTTTTTTTTTACTTCATTCCACAAAATACTTTTGCTTACAGAAACAATGGACAATCTGTACTTCCCAACAATTAGTTGAACTGATTTTATCCATGGCTCAAAACAATAAGCAAGCAAAGGCAGCAAGGTGGTACTCCTAAAGCAGAAAGCCTTAGTCCCGACTCAGCCTAACAAGGACAAAAACACAAGCACACAGCCCATCTTCAAGGTGTCTTATCTCACAAGGAATGTATTAAGTTTAGCAACCGGCGTTGGCTTGAAATTTGAACACCGCATCAGACATTTTCTCAGAAAAACATGCAAAGAAAGTTTTTAAAGATTTTTCTTTTCACCACCACTTAGAAATAGAAGCCCACTTTGCAAGTTTCCCCCCCAAATATTCTCTACCACTTTGGGGGTATTTTTGAGCAGCTGCAGTTTCCACAAACATTCCTCCAATATCCTTGAATGCCTAGGTCTGTGGCATTGTACAAAGGCTACTCTGGCTAGGGTACAGAAGATTTGTTTCACAATGGTGTGGGGTTTTGGAATAATTATGTGGTAGCAGTGGGGCTGTGGCCTTCCAGCTGCTGCTGGTCTACAGCTTCCATTATTCTTGACCATTTACTCTGCTGGCTTGGGCAGATGGAGAGTTGAGTCCACCATCATATGGAGGTGCAGAGCCAGTAGCTTTTCAGAAGAAGGTAGACTTGACTCCCTACCAGTCCCCAACAACATGGTCAATGATCAAGGATGATGGGAGCTGTGGACTAGCACCACATCCAGTGCCACAGATTCCCCACCTCAGTACAAAGACAGATGCACGAGTTGGGTAGCAAGACTATTTGAGGAAATGGAGAGAACAGGAAGAGGAAATTCTTAATCACTATGAGCACTGTCCTCCCAACTCTACAGTTCTGTGATTCTAATTCTGCATGCTATGATCCTTATCTGTTGCAGAATCTTCTACACCCATGTCAAGACACCTGGTTCACTTAGAGGCTGCCACCCAGTCACCAACAACCACCATCAGTTTGGCAAACTCAGATAATATACGCCTTGCCAAGCTTTAAATACTATGCTGTAAACCTACACCACAGTTCCTTATTGGACCTAGCTCTGAGGGTCAGGCCTCTGTTGCCATATTTGTGAACTTACTGTTAAAAAGCCATGTATGCTATCACCAATTTGAGACCCACCCCCCCACCCCCCCGCTTCTTGGGTTTGTGTGTTATGTTTTACTTAAACCATCTTATCCTCTCACTTGGAAATTTCCAAACACATCCAGACAATTCCAACTGTGTAATGTATAAGTGGTGGTGGGACTGCCTTATAAAATCTGTATTATTTACAACCGTTCATGCAATAGATTGTGTCATAATTCTAATAGGAGCTCTGTTGCTCTTCCGTGTTTCAGGTAGTACTCCAATAAACTAGGCTATGTTTTGCAAAGCCTGTGTTGCTTGGGAACTTACATCTGAAGGATGGAAATTTGAGAGGGCAGGGGAGAGAGAAAGATTCTATAAGATGATAAAGGCAGTGGCAGGGAGGAATAGCCATTCACAAAAGGCAAAGTACTCTCTGAAAATAAAGTATTTTCACTTAGCCTAGGTAGATGCACAGCTACAACTCGTATCGTAAATGTTTTTTAAACAGCAAAGGGGGGAAGGGTTTGTAAGGACGACCCTGGAATCTGTACTACAAATGCAATTAGTCTTCCAACTTTGACAGGTGAGGGAAAGAGCTCTTTCTGCTAGTGTGATAGCTTCTTGAGCCAGTACACATATGCAGGTTATGTTCAGAAACAGTCATTATTCAGACACTTCTGCACAGTGTGCTAGTTTTGGACTCTCCCCCCCCCCCACCTGTGAAAACTTGAATTCTCTGGCACCTTTTCAGAAAATATGGGAAATAGATTCCTGCTGGTTGCATTGTGCTGTAGGTTTCCCTTGGAGCATGCACACCCAAGTTTGGGGACTTGTTCATACTACATGAGCAATGCTTGAGTACTCATAACTGAAAGGGTGAACAATCTTCATGGAAAAGTATTGGAGGTGATAACGAAACCTTTTGGTGTCTATGATTTGTGATGCTTCTTCCACAGATGCACGTACTGAGGAATAAACATGCATGCAATGAAGAGAGCATCAGATATATGCAACTATTATGAAAGACTCTTGATTCTAAAAGGTGCACCTATTCCCACATGCACGCCCTTCCAGGAAGTTACCCTTCTTCCCCCATGCACTTGCACTTAAGTGCACCTATCTCATTTAACAAAAAACCCTAGAACCACACCTCTACCTCACAAATTTCTACGTACAACCACAATTTTGTCATGAAAACCAAGAGAAACAGCCATGCTTATCGGACTGAACACAAGGAGCAAATCTGAAACCCACAAACCTCCTTGCTCCCCTCCCCCAAGAACACCTACCAAGTCCTTTGAACCAACCTGCAAATGTTATGGCAAGAGCAAAGAGACGGGCATGGAACTTGTGGCATTTTTTTAGGCTGGAAAGATGAGAAAGAAGGCAGGCAAGTGGAAGAGGGGAGAAAAGTGGTAGTAATAGTCAAATAGTATGAAAATTTGCTTTTAATGTCCCTACATTTGCAAAAACTATCCCCAAAGGAGAATCGCATGAGGCAAGCGTCACCTTGCTCCTCAGTATGCACCATTTGAACCATAGTTGAGGGAGCTGGCAGGATTTCAATGCTGTTTGCTCTTGTGATTCAAAGGTATCAGGCCAATGCATTGGCCCTCGCATGCAGTGGTATGGCTCTAGTCAAACCCCATTCAAGAAAACTTAAAATAAAAGGCATTTGCCCCCTTCCCAGCATAGAAACATGTCCCCCCGCAGAGATGAGATTCTGAAGACTAATTCCCTGAGGACTGAAGTAGGGGATATTTCACACTGCAAATCCTGTGTATGCAGTTGATATCTGCTTTAGACTTACACTATCACACATACCTGTAACAAAATGCAAAACAGCAGGTGTTCTTGAAGAAGGTTACTAAACAATCCCACAGCAATATAGGCTCTTTTCTCTGTTCATGGGGACAAACTTGGTTAGCTGCTACTCATCGACAGAGGCAGATACCAACCCTCTTTCTTAAGCTTATATCTTATGCAGCACAAATTTTCCTAACAATTACATTTCCTTTTGTTTAGGAGCAAGTGGTGAAATGATGTCTTTCTCTAGACTGAGATATAGTAAGAAATCTTTGTTTTCATACTGTTACTAATTTTGAAATCCTGAGACCACAGATGAATAAATGGCAAGGGGGACAGGGAACCAGGTTAAAAGAGTTAGCCCATTAATATAAAAAACGAAATAAATTAAGGAATGGTGGGGAATGAAGATGTAAAACGGAACAGAGAAAGAAAGGCCAGAGTGGATTCTTCTCTTCTTATTCTCTCCACCCACTTTAACACAATCACAAGCCCTGCTTGGCCAGGGAAGCAGACACTTCATCGGCCAATGTGGCCAGCTGTGGAGAGTCCACCATGTTGATGCTTCCAGTAGAGGAGACGTTGCTAAGGCGCCGTGGGGAGGCATCTCCAGATACAGTGGGTGATTTGTAGACAATTTCAGCTCCATGGTCAGTCTTGGCTTTGGCGTTCTCACGAAAGGTCAGCTTGTGGCTCTCAATCTGGAATGAGAGACATCGGCAGGTCAGGACAGGGGAAAGTGGAGGGGGTTGATGCTGTTTTCCCACCACCCACTTCAGCTATACCTTCACTAGAGTTTGACTGGTATGCCAAAGTGGTTCGTTCAGCCGCAGCTCCTCTTCTCCCCATCGCCGCTGCTTTGGCAAAACACTGATGTATGCTCAGAATTGGGAAAATCCAGGCTCTCAGTTTTTAGTGTGTTGTTATAAGGGCAGTTCCACTCATTTGCTTGGCTGACATTTTTTTAATTAAAAAAATAATGATATCCATGTTTCCTTGATCTAGGAATCCTACATTGCTTCATACAACCTATAGACAGAAGTTGTATGCAAACTGTGTGCTATGAGCCTATGAAATGGAACATACAAAAATGTCAACTTCTTTCAAAAGCAGCTTCTCCCAGAATTGTACTACCATGTTATGAAAAGGTGACCTATCCAAATAAATTAATGAATGTTTTCAGGCAAAGAAGTCGAGTCTCCTATCAAACTGGGCATCCCTTATCTTGAAACCATGCCAGATGAAAGATCCCAGCAGCCAATCTTGCAGATAGGTGGAATGGTGATAGAGGTCTGATAGTCCAAAATATTTTTAAAGTACAGGGGTTTTTTCACATTAAGCTGCTAGGGTTAGTACAGAACACCAGGTTTTCAATCTAACAAAATCAGAGAAAACTAGTATGATGCCTTACCACCCCACACCCTCCAAGCTCTGGGTATCTGATTCCCATCTAGCTCTCACAAAGCTCATGAGAACAGGTAACTACTTACTGGCATCACATGGGTGCAAGTCGGGGAGTGGGCTCTCCTCAGGGATGGAGGGCTCCGTGATGGGGGAAGGAGGCCCAGTCTTATTGGGGCAGTTTTGAGCACCGTTCGTGTCTTCCTTGCCCTTCTCTCTCTGCATGTGGGTGGAGAAGGTCAGTGGGATGCAAAATAGCATCGTCAAATAAGATGACATGAAACCAAAAATCTTCAATGGGGAGGGAGGGACATATAGAATTGGAGGAGGACAGAGCATCAGGAATATAACTGCAGTGTGCAGAAGAAGGTACAGGAACCAGAGATGGAGAATGCAAGAGCTAGCGAATAAAGATGGTGTGCACTCCAATATGTCTCATACCACTCAGCAGATGGCTGATGAATTTTGCCATTGTCAGTCAGCAGAGGAGTGGAACATACAGGCATGGGTTAACTCCTCTTCTGGAAAGCAGGGTCAAATGATTTTTACCAAAAAATAATTCTAGTGGGGAAGAAAGCTTTGTCCAGCTTCCAATCTTAACTCTACCTTCACAAAAAAGCAGGGTTAATTCTTGCCTTTGTATGCTACTGTTGTCACCATAGGTGCCTTCTTAAATAAAAAATTGATCTTCTCAGAAGGCCTTAACTTTGATACAACCTTTATCCTCTGGATCTCCTCTCTCATTAGCCAGAAGTGCTGAGAGGGTGGGCTGGAGCCTGCACCTGGGCCCTCCTACTCAACTCCCTGCTTAAGTGCTAAGGGCTCTGCGGAGGAAAAAGAGCTCCGTTTACAGCCTTTGGGCCACTACATTAGAGATAGCCAGGAGTCTTCCCAGACCCCTAAGCAATCCCAGGAATACCAGCAAATGATCGGGGGTAGCTGGGGTTGCGGACCCCCATTCCACAGTTGTAGAAGAAGTCTTTAGAGGCGTGGGTATCTAGAGTCTACATCCCCCTCCCCTTATCAGGTGGCGACAGCAGGGTTTTTTGCTTAAAGCAACAACTTATTGTGAGATGAAGTTACTGTATATAGCTTGGTGATGGCTGGTGCAGGGGTGCTACTAAAGCAGAGGACCTCTGTAGTGTTTCCCATATTCTTTACTGTTCCCAAGAAAAACAGATGCTCACACTTCATTAGCATAATTCGTTATCACAGGAAAGGATTCCTTCTAGATGCCCTGGCTGTCTCAGGGCACAACTACAGAATGGTCACCAAGCCTGAGCAGATAGCTAATATAATAATGGAACTATTCCAAAGTTTAAACTTGTCTCTTGGGGAGGGGAATCAGTGGGGGAGAGAACAGTGCTATTCCTGACATTAAACCTTCTCACTCTCATGAATTCTCTGCCCCCTTTAACTATGTTCATCACACTGCTTGCCATTCATGGACTCCTCTTCCTGTGCCTGGAGCATAGGGCCATCCAAGTGGGTCAAAAGTCATACTTATGCTCACAGTGCCTGCAAGGTTTCCTTCTCTGATACGCTACAAAAGCCCAACTGTGGTCCAGGAAATGCAGAAAAAGAGGGGAGAGGGAGAGAGGTGGAGTGAAAAGAGGTGGATGCTCCGATGTGTGAAACACTGAGAGAAGGATAAGGAAGCGGAGAAGTTCCTCCATCAGAAGCCAGCACATTCACTGGAAGGAGCCAATGAGAGCTAGAAAGATTTCTAAGGCTACTAAAATGAGATGCGTCTGAGAGGAAGGGGCTGAAATGCATGTGAGTAGAGCCTCCCTCCCCAAGACAGGCACAACAGATGAGGCAAATACAAACAAACAAACAGGATTAACTGGTATACTGAATCACTCTCCAAATGGGGTTTCAAAACCTATGATGCATCCCTGCTGATAGCTCCAGGGCTCTTTGTGCATAAGCTGCCTGAACTGGGTTGCCAATTTATGAGGAAAACTAACCCAGTCTGGACTGCTCTTTTGCTTTTAACAGCAGCTTGATACACAGAAAGCAGAGGGCAAACCTTTTCATAGCATGGAAATGAATATCACCACCTGTTAATGTTTGTACATTAAGCCGCTATTAAAGGCACACATATAGGGGCCAGCTGAAAAGCTGGCAATCCTATTCTGAAGTGGAATGATTTAGGGAATTGATATTCCCAGATGCATAGTAAGCTGGCACGCCTGGTCCAAGGAAAAAAGCTAATTGTGCAATTAACTTCTAAGTATATTATATGACCTCAATGGGGAAGGTCCGCCTTAACAGAATTACTGTGCCGATTCATCATTTTATCAGTCTTTCTGGGAGAACCACTCCAGTTGGCAGTATTTGCATCCTATGGAGGGACCAACAGAATAGGCTGCTCTGCCACATTAAATATCTCAGCAACCTGGATACCAGCAATATGTGAGCAGGTAATGGTCAATGGGTCCTTTCTTTTTAAGCAAAAAAAAAGTTGATAAGGGCCTTCTTAGAGTAAAGCAGGGGCTTTGTGAAATTTTAAAAGGCATCAAGTATACCTTATGAAAATGGTATCTAGACCACAGCATCAGACATCAGTCTTGACTGTAGTAGCAAACATAGCCAAGCAATCAAAGACCCCTCCTCCTCCTTGCTCCATTTGAAACCTTTGCCTCCCTCTGGGCGCATACAGACGTACCTAAAAATGGCAGCCGACATGTTAATTTCTCCAGTGATGTGAGCCTGGTTTCCCCCTCCTTTATGCTGCAAATCAACAGGCATACTTACCTCCATTGTAAACACCGCATTCCTTGCTGCCCCTTCCCCATGCTTTAGACTTTCTGCTTTTTAAAAAAAATTATGCAAAGCACCAATGATATATAGCTGTGTGATTAAAGGGGAAACTGAACTTACCGTTGAAGCTCCCTCTGTTTAATCAGTAGGATCGCTGGCTAGAAAGACTAACTTCTCCTGTATCTCCAAAGGCAAGGCCAACCTAACTTATATCCCTAGTTGGAGAGGAATTTCCTTCCAAGATCTTGGCAGATAGCAAATGCACTCATTAAAGAAACAGTCTACCAACAGGCAGGCTCATTAAATCCACTCATTAAAGAAACAGTCTACCAACAGGCATGCTCACTTGAGGAAAAGCTGGAAACACCAAAGCATGACAAAAGGAACTAGGAGTGAGAAAAGGGAAGGAGGTCTCTGATGTAACATGCTGCTGCCCCATGCACGCATCACCTCCCCACCCCCCACACTGTGCTTGCCTGACCGCCACACCAGTAAGTCTGCCCACCAACCTGCCAATTAACAAGCGGGAACACCCAACTTCCCTTTCTCATTTAGTTTAGCCAGGAATCACAAGTTGGGAGAATGGTTGTATTCAGGGCCTGCTTGCAGCTTCCCACAGGCACCTGGTCGGCCACTATGGGAATGCAATGCAGGACTAGATTCAGCAGGGCTCGGCACAAGACCCTGCAGTCAGTCAGTTTTTGCTTCAACTCTCTTTTCTCCAAACTCAGCAACAGGTTTGTCTGGCAATAACATGATGGCAATGCTTTCAGAGCCCACAGGCTTTGTTTTTAGGTATGTCTGTACGCACCCCCAGGTGCCTCTTGGAGAGTATGGAAGGACAGAATTCTTCTGAAGGGCAAGTCCTACCCCACTTCAGCCATCATTGTGGGCAGCTGCTAAGGAACTAACCACATGTTATGTACAAACATGCTTTAAACCTCCGGGGGGAGGGGCGTGTTCAGTGTAGGGAAAAGGGTTGAACTCTCCTTCCCACACTATTTTTCTGCTCTCAATCACCTCAGCTTGGAGAGGGGAAGATCAGCATCACAGCTCCAATAAGTGATTTTGCATGTAACACATAGTTTAGTCTCTGAGGCAGCTCCTTTTTTTGGAACAAAGTGGAGAATGATGCTAAGCAATTACCCCTTTGCTGTTACTCTGGCAAATGTAATAGGTATTTAGTAGGCATTAGAGAAGCATACAGAAAATGCATGGGGAAAACAGGGGACTTAAAAAACAAGGTTCAAAGCAGCAACATCAGAGACCGGTGGGGAGCAGGGCTTGAGAAAGATGCTGCTACCTGTTATTAACTTGATGAGATTTTCCCCTCATGCACAGAAAACAGCAAGAGGAAGAATGCTTACCTTTTTATTTCCTCCTCCAGGCATATGGGTGATGTTGTCTAATGACCCAATTTTTGATTGCACCTTATCTTTGAAGTCCAGTTTCTCAGATTTCACCTCCACCTGCCCACCACCTAGAGGATAAATAAAGGCAGGGTTAACAAATATTTTTTAAAAGTGTGTGTACAAGATTTGGAGAAAATAATGTCATGGATTTGGCTTGTTATCTCAGAGTTTAGCGCAAGTAAATAATAAATTCTACAGCCTAGAAAGCAAAAAACAAAACCCAGCAATTTCACACAGCAGAAGGCAAGTTCCACACAATTTGCAAATATACTTTGATCTCATAAAACTGACCAAGTTTTACTACATGTCCATGCTCCCTTTCAGCATTAGAAGTGGAAGCAGTTGGTCCAGAATAATGCCAGCTGAATGAATTGCAAAATAGTGAAAAAATAATGAAACACTAGCAGGCAAGAAATAAAATAAAAGAAGAGGATGTTGGGTTGGATGAGCTTGAGAAAAAATTATCTTGGATCAACTTGGTGGGTGCTCAGTGTGAAAGCTACTGCTATAGAGAAGGAATATTGTCAGGTAGGTGTTTTGTTTGCCACCTGTCACTAGTATGTGGCTTGCTCACTTGACTATGCAACTCAGTTGTATAGAAAGTAAATGGCAACAGTTGAACATGCCACTGTAGGGTGTACTTTAAATTAGATGCTAGCAAGCTTATATGTACCTAGTATACCAAGGTGATAAATACCATCAACAGTCTGATGAGACCCACTCTTTAAAAAGAGTCTCCTTTTCTCTCCCTCCCTCCCTTTCTCTTTCATGGCCTCCATCTATAGGAACAAAGGAAGCAACAAAAGGCCTTATCAATTACATTTGCAGGTAGACTGTGCCTGCTGCCAACTGGCTTCTGTACCAGCCGGTTGGACAAAATAGCTCAGAGAGCACAAATGTATGTATGTACTAACGTGTGTGTTAGATGGTTGCCCCCAATAGGCCTGTATGCATCTGCTGCGGCATCCAGATTTCTTCAACGTTTTCCCCCCCAAAGCAAATTTACAGCAGAATGTATACAGGCAGAGGACTCAAGTCCATGAACCATGCCTAGGAAGGGCTTCCAGAGATCAAAGATCTGATCCAACATGTTTGCCGCTGTAGGAGGGCTTTTGGAGGCATGCACATGAAATTATTAAGTAAGGTAAAGGTAAAGGGACCCCTGACCATTAGGTCCAGTCATGACTGACTCTGGGGTTGCGGCGCTCATCTCGCTTTACTGGTCGAGGGAGCCGGCGTATAGATTCCGGGTCATGTGGCCAGCATGACTAAGCCGCTTTTGGCGAACCAGAGGAGCGCACAGAAACGCCGTTTACCTTCCCGCCGGAGCAGTACCTATTTATTTACTTGCACTGTGTGCTTTCAAACTGTTAGGTTGGCAGGAGCAGGGACCGAGCAACGGGAGCTCACCCCGTCGTGGGGATTCGAACCGCCAACCTTCTGATCAGCAAATCCTAGGCTCTGTGGTTTAACTCACAGCGCCACCCGTGTCCCTATTATTAAGTACTAACCCATTAATCATTAATATATTAAGTTTATAATAACCTAAAAAGTTATGCAACTATGTTATCTTGGTCATGCATCTAGGCTTTTCTAGAATAACCCTGTGAACCAATAGTTGACAAAATCATGTAGATGATCAATTCCTATATTTTGCAAACATTTCTCTCTCTCAGACAGAACTTAGTACAGTGGTACCTCCGGTTGTGCATAGGATCCGTTCTGGAGCTCCTTCTGCGCATGCGCACGACGAAACCCAGAAAAATACTTCTGGGTTTGCTGCGCACGTATCCCAAAGGATATGTAACTGGAGGTGAATGTAACTAGAGGTACCACTGTAGCGGCAAGCATTACATGGGATGCAGACTATCTTTATTTCATTCCGCAGTTGTAATTACTTCCTCTTCTACCTATCATTGTCCTTCTTTCCCTCCTCTCCCCTTTCCTTTGTCAATGTCTGCAAAAAAGCAGAATAAAAAAGCTATTGGGTCCCACCCCCTTTAGAAGTCCAGTAAGAAACTATTGTTTTTTTAAAAACACATATAGTCACCATCACCTGGTTTATGATGAATGTTGTCCAAGGAACCACATTTAGACGTTATGTGGCTGAGATCCACTGGCTTGTAAACAATTTGTACCTGTGAGGACAAAATTAAAGAAGTGCACAGAGTGTTTGGGGCTGGAATTTATTTCAACTTGAAAAAGAATGTCTCCCCAAGATATGCAGAAAAAGTGAGACAGACGACACACTGGAACCCAACTGGAGAAGAAATGCAGTTTGAAAAGCTGTCTAAAAGATTAATCATTCAAGCACAGGCAGAAGGAGAGTTTTCCACCAGAAACTGTGAAGTCAAAGCACGCGTTGTAGCAAAATCTCCCGCCAAAGGCATGCATACTTTTTCTTTGATTGATTTTATGAAATTCAAAGAAAAGTAACAAGGATCATCATATAACAGGAAAAGTAGATTGGATGACATATTTTTGTAACCTGAGTTTCCAAAAGCTTTAGAAAAAATATACCTCTCTCTTCCCTTGTTTCTAACATAGTTGTTATTTTAAGCATACGTATATTCCACAGTCTCAACTTTAGGAATTCATTTTCATTTTAAGTTAGATGAGATTCCAATTGCTGTAGTTATTCATAATAAATCTGTTCTATATATTTATATTTAACCTTTCTGTTCAAATATTTTAAGAATTTAAGAATATAATCAGTTGTTCAAAAGGTAATGAAAAAGACATTTATTTTATGCTTGCAAGCATTTTTATCTAAAAAGATTTAAAATGTCCGGCAAGATCACCACATGTGGCTATAGTCAACATTATCCTTATTGCATTTCCACAGCATGCACAAACTCTTTATCACACCTCCAGAGGAAGGAGGCGGGAAAGCAATGGGAACGGAAGATGCTTAAGTGAGACAGGGAGAAAGGGGTGAGCAGACAGAGGTATAATCAAATAAGATATGCTACAGAGAAAATATAAAAAACCAGAAACAGAATTAAATACCTTTTTCTGATGTAAAACTTAAGGTTTATGTCCACAAAAACTGAAACAACAGAAATAGTCAATGTGCTTTGAGAGGGTTGATTTTTTTTTCCTAAAAGGATGTTTTCAAAATGTTGCAACAGAACAAAGGTATCTGAAACAACATGGAGACTGAAACCATACTGTGGAAAAGATTCATTTTTTCCAGAAATATTTTCTTAAAGCATGCATTCACAGCAAGAGTGAAACTTCTGATGAAATTTCATCAAATTTGCTTATGTCTACCCAGCCCTCAAAAATATGCACTGAATTTTCAGAGCTTCATTTGGATATGATGAATACCATCACAGAATTTGGGTGTGTAATATTCCTTGCTTTGAATGTTCTATTAAAAAATAATTACAATCACAGCACAATTGTGACACATTGAACCATTTCGCTTAAATAGTGATCTATGCAGTACAGGGAGAGGAATACTAAGGTATTTAAGCAAAGCATTTCTGAACCTTTGAATGGCATACACAAGCTAGCAAGTGTACAACATGCACAAAAGGTACAGATAAAATTGAATTAGTGGTTATTGGGTTACAAGCATTAATGACATTGTGGGAAGGAATACAATCTGACTAGAGGCAAATGGTATTCAGGGTTTCTTGCGGGCTGTAGGTGGGGCAGTATCTTCCTAGTTTATCCTTGTGCAGTTTGCTGAAAATCAGACTCGATGTCAAAGTGCCTGTCATCCTCTCAGCCACCAGGCAAATGAATGTTCAGCATTTAGAACTGCAACCTGCAATGGCTGAACAGGTTGCAGGGTAAGCCTCTCAGACAACAAGCATTGTTTTATCTGATGGTGGTACCTCTTCCAGGCCCCTGAACTTGAACTTACAGCTGTTCACTAGGCATTTTCATCCTGCTTCCAGTCATCCAAACCAGTATTTTAGAGGTCTCAATTCTCAGTGGCCCTTTCCATGTTGTGCTTGGAAAGACTACTCGGAACTGTTATAATTGTTTCTGGATTCTCACATCCAGAATATCCTGGAACTGAGAAGCCATCTTGTTCAAAAAAGAACACTGGAGTTCAAATGGGAAATCTCCAGTAAACTGGGGATTAAAGGTAAGGTTTCCAGAGGTGCTTTCTTCCTCCCAGCCAACACCTCTTTTTAAGTTTTCTGGGACCACACCTACCTGCAGGAGGCTTTTACCACTCCCATCATGCAATTCAAAAGTTCCCTTCTAGAACCTCTTGTTAGTGCAGAAGGCCAAAGATGAAGCATACAAGGGCTTGGCCTCAGTTCTCCAATTCTATGTATCTTATTAATGGCTTTTTTTCTTTTTTAACAAAAGTAACTCAAAACAACTTACAACAATATATGACACATACATTAAAACCAACATAAAACAAAGAGGAGATTTTAAAAAATAATCATGTCCACATCCAAAGGATGTACAAATGGGAAAGCATTCAAAACAAGCAGATACCAAAATTCCTCTGTTGACTCTGCCTTAACTGTAGGATCTAAGTCAGAATGGGTAAAAACATTTCTGCCCACAAAGGGTCCAGAATATTGGTCACAGCCAGCTACCAAGTTGCCTCCTATCTGTAGAAGAATCAAGATTTAACAGCCCTTTACTGCGATAAAGTGCTGGAACAGTTGGCAAAATAATGATGGAATAGTGTGGCCACAGAGTAGACTGTACTAGGCACACTAATAGTCTATAGTACAGTATCTAATCTGTTGATCAGATTAAATGCAAGTCTACTATTACTACCACTTTACTAGTCACCCCATAGGTTCACTCCTTCCAACTTCACAATTGAAGAGGCTAGCTCAGCTCCCCAAATCGAGTAAGGGCACTTGGGGTGAATCAAGCCCCTAGCCTCATGAGGCCTTCAGCAGGATTGCCCAGTTTGGGTGAAAGGAAACACTTCCCAAAAGCCATCAAAAAATCATTTAGGATCCATCAGTTTCCTGGAGCAGGCTGTCCTGACAGGTCTTCCAACCATCCTGAGATCTGGGATCCCACCAATCTTTTTAAAGATGAGTCTAAACTATCCTGAACATCTCAAAGATTCCTCTGTAAACATCTTTCTCTTATCGTATTTTTTAATCTGTTTGCATTTGGTGAAAGCTGTGACAGAAGGAGAGACATTTTGGTATGCATTGTTGAGCACAGGATGAAAAGCACCCAGTGGGAAATCAGGAATTTGTGTTGTGTAGCTTAGTGCTAGAATGAACACATATATAAGGTACAGGGTGGGGAAATAGATAGGAAAAAGTATCAGGAGAGACCACACAAACAGGCACCTGTTTTCTCTGCCTTTGTTCTATAGTAGACCCTTCTTGCATATGCATCTCAGGAGGCTCTTCAACTCAACCTTGTCACAAAACGTGCATCCTGTCTTCCTAGTTCAGCACATCTTAAGCATAGATCAGTAAAAATCTGCTTATATTTGGTATAGAAGTCAGCTCAACTCTGTATTTTGCTAGGCAAACTGTCTTCATCTGAGAGCACATTTCCATCTTGCCTGCCAAGGTCAATAGGTTAGACTTAATGTGTACTAGATAGAAATGCAGTAATTGTTTTGCACAGAATCCACACCCAGTATCATAGCACAGGGAAGTAATGATACCTATAGACCTATCAATCACTGTGAATCAGATTTAAAACTTTTCAAGATCCAAGTGTCTTTGTAATGTCTGAATTGCTCCAAATAAATCACATGGACTTCTCACATAAATCCCAAAGAAGCATTTTCAATAAAAGGGGAGCAGCCTAGGCTTTTCCTGGGGTGATCCAATTTGTCCATGTTTTGTAAACAAATAAGTCTTTGCTCTCTGACTCTAAAAATAGAACAAGAACGCCATTGCCTTTGACACCAACCCCCAGGATGGTGTATTGCAGTACTATTTTGGTGTTTACTATCTCATATGTCAGGTGTCTTTTTTTTTCAGACTGACACTGAAGAAAACTTTCCTCTACTTAAGAACACTTTTGGGTTTTGCTTTGGGATATTGCAAATTTAGCTGAAGCTCACATAAACCTCCATCACTAGGTGAGTTTATATACATTCATTTTAAATTACAATGAGGTTTACAAAAATTAAGATAAGTAAAATAATAAATACACTTTATTGTGCAGGGTGTGGTAGCCTCGGACTATAGCTCTCATCAGCTTCACACAGCACAGCAAATGCCCACAGAGCACTGAACAGATGGCTTAGAATAAAAGCACTAAGCACTAGTTCCTGTGCCTGAACACTAGGGGGTTATTCAACTAAGTTTTACTCAGAGTAGATCCACTGAAATTAATGAACACAACTAAGCTAGAATTGACTATACAAATAGCAGTGCTGTTGCAATTTTCTTTCCTCTTCCAAATGCTAGTTACTGAAAGATCTTCCTCCAAACTTGAAAAAGGCAAAAATGATTTTTTAATCCGCAATGAAAATACATCATGGCTTCCTCTAAGCATGATTTATAAAAGAAATGGCAGAAAAAAATTGGGAATGCCAACATTAAAAGCATAATATACCAGTACTTTTGCAGGTTCCTTATGTAATGTGGAAATCCAGTCTCCAAGTACAAGTGCCCATGCAACATCTGCCTTCATCTAAGCCCTCTGTGCGCTCCTTTTCTTCCCCAGCTACTCTTTGCAATATTCACAAACCGTACCAACAATTCTGATGTGCAAACTTATTTGGAGATGGCCAACTTTGCTAAAAAGCCTTCCTAACTTATAGGGCACCTATAGATAGGTACATTAAACAGTGCAACAGCAAGCTGGCCTAAGTGCAACGCATAATGTGTTCCTTACTAATCTTGAATGGAGCTATAGCCCTTGAAAGCATTTCAGGTTTTCTTTTTAAAATATAAATTTGTTTATAAAAGCTAGCTCAAGATGAAATGTACCACTGCAGACTAGTGCATAAAATAAACCCTGCTGTTCTGATATGTCCCACAATTATCTTGGCTGACAAAACAACATGGAAACATCAACATAAGGAATGTGGTAGGATACAGTCATACCAACACCAAGTCAAAAGAGTCAAATTGTTTAAACAAGGCAAACCAATACACCAAACTAATTTGAGCACGTTATGTACACTTGTGAAAGTATGTGGAACTTGTTCTGAATACAGGCTGTAAGCCTTGTAAATATTCCTTATTGTTTTGAAAAACATACCAGGTGACATTAATTGAGAGGATGCTCATCTGATTTGCAGATGACACAAAACTGTGATGGGTAGCTAATGCTACAGAAGACAACTGGGATTCAAGATGACCTTAACAGATTGGTGAACTGGGCCCAGACTAACAAAATGAATTTCAATAGGGACAAATGTAAGGCTCTACACAGGCAGGAAGAAACAGCTGCACAGATATAAAATGGGAGACACCTGGCTTCATAGTACGTATGAAAAGGATTTAGAGATCTTAGCCTGGAAAAAAGGAGACTGGGAGGAGAGATGCTAGCCATTTTCAAATATCTAAAGGGCTGTCACATGGAAGACGGAGCAAGCTTCTTTTCTCCTGCTTCAGAGGGTAGGACCTGAACCAATATCTTCAAGTTACAAGAAAGGAGTTTCTAACTAGACACCAGGGAGAACTTATAATGGTTAGGGATGTTTGACAGTGGAACAGACTCCCTGGGAAGGTGGTGGACCTTCCTTGGAAGTTTTAAAGCAGAGGCTGGATGGTCATCTGTCATGGATGTTTTAGCTGAAATTCTTGCATTGCCGGGGGTTGGACTAGATGACTCTCAGGGTCTCAACTCTATGATTGCATGACATATTCTTTGATTTGTCTGTGTCAAGCACATGACTGTATTACATGCACCTAAATGTTTGACCTGGAAGCTCAAATTCCAGCACCTTCAAAACTCAGCCTTTAGAAAGGCATTTTTCTTCTTGTTTGCAGAGGAATGCTTAGAAACCAGAGTTGGGCTGGGCTGGTGTGCCAGTGATCAGCAGACAGAGCTTGTGTGTCATGTGCTTGCTCTCAATTTTCCCTCCTTCTAATAGCAAACTTAGAAATGGAGCCAGAAGAAGAGGGCCACTGAGAAACAACAAAGAGGTACCAGTCTGCTTAAGAGAAGTACAAAAGAAAACCATTTTTCTAACCAAGAGGGATAGCGCCCCACCCAATTGGAACAGTAAGCACCAAGTATGTTAGGTTCACCAGAACCTATTGAACATTGCATATCAGTTATAAAAACAAAAAATCACAAAGTGCAGGGGAAGAGTGAATTGGCTTGCTTGAGCCCCTAACAGCTTATACTGTTTTGGAGGAAAGCATCATGGCTGGAAATCTGAACAAGAGAATTCCTATTAGGTAATAATATCCTGCAACATTTTGTTGCAAGACCCTCCTGTATCCTATATATACCAGTTCTCCCCTACCCCCTCAGTTCTACTATATACAGAACACTAAACACTTTCCTTTTCTGCCTTTCCCTCTGCTCCCAAAATCCTCACTAAAAATAATAAAATTTCCCTGAAAACTCGTATCATGGAAGCAAAATAAATTCTGCAAAGTAAGCCTAAGGGAAATGATTCATTATTTTATCTAATTTGCATATTTTATTTTGAGGAAACAAGGAACATGTGCTTCCTTGATGAAGAATTTGGATTTGTTTTTTTAATGCTGATTATATGTGTCCATGAACACACCACACTTTTAATCAGCTTTCCATTTGCAATACACTCTGCACCTTCATTTTCCATCAACTATCTGAGTCAGGAAGGATAATTTCTGGGGTAATTTGAACACTATGTATTGAGAAGGCAGCCACTTAAATAATATTGCCTCCAATTCAATACCCAATTAGCTCAGTGCACATCCCCATACAGCTAACTCTGCTGGAGCTTTAATCAAGCCATATTTTCACTGGTAACAGGTTAATTCACTACACATCATCAATAGCTATCTGACTGTGCAGACAGCATTGGTGTTTCAGGGTTAATGCAAAAGTCATGCCACTTATAATAAGTTAGATTATTATAGTGCATTGAATGGTGTGAAAGTACTCACACTGCCTCCTCCTGGGGTATGTTTGATATTATCCTTAGATCCACACCTGGATTGGACATGGCTAAAGTTCAGCTTCTTATTAACCACCTGCACCTTTGATAGCCAGAAAAAGAATATGAGTGATAACCGCTGCCATCCACAATTATCCTTTCGAGTAGAGATATCTTTTGCATTTTGTACCAGTCATCTAAGACAAAGAAAGAAGCAAGGGACTTTCCCCTTGGGACAAATGCCAGTTCCTTGCTTTGAAGATGAAGCTTCAAATTTCAGCTTACGCAGTGGCAAACATCCTACAGTCAGGCCTGAAATTAGTGCAGTGCTTAAAAGAACAAACAAAAACAAAACAAAGTCATGACATAGGCTGCCCCATTTCTAACACAGAGATATTTGTCCCAGCACAGGACTGCAACAAAGTGTGTATATGAACAATATAAAGTAAAACAAAAGCAGCTATATTTGCTTATTGGTTGGAGAGCCAGGGCTAATTACTGTTAAGGGTGGTATATAATAAATGCAGTTAATGGCTCTCTGATCTGCTATGTTCATTGGCATGGTAAATGCTGCTAGGATAATCATATTCACCTCCTAGTCGTTGCTAGCACCACAGAATAACCATTATATTTGGAAGCACGTCAAACTTTCACCAGACTTTAAAAAGGGTTGTCAATCTGAAAGCACCTGAACTCAACTGTTGATCTCTCTCTCTCTCTCTCTCTCTCTCTCTCTCTCTCTCTCTCTCTCTCTCTCTCTCTCTCTCCCTGAAAGCCTCATTCAGAACTGCAACGGAGTTCCACACATCAGGGAATTTAGTACTTTCTGTGTGTTTATCTCCCATTATGTCCTGTCTACACAAGTGGGCATGGCATAGACATGTGGCTGGAGAAGCAAATATTTAACACAACAAGCCATTTTAAATCAATTCTAATACCATTTTTAAAAACTGTGCTTCAGTGCTTTTAAAATGTCAACAGTATTACATAATTACTGTAAAAAAATAATGCTTAAAACTAGAACAAAAATATTTTAAAGTGAGCATGGGGGCAGTGACCAATAGTGATAAAATGGCACTAAATACCAATATTCAAATAACATGCATGTTTTTTAAAACATTTTTTTTAAAGTTGCATTTAAGTTGAAGCACTATTATACTGTTTTTTTAAAAAAATTGATAAAGGAGAAACAGTGCTAATTTAAAAAGAGATCCCTACCCATCAATGACTCCTATCAAAAAGGTAATAATGAAGTGTACCAAAGTACAGATGCAGACAGACAGGCCTGCCTGCCTAATACAACATTGCAAACATCAAAACCATACCTTAAAAAAATAATATGACAAGAATAATGCTAAGGTGATTTACACTTGCTGGATTTTCCATAGTCTGAGGAAAGACGGCGGAAACACAAGAGTTACAAGATTTGATGACATTATGTTGCTCTTCTGTAAAAAGTAAGTGAAAAAAGCAAACTCTAAAAACCTGATGCTGAGCACCCAGTCAAGTAATCTGGGTAATTTGTGGGTGGTGTTTACATTTGCAATAATGGTTACCACTCTATCTACTTACTGTATTTCTTATTCACCCTTCACCATAAAGCCCCAGGGCAGGTTAAAACAACATTAAGATAAAGCCAAATAAAACCACCAACCCCTAACAGTCATACATTAATTAACAATTTCAAGGCAGGTCATAAAGACAATCAAGCTATGACCAGAAAGCTAAGAACGTCCCTTATTGTTTTGCAGATACAGAATATTTAGGTCTGGCAATTGTTGCATCAGTACAGGGAATGGGACAAACCATAGATCCCTAAATTGCCCTGGGCTGCAGCAGCCTCATAACAATCCAGCCCTTTAGTTTAGAGCAACCCTTCAAAGAATGACTATATATTGTAGTAGCACTAGAAGAAGCCCACAATTAGATAGAAATTACTTATCAGCAACACAGTACTGCAGCAAACTGAAGATGTGGCTTCAGATTCTGTGCCCTTCTGTGGGCCTAATTCCATGTCACTTTACTTTCTTCCTTCCTTTCTGTAAATCTCTATGCAAGAGAATGGAACTGGTGAGTGTGGCTATTGATAAAGAAGCCTTATAGTTTTGTTGAAGGATATTTGTCCTTTAGAAGAAGGGAGAATAATACAACTATCTTCCCCACATTAGCCCCCAACATGCCTTCATGTAGGAGAAGGGCCACAGATCAGTGACAGATCATCTGCTTTGCATGCAGAAGGTCCCCAGTTCAAACTCAGAAATCTCCAGGTATGGGCCTAATGGTGTCAGTTCCTAAGGCAAGGATTGCGGTCTCTTTCTGCCCAGTGCTTGGGGAGAGGGGTGAAGCAGCCAAGATTAGCATTTTGAATTGAGCAGGGAAATTTATTGGTGGCCAATGAAGTCATGTCAGAATTGGTGTAGTGAGCTAAGTCCATCTTCCTCCAATCAGCAATCTGGCTGAATCAGCTGCAGCTTCCAAAGGCAACCCCACATATAACACATTGCAGGAACCCTAGAAGTTATCAGAAGTTAGGCTATCCTTGTCCAGATAAGGGCGTAGCTGAGCCACCCGCCAAAGCTGATGGAAGGCCTACATGGCACCAAGGCCATTGATAATGCCTCTTTCTTACCTAGATGGAGGATAGTGTGTATAAAAACTAGTCTCCTGCACAAAGGTAACATTTAAATGCATTGCTCTGCTCACTTTTGCCTCTGGCCCTGATTATCACTGATATGTGGCCCAGAAAGGAATGTGATCCTCAAGCTAAAAAAGGTTCTTCACCCCTGGGCTGAAGGAAGATTATCTCTCAGCCCCCTGCACAAGCCTCTTCCAAACACAGCAGGTGTTCTAGCAGTGAAAGTTGTCGACATAGATAAACCTAGCTTAAGGATTTGCCAAGTGACATGTGTATACCATGTCTATTCTCCTTTCACATGTTGGTTAGGTACAGCACAGCTGTATCTAACCATGCACATAGCACTTTTCCTCACCACTGTGAGTCAGTGATTCTATATGGCTTTTAAATACATGTCACCCCAGCTCCAATCTTGGTAAGAGTGTTCCATACATACTCCATTTACTCTATCTGCTCAGATTCCATGTGCTTTCTAACCCTTACTTAGTTTGTACAAATGCACTTTGAGCACAGGGTGATCTGAAAGGTGAAACTTCTTCTTTCTGAACAGAGATATGGTGAGGTTGGAACCGGAAAACAGAACTTTGGCAAGTAATGTAATTTGGAATGGAGAAGATTGAGCCCATTCACTACTTTGTAGTACAGTGGTTCTCAAACTATAGAAAAGGCCCTCAGGGAAGTGCAAGATATCTGGGACAGAAGACAGAGTTCTAGAGAGGGAGAAGATAACACAGTAGGCGCTGCCATAGGCCTTTTATTCCCAGCAGCAGAAATTTAGTTTTGAAGCAACTGAAATTACAGTGCTGCCCATGGAAGTCTCAAAGTGGCAGCCAGGGCATTTTCAGAGTGCCTGGCCACAGGAGCTGCTTTCCATCCTGCCTCCTGGCTAGTTTCAGGAGGAAGTTTGAGATGCTGTTTCAGTTTTCTTGTAATGCTACTGCTGGGTTTGTGCCCCAGTCAAAAGATCTTTATACAAAGTTGTGGGCTACACAGAGACATCTGTGTGTAAAGATTCAGGGGACTCACATATTGAAGAGATGGCTGCCGCTGCAAGGGTCAGAATGCAATATAAGTTGAGAAGGGGACCAACAGAAGGTAGGTAACTTCCCATCTAACTCCAAACTTGTATTTCATTTGCCCACACATAAAGACAAGGTGCATTGAATTTACCTTTCCACCCCCTGGCTGATGCTTCAAATTTTCAGTGGAACCAATCTTGGACTTTATATTCTTCAGGTCTGGCATGGGGACAGGGGCTGTCTGCAAGCGGCTCTTGACAGAAGAAGGGGATTTTGGCGGGGTGCGAACCACTGCCACCTTCTTGGGCTCCCTGTTTGGTGGAGTTGGCAGGGAGGGTGTGCGGGAGCGACTGCCAGGAGTTCCTGGAGATCCAGGGCTGCTGTAGCCACTTCTATCTCCAGACTTTACCGGTTCACCTGCAATTTGAAATGAAAGTACAATATGTTAAGTAATCGTTTAGCTGTTGATTCAAAAGAACCTTCCACAATGTTCAATATGCACGAAGGAAATTAGCAAGCAGGGGGAGGACGTTTTCTGTTAGAGCACCTAGCTTATGGAATCATCTCCCCACTGAAATAAGGCAGGAACCAACTTTGGTGAGTTTTTAGCACCTTCTGAAAATACACTTGTTCATCCAGGTCTTTGCCACAGAAAACTGTTCAGCTACTGCAGTTGTTGCCGTTTTTACTGTATTTTAATATGCCGTTTTATTATATCGGCATCTATTGCAGACCACCCTAGAATTTTAATGAGGAGTGATATAAAAATGTTTTAAATAAATAAAAAAATGCTATGTTGCATTTAGTACTGTTGCAACTTTCTTTCCAATGAGAAGATATTTTAAAATATGAATAAAACAACCTTTTACCTACCCCCCAAAAAGGTAATTTAATTATCAAGGTTTTACAGAATTTATGGTCAATGCCAGCGGACAGGATTTGTTAGGAATAAAGAGGAAATAGTAAACTTTTTTTTTTTACCTCTCTCAGATTTTGCTGCTGTGTTAGGGGGCCTTCTTTGCTCCTTTTTGGCAGCTGAAAGAACAAAAACAACCGCTCCGTGAAAAACAGTGATAATCTTGCATCCTGGTTGCTAGGGGGGAAAGGAAGGGCAGACTACAGAGATTCCAATGACTATTAGAAAATAAAAGGGAAACAGGGAAAGTGCACTAAGGGGACAGGGAGCACAGGAGCAGGAGCTTAAGCCCTATTTTAACCCTACCTCCAAGACTGGGTAAACCACTCATTGGGTGACTATGGGAGAATAATAATAATTTATTATTTGTACCCCGCCCATCTGGCTGGGTTTCCCCAGCCACTCTGGGCGGCTTCCATAGAAACCAAAAATACACTAAACTATCACAGATTAAAAACTTCCCTGAACAGGGCTGCCTTAAGATGTCTTCTGAATGTTAGGTAGTTATTTATCGCTTTGACATCTGATGGGAGGGCGTTCCACAGGGCAGGCGCCACTACCGAGAAGGCCCTCTGCCTGGTACCCTGTAGCTTTGCTTCTCGCAATGAGGGAACCGCCAGAAGGCCCTCGGCGCTGGACCTCAGCGTCCGGGCAGAACGATGGGGGTGGAGACGCTCCTTCAGGAGAACACATGTATCTGGGGGTGGTAGAAGAGCACCAGACCAAGACCTAGGCTCAAGGCTTTCAGCATCTTGTTGCAATGAGGTGATCCTTAATAATAATATTAATAATTTATTATTTATACCCCGCCCATTTGGCTGGGTTACCCCAGCCACTCTGGGTGGCTTCCAACAAAATCTTAAAATACAATAGTCTTTCAAACATTATAAGCTTCCCTAAACAGGGCTGCCTTCAGATGTCTTCTAAAAGTCTGGTAGTTGTTTTTCTCTTTGACATCTGGTGAGAGGGTGTTCCACAGGGTGGGTGCCACTACCAAGAAAGCCCTCTGCCTAGTAACTTGGCTGATTCCCTGTAACTTGGCTGATTCCCTTTAACTTGGTGATTCTTTAAAAAGAATACAAACTGGTAGCAAGAAACCACCATCTTAGGTCCCTTTGTCATCATGTCAAGCATTGCATTGAGGGTGATACAAGATGGCAGCCACCTGCTATCCAATCATCCAGTGCTGAGTGAGATTTGATTCTTAAGCAGGATTATGGTGGCAGTCAGAGGCAGAAATGGACAGGTTGGCTGGTGCTCCCTGCCCTTTATAAAAGCTCACCTTATGATTTTGAGAAAAGGCTATTTCTCATGCTACTTTTATTAAAATTCCAGCCTTGGGGCCTGTGTCCAATGAACTTTTGCGGTGCTAGGCCACATCAACTTCATGCCACTTTCTTCAGAGGCCTTTTGGGTTCTTTTAAAAGGTTTGTCTGCATAGGCACAGTTCTTGGTCACATCTACTGCCAAGAAGAATATACTGAGGAAGGACTTGTACTTTCTCTTGATACACCACAAATAAAAGCAAAAACCCAACACCTTTGTATTTGAATGTGAGGGAGCTCAAGTAAACCACAGTTTGTTTGGAGCAATTTCCAGAAAGCAAAAAAACCAAACTGCTACGCAACACACAAAAAGCCCTTCTTCTCTTACCAAGGCTGGGTGGTGTCTTGGGAATGGTGGGAGTTTTGGCAGGGATCCGAGAAGCATTGGCTGGACTCTTCTGATTCTGTCCCATACCAGGACGTGGAGTGGCTATCTTTGTTTTCATATCTGGACCCTGGTGACAGAAATTGAGAAAGGGCAGTATTTATTGACTGCTCATAGACTAAAAAAGCAGAGTAAATTGCTGTGGATTAGGGGGATTTCCTCTTTATTTACACATTTTCAACCTAAACTTGAGAAATGGACTCACAATGCCAATACAAGTTTCAAGACTTTACCATGTGCTTATTATATGTATTTTTATGAGGCTTGGCATACAAAATGCTATTCTATTCAATTCTACCATTTTCTCATTTGATTTCAGAACATAAATAATGAACAACTTATGTAAAGTAAAACTAATGTCTTGTCCAAATGCAAAGTTGATGATGCCTTGTCCCTACTTAGCTCCTAAACATACAGCTTTTAGAATAGATATCCACAGTAATAACAGTATTACATAATCCCTTTTTCACCCACATTAATTGAATGCACTTATTTCATGAGCCTTTCTGTTCCATATAAAATGTGATATCCACATGAAAACATGTGTGACTGTTGAATAAATCTTTCACTGTTACGTCACCACAGCTTGCAGGAGCAGGTGTGATAACATGCAAATACTGTGCCATCTGGAAAACCTGAGCAACAAGCAACATCAAATGTCTTACATATCCATTAACTGAATAAAGCTCAGTAAAACGCTGGCAATGTCCAGGGAAAAAACCATGAATATAAAAAACTAAGAAGAATTTAAGCAGAATAAACAAAGTTGGCTAAAGGGAATTTATATATTTGCACTTTTCATTTCTTCTCTAAATTGCCAAGTTTTATTGTTACCTACCCAGAGATCTGCAGATGTGGGGCAGTTTGTAGACTAAATAAATAACACTCCATCTGAGCACATTAATGTATCAAGTGGCAATTATTTGACTTCATTTATGTGCAAATTAAACACAATATTAAGTGCATTGTGAGGCTGCTTGTTCAACTATTCGAAAGAAGTATTCTTCAACTTGGCTATAATCACTGGTATATCCTAGCACAATCTCTTAAAATGGGAGAAAAAGGCAATACATTGGAGTGGTAGTAGCTAGCCATAACCAAGTAAAGTATATTCATATCTTGGTCATTAAGAAAAAGTCAGGTAAGTACAAATTGCAAAACACAACAACCACTTGCATGCAATTTGCTGTAAATGCATGCCCAACCCAATGCAAGGAATCTAAGCAAATGGGAAAGAAATAGATTTACCCCAGCCCCTCACTCCACCAACTTCTTTTTACACCATTTCTTACCTTGCCCCTTTTCTCTTTTGTTCCTGTACTGGTTGGTCGGGATGCGATAGAAGAGATGCATTTAGGGATGGAAGTTGGTACTGAGGACTCAGCAGGGTTGGAGGGTTTTTTCAAAGGGATAGAACTAACAGAGGAGTTTCGTTTGGGAATAATGGAGGATCTACCTTCCAAGATTTTGACAGAGGAAGGTATGGATGTCTTAAAAACATGTGAACAAAATAAAATAAAACCAAAGATCAGCATGAGAAAAAAGTAAAAAAATAATAAAAATAAACTGAAAAAGTGTGGTGGTTAAAGTAAAGTCAGAATGACCAATGGTCTTAAGCATGTTAAAAGAAAATCAAAACCTAACTGAAACTGGCTCTCTATCTCCTGCACTGTGCTGGCATTAAAAAGAATTTCAAAGCATCGCATCATCTATCTCACCCTTAGAAGGATAGGGTACCAAAATCACAGATTTTTGAATAGTACATCATCAAAGGAGCATCTGAAAGTAAACATGCTCCCACATATTGCATTTATCAGTTCTGTGACATTGGTTTCCACCATGACATCATCATAAAGAAGAATTCTGGGAGAGATGATGACAGCTACATCCAGGAGTGGCTGACAGGACATTACAGATCTGGCTGCCTTACTCTCTTGCCTTCCAAACATGACATGATGTTGCTGCTTATTGAGAGGGGGAGTAGGAGGGCAACGAGAACTTGGTGTAGGAGGAGTGTTCAACTGGCTCTGCTGCCACACCAGTACCTGCTAAGCTCTCAGTTGCCTTGCCCTCTCCCCCCTCCCAGTAAGCAGCAGCAACACACTGTGTTTGAAAGCGGGGACAGAAATTCAGCCCCACCTGAGCCAACCTACCAGCCACTACTGGAACCATCAATCCCTTTGAGCTTGCAACATAACCTAGAAAAACCACAGGTTTTGCCATTTATTGTTTTACTCCCATGGGAATAGCTGGTTAGTGTCTGAACAGGTTTCCATTAAATAAAGAAGTTTGCTTCAGCCTCTTCACTAGTAAGCCACTTCATTATTACTACTGAAGGAGGAAGAAAGGTTTCTGAACTACAAGGATCAACAAACAAGCCAGGCTCTGTGGATGTATTGCTATCTACATGGCCAGCAGACATTTTCCAGGCAATCTGTTTGAGAGCTAGGAAGGGGAGAGAGCAATTAAGTTCCAAAACTTAACCCCAGAAACAGAGACTTGGGAGAACAAGCCTTTAAAAAATTGGCAGAATAAAGCTGTAGTCCTTTCAGTGACATGCCTTTTCCAGGCAAGTCTGTGGGCCTGTCAAAGCAATCCTTATTTTCAAGCTTCCTGTGCATGCTCTGATCCATTTTGTGTCTTGCCTTATTTGCTCTTTAGGCAATTCAGTCTTTTCTTTTTGTGGTTCTGATTAATGAGGCAAACGATCCTTTCAAAGCTCAAGTTATAAGGCAAGGTATGACAGCTGCTGCTTTTGTACAGCAAAAGGGGGCTTTCATTCACTTTATTTTATTTTATTTTATTTTATTTTATTTTATGTTTGTTTATATTTCTATCCCTCTCACCATTAGCCCTAAGTAGGTTACACTTTAAAAACTACACATAGAAATACACAATAAAATCAAGCTCACATTAAAACGTGTTTAAACTAGTGGGTAGGATTCTCCAAAGCCAGCACCACAGGGAGGAAGAGAGGCTGTCCCTGAAGCAGAAGTTCCACAAAAAAAGCTTAACACTGATTACCACACAGAAATGCTTCTCAGAGATACTCGGGCTTGAATGAAACTCTATGCAAAAGGAGATGTCAAGTTTTACAGCAGCAACTTCCTGTCACACCTAGTTTAGTTACAGGGAAGAAAGTGGCTTCTCAAGCTTAAAATACAGATTTTAAAGGAATTCTAACTTAGAATGCACACTGGGCCTTGCAAAAAAAAAAAAAAATGATGGTGGTGGAGGAGAGACAACAAACTGCATTTAAAGGTTTCTAGCAGAAAGCAAAATATTTACTCCATCAAAGATAAAGAAAAATGTTTTAAGGAAGAACCAAGAATGCAGAGAGGATGAACTGCATCCATGTTCATATATGCTTGTCAGCTTACCTTTGGTTTAGGCTCTTCAGTCCCAGTCTCATTTTTATCTTTGTTGTCCATTCGAGCTGATGAGAAAGGAGAATTACTGTTACATTTTGCTGCGTGGAGGGGTGACAGTTCTAAAATACAGTAGTACTTCTGGTTACGTACTTAATTCGTTCCGGAGGTCCGTTTTTAACCTTAAACTGTTCTTAACCTGAAGCACCAGTTTAGCTAATGGGGCCTCCCACTGCTGCCGCACCGCCGGAGCACAATTTCTGTTCTCATCCTGAAGCAAAGTTCTTAACCCAAGGTACTCTTTCTGGGTTAGCGGAGCCTGTAACCTGAAGCGTGTGTAACCTGAAGCGTATGTAACCAGAGGTACCACTGTAGCTTCTGGAGAAGGTAAGCCACTCAGATTGTAACTGTAGCATGCAACTCTCCTCTGCCCTTGCATAAACAGTGAGGAAAGCTCCATTCCTTGGAGAACCATATTTCTGATTTATAAATTTGCTCTCACTCTTTCAGGCTAAGCTTTAATGCAACAAGCAAGCGTGTTGTGCCTTACACCATCTGGGAAAGCAAAATAAAATAAATAAGTATTGCCAGCTGTATTGGGAATGAAAAAATAATAAGAGTTCCCAACTGATTGGTACCACTTTTGGAAGCTCTTCCAAGTGTTTTGTGTGAAGCTCTGTTTGCAGTGTGATGTCAGGAACTGGCAACAGCACTGTGGCCTTTAACCAATGAAGTAACAGATCACTTTTAATAACCCCATAGACTTCTAAATACAAGTAGTCCAATAACTTCTGCCTGTCTGCATTAAACTATCTGAAAAAAGCAGCAAACTAGTTAAAGCTGAACCATTTAGTTGGTTCCGGTAGTTTCCACACTCCCTATAATGGAACACCCAAGTTTAACAAAACACTTACTTGGGACAAAAAGTACGATTCTGTGTCAAAAGTATTCATGCTCCTTTCTAACAAAATGTTGCTTTGCCTGCTTTGGATCAAGTCATACAAAACGCTAAATCAATGTTTATCATTTTGATAGGGGATAAAGAAGCTACTAATTAGTTCCAAACAATACAACCTAGCTAATGGGAAAATCAGCTTAAAACGAAAAGTGTAAGCCTTGCTTTCAGCTCACTCTAAGTATAGGGTTCAGTTATAGGCCATAAAGGGCAACATGTAAATTTATTGAAAGGGTTAAGTTCAGTCCAAGTTAAAAGCTAGTTTCAGCTTTCAGTTCAGTTTAAAATAGTTCAATGGGGGGATGGGACCCTAGGCTTTTAGCTTTAAATTCAGTTTTTATAACACTCACACTCTAATTTTGAATGCTAAATAGATGTTAAGTTAAAACTTAAAACATTAGGGTATTTAAAAAACCCCAATTCAAGCTCAGTAAAGGCCTTGTTTGTGCTTATTAAGCATAGCATGTAAACTAAGGGGTAAGGGTTGACCTTAGGGCAAGTTGAAAGCTCAGGTTTTTTGTTCAGTTTCAAAATCAGTTAAAATCATTCAGATTTAAAGCACTTTCATTTCCGGATGAATTTCAACCGCCCACATCATATTATTGGCAGTCCATATCCCTCAATATCACTACCCAGGGTGCTAAACTGACATAAATTTCCCTTTCAGATTTTTAGTCATTGGAATTTATTGCAACCCAAGGAGTCTTACCTCCTTGCAGGCTCATGCAGAACTTGTCTGAGGCCTGGGGAGGGAGTCTTGTTAGAATAAAGTTATAAGCTCAAACAAAAAAGCAGCCAGTCCCTGGTGGGGCCCGTTAGTCGCCTTAGCCCAGCAAGGCCTGGGGCTAGTGTACCCAACTGCCCGCACCCCCTCCCCACCCCTTGCAGGGGCCTGCCTCCTTGTATTTTTCTAACAATGACTTCCTGATCTAATTGGCTGCTGCAGAAGTTGGGGGAAGCTAGACAGGACAATAAGCTTCAGGCAACCCAGAGAGAAAGAATCTGTTTCAGAAGCACAAAAGGAGCCCCATCTGGTGAAGATTCTCAGTCCCAGTGACAAAGTGTCAAGGTAACATGCAAGTTAGGCATTTGTGCAAGTTTCAAACTGAGCAAGGAGGTCAAGCCTCACTATGCTCCACCTCTTCTTTGATTTAAAATTCAAACAACACAAAGCATTCAGGTAGGAAGCCAGCAGGGGTGTGGGGTCTATTTAGAACACTGTACAGAATGCCACATAAACAACTAATGGCTGCCTAGATAGAAATCATGGGTGTTTACTCAGTGCGGGGAGCTCCTGACCCTCAGGGAACAAGCTTTCCTTGTGGCCAAGGAATCTTCTTTTTAAAAAATCTAACTTGTCCATAAGATGTAGGGTGAGGACACTGTGTACTTAGAATTTCAAAAAGACTTTGATAAAGTAGCTCATCAAAGACTCCTGATTAAAGGTAGTGGTCATGGAATAAGAGGAGAGAGACTCTTGTGGATTAGTAATTAGCTATGAAAGAGTCGTGGTTGCCAAAATTATCACGGGACCGGAACAACTATATGAGAAGCTGCATTCGAGGCTTATTCATACAATAATCTAGGACCATCCAATAAAGCTGAGCAGCAGAAATCTGGTCCAATATGATAATTGTCCACATCATATTATTCACTGAGGGGAAAGTTGCAGAAGCAGGGCAACAAAGAGGCTGCTGGCAGGAAGTAGCTTCACACACAAACTTTTGTTTGTTTTTAAATAGCAAAATCTAAATACATATATCGAAAATGGGACTGCTACATCCACATTCAGCCAACAGAATTGGCTAAAGGATAAGAGAGGCTGAAATGTTTGCCTGCAAATCAGCCTGAGAAAGATGGATTGATTGCAACCAACATTCTGTTCACCCCTGCCCTACAGGAAACTGGAGGAGTGCAAAGATTATAATCCTTGACTATTATAGCATGGACACATAAAGACCGGTACTATACTCTGCTGCTGAAGTGCACACATTGTTTTTGTTCTCTTATGAGAAAGTTGATATCTTTTCTTGTGTATCTATGTCACTCTGGGTTGCCTTGGGCAATATAAAGCAAATAAATAAATAAATAAATATGCTCACTGATGATTACATTTCCCATATTTGCATGGACACTTTTCTGAACAAACGAAGCCTTATAACGAAAGATTCTAGGTACAGCCTGTAATCATGCTACCCATCCTCCCTGATTCTTGATAGAATTTTGTAGACAATTGTCCATTGCTGCCAGAACACAATAAATTGCAGGGTGAGTATGAGGGTCCGCTTCTCAGCTACCCCAAGCTGAAGTGATAAGCTTGATGCAGAAGAATTCCATAAGGCCATGAGTCACTGAGTTTCTTTCAAAGAGCAGCTTGTCATAGAATGACTTGACGTTAGAATCACCAATGCTTAGTCCAGGTGGCGTGAGCTCCCATTGCTTTGTCCCAGCTCCTGCTAATCTAGCCGTTCGAAAGCATACCAGCACAAGTAAATAAATAGGTACTGCTGAGGCAGGAAGATAAACGACGTTTCTGTGTGCTCTGGTTTCCATCATGGTGTCCCGTTGTGCCAGAAGCAGTTTAGCCATGCTGGCCACATGACCCAGACAAATGCCGGATGCCTTGGCCTGAAAGCAGAGATGAGCACCATACGCACGCCATAGTCAAATTCGACTGGACTTAACATCCAAGGATCCTTTACCTAACCTTATACCTACATATCTTTTTCTTTTCCAGAGGCTTCCTTTTCAATGGCTTAGCAGTGACAAATTCTTCATTCTAGCAGACTCTGACAGTTAATTGTAGCCAGCACCTCCCTCTTTACTACAAACTGAAGCTTCTGGAGTTATGAACCTTGTCATCTGATCAGCCTATGCAAAGCATTTTCACACATTCATCAACTGCTCAGGTTTGGGCAGAATATTTAAGTATCATTTGGATTGTTCTGGGCCTTGAGTCTTTTTTTCTTGAGCTTTGGTTCTACTGATTTTCTCCCATTTCAGTGCTAATGCTCTCTTTGCAGCTGACAGAAAGGCCATCTCCTCTAACACAGCCAGATGTTTCAATGCCAAGGAAGCTCACAGTTAAGTTCTTTGAGCTAAGATTCCTTCAGAGAAACTAAAAGACAGCCCAGTAAACTGTTAGTGGATGTAGCACAGGCTTTCTCCCATATGAGTGCTTTGAGCTGATTTACAAAGTCTATCCAAGATCTCTTTGCACAATTTGGGCAGTTCTGGCAGGATTCAACAGCATGCCCCACTCTATGGAATATTAGACAATGGTCATGCTCAACTGACAATAGGATCTTTCTTCCAAAGAGATGGTGCATTAACAACCCCCATGAGCCATTTATGACTAGCAGTGTTCACTGGAACCCATATAATAATATAATAATAATTTATTATTTATACTCCGCCCATCTGGCTAGGTTTTCCCAACCCATGAAAATCAGGTTACCCTTTGTGAAGGGATTTCAACATTCCAATTTACTCTACTACAAATTCTGAAAAGCTGGAGGAAAAAAAGAAATACCAGTGCTAATTGTTTCACCTGCTTGCCTACTGTGCAAGATGCAAAAATATTAAGTCTTTCAAGCAGAGGAGGAAGACTCATGCCTTCTTATTGCAGAAGTTACAAAAGGTCCCAACTGTGATGTCAATATCTGTTATTAAGAAAACTCTTTGGTTCCCCCCCCCAAAAAAAACCCCACATATGAAACTATGAAGAGACAATGTAGAAAGGGATATTCTTAAAGAAGATACATACATGTATTTTCTATTCACGCAGTTCCTCAAAAAAATAGGAATAGCTTGAGATGCCTGAAATCATGCAAAATTTCCTACAGCAAATTGAACATTTTTCTGAAGTTAATGCAAATGTATTTGTAAAGGAAGTAGCCCCCCCCTTTATTATGGAAGGACCATTGTTAAGCATTTTCTCCTGCCTATAGGTCACACCATCTATCACCTTTAGCTGACACCCCATATAAAGGGTAGCCAACATGATCACCCTCAGCTGTTGTGGATAACAATGCCCATTAGTCTCAGCCAGTGTGATCAATAGTCAAGGATGCTGAGAGTTGTAGTCCACAACATCTTGAGGACACCACATTGGCTACCCCTACTCTACTTTATTTCTCTTGGATGCAGGTGAGCAAAAAAAAATAAAACAAAAACCCTTACATCCTTTGGAAGTTTTTACACATGAGGCTTGATTGTACATTTACATGTGCACTGTGCAGCATTTGTGCCAAGTGTAAATGTAGTTAATGGATGGGTAGAATACAGAATGGAAAGGGAAAATTATAGCCAGTGTATGTTTCACATTAGCATTAAACATATTTAAGCCAATGCCAGCATAAGTGAAACATTCTTTGTTTAATACACACCACAGTGATCTCTGACAGCTATTAGATAAGCTAGAATGGAAATGCATGAAGAGAATCAGAGACTTGAAATAATGTTGAGACACAGCTTGTATAATAAGTTTCTGATCAAGGCCAAGATCAGTTAGCTCCATTCTTGCTTTACCTATACCTTATCTCAGTGTTGGCCAAACTTGGGTCTTCAGCTGTTTTTGGATTACAACTCCCATCATCCCTAGCTAAAAGGACCAGTGGTCAGGGATGATGGGCATTGGAGTCCCAAAACAGCTGGAGGGTCAAGTTTGGCCATCACTGTCTGATCTAATTGGTTAGAAGACCTGCCAGTGGAGGATCTCAGATGAAGTGAAAAGAGGTAAAATTCCACAAAATATAAATTGGGGTAGCGATTGGTGAGAAGAAGCAGCAGCATCCATGCAGGATAAGCATGCAGCCATTGTATTAATGGATTGTACTCACACCCCAAGTCCAAATGAAGCAGACAGCCATGGATGTAGAGCAGTGCCACACAAACATTTTTGTTTCCTGTCAACTTATCAGGGAAACTGCTGAAGCAGCAGGATTCAGGGAGAGATGTGCAAAATCATTTGTGGTTTTAGCAGCCTTGCTTTCTTTAAGCAGGACAACTGAGCAACACACGCACATGCACACACCTTTCAGAAGTGGCAATCGACTGCTTTGTTTCTCTGGTGTACAATAGGCAGCTTTTTTTCCAGAAGCCTTTTGCAGTTCTGAGGCCTGCACAGTTTCCAATGTCTCCCCTTCCAGGGAGATGCTCTCCCCTGAAAGCTTGCCTACTTCTAGTACACATTCCAAAGTTTTGCTCTCCTTCGGGACATTAGCTTCAACCTCAACTTGGTAAATATGCTCAGAGGGGTCCAATTCTGCAACCATGGCACACCTTTCACCTTCTGATACGAATGGCCTTCTCTCATCCAGACTATCCTGCTGAGTTGTTTCATCAGTGTCTCTGTCTTCAACCTTTATCTGTCCAAATGCAACTTCTTTCAAATCACCTCTGAAGTAGAGTGATCCATGAGCTGTTGGGAAATATGCCGTGTGAGCAATTCCCACCGGCTTGCTTATCGAAATCAGCAGGGAATCTCTCAAAAGTCCCATCCCTTCCATCATTGTTAGGCTAGCTGGTCCCAATCCTGCACCAACTTTTTTAGGTACTGATGTTGTAGGCACGCCAATAACCACTTTCTCAATACGATCCTGCAACTGATTATGAATTCTGAAGACAGCCTTCTCCTGGCTTCTTTCAGCTGTGTGGAACTCCATGTATCCATCTGGCATCTTTAGCAAAGTGGCTACATAAAAGGGTTCCACACAATCTGCTTGTTGGGCTTTATCTGTCTGTGCAGATTCAATTTCATTGCCTAGTGATGCAGAGATTCTCTCCCCCCCCCAAATCTCTAGCCCATGATCTCCCACAAAGGGAGTAAATTCTAAGAAATGTGAGGGTAGCTATAATGTGCCTTGGATGATTTCATAGGTGCTCAGATAAACAAGCTATTTTGGATTTTGAGTGATTTCATTCTTAACCCATTTGCAATGTGTTCCTAAATTCTTGGTTCCACTCTCCTCAGCAATACTGAGGTATGCAGTTCTATTAAGGTATACAAGAAGGGCATTAAGCACAGTAAGAAGTTAGCATGTTTATATCAATACAAAGCCATTTTTGGAACACTACTAAATTAATTATAAATATTTGAGAGAATATCATTAAAAGAGCAAAACTGAATACCACAGCACCATTTGCTATAGTCAACTCTACTTTGGTTAGCCTGAAAGTAGTCCTCAGAACTCCTAATCTGTTTGAGATCACAATATTGTACTTCTCAAATGTGAGTTATGATAATGAAACACAAACACAAGCATTTAACTTATAAAATCTATCAAATATTGCAAAATAATAGAGGCTGATACTGGATGTATAAAAAAATACACCTCTATTATCAAAACAGTTCTACGAGACATACACATATTTCTTCCCATTTTCAAGAGTTACTTCAACCAGTTTGTTGAAGTAATTCAAAAATTAGATCTGTAGGTTAATTACCTGAAAACTTTCATTTTCATAACATCTATCATTATTCTGTAATCTTATTCACTCATGGCCTTTACCACTATAGTACTAAATGTATTTCTGTTATTTTGGGTTATAAAAGGCATGCTAAAAAAAAAAAAAAGTTCACAGCTTTAGGGCCACAATGGCAGCGTTCCACCACACTCAATCACCACCATCCACCTCCCTTTCCTGTACTTTTTACTAGTTCTCTACTATCTTTTTTGAGGCATGTTGTTAAAATTCTAAAACAGTAGTGAAGGTGAATGGCCTCCACAATAAACAATGGTTTAACAATGATTTGTTCTATGCATTAGCCTCAAGCTAATGACTCCCCCTTCCCCCTCCAGTTTGGCTGTAAGGAGGAGACAGGGAGCTTTGACTTTTGATTTCAATTAACCACAGTCGAACACTGCATCCCAAACCTTAACCGTCTTTTATCTTAACTTTAATTAGTTGAAAAAAGCCAGCATCACAGACTATTGTTTGAAGTATGGTGGTTTCAACTGAACAGAATTAACAAACCACAATTTGTCTTGATTTGAACATACAGTGGTACCTCTGGTTACGTACTTAATTCATTCTGGAGGTCCGTTCTTAACCTGAAACTGTTCGTAACCTGAAGCACCACTTTAGCTAATGGGGCCTCCCGATGCTGCTGCTGCGGCCCCGCTGCACGATATCTGTTCTCATCCTGAAGCAAAGTACTTCTTAACCCGAGGTACTATTTCTGGGTTAGTGGAGTCTGTAACCTGAAGCATATGTAACCCTAGGTACCACCGTATTGCTTAACTGCAGTCAGTTCAAATGGACAGAATTTTTTTTAAAAACTCTTCCTAACCATGCCAGAGGAGTGCGAAAACCCAAGACTTGCTATGGTTCATTTCACTAATGAAAAACAATGGTTTGTGGTAATTCCCAAACAAGACCAATCACTGCTTTAATAAGGGGTATTGCAGTATAGTCTGTACTGTACTAAGTTCCATTAATTTCCTTAATAAAACAGTGCAGCACAAAAGATGATGGAAGTATAAGGATTCCAAGATGCTTTCCTTCATGGTAACAGCAATTGCAGAACCCAGCAAAAATGAAAATAGGGGATTCAACCATAAAAATAAAAGCAGGATTGCTAATATTTTTGGGCTATAAAAAAGGACGCAACACACCAAGTATTATTTCTATCTGATTGTAACTTCCATCCCGACCCAGCAGTCCACAGCTTAGCATTTTAAGTTCTGCAGAGCAACAATACTGTACTTACCTTGAGCATCCCCCGCAGCATGGTCTTCAAGGCTAGAAGTAGAGCCTAAGTCTGCTTCCTCAGCTACATTTTTCAAGTCGAGGATGGGAAAATGGTTTCAACATTAAAAATGGTACAAGACAAATGCCTCTAACCTTCTTACCAGTTTTACTTAATTTTTTTTAATATCAGAGGAATAAAATATATTGAACCTGAATGGGAGCACATTTAAATGAAAATGGGATGAAATGGATAGAAACATCCCCTCTCAAACAAATCAGCACTGATCTACTCTTGAGCCATATTCAGCAGTGAATTATGTCCAGAGCATGGAGAAGGATGTAGTAAAACTGACAGCTTTTATAAAATAGAATCTTACTAAAAAATAAACAAAAAATAAAATAAAATAAATCTGACCATATATATTGCAGTGAATTTATTTTGAAGTTTCTCAAAAGTGAGAGTATCCTTCCCTACAAAATGGTTAACAGGCTGATACTATGCAGACCTAGGTTTGGCTATACCCATTTAGAACAATGGGAGTAAGCATATCTAGGAGGTATAAGCAGCTTCTTGATTTTTTTCCTTCAACCTCAGATTTAGTGCATGCCTTCACAAAGTCATAGAGCAGAGTGTAGTACACCTATAGAATTGATCAAGCCCCCCACGCCCAAATTCCCTCTTCAAGTCCCAAGTCCCTGCTTCCTCCATAAGATTGATCTGCCCATTTATCTTGGTTTTTAATGGAACACATTTTACAAGGCTCAGTTATTTGTTTCATAACTTGAGGACTGTCTCCTGGGACTGTTTTTTACAATATTGTTATGAGCTTGAACTGCCTTGATTATTTTTATTGAGTCTATCATTATTGCTGCTGCTTACAGTGTCACTTGATGGGGTTAGGGATTTGTCAAATGAACATTAATCTTCCCTAGTCACTGGGGATATTTTCCTTAATGGTCTGAAAATCTCTCTCCTCCCAACTAGTCTGTGGAATATGACACAAATCAGAGCTAGCAGGAAGAGCAGAGAAACTGTTTATAATGGGTCTGAATTTAGAGAGAATGCTGGAAATTTAGTTAAATTGAAATCATCAAATGGGGAGAAATTAAAGGGATTTATAGGAGCATAAGTAGTTGTTCTTTTTAGAAAACTGATGAAGGTGCTTTTCCTGTTGTAGCAGTCAACTGCTTCCAGGCCACTTCTATATTTGTAAATGGAAAGACAAGTTGTTTGCTTGTAACTAATGTTTAAGTGGTCTTCTGTGCAATCAGAACATATGGATTCTGCATCTGCACAAAGCAACATCTCAGAAATGTCTAGAGTTTTAGAAATTCAGGAGCTCACACTGGCTTTCTCCCCCTGAGTGGACAGACCCTGCATGATGCTTACGCCTCAAGGGACAAGCAAGTGCTATCCCACTCATGAAGTAATTTGACTTTTTATTAGTGGACTCCACACAGTCACATATATGGAGATTACCAAGATGACCTACCCGAAGGTGGATGGAGGCAGCTCAATTGAACCAGTTATGTAGGCTGACTCTCCTAAGGGTTGTATTTGCCCTGACCCTGATATAGCTAGCATGGTCTGTGATAAAAGTTGATGAAGTAGATCAGGTAGCTGATTGGCAGAGCTTCTGGCAAAGGTGTAGCCTAAGAAAGTGCTGCTAAATTGTGACTTGTCCCTTCAATAGTGGAGTGCAAACGGGCCAAGGTGTCAGCATGAAAGAGAGATAAAAAACCACGTCTCCTAAACTGGCAAGTCAATTCAACAGTGTATGTTGGCCAAAAATAAAGATCTTGAGAAAAAATAGGAATGCCCTTTCAAAGACTTTATTAGCATATGAAAGTGGTACTGATTAAGACTAAAGGATGTCCAAACAGAAAGCCAAAGAATTTTTTCCAGATATAGGGAGGGTGGAACAAAAAGCAGCTTCATGATCATCTTTAGACTACTTGTTGATATCAAAGGCCTATACACTGTCAGATGAGGCATTTAGATGAGAGGCTCTGTTTATGCACCTAGTGTGCATAAAACCAACAGAGCACAAAACTACTTTGTGTATCTCACCTAGTTAATGCCAGCCCTAGGATAGGGTGAATCAGGAGAAAACCTGGAACTTAGCAGCCACTGAAAAAGGAAAGGAATGATAATGGGTACAAAGAAGTGGTTGTATCCAACTAAATTTTACTCTTAGATGGCCCACTGGGTAGTACTCAATGTTAGTCCTACTCAGAGCTGATTCACTCATTTCAATGGGTCTATTTTGAGTAGGACTTAGGTCTATTAATTTCAATGGGCTGCATTCAACTAAGTCAGTCATGTCCATTAGTTTCTATGGGTCTACTCTGACACTGAATGTAACTACAAAACTGAACTACCGCCTGGATTAATTTTGAGAGAAAAGTAAGAAAAAAACCCTCCCAAAATCTCAAAAGGATAATACGTTCTTTGATGCTGTTCAGGCAACACCCAAAAACAAAACTGGACTGGAACTTGCCTGTCTCCTGAGACTCATTCATAGCTTAAGATTCACTCATTCAAGAAAAGAGAGCAAGGGCCAGCTCCTGCTTTCTGAAACACTATTTTTAATTATTATTATTTTTGAGATGTTGTTCCCTACAGGTGCACAACCTACTTGTGTGACTGCAAAGAAGAACAAACATTGCAGACACATTATAAGTATATTGTGTTCTCTCATTTCAGAAATGAAACTCTGTACTTTTTCTCACTCAGGGAAGCAGGGAATGCATAACAGTAAACGGTATGGAGGACCCTGCTAAAATGGTGCTCAAATTAAGCAAGTGTGTACCTGATCATTTGGAACGTCATGTAAACTGACTCAGAGCTTTATAAAGTAAGAGGGGGATGTAACTATGATACATACATAGACACAAACAGAATACACAAATTTTGCATCAGTTATAAATGCTGCACACATGTGTAAATATTGAGATCTCCCCTTAAAACACAGCAAAAGATGTCTTCCCACATGGATCTTTAATAGTGTAATTTGTAGGCGTGTGCTATTAATAACTAATGCAAAGCACATATATACTAAACATAAAAAGGTAAAGGTAAAGGTACCCCTGCCCGTACGGGCCAGTCTTGACAGACTCTGGGGTTGTGCGCCCATCTCACTCAAGAGGCCAGGGGCCAGCGCTGTCCGGAGACACTTCCGGGTCACGTGGCCAGCGTGACATCGCTGCTCTGGCGAGCCAGCACCAGTGCAGCACACGGAAACGCCGTTTACCTTCCCGCTGGTAAGCGGTCCCTATTTATCTACTTGCACCCGGAGGTGCTTTCAAACTGCTAGGTTGGCAGGCGCTGGGACCGAGCAGCGGGAGCGCACCCCGCAGCAGGGATTCAAACCGCCGACCTTTCGATCGGCAAGTCCTAGGCACTGAGGCTTTAACCCACAGCGCCACCTGCGTCCCTAAACATACTAAACATATACTAAACATACCAGGAAGGAATTTGGTCATGTGTGAAGAGGCCCTATTTCAATCTTTTCTTCATACCATTTTCTTCCTAAAAGGCCTCACCTGTATTTCCTTCAGGTATCTCTGCATGCTGGCGAGTCGCATTTCGATTCTCGTGCACTCTCTCCTCCACTAATGGAGCAGTAGCATCTGAAACAAAAAGGCAAAATGAAGCAACTGTCACTTTAAAAGCACTGCAAAATTCTTCAGATATTAGCTACTTTAAGAAAATGGAGTAATAGCCTTCTGTAAAAGACGGCAACTCAAAGGCAGTCATGTACCATGTTTTCTTCAGATGAAATGAGGATGGGGTTTGCATCCAGAAACAAGAGCCAATTAAACCTAAAAGGTTTGAGATATAAATCTGCATGCTAATTATTGCTCAAAGCCACACAAACTGCAAGCTTGAAAAGCAATTTGAACCTGAAGCTCACATCCAAGGCCCTTGTTCAATTCATTCCACCTCCTTGAAGATAAAATGTGTAGTTCTCCTCACCCCCATGTTTACTTGTCAGCTCATGGAGTCATCCAGAGGTTTGTAGGTGGCAGACTTTCATGGACTTATTTTTGCTTCTTCTAGCTCAAGGGGATACCTAAATTGAGCCCTGGCACATGTGACATAGGTTTGTGTTTATGGGTGATCAAAATAGGAAAGTGGCCATACAAAGAACAGAGGGTTCGCCACTAAGTCTGATGGCAGAAATATGAAACATGACACCAGAAACTTCCCAAGCATGTGCAGTGTCTGTTTTCTTGGGTAGGTCAGTGGTGTTAAAGGCCTTGACTTACCACTCATGGCAAGTTAGAGAGTATACAATTTATGCTCCACTACCAACTCAGCCCACGTTTGTCACTCAAGCAAAGCAAGAGACGGAACATAGACAGGACAAACAATGAGACAGACAATGGGAGTACAATGGGAGATTTTTATTATTATTATTTTACCTCCATTTTTTTGCTGAGAGAAGAGATCTGGGGACAGAAAAATTGACTTGATGGGCTTATTTATTAAATTTATATCCTGCCCTTGCTCCCAAAGAAGCCCAGAGTAACAAGTGATAAACTATTATTATGTTAGCTATTTTGGCCCTTTTAATAGGACTGGCACATAGATCCATTGTCCTTCTTCAGCTAAAGATCTTCAGAGTGAATAATTTTTATAAAATCTTCTCCCTTTTTTGTCGATTTCCCTAACACTACTGATGCCAGGAGCTCAAAATGTCTGATATCCTTCAAAATATTTCTGTTTGATGATGTTTTAAGGATATGGCTACAAATAAATTTGCTTCAGTTTTGTGTATTGTTCAATCTTTTGATATTTGTTGCCAAAATTGTGTGCATTTGGTTGTTGCCAAAAGAACATTTAGAAAATTGCTTACCTTATGGATTTAATGAATCTTCAAGATGCCCAATCTAAAAGATTCTACTTGCCAGGTTTCACAGATTACAGTGTTACCAAAAAATAATATCTAATGGAACAAGTAGTTATAAGTGTAGAACACTTTTGATATGTGAATCTTCAAGAGCATTTCCAGCCCAAAAGAGAAAAATAATTTAATTCTCCCTCTCTCCCACAAAAAACGCCACCGAGTTTCATTTCAATATTTTTGAAATGTAGCTTTAAATATACCAATAAGGACATGCATATACTACAGGTTACCTTGAGTCATTCTGGCCAAGAGTTGACTCGCATTATTTTCATGGCTTTCCCCCTCTATCAATTTTTGTCACCTACATTTTGCCTATTCCCAAATCAGGTTGAGTAACTCAGCCATCCTCACCTAAGACTTTCCCATTACACTGGATTCAGGACAATCTTATGCTACAAATGTGCTCAGTTTAGACGAGGAACAGAAGAGAGAACAATAACTTCACTCCAGGGTGCAATTTTGCATGTATTTCGATAGGATAAAGGGCTTAACAGGCAAATGTGGCACAATTAGAGGGAGAAAAATTGGGATTCTGCCACATGACTAACTTTTAAATTATAGTGTGGAAATTTATCCCACTTCAAACAGTATATTCTCTTAACCATGCAAGTAGGTTTTAAACTACCCATCTACTCACCTGTGTTGCGCAAGAATGATTTCTAGATTATAATGTATTACTGAGCAATATTTCTTTCAGTTCTTAAATAACTAGCACATCATCAGTTTGTTTGCAGTATGTAAGACAGCAGTCTAGTTAAGCTTGCATACAATACAAATCCCTATTATGCTTAGAAATTTACAGTGTAGATGCTGTAGGAAGACCAGAGTTCGTGAAATCAAGTTCAGTTTGGCAGTGACTGTAGTATATGCCTTAAGTAGTATAGATAGAGCCTTAAGAGAAAGTGGCTACAGTCTGAATTTTCTTCAGTGGGCTGGAAAGGGCCTTCCTGCTGACAAAGCTTTTCTGTTTAATTTCTTACTGCATAATAATTGTTAAAAGAATGTCAAAATCTAACACCCTATCAAGGACCTTGACTATATTATTTGGCTGAGTGTAGACATGCTGGATTTGAGGAAGTAGGAATGCAGTTTATCCTGTGTATAGTGATTCTTGTGTCAGCAACTGTCAAAACTAAATACAGATAATTTAAAATTGGAAGCAACAATGAAAGAAAGTCTCTGCTTATTTGGGAGGGAAACATATTGGTCCACTTCTAAAAAATAAAGTGCTGACTGCTGTGAATTTCAAAGTAACGAGACAAAGAGTTCCCACCTTCCACAGTTGGGGTACTCTTAGCATCAGAAGCCTCAGACTCTGGTTCATCAGATCCATCATCAACTGGTATCTGGAGGGGAGAGCCTGGAAATACACACATTCAGCACTCAGCAAAAGGAGATCAGTTTTGGAGTATGGACTGTCCTTGGTGCAAAATGTGCTTGAATCCATCTTCATAATGCAAAGAGTGTGCATGCATATGTGACCGTCAGCTAGCAGAAATATCAGGCATTAGCAAGAAAAGGCAAGACTAGAAAATGCCAAACTCAAGTTTCAGTGGCAGCATCAAAGCACCTAAGTTGAAACTGTTAAAAGCAACTGATCAGTGAGGTGCATCAACTGACAACAAAAACGAAAGCAAAAAATCAAGAAGTCCAAAGATGACAGATTTTTTCCCCTTTTACTACTAGGTTCAGATCATTACTACTACCATTTTAATAATTTTGTGGGCCATGCCTTACTTTGCATGAAAGTGCACTTCCAAATACTAGAGCATGACAGTAGTAAGGGGTTCTTTATATAAGAAAGCAAACAAAAAATGTTCAGAGCCATTTATTCTGTAAAGGTAAATAAGTCATTCATCACCACAGTTGGTCACTGTTGTCAGGAATTTGCCAATTCCTACTTTTTAGAATCAAGAGGTAGATATCTACTTTTTGTAATAGGGCATCCAGAAGAGCAGGAATCCACAACCTCCTACAATTTATGCATAAAGGACTTAGTGACAAAAATGAGCTTGAATTGTGGCAGCGTTTGAGGACATAATTCTCTACTTTCTTCAGGATCTGAGCCTCTTTAGTCTCCCAAAAGATGTTACTGGCTGAAGAGGGAAAGAATGTGTGGTGTTCTTAGATATGTGGGCTTGGGCAACATGCAGAGTGTCTACTGAGAAGAATTTGAGAAAGTGTTACTGTGGACCTCATTTTTTAGTCTCTCTGCTGACATAACAGACTTTTCAGAACTTTTATCAATTCCTTTATACCTGTACGATATAAAGATGACTTGATTTTCTTCCCTGTATCAGGAGGCAGCCCTAATGACTGAATGTTGTAAATGGACAAGAATCATGAGCCAGGAAGTAGACAAAGGCAGGCTGCGGTTACAACGAAAAGTTATAGACCCCACACCATAATACTAAGTCCAAGAGAACCAAAACTGCACAGAGAGAAAATGGAAGTTGCTTACCTGCAGCTAAGTGCTTTCCAAATGGTGACGTGCATACAAATCACAACAGCATGGAAATATTTGTAGTGGTGCATGTGGTTTGGGAGGTAATGCCCAGAGCCTATACATAGAGGCAAAGTCAGCTGAAGAGGAAGTCAATGGGTACTTTATTTATATGTGCAAATGGTGGAAGGAGAAAGGACTGCAAGAATACCCTCACTTTCTCCTCCTATTTGCACTAACAACTAAATAGTTCTATTAAGGGAGATCATTAAGAAGTTTCTGTATGGAACAGAAGGAAAGCTCCCACATACTGCATATTTCTCCAAGTGAAAAGGTCAAGGATTTGATATTTCAAAATGAAGTGGATTGAAAACAACAAGGTAGTTCTGAAGTTAAGCTCTGATTAACTGTGAGGTTAATAGTCCTGATGCTATGGAGACATCAGGGCCTGAAGGCACCTCATGCAGCAACTGATCGACTCTATGTCTAGTCAGTGCCTGTGTGGGAGCCTCCCTGGCAACACCATCTTGAGTTCTATTGAAGAGGACAGATAAATGTACTAATTATGACATATCTGTCATATCTATCTACTGCTCTTTCGGAGATTAAAAAGGTAACTACATAAGGGCACAGTAGATATGTGAAGGGTAACTTCCTTCTGTATGAGCCTGACTACACACAAAGGTCATCTACAGAGACCTTTCATTGCTTTCAAACAGACATTTGGTTTGAAGGAGTCGGTGGGCTTTTTCTTGTGTCAGGCCCAGACTTTGGAACACCCCGTCTAAGAAAGTTATTTTTGTTTCCTGCTTGCTGGTCTTCCAGCACGGAATTAAGAATTCATGCTTAGGAAGACTTTATGGCTTTTGAGGGGGTACTGTATAGCTTGGTCTTGCCATAATTGGTATGTAATTCTTCTGTTCATGTTATATATTTTACTGCTACTGCAGTTAAAAGTTTTATTTGCTGGCTAGGTATCTTTGCTGTTTTTATTGCATCTTATTATTTCTGTTGTAAGTAGAGACAAGGCAGGTTGTTATTCTTCCTAGGCATCAACAGGAACATCCCCCACAATCAGCTGTATTTCTCTGTTGGGTGCTTTTTTTTTTTTTTTACGAAAAAGCTTGGCACTGAGTATACAACAGTGCACACTGTTTTTGAAGAGGCTCATTTAAGCAACTCTAAAACTGGCTTGAGCTAGCTATAAACTAATTTCTACAACTCTCTTCTGCTGCTCCTCACACTAGTCAGAGATAAAGTCTTCAGCAGCAAATAATCCCACAGTACCCCACGGTAAACATTTTCTAGCAGGTGCTGTAACCAACTCTCACAGATAAGAACTTTCCTGTGGTATTATTACTGATTTCATAAGGGGTAAAGGACAGAATAGTCATCAGACTTTTGCTGCCATGTCCCATAACAAATCAGTCTGGAAAGATCCTGCCATGAGTATAAAAATCAAGGCTGAGCCAAGCCTCCCAAATATGTTTAATACTGTGTCCAACCATTTCTCTCTGTTATACTCCTTATGCCTTGTTCCTCCTCATATCCTGGATTGTGTCATTAGGTCTGTCTCATCCCAAGTGGCAAACTCACTCCTTAGCTATCACCACAATGTTTCAAGGACTTTCCATTATACAAAGTACATTGCTTCTTAAGTTTTGCACTGTTATGAGAACCATAGGTCTCTGGACTGACTGTGTGAGCTAAGCTCCAGACACTAGAGCACTGTCTTATTACAAAGAGTTGAGGCCATCTGAGGCAAATGGGGGCTGCCCTCAGAGGTCTAGCAATCCATAGATAATAGTTACTGTCACAAACTCAGCTGAGAGGGGGGAGATGCAGTTTGATAAGTTACAGGCTTTTGTCCAAGATTAAGAGGCTGCAATTATCCCATGTTCTTCACCAGAGTTGACACTGGGAGGGATTGTGTGTGTGTGAGAGAGAGAGAGGGAGAGTATGTGTGGGTGCGAGAATTAGTGAGAAGGGGGGGTGGACTTCTCAGACTCTCTTTGCATTAACATGGCTTGCTTGAGGAGGAGATAAGCACTATAGAAGGCAGCAGGAATCAAGCTCAAATAGGAAGAAGTAATTCTATAATCTGGTATCTGCAACTCAGAATGCCTCCATGAACACTCTTGATGTTTCAACTTGTTGCACAGATGATACTCCAAAAAATTATCTCCAAATGATCACTAGGATAGGGAATTAATAACTAATCTACTTACTTTGCCAAACCTTTGTTAGGCATTACAAATATAGGCCATCATAAAACATCCATATATAAAATTTTAAAATATAAACAAAAAAAGGCACGTAAAAATATGTAATAATGAGGATTTTCATTGGAGTTTCTTCCCACTAAATAGTGCCATTCGCCACTCTAAGAAATACTATTGATAATAACTAATCATCTCCTGGGGAAATGATTGAAGCCTGGCAACATCTAAAAGCAAAGCTGAAAAATAAACCACTGAGGTGGATGCCAAGCTGGTGCACACAAATCAAGCAAGATGCACACGTAGTTCAATCCTGATTTCTGTGGCCACATCTTTGCCTGCTGCACACTTGACATCACATATGACATCAGGTGTGGGGCAGGTGGACATAGTTTGGGGAAAACAGCCTGGCAGCCCAAATGGGGAAACCCAACCCTGCTCTAGAACTTCCACAGCAATTAAAAGGAATTAACCATTCCGGACAGCTTCATCCCAGCAGATCTCACTTGTATGTGTGGATCCTGGGTTAATGGGAGGACTCATAGTTTAGTGTGGTGCAGCATATGCTGTGTATGCAAATAGTACCTTGGGACCACAGAGAGCTGCAGTAGACAATGATGGGCTAGTAAGACCAGTAGTCTGTCAGTGTACGGCAGTTGCACATGTGCCATAGACAATGCTACAGTGAAATGGTACTGAAAAAAGGTGGTTATGGGGAAATGATTTCCACAAGCAGATTACATTATACCTATTAAATAAATACTACCTTAAAGTTTTGCTATTGGAATTCCTTGGAGCATCTGGCTGGCAACTGGCAGAATACTGAACCTCAATTCTTATACTACTATGTTTATAGATATCTCTGGCACTTGATGCCAATTTGCTCCTTGCTTCTGGGTACACAAACTGGTTGGTTTAAGATTGTACTCTGTTATCCATCCAGTATGAAATGTACTTGGATGCTCTCACTGATCTGAGTTAAGCTTACTTCCCAAAATGCACAATACCACTTTTGATGTGCTATGGGATGTGGCTTAATCAATTGCTCAGTGATGAGTACTGGCACTGATACTCCTTGAAGCTTTTAACAACCAGTATTACAGATAACACTGAAGGAAACAATGCAAAACACCTGAATGCACACTAAGAAGAGGTAACCCCTGATATCTAGGGAGGGGATGCTAGAACTATTTTTCAAGGTTTCAGAAAAATGACAACTACATTGGTTTAAAAAAAGTCCACAGAGAAAATATGGTGTTTTGTAACTGTAGAATATATCTCTTCACATAGTAAGTGCAGTCTAAGAGAAACAGTTTTCCAAATTCTGAAATGCACACAAATACATACATGCACAGAGATGCACATTACGTTACACAGAGACATGTCACACGTAGCCCAGACCAGAGTTTAACATAATATTCAAGGGACAAGGGTGCTTGGAGAAAAAGCTGTTAATTTGTAAATATCTTTCCTTTACTGTAACATTTCATAAATACTCTGTGAATCTATTTCTTAATTTAAGATTTGCCTCTTAGTGTAAAGAGAACACAACCACTTTGTAGAAGCTTTGAAAATGGGAACACTGCAATCAAATAATAACAAATAAGTTATTGTCCCCCTTTTCAACCAACAAATAAGCTGCATTGGGTTTGTTTAAGTTCAGCTTACTCTACAGTTCCCTGTTACACCCAAAACAGACAACTGTAGTTTAACTCAGTTCACTAACCAGGTTTAGGCCCGGTTGTGGCACAGAAAATGCTTTGATCACCCTGTGCGATTATCTATGTTGGAGAGAGATGGGGAAAATGTGTCCTTGTTAATTCTCCTCAACCTCCCAGTGGATTTCAATACCATGGTATTCTTCTGGAGCAGCTGTCTGAGTTAGGGGTGGGTGGCACCACTTTGGTTCTGGACCACAATACTTCAAGGACTGCCTCTCCTCATATGAACCAACCCAGACCCTGCAATCATCATCTGAGGCCCTTCTTCATGGACCTTCTCCACAAGAGGTCTTGAGGGTGGCAACATGAGAGTGGGCCTTTTCTGCGGTGACTCCCCATTTGTGGAATGCTCTCCCTAGGAAGGCTCACCTGGCATCTTCGTTACATACCTTTAGGTACCGGACAAAAACATTCCTCTTCTCTCAGGCCTTTGACTAATTAAACATTATATGGTGTTTTAAACACTTTGGGGTGGTTATTGTTGTTGTTTTGTTACTATTTTATGTATTTTTTTGCTTTCATATTGTAAACCTGTAATCCTTGGATGAAGGGTGGTATGGATATTTACTAAATAAATAAATAAAACCATCTTAAACAGCAATTATTTAAGTTCCTTGTTAGTAAACTGATATTTAAGCAGTAAAGCTGGAAGCAAGTGGCAATAACATGCACAATAGTAGTTTTGACTAGGATTCATGACTAACCTTTCCTTAACCCATTTATACTTCCAGGCTCCATCCCCACATACAGCCTTTCTCCAAACTGTGAACCAACATCCTGGATTCCATCCTGTGGAAGAAGCTCCTTCCTGTCTCCCACCTGATCGGGCTCACCTGTCTGGTTCCATCTAGCTTGGCTCACCAAATGATCATCTGTCATATTGAAATCCTGGTGCTGGTCAGCCATCTTGTCACAAAGGTTATCTAGAAAATGAATAGTAGTACTGGTTATTGACCATAGCAATAAAGTTTTGGTGTGATTTGAAAAGAAAGAGTAGATTATTGCAGACTGTCAGTAAAGTTTAAAAAGCAAACCTTCTTCTTTAGCTCCTGCCTTCTTTGCAATACATGCTCATCATCCATCTTACTCCAAAATTGTGACTACCCAAATCCATACCAAACAACCAGATCTCTGCAAATATCATTATCACCCTTCGTTGCTACCCAAACCATACTAACCTGCCTCACACATGACATAATAGGCTGTACACCCACCCACACACCCCAAAGAGTATCAAAGGCCAGGTTCTTTAGTTTAGTAGATGGTGGGATCAGGCTTCCTTTAGTGTTCTAGAGCAGAAGCTCCTCCAGTCATAAGGTCTTAGTATTTCCCCACCACTACCCCCAGTAGTTTTTTCTACATAGCATTCATCTTCCCATGGTGAAGAATGCAGCTGGCTCATTCAGAAATGAGAGATAATTCCATCAACAGCTGCGATGCTACAGAAGCCTTTGGGTCAGTCTTATTCATAACACATGGGAGGTAAGAAGCAGTACCACATTCTCCCAATCCCAAGAAGACTCAACGAGGGACCAAGATCTACCAGTTATCCATCTACAGCACAGATTCTATAAGCTATGCTAGAGGTGATGGGGGATTCCCGATTTCAAGTAAATCCAAAGTGAGACATTATTTAGCTTATGACTATGATTGCAAGCAATTTTGCAATTTGAAACCTCAGGTAGTGGGAAGAAGAAAAACATATTTTTAAAGTATCTAATAATTGTGACTTAAGCGATCAGCAACAACATATTATTTTGCAGAAACAGAAAATTCTAACTCTAAGCTACCCTGGTAGCTTTGGGAATGAAGCGTGCATGTCTTCACAATAAATAAAAATACCACCAATTTTACATTACATGGTATTATTTTGCATGACATGGCACTGTGTTTCACGCAAGTTCTAGCTTACCCCCAACATGTTTTCTATACATTAGTTTTTCAGATGTGTAAGCAGAGAATCAATCCACTGTTTGCAAACATAAGTGAAAGTCCAGCAACAGATACAGAATTACACCTTCTAATTAACAGCATCCTCAAGCCCTAGTTTTTTGCTACTTTGTATGCTGTCTCCTGCAGTGTTGTTTATTATGCAATTAAAAATATGTCCTAAATCAGATACGAAAATGTTTGGAAGTCAGAGGGTATACTTTCTGGACTCCCTCCAACAAATATTACAAAAGTTTGTATCAGTTTGATATAGAAGAATAAAACTAAACGTGCACTTAATTTCACAAGACATTCAAGTTAGATGGGGATGAGGGGTAGGAATTGCCTGCTTAAAATAAACCACTGTAATGATATATATCATATGATCATGTTGGCACTCTTCTTGCCGTTCTTAAATGGAATGTCATTGGACACTAATGATAGGAGAAGCAAACAAATTAAAAACAACCATGTATTTCACAGCTATGCAAGAGGGGAAGTGGTTAACTTTGAAGGCTGAAATTTGAAAAAGGTTTTAAGTTTTCATTTTAAAATCTGAGAATAAAATAAATTCTCTTTAAATTAACTGTTCCATTTAACCTTGGTCTAATGCCTTGACTGCAACACCATGCTTTCTCACTGTACTCAGTATGTTAGTTAGCTGGGTAAATAAGAAAGTGCACAGGAGACATGAAAGTTACAGAGAATATATGAAAGGCAATTGGTCAACATATAAATTATCTGTTAACAGAATCAGATTATAAATTAAAGATGAAGGAATATAATGATATAAAATCTGTTAACAGACTGGTTACAATATTTCTAACCAACTGACATATTTAGAAATGATAAAGAGACGGGCTTTGGGAAGGAATTCTCAAAGTTCGAAAAGGAATTACTGGATAATAATTAGAAATCGTTATAAAAAATGTACAAGCTCCTGCTGGAATCGGAGATGAAAGACAAATAATAATAATAATAATAATAATAATAATAATAATAATAATAATAATAATTTTTATTTATATCCCGCCCTCCCCAGCCAAAGCCGGGCTCAGGGCGGCTAACAAAAATAAAAGGCAGTAATAATACACTGGGCACAAGATATAGGGTATAACATACCACTTGAATCATGGGGAAAGCTGTGGAAAGAAATTTACGGCATGTAGTTCACTAAAAGAAAACTATATGAAAACTCCAGTGAAGCTTACTAAGAGGTATAAAAATTCATCTAATATCTGTTGGAAATTTAAAGAATAAGAAGGTACATGGTGGACATGTAAAAAAGTAAAGAGCTTCTGAGAAATGATATACAATGAAATGAAAAAAATGTTTAAAACTTTTGTTAGAAAACCAGAGGTTTTTTTTACTAGGAATTTAGGAGAGGAAATACCAAAGAAGCAAAAGTGACTGTTCATGTATGCGACCACAGCTGCCAGAATGCTGCTTGCCCAGAAGTGGAACGATGAGTGTCTACCAACGAAAGAAGAATGGAGGATAAAGATGATGTACTATGCCGAAATGGCAAAATTACCGTATTTTCTGCACCATAACACTCACTTTTTTCCTCCTAAAAAGTAAGGGGAATGTCTGTGCGTGTTATGGAGGGAATGCCTACGGGTGGCATGCCTACGGATTTTCCTCCTCTAAAAACTACATGTGTGTTATGGTCGGGTGCGTGTTATAGAACCAAAAATACGGTAACCATGAAGATCAGGCACCAAGATGAAGGAAAATTTAGTCAAGATTGGAGAAACTTTATAGTTTATTTCAAAGAACATTGCAAGAACGTTGAGACATTAGCAGGATTGTAGTAGCATTTATGAACTAAAGTGAGAAGCATGATGAGAAATTTAAAGTAAAAATTAAGTGGATAAATAATTAGATGCAATGAAAATAAAAAGGGGAAATTTGGAAACTGGGGGGGGGAGTGTCGATCAAAGTGACTAAGGAAGTTTATATATGTAAAACAAATTGTCATTATTAAGTAAAATTGAAAATACAGAGTTACAGATGATAAAGTGCTGTTTCAGTAGAGGAAGCCATGAAGAGTAAAGATGTTCACTTAGTGGCAGGAAACATAACCACATTACGATAATCAAATCTGAATGTAACAAGCAGATGAATGACTGTGGGCAGATCCATTTTATCAATGTACACAAGCCAAAGCTGCTGGAAAGTGCTCCAGGCCACTACTGCCATTTGAAAATTCGAGTAATGAGCCAGGAACACACCCAAACGGAGTACTCAATTCTTCAAGAGAAGTAAAAAAATGCTGCCTAATACAGACCAGACAGAGATTTATGAAATTTCAGAACAGCAGTTTGAATATATGAAGAACCCTGCTAGATCAGACCGAAGGGCCATGTAGTTCTACATCCTTTTTCACACTGGCCAACAAGATGGCCTATGGCAGGGTTGGCCAACTCCCAAGAGGCTGCAGTGATCTAACCACTTTTGGGGGGTGCAGGGCTAAAATGTTGAGCTTTTTTAAGGGAGCCAAAGTTGTTGAGCTTCTCTGGGGGAGCCAGTGATCTACCGCTGGATCACAATCTACCCGTTGGACGTGCCTGGCCTATGGGAAGCCCACAAGCAGGAAATGAGCACAACAGTACTCTCCCTTCACTCCCAGCACCAGGCAGCCTCAGCACTGCTCCCACAAGGTGTGGGGTGCAAGTCACCCCATCCACACCTTGTGGAGCAGGGCGGCTTGATGTTGCTGCTGCCTCCTCCTTCACCCAGGTGGCCAGGCTCCTTCTTTCTTCTTTGGCCACTGCAGCAACCTGGATCAAAAGTAGCTCCCAGACTATGGGAGAGGGAGGGAAAATTGGGGGGGGATAAGGATGATATGTTTCTGGATAATATGTTTTGTTTTAATTTTGAATAAAAAGTTATTTAAAAAAAAGTAGCTCCCAGACTTCCGGGTTGGCGCCATCGCCGAATGGCGGGCTCCCTTCGTGCTCCGGAGGGAGCCGGCTCGGCAGGGGTTGGGTCCTACCGCGCCGGCGACGCGGGGACCCTCAAAAACCATGGGCACGGGGCCCATGGACATGGTGACTCGGCTGGCACCTTTGCGCCCCTCCCCGGCCCGCGAAAGAGCCTTTTTAAAGGCTAAAGAACGGGCGCCAGGAGGAGGGGTGGTGCTTTGAGTCCTCCGCTCCCCCTGCCGAGCGAAGCCGCATGCCATTCGGTGGAGAGCGCTAGCTTCTTCTATTGAGAATTCGGACCCAAAAGAAGAACCCGTGAGTAATTGGAGTATGGACTAAAAAGAGGGATAAATTTTTAAAATTTGGAGCGAACGGGGGAGGTGGAAAAAGGAAGTCAGCCCCCCCTTAATTGTAGAAGAGCCAAAACAAAGGACTTGACAACTAAGATCGAGAGTAACCTTATCTTGATGAATCTGCAACTTCGTGAGGGGAAAATATAAGATTGAGCTGGAGGAGAAAGGTGGAATTTGTATTAAAAAGTAACCCCCCCCCCCCGGAATCCCTGGAGCGATTCGTGAAAATGCCTGGAGAAGAGCAACGGAGGTTTTGACAGCTGTCAAAGAGCTGTCAAAACGGAAGAACAAATTGGAGTCTTTGTTATGAGGACTTTGCCGGTTACATTTGTTATAAATTGGACATAAATTGTTTCAAATAAGGATCAACAAGCTATTTGGACTGGTGGATGTGATTTGGAGGGGAGCTCAGCTGCTGTGGTCCATCTAGAGGAGCTGAGGGATATTGCATGTGTTTTCGACAGGAAATTTGAATAGTTGAACAGAGTTTTTAATCTCCTGGGAAACTGCAGAAATGGAACATTATTTTGTCTATAGAGGCCTACACACCATAGGATACAATGGATTTATCTGTTGGAAAATGAAAGGGATATGACGCAACGTTTGGTTCCTGAATAACAAGCCTCTGCAGAGAAACTAGAAGCTTTTGGAAAAAGAACATTTCTGAGGGAGAACAGGGAAATAAACAAAGAAACAAGAACGAACTGGAGGTGGGAACATTTGGGATATCCAGATTTGATAAGCTTATGGAAATAAAATTGGAGTTTTCACTCCTGGATATAAAAATCTGGATAGAAGAAATGGGCCCCTTTTGGAGATAGACTCCTTCTATGATCGGACACTCGCAATTAAAAATGACTGGCAAAGAATCAGAGGGGTATGGGCTTAGTGAAATGTGGGAACTCCAGAAAGATACTAGAAATGGAGGGATATGGGGAACGCAACAGGGAAAGGGGGGAGGGAAATTTGAAATCCAAAAGTTGTAAAATTATTATTATTATTATTTTCTATCTTTATTTTATATTTATCTGCATTATATTTGAAAAGGGGGACCTCGTGGAAGGGATTAGATCGATCTTAGGGGATGGGAACTTGGAAAAAAAATTTGGGTTATTGATGATGAGTGTAATTTGGGGATAAGAATTTGTTGAATTTTATTGTTTATTTGGAAGATTTGGAATACAAGAGGGGGTGGGGAGGGGAAGTCCTGATTATTGGAAAAAGTTTATAAATTGGATCTAATTTGTTTTAATTTGGAAAACCTTAATAAATATTATTAAAAAAAAAAAAGTAGCTCCCAGACTACAACCGTCTTCCAGTGGGAAAGTTACAATCCCATCAGTCATAGATAAACCTACCCCTCCAAAACTTGGGTTCAAGTTCAGTTGGCCAACCCTCACCTACCTAACCACAGCTTCAGTACACTAATTTCAGGGATAACTGTTATCCTAGTTTTCAGTGATAAAGCACTATCACTCAGTACAAGAGCCAAAGTAGTTGAGATAAAAGCATGAAATTAGCAATTTCTTGAATGGATTTTTAAAGCAAGATTGAAGATGCAAGGGGCCAATTTCAGTCCCACACCTGCTATTTCATGGTGTGAGAGAGACACTATTCACTATTCACCCTATAGGCTTTTCTAGTGCAAACTGTGGCCACAGCAACAATCTCCTTTCCACAAACATAGACACACCTGCTCCCAAAGACATTCCACTGTCATGTTCTCCTGCTGCGTGCTGCCTCTAGCCAATCCTAGCTATATTCCTGGATGCTGGTGTTAGGGAAATCACCACAGCAGAGGTTAGAAATGCAAGGGTATGAGTGTGGAGAAAATCAGGTGGCTGTCACAGTAAGCTTGGACTTGCTGGGTTATCTTTACAAGGGGCAAAGGAAGGTGGTAGGTTTGGCGAGAAGTATGGAGAAGGGCAAATGGCTTTGAGGAGGATTGGGGGTAAGGTAGAGTTGGCAAGCAAAGGAACAGCACCTAGTACTTAATACATTTCTACACATTTAGCATCACATATAGTTTAGCATCAAAAAAACTAAAATCATGGCCACTGGTCCCATCTCCTCCTGGCAAACAGAAGGGGAAGAAATGGAGGCAGTGAGAGATTTTACTTTCTTGGGCTCCATGATCACTGCAGATGGTGACAGCAGTCTTTTAGACGCCTGCTTCTTTGCAGAAAAGTGACGACAAACCTAGACAGCATCTTAAAAAGCAGAGACCTCACCTTGCCAACAAAGGTCCGTATAGTTAAAGCTATGGTTTTCCCAGTAGTGATGTATGGAAGTGAGAGCTGGACCATAAAGAAGGCTGATCGCTGAAGAATTGATGCTTTTGTATTATGGTGCTGGAGGAGACTCTTGAGAGTCCCATGGACTGCAAGAAGATCAAAGCTATCCATTCTTAAGGAGTGAGTGCTACTGGAAGGACAGATCGTGAAGCTGAGGCTCCAATACTTTGGCCACCTCATGAGGAGAGAAGACTCCCTGGAAAAGACCCTGATGTTGGGAAAGATTGAGGGCACAAGGAGAAAGCAACGACAGAGGACGAGATGGACAGTGTTCTCTAAGCTACAAACATGAGTTTGACCAAGCTGCGGGAACCAGCGGAAGACAGGAGTGCCTGCCGTGCTCTGGTCCATGCAGTCATGAAGAGTCGGACACAACTAAACGTCTAAACAATAACAACAAATAGTTTGGCCCTTAGATTGTGAAAGCTATACTCACAGAGTGCAATTTCCATTCCAGGACCTGTGAGTGCAGTTATGCCCGTAAGGGCCTTTCCTGGTACCACTGGATCCTCTCCCCTCACTGAAATTAGGCTTCAAATAGAGCAGTGTGTGGTTATTTTATACACAAACAAGGGAAGCACACTGATAGTTGTACTTTAAGGCCAAATCTGAATTACAAGATAGCAGTTATATTTTGTGTGGGAATGCATACGGCTCTGAAATATGCTCCTATACATCAACTGCTGCCTCCCACCACTGTGTGCTCTGCACATACAAATGAATAATTTAATTGCCTAGCTGATCATCTGTCAATCTTCCAGATCACCCTTTATTATAATTAATCACTCAAGACAGTTGTATTACTGGAAATTTATAGAACAAAACACAAAAACACTAAGCGAGGGGGGGAAGCCTACATAATGCAAGCAACCAGTCATGACGACCAGTCAGCAAGAATTAGATGCACACAAAACATTTTTGTTACAATGAAGTGAGGACATGCTCCCCCTCTGAGATATGAATGCTAGAAGAATTCAGTTTTCATACATTATTATAAGAAATATACCATAGTATCTCAGACTACTGTGCAGATCAGAATTCAGCAATCTATTAGATTTTACACTTCTCCAAACATTGCAATGCACCTCAGCAATTTAAAAATTATCTGAGAATATATATTTAAATATATACTTTGAGAACACACACAAACATAAATATGCAATTTGAGAGGATTAATGCAGAAGTAGCATGAAATTATGGGTAAAAACATGCAAAAAACCCCACAAAACCTGACAGATCAGAAACTGTCAGATTTGTCCATCTCAACTTTCAAGTGCAATGACTCCAGAAAACAGTTGTTTTCAGACTGGGCCTATTTCACATGTTCACCATGTACTGTACATGACTTCCTCCAAAGAATCTTGGGAACTATAGGTTAAACACATTGGGAATTGTAGTTCTGTGAAGTGAATACAGTGTATGAAGCCTTTGAGAACAATCTGCAGCCTTAGTCAATCATAACCAACTTTTGCCGGATCTGAGCACCTAGTTATTCCTAGCTCATGTGGCATTATAATAAACATAATATGGTAGGCTATAATTTTCATGGGACAATTCTGTGCATATGACAGGCCAAAAGTGGATGCAAAATGCTGGTACTCAATAGCACTAAGGAATAATCAGCACTGAACTAATTTAGTGCTCCCAATTCATTTAAAAAAACCCAAACTACACATGCACTTGCATGCTGTAATTTTATTACAGGCAGTTGGAAGAATTAGAGATGCTCATTACACTTTGGCATTCTAGCATGAAATGACTTCTTGAGATTCTGAGTTTTCTTTCTTGAACATTAAAAAAAAACTAATTCTTAGTTTGATATATAGCTTGTGAGGCTTCTGCAAACATCATTTGAACTGCCTTACCCCTAACCTACATCTATTTTCCAGAATTGCATTTTTTTAATGGCAGAATAAGGCAATAATTGTTCATTTAAGCTATCAACTTGACACACTGATTTAAGGTGCATTGCTTCTGGTTCCCTGGGTCTTCTTTGATTAGGAGCATTGTCCATTTTATTAAAAACAACTTAAAAATCAACATATGGATATAAAAGGGGGGAAGTTATCAGCCATACTTGTTCTCCCCACCCCCAAAGGTGTGGAGCTTTTAACGTATTACCTGCATTTTGTTACATTGTAAGCTACTTTGAGAACTCAGTTAAAAAAAGGCAGGATAGAAACCCACTAAATAAATACTAGAATGCCAATCTAGACTTTAGTTGGAGCAGAGTCACAACCATGCTTCCATAACGCTTATGGCAGCGTATGACTTGAGCCATTCCAGATGATATTGCAATGTTCTGCTCCAAAAGTCTATTGCTTTTCCCCTTCGTTTGCACATTAGTTCCGGCAGGAGGAAGAAACTGCTCTTTGGAAAAGGGATAATTTTGCCTAAAGAAACAACAACAAATAAAATCTAAGAAACAGATTGTTCTTGCTTTGTTTGTTAGACAGAATTATTGAGAGTATCCCTTTATTACTAAAAGTAACCACATTATATTGTCTTTACACATTTAACTTTCTACAGTTGAAGTGATCTGTGAAGACTACAATGGGGCATAGATAACTGATGAAGTGGCCTGGCATGGGAATGAACATTCTAAAAGCTGTTCTTTGTTTCCCATTAAAGATGGGTCAATACATGTCTCTTGGGATTAATCAGCACTAATTTAGTCCGGTATTAGTTCTAGTTCTGCTCTATCCTACAACTCCTTACTAGTAGTGGAAGAGTATCTCTGCTCAGCCATAAGTTTATTGGGCCAATCTCCTGGACTGACTTCATCACACAATTGTAAGAATAAAATGAGGACGGAAATACCATGCATGCTGCCCTGAGCTCTTTGGAGGAAAGAAAAAATAAAAAGCTTCTTTTTTAAAGAATCCCTTTTTCTAGCCTATCCCTGTGACATTCCATTTCCTATTCCTGCTGTGGAACTGGATATGTACTGTACTACTAAGTAAAAGGGCTGGAGATTGCAGGATAAGGAATCACCAAATAATACATAATTTTATCTCAAAGGCTTTGGGGCAGGGGTAGGCAGCCTAAGGCCAATGGACCACAAGTGGCCCACTGGGGTTGTTTAATCAGCCCACAAGTCGCCCCCAAACCGAGCTGCTCGCTTGGCACAGCGCGGAGCGGGGACTCGCTTCCGTGGCGCTGATAATCATGGCTGCGCAGGCGCCGGAAATCGCGGGGGTGCGCGTTCATGTGCGCATACAATCCAACCCCCAGAAGTATCTCTGCTGGAGTGAACTGGCCCATGCGAGGTAAACCTTGCCGACCCCTGCTTTGGAGAGCCAACAAATTTGCCACGAAAGTAAAATTATTGCTAACAGAATGTCTGCCCCTAAAATAAAAACTTGTTCTGTACAGTAGTAGCTCAGTTACAATCTCAGCCCCAGTTGTGATGAACTTTAGAACATCAGCAAAGCTTGTGACAAAAATGTCACATAATGTCAATCTCCACCCACTACTACTAGGATAGTTACTAGCAAACCACCCACCCACCCACAAAGAGTGGAAACTGTATCATAAAAAATGGACAGAAAGGCATATTTATATAAAATTTGCAGATGCTAATCTATAGGCACAGAAACAAATTGAGAAATAATTAATGCAACTGAACAAAAATAAAATACAGTAGACCCACAGCTTACATGAAGGTTACATTTTAGAGATAGGGCATAAAGCCAAAATCATGTAGAGTAAAAACACAATTGGGTGCAATGGCGTATGGGGGTGCATGATTGCTAAAGCTTTTTTTCCTTGATGTCTGTCCCCTTTTATTCCCCCCCTTTATCTCTCCTCCCCGCCTCCCCCCCCCAGCACATTACAGCTCTGAGTGTGAAACTACAGTTCCCAGAATTCTTATGGGGAAGGTTATATGCACTGAATGGGCTTTAAATGTATGGTGTGGATCTGCTCATTGCCACCCTAATCTCTACCTACCCTGCATGAAAGGTAGTCCCTTAAATAGGCCACTGATTTGTATTTGGTTGCTGCTATTCACCAGGTCAGGCACATCACATCAGTGGTCCCAGCAAGTGTGACATTCACTCAGCAGAGGGGGCTACTAGACTTTTGGTGTATAATTCGACTTCTCAAAAATGTTATGAAATAAGCTTTATATTTAGAATGGAAAAACCATTTATAGCTACACATGCTGTAAGCATGAACGAACAACCTACTTTAGAGCCAGCCCAAAATAATGCTTCTCTGAAATCTCATGTTACTGAAGATTCATTCATGGTTGCACATAGGATCATATGACTCACTCAATGTCAATAAAATGGTAGCTGGAATCAACTGGTTCTTCTATGAGAATGGGGCAGAGGAAAAGGGAATTCACTTATTTGCATCTATTCACTACACTCATGAAATCAGTTTTTGTCAGGCATCTTGGAGTAGAAAAGCAAGTTTAATTATAAAAGCACTTCTAAGTTTGTACTTTAAAACAAGGTCAAGATCTCTCTGGAAATTGGCAGCATTTTTAAAGCAGATTATGCAAGGATCAGTAAAATAAAAAATATTTATTTATTAAATTTCTATCCTGTCCTTCAGGGCAGAATTAGCCTCAAGGATTTTTAATTTCCTTCTTTTATCATTTTGGCCTATTATATTTAGCTGTGCAACTATAAAGTTTAGAAAATTTCCATTTTCCCTCAACATGACAGCTGCACTATGATTTCATGGCCTACATTCAGACTGAGTGGCTGCACATTACTTAACTCTGCCATAGGCATAGATCATTGTCAAAGGAACTATTTTTATAATATAGTTTGATATAAAAATAGAGCTTCATGGCAGAGTTGGTACAAACAACTCAGATAAGCACTTTACTAAGATTATCTGGCAATTTATTTTCTTATAATTAATTTTTAAACTCACACAATTTATGCAAGGTGTTTAATAGTACTCCTAATGAGAGTAGAACCACTGAAAATAAAGGACATTACTAACTTAGGTTCATTGGTTTCTATGGGTCTATTCTGAGTAGGATTTGGTTGAATACAACCCTATGTTTCCTTTGATTCCAAATGTGTGTGAAGAAAACTTAACTTCAGCCATTTTGTGTTTAGTTATAAAATGGTTGCCTTCTGTTTAGGTATTGGGTCATTTGGAATTTAGAAGCTGTTCCAGGTGGGGTGTGTGTCAGAAAGATCATGGAAGGTAAACTACAAAGAGAAACCTTATACAAATTAGAAATTTAGCAATACTCTATTGCACTACTGATTGAATGGAATATTGCTTATAAGTGAAACTGACAAGAAGGTAGGAAGTCCATTCCAAACTATTAAAACTGGAAAAAGCCAGGATGCTGAGAATTGCATAAGACCCAGATTACAGTGGTAAAATAAGCTGATCTAAACAAGAAGTCTGGAAACTGCCCTGCCACAGAATTAGGATGAGCTGAAGTAAACTTTGCTTAAGTAGGAAAACATTGTAGACAATATTTAAATGGATGTGTTTTACCATGTTACTTTTATATCCTAGTTGCTTAACTGCTAATGCAGCTTTAAAACCTTGTTTTTCCCCTAGAAGCACCATTATAATTACTACTGCTTTTCAATGCCTTTAGTAAAAACTAAATTTAATGGAGATTTAGCCTTGGCTCAGAGTGACCCTAGCTAGGAGCCAATCCTGTCACTGACTCACCTCCTTTTACTCTGACTAGCTCCCATCAGTACAAAGGGTGAAAATACATCTCTGTGGCTAAAAAGCAACCTTTTAGTGCTGATTGGATGGTCATTGATGACAGGGACTCTGCTGCAGGCTCTGTGACCTCCCGCAACCCCAGACCACCACACCTCTAAATATGTGAACACAGCCAGAGTATTTCCACTTTTGCTTTAGGCAATCTGTCATCTTATTTCACCAGGCTCACATGCCCAAGTTAATTCCCCTTCCATTTTCCCATGGCAGTTCCCTGTCCCACTTCTCACAGCATCTAAGGTACTGGCTATACTCAAGGCAGAACACTTTCTTCCACTTGCATAGCTGCAATATATATGTGATGTCTTCAGCCTAGATCCTTTGGAATTAAACCTTGAAATCCCACCCTCACATCAGTCACATGCCTTCCTTCTGTGTTCCCTGAAATAGAGAGAGTTTAAGCATATCACCAAATGCTTAAATCCAATCCAAGGGTAAGTACAGGATTCTGTTTTCATTATCAGTCCTCAGTTCTAGTTCACACACTTAACCAGTTGACAGTCTTCTGCAATGTACACACACAACTTCATTTGAACACATATCCAAGATGTGTGAACATAGATGCTCCATGTAGGGGCCCAGTTTATGTGTATTTCTCCCCTCAAAAAAAGAACTCTTCCTGTCTCACTTTAGGTGTATGTTTGAAGGTAAGCATGCCTACCAAGCCACCATGCAAAGGGGCTCATCAGTCAGTGAGCAGTTGAAGCTCACTTTACATCTCAGGAGATGTAAAGTGATATCTCCTACCACACCTTTCCCACAAAGACATAATTCATTGTCTTGAAGACTGGCTTTCTTCAGTGAAACCTAACTGAAACAACCACAGCTTCTTCCATTTCAAAACTCATTTTGAAGCTTAGCTTCTTATTTTTTGGCACTGACTCTCTCTTTGTTCTTTCTTTCCTCAGCACCAAAATGCTGAAATTCTACTCAACTTTATTAAGTTCTGAATCAGACATTTTTGTGCGCCATTATAGGAACTTAAATAAATAGAATGAAGATTCTTAGGACACTCAAATCTGAACAATGCCCCTGTGGTTGTGTGGTGAACCCCAAGTCCTACATAATAGTTTCATCATAAAAACAAGTAATTTTCAAACCACTGCCCATATTCCAAGCGAAGAAAGAGAAACCGCTTGCTATAATTTTTAAAATAGTTCTTTATAGCAGCAGTATCGCTAAAAGTGAGTCCCAAACTTAGATGTACTTATAATATACTCCATCAGCAATACTTGCATTTTTCTGAGAAAAGTCAACGGACAGTTTGCTTCTTGGATGCTTGTTGTCAATGAATGCAGGCTTTCAGAAGGAAAAAAACCACACACAAACAGCCTGCACTTAGCTGAATAGCCTTTGAAATGAAGGCCTCTCTGCTTTCCATCCTCTTAATGGAGTCTCTATCAAAGGCTGCGGGACATAATGCCTGAAATGCTGAAGTTATTTAAATGCTACACCTTAAGTACTTTCCTCGCTACAGAGCACAATACACATCTGCTGTTTTGGTTTGTTTGCTTTTTAAAGGATTTTACAGAATTATGTGTGGGTTGTAGCAAATTATTGCAGCCACAGGCTAAGGAACCTAACGTCTACAGCTGGATCAGTTCCTCAGACCAAATCCATGCAACAACACTGAAATTCCTCCTCTATGTCATAGCTGCCACAAAATATACTTTATCTTCAGTATATTCTTCCTGGGCAGTCACATGCCCTCCTTCCATGCTCCCTTAATTGGAGGAAAAAAATGAAAGACCCAATTTCAATATCAGGACTCCATGTCAGCCACACACTTACCCAGCTGGCAATCCTCTCTATACAGCAGGATGGTGGACACTTGAATGCAAGAAGTAAATACTTTCCAACTTGCAACAGGAGAGAAAAGCTTCTCTCAGTTACTATTATCCGAGTCTGGGCACTGGGACAAAGCAGAATTCTATCAAGATCAGGATCAGTAGTAGGCTGCTTTGTGATGTACCTACGATAGCTCAACATCAACTGCTGACATCAGGACTCTAGCCCCGTAAACAGTGGGGAAACCACTGCTCCTGCTCAACAGGCCACCTTGAGCAGAGGTGGAACAAAGTAGTTGTAAAGAAACACACACACTTACCTGCAGCTAGCCTACCAGCTCCTCTACTCGCCTTGTGTATGTTCTCAAACACACAAAGCCAGACAGAACTGGACAGGTTGTAGAACAGCAAACGCTGCTGCCATGCACTACCTCCACAGAACAGTGGTGGTTGCTCCTCCTTGCAGTCATCCAGCAGCATCTCAATCCAGCTCTCACATGAGTGCAAGCACACACAGCAGCAGCAGCAGAATGGAAGTACCAGAAGAAAAGCTGGTGAGTATTGAAGTTACTTTGAACAGTAGGGGGTTTTCAGAAGTGATGGAGACTGGGGCTGAAGAAGGGTTGGTACGACAGCTGCAAAACAATTAAATCTTGCCTCCTGATAGAGCCAGCAAGCCTACTGCCACTACAATCATTGGCATGGGAGACAGGCAAGCTATGAAGACATGGGTTCACTGCAGATCTTTTGCCCGAGCCACAAAATCTGGAGCTAACCATGTCCAGGAAATGCCCCATGGACTAGCATCATTCATTGGGGGGGGGCACTAACCTAGGTCTTCAGATGTTTTGGGACTACCAACGGCCATCAAGCCCAATGGTCAGGGATGATGAAGTTGTAGTCCAGCACAGATTCCCCATGAAATCTATAAATATTCAGAAAATTTCAATAGTGCTCAGTAAGTTGTCAAATTTGGTAAAATAGTATCTGGCAGCAGAAGTGAAGAGAGGGTTAATATCACATGTGGGTGCTTTTCTGGAGTCTAGTACAGTTCAATTAACTGAAGGAGGGAGTTCCTCTACATTGTCCCTTGATTTTATGCTCTCCATAAACAAGCAACAGTAGCCCTCCTGCAACGCTGCGAAATAATATATCACTCTGCTTCTCAATACTCCACTGCTGTAGTCTCTGGGAATGAAGCCACAGAAAGGAATTATGTGAGCTCCCAAATGCTCAACTTTTATGCCAACACACAGATTTGTTTTTGCCCTTTGATCTCACCTCAGGCTAGAAAAGATGTTGCTCTTTCTATGTCTTGGACCATTAAGAGCTGCATGGTCCAAGGTTCATTTTCTCAGGTTAAGCAAGTAAGACTTGGTTCCAAAGCCTTTCTAAAGATATACCAGTATTTCTGGCAGTGGAGTGTAGGAAATTATTTACTGGACTTGGACAGTATCAGCAAAGAGAACACAAGAAGATTTGGAGTTAGGTACCATTAATATGCAGATCACACCCAGCATAACTGATGGTTGAGAACGGAAACTGACAGGATGAAGACACAATGAAGAATACATAGGTGCAAATCTGCTCAGGTAAATGATGTTCATCCTGTTTTGGACAGAGTTGTACTCTCTCCAAAGGAATAGGCCTGCAGTCTCAGAGTGCTTATTAAACCATCTCAATCACATTTCCATATTGGCAGAAAGCACCTTCTAGAAGCTTAAGCTGCTTTGTCAGCTGCATACCTATCTGAACTGAGAAAGCCAGGTCTCAGGTCTCATGCTCCGGTGATGGCCAGGTTAAACTACTGTTAGTATACATTGGGTTGCCTCTGAAGACAGTTCAGAAACAGAAGTTAGCTTAGACAATTGCTGCTAAATAACAAAGACCAGGCATTATAAAATTATACTAGTGCTCCATCAACTGCACAGACTCTCAATTCATTCCCAGGTTCAGTTCTCAGGTGCTAGTTTTTATCCTTCATGGCTTGGCACTAGGATACCCAAGGGATTGTATTAACATGTTCCTGTACATATACAAGGCAAGGCTCTTTAAGTTCTTCCACCACTTGAGGTGCAGAGGCCAACAGAGAAAGGGCCTTCCCAGAAAGAGCATTATAAAATCAGGGCACCACCACTGAAAACTCATTTCAGCACCAACCAAACAAGATAGATATTTATTTTCTCAGGCTTTGCAATGCAATTTGACCCGTTAACTGGATTTGTTGTTTTTATGCTGCTTCTAGTGATTTACTAGTTTTAATGCAGCTCCATATGCTTTTAATTTGTTTTATTGTGTTTTTACATTTTGTAAGCCAATTTTATTAAAGTGTAGGGTAGAAATACCTCAAAATTTAAATAAGATTTTTCCTTTGTGGTCTTGGTAATGGCGTGGGCTGAACATCAGATCAGCCAGCATGCAACTGGAATACAACTGGACATATCTATATGTCAAATGTTGATGCACAGCATTAAAAGTGTTAAATTTAAAAAGATCAGAATTATTGCCAGGAATGTATTCACCACAATAACTTTTTTCCTTGAGGAAACTATATATACGGTAAACACAGTTAGACAAACATTTTCCTATAACCTTGTAGACCGCAGAACACATGTTCTCATTTGTTTTATAACACGTAGTAGCTCCAGTGTTTTATGCTATTTAGCATCCTTGTTATAAACTATAAGAATTTTTAAAAATGAATCAGGGTGCACAAGTAGGAATAGGCAGATACTTCCATTCTGTATCAGTTTCACATCCACTCAATACATTCAATAAGTCTTTCCTGTTCTGTTTTTTTTTTAATGTATAAAATGCACACACGCATTTTTTATACTTCTCAATGCATTTCCCCAGAAAAGACACATCTTTCTATGCATTTTTAACTAAAACTGAAAGGCAAAATTTGAAGAAGTGTGCAGTTTAATTAATAGCTGCATTCTGATCCATATACAAGCCTAGGACTGCCAAATTTGTTCACTTGAATCAATGACTGAGCATTTTCTAACTATCATTTTATAACCACCAGTTTTGTCTTTGGATCCATAGTGGCATCTAAAACTATACAGTTCACCCTTAAAGTGCTGAATTAAGAGTCTAGTATTCCTACTCCTTTAGTTCAGAACCATGTTTTTCTATAGAATGAATTAGTTTTGACAGTGATAGGAAAAAATTTATACAGCAAGTTCTTCTAAAACAAATAATTCTAGGCCCATTTTTCCTTTTCAACCTCCTTGCATGAGTTTTAGAGTTTACTCTACAGTTTAAGACCAGTTGTGGCTTTTGGATCTTAGGATAAAATGCAAGCTTGGAGCAAACTCCCAAAGGAGATTGCATAAAAGGTTCTTGTAATGATTTTATTAGAAGCTTCTTTCTAAAAGATAAAAAGCTCTTCATTCAGGAGACACACTGAAGATCTACAAGTCCAAGGTCTCTGCTGTTGCTTAAAACCATTGCTCTCTTCCACAGGGAAGCTACCTGTCAACTCAGATTTGTCCATCTAGTAACTGTCCAGGTCTTAAGCAGATAGATCTTCCACATGACCTCCTACCAGATATTTTAGCTGGAGATACTAGGGACTGGACCTAGGACTTTCTACATCCCAACATGGACTCTACCACCTAAGGTTCCTTCCCATCACAATAATCTTTACAGATAACTAAAAGGTTCTCTTCTCTTTTTAAGAATAAGTAGGAGTCTCTGAAGTCATGTCTTGATAACAGAAACAATGGCTTATGTCAGGTTGCATCCAACATAGAATAGAACTATTTAAATTAATGTTCATTAACAACTTTGGTCTAGTAATTTCATTGGGTCTACTCTGAGTAGAACATAGCTGGCTACAATCCACTGAGTTGGCACACCCACTACAGAATTAATGAAACTGCCAATGCTGATTTAAGGAGGCAGGTTAGGTTTTTTTTAAGACATTCCTATATTTACAAATATAGCAGAGAGAAGAAAAGCAAATAAAACCTAATAATTAAAAAAAACCACTGCCCGTTGATAATAACAATAAGTATATTCCATCAATCCTGGTTTATATGTACAGTACTTATATGTACAGTATTAATAAAGACAGTCCAAATAGGTATCTAAACTAATTCGTACAAGCCACGTGTTCAAATACAGAAAGGGCAGTGAGAGCTTCAATCCATTGGGTGATAGATGGTAGATGTTTATCCTTCCAACCTTGCAGTATAAGTCTCTTAGACACCAAAAGGACTCATAGAACTCACTTTTGTTGTCATTCGGTTAGTTCAATATAATTTATGAGTGCAAATATTAATGATTTTCTCAAAACAAAGTCGATATGAGCAGTAACTTCTGACAAGAAAGAAACCATTACAGGACATGCCCACATCATAAAGAGGAATTTTCAGCATTACACTGTCAACATCTAACTAACAAATCTCTTCCTATAAGAGCACTGTGATGTCCAACATATGGAAACATGATTTTTTGTTGTATCACTCTCAATTTTAAATCTAACGAAACACTGCATATACATGCAACTTTCGATTGACAGAGCTGAATGGAATACTTTAACCCTCTGTTCCATTCAACTTTAAGATCCTGGACATAACACTGTTTTTTAAAGAAGAACATTATTCAAGGCATACATTTACATTAGCATGCAATGATCACTCTTTTACAAAAAAAAAATAAATGGTGTCAGGGAACTGACATCTAAAGCGCCGCAGGTGCAAAGGCTCCCTGAGGTTGAGAGAGCAGTAGCAGCGGAAGAGGGAACCAGTAGAGGGCGAGCAAGAACTCCAAGGGAAAGTGAGTCGGAGGGATGGCTCAGAGACGCTTCAAGCGAAACCAGTGGGGAGGTCTCAGGACCTCCTATAGGGACACCCACACCTCGACGGAAACTGTCACGCCGAGAGGCCAGACGACGTGTTTCCGTTAAGGAGCTTTTATGTTGGAAACGTTTCCGAAAGCAGCCACTTTCGGATTCTACTAGTGATTGACGCAGCCATGCTGGAGGGGCTCCGTCACAGGCAGAGGTTTGAAAACCTGATCAAACTCTGAGGGACTTGCATTTTACGCACAAGCAGCTCATCGTCCCATCACAGCAATCCGAAAGTCACCGAAAGCCAGCTTGTGCAGAGAGAAGCATCATGAGCAACCCAGCCGGAACCGGGGGTGCAGGAGCAGCTGGAGGGGGTCCAAGCCTGGAAGAAAGGTACAGAGCGTTGGAGATCCAGTTGGCGCTGCAAACGGCGAGGCTTGAGGAGAGGAGGGCTCAGGATGCAGAAAAGGGAAAGGAGAAAACCACCCCGCTCGCCAGAAAGGTACCAGGATTGGTGCAGAAATTCGGGGGGGATCCCAGGAACTATCATGCCTTTAGAACAGAGATGCAATACGCTCTAAACTTGCAGTTTGATGACTTCCCCGACGAGGAATCGCGAGTGGCGTATGTGATTGGCCATCTCGAATCCGGGGCGAAAGATTGGGTTAGACCCCTGATGGCAGCGAATAATGAGATCTTAAAGGACACGAGGAAGTTTTTTCGTGCCATGGACCTGATGTTTTCCAGCGATATTGAGCAGGGGGTGGTGCGAAGGCAGTTAATGGCTTGCCAGCAAGGAAGCAGATCTGTCCGTGAGTACTGGACTGAATTTACTATGCTGATTCATAAATTGGGGTGGGACCTATCGGCGGAGCCCATCCAAATGCTTTTCGAAGAGGGGCTTTCTTCAACCGTCAAAGATGAGCTTTCCCGGGGGCCCAGGGCGGAGTCTATGGACCAATTAACCAAATCTGCGCTGGCCATAGGAGCGCGCCAGGAGGCGAGGGCTTTGGAAAGGCGGGAAGGGAAAGGAGACCGTTGGAGGGAGTTCCGCATTCCAGACATTCCAGAGCCATCTTTCCCGCCGGCAGAGCCGATGGAAGTTGGAACAGCGCGGGCGCGCGCAGTTTCAAATCCCAGTGAAGGGCGGAAGAAGGAGGGAAAGAGCGCCAAGAGATGTTATCTCTGCCAACAGCCAGGGCACTTTGCCAGAGTCTGCCCACAAAGAAAGGAATGGCAAGGGATGGCAGGAGCTGTTGGGGGAAAGGAAGAGGAAAGCAAGGAGCAAGTAAAAGCCAACGCCTGGCTGCCACCGTCGGGGCACAGCAGCCAGGCCAAAGAGCAATGAAAGTGCCCATGCCAGAACCTCCCAGACCTGCTTTAGGGATAGAGGTGTTACTAGAACTGCCAAACGGACACCCACTAAAGGTCAAGGCGCTTTTGGATTCAGGCAGCTCCTGTAATTTCATGAGTAAGGAGTTTGCAGCTGAGCACCAGATACAGACCATCCCTTTAAGTAACCCCTTGCAGGTGACTACGATTGACGGCAGAGAGCTGTTGGGGGGAGAAGTTAGCCAACAGACTGTCCCGATGATAATGAGAGTGGCAAGGCACACCGAACAGATAGCGTTTAATGTGGCCATCCTGGGAGGAGCGCCCATCATTTTGGGGATGAGCTGGCTGGCGCTACACGATCCGCTAGTGGGCTGGCATCAGAGGGTGGTCTCCTTTGGGTCAGCGCATTGCCTAGAACACTGCAAGGAGGGGAAGGTCTCGGGAGGAGACAGAGTCACCCTAGCGGGGATGGAAGTGATGGGCAAAGGGAAGGTGCCCCCGCAATACGCAGATCTGAGCAACGTATTCAGCGAAAGGGAAGCAGACAAACTGCCACCGCATAGACCCTTTGACTGTCAAATCAACCTACTCCCAGGGGCCCAACTCCCAGTAGGCAAGCTGTACGCCATGTCAGACAGGGAGATGCAGGAGCTGAGGGAGTTCATTGACAAAAACTTGAAGCGAGGTTTCATCAGAGAGTCCCGAGCGGTGGGGGGCAGCCCAGTGTTTTTTGTGGACAAGAAGAACACAGACAAACCGAGACTGGTGTGTGACTTTAGGGGCCTCAATGCAGTGTCGGAGCCCCTGGCTTTCCCTATGCCCCGAATTGACGACATTTTGACCAGAGTAAGGAAGGGAAAGATTTTTACAAAACTGGACCTGCGGGGGGCGTACAATCTGATACGCATAAGGAAGGGAGATGAATGGAAGACCACCATGTTTACCCCTTTGGGAACCTTTGAATACCTCGTTATGCCCTTCGGTCTACAAGGGGGCTCCGCCTGTTTTCAAGCTTTTATAAACCACGTTCTGGGACCTTTGCTCTACAAGAACTGTGTGGCCTTTTTAGACGACGTGTTGGTGTATTCGGAAGATGAGGAACAGCATGTGAGGGACGTTCGAGAAGTGTTGGGCAGGCTGCAAGCCAACCAGCTGTGGGTGAAACTGGAGAAGTGCCAGTTTCATACCAAGGAGGTGGAATTCCTGGGGTACCGCTTGTCAGACAAGGGATTGGCCATGGATCCAGGCAAGGTTCAAGCGGTACTGGAATGGAAGACACCGAAGACCAAGAAGGACGTGCAAAGATTCTTGGGGTTTGGGAACTTTTATCGGAAGTTCATCAAGAACTTTGCCCACTTGACGGCGCCCATCACCGACTGCCTCAGCAGCAAGAAGAAATTTGTTTGGACGGTGGAGGCGGATCGAGCCTTTGAAGAACTGAAAAGGGCTTTCGCCTCGGAAGAACAACTTCTGCATGTGGATTTACAAAAACCCATGAGAGTGGAAACAGATGCATCCGACCGGGCTATAGGGGCGGTCCTTCTTCAACCGGGGAGGAGTGCGTCGGAGTGGAGACCGTGTGCATTCTTCTCGCGGAAACTGAATAAGTCCGAGAGGAATTACACGGTGTATGACAGGGAACTACTTGCCATTCACGAAGCATTCCGGAGGTGGAGACATTTATTAATTGGGGCACAACACAAGGTGCAAGTGTGCACCGACCACAAAAATTTAGAGTATTGGAGAACAGCTCGAGTGCTCAACCAACGACAAGTGAGATGGGCACAGGAATTCTCCAAATTTAACTTTGAGATTTGTTATGTGCCAGGCCCAGAAAACGTCAGGGCGGATGCGCTCTCACGCAAACCAGAATATTGGGAAGGGGAGGAGGTGATCGAAGAGAGACATGTCATCCCGGAGGACCGCTGGGTGTGTGGGGCGGCGCTGGTGGGGCAACGGGAACTGGTGGAGGAAACGGAAAATGATGAATATGCCCAGGATAAGCTCAGAGGTCTCAGGGGGGAGGGCGAGAGCCCCGGAGGTTTTGAGGAAAGAAATGGGGCATTGTATTACAAAGGGGCACTGTATATACCCGAAGGTGAATTGAGGGGGAGAGTACTCAAGCAGTTGCATGATAGCCCCACGGCGGGACATTTTGGGCAACACAAAACCATGTGGTTGGTTACCAGGGAATTTTGGTGGCCTAAGGTGAGGGAAGATGTAAGGGAGTATGTAAGAGGGTGTGACCAATGTCAGCGAGCCAAAGGGGAAAGAAGGGCGCCGGCAGGGTTATTAGAACCTTTACCCACACCAGAACGGCCTTGGGAAGCGATATCAATAGATTTTATGACGGATCTGCCAAGGTCCAAGGGGAAAACAGCCATCATGGTAGTAGTAGACCTGTTAACTAAGATGTGCCATTTTGTAGCATGCTCACATGCAGTCACAGCGGAAGAAACGGCGAAGTTGTTTGTGGAACATATCTTTAGGTTGCACGGGGCTCCCTCGAGGGTGATCTCAGATCGAGGCAAACAATTTACTTCCAGGTTCTGGAGGAAGCTCATGAGCTTGCTACACGTGGAAGTTAATTTTTCAACTGCCCGGCACCCTGAAACCAACGGGCAGGCGGAAAGGGCAAATGGCATTCTTCAACAATATCTTAGGTGTTATGTCAATGACAGAGAGAACGATTGGCTCGAAAAGTTGGCGTTGGCAGAATTTGCCTACAATAATGCGGAGAATGTGTCCACAGGGATGAGTCCCTTTTTGGCTAATTACGGGTGTCACCCCAGGGCATTTCCAGGGGAAGGAGGGGAGAGATGGAGCGTTCCAGCGGCTGAACATTTTGTAGAAGAGATGGAAGCCATCCATCAGCAGCTCCAGCTCAACTTAGAAAGGGCCAAGGCACAATATAAGAAGCAGGCAGACAAGAACAGAAGGGAAGGTGAAACCATAAGGGTGGGGGATCAAGTGTGGTTGTCAACCCAAGGGTTGCCGTTCAAAGGGGGTTGTAAGAAACTGAGGCCCAGAAGATTGGGACCCTTTGAGGTGATTCAGCAGGTCAACCCGGTAGCTTTCAAACTCCGATTACCCAACCACATGAAATTGCACCCAGTGTTCCACAGGTCGTTACTGTCACCATACAGGGGGGGACGTGAAGGGGAGCACGTCAGGGGACCAGCCTTGGAAGAGAGGGAACGCCGCAACCATGTAGCGGAAATCCTCGATTCCAGGTGGAAGGGTAATCAGGTGGAGTATTTGGTGGCGTGGGAAGGGGAACCGGAGTCAGAAAACACCTGGGTAAGTGCAGAGGAAGTCAATGACGAGGTTTTAACAGAAACGTTCCACCAAAGGTTCCCGAGGAAACCTCAGCCTATAGCAAGGTTTAGGAGGGAGTATTTCGGCACCACCGATGAGGAAGAGGAAATGGAAGGGTTCACGGAGTCGGAGTTGGAAGATGGAGTGGACTCTGATGACGAAGAGTACCTAGAGAGTAGGAACAGCAACAAGTGGAAGGAAGTGTTCGCGACGTCGGAAGATGAGGGAGGTTCTTTCAGGGGTTTTACCTCCTCACCGCCAGTAGGAGAGGAGACGGGAGGGGGTGAAGGGGGCCCTGGAGGGGAGGTGGATGTCAGGGAACTGACATCTAAAGCGCCGCAGGTGCAAAGGCTCCCTGAGGTTGAGAGAGCAGTAGCAGCGGAAGAGGGAACCAGTAGAGGGCGAGCAAGAACTCCAAGGGAAAGTGAGTCGGAGGGATGGCTCAGAGACGCTTCAAGCGAAACCAGTGGGGAGGTCTCAGGACCTCCTATAGGGACACCCACACCTCAACGGAAACTGTCACGCCGAGAGGCCAGACGACGTGTTTCCGTTAAGGAGCTTTTATGTTGGAAACGTTTCCGAAAGCAGCCACTTTCGGATTCTACTAGTGATTGACGCAGCCATGCTGGAGGGGCTCCGTCACAGGCAGAGGTTTGAAAACCTGATCAAACTCTGAGGGACTTGCATTTTACGCACAAGCAGCTCATCGTCCCATCACAAATGGTATGAGGAGGCTGCTAAGTTTATGAAGTATTTTCTGAAATATGAAGTTTTGTTTTGTTTTTTAATAGCTGCTTCTGATCAATAGTATGTTCACACTCAAAAATGCATCAGGCATAATAAAAAAGTAGAGTAAGTTTGTGAATTATATAATTTTCTGCAGCAACTTTTGCGGTTTATTTCCTCGTGTGCTGCTGTTCTGCATGAAATCTGCACACACACACACCAGCACAAAGAGACTATCAAACAAATGTGTTTTTTCCCTGGAGAAATATTGGGCCTTAAATTTGGTAGGCTGCACAAGATACAATATATGCAGATCAGCAAAATAAAAGGTATGCATTTTAAATATATTTTAATGATAAAATTAGTTTAAAACAATTTGGTGTTGACATATTGAGGAGGGCATTATGTGCATGCATATACCTCTACCTTACTTCGAAAGTATGAGCTATGAGAACTCTTCTTTACAGGGAATGGAACTCTCAGTCAAGATACAATATACCTACCTTCTTGTTGTTGGTTTTTGCGGGGGCGATACAGGGAAATGGGTTTCTACTTATAATACATTGAAATCATGCAAACAACTTGGTGCAAGTGTGGAAAACCCATGTTGTCTTTGAATTTGATGTATTTAGGAATGATGCTTGAAAGTAATGTTTCATAAGTATAGTGGTAACTTCAGTTGAGTTTCTTGTGCAAATTAGGTTGGAACCCTAAACACACTTAGCAGTAATAGTACCTCACTGAACACAGTGGAACTTCCTTCCAAATAAACATGATAGTATTGCTCTGCTATGCACTGGTGAGGTTGTCACTGCCTCTTGGCACTGCAACCACAAATACATGTACTGGAATGCTCAGACACACACCAGTTAGAAGGAACTAGGGGGAAACCTGATGGCCACATCAGCTTTTTCCTTGGTTCCAAACAACCCAAGAAATAAGAGTTTCTCCAGCTAAAATACCTGTATTAGCTGGTGGCAGGAATTTCCCTAAATTTCTTCTAAAACATTAAGTGAAATGGAAGGATGATGCAAGACCAAAATCTGGCTAACTCCAGTACCGGATCCTAGAGACAGAGCTCTTTTCTTATAACCATAAAATTAAAGCTTTGCAATGCATCTAAAGGGGTTACCACCAAATATGTTCAAATGCTATGCTTTCATTCATGACTGAAGTAGAATAGAAAGAAGTCTTAATAAATAATGTATTAGAGAGCTGATGTGGTGGCCAAGAAGTTCCTTCTTCAAATCTCACCTCAGCTATGAACTCAGAGACCAGTCAGTCCCTCATCCCCAATTCCCACCTGTAGCATAGGGACAGTAAACTAACCTACCATACAGGATTGTTTTAAGAATTAATGACATCATATGCAAATGATTTAAACAGTCTAAAGAACTATAAATTAGCAACCATGGATTAGGGAAGTTATAGCACATACATTGACTATTTAAAAGGCTGAATAAATATATGGACAATCCCAGGAATCTTTTTTACCCTAGAATTCTATGATCTCACCAGCCTAACCATGCAGCCCTTGCTGACAAATCAGTGGCATTACTTACCAATATAGTAGTTTATTTGCACATTACAATGACCAATTATCCCCACTAAAAAAAATGGAAGATGCAGCATCAATTACGGGAAAAATCCATAATAAAAATGTGTTTCTATATTCATTCTAGCAAGGCATCTATTTTAATGCCAATTCTGCTGGTAGACAAAAGGGTTTTTTCCTCTCTATCCCCACCCAAAACTACAGGAGCATACCACAGTCTTTACCCAATGAGAACTGCACTTTGCATCCATGTATTCTAGCCTAGCAGGGGCGTGACCAGCTGCTGCTATTACACTCAGATCCATTTTTCTCTCAGAGAAAACCATCTGAGACAGAGAGAAAAACAATGAATGCACAGAATAATCAAGCTGGAATCTTTGGGTGACTATGATTCTCTAGAAAGCTGTGTGCGCCCCCCCCCCCAGCTCTCCACCACATCTTGATCAGGAATCATCTATCTCCCTGTTAGATTTCTGCTCAGAACAGTAACTATTAACATAATAATCATGGAAAAGGGGGAAAGTCATTTTCATTCTCTTTCAACTCACCAGTCTTGTGCTACTGTTACACCCAAGAATTAAGAATCCTAAATATAAATCCCATAATACTGACCCATATAGAGGAACAAAGCAACTCAGCTCTTAGAAAAGAGTACTGTGCAGGTCATTTACCCTATCTCAGATTTCCACAATGAAAAAAAAAATGCTAACACAGAATACATTTTCCTTTCTTAGGCTATTTTCCCCAACATCATAATTATCTAAGCAATACTAGAAATATGACATGGACTGCAAAACATGGCACCACTGATATGAAGGAGAGCCCACCCTTTTTCTCTCTCCAAGATCCACACCTACTGCAGCACCAACAGCCTATCATTCGCCATCACCCTCACAATCAAAACCAGTCTCCCAAGCAGGAAACCAAACCTATCAGAGACAAGAGATGGGGGGAAATGACAGTTAACAGGGTCAAAAAAGGGGTTCCTTAAAATTCACCTAAAATTCCAAATGAAGTTAGCAGATCATTTGTTAAATGATAAAATAAAATGTTACATATGGGTGTTTTTTAAAAAGAAAAAAAGAAAGTGTGCCTCAAATTGCCAAAAACTGCATTCCAAGCAACTTATTACTTTACAATGTTTTTTTTTTTAAAAAAAAAAAGAATAAAAGTAGATGTCGTTGTTACAAAATATTTATAAAGAGATACATACAATTAAGCCTACCCTTGAGATCCTAAGAGACACACCCCTACTGCCCCATTTTCATTACGGTTACAAGCCTCTCCACTGAATGATGATAGAAAGGAGCCCTAATAAAGCTACAATAGACCAGGGAGGAAAATAACGTATTTGTACTGCCACACGCGCTGGCAGGTGGCGAGTGCGTATTTCTTTGCAATAGGGCTCCTCTTTTCAGAGGCAGGGGTGTGGTTAAAGGAGAAGAGATGAATGCTGTTCAGATTGCTGAAAATTAGGAGAGTTGTATAACTGTGAAGAGAGCATTAAGAGATCTACCGACATCATATGCAAACGGAATTACGCCGCGTACTGAAGCTATCGGATCCAAAGCTATATTGCATGGCGCGGCGCCTCTCCCTCCAGCCACTGCAAGCGCATTCACTGCGTAACCGCACGCACCTGTACGCCTAACGCACCCCCGCCCGTCCATCCCCACCACCCAAAGATTTGCAAAGTCTGAAGGCCCTCGGTGCAGCTGCTCTCCTAAGAGCAGATCGCACCGTGCTGGGAAACCCTACCTGGCGCTGCGGCTGCTAATGCTGCTGCAGGGAGAGCTCTCTGGAAAGTCTCGCTCACCAAAGCCGGGAGGAGGGGGAGTGACAGGAAAGAGGGAGAGACAGACAGAAAGAGAACGCGCCTATCTAGCGACGGGAGCGCGCACAGGCTCCGGAACCTTCCCAAGAAGAACTCGTATATGCGCGCTCGCAAGGGCCCTCCCAGCTCCTCGAGAAATAAGCTTGCTCCCACAATGAAAGGCTGCCCGAGATGGCTCTCCCACGCACGCGCACAATGCCCGCCCGTCTCATCTTTCAGACACCTCCCTACGACCGTAAGCGCATGCGTGGAGGCTTTACACCGACTCCCAATGTGTTCTTTGTCTTCTTTGGAAAAGCCGGGTTTAAACAAAAAACACACAAAAAATCCTCCTTTTGGAGCCGCGCCGGCGTGAGCGCTATTTATCAAATAATAATAGTTACCGTTCTTTATAGCGCATGGGACACAAGGTCAGCGCAGCAGGATTACAGACAAAGCAGGGTTTGTTATAGTGCTATAATTAAGAGTGTGGTGACCCACTCTGAAGTCATACTGGAAAGCGTTTTTTAACATCCCTGCTCCCAGAACACGCATGTTTACACTTAGGTATATACCATGGGGGTCCGCAAGGGGGCGCATTGCTCCCTCATTAGCCATAATCCCCAGATTCCCAATCTTACTTTTTAAAAATGAAAGATCCCAGCACTTGTAGAATCAGGAATATGAAGCATTTTTGTTTTGTGAGGAACTAGCCTCTCCCATCTGTCTGCATTTTTAGCCAATAAATGAGGTCATAGTAATGACTGACATTTGGGAAAGCAAATCTTGCCAGCTAAACAAAGAGCAGGCTAGAAGACCAACTGCCTAGAAGACTCTAGAGGGGAAAAAAAATCTTTGTTTGCTTTTAAGCATTTTCTACTGTTCTTCCCTGTGGAGAAGTGATTTCCCCATAAAAAACAACTCATTTATCCAGAATTTTAGTATCACTGTGACTGGGAAGTAGTGTGCCAACCCAAAACAAAAGGTAATAGCAAAGACAATATATTTCTAATGTGGATCTTAATTAATTTTCCCCCTCCCCGGTTTGTAATCTTTTAAAAAACACTCTGTCAATACATACATAGAGACAATTCATCATTATTATGCCCATACTGCAGAGGGCAGGGCTGTGGCTGGGAGAGTGAGTTATGCCAGTTCTGCAAAGTAACCAACTGCAACTGTTGTTATATGCCTCTTGCTGGGAGAGGAGAAAGTTGCTGAGAGAGGAGAAAATATACAACAACCCTGAATGGTAGTCCAATGTTATCCTGGTGTATTGGGGTTGTTGCTTTTTTAAAGGGAAATGCATTTTGGAGCGGGGATTGGCAGCAAAATTAAGGACTAGAGGGAACAAAGCAGCGAGGGCAAGAATTCCTGGGAATGCCAATGTCACAGACTTTACTTTTTATTAATCGTTCAGAATTTAGTATCTAACATACCTTTCAACATTACACAAATTAAAATAGGAACACATGTACTATTCTTGCATCAAGGATTGCTACCTGAGCACCCCTCCTCCTTTATGCTGTTACTTGTTGACGGAGGCTTTGCTTTGCTTCCTATACTGTGGGCCAGGCCAAAGGGGATACAAACATGGTCAGAAGCAAGGGTGCACAGAACAACTAATGTGAATTTTACCTTTGTAGGGTAGACTAGTTTCTACACAAACACCCCCCCCCTCCTCTCTCCTTCATCCAGGCAACCAAGAGGCAACATCACAGTTCAAGGACACATTCCAGTCAGGTAACAACAAGGAAGGCCCATCCCATCTCACCACCTGAGGAGAAACATGAATGTGCCAACCCGTGCCACTGGATCACCTTCCCCCCTTGCTGAAACCTGCCAAGTGGGGGGAGTTCTGGCAGTAGAAGTGGTGCGGCAGGCGGGTGGGATGTTGCCTCTTGCACTTCTACTGCCTGAGGTGGCCCTCTGCCTTATGGGTGGGCCAACTATGAGTAACAACACTCAAGGAGGGTGTAAAGCAGGGCCAGTGAGAGCTGTAACTTGGGGAGAGTCCCAAGGGCCACACAGACAGGCCCAGAGAGCCACTTTTGGCCAATAGCCTGAGATTCCCTATCTTTGCCCTAAAGGACGCCTTACTTCTTCTGTTTGGCTTGTGCTGCACTAAGTGACAGTGGTGTCCAGAAAGTCAGCCTACTGTGTGGACTGGTCTGGTCTCCATTTGATGATGGGTGAAAGTTGTTGAAGTACTGGTGCAATTTCTCAAGGAGCCTCCTTTCCTTGGATCCAAATTATTAATATTTCATTAATCTATCACAAGTAGTGAAGATATACTTAGTTGTTGGAGACTACTTGGTTGGATAGCTGTTTATCGGAGCTTATGGAGAAGCTTCGGTTTTTAAACAACCCAAAAAGCTTGAATCTACCCACGCTATTTAAAAGTTTTTTTAAAAGGTGTTTACAGCACCTGTAAACCTGTAGATTGACCACCCCATCTACAGCATATGAAATGGCAGAATGCACACCAGATTATTGCCATGCAGCTCAATCCTATAGTCAAAAGTAATTGCAATGGGCCTTACACACAGGTAAGCATGTACATAATAGTTGCCAGCCTCTGTTCCTGCATGTGCATTTACAGGATAAGAACTAAAGCCATAGGCATCTGCCTCAAATTCATATTTAACTTATGGATACTTGAAGTAGAATAGTGAAATCTCAGTTTGTGTCATGCTATCTGGCATTGATCCCCTTCTCAAGCTCAGGGGAACAAAAGGGTTTGGAGGCACCTCTCTTTGAGGTGTCACTCCATATTACCAGACCTTCCAGGCCAGAAGTTGCTGCTTTACTGCACTTACTCAGATTTAGAAGACACACATGCAGTGTAGTCCCTTGTAAAGTGTTTCTTAGCAGCAATAGTGTGTTTTTAAACTGCCTGTTTACAGAATTTCTGCTACCTGATTTTACATATTCTCATGCAAAATTAGAGACATGTAGTTAATGTTGGTACAAATTTTAAAAAATTGCATTGTTATAAAGAATATTATTTGACTTTTCTCAATATGTCTCTGTGATTCTTGTTCTGTTTCCAGATCATTCTTGATTTTTTTATTTAATGATTAATCAAAATGGGAGGAAACACAATTAAATACTTAGGGTTGTCTTACTAGGGAAACCTCCTGCAGTTTTCCCATCCCTAAATCCAATTACAGGGGATAAGTAACCATGGAATAGGATGGTAATAATTCTTTTGAAGAAGCTGCAGTAAGTAGCTAAACCTAAGGAGCATTATCTGAACGACTAAAGCACTAGAAACTTAAGGAGGAATTTATTTGTTGCCTTTTTTAGATACATCATTATTATCACTAATAAAGCAGTGTTGAGAGGTCTTGCATATGGAAATCAAACTCAGCTTGACAAACTTGTCCAGAACCTATATATCATTAACAATGGTATCAGTCTCTGAATATTTGAACTTCAAACAGAGAATCATGTTGTAAATTATATACCTTGTTTCTCTATGACCTCTCAGTCTATAAAGAGGTACAGTATTGTATTGCACACCATTCCTGCCCTTAATTACTACTGCTGTGAATGGTCAATTAATTGAATTGTCACAATTTTTACTTTCTGCATTTAATCATCTGACCATACTGTTTACTATTTTCTCACTCTACACCCACATGTATGTACCTACCAACTAAATATGACAATACATGTATTTGATGAAGTGGACTCTAGACCACAGATACTTATACCATAATAAATTTCTCAGTTTTTAAGCTGCAATAAAATTCTAAAATGTTATCTTGAGCAAGCATATAAACTTCCATGCCAATATATCAGTCCTCATGGCAGATACTATATTGTATTCTCTTTTGCATACTTCCTGTTCCCCTGAAACATGGGGGCAGGGATCAAGTTCGGATTCATCGTTTAAATGCAGGCTGTTATCTGAGCATGTGTGCCAGTTTCCATGTTGATGTTTCAAGCCCAAATAACACTTTATACTAGTAAATATTTGTTCCCAGCACGATGTTTACTGATGTAACAAAGAATATTAGGGTAGGGGCACTCACAGGGGAGAATCAACATGAGGGAACTGAGGACTGCTTAACTACTTCAACACCAACTGGTGCTCTTCTGCAAATGTAATCATCTAACCTATTTTACTTTCAGCCAGCTTCAACATTAAAGATAATCAGGAACTAGAGAATCTACACATTAGAAGGTAGCAGAATCTTACACTGAGTGTGAAAAGTGCCATAGCATAACATTACAAGGGGGGGAATTACTTAGGTTAGGGGGGATCAAAGTAATTAGAAGCAAGCACAAGAGACAACAACCTACAAAACACAAACTATGTGCATAAAAAAATAAGAATGATAAAAAATGCTGGCGTAAAGAAAATTGTGGGGGTGGGGTGAGGGAAGCTGAGGGAAACACAGTGGAGAAGAAATCCATGCTAAGGTCTCACACTTCTGCCCTCAGTTGCTGAAGAAGCAAACCAACAGCATTCTAGAAGAGCCGTTCACCAATTTTCCCAGAGAAAAGTTATGTGCAGCCACATCTAGGGATATCAGAGAACACTGATAGAAACAGAAATTGCAATCACTGATGTCTGCTTATTTGTCCCATGTCCAAAAAAACAAATCAATCCAGAAAAAACAATTCCTATTCATTGCTGTTCTTGTCTTCAGTCCAAACATTACGTAATTTATGTTTTCCCCTATTCGCATTAAATTTCCTTTGCAGAGATACATTGTGTAATAGGGCCGCCATACCGGCAACAGGGGTCAAATCATGTTGAAAATGCATTTTAAAAACTCTAAAGTTCCAAAATATTAACTGTAGAGCTTTTCCTTAAAAAAAGCTCAACAACTTCAGGCGCTCAACAATTTCGGGCACTCAACAACTTTTGAGGTGTCATGGTTTTTTAAATATGGCAACCCTAGTGTAGTAGCATTACAATAATTAATTAATTAATTACATAAAATTCTGCTGCAGTGAACAGTGACATTAATAATGTCGTTTTTGTTGCAAGCCAAACTGCAGCAGAACAGGAACAGCGCTGCATGCGACATGGACTGAAAATCATTAACTTTTTACATCCCTAGTCAAATTCTATGCACACTTGCTTGGACATAAGTCCCACTATATACAGTCGTACCTTGGTTTTCGAACAGCTTAGTTCTCAAACGTTTTGGCTCCTGAACGCCGCAAACCCAGAAGTGACTGTTCCGGTTTGCGAACTATTTTTGGAAGCTGAACGTCCGACAGGGCTTCTGCAGCTTCCGATTGGAGCCTTCTGCAGCCAATCAGAAGCCACATTTTAGTTTCCGAATGTTTTGGAAGTTGAGTGGACTTCTGGAACAGATTCTGTTTGACTTCCAAGGTACGACTGTACAAGACTTATTTCCTTGTAAGTGTGCATAGACGTTTGCCCTTCAAACCTGTGTGTTCCAATGAATAATAGTCCATACTAGGGGGCTTACACCACTGGATCCCCATAAAACCTTCGACCATCTCAAGATGTCCTGCCTATCCCCTATCCCCCATCACTCCCTGAGGCTAGACATATTTGTTTTCTGTTGGTGATAATAATAATAATTTTTATTTATACCCCGCCCTCCCCAGCCAAGACCAGGCTCAGGGCAGCTAACAAGCAATAATAAAAACAAGTTGAATGAATACAAGCAAAAATATAGGTACTAAAGGAGAATTCTATGGTCTTAACCCTGTAGTGTATTAATTAGACTTAAGCATATTGCTTATATGCAGCTGGTTATTCCAGTCTGAGGGTGACTGCCAAAGGCAGTTTGGCAGTTATAGTTGAAGTTCTGTTTGATGAGATGGGACTAGTGAGTGAGATGTTATAATTTTTTTCAGTTAATGGAATTCAAAAAGGTATTGGGGTTGGGATTATAAGGAACAAAGTATCAATTTGTAGGGGCCTACCCCTCTTTTCAATGAGAGAAAGGGCATGAGTTCTTCAGTGTAAAATGGCAAAAGAGCAGGCATCAGTGGGAATTTCTGGAAGGGCTTTGATATTGTTCTGAAACCATGACATTTAAAATACTAAGTAAAATATTAATGGAGACATCACAGTGTCTACCTCATGCAAGAATAGAGGCTTGACTGGGGGAGGAAATAAATGTCTCACTAATAGAGTTTTTTGACTGTCAGCAAGCATGTGGATGCAGGGTAGGGCTATCAATGGCTGCTAGTGACGATGTAACTGAAACCAAGGAAAGGGCTCTGCCGTGGGTGAGAAAAGAGCCAAGGTGGAAGACAGAATGGTGTGGCTTATTATTGTGTGTTGTATATATTTAAATTTACTTTGAAATTACTTGGAGTCTGTGAGATTTAAAGGTAAATGTAAAGGACCCCTGACAGTTAAGTCCAGTCGCAAACGACTCTAGGGTTGCGGCGCTCATCTCGCTTTACAGGCCAAGGGAGCTGGCGTTTGTCCGCAGACAGTTTTTCCGGGTCCAGCATGACTAAGCCACTTCTGGCAAAACCAGAGCAGCGCATGGAAATGCTGTTTACCTTCCCACCGGAGCAGTACCTATTAATCTACTTCCACTTTGACATGCTTTCAAACTGCTAGGTTGGCAGGAGCTAGGTACAAATCCAAATAAAAATATTGCGGAAGTCAAGCTACCCTTAGGGATATAAAATGTATCCTGTGAAATGCATTCAAGACAGGGCAAGTATACTTGTGCACTACTTCCCTAGAATATACACACTTTTCTTATAAATCCAATTAGCATTAATCACTTGAAATAGATTCAGAAAAGCACTTATTCTTTCATCTAAATATTTAATTGCCTAATCAGCAGCACTTGGGGATCCTACTTGAAGCATTAAAACATTGGATAAAATATATGCTGATACCCTGGGAACTAAATTGGGAGAAGCATTTTCCAAGTATTTCAGCCACATGGTAGAATTAACATTCATACTCATAAGTAAGTTTTGAAGCACTAACTTATAAAGTATGATACAAGATTATCAATACAGTGTTATTAAAGATATTTCACAGGAAGGGTACTACTACTCAGAAGAGGAGATATTGCTTACAAGCAACTCTCTGCCACAGTCATAGGATTTGTCTGACTTAGGGTCCCTCCAGGACTTTAAAAAGGTTCATTGGTTCAAAAGATTAAGCTTATTTTCCCCTTATAACTTAACCTTTGCACTCCAAAGCTATAATATTTTGTGCCAGATTTTTGTTACTGGGGGGGGGGGGAGCTACCTATTTGGTTCCTGCAGCAATATATGTAAATAGTTTGAATTACTCTCAGGAGATCAACTTGGTGTGTTTAGGTGTGCTTATTCATACTCATCCTGAAGTAGACAAAGGTAGGGGTCCCCATGCCTGTGAAAAAGACACAACCACTGGCAATTTTTAGTCTGATATATGTTTGGGCATACAACAAGAGTGATTACTTCTCTTAAAAGACAGAAAACTATCTTTTGTACTTTAAGACACATATAAAACAAACTAAAATAAAGGTTGCTATCTTTTTCTCTAAGCCCTGATTCTGTGCCTTCAACAGCCGTCTAACCCACAGAGATTTAACCAGTAAAATTTTTCTCAATGGTATGTTGGATTCTATGAAACGACTTCAGTGGGCACATTTGGCTCATAACTAAATGTTGCTGACCATAGTTAAACCCAATACCACAGAACATTAAATAAAATATTTCCAGACATGCATTTTACAAGCTCCCTCTTGCTCTTAATGTCTCTGTTAGTCAGATCTTTAAAATAATGTTTCTGGCTGCATAATTTGATGCTTCTCTTTCTTTCTGCAATTATACTTTCTATACTGTTCTGGAAATCCTACAGATATTTGGGTTCATTTGGATCCATTGTGTGGTTAGCAACAGGTTAACACTAACCTCTAAACTTGAATGAAATCCACTACATTAATATAAAAAAGCCTACATTTGTCTTGCATTTAACCACTCTCTCAGATAAGTAATGATTTATTCTAAGTCAGAGCTGCTAGATGTATCACATGAGTGATCTTGCAACACACATACTGTATCTCTATGTGGATTGGTATTATTCTCCCCCCTTTTTTGCAATTATCTGCAAGGCTAAACAACATAAACATGCATACCAATATTTATTCTAATTACCTTATGAAAGATTCCTTTGAATACTTTTTCCTGGGATTCACCATTTAAACTCTTCCCAGATTTTGTACTCTCCAAAGGCAAATTCCAGTTCTGCAGATCACGTTTTTCTTGTTCGGTGTGCAGAAAACTCTCCCAAAGTGCTTCCAGGTATCTGTCAACCTGCAGACAATATGGACCCTGCTCAGTAGCTATGCAGCACTTGATTGCTATTATTTATAAAAAGCAAACATCCCTATGGCACTCAATGTAGCAGGAACACCTGCTGAATATAACACACAGCCCCCGCTTGATTACCAGAAAGGAACACTTTCCCCATTGTACAGATGGACAAACAAAGGGTTAAATGACTCCCCTAAGGTTCCACAATGAGTCTGTGACAGAACTGTCTGCCTAAGGTATCCGTATGATCTCTGTCACCATAGCAGCCAGCTAGCCAGCTAACCTCACAATTGGTGTATTTACAATCCCCTTTTGGGGTATTATCCCTCATTTTTTTATAACAGAAAATTGTAAAGTCTGTGTAAGTCCAGAACCTGCAAAAAAATTAAAAACTTGTCTCACACAGATGATTTGAGGGAGTAAGTAGCCTATGTCTAGTCTTGTCTCAGATCCCAGCAATTTATGTATTTAGGCAGCTTGAGTCCTCCCCCTCTAATGTATTTCAATTAATTTTAAATAATGGGAACTTAGAAAAAGAAGATCCTTGCCAAATATTTCCCTTATATTAGAATATATATTATTTCAAGTTACACAAGTTAGAAACCCAACATGTATTTATTAGTTCACTGACTGGGTGATGGACTAGAATGAAAAGCAGGAGGAGACAGAGAAACTGACAACACATTGTAGCAAGGATGCTAGTGAGAAAATTTGTTTCCCAAATATGAGTAGATGTGAATTCGAAGTTGAATGCTACCATTTGAAACATGAAACCTGCTACAAATTCTCAACAGTGTCAGTATGATGGACAGTGTGTTGCCCTTCCACCCCCACATGTAGGAACAGAACCAAGACCAGGTTACTTTAGAACCAGCCCTGCCACTCCTGATACAAAAAGCAGCAGTGGGAATATAGTTTAATTGAATTCATAGTTGCTAGGAATTCATTATTGAAGGGTTTAATATTTCAAATCTTAACAATTTTCTTTGGCTCCAAACATTCAAGTTCCATAGTGCTTCAAGAAATGATACAATAGCCCCATTGTTATTCCCATTAGCCTCTTAACAACCTTATGAGACAGGCTATTCCAAGGCTCCTCTATGAACTTTAGGTATCAGCAGATATTGGAACATGGATCTCCTACAACCAAATTTAATCTAGTGTAGCATACAGTTATCCAATATGCAAATTATGTCAGTGATACGCATTTTTGTTAACCACATACACTATGGTTCATTATATATTTACAGTAAAGCCTTCCGTTATTAACCAGATGGCCACCCATCACTAAAGTATATTACAGTATTGGGATACTATGTTCTATCCAGTATCAGTATATAGCAATTAAACTGCCCCCCCCCGGTTATAGCTGTCTATAATAAACATAGCAGCTCCTGAAGTATAGCAGATAGAATCAAGCTACTTTTGTTGTCAGAAGTCAGACCACCATCCGTGAATGGGCTACAGTGGTACCTCGGCTTACATACGCTTCAGGTTACATATGCTTCAGGTTACAGACTCCAGTAACCCATAAATATTACCTCGGGTTAAGAACTTTGCTTCAGGATGAGAACAGAAATTGTGCTCTGGCGGCGCGGCGGCAGTGGGAGGCCCCATTAGCTAAAGTGGTGCTTCAGGTTAAGAACAGTTTCAGGTTAAGAACAGACCTCCGGAACGAATTAAGTACTTAACCCAAGGTACCACTGTACTGACTTGCAAGTTGCTGGTTGCTGAGATACTTGCAAATAATGATGCACTACGTGGATCCTTATCGTCATCTGATGTTGAATTTAACAATTTATGTGGAAGTGTTCTGGGGATAACTTGAAATAGTAAGCCTTGCCTGTTAAAAGTAAATACTTAGTGGACGGATTAGTTTTTCAATGGTAATGTGGCAAAATAGTTTCATCAAACTTACTCAGACATATAATTTATGTACTGTACCTAGATTTGATGTAATCAGTCCCGGGGAGACACCTTGGAGGGGCTGCTTAGATCAGGGCAAGGGGTAGGAGAAGCCTATTAATGATGCTGGATTGGGAAAGCTGCATGGGGCTGCAACAATAATCTAAGAGCTCTGGGAGCTAAAATGGAGACGAGGAATCTGATCCTGGGGTCCCAGTGGGTTGTCATCCCAATGCCCCATTTCAGTCACACACACACTTTTGACTCCAAGGCTAGCCCATGCCTGCCATGCCTCCTGTACCACTGGAGCCTTTGCCTCCCACAGCCTCTGCCTCTCTGCCCACCAAGGCAGCATTTGATTCCCATTCTGGATCTGAGGCAGTACTGTCAGGATCCTGTCACATAGGACACAAAGATTCTAGCACCAGTGTGAATAGACAGCTCATGTTCAGCCCACCAGAAAGAGTGCCTGCTTGCTTGCTCAATCTAAAGGCACATTCCACTCACTATGCAGAAGCTGTGCTTGCCCTATGCTTTTATAATAGGAGCCCAGGGGGCATGTCAGCTGTTGGATCAACGTTTCAGCTTGCTAACTTTGCCGTGCACCTGCTGTGCTGGTGACCCATGCTTTGCTTATGTACCATACTGATTTGAACAATGTTTTTTTAATTAAAAAACAAAATCTGTGTCGAAGTACTTTGTCCAGTGCGAGCTATGACACTGGGTTTTAAAATACTTATTGATTTTATATTTATTTTAAAGTGATTGTTTTATGTATATTTCTTTTTAGTTGGTTTGCTGGTTTTAATTGTGCTCTATCTACAATTTTATTTGTGCACTGCTTGAAGAGTTTTTTTTGAAAAAGGGATTAATAAATTTTATGAATAAGATGTTGACTATGTACTCTTAATTTGTAAGTGTAACATTACAGTCTTTCAAATAAAAAGAGTTGTACATACAGGTCTGAAATCATTATCCTAACTTGTGACGCTTGCTGAATTTTCTGTACAGTAGTGAGTTTCTGTGCGCTGCTCTTGTTTGCCAGAAATGGCTTAGTTATGCTGGCCACATGACCCGGAAGCTGTCTGTGGACAAACGCCGGTTCCCTCGGCCAATAGAACGAGATGAGCGCACAACCCCAGAGTCATCCGTGACTGGACCTTATGGTTAGGGGTACCTTTACCTTTAGTGAGTTTGAGATTAGACTAAATGGGGTTTGGGGATTCCCTCCAATTCTGTGGCAATATAGCTATAAGATGGGATTCTGTAGAAAAAGTGACTGCTAAAAAGGTCAAACAAGTTTCTTTATTAAGGAAATAACTTAGGTCTGTTAAGCATCTGCTTTGTTACATAACCTAGAACAATGTGTTGTGACAAACTAATAAGTAGAGATACTTCCCAAAAGTTTACATAGGACTTCCGGTGAACTGTCCTAACCTCACTCCCAGTTTCATATATGGGCCAAAGGCACTTGGGAAAAGGTTAAAATAACTGAAACAACAGGCTTATCTGCAGAGCATTGGAATATCAGTTATCTGAAGGTTGTTGGCTCAAGTGCAGAAAACTGTGAACCGTAGAAGGGTACACAAATGTTGCACATGAGAATAACTTTGACTTACCAGCCTTAGCTGAAACATCTTTTCATCACGCAGTTTAAGAGTGAGCTCACATTCTGTAAAGGAAGAGTGTAAATAAATTATGAAAGCCATAGGAGTGTGAGGTGATTGGTGTGGAGACAGCAAGTATTTAACAGAAGTACAAGCCTCAGCACATTTACAGTGAGTTTCTGTTAAGAGCGTGAGAAGTCCTTTGATATGGTATCCCCAACTCCTTTGGAACTTCCTTCCCCAGGAGTTCTCTATGATTCCTTCACTACTTGCAATTAGGGCAGTCTAAACTTTTATTTTATTTTTTATCAGGTTTTGGAGCCATCCTAGATATCTGGGCTGCTGTGAGTTTTGTTGTTGTGTTCATATTGTTCTTACTGATTTTAATGTGTGCCACTCTGATCTCTTGAGGGTAGAGAGGATATAAATTACTTTAAATAGAAAAATAAAATATAGCAACAACTAGCTCTGTAAGCTGATCAGAAGCTCGGCAGTTCGAATCCCCGTGACGGGGTAAGCTCCCGTGGCTCGGTCTCTGCTCCTGCCAACCTTGCAGTTCGAAAGTACGTCAAAGTGCAAGTAGATCAATAGGAACCGCTCCGGCGGGAAGGTAAACGGCATTTCCGTGCGCTGCTCTGGTTCACCAGAAGAGGCTTAGTCATGCTAGCCACATGACCCGGAAGCTGTCTGCGGACAAACGCCGGCTCCCTCAGCCCATAGAGCGAGATGAGCGCCGCAACCCCAGAGTCGGTCATGACTGGACCTAATGGTCAGGGGTACCTTTACCTTAGCTCTGTAAGGCTGTGTCTTATAGAGTGAGAGAGATGAGGCTCTTTGTAGTGTGCCAGAATATAAACAGATGTTCTCTAGTGAGGGAAGTGAAGATAATCTCAGCATAGGAGCAAACATATTTCATACAAATGAGCATGACCCCCAACTGTATGAGCTGAAATTGAAGCAGCATGAATGGTGAGTCTGAGTGTCACTGCAAAGGAATATACTGTAGCGAGGTCAAAGAGTGGCAAATGGGTAAGCAGGTGTAAGGAAAAAGGGTGCCTCAACAAGTGCAATGTGAATTTGAAGCTGTGTAGAAGTGAACTTCACAGTAAGAGTTCCATGAACCTAAATAAGTGTTTTGGAATATGAGCCCTAGTATTTCATGAGGCTAGAAAGATGAGCTTTTGAGAGGTGAAAAGTGTTTTAACAGAGGCATTGGTTCCCGTGGCCAGCCCACCCATTAGGCCAGGTGAGCTGACCACCTCAGGCGGCAGTATCCAGCCTCCAAGGAATGCATCGCCTCCAGCCACAAGTGACAGCAACGAATGCAGCACACTCTTTGGAGTCTGGATCGGCAAACTCCTTGGCAGCCCCCCTCCCCATGCTGCCTCTGCAGCAGCCTCTTGAGGAATAGGAGGCACTGCTGATCTCCTCCCACCCCTAGGGAGGAAATAGCGATGGCTGCCCTCTGGGGTCTCCTGAGCTCTGCACCCACCCACTTCAACCATCAGGTAAGGTTGATTTGACATCCCCTGCCCGTTTCTGCTGTGGATCTTCACTCCTGCCTTGTTATCAGTGTAGATCTGCATTCCCTGCCTGGCAGGTTGGGGGCACCATTTTGTTATTTGGCCTCAGGTGCCAAAATGCCTTGGGCAGGCCCTGTTGGTTGGTTCCCTGATTCTATACACATTTTGTCCACACACGCGTGATGGTCCAGTGAGTTCCAAAAATCCCCACCTCAACAAAACCTATTTACCAGAGGAGAAAAGTGGTGTGGGTATAAAAAAGCAGAGTCAAAAGCAGTCTGGTGGGTGCAATGTCCAGTTCTGGAGATTTTTTTAAAAAACCTAAAGTCCAAGTCTGACCCTACCTCACAGGATTGCTTTGGGAATAAAAAGGTGAGGCTGCATAGACCATCCCAAGCTCTGGAGAAGGCGAAGGCAGAATGAAAATGTAATACAGAAGCTGCCTTCAACTGAGGAGTGTGTGCTGGCGAGGAGTTATGGTTCCCCTCCAAGTGAAATAGGGGGGCATAAAAGTGTTCTAGAGCCTGCATAAAAATATGGAAGAAGTGCTGAGGAGATAGCATTTCGAGAGAGGGAGGGCTAAGTGAGAACTATGAGCCGTGCAAGGCTGAGGAGAAACCACCAAGTGCTGGGCCTTAGGCCTCGACTACGCCTGGCTGCCTTTGCCTGCCTAACTGAGCGCGAACTACGCTGACAGCGAGAAAAGAACGGCGAGCGAGGCTCGAGCCAGATAAACCGTTGGGCGCTTTCAAAAAACCCCTCACAAATCCCCACCTCAGAGGGTGGCGTGTTAAAGCCCCGCCCCTTTTTCGGCACGAGGCACAGCCGATTGCATCACAGACCTGCGGGCGCGCGGCCGGGTAAGACAGACCCGCGCGAGATCTCCCTCCCCACCCCGCCACCGTATTGTACAGGAAGTACTGCTGTAGCCACTTCCGGGGCGGCTGGAGTGACGGGACGACGTCCCGTCCTCTGAGTCCTCGGTCTTGAGAGGGTTTCCTTCTGGTGCCTCGGTTTCAAAAGCCGCCGCGATCCGTTTCTTTCTTTAAAAAAATAAATAAAAAAGGCCCGAGAAGGCGGCAAATGGGCTTCCTGAAAGGCGCCGTTGTTTTGGGTTCGCGCTGGGTCTTCCCGAGGGCGCCCATCGTTCCTGGACGGAGCTGGGAGACGAGCAGCACGTGGCTGGGATGAGTAGGTGAGTGGGGGCCCCGTGGCGGGCCTGTGGGGAGGGGAAAGAGGATGCGAGAGATGGCGGCGGGGGGGTCGTGTCGGTCTGTGTTGTGGGTGGGGGGCTGCCTTTATGCCCCGGTGAGAGTGGGTGGCGGTGAGGGTTGAGCAGCGGAGGAGGACGATGAAGAAGAAGAAAGAAGGAGGAGCCCACCTGGATCAGGCGAAGGGCTCATCGAGTCCAGGATCCAGCTTGTAGCAGCGGCCGTCCAGATGTCTCCTTAAAAAACCGCGGGCAAGGCGGGAAGGTGACGGACTCTCCCTCTTTCTCATGCTCCTAGTACTCCAGGTATACTGCGCCTGAACATGGAGGTTTGATCGAGCCCTTATGAATCAGGAGCCCTTGTTGGACATGACCAGCACGAATTTATCAGATCAATTAAAAGAGAAGAAGAACACTTGATTCATGTGTTTTTTTAAAGTAAATTTACTGTAGATGGGTGACGACTTTAAAAAGAAATTAAACAATGCCAATGGTTTAAACAGGATTCCAGGAGTATATATAGTGAATGTATGTTAAGTAGTGATAATATTTGGCTAGACTTCTATTTACTTGTTGGTACATGGAATGTGTGTTGCAACATTTGAGATTGTTCTAGTATTTATATCATTGTAATATTTAAGTGCAGTATTGATGTCATTAAACAATTCTTGTATATTCTGTATAATTTGCTTTAAAAAAGTGTAAGAGGGGCATTTTGCCTTCCCTCCCCATGCCTTTTCCATCCATTTAAATGTATTGCTTTATACTGTATGTCATCACAATATGAAATAAAAGAAAAGTTATAAGTCATCACAGCGTAAATTTTGTTCCCCTCCATACGACAAATGTAATGAAAAGTAAAACAGGATTAATCAGAACCTGTAAATAAAACCTGGTAGTCATCCCTTCAAACAGTGGAATTATGAAGTCCAAGTAAGCCATTAATTTGCCGAGGTTTACTATTTCTCATTTCCAGGCTTTTCATGAAGGAGTAGCATGCTTGACAGGACCCAAGCATTGACACAAAATGGGAAAGAGAGGTGGTGCTGTGCAAATTTTGTTCTTCAAAGCATGCAATTCTTCTCTATCCAGTGTGTTGAAGGAGTGCAGAATTGGAAGCTTGCAGCCTGAGTCCAGATTGCCATCTTCACTGGTGATAGAACTCAGGCTAGGTCCCATAAGAGGGAGGAACAATATATGTTCTACTTCCTATGCCTGCTTGAGGTGTGTGGCAGCTAGAAGAAGAAGCTCGATCTGTGGTGATCACAGAGGTAGTGCAGTCAGCTGCAGCTGCTCCATACTGAGCCCCAAACAACATGGAGACCTGTGAGTGGGGACTCAGCTTGGAGTTCGTCAACCTGTTTAAACCTCTTTGGTAAGGCAAATTGTGCAGTGAAAGATGGAAACCCCTTTGGTAAAAAGATGGGTGGGAAGGAATGTGTCTTGAAAAGTGAAGATTGGTGAAGAGGTTTATGCCTGGAGTAGTGAGGCAAGGATGGTGGTATAGTAGGCATTGTAGTTTGTATCCTAAAAACTAGAATAACCACTCAGGCTTCTTTTATTTAATGACATACGGTGGGGGTGGGGAATGAGCTGTTAGATTTCTTTTGGTAGCTGGTAAAAATGGGGTTGTGGTTGGGTGGTGCTTTTTTTAGTGCTATCAAATAACAAAGTCTCATTTTTACAGTACTGATACATAATTTCTTAGGCAAGCAGTGTGTCTAGACCAGGTATAGGCAAACTCGGCCCTCCGGATGTTTTGGGACTACAACTCCCATCATCCCTAGCTAACAGGACCAGTGGTCAGGGATGATGGGAGTTGTAGTCTGAAAAACATCTGGAGAGCCGAGTTTGCCTATGCCTGGTCTAGACATGTGTGCTGGGAAATGCAACCCCCCCCCCAAATGTTCTTTGAATTCATGGTTTGAGAACTATTAATCTGCTTCAGGAATGAAGGTGTCCATGTGCAGCTAGATAAGTGGTAGACAGACTGTAGTTTTGTGTGGTCTACCTTTTCATCTTCCTAGCCTCTCTGTACTCCAACGATGTGTTAAGTGCATTCTCCAGATCTTTTAACAGTTAAGGCAGTAAGTAATCTATCTAATGTGATGCTAAGGATGCACTTTTCCTTAAAAACATAAGCAGGTTATTAGATCAGATCTAGATCTACGTACCCCAACATCCCTTGCAAAAATCCCAGCAAACTGCAGGCTATAGGTTATCAAAAACTGACCTGTCATCCACCAATAGATTACAGTTCTCACACCTACTCTAGATACTGAGAAATGAGGCACTGAGAGAGAGAGAGAGAGAGAGAGAGAGAGAGAGAGAGAGAGAGAGAGAAAGAAGGAAATATTAAGGTATGTGGCAACTAGAATTGGAGGGAGAAAAGCAGATATATCTGGCTGGGTGCATGCTTCTGAAATTTTTAAGTGGCCTATGGTTTAGGAGAGGCTTTATAGCTGAGATCAGTATTTGTGTGGCCTCCAAATAGTAAATGAGCTTTAAGTTATAGTACAGTTGAGACATTTGGAGGTCAGAACTAGAGAAGCATGCTTTTGCTGGGATCTGAGCCAGTATGGGAAGACGGGGGATGGGGAGGGTCAGTCAGAGTCACTGCATAATTGTTCCTTGACCCTTGACTGTGGAGTAAATGTTTAATATGCTTGGTAGCACAACTTTGTCTTTTATCGTGTAGAAAGATGAACTTTGCAATTCAATTAATTACTGTTTTTATTGCTGTTATTAAAGATTGCAGAAGTGTCTAGAAGCCTTTGGAAGCTGTGTGGGAAAAGTTATTTATTTATAGGTAGGACAAGCTGGGGTACAATGTCTAGAAAGCCTTCATGAATTGCAAAATCTAATTGCTTTTTCAAATCTCCATAGTGAATTTGTGCTTTTAAAAACCTCTAAGCTTGCCATCTGGTACTGATTATTGCTCTTTCAGAGCATGATCTTCTGGCAGGACAAATAATTTTGCTGACATAATAAATAAGAATCTGAATATAATCTGTGACTCAAATATGAGATGGAGAGAGAAGGCTTCTTTTAAATATACAGTAGTACCTCGAGTTACAAACGCTTCAGGTAACAAACTCCACTAACCTGGAAGAGTTACCTTGATTTGAGAACTTTGCCCCAGGATGAGAATGGAAATCGTGTGCCGGCGGCACAGCGGCAGCAAGAGGCCCCATTAGCGAAAGCACGCCTCTAGTTAAGAACAGTTTCAGGTTAAGAACGGACCTCCGGAACGAATTAAGTTCGTAACTAGAGGTACCACTGTACCAGCACCTTTCCAACTTCCTTAGTCTGAACAACCATTGGAAAACAGCTTGGGGATTTAAACACCAGATCCTAGGCATGTTAAACTAATTTTTGACTTGCAGAGTATCTACAAACTGTTATTAAAGATTCCCCCAGAGAATCCAGGGAATTGTAGCATTATCAGGATGCTGAGAATTGTCTGCTAGAGATCTATAGCACCGCTTGCACAACTACTACCCAGTGACGATAGAGAAGTGAGGTCTTTCGCTTCATAGGGAACTTTTTTCAGCCCAAGCACCACATTCCTTTCTGGGCAGTCTTTGCGGGGGCTATATTCTAGTGCAGTGTTTCTCAAACTTGTGCCCCCAGCTGTTGTTGGACTACAACTCCCATCATCCCTAGTTAGCAGGACCTGTGGCCAGGGGTGATGCATATTGTAGTCCCAACAACAGCTGAGGACACAAGTTTGAGAAACATTGTCCTAGTGGTAGGTGGAGCCAGAGGCAAAAGTGGCCAGAGTAATGACTCTCAACCTACTAACCTACCTTGACATTAGTTTCTCTACCCATGCACATACCCCTTTCTATCCTCCATCCAGACAATCAAAAAGCATTGTCAGAGGTCACAGACACATTCCAGCCCAGCAAACACTCAAGGAAGCAACAGCCTTGAGAGGGGGTGTGGCTGGGGAGAGTTAGAGGGTCAAGTAGGAGCCTGGACCAGTGTTAGAAACTGGCATAGGAAAACTAGATGCCAAGTGGCTCCTGGGACTTGGGTTGTGGACGCCAAAGCGACATGTTTAGGTGCCATTTTGTTTCCTGCCACACTATCCCACAGACCATCTGATTTGCCCAGCAGTGTAGCAGCAGAATTTTTTTTTAAATTGCCGGCGAATCAGGTATTCTGCAGGGTAGCGTGGCAGCAAAAGACACACATCTTTTGCTGCCATGGTACCCAGCAGACTAGCTGACTGCAGCCAGGCAGGTGGAGATGTTAGGTGTCAAAGGTGGCACCCAGACATCTCCATCCAGTCACAAAAAGCCTGTTGCCAGCCGCAAAGTGCAACTGGCTCCCGGCTCATTTCAGAAGTGTGTTGCATGTGTTTCCATATCTAGTTGGTTTTCAAGGAAAAAATGGGTGAGCATGTGTTACGATTTTTAAAAATATAGCCTATCCCATCTCTGAGTTGATTGATTGCAGTTATAGCCTACCTTTTCCAAGGAGCTCAAGGTGACATAGTATATGGTTCTCTTCCCCCCTGTTTTGTTTCACAATCCTGGGAGGTAAATTAAGCTGAGAGACTGACTGGTCCCTTGTCACCCTGTGAGCTTCATGGCCAAGTGGGGATTTTGCTGGGAATCTCAGGTGAGATACCCACACAGTGGAAGTTGCTTCCAGTACCAGTCCCCACACAGAAGTAGAGAAAGGTTCAGATGCTTTACTGTTGCAGAAAATAAGGCTCTATAAAACAGTTATGGGCGTAGATATACACAGCTTGTAGGCTTTTGCAGATACAAATACATATGGATCCATGGAAGTACAAAGTATCTCTGTTGCTCTAAATAAGTCCAGCAATTCAGGACGTAATACTGGACAACTGACTGGCTTACCCACTTACAGACAGACACCACTGAGCTGATATGTATTAATCACAGATATTGTTGGGGCACTGGGCCATTACCATAGCGATTAGAGCATGATGCTGATAATTAATGCCAAGGTTGCAGGTTCGATCCCATATGGGGCTGCTGCATGTACCTGCAATGCATGGAGTTGGACTAGATGATCCTCTGAGTCCCTTCCAACTCTGTAGTTCTATGATTATGTGATCCATGGGGTGATTTACGCTCCTGACGTATAGTAACCACTTCTTATGCGCAGTTACTCCAGCAGAACTGTGGACTCCTAGTCCTAGTTCAGTCCTCTAACCACTACACCACACTGGCTGTACAGTTAGAGATGGGAATTAGGTGATTTGGTGATCCCCCCTCTGCCTTACCAAAGGAGTAGTAAACCTCAGTATGTGTTGTACCACTGCTGCAGGAGGAGGAATTACTTGACTGAATGTTCCTCCATATGGAATTATCTTCATGTAGGAACACTGGATATCAAGGAGGCTAGAACCTTTGTTTATGCAGAGAGAGAGGCACTCGGTTATTTCCACACCTGCACCCTGACGTTGTGCAGCCCAGAGTACGATTCTGTTCTTAAAAACTGCAAGATGCCCAGCTCTCCATTTTGTCCACCAACTCACACAAATCCTATGCTGCATTAGCTCCCCACAAAGTGTTCAGTATTTGGGCAAATTCCTTTTGCTTCTGTGGGCATTTGTGATGCATACTGACATCCCTGGACTGGGTGTGGCCTACATTTCCCCCCTGCCCAGCTGATCCTGCAGGGCAGAATGGGCTTTTGAAGCTTCTTTCAGTTAATTCTGGGCTGCTGTGCTTGCATGCAAAATGCCTTGAGTCTGTGTTATAGCATGGTAAAGTAAGAAACGGAGGGTTTTCTGCCATGTACATCCCAGCTCAATAAGGAGCTTAAGGGATTTCTTTTCACTGAATTATTGGGGACTGGCGTCACACAGAGGGTTGAGCTGGAGCAGCTTTGCCACTTGGCTGCTCACCTAGGCAAGTAGCAGTTGCACCTGGGTAATCCATCCAATTGTACCCACCTTCATCCTCAGCAGTGCTGAAAGACAGCATTAAATTGCAATGTGCATGGGGTTAATCGGCTTTGTGATTGAAGGTCTTTGTTTTCTGCACTCTCAGAGATAAGAACGCAGAGAGGAACTCTTGTGGCTGCCATGCTGTTTGCCCTAGGAGAGAGAGAAGAAACAGTGACAGTGCTGTCTGTTTCACTTCCTCAATACCGTGTTTGTGTGCATGTGTAGACACGGGAGGAAGAACCCCTGCTAAAGTAGTGGGCTAGAGACAGAAGAATGGAGGCATGCAGAATGATTCCATCAGCTTGCAATAGCACAGAGATGTTGTTGGTGAGCTTCAGATTGTGAGAGGGACAGTAGGGCATGACGACCACAAAATTACTGCATACTGCATACTTTTTGCCCTGTCCAGTTTGTTGACTCATTCTGAAGATAACCTGAGATAAGAATTCTAATGCACGTTCCCCCTATGTAGAAGTGCTATAGAAGTGATGATGTTTCAAAATCTGTTTCATCAGAAACGAATAGGAGACTGAGGCCTAAATGCAATTTAATAACGGAGTTTGCGGATCTCCTTTTCCAAAACCATACACTATTCCCTGCACTGTGTTGACATGCTTCTAGGCTTGTAGAGGTTTTAGCAACCACATGGATGGGTATGGGCTGTGCCTGTGCTATAGTGTCAGCATTTTTAAAATTTACATTAAAAAACAATAGAAAAACAAGCATATTATTCCCATTGTTATTTGATAGACAACTCTGCTTCTGTAATCCAGTTGCTCTATCCAGAATCAAAACTCTGAGTTTTGTAAATAATCAAATACCGTACTACTCCCCCCCCTCAAGCCTGTACACTGAACAGCTCTGTTCAAAATGAAGCAGGGTGATGGTGGTGTTAAGAGTTTTATCCCACCCCTTTAGCAAGTAGCTCGGAGGCTTTTGCTTATCAGCTGCCAGCTAGCATCATCCTGCCCCCTTCTGAAAAGCTGATTGTATAAGCAGCATGTGCAGTCGAGAAGCCTCACCCCTTTCTGTAGCTGTGCAGATAATAGCTGTCAACTAGGACTGGGTGTGAAAGCTCATGTTGGGTGGGGTTTCTTGCAAGTCTGGACAGCAATCGAGGAGATTGAGCACAAGAAATGTGCCAGTACATTAGAGCCCACTTGTGACCCATGCATAATATAGGCAGTTGCCTGTGGCATCTGAAAGCTTGAAGCCAATTTCATGTTTGTAATTAAACCCCATGCAACTCAAGGGCTGAATAATCCTAAATAAGATTGTGCCGTAAGCCTTCATAAAATAATGACCGCAGACTGAACAATGGGCACTAATTCATTGTACTGCTGTAGTTGAGCACTTCAACTTGTAAGCTGCCTGTAAATATAACAGCTGTAATTTTTTGTGATTATGCCCTTTGTGGTTGCAAATTCAGATTGCTTTTGAATCAGATACTCTTTTGAAGGTAGGATGCTTAAACATTTTTCAGGCTAGAAGAGACAGCTTATTGAGCTGCCTTTTCATTAACATTATTTTCTTGGGAAGGTTGCATTTCCCCCCTGTAAATTGTTGTGATGTCTTGCATAGTGAAGCACTGTAGTAATTTTGCAAAGGGAAAAGGCTTGAGCACCATTATCCATGTTCTAAGAGGCTTTGCTGGACTTCCGTAAAAATAATAATGATGATTATGATAATAATACACATATGCAGACGCTGTTTGAGTCGAGAGAGGAAGATGTTTGTTTAGTTTATAAATACAGTAGTTTATTGCTGATTTTAATTTTTTGAATGGTTTAAATAGTTGTAACAGTTTTTGCTGATAATTTAACTGGTTTTTGTTTTTTTGTAAACTGCTTTGAGGTTTTAACAATCAAGTGGTGTATATATTTTATTAGATAGATACCGTACTTTTCCGTGTATAGGATGCCCCCTATTTTGGGGCTCAAATTTAAGAAAATGGGGGGAGATGGCATAGAGTCATTGAGCTTCTGGGGAGGATTACACACAGTTGTTGAGCTTTTTTCAGGGGGGATTGCCATAAATTGCTCACCTGCACGCGTCTAAAAATCTGCCTCTCGTCTGTCCCCTCAGTGGCCGAAGATGCCAATTGCCCGCCCAATTGCCACAGCATCAGCCAATCAACACTAGCCATTGACACAGCAACCAGTAACACGACCAATAGCTGTCGACAGCCGCGGCAGCAACCAATCAAACGTCCACCCCATGCACTTTCCATGTATAAGATGACCCCCCCCCCACTTTTCAGCATAATTTTTAAAGAAAAAAACCTAGTCTTATACACGGAAAAGTATGGTAGGTAGATAGAGCAGACCAGCAGCATTAAAATGGCTACCTTAGAAAGCATTGCTCCTGCAATCATGTTGCAGCTGACTTATGACAGGCCCTATCGTTGTTTTACAGGTGAGCAGCACAATGACTGAAAATTCATCTGGAAGTACGCAGGGGGGCATTACCCCCATGCAGCAGATGCTGGCATCTGGAACTGGGGCCCTCTTCACCTCTCTTTTTGGTAGGTACCCTGCATTTATTCTGCAGTTTTTCCTGGGCCAGTTCGAGTGACATGGATGCATACCAAAAATGTGCGGTGACTAGAAGGCGTGGTTTGCACTTCTGTATGTGGCTTCAACTAGCCTGGCTTATTTTCCTTCCTGTGTATGCCTCATGTTTTGCTGCCCCATTGCTGCTGGCCACCTTGTCTATGCACTGGCATTGTGAAAATGTGATGTGCATTGAAAAATAAGGAACTGGGCCTGCGGAGAAGTAGTTACATAACTGGTTCGCCACTTTGCAAACTGGGCCTGTTTACATGTGATGTTCATCACTCAAGTACTGCGCCAATAGCTGGTGACTGTTATGTAGTTTCACTTTGCCTTTGCCACAATACTTCCCATTAGAGGCAATGTACATGTTCATTAGCAAGTCAGATGGTGCACCTGTGAACCAGTCCTTAGTCCAGCTTTTCTCAAACTTCTGGTAGTTGAAACGCACTTTCTTCTGAATAAAAAGTGAAGGCACACATCACTCTTGCATCCAAAAATCTTTACCTGGAGGTGGAAGAATCTCTTCTCAGGGAGGGAAATACAGTGGTACCTCGGGTTACAGACACTTCAGGTTACAGAAGCTTCAGGTTACAGACTTCGCTAACCCAGAAATAGTACCTCGGGTTAAGAACTTTGTTTCAGGATGAGAACAGAAATCGTGCAGCAGCAGCGGGAGGCCCCATTAGCTAAAGTGTTACCTCAGGTTAAGAACATTTAAGAACAGACCTCCAGAATGAATTAAGTTCTTAACCCGAGGTACCACTGTATTTCCAGCACAGTTGCCGCACCTGTACTCATTTGCCAGGCTTCAGGGCGGTTCCCTTGAGAGTGTGTTCCTTTGAAGTTCAAGCAGTACATTGCCATTCCTTCCTTCAGGTAAACATAATCCAAGAGTACAGCAACATACCAGTTCGCCAGGCTCACCCAGGTGCATTGCCACATCTTCTAAACTTACTTTGCAGGAGTAGGGGTAGCATAGTGTTTGATATCCTTCTTTCCCCTTCCCTCACTCACAAAAGTAGATGCACCCATTCATAAGGTGAGTGGGGAACAAAAGGAAGGAAATTTTAGCCTCACATTGTGTTATATTCAGAAAGCATCTTTAGTGATCTTCCCAGTTGCTACTCTGCACCTATCCAAACCCACTTCTCTCTGATCCTCTAGCTCTGGGATACTGGGCATATGTATGTTCTGTTCTGTAAAATGTGCTGTATTATTATTATTATTATTAAAAATTAAATACCCCACCCATGTGACTGGGTTTCCCCAGCCACTCTGCATATCAATAATAATAATAATAAACAACTTTTATTTGTATCCTGCCCTCTGCGGCCGAGACTTGGCTCAGGGCGGCTGACATCAAATATATAACATTGGTATAAAATCAAACAATAATTAAATTACCTCCTAAAAACAAGTCAGGATCAAATCTTAAAACATTCTAAAAACATCAAGCATTAAAAAAACTCTTGATATAAACAGTCCCTTTCGTGTTGTGCTTTCAGTCACACCCTTGGATGTGGTGAAGATCAGATTGCAGGCTCAGAGGACACCTTTCTCTAAAGGTAAGCAATTCTTCCTTTTTGGACTGGAAGCCATTAGGGAGCAACCTTCCATCTCTTGGATGCCGTTGGCCTTGGACAGCCGCCTTAAATTTCAAAACTGCTTTGACATACATAAAAGCTCTGTGGGCTTGGAGCCAACCTTAAAGTTCAAGAAAAGCCCTTGGTGCAGAGATTTCTGGAACTGTACTTCAGAATGGAACCGGAGAGTGGGGGCTTCCATGTTTAAATGCTGTCCCTCAACCCAGAAGAATTCCTTGTACACAAATAGCCTTTCCCCCACTGAGCTGGTTTTCCAGAATGAGGGAGTTTTTGATTGGGGGCAGCATTCAAACCTGCAACTTTCCCCACCTATGTTCCTGGAGGACTCTACTGTTTTTCCCGTATGATGAAAATTCACCCTTAAAGGAAGTGCACTGCTAGGGCTTCATTGTGAGTGGCTCTGGACTAGACTGTAGCTTGCTTTGTAGTGTGTCATGCTGAGTGGTTTGATAACCACGGCCTCTTGAGTCATTTTGCTTAGCCCATAACTGGCTTGTGCCCGTATGTTGACTTGACAAAATTATTTAACCCTCCCAATGAACATTAAGCCACCCATCTCTTTCCATCCTCAATGTCCTACCTTGGAGCAGTGCCCCATATCTGTTGGAAGCCCTCCTCAGGTTACCAGAAAACCTGGGCTTTCTAGATATTATTGGACTCTGACTCTCATCAGCCTTCGCCAGCAATCAAGGATGATGGGAGTTGTAGTCCAACAGCATCTGAAAGGCCACAGGGTATCCCATCATTGCCCCAAGCCATTTGGGTCTAGAAAATTATGGGTTAAAAAAAAATAGCCAGGTGCATGGGGGAAATCACAATCTGTATTGCAGACTGTATTGCACAATCTTTTTGCAGCCAGAGTCCCCAGACAGCTACTTCTTAGCCACTGCTTCAACTAAGGGTCCTCATGTCCCTTCAGCTGTTCTTCCTCCCTCACCTCTCTCTAAGTATTTCCATGTTATGTCTTTTTCAGTGTTTTCAGTACAGTGTATGCCCTGGAGCATTCAGCAGCCCAAATGTGAGTATATCAGATGCTTTCCCATATAAGCTGCCATTCTCTTTGGATGCAGCTCTGACCCTTTTACTATTTCCATGAGCATCTGGTTGGCTACTGTGAGAGCCACGTGGGGCTAGATGGGCCTTTGGCCTGATCTAGCAGCGCTCCTCTTTGCATACTGTTCATGCTCCCAAAGAGAGTGCTGGGAGCTTGTTCTTCCTTCCCCTGCCTTCCAGCTCTCGGGGGAGAATGATCCTATCCCTCCTTCACCAAAGGCGCTGGTGTTCATCTGTCTTCGTTGTATTCCTGGCACAGAGCATTCAGAAGAACGTGTGAGGGCTCAAATTGTGCTGGGATGCCCGTGTTGGCTTCTTCGCAAATATCCCCATGCGCACCTCACCTGGCCCTTCCTCTCTTGATGCGTTAATGTCCACAGATCTCCTCTGCCAAGAAAAGTAAAACTAGTTGTGGTAGCCCTTCATAACATGCCATTACTGTCTTGGTTGAAACCAGGACTTCAGAATAATAAGGTATCCCTGATGTCCCAGAGACGGGGTGCAGGGAGAATGACTTGAGGTGCTCACCAATTTTATTTTCCTGTCTTTTTATGTCCTACTAAGTAAGTTATATCATCTTCCCCATGTTTCACCAATTTGTCCATCCTTGTTCAGAGGCATTGGATGGGTGAGCATGGCCTAATTTGTCCCTTTTGGTGCTGCTGATCTAAGTATTTCTGCCTTGGGCCTGCTTCATATCATTATAGTGTGTGATATTTGTATGAATACCTCATCGTAGATGCTGGTGCAAGCCTGCAGCTTCTTGAGTTCAAAGCAACGTTGTGACTTTTGTGAGCTCAGCACATATAGTGTGCATTGTGGCCCTTCAGATTGCAGGGGAAGACCTGCATATTTGAACGTTCCCTCACAAATAGAAAGTTAGTGCTTTCTCCTCACAGATAGAAAGTCAGCACATCAGGGGTAAGGGCTTTACCCTAACCACCTCCCTAAAGTATCATTTTTCAAGCTCAGCCAGTCATTAAATGTTGACATGCTCCTTTTACTGCCAATGGTCCACCATTGCTTGGGTTTGGGACTGCCACAGCCAGAAATGCCCTCTCTGGCTCATAAAATGATACCATCTCATTATATCAAAGAGCAGCATTCTTCCATGTGGAAAGGCTGCATGCTTCCCCTCTCCTCTGAGCTCTCTCTGGAGTTGAGATGCGTGTAATTGGGCCCTTGTGTATTCTGCACATTGTTCCCCTCTGCCCAGCTACAAATTCTCTTATCAGAAATAATAATAGTGTCTTTAGATATGTTTTAATTTTACACAATTCATTCTGCTTCCACAAAATCTTCAGTTTTGAACCTCTTTTCTTGTGCTTTTTTTGTTGTTGCTAACAAACGATGTGAAAAGTCCTTTCCATTTTTCTTTGCAGCCATGCAAGCTAGAATGCCTGTTTATTTTTAGCAAAAACTGAGCATCGTTGCATGCTGAATTGAACATTGGGTAGCACAGAATATATCTGGCACTGCATGTTGCATTGGTGGGTAGAAAGCTATTCCCACCTTCTATTTTTAGCTGTTGCGAGCATTTTGTCTCCTCTGTGTGCATCTTCTTTTCCTTCCCGTGTCCCATAACTTTTGTATCTCTTTGCTTTAACCCCTTTAATTTATGTCTGGTTGAAGGGAGTAGCTGTGTGTTGGGGCTGGTGGCCCTGATGTTGCCTTCTGGGGAGCAGGTGATGGCTTCATGGGTAGACAACCCCAATGTAGCATGTCCAGAATATTTCAGATTTATGAGGACACAGTTCTGTCTTCATGAAAACAGCCTATTTATCTTCTTCTGCAACCTGCTCTTGGGTCTATTGCATCTGCTATGACTTAAGTCTGAAAACATCTAACTTTTCAATGCCTTAGATGGACAATAGATGTTTTATACAGCACCCAATTAACTTGCACATTCATTACTACAGGGATTCCGTGATTATTGATACCAATACCTTTTTAAAAAACCACTGACCTGTCCTTCATGACCAAAAGCTGAGACTGGAACCAGAAAACTCCCTCTGATAATTAGATCTTGGAACAAACAAGGTCTAGTTGTCTTTTATCACATCCTGCTAGATTTTCACACTAGGGAAACGTCTGAGAGATGGATAACTTTGGTTTTGCTACAGAAATTCCTAAAGCCGGAAGGAATTTTCAGCAGGATCCAAACATGAAGAAAACTGCTCTTTACTATTATTTATTTATTATTTTATGTTCTGAATGCAAATGCATCCAGAAACGCTAAACTGCATTTAAAAATGAAACGTTTGCTATTTATATAGCCACCCCGTATGACAGTTCATAAAGCAAAAACAACAACATTGGAAATACAATATGAAACTCTAATAATTGTAACTATTTTTTTAAATTAAAAAATGAGCATTACTGCTGCAGGATTCAGCATGAGCCTGAGATTGACAGGCACGTGTGTTCAGGAGCAGGTGACAAATTGGAAATGAGGGAGCAGTTAAGAACACCCGATTTCTGGTGATACAACAGCCCCAGCCCTCCTCTGAGCGCTGTTCCTTCTTGTCCCGCTGTCCTCCGCAGGGAAATGCTTCCTTTACTGCAATGGCCTCATGGACCACCTATATGTGTGTCAGAATGGAAACAGCTGCACAGCCTGGTATAAGACGCCTACTCGCTTCACGGGCACTTTGGTAAGGTTCTGCGTGATGAAGGGCTGGACCATCTCCCACTGGAAGGCCTTATAGTTTGAGTTGGCTATATAACCTGGGTGGAGGTGGGTGGCTGAAAATGTGGCAAAGACATAGATTAGGTTGCTATCCCCCACCCCTGTTAAATATATATAAAAGGCCTCTAGATAAACTGCTTTAGGGACTCGTAAGGGTACGGCTGGGGTTGACCTGAGGCGTGACTGTCTACACCCTCCTAAGGTGATGTGAAGTAGGGAACTGGAGGGGCGTAGGTGTGCTGTTCCCTCCCATCAGCCAGGATAGCTCAGTTAGTTAGAGCACAGTGCTGATAACACCAAGGTTGCAGGTTCGATCCCCATATGGGACAGCCACATTGCATTGCAGGGGGTCAGACAAGATGGTCCGCAGGGTCCCTTCTAACTGTGATTCTGTGATCTGTAGCCAAGGTTTGTTCTTTGTTCTGGGGTAAAACCAAATCCTGTGCAGTTCCAGGAGTATATGCATGTGCAGGTGCCCATGCGACCCTGTGGGAGATGAGGAAGGAGAAGCTTCTTCTATGCAGGGCAGGTTGGAGCAATGAAGGGGTGGGTTGGGAAAGGGTTAAGCACCCCTTTCTGCTGCCCCCTCACCCGCCCCGGCAGCTGCTTCCCTGCCAAAGCTTGGTTTTTTTCCTTGTAAGAACCAGGCCTCTTGGGAGCTCATTACAGAGTTTTTTGTATGACTTGTAGTTCAGCAGTGTGGCTCAGCTTCAGGGTTTTATTCCAACCAACTGCTCTCTCCTTCACTGTCCGCCCTTGCCTCTCGTTTCTTCCAGGACGCTTTTGTGAAGATAATACGCTATGAGGGCATCCGATCCTTATGGAGCGGCCTTCCACCCACCCTGTGAGTGTGGACATAAGTTACACGCAATTAAATTTAAATCCCAAGGTGCACAATCTCGGGAAGTAACACACTTACTGTCGTTTTAAAACAGCAGGCGAGGAACCTTTTTGGCCTGGCAGGCCAGATCTTTATCTGTCCCCTCCCCCATAGGCTGACTGTGACAGCTGGGTGGGACGGCCCACTTGTCACTCACAAGTGTCAGATGATTGACACATGGGTTGTCCTGCCCCACCTGTCCAAGTCCCTTGTGCAGCACTTCCCAAGTGTCCACAGTCTGCCCAGTGCTTGGGAACAGCAGCACAGTTTACTAACCCTTCCTTTAAAAGCACTATTAACATTTTATCATTTTTATTGCAATGTATGATTCCCATTAGTTTGCCACCCTAGCAGATCCCGTACTGCCTTTGGAGCATTCCATATCCCCAAAAACATTGAATTAGGGAATACCTTCAAGAAGGAAGCCTGGTGGTCACACTTGGTTGTCTGGTTTGCTAGTGTGTCTTCTGCACACGTCTGCTTGAACATGTGGCATGGGCATGTACTCCCAAGAAAGCCATCTTTGGACGATTACATGATTTAGAAGCAACAAACACAGTTTTACAGCATATAAAATAACCCAGTGAAAGGTGTGGAAGCTTCCTGCCAAGGTAAAGAAGGGAGATCTCCAGTCTCTTGTTTCTTTGCTGCTTTCTCTCAGCATTGCTCACTGAATTGAGAATTCTTATCTGTGTGATCAGAATTCTTGATGGGCTTATGGGCAATGTCAGATTTGCAGCGCATTGGCATTGGAAGTAGTTGGGTTCTACATGGGCATGCACACTGTACTTTATGGGACCATGGTGCTTAATACCCACAACTTTTTAACAGGGTGATGGCTGTCCCTGCCACTGTGATCTACTTCACTAGCTACGATCAACTACGTGATTTATTGCGTGCCAAGTTGGACAGCCAAGCACGGTACATCCCACTAGTGGCTGGAGCTGTTGCCAGATGTGAGTATCACTTCTCCTGTGTTTTGTATATTTGCAGGAGCAGCCTGCCTTTCTGCTTTTAATTAAATGCACATATTGTAAACCACTAGCTTTTCAGAATGCAGGCGTCGTCCCTCCCCGTGTAGGCACGCTGCTAGGAAACAAACAAATAATTCAATTTGAACCTGGAAATGGTGAGAGTGAGCTGGAGAGTCCTCATTGCTTGCAAGGAAACCGTCTCCAAAGCCAGAAGACGACATCAGTGAGGGCAGAGGAAGCCCCAAAGAGACTGGAAGCACAGCCGGGCTTTGTTTAAGCTGCTCGGCCTCCCTGCCTAACAGCAGATGGCGTGTGGTAGTGCGGCAGCATCTTCTTCTCCCAGCCTCCAGTCATGCCCAGAGCTCCAGTTCTAATTGTGGATATTTTTGGCTACATTATTTTGGGTCTGAATTGGAGAGAGAGGGTGTTTAAATGGTGTTTAGAGAGTGCTCCCCACTTACACGATTTTATGTGTGTGGGGCCCCAGAACATAACCTAAACATAAGGGGTGGGGGAAACCTGTACTTATTATTTCCCTAGTGTTTGTAGATGCCAATCTCCATTTTTTGAAGACTTTATGTTTAGAAAAGGGGTCTTCTGGAGAATATGGATGTTTGGAAGCATTTTAGAGGTTTGGATTACATGTGCCATATAAATGCTCAAGACAGGAAGTGGACATGGTGCCTTCCATATGTTTTGGACTATTACTCCCATCATGACCAGTGGTCATTCTGGCTGAGGCTGTTAGGAATTGTAGTCCAATAAAATCTGGAGTGCACAACATTGGCTGTCCCAAAATATATAAAGATCCTAGCTGCTATGCATCTAAAGTACACAGGTCTGGAAGGGTGGACATATGTCTTGTTTTGAGTCAAGAGAGGAAAAAGGGCTGCCTTACCACTGGATGGATGGAAATATATCAGGAGGGAAACCATTACTGTTAGATTGTATGAAAGAGATTTTGCTGAACGAGCTTCAGAAGTAGGAGCATGGGAGGGAGGGAGCGAGATGGGGAGAGAGACTGACAGTTCCTGCAGGATACTGGGAGAGGGGAACTGAAGTGCAGGTGGGCACCGTCCTTCCACCACCACCCCTTCTCAAAAAATAGACCACGTTGAGAGATGGCAATATGGCGGCAGATTACAGGAGTGGATGTGTAGGATGTAAAACGAGGATAGATGCCACAGTTATTCCTTCCTTAGAAAGCTCCCTGAGCCATTCTTTGCCTTTCTTGTTCACCACCAGCACCACAAATGAACAATTATTCAGGGCAGATCTCTGCCAACTCTTCTTTCTCTCCCCACCCCCTCAAAAATCTATTTTTGACAGCCAGAATAGCAGGCTCTGTGTTCAGATATAAGCTAGCTTTTGGATCCTAGATCTGAGTGACTAGGAACAGAGTTGAAAAATCAGATTCCCATTGCTACCTTGTCAGATCTTACTGACCAGGGGGAAGCTAGAATAGGTTATTGTATTTTAGTGTTTTGTTGGAAGCTGCCCAGAGTGGCTGGGGAAACCCAGCCAGATGGGCGGGGTATAAATAATAAATTATAGTGTGGTGTGGTGGTTAAGAGTGGTGGACTTGTAATCTGGTGATCCGGGTTCGATTCCCTGCTCCTCCACATGCAGCTGCTGGGTGACCTTGGAGTCACACTTCTCTGAAGTCTCTCAGCCCCACTCACCTCACAGAGTGTTTGTTGTGAGGGAGGAAGGGAAAGGAGAATGTTAGCCGCTTTGAGACTCCTTCGGGTAGTGATAAAGCGGGGTATCAAATCCAAACTCCTCCTTCTCATCCCATTATTATTATTATTATTATTATTATTATTATTATTATTATTTTATTATTATTATTTCAGTGAAACCTACTACTTCAATTCCCACATTTTCTGATGCCCAGGCACCTAAAGGCCTCCTCAGTTTACATGCCAATGGCATTGTAATTGATGACTGCCAGTCGGTTCTTCTACATGCACATGTCTCCCATTTGGTCTTTGCAGTGGAGGAACTGGGAACTGCCTTGATTAAACTGGGGCTTGATTTCATGTGCCGCTCTGATCTCTCTTCCCTAGTGGGTGCAGTGACAGTGATCAGCCCCTTGGAACTTATCCGAACAAAGATGCAGTCCCGACAGCTGAGCTACCGGGAACTGCGTGTCTGCATCCAGTCTGCTGTGGCCCAGGACGGATGGTTCTCTCTCTGGAGGGGCTGGGGGCCCACAGTTCTGCGGGACGTTCCCTTCTCAGGTATGGAAGTGACACAGGGAAGGGAGCAGAGAGCAGTAACAAGAGGGTTTGGAAAACATTGCATACACACACCAGGGAGGAGCTAGGCATCTTTTGTTTTCTGAGCAAAGGTTATGCAAGGCAGCTGCTTTCAAGATACCAAAAAAATGAGACTGTTCTCACCCCTCAAAAGGGTTCATCTTCAACTTACTATTGAGTACAATGTCTTAAGGACAGCAGTGCATCGTTACTTTATATTACCCATGAAAGCTGCAGAATCTCCACCAATGTGGTTTTTTAAAAAAGGGATGGGGCAAACACCTGTCCCTTGCCCAGGATATCCTGCTATTGCAGGGGATGGAGAAATACAGCGACAAAGTCCATTCCTACTTGGAGATAGACACACTGGATGGTGTGTGGGCCTCTTTTGCCTTTGGCATGTCAGTGAATCCAGAACCTGATAAGAGTTTTAACACCCTTGTTTTGTGGAACGGCCCTGCCATTATGAAGGTTGGCATATGAATTCCTATGAACAAATAAATATTACCATTAGATCTGGGCAAAGGGTCACACACAGGGATTCTGGACAGAGAGGGGGGGAGAGCTGCAGCTCTAGCAAGCAAGCACACCTTCCCTCCACTACCAAAAAGGAAGCACATTCATCTTTCTTCGGCCTGCAGTTCCCCTCCCTCCTTTGACGATCTGTCTCTTCCTCTTTCCCCTCCACAGCTCTGTACTGGTATAACTATGAACTGGTGAAGGACTGGTTGTGCACCCGATTCTGTCTTACCGAGGCCACCTTCATGGTCAGCTTTGCAGCTGGTGCCATTTCTGGCACGGTGAGTGCCGGCGCTTGACAGTTCTTTCCAGTGGCCTTGAGAGAGATGTGAGGCAGAGCGGCCTGCTGAGCAATCTTCTCTTTAAGTGTGACTCCGGGAGCCTCTTAACCAGTCCCCTTTCTGCAGCCAGGAAGGCTGTAAAGATGGTGGCCTTCTTTCTTTATTTCTTCTGTGTTGGTCAGCAGAAGAAATACTGCTGCTTATTGTTAAGCATATGCTTTCTTAGCTCAGTAATGGGAGTGAATGGTGTATTTGCAGCGTTTGTAAAATGTAGCTAATGTGACAGATTTTAATGATGCACTTCTGGAGTAGGGAACATTCCTCAATCTGGTCATGAATAATGTTCTGAAGGCTGCATTCCACTGGTGGGTGGGGCCAGGTGGAAAACTGGGTTGAGCCATCCATGGGTGTGAACTTGCTGGTTAGCTCTGTTGGTTGGAGCATGGTGCTGATAATGCCAAAGTCACAGGTTTGATCCCCATATGGGTACATAGTCCTGCATTGCAGAGGGTTGGACTAGATGATCCATGGGGTCCCTTCCTGCTCTACAATTCTATAATTCTATTCCTGATGCACACATAGGACCTTTACCATTACTTATCGCAAACCATTTTTCCTTCTCCGTGTGCATTCTGAACAGTAGATTCTTCATCAGTGAAGGAGGGTACCTAAAATGGATTTTATCTTCTCCCATTCACTCCAAGGGGGCCATGAATTTATGCAGATTCAGAAAACCTTGTCCCCTTTGGGTGTTGGAGGCACTGCCAATTCCATTCCTACCTGCTCCAAGATGGGGTGCTTTTCTTCAGAGCTCCTCCCTGTTTCAGTGCAATAGCTCTTTCCCTCCCCTCTATTTCCCACCTCTTTTCTTTGGAAACATTTAGGCAACTAGAGTAGTAAAGGAGGCCCTAACTTCCCCACCCCAGTAGACAAAAGAGAGCGCTTTGCCTCAAGCCAAGGGAAGAATCATGCTAGTAGTGATGGCTAATAGATGGCCCTTCCTATTCCCCAGGTGGCTGCTATCCTGACACTGCCCTTTGATGTGGTGAAGACCCAGCGACAAATTCAGCTGGGAGATATGGAGACACTCCAAGGTGAGGCGCAGGAAGCTGCTTGGGGCTGCTATCATTAAGCCTGGCTAACTTGTTTTGTTATGGCTGCTGCAAGTGAAAAGAGAAGCAAGGAATAAAAATGTGAACTACATAATGTCATATACTTTCTCTCCCTGCTCAGTTGCTACTCCCAGATCCTCCTCCACCTGGCTGCTTATGCAGAAGATTCGAGCAGAATCTGGCACCCGAGGACTCTTTGCAGGTGACTTACATTGCCGTTTACTGCTTGCCATTCTCTGTGCTGTGTGACAGCACCTCTCTGGAATAGTAGTAGTATTATTATTACTCGCCCTTCACCAGCAGGTCCTAATAATAAGTAGAGAATGAGATTTGTAGCTATAAGGCTATGGTTGAACTCTCTCAACTAAAAACCTCCTAGAAAGTTGGGCATTGTGTTCCATCTCATTTCCCTGTAGCTCCACTGCACTTTAAAAGATTCCCCCTACTTTGAACACACAGTGATGTGTTGTGTGTGTCGCATGCGGTCAAGACAGTGGTATGTGTGCCAAATTCAGAAGCTGGCCAATCACTTGCACGCTCTTTCCTTGCCTTATTAGAGCAGGCAGCAAACCGTGCACCACGGAGATGGGTAAATTATTGAACGTAGGCCGTCCTGCTGCCTTTCCTTCTTCTCAGCCTGTCTGACAGGTTTGTTTTCTTCTTCTCTCCTTCCCTCTGCCGAAATGGCCCACAGGTTTCCTGCCTCGGGTGATTAAGGTGGCCCCCGCCTGCGCCATCATGATCAGCACATATGAATTTGGCAAGGCCTTCTTCCAGAAAATGAACCAGGAACGGCAGCTTGACAACGTATGAAGGCCATGGAAAGATCCTCCATTTTTCAGACGGACCAAAGCCACATTGGTGGCAGGGAGAAGGGACATATTTCAGAAGATTGAAAGAGGAAAAACAAAGTGTGTGAACTCATGGTCTGAGTAAGGTGGATCCAGTCGTGGTCACTGTCAGTTAAGGGTTGAGAAGACCATACCTAGGAAACATTTTGTTCCCTTTTCTTGTAGGACGTGTCTCCTGTCAGACAAATCCCAGGTGCCTTCCAGCTCGCTTCTATCCTCTCCATTTTGCTGGGGAGCAGTTCAGTGATTTGAATCTCTTAGCTGCTGCACTCCTTGCCCCCTGCCTCCCCACCCTAGAGCCATTGTTACATTTTGCTGTTGGGGTGCTGTCATGTTTGGACCTTTTTACGCCTTTCATCTGAAGAGCACAACGTTCTCTTTAGCCTTGCCCAGAATCGAGAGAATCTCTAGCTACAACTGGCTGCCTGTTAGGTCCCAAACAGAAAGTGACTTTATTTACTTTAAACCAGAAAGGGACAAAAGGAAAAAGAGGAAGAAGCAGGCTAGCCATGGCATTCCAAAAGGAGGTGGTTGGTTTTTTAAAAAAATGTTTTTTGCTGCATGCAATCTGTGTGCATGTGGCCCTCCAAAAGGCTTCAAGCTGCTGTAGACGGAAACAGACAGGCAACTCCATCCCTGCCTTAATTCTTAAGTGTCTGTAGGCCTGCATGCCTTCCGCTCCACCACACGATCCTTTCTGCGCATGACGGATATGCTGGCTCACGCTGCAGCCAAACACTGGACATTGGGGGACCCAGAACAACACTGGCTTGGACACTCAGGATTCTCCCACCTCTTCCCTTGACACTTCTGTGGGCAGCAAGTCTTCATGCCCTAGATAATGAGTAGCGCGGGCACAAAGGAATTAAACGCTGTGTTCTCCCCTTGCAGTCTTCCATAGCATCTGCTCTGTTAAAAGCGGGGCTGAAATCTCAGCCAGGCCAAAAGTTTGTTTTGATGCCAGAGACTTGAAAGTGGTACCCTTTAGCAGCTGCTAGGCTTCCCCCTTTCTGTGCTATTAACTTATGTGCCTGTTGCTTACGTTCTTGTGGAAAGGTTCAGGAGGCGTTTTTCTTAAATAAAGTCACATTTTAAACAAAGAAACAAAAAATTATAGCAGAGGGCAGCAGGAGAGGATTGCTTGTTCATCCACATTTTGTGTGTTAGGAATTTCTGGTCTAGCTCTTCTCTTGTCTTCTTTGGGAACAGGAGTGGGGAACGTTTTGGCCCAGTCAGCTATTTGTCCCAACCCCTCCCTGTCAATTTCAGATTATTGGCAGTTATGTTGTCCTGCACACCTATCAGAAGGCCTTGCATAGGGAAGCAATGTGCAGATCTCTCTGAAAACACTGAGCAAACCCTTCTGAATCACTGAGCAAAGGGGCTGGCCAAGCTGCTTTCTCTAGGGATTGGCTGAGCTCTTAGGTTCCCCATGCAGAGCTCAGTTGCACAGCCTATTCGGCAGATCAGCTGATGGATGGCAACATCAACCTTACTTTGCAGGGATTGGTTGTCCCCCCTATGCACCATTCCTACTTGAGGATTTTCTTCCCTCCCCGGGAATCTTCTCATGTGGTATGTTCTAAGATGCTTATATTATATAATAGGGGTTGGGGGGGGGGAATCTTTTGTCTTCTATGTAAGGCATTGGTTTGTCCCTGTCTCCTCACCTTCATTCTGCAAGGCTTATTCACTGGATTCCTCCATGAACCTAAATCCTCCCTCATTTTGACCAGGTGACTAGGTCTTTCTAAAAGCAGAAACAAGCCACTTATTAATCAGCCAAGATACACAATACAAAGAGAAACCCACAGGTGTTTTTGAATCCTCTGTCACAATTGTTCAGTACATAGAAACAAGAACTTCCTAACCACTTTTATCTTGGCTGTTACAAGGTGTTGCAGATTCCCCCCCCCCCGAATTTCCTGTACTGTTGGAATGCTTAAAAAAACAAACCGCCTTTGCACCAGTCCAGTAGGTCAGTTTCCCCACATGTTGTCCAATTCCAGCTCCCATCAGCCCCCTTAGCCTAATAGTCAGGGATGAAGGGGGTGGTAGTTGGCAACATCTGGGGAGCCAAGGTTGCAAGTGATTGAACCACTGTAAGAAAGGGATGCTGGGAGGAGAACAAGCATCATCATTATGGTGTGAGCAGGAATCAGGACCCTGGCATCCTCCAGGTGATGCTGTTCTCCAGCTCCTATTAGCCATTGCTCGTGCTGCATCTGGAGGGCCACAGGTTGCCCACCCCTGTTGTAAAAGGTGTTTGAGGAATGGGATACGTGAATGAGGATGTAAAAATGTGAATGCAGTTGCATTTGAGATTAGAGTTATGGGTAGAGGAGGAGGCACTCTAAACACCTCTGTAACTTATTGTGGCTCTTTAATATAGTTCACATTCCTAGGTGCCACAATCAAGATTTTAGGTGAGCTAAAATCAGGGATGAGATCAAGAGCTCCTTTAGGTGCACCTTATGACTTATTCATTGGCATAATGAGTGTCTCCTCACTGCCAAGCGGCAGAGCACCATCCATCCCATGCCATATTAAAAGCAGGCTTGGATATTTTTCTTCAGCACCTGTTGTAATTTGCTACAGGCCTGCTGTATTAGATGCGCAAAAATGGTTGGTTGGTTCTTCAGATCCTGACTTAGAATTTAGCACTGTCGGCGCATGGACTCAGGCTGCAACCCACTGCACCCTCAGGAACAAAGCTTAATTGAATTTGGTGTGGCTTATTTCTCACTTCAGTATGCTTCCAGTTGCACATATGCATTGTAACTCAGAAAGTCCCCAATTTAAATCTCATCTTAACTGTTATTCAGTGGCCCCAGACAAGCCATTGTTCTTTAATCCCATCTGCAATGCAGAGATAATACTGCCTTATAGTATAGTGCCATTGTAGGAATAAGGAAATAATATAGGTGAAGAGCTTTACAGCTGAATCATACGGCATGAATGTAAAAATTAATTTCCCCAAGCCACTTAAAAAAAAAGACCTAAGGATGTTTGCAGAAGAAAGATGGGTATCGGAAAAGAGACTTCAACAGACTTTGTCCCATTTTACTGCCAGCTCCTCAAATCTGTTTTAATTCTTGCCCATTAATTCTACAGCTTCCCCAGCTGCTGGTCTATAACAGTTTTTCAGCCGTGGCAAATGAAGTCATCACATACCAGAGCGTTCCTAAGTCTGCTTTGTCAAAACTCTGATAGGGGAAGAGGCCGATTGTGCCTTGAGTACCACACACCAAAAGACCTGATGTGTAAATCGGCCCTCTTCCGCCTTCCAAGACCGTCCCTGAAGTAAAAAAAAGAAAACATCCATTGGGATAGCAACATGCAGGAGAAACACAGGAAGTAGATTCCGCAGTAGTCTGGTAGGGTTGAAGACGGAAGAGGCTTCCTGAATCGCAAAAGAAACCCAGAAATCTGGAGGCAGCTTGAAATCCACCACCACCCATTGCAGGAAGGTAGCATGTTTGTTGCTGCAATTGCGTGTTGAATCGCAGGGAAGATGGGAAACTCAACATCCTCCTGCCGTACAGCTTACTTCTCTCACACACTTCCACAGAGCCTCCTGCTGTCGAACAGGGAGGGGACAGACAGGGTCCTTGACAACATCACCTCGACGCTGCGCAAGTTTTCACTACCGAGAATGCGCCATGAATTTCAACCTGTGTAGCTGTCTTCTATCTCTTGCCCACCCCTCATCCCTTCAGCAGCAGTAATTCAGAGGACTTTTAAGCATTCTCCTCCGGAGACAGCTACCTTCCAGCAATCTCAATCATATATAATATATATCTATATTACACATAATATACACAGCATCACTTTACAAAAGTGCCTTGGGCAGGCAATCCTTCCTGCTTCCAACAAGCGTGCAGCCTTTTCTTCTTCCCCATTTTAAATCCCGGGCAGGGAAAAAGATTCTAAACGCTTCCCTGCTTCCACTTTAAGGGGGAAAGTCTTGTGTTTAAATAAGTGTCCAGTTGAGGATGTGGGCTTGTTACCCTACTGTAACATCAGGCTCAGTAAAGGTATAGCCAAGTCAAAGGGACTCAATTCTCGTTCCCCGCCACAGGCATCTATTGTGGTTTGTAGGGGTAGCCATCTTGATGTCTCAGCTGGGGCTGTGGGCAGGGCTGGGTTCAATGCTGTCGCTCACCAGGCACTCGTTGGATTTTAGGCTGGCTAAAGACTTGGAACTAGGCAGGGAGGCCAGAGAGCCACAGAGGCCCAGCATTGACGGGGTTGGGTCCTTTCCTGCAGAGAAAAGTAAGGAAACAAGGCTTCAGAGAGATGTTCCTACAGCAGGATCTTAAATTATCATGAATTTAATTTTTTTAAGGCAATGGAATTGGAGCGGGGCTTCATCTGAAAAATGAAGACCATCCTAAATCAAATTTTAAAATGGCTGTCATCGTCTGTAGCTGCTTCAATTTTTCTCGGGAAAATTTGTGTGTGTTTTTTTTATACTTATTCAATGATATACAGAAATATATACCCCTTTATATTTTTATAATATATTGAGACAAACAGCTACTTAGTGTAAAAGATAGCAAAGTCGGAAGGAAGAAAATACAAGAAAACATGAAATCTAGAGAGGGAGAAAGCAGGAGAAAAGAAAAAGAAAACTAAAGAAAGATAAAAGGACTTTCTTTCTGCAGTCTGCAGCTGCATATGATACTTAATTCTTTAAGATCCAACCATTCTATCTTCCATAAACCAGTATTTTGTTAGTCTTCAAATCCAGATATTACAAGCTCATTTTCTCTTTCATGCAAAAAGTCCGTAAGAAGTTTGCAATCCCTTAACAAATGTTAGTATTGATTTTTCTCTAATTAACATGTTACCTTAGCCGTCTCAGCAAAGCTCAATAATTTTATCAGCCATTTTTCTGTAGTGCCTTTAGGAAAGACAATTTCAACCCCAACCTTCTGCATGGTGGGAGAGGGGGTTCACACAAACCCCTCTAAACGCTGGAAGAACATGCAAAGGGATCACAGGGGCTAGCCCTATGCATTGTTAGGTTTCCCTGACATCTGTGCCTTCAACAGACATAGTTCTATGCCTATGCAGATAGAGCTTCGTGTATGGAGGAATCCATGGGGGTGGGACTCCTTCCAGCATCTCGCTTAAGACGTAAATAGTGTGGATGGTGGCAGCATGAGAGACTAGACCCATAATGTGCTGCACACATGGTTTCTGCTGCTATAAGCTCAACTCTCAAATGGCAATTCAATAGCCCATGGTTTCCAATCTTTGGGTAGGGGAGATGTGCAACTTGAGAAATAGGAGGTGCACATCATTATCTTCCCACCCAAAAGAATTTAGTGTGTGTTTGTAAGAATCAAGAACTACATGTCCGCAAAGAAGCCGGTGTAGCACAGTGGTGAGAAACTGTGTACACTTGACTTCCTCTCTTTGGAGGATAGGTGGTTCTGTCCTGGGAGATATGAAACAGCAGCACAAAGAGCCTGGGCAAACAAGCCCCTTCCCTCGCCAGAACCCGCATGATGAATTTGGAAGGAAAAGAACCAGTAGGGAAGCTTCCAGGCAAGCTTCCTGGCACTTCTTTCCAGATCAAGCAGTAATCTTTCTCAAACCTGTGCGAAAAAACTTACCCAGTGGCCCCCAAGGTTCTCCTTCATGCTTCCCTTCGCCCATCCTTTGGGAATCCGAGCTCAGGCTGATCTCTGCTGACAGCTGGTCTGTGCTCATGAAGCTGTGCCTGACGGGAAGAGAGAACGAGAAAGCAGGGTGGGGTCACCTACATCAAGAGACCTAAGAACTTTCAGCCCCTTTCATCTCCACGCTCTTACCTTCTGTACATTTTGGCTTCGGAGCGACTCTCGTTGCCATTCAGAGTCCCCAAAGAGGGCCACTGGTTCACCAAGGGAGCCGCCATTTCCTTGGACAGTTGGGTGAACTGGCTGTTATCCGATGGGATCAGGCCCGTCCTGGGGGCAGAGCGGGAGGAGGGAAGTCTGGTCAAGGAGGAGGGAATGCAACCTGTCAGCTCGAGCCAAAGAACTAGGGCGCATTGCCGTGTTTGTCGTCCTCCCTAATTCAGTGCAGGCCAAGGGTGATCCGACTTGTTCCCTTCTATAATTCCCTTGGTCCGCTGGTGTATATTAAATGTACATACAAAGCAATTATGTATACCCAGGATTCCTTAACGGCTAAGGCTTCCCTGCGTTATGCAATCCTGAGTAGGCGCTTGCAAGCATAAAGAGGTGTCTTGCGGGATCAGATCTAGTCCACTAATTTTTGTAAGAATCCCAGCACCAGAACTAAGGCAGATGTGTCCATGGGCAGTACCACTGTCTGCCTCCCCCTGCAGTAAAACGTCCTAGTTCATAATCTTCAGTGGAAATGAAATTCTAGTTCTGATTTCTTGATGTGAATCTAGTCATTTCAGATGTTCTTTAATTCTATCCACAAAGGGGACACCGGTACAGCTCTCATCCCAAGTTGAAAGGGAAGACCTAAAAGGATATTGTAAGCATGTTTCACTGAATGTAGTTGCTGACATCGCTCTTCAGAGCCTTCTGCTCAGCTAAAGCGGGATGCAGTAAATGTGGATGTCCACATATAAAAGTTCAAGAATAATTGAAGAGGGCTAATTGAGACGCGGGTGGCACTGTGGGTTAAACCACAGAGCCTAGGACTTGCTGATCAGAAGGTCGGCAGTTCGAATCCCCGTGACAGGGTGAGCTCCCGTTGTTCGGTCCCAGCTCCTGCCAACGTAGCAGTTTGAAAGCACATCAAAGTGCAAGTAGATAAATAAGTACCACTCCAGCGGGAAGGTAAACGGCGTTTCCGTGTGCTGCTCTGGTTCGCCAGAAGCAGCTTAGTCATGCTGGCCAAATGACCCAGAAGCTGTACGCTGGCTCCCTCGGCCAATAAAGCGAGATGAGCGCCACAATCCCAGAGTCGTTCACAACTGGACCTAATGGTCAGGGGTCCCTTTACCTTAATGTGTCTTTAGATAGCATTATTGTTTGGGATTAGGATCTTCAGCATCACAAACCCAGAATATTTTCAGTTACTCAGATACGGACGTAAGAAGTAAGGAAGTCTAGCCACTGTTTTCTGCAAGAGAAATATTTCCCCAACTAAAACGTTCCCCCCACCCCACCCTGCCATTTTTTAAATTCAACTGGAAAATGAAATTGAAACGTCTGATCTGAAAGGGACAAAATGTTTTCCCATCATGTTGATTTATTTCCAATAAGGGGAAAGGGAAAATCTCTACCCCAACTCAACTCCAGCTCAACATTTCAGGTGCCGACATTCCAAATTATGCATGATTCTGAAGATTAATTCCAGATCCAGTTGCAAAATAGATGCTCTGAACGCAGATAAGTTCAAACAGTGGGATATTTGCTAAAATGTAATGTGAGAAATCATGATTTCTTATTTGTTGTTTGGAATCCTTTTAAAATGATAGATATCCACTGACCCTACGATGAGTTCCAACAGGCCTCCCTCCAACATGGGGCAAAATGGTAGGTTCCGTGGGCACAAGCCGCCCATCTATGGTGGGAAATTGAAGGGGAAGTGATGAAGAGGGGGGCAGGAAGCTGCAAAGATGCATTCCCTTTCAGTGTGGGCCTGGCTGGGGGCACTGGAACAGCACGCACACACACCCAGTGTGGGGGCAGGACAGTGCAAAAGTTGGATTTACTTACAGCTGTTCCTGCAGCTCCAAGATGACACCCTCCAGCTCCCGTTTCTCTAACTGATTCTGCACCTTCACCTCCTCCAGCCTCAACTGCAGGCGTTTGTTCTCGGCCTCTAGGTCCTTCAGCTGTGACTCTCTCAGCCGAACCAGCTCCTCCAGATAGCCCTTAGACACAAAGTGTGTGGAGCAGAAGATAAGTTGTTTGCTTACGAAAGAGAAAGGTTAGCCTGGTGAAGAAAACTGCCCTGTAAAAGTTCGCCGTATAAGCAAGAGCAAAGGTGTGGTTTTGTACTAGACCAGGGCTTCCCAAACTTGGGTCTCCAGCTGTTTTTGGACTACAACTCCCATCATCCCTAGCTAGGGGGACCAGTGGTCAGGGATGATGGGAATTGTAGTCCAAAAACAGCTGGAGGCCCAAGTTGGGCTCTATCTAGCTGGTACTGCTAGATGGAGATAGCCTGGTCACAATTATCCATGATCGGATATCATGTTTAGATGACTATAAAGGGAATATAATAGCCCATTCTTCCGACCAAAGGTTCCCAGAATGCATTACAGCAAATTGAAACAACAGGAAAAGCAGCATAAAGGCCCATCGTCCTCAGCCTGTACTGTCAAGTATCTAGGATGACAGAAATTGTTGTGCAACAATATCTGAATGCCACAGGTTCCCCACCCCTGGGTTAAGAGCATCAAACTAGAAGTGGAAAACCCGGGTTCAAATTTGTGCCAATGAGCCATCCCTGACCGCCCCCCCCAACCCCAATGCAAATACTATATGCAGAGGAAGGATTTGCCTCAGGACCAATGGATGGGATGAAATTATTTGATTTCCTTTCCATATCTGCTCTATTTCTGCTCATTTTCACCCCCCTGAGCTGATACAATTTGCATTTTTAAAATCTGCCAGCAAAGGTGCATTTAATGCCATTGCGGTTTGGTCCTCCGAATCATGCGCAGCACTTGAGGTCCAAGTACCTTTTGTGCGTAGACAATGCGGAACTTCTGCTCCATCTTCCGCCATTTGTTGTACCAGCTGTCTTCGGCCGTCACTAGCGGTAAGTAGGGGTGATCAGGGGAACTGTCTTCACTTGTACTGCTCTCCAAGCTGCGCCGGTCCTCCTCGTCACTTAGGTAATCATAGCTGCTTACAAAGATTAAGATGCCGGTTGCATTGAAAGGAACTGAAGTAGGAAGCATATTTGTTTGTTTAATGGTCAGACAGAGCTGTTCTATTTGAATGGGTTGGGGAATCCCCCTGCCAAAAAAATCCTGTCATATATGATGCCAGGTGTGGGGTAGGTGACCAAAGCAGGGTTGCAAGCCAAATAGGGAGGCCTGGCAGCCCGAACTGGAGCTGCAGGCTGGAGGTTTTCCACCACTGCTAGTAAAAGACACCTTTCCAGACTGCCCAGGGCTGGCCCAAAACATTTTGCGGCCTGAGGTAAAGGATATGACGGTGCCTCCTTGTCCCACCCCATTCCATGTATGAAAGCTGACAAGACTGGAAGTTTAATGTTACTTTAACGCTAGCAATGGGTTAGTGTCCTTTACCACACCTAGCTGGCTTAGGGGTACAGGGCAGGTTGTGGGACAAACACAGCTCTGTCTACTCCCTGCTCCTCAGCATCTGCTGTCTGAGGTGGTTGCCACACTCTGCCTAATGATAGGGCTAGTCCTGCAGCCATAGCAGCAAGAAATAGTAAACTCTTTAAGTAGGACAGAGTGGGTTGTATCACTCTACAGGTAGGCAATACCATTTTTGAATGCTCCTCCACATTAAAAACAAACCCAAAACGCCCGGGGGTGGGGGGAACTAGCACGGTTCCCTCTCTTATTCTGCTAGTTTTCTATTTGTGAAGAGGTTTTGTTTTGTTTTATGTTGGGGAAACATTCAAAAGCGGTGTTCCCCAACCTGCAGTCCAGAGAAGTTGAATTAATTCTGCCACCTCCGAATTCTACCACAACATTCTCACTACACTATCCTGTAACGTGTAAACTCAGGATCATTCTGAATCACCTTCACTTTTGATACATGAGATGTCTGTTTTTATGACCCACCTTATTTTTCTGTTTGTAAGATGCTTTAAACATATTGGTTGCATTGCGTTTTATTGGTAACAAGCTGAAAACTACCCAAATGCTGAATCTTTTGTTCAGAACAACATGTTCAAGGAACCCTCTAACGTCATCTTTCTTGGCCTGGGCCTGAACTTCACACTCAAAGGCTGTCTGCAGAAGCAGTAGCCCTTACCTCTGGGTAAACTTCAGGTATGGAGTGTAGTCAATAACCACAGGTGTCTTGCCATCCATGATTTCCCCTTTCAGGCAGAAACTGCAAAACATGATCACAACAGGAAGGAATGCAAAGGAAAGCAAGTTATCAAAAGCTATCTCCACACACCTGTCCTTTAGAATACTCAGATAGTTTAGGATTGAATAACAATTTTCATATCGTGTATGTACAACTAAGTAGAACCTTGAAAACTAACAACCTTGCGGCACCTTAAAAACTAAAAAGTGTTGCATTTCTTTCATACAGGTAAATCTTCATGAGAAGGCTGTGGCTCAAGATGGCTGCTTAACTTTAAGCTACTCTTTAAGGCCTTTTTTCCTCTCTCTTTTTTTTACTAAACAACAGCAACCTTTGAACACACTGAGACTTCAAAAGCATAGTGCTCCCAAGGGGATGTCATCTCATACCAACAGAAGACTGTGGAAAGCTTCTAAACATAGTTATTAGCCCAATCTAGGTCTGACATCTGAGCTGTCAATTGAAATTGACATGACAGGAAGCAGGAACGAGGGAAGTAAGACTCCGAAATTTATGAGCAGGCGGTCAGAAGGCAGCAAGCTTTCTCACCAATTCAGATGAATGAGGAATACTTTTGCAGATGACTTGAAAGAAGCCTTGTCCCTGTTTAATCAAACTCTAGAAGATATTCATTCCCAAATGCAAGAGGTTGCCAAAACAGCTGATAAACAAGGACGTGGAGGAAATTGGACATGGAAGAAAAGGAAAATTTGGGGCACTGGGCTAATATTTGGTGCAAGGGACCCCTAAATTGGTGGAAGATCCAGCAACTTTTATATTACAGTGGTTTGAAGATCTCAGGACAGATTAGGAGTTCTCCTCAGGTGACTTTGAGCACATCAACAGAATCCCCCAAACGGCAGGAATGCCAGAGACCTCATAGTGAGAGATGCTATTGCTGTTGTGTAAAAGAAAAAGTGCACCTAGCTTTGCCCAACCTGTGTATGATCAAGTATCAAGGCATGCCAGTTTGGTGTAAACCAGGGGGGAAAGCACAGCAAGGAGGCTGAGTAACAAGATTGTTCAATATAGTATGATTTCTACTAATGTTGGGTAATAAATTTAAATGCTGTTTATAAATGCAGAGAGTGGATGTGGCAACCAATAGAGCAAGAGCTGCTGCTCTTTGGAAAGCTTACAAATTGGATGTCGAATTTCTGCAGGAAACACACCAGAGAAAGCAGAACACAGAAATGTTATAAAGCAGAAACTGCTGGGCAAATACTGTAATCCAATGCCTACATTTCTTCTAAAACTAGAAGACTGGCAATAATATTAGCAAAGAGTCACCGGCTGGTAGAGACTGATATATGCAGTGATCTGAGAGGCTGTTACATGTCTGTTAAAGAGGCACTGGAGGGCAAAGCAGATTTATGATGCAATCGCTTTTCCAGCTGGGCTTGGGCGAATGATTCATAAATGCAACTTAGTGCACTTATTAAAAGACAAGAGCAAAAGTGAGAGCAAATGGCTTGGGCTCAGTTCTTTGGTTTTTTGTTTAATCTGAGCAGAGGTACGAGGCGGGAGTGCCTTCTATCTCGTTTGCTTCATTTTTGTAGTAGAAACCGTGGCCAAAGTTATATGAAGTACTGTAATCTTAAGACAGAGGGCTTTATACAGGGCAAGAAGAATAGATATGTTATTAACATGTTCACGGATGGTGTTTTACTGATGCTTAACAACCCAAAGGAAGCCTTTCCTGAAATTCAGGGAACGTTGCTTATCTTCATGGAGGCAGCTGGCTTGGAAGTAGACTACTCCGAGTCCACAGTGCCATGCGGGGAGACCCCTCTAGAGGAACAATTACTGCTGCAGGTGCAATTTGGATTGCGACTGCAACTCGTAGCATCACATTTGGGAATAACAATCCCGAAAGGTTTACGTCGGCTGAAGAATGTTGAGATGCTTCTTGCGGACTGTACAAAAGACATGGATTGTTGGCGAAAACTTAATCTCGCTTAGCTAGGCAGGACAGCCACAATTATTATGACTCTTCTCCCTAAGGTTTATTTTCCTCTTCCAATTTGCCTAGAAAAAGGAATGATTGGGAAATGGCAAACATACATTTATTAACACTGGTAAGCGATCTAGACTTACTTAATCCAGATCTTGAGAAGATGAAGGGTTGGGAGTACTGAGCCTTCACCTTTATTATGAAACCTGACAGATCAGGCAGTTAATACCTCAAATAAAAGTTGACCCTGAACTGGATTGGGTCTCAATAGAGCTCGGGAATAATTATAAATATTATCGAGCCCTACAGTTCAGAAGATTGCTTCTGAACATGTAAGGTAAAGGGACCCCTGACCATTAGGTCCAGTCATGACCGACTCTGCCAGAGCTGTACCCATTTATCACTTGCACTTTGACGTGCTTTCGAACTGCTAGGTTGGCAGGAGCAGGGACTGAGCAACGGGAGCTCACCCCATCGCGGGGATTCGAACCGCTGACCTTCTGATCGGCAAGTCCTAGGCTCTGTGGTTTAACCCACAGCGCCACCCGCGTCCCTTTTTTCTGAACATGTACAGGCTACCAATTCTCCCTCCACAAGAGACAAAGCCCCAGCTGGGAGTGACACAAGAAACCGCAGGAACTATGTGCCAGAAACATAGCAGAAGATAAGTCAGCATTCCTTAGTACATATGGTCCCCCCACCAAAAAAGACATAACAATGTAAGAAATATCTCTTAAAGAAATAGCACTTTAGGGCGAATGATCTGGAGAAGAAGAGGCTGTGCACATACCTGAAGTCTATGGCACTGAGCCCTATCAGCATCCCTGTGAGAACGGTTGATTCCTCTCTCAGCATGATTGCCCCATCATCATAAAATCTCCTGTAGGGAGGGGAAGGGAGACAGCCTTTTGATTACACTGGGGGGTGAGGAGGTGTAGGGGAAGAGAGTGGAGCTGTTTTCTCTTCAGCTATGTGGCTTCCTCAGTTCTGCTATCGCAAGCACTTTTCATGAAAACTTGGGATTCTGCGTTGCTAAACTCTCGGGAATAGGGTCATGGTGGACACACTGTGTACAATCGCTGTGAGGAAATGGGCAAATTCTCCAACACAGATCATCTATTTAATTCATAACATTTATATGCTGCTCGATTGAAAAAAGAAAACACACCAAAGCAGTTTACAGAAAATCTATTTACTCTATAAGAGAGGTCTTATTTTATGAATTAAATTAATGAAGGATAATTAAATTATCCTTTTCTTCTTTATTAGAAAAGGGACTATCAATATGTGTGTGTGTGTTTTGGGGGGTCAGGGAAGGGTGTATAGATACAGATAACATTATAATCGCCTCTCCCAGGAGGCTGAGTATATTGGACTTTGTTTTAAGGTCTTGAAAGTGCAATTGCAGGGCTTCAAAAATCTCCAAAGCAGAGTTGGCAGAGCAGCAAAGGAAAATAATGTGAGCACGTGAGAAGGAACGCCTTATACCCCAAAAGCGCTTTGATACAAGCCCCAGAGATGCCCACCTGGTGGTTCTGGTGTCCCGCAGGGCTGTGGTGATGTACTCGGACATGCGCTTCTCCATCAGTGCCACTCGGATCCATGCCCGGCCCTAAAACAGAAAGTTTGTTACAATAAGCAGAACTGCAGCTGATTTGCACGGCTGTTTCTAATACATTAGGTTGTATTCAGCTAAGTTCTACTCAGACCAATTGAAATTAATGAACCTGAGTTAGTTGTGTTCATTAAATCTGCCCAAGAGGTAGTACTGAATGGCACACGTTGTGACCAACTTAACAAAAATTACCTGAATCGGGCCTATAGTTGGTTCAACATGGATCCACATTGTGACACCAAGACAGCTTTGGGGGGAAATCTTAGAAAGTCAGGTTACCATTAACCAAATTCAAACAATGCTGCTTCATAATAAATGGGTTGTGAGGAGTCTTTGTTGCTTCCATTACTGGTTTGGGGAGTGCTGGATCCTTGAGTTAATCACAATCCATATCTGCATATATATCCTAACAATATCCTGTCATTTATTCATTTTTACAAAAAAAATAACAACCTATGCTTTGAGGAGTTTCTCCCTAAAACAGTTTCGATCCAAATTGGGGAGGAAAAGCACACGCCATCTGGCAGCATTTTAATGTGTGAACACAGCCATTGTCTCTTACTCAGACAGTTCCCTCTCTAAGACTGCCATCCTAAGCTTCCTTGCACGGGATTCAGTCCTACTGAAATCAATGGGGCTCACTTCTAGGTAAACACGGACTGAACGGAAAGGATTAAACTGCATTCCAAAATGTTTCGCTTTGACTTTCCATCATTAGCACCATAGTGGTCAAGGATGCTTGGTTCAGACCAAACGTTGTAAGCATGAGAACACACACCATCCGATAATAGCATCCATCATAACCAAATATTTCATCGCCAGCCTTAATGTTTGCTCTTTCATATTCTCTAGGTCAGTAAATCATAAACTGTGTGCTATGTGTGCAATATATAAAATAATTTAAGGCTGCTGTGGGCTGCAAGGACCCACCCACAGTCAAGGCTTGTGCATCATTGCATCACTTGCATTATTTATCAGCTGCTCTGGCCTTGTTTCCTTCCAATCAGCCTTGACTGCACTAGGATTGCTCTGCTAACTCTGCATCACTGTGAAGGGATAATTCAATCACTCCCATTGTAGAGATTCCCAAATTGTCCATTCTCAGAGGAGGCTGCCCATTAGGCACCTCTGGATGAATCACTGCTCTGGGTGCATCTCTTTCTAGTCACATCAAGATCAGTGATTCATACAAAAGATGGTTGAGTCCCACTCCGGTTTGGCAATTCTTGCCACGTTGCTTGTAAGAAAAGTGTGCCACCAATTTTAATTTAGAAAAGAAAGGTGCTTCAGCTGTCGGAAGTTTGTGACCCAGTGTTCTACACATTCTTCATGAAATAGATGAATTAAATTTGATAGGATTGAGCTCTGTAAATATGCAGGCAACATTGTTCTAATAAATTCTGAGCCAGATAAGTCGATACTGGATGTGATAAAAAATGATGAATGATTTTTAAGGTAGCATATTACAAGATTTATGTTAATAAAACCAAATTGTTATCCTTTCTTTTCTCCTGAAGTAAGCTGCTTAATATCAAATCTCAAACTAATCTGGTATTCATGAAAAACAACAGCAGCTTAATATGAGGGAATTGTATTTACTAAGCATAGAATTTGCGCCTCACAAATCACTTAGTCCAACACCCCCACTCTGCTAATGTAGTAGATCCTAATAAATTTACTCTCGAGAAGCTGGGGGGGGACTGCTTAGGGGAAATTGGTAAAATTGCTATAATGGCAAGGTGTGGATGTGACACAATGATCAAAAGGAATATACGTTGACAGTTTACAAAATATTAATGATTCAAAACAGAATATGAAGAAATGACAGCTTCTAATCAACACATGTATATCTGTGTTGAACCAAAAGTCCTGGAAGCTCTTTCTGTCAAGGATGTTGCAGAGTAAACAAGTCTGAAGAGTCTGAAGCATTTTGAAGAGTTTTGGATCTTGAAAGGGAATGATGTAACTGGTTGTAAACTGCTGTGGTAAATCAAATAACTATCAATTTATACATCTGTGTAAACTGATTAAGTATGTTTCCGAGCACAATTCAAAGTGTTGGTGCTGACCTTTAAAGCCCTAAATGGCCTCAGCCCAGTATACCTGAAGGAGCGTCTCCACCCTCATCATTCTGAGGTCCAGCTCCGAGGGCCTTCTGGCGGTTCCCTCACTGTGAAATGGGAGGTTACAAGGAACCGGGCAGAGGGCCTTCTCGGTGGTGGCGCCCGCCCTGTGGAACACCCTCCCTGTGGAACGCCCTCCCATCAGATGTCAAGGAAATAAACAACTATAAGACTTTTAGATGACATCTGAAGGCAGCCCTGTTTAGGGAACATTTTAAGATCTGGTGTTTTATTGTGCTTTTAATTCTGTTGGGAGTCGCCCAGAGTGGCTGGGGAAAATAATAATAATAATAATAATAATAATAATAATAATAATAATAATTGTTATTATTATTATTATTATCCTGTACAAAGTTATTTTCCCTTCCTTTTTAGTGGTGTATCTCTGTCCTAAGGTAGTCATCCTAGAATTGTGAAATGGAAATAAGTTGCTAATTTTTTTAAATTTTTAATTTTTTTTGTGGAAGCATGACAATAACCATTTTGGAAAGGGATTCCCTTTCTGCATTATTTCAGTGGTTCCCCATGAGCATTCAGCAGCACAGCTGCAAGGGAAGGGTGAGCAACAGGGATTGCCTCAGTCAATGAGGACTTCTGACCTTGGCTCTAGAGGTGCTGATGTTCTCCATGTTCTCAATGCTACTGACGCAGTTATTCGGGACTTTGCTACAGGCCAGGCGGATGTAATCCCAGAAGCCACGTTGCCCATCGGAGCTGAACCAGCTGACAGGACCTGAGGAGGAGGCAGGGAAGACAGTTTGTAAACAGTAGAACTACTGCCTATCTATCGCCCACCTGCTCTGGAAAAACCTGGTGGCACTAGCCAAACAACCAAATAATATAATCCAAGGGCATAAAAACCTTGCTCAATCTTCTTTCTCAAGCCTTTCTTTTGCATCAGCTCAGGGATAAGGAATATCTGGGCATTCAGATGTTGCTGGACTACAATTCCCATCATCCCCTATGCTGGGTGGGGCAGACAGGAATTGGAGTCCACCACCATCTGGAGGGGGACATGGATGGCGCTGTGGGTTAAACCACAGAGCCTAGGACTTGCTGATCAGAAGGTCGGCAGTTCGAATCCCCACAACGGGGTGAGCTCCCGTTGTTCGGTCCCAGCCCCTGCTATGCTAGCAGTTCGAAAGCACATCAAAGTGCAAGTAGATAAATAGGTACTGCTCCAGCAGTAAGGTAAACGGCGTTTCCATGCGCTGCTCTGGTTCGCCAGAAGCGGCTTAGTCATGCTGGCCACATGACCTGGAAGCTGTACGCCGGCCAATAAAGCGAGATGAGCGCCACAACCCCAGAGTCGGTCATGACTGGACCTAATGGTCAGGGGTCCCTTTACCTTTACCATCTGGAGGAGCACAGGTCTTCCATCCCTTCTCTGTATGATAGACCTAGAGGCAGGCATCCTTGGTGAGGCTCTGCCATACACTTTGGAACTCCAGACTGCTAACTATTTCAGTATCAGATGTCTGCCTGGGGGGATGGTTCCGGTAAACACAGTGGTTAAGAACACAAGTGATGAACTGGGGGGAGGAAACCTAACTAAACTTTCAGCTTAGCCATTGAATTCACTGCTTGGCCTTTGACAATCCGCTATCTCTGGGTCTCAGGCTCAGGCCTTCAGTCTGGAACAGGGGGATAATAATACAGGCACACATCACAAGGTTGCAGCAAGAACTGCAAAAGCTAGACCAGAAGCAAGTGCACGTGGTCAGCCAGCCAGCGTTTGGAGAAAATACTAGGATTAATTAAAAGGATTTCTCCGCACTTGTTGCATGATAGCCAGGAAATGCACTTATCCGGGCCAAACTAGATGAAGTGCTGCTCATGCAGTTGACAATCCCATGAATGGCTCCTAAAAGGTGAATTGGGGGTGGGGGTCCTGATGAGGTCCCCTGCACCATATTTTGCACCGGGGAAGGAGATCCAGTTGGAGTGAGTGGGAGCTGCCTCCCCTCCCCGAGGCAAACAATAGGCATAGATTGTCCAGATCAGGGCTGCAGTGGAGGGCAGGGAATGGGTGAAAGTCTCCCAGCCTTCATACCAGGGTCCCCATCAGGACTGGCCCACTGCATCTGCAGTTTGCTTTGTGAAAGCCATTTATGCAATTGTGCACGGTATCGCTTCCAGCTTAGTCCTCAGGCAAACCTGCAATGCTGTTGTCTCCCTGCACCGCGGCACACGATGCAATATTTGCTCAACCCCCATATACGTTGCATAGCAGGTGTTGGGAGGGGGAGGACCTCTGGCCTCCAGAAGCTGCTGAACTACAACTCCCATCAGCATCAGCAAATATGGCCAATGGCTGGGGATGGTGGGAGCTGGAGTTCTGCAACAACTCTCTTGGAGGGCCAAAGGTCCCCCACACCTGCTGTGTAGCAATAGTGCTGAAAATGAGGACAGTAAAACTAAAAGGGACAGAGAGAGAGAGAGGGAGGGAGGGAGGGAGGGCAAACCTTACCATGATCCCCCTTGAAGCGATGGCTGAGGATGTGTTCTAGAATAGCAGCGAAGTTCACAAACTCCTCTGATGAGTCATCAATGGGTTCTATGGTATATTTCTCCAGCAATGTTTTCACAGAGAATCTACAGTGGGAGGCCAAGAAAGCAAAACAAAACACCATAACCAGGTTTGAGCATGAAGTATATGGGGAGAAAGAGGAACCCAGCTTTGAAGAAGGGCTTTTCCCCTCCCCAGCTTATTCTTGACCAGTCCCCGACAAATGGTTCCTCTCATTCTTTCCAAAGCATGAGTAAGAAGTGGTCTTCTCTTTCTTCCTCTTCCCCAGAATAGAAAGAGCCTTTGATAGATTTCATTCAAACCAGAAATTTCTATCAGAATGCTGGGTCTCGGCTCTGGGAAATGTGAAGTGACTTCCAGACATAAGCAGAGTGCCTTCATTTCCTTATTGAACATACACAGCCTGCCCCTCCCAAACATCTGGGATCGCAGCCAGCTTTCTCTGATCACAAGGTATGGCTTTCAGGAAAGTCAAAGCCCCAGCTCTCTTTTGTTTCTCTCTTCAATACACCACTGATCATATCAGTGACAATATAGTCTCTTCTCTATTTGCACAGTACCAAGTCCATGGTTCTTAAACTCTCTCCCTTCAGGGAGCCCTTTACATATCGGCTGGCCTGCTAAAGGATCTCAAGAGCATCGGCCACAGAATCCCTCCTCCTCCTTGCTGCCACAGAGGAAAGTGGGACATGCTGGGTTGCATTCATTGTAGCCACTATTTATCTGTTTTCATCGCCCTGATATGAACATTATGTCAGCACAAGGTCCTTGTGCAGCAGAATGTTCTTCCCCTCTGCTCCTTCATTGAACAGTCCTGTTTTTCTTCAAATCCAGCAACACTGAATGACATCTCCTTATCCACGACCAAATGGTGGCTGCATATGCCTAGGTCTACCTAGGGTGGCTGTGTGTTCTACCAGAGAATAGTCCTCTGTTTTGAAGATCCTTTTATGTAAAGGGCTGCCCAGCCTAAGTCCAGTTTAAAGGAGGATGAGGTGGCGGCAGAATGAGGGCTTTGAAGCTGGCTATCAGCAAAGAGCCCACCTAGACAGCAGACCTATCAGAAGCATAGATCACCTGAACAGTCTTCCCTGCTATGGTGAGAGGCATTGCATTTCTATTTAAAGTGCAGGAATGATTTATAAATTTGCACATATACATATAAATTAGCCTATGCAAATCTTATGCAAATCAGCACCCTCTCCCATCTTCTGCTGCCTCTTTAACTCCTGCTCCCCCACAGCCACACTGGCCCTCTCTGCAAAAAATAGAGACGATTTTGGAAAACAATGAATCCGAAGCCCTGTGCAACTGTTTTGTTTTCCTTCCTGCTCTATCTCTTTCTAACTCAGTGCTGATTCCCCCCCCCCCTTGCAGGCAGGTTTGCATGGATCGTACTCTTGACGCCCACACTGCCAGCTGGCCCTGGGGCTGTTTGAAGCAAAGGTTTGTCAGCAAAAGGCAAATGGATGGAAGGAGAAGGGGTTTTAGATACAGTCGCTGATATCCAAGCTCTGAGATGGATCCTATGCAGTTCAAGGCTTGTCAGTTAAAACCTCAACGATGTAGATACCATGCTGACTTGTTGTGTGCTCTTGATCGCAGGCCAATAGGACTACGGGGTGAATCAGCATAAGGCTCAGAGGGCTGGGTAGCAAGCGGCAGACTCTGGGGTCTCAAATTTCAGCGGCACCCTTTGTGACACCAAAGTTTGGCGCCTCCTGCCTCTCGCCTTCCATTCTACATCATAATTATGGCGCCCCCAAGGTTCCATCCCCAATGCAACCAGTTGCACTCCCCTAAATCTGCCTCCGTGGAGGAGTCTCCTCCAGGGTATTCTTACCCGTACCATCTACTCTCCTGGGTTCCCAGGTTCTTTTTCATGCAAGATTTGTGGCAGCACGCACAGTGAATAGCATACCTTCCAACATTTCTCTGATGAAAATAGGGATGTCCTATTCAACAACACAATTTTATTAGTTATACCCTGCCCATCTATCCCAGCCACCCTGAGTGGTTTCCAACATATATAAAAACATAATAAAGCATTAAACAGTAAAAAAAAACTTTCCTATACAGGGCTGCCTTCAGGTATCTTCTAAAGGTTGTATAGTTACTTATCTCCTTGTCTCAGGGTCGCATAACTCCATACCCTCCAACATTTCTCCACTGAAAATCCAGCAATAGTTAGTCACTCTTACTGAAAACAATGGCATGTGACTTAGGCCCCATCCGCACTATACATTTAATGCAGTATTATACCACTTTAAACAGTCAAGGCTTCCCCCAAGGAATCCTGGGAACTGTAGTTTGTTAAGGGTGCTGAGATTTGTTAGGAGGCTGCTTTTCCCCTCACAGAGCTACAGTTCTCAAGAGTGGCCCAACAGGCAATACCTCTTCCCTGAGAACTTAGGAAACTGTAGCTCTGTGAGGGGAAAAGGCGAAGACATGCTTAAAGTGGTTTGATACTGTTTTAAATATATAGTGCAGACAGGAACCGAGTAAAAAATAACTTTTGTTGGATTGTGCCCAGAGACTACATTTCTGGCAGTTGCTGGTGATGAATCCATCGTGCACGGAGTGAACAAGTCCCTTTAAAACAAATTGTTGCGATTTTTTCAGGGAAAAGGCAAACCAGAAACTGGTCCCCTAGGATATGGGAGGCAATACTGATGGAGAAACCTAAATAAATTCAAGGTTCTACAGGTGCCTTTCCGCTGAAGTGCACTTTCAACCCTGGTTTTCCTGCACAGCATTCTTAAAATGGAATATAGGTCTCCCACAAAACAAAAACAAACAGTTAACGGTGCGATCCTGTGCACACTTACCTGGGAGTAAGCCCCACCAAACACAATGGGATCTACTTCAAGGAAACTTGCATAGGATTGCATTGTAGATGTAGTTTTCACTGGAAGATAGGAAGCTGCCTTATGAGAAATCAGACAACTGGGTCATCTAACTCAGTACTGTCAGCACTGACTGACAGCTGCTCTTCAGGGTTTCAGGTGGGCCTTTATCCCACCACCATCTGGAGATGCTGGGGACTGAGTTTAGGGATCTTCTGCATGCAGGGCAGATGCTCTGCCACTGAGCTCTAGCTCTTCCTGTTCACTTCTGTTGTACTGTTTGATACCCACCTATGCTGGTAAAGTTTGCATCACACAGGAAAATACGGACCCACAAATGCTGTTGGGAACATGGCAAAGGCATGTAAAAAACTGGACCCACCATCAAACAAATATGTAAAAAAGTGTTTAGTATATCTATTTAAATATCTTAATCTCCTTTTCCTTTCCAATTTTTACATCTTTTCACAGCTTTGTTATGTTTTGGAATAATAGTACTGTAATTAAAAATGGAGAGTTTTTGAATCTTTTTCATCAATATCATCTCCTCTCTGTTCTTTCTCTGCTTCATTCTTTAGGCGCTTTATAAATTAACCATACAAGCCATGGCTAATGTAAATAAATAAATAAATAACTTCCTTTTGCTTGCTTTGTGTGCCAAGTTCAGCCGAAGTCTATACGATTACTTGCATTTTGAGAAAGTGTGTGAATATTTTTTTCTTTTAAGATATTGCAAGTATTAAGCACCCATAGTTTTATTCTCTCTCTCTCTCTCTCTCTCTCTCTCTCTCTCTCTCTCTCTCTCTGCAACCCCATGAGCCATCTTCTTCCTTGATCAATTCAGCTTCCCTTTTCCATACCTTTCCCAATTCTGCTGTATGTTTCCTTCCTGTATGTAAGGGCAATTAGACTAGGGGACCAATTTTAATTAAAATTTCCAAGCAGTCCTTGAAAAGATGTTGGGCAAGATGGAGAAACAGAACTTCCTTCATTGAGGAATACAAATAACACAGTAACCCATTGTTCCCGGCCCTGTCGTTGGATACACAATACATGATGCCAGTGCCAATAAACCAAATTCTGACCAATTTTCAAGCAGTGATACTTCACATTTACTCTTACTTCTCTGCCAAAAGCTCTCCCCAAGTTCATGGTGAGGCCCAGCCTTCACTTCAGTTACATATCTCAGCCTACTACAATAGGCCTATTAACTCTTCCCCTTCCTTTTCTTTCCCCCACATTTTTTTTTTAATTCTTGGCAAAACTAGATTGACAAAAAGCCTGCCCTTCCACCTAAAATGGGGCCACCTTCTCCTAGCTTCATCAGTGCTTGTCTGGGTGTGAGACACAGGGTGGGAAACCGGCAGTGCTGGTACAACAACAGGCTGATGTCTCTGCACCAGCCTGGTGCTTGCCAGATGTTTTAGACCACAGCTCCCATCAACTCCCAGCCAGCACAGCTGTAGTACAAAAACCTCCTAGAAGGCACCAGGTTGGCGAAAGCTTCCCTGCACCTGGCTCAATGCCTTTTGTTAGGAAAAGGCCGTTGCTAAGGCAGCCACCTCCTGTATTCCACCCTCCCTCCCCCCCACTTCTGCTGCTCATAAGATGCTCCACAGTGACGTCACTTCCCACTTCTCATATCTCCCCAACCAGGGTGCCTGCATTCATCTCTGCACACCACAGAGCTCCTTCTTTTCCTTCAGGAAGAGAGGAAGTTAAGTAGAAAGAGTGCCCTGCCCCAACGCCTTCTCTGCCCTACTTCCTTTCTCTTTGTGGCATTCCCATCACCATCACCTCCTCTCACCCTGAAGGACAACAATGTGCAGAGGGGCTGCAGGCAGCAACCTCTCACTCTTCTCCCTCCTGCCTCCCAGAATTTTCCATCTTCAGTTGGTCATCTGAGCAGCACTTCCAAGCACCAGCCAGCGAGTTGCCTACTGGGTGTAGGTCCCATAGAGATATATAGCTAGCGACTGAGGAAGATTCTTCTCCTAGTGTGGGAGAACCTCCTACATGGCCAGATTCCCCCATCATCTCCATGAAGGACACATTTCTGGAAACCAGGCCTACCCTCCCAAACGGAACAACGTTCGCTCCTCATCTTTCCTTGTTGACAAATTGATTCTGGAAACACAAGAGACCCTCTAGCGCCGATTCCTCCATTGCCTTTGGCCTGTGTGCCTGTACATTTCTTCCTATTAGCTTCCCTCATTCCCCTCATTTCTCACCCACCCTTGAATTTCACAACCCCTGGTTTCTTTTTCTTCCTTGCATTATCTCCCCCCTTTTTTTAATTATCTCCCCCCACCTTCCCAAGCATATTGCTGTCCTCTGTTGCCACACTGCCTGCCTGAAGCTGTAGTGATCATCTTAAGCACCATTTCCAGACGGGCTAACAATTCTATTAGACATAAGATGCTAATAATACGAGGTTTCGTTTCTGTTGTTGCTGGGAAGCCATCCACCTTCACGGAACAGTTCCACCTCATCCCCTCGCCATCCTCTCTCCATCTTAGGGGACGCAGGATGGTCTTTCCACCTCCACCCTCGGGCGGGGGGGGGGGGGTTCCTCGCCCGCCTCCCCTGGCAGCCCAAGGCGCTCTTTACCTGCAGACGGTGATCAGGTTTTTCCTCTCCACGGCGATGTTCCTGGAAGAGGCTTTCTTCGAAGACAGCCCTAGCGCCATGGTCGACTGGAGGCAGTTCGGTTCCATCCAGGGGAGAGACGCTCTGGGTCCTCCGGGTGGCGCCCCCTCCTCTTCCTCCTCCTCCCCCTCCTCCCCACCCCCTCCCCTCCCCCTGCCTCTCCTCCCTGCCCTCCCCCAGAAGACGAGGCGTTGGGTCAGCCTTCTCCAGGATCGGATAGCACGGAAGTATCGCCCGCCTCTCTCTCGTCCTAAAATTAGCTCCAGCCCCCTGCTTGGAGGGCGAGAGCGAACAGCGAAAGATGGGAGGATGGCCGGGAGGAGCTCTCCTTGGTCCTGATGGAAAACAGGCGCCTCCTCCTCCCGATGGGAAGCCAGCCCCTCTCGCCAATGACGTGATGGGCGGATGAGAGGGAAAGGGGAGCAGCCGGGAAGGGAAGGGAGGAAGACAGCGTCGGAGGAGAGGAGGACCTCATGTCGCCTGGAACAGGGAGGGGAAAGTCTGCCTTAGATGCATTCCACTCTCTCCTCTGCTCACTGATTCCAGCACGGTGCGTTATGCAGACGCAGCTCACCCATTCCCTACAACAGCCCTGCGAGGTTGGCTTTTAAAAAAGATAAAAATGGCCCTGTCAGAACGGAACACAAGGACCCTGATCCCCACCTCACGGTATTTTGATGCCTGAGGCAAATGTGTGTGTACACACACACATTCACACACATATAGAATCATATAAATCTTCTTGCCCAACGTAGGGCACAAGCCTGAGATTAAGAGTCTCCTGCTCTACCAACTGAGCCATCTATCCACACACACACACACACACACACACACACACACACAATATATATACAAATTGCTTTCCTCACCGTGATTAACGTAAGGGCACGCACCTTATAACCTGTGAGAAAGCTGTCCCGTAAAAGTCCACCTGGAAATGGGAAAGGTACAAGAACATGGTATTTATTATTAGTTCAAAATGAGGAACTTTCCAGGAGTTACATCTGCCTGTCTCTCATTCTGCTCTTTTTACTGGCACCCAAGCCCGCTGTCTGAGGTAACCACTTTGCCTCACCTCAGTGTCTCTGACTAAAGTGAAAAATGGCCTCTTGCCCAGGGGCTATTAATGAAATGGAGGAAGGGCATGGATTTCGTTTATTTAATACATTTATATCCAAGGAGCTGAAATCAGCATACTTGGCTCTCACCTGCCCATTTTGTCCTCACAACAACTCTGTGAGGTAGATTATTAGGCAGAGAGATCATGACTGGCCCAAAACTACCCTGGTTGTGTCGGGATTTAAATCCTGGCCTCCGAGGTTGTAGTTTGACACTCTAACCATTTCGCCACAATAGCTCTCTAAGTTGAACTTAGGTCTCTGGGTTACTTGCTTTTGCCAGATTCATATTGGTTTAAATTGTCTAGACAATGACATCCGATAAATAGCAGTCCTATCAGGTTACAGATTCAATAGTCTTTAGCACAATCTAAAACTTTGTTTGTTTGTTTGTTTTGCAAAGAGATGCTGGTGCTCTCTCTCTCTCTCTCTCTCCCTCCCTCCTCCCTCCCTCCCTCTCTAAACACACACAACATGTGTTCCTGCACATGCAGGCTGATTGGAGAAGAGGACCTCTGAACACAAGCAGAGTGCTTCCCGTGGCTGAGTCACCAATGGCAGATCATTAAAATGGGCTCTTGCAGAACAGCACACTCAGAGGAAATAAACAGTGTGCATCCATTTCAAGTCACGGTTACATTTATAAAGAAAGCTTTGTGTTCTGTTTTGCTTTGTTAATCTACTACCTTTGCAGTTAACCAACAGGAGAAGGAAAGAGTTTGTTTCTCTCCTCCTACTGGGGACTGTTTTTGAGCACACACAAAAAGTCTCTTTAAAATTGGGTGGGTTTTTTTTTTGTTTTCCTTTGGGAATCCCCCCCCTTTACCTTTACTGTCTGACTGCTACGCTTGTGGTCAGCAAAATAACCCCCCCAGGTCTGTTCAACTTACCCTGAGGGTGTTTGTTTGACCTTGCTTATTTATTTATTTTCCCCGGTAATTGTAGGCTGAGCTATTTGCTGTGCACCCACTTGAGAGCATGTATATCTTGTTCACTCCTGCTCTCTGCTGGTGGAGTTCAGTATAATCTGAATTTCTTCCAAGGAAGTGGGGGGACGGGGGACGGCCGACTGTCTCTCCAGAAGGAAGATTCTGCCTCCAAATGGAGAAAAGGGTGAATTCTTCTGCTTCCTCCCAACTGCATAGGCACAGCCACTAGGACTGCTAGTTGAGCAGGGGGCAAATGGAAGGGAAACGGCCTGCTTTGCTTGCAACAGCAGGCTTGGTCGACAGCTGAAGCTTTTCATGGCATGAAGATGATAATCTATACTGTCTGTGCATCAAGCTGCTTTTAAAGGTGCAGGCACCAGGAAAGGCTCAAAAGTTGGGAACCCACTCATTCCCAGGGTGGAAGGCGCAGCGTTTAGAGTGAGGATTGGCTCATTGGAGCTTTGCCCCGGACCGTGGCTTTTATCTTCTTATGTAGGAAGCTGCCTTATACAATTGCTCCATCTAGCTCAGTATGGTTTACAGTGACTGTACCAAATGGTGTGAAGCCATATCATTGCTCCATCAGTTTTATCTGCAGTAGCTCTCCAGGGAATCAGGCGGGTCTTTCATCACATCCCTACCCGGATCATGCTGGGGGTTGAACCTGGTTCCTTCTGCATGCAATGCATGTGTCCTGTCTCTGAGCTATATAGCTCTTCTTCTTTTATTGCAACCTGGAACATGCCATAATAGAGATGCCTGGATGTTATTTCTCTGCAGCCACTGAGCAATGACCATAACTGGCCAACACTCAAGGAAACAGAGAGTCAGATCAGTTTCCCATTCAAGCTGAGCTCCAACACCCCCTTCTTCTGAGTGCAAAATGAGCCCTGGCACCATAGCACAGCATGAGCTAATGGTGCCTCATCATTTCCACATAATTTTTTGGACTGCAGAGAAAGGAGGGAGGGAAGCAGGGAGGTGCCCGGCTCCTGCTGGCCTGGCTGGCTACTGGAAGATAAAGCAGCCACTGGAAGAGGCTATTCCTCAGAGATAGGCCTAATCATAAAGCACCTAGTTGCAGGGGGAGGAGACGGGCACCGCCCAAGCCCATCCATTTCCATGCTCACGCAAGGCTTGGCGCATCTCCCTGTCGCTTCTTTTCAAATACGTTGCTTCTTTTCAAACACCCCAGGCAAAATCTAATTGGCTGCATTTGCTCACCGCATAGTTCAAACCCATCCAATGACAAGAGCCTCTTCTTTACTCTCTCAAAGGAAAAGAAGGGACCTGGAAAGTGCATTTCAGTTGACTAGAAGTATGCTGGTGTCCCTCCCTCCTTAAAAAAGCAAAACAAAACCCTGCCTGATTATTGTAGTTCTAGTCAGTGTGGCATTCACATTGACCACCCCCTGCCACCTCTGCAGCCTCCTTGCCCACCCATCAACCCTTAAGCTTTGCCAGATCACATCACTGCAGTGCAAAGTTTTAGTAGGTGCTGTCACTGCCGCGGTCATTTGTGGTGCCTTTTATATTATTATGGTGGATTGGTTATCATAAAGTTGTTTTTATATAGCATTTTGTGAAGCTGTGGTTCTTTTATAATTAAGAGTAGTCTAAAAGTTTCAGCAAAATGAATGAATGAATGCAAACCATAACATGCAGAACACCATTACAGTGGTACCTTGGGTTATAGACGCTTCAGGTTACAGACTCTGCTAACCCAGAAATAGTACCTTGGGTTAAGAACTTTGCTTCAGGATGAGAACAGAAATCGCGCGGCGGCAGCGGGAGGCCCCATTAGCTAAAGTGGTACCTCAGGTTAAGAACAGTTTCAGGTTAAGAACAGACCTCCAGAAGGAATTAAGTTCTTAACCCAAGGTACCACTGTAGTTTAAAAGTTTCAGCAAAATAAATGAATGAATGAATGAATGCAGTTACAGATAGGTAGCCGTGTTGGTCTGCCATAGTCAAAACAAAAAAATTTTCTTCCAGTAGCACCTTAAAGACCAACTAAGTTAGTTCTTGGTATGAGCTTTCGTGTGCATGCACCATCTGAAGAAGTGTGCATGCACACGAAAGCTCATACCAAGAACTAACTTAGTTGGTCTTTAAGGTGCTACTGGAAGGAATTTTTTTTGAATGAATGCAAACCATAACATGCAGAACTCCATTAATAATATTCATGGGGCTTTAGACCTAGGAACACTACACCTGACACCTTCCTCATTGCCCAAAGAGCTGGTGTGCTGTGATGGTTAAGAGTATTGACAAGGTTCAAATCTCCACTCCTTCGGCCAGTTGCTGTCTCTCAATCTAACTTCCCCTACAGGGTTGTTGTGAGGAGAAAATGAGGAGGGAAGAACCCTGTACAATGCCTTGAGCACCTTAGAGGAGGAATTTGGTATAAAATAAATAAGTAAAACCACACAGCCTTTCCTGTCCATAAGCTTTATGTATAATTTAACCCTGTCATATTCCTCCCCTTTTTTATCCTTTCCCCAAATGTGCATCATTTCTTCGGGTCCCTGATTTTCACGCCGCAGCCAGTTTTGCCTTGTGGTTTTTTTTAGCAGCTTTGACTAATCTACCTACCCCTTCTTTCTCCCTCCTTCCTATCTTACAGACCTCATCACCTTGTCTTCAGAGTCCTCAGTCCTATTCACTCCTCATGCTTCACTTCCCTGCCTTCTCTGCTCTTGACCTCAAGCCTCATTCTAACTTTCCTTCCTGTACTCTCTTTCATTCCCTGTTGGTACATGAATACGTCACTTCCCTACCTCCCAATCCTCATTCAACCTCTGTATGAAGTTGTAGTTCCTGTCAAATCGACAACTTTCTATGCCACCCTTCACCCAAGGATCACAGGGCAGTTTACAATATAAAAACACAAATACAGAACATAGTAACAATAAACAAACAAAAATACCCCAACGCATGGTTTAAGAGGCCATAGGTAGTTTAATTAGCCAAAGGCTAATTGCATAATCAGTATTAGAATTCAACTAAAGTTCACCTTGGTTTCTATTTGAGTGAGCTTTCTTCTCTCATTATTGCTACCAATATGGTTGCCAACTGACCAGTACAAAGGCTCAGTCTCTTCTCAGTGCTGGATTACCCAACAGGCAGACTAAGCGTGTGCTTAGGGCACCAGCAAAGCAGGGGCACACAAACACACAAAATTGTTTGGGAAAGATTTAGTGCTCAATCAGAGCAAATGGCAATGGATGAGCTCTTCGATTAGCTAGTCACTGTAAGGGTTATTTTGTGCTGGTTTCAATTGTGTTTTATGTTTTATTGTTGTAGGTGCCCTGATATTTTATGATACAGTGGAGCTCTGGCTAGTGGTTGAGATGCCCTTGCTGGTAAAAAGGTAAAGGTACCCCCGACTGTTAGGTCCAGTTGTGGACAACTCTGGTTACGCGCTTATCTCGCTCTATAAGCCGAGGGAGCTAGTGTTTGCCTGCAGACAGCTTCCGGGTCATGTGGCCAGCATGACTAAGCCACTTCTGGTGAACCAGAGCAGCGCACGGAAACACCGTTTACCTTCCTGCCAGAGCTGTACCCATTTATCACTTGCACTTTGACGTGCTTTCGAACTGCTAGGTGGGCAGGAGCTGGGACCTAACAACAGGAGCTCACCCCGTGAACAGGAGCTCACATTGCGGGGATTTGAACTGCCGACCTTCTGATCGGCAAGCCCTAGGCTCTGTGGTTTAGACCACAGCGCCACCCGTGTCTCGCCCTTGCTGGTACTTGGCTCCAATTAAACAATGAGTAAGCCACCAGAAAGAATGCATATCACTGTGCTGTGTTGCATTAGAAGTTGATGCACTCACTTATCCAGGGGGATTCAATGGGTATAATAGTTGTTTGTTTAGTGTTTCCTGTAACTGTATGATGCATTTGAGTCTTGAATAGATAAATAGATGATAGATAGATGATAGATAGATAGATATAGATAATAGATAGATAGATAGATAGATAGATAGATAGATAGATAGATGATAGATAGATAGATGATAGAGACACTACCCTTCATTCTAGTTAGAAATGAAAGGTGGCATACAGCAAATAGTGTCAGCATGAAACTCCAGTAGTTGATATGTGGAACATGCACGTGCTCATTCATTACATTTTGCAAGGGATCAGAAGTTTTGTTCACTTGAGATAAGAATATACCCTTTTACCGGGCCTCCTCTCAGACTTCAGCTCCACTTAGATTAGCAAATACCCCTGATGGCCATTTTGGATCCCCAATTCACAAATGCCAGCTTGGCAATATTAAGTGATCACGTGGCATTAAACCAGGAGCAGCAATTCCATGGCAGAGAGTGTGCTTTGAATTTAGCTGGAGCCCAGTAACGGAGCAAATGTTCTGCATGCAAAAATAAAGCCCAGGTTCATTCGAGTTAGGATCTGCACGATATCCTACAGAACCGCTAGCAGTGGCTCCGCTTGGACAAATGGCCTCACCTAGTACAAAGCAGCATACTAAGAGCCTAATTTCACCCACTGGCCTCTCCAGTTAGGCAGTGCCAGAGAGCAAGGACTGTGAAATAGACCCCCTGCTTTCAGGCAGTGCTTATTGTATGCCATTTCTCATCCGCATACAATGAATATTGATCAAATATGACAGAGACAAGCCAAATGGATGTTGTATTTTATTTGGTCATTAAGGGTGTTCAAGACGTTTCCTAGTTCAGAGACATGTCTGAAGCATTATGGTATGTTCTATTTTGACAAAAATCTAAGAGTGGTCTGATTACGTACACTGAATTATTCCTCAGTAATTGTGGTGATAGTGAAAGATACAGGAAATTGAATGCAGATTTCAAAAAAATAGCAAGGAGAGACAAGAAAGCCTTCTTAAACGAGCAATGCGAAGAAATAGAGGAAAACAGCAGAATTGGAAGAACCAGAGATCTGTTCAAGAAAATTGGAGATATGAAAGGAACATTTCATACAAAGATTACCATAATAAAGGACAAAAGTGGAAAGGACCTAACAGAAGCAGAAGACATCAAGAAGAGGTGGCAAGAATACACAGAGGAATTATACCAGAAAGATATGGATGGCTCGTACACCCCAGGTAGTGTGGTTGCTGACCTTGAGCCAGACATCCTGGAGAGTGAAGTCAAATGGGCCTTAGAAAGTACTGCAAATAACAAGACCAGTAGAAGTGATGGTATCCCAGCTGAACTATTTCAAATTTTAAAAGATGATGCTGTCAAGGTGCTACACTCAATATGCCAGCAAGTTTGGAAAACTCAGCAGTGGCCAGAGGATTGGAGAAGATCAGTCTACAACCCAATCCCAAAGAAGGGCAGTGCCAAAGATTGCTCCAACTACTGCACAAGTGCACTCATTTCACACACTAGCAAGGTTATGCTTAAAATTCTACAAGGAAGGCTCAAGCAGTATGTGGACCAAGAACTCCCAGAAGTGCAAGCTGGATTTAGAAGAGGCAGAGGAACCAGAGACCAAATTGCAAACATGCGCTGGATTATGGAGAAAGCTAGAGAGTTCCAGAAAGACATCTACTTCTGCTTCATTGACTATGCAAAAGCCTTTGACTGTGTCGACCACAGCAAACTATGGCAAGTTCTTAAAGAAATGGGAGTGCCTGATCACCTCATCTGTCTCCTGAGAAATTTCTATGTGGGACAAGAAGCTACAGTTAGAACTGGATATGGAACAAATGATTGGTTCAAAATTGGGAAAGGAGTACGACAAAGCTGTATATTGTCTCCCTGCTTATTTAACTTATATGCAGAATTCATCATGTGAAAGGCTGGGCTGGATGAATCCCTAGCCGGAATTAAGATTGCCAGAAGAAATATCAACAACCTCAGATATGCAGATGACACAACCTTGATGGCAGAAAGTGAGGAGGAATTAAAGAACCTTTTATTGAGGGTGAAAGAGGAGAGCGCAAAATATGGTCTGAAGCTCAACATCAAAAAAACGAAGATCATGGCCACTGGTCCCATCACCTCCTGGCAAATAGAAGGGGAAGAAATGGAGGCAGTGAGAGATTTTACTTTCTTGGGCTCCATGATCACTGCAGATGGTGACAGCAGCCACAAAATTAAAAGACGCCTGCTTCTTGGGAGAAAAGCAATGACAAACCTAGACAGCATCTTAAAAAGTAGAGACATCACCTTGCCAACAAAGGTCTGTATAGTAAAAGCTATGGTTTTCCCAGTAGTGATGTATGGAAGTGAGAGCTGGACCATAAAGAAGGCTGATCGCCGAAGAATTGATGCTTTTGAATCATGGTGCTGGAGGAGACTCTTGAGAGTCCCATGGACTGCAAGAAGATCAAACCTATCCATTCTTAAGGAGATCAGCCCTGAGTGCTCACTGGAAGGACAGATCCTGAAGCTGAGGCTCCAATACTTTGGCCACCTCATGAGAAGAGAAGACTCCCTGGAAAAGACCCTGATGCTGCGAAAGATGGAGGGCACAAGGAGAAGGGGACGACAGAGGACGAGATGGTTGGATAGTGTTCTCGAAGCTACGAACATGAGTCTCACCAAACTGTGGGAGACAGTGGAAGACAGAAGTGCCTGGCATGCTCTGGTCAAGTGTTTTGGCAGCTGAATCTTACCTCAGCACTGCATATGCGGAAGCATCCTCCACCATACCTAAGGACAGCAGGCCATGTAGCCTACAGACCTATGTTTTCCAACACCTCAGCAGAAGCAGAACCCATCCCCAGCATCTGCCGCCTGAGGTGGCTGCCTTAATCCAGCTAATGATAGGACCGGCTATGGAGAGGGAGGCTATTCCTTACTTAATTTCTTGCTGTCTTCCTTATCGAAACTTCCCCACCACCGCCATGAAACTGTTGTATGTCTGAGGTAAAACCTGCCAGTATTGTATGGGTACCTATATAATTATTCACTGCCAAGTGAATAGCAGCGTAGGAAAGGCAGTCCAGATTGAGAAAACAACACATGGCAAATTATTGGCCCCCTCACCTGGCTGTATGGCCTGACAGGATCCAGAGTGAAGGGGCAATGAAACAGCACTGGTGCCTTTTCTTTTTTCAGGGAATGGGGGGATGCCGAAGATTATCCCATGTCTCATCTAGTGTGGCCCTAAGATTTCTTAAAAGGCAGCGTGCTTACACCTGTCACTCATCTTCTAATAAATATCTGAAAGGTTGCTTCCTTCTCTCCAAAACCCTTCCAGACATTAAGATCAGCAGAGGGGGGGGCCTCTTGGTAGTTCCAGAAGTTCCCTCAGAAGTTCAGAGGGTTGTAGAGAGGGCATTCTTTGCGGCAGCCCCTAAGCTGAAGAACTCCCTCCCCACAGAGGCACATCTGGCTTCTTCTCAACTCAGCAAATGCTGAAGACACACCTCTTAACTCTGGCTTTTGATGTGTATTTTCAGGGCTCACCTAAGTGGCTTCAGCCTTGTATACCTAAAGGAGCGTCTCCATCCCCGCCATTCAGTCCAGACACTGAGGTCCAGCTCTGAGGGCCTTCTGATGTTTCTCTCATTGCAAAGTTACAGGGAGCCAGGCAGAAGGCCTTCTTGGTAGTGGCACCCACCTTGTGGAACACTCTTCCATCAGATGTCAGGGAGATAAAGAGCTATACAACTTTAGAAGACATCTCAAGGCGCTCCTGTACAGGGAAGTTTTAAATGTTTGATGTTTTATTAAGTTTTTACATCTGTTGGAAGCCACCCAGAGTTACTGGGGCAACCCAGTCAGATGGACAGCATATAAATAATTAATAAAATAATAAAATAAAATAAAATAAAATAATGGTAATGGTAATGATTCCTGTGACTTTAATCTGCTTTAACTGTTTATAGTTCTGGATTTTAAACTGTAACCGGTTCTGGGACCTACTGGTGAAGGATGGATAACAGATTTGACAACAACAACAACAACAAGAACAACATGTGCAGGCACAGGGGTGTGATGAGTGTGAGATTCTACAGGACAGGACAGACCACTCCCTTCTTGAATGAACCATGCTTCCAAGAACATTTACCAGAATCCTTTGCAAGGCACAGGAAGCTCGTGACAGCTGAGGTGCTCCCTTCCCTAATCTAGTCATCCCACTTTTCTCCCTCTTTGCTGCTGCTCTCACATGGTTTTGAACATAGTAATCTCAGCAATGGGGCTTTACAGACTTTACAATTCTATGATTTCGTACATAAATCCCTTTCATCTCATTTTCACATTGGTCTGCAAAAATTTTTTTGTGTAAAAAAAACCCTGCATAATATTTTGCATAAAATACTATTCAAATAGTATATATATTCCATCACAAAATACATTTAATTAATTAAATGGGATCTGTGGGGAAAGCCTTGTTTATTGTGTCATGGCCACCAGAAGTCCATCTTGTTAGCTATGTGGCAACGGGCCTTCTTTGTGGTGGCACCTACCCTATGTAGGAGCCTCACTTTCAGAGATTAGGCCGGCACCAACAGCTAAGTGCTTTTACCATCCATCAGAGGATCCTCTTTTCACCCAAGCATTCTCTAGCCACCAATCACAGTACTTCAGCACCTTCAACAGCTGAAAATTTATGGTTTTCAAACACTTTCTGCTGGTGTTTCGTTGTAATGTTTTTTTATAGCAATACTGCTGTCTGATGGTTGTTAATGCTTTGGTAGCCACTGAATTAAAATGACCTAAGAAACAAACTTTTTTTCTGTTCTTTTTAAGCTCATGCCTAAGTCTGTGATGTCTGAAGGATAATTGCATTGGTCTGGGAGGCGCAGATCAAGTTTGCACCGTTAACTCGAATTCGTCAAGCATCCCTAAGTGCACTAAAATATTCAGAACTGTAGCCATTTACATAGAACTTGATTAAACCATTCTAATATATGGAGCTTTACTTTTTCCCCAGGCCCTGTGCTTTGGTTACAGTTATGTGCTTCTACATTTAACTGAAGCTTTGCCAGACAGTTGAGGCCTTGCATACATCAGACATACATGCAACCTGTATGTGCTTCTAAGTAGAACACTGCTTCTGATTATTTCAAGTACAGGTAGGTAAAATGCACCCGTGAGAACTCATTCAAAGTTAATAAGGTCCAGACAGATACAGTTCCTGCCTTGCTTTCATCTTTACTTTCCTCTTCTAGCAGCCATTTCAGCTGAAAGCTGTGAACGGTGCTCATCAGCCTCCAGCCAAAAGAGGGAATCCTCACGAGAAACTTTTTTTAAATGAAAAAAACCACATCAATCCAAAAGGAAAACACCAGTGACTCTATTTGTGAGGGTTCCCCCTTCTTCCCCCACCCCTCCACCCCCAGCAGAGGAATTCCCCTTGAGATCTGTAAACAAGTTTATCTCGAGGATACGAAGCTGAGAAGGCAACGTGACCCAGGAGGACCAAGCGCTCATTGAGGAAGAAGAGGTGGCCTTGCTTGGAATCGCTCGAAACTTACGGGACCTTTCTAATGTTGGTGAGACCAGTCCTGGTGAGATGGGAGGGGCAAGCCAGCAAAGTTCAAGAGCACGGATGGGTAGCAGGGAGGTTGCACCTCATGGTAACTCCAGATAATGTTGTTTACTGGTCCTTCGGGAAAAAAGTTGCATCTAGACCCACCAGGAACACCCCTGATGCCAGGTGTCACTGCAAGATTAAAGCAGCAGCCATGAGTCAGGACTTTGAAGCTCCTCTGGAGAGCTCTCTCGTCTCATTACCGCCTGTTGCAGGCTGTAGGGAACCGCTAAGGAGAGAGGGGTTCCACGGAGCAGCAGAAAGACCCCTGGCTTGAACCTTCTCTGCCTTCCCATCGAGCTCTCTCTGCAAGCATACAGGTAGGTAACCTTATACAATAAGTTGGTTCTTCAAGGGAGCCTTTGGATGGAGGGGGTTGAGGGTGGAGATTGCAGGACATGGAAGGGAGGGCAATGTGAGAGGAGGGAGAAGAGGCTGCTCTTGGAAGGGGCCAAGGAACCCTTTGAGAAGCTTGGTGCCAACAAAAAAACCCAGTTGGCCATGCTTGCTGTGACTGATGGAAGTTGTAGTTCCCCATACCTTCTTCAGAGAATTTAATCTAAATACCCCCCCCAAAAAAAATCTCAAGGAGGTTTGAGGAGCCTCCAACAATTTTTCTCCACCAGCTGTTTGGTCTTTGCTTGGACTTCTGAGGCATGTCCCACCTTTGCTTCTCTCTCTTTCTAAGGAAAGTAGCTGCAGGTTACTGCTTCTTTTTCTTTTCCTGCCAAGAAAGGTACCTGCTTTGTGTGCTTGCAAAAGTTGGTTGGTTTCCTCTTTGCGATGTGCAGCTCCTTGTTTCTGGTGTGGGTCTGCAAGCTGTCGACAGCATCCTTTTCAATGCTCTTGTCTTCAAAAGGAGGGGGTGGAGGTTACAGTGTACAAACTCTTCTGTAATGAAATGTTGGGATACTTTATGCAAGGTTGTCAATGTTTAAGAGCTATGAATGTCACTTTTGGACAAACAAGGAGTTTGTAAGAAGTTAGCATCTCTTTTCCATTGATGCTTTCCTATGAGGATAATGAAATTGCCTTGCTGGATCTGACCAAAGGTCTGTTTAAGAGTCATGCCTACCTCAGAGTAAGTCCTACTGTACTCCTTGGGGCTTATTTCTGAGGTGACACATATAGGATCAGACTGTTACTCCAACCCCCTGTCTCTGAACAGTGACCGCTAGATTAAGAACATAAAAACAGCCCTGCTGAATAAGTCCAACGACCCATCCAGTCCTGTTCTCACAATGGCCAATCAGATATTTATGGGAAGCCCAAAAGCAAGACCTTAGTGCAACAGCACCTTCCTTGGCTGCAGCTTCCAACAAAGGAGGCAGAATATATCCATTGTGGCCAAAGTACTCTGGGAAGTTTGTAATCAACCAACTCTCATAATTGATACACTTATCCCCTGTGAATTCATATTCCCTTTTGCAAAACCTGTCTAAGCAAATGGTCGTCATCTCCAAATGTTTTTGGAATTCATTCCAGAAGTTAAAGACATTGGTGTTGTGGGAAGAAAGGCTTCCTTTAGCGTGTCCTGAACCTAATGCTTATCAAATCCATTGGATTACTCTGTGATCTATTTTGGGGTGTGTGTGTTGTGGGTGCTGGATGATTTTTGTCTCTTCACTTTCTCTGCACCGCCATGTATTTCTCTCCATCCCTAGCTGACTTTAAAATCATGGATAGAGAACATGTGGTAATAGATACTGGACTCCAACTCCCATGAGCCTCAGTCAATGGTCTGCAATGATGGGAGTTGTAGTCCCTCCAGCAACCCAGCTTTAGACCGTGTCTAAAGCTACATTTGCATGGAACATGCTCCAATGCCTGATCTTTTTAAGCTGTGCTTCTCTTTTTAGCTTCACCAGCTGTACAGTACCTTTTTTATCAGATGATGGAAATGGAACTGCCTGGTGCTCTTGTTGCATATAATAGGTGTTCCATAGAGACATAGTTGTCTAGTGACTAGGCTTAGCAATAGGCATATTCTGACTGAAGTCATGGATCTCTTAAAAAAAATAAAAATAAAAGGTAGGCGAGAGATGTTTTGGAGATATCTGCCAATAGATCACAGCTGGTTTCCAGCATAGGAAGCTGCCTGGTGATGAATTGGACCATTGGTTCATGTAGTTCAGTATTGTCTACACCAGCAGTGGGGAACCTTTTTCGGTCTGAGGGCCACCTTCCTCTCTGTGCAACTTTCCAAGGGCCACATGCCAAAGGTGGGTGGAGCCAGAGGCAAACATGGGCGGAGCAACAAATGTAAGTTTCTCCACATACCCCTCTCTGTCCTCCATGCAGGCAACCAAGATGCATTATCTGAGTTCAAAGACACATCCCAGTCATGTGACTGAAGAGTGGGTGTGGCCTGGGGAGAGTCAAGAGCAGCTTTTCTCAACCTTGGGTCAACAGATGTTCTTGAGCTACAACTCTCTTCATCTCTGACCTTTGGCCATGTTGGATAGGAATGATGGGAGTTGTAGTCCAGCACCATCTAAGGACCCAAGGCTGAGAAAGGCTGGTTGACTCTAGAGGGCCAAATAGAGAAGGCTGCATCTGCCCCCCACCAAGCCTAACATTTTCCCAACAGATCTACACTGGCTGGCATTGGTGCTCCAGGATTTCAGATGGGAATGTTCCCAGCCCTACCTAGAGACATTTGGAAATGATCCCAGGCCCTTCTGCATGCTCTAACACTGAGCTATTCCTGCTTTCGATATCTCTTAGCATCTATTAGTCCAGATTGCAGAAGGAAACAGAGACATGATGACTGAGAACAGGACAAACTTGGCTCTCCAGCTGTTTTGAGATTACAGCTTCCATCAACCCTGGCTAACAGGACCAGTGGTCAGGGATGATGGGAATTGTAGTCCCTAAACAGCTGGAGGTCCAAGTTCGGCCATCACTGACCGAGGGTTACGAGGTGAAAAACTTCCATATGGGCATGCTTGGGAACTGTAGAAGGAAGGAACTGTTGCTTGCTCATGCTGGCTTTAGCTGAAGGTAGAAGAAGCCAAGCTTGCCAATGCAGCAGTTGGGCAGGGATCTAGAGTGAGGTATGGGATGGTCTTCTGTATGAGGATTTGGCAGGGGGTGGAAGGGAGTCTGAGCATCAACCCATCTAGAAATTATAAAGTGGAGGGAAAACAGGAGAATTGCTTGACTCACAGAGCTGAGCAATACTCTGTGGGCCATCATATTCAATGCCTTGTATTTAAATGGGACTGTGTGCCTATAAAGCATCCCAACATGCACCTGTTCAGTCTTCCCTTTGTACACTTGCCAATGAAGGGGGCTCTGCAGCAGCAGGATCCCAAGGAGGCTTAGTCCATTGCAGCATTGCTCTTGCAGCTCCATCAGCTGGTGCATAAGGAGCTCAGCCCAGCTTGCGCAGGAGGAAAAAGATAAAGTTTATCTAAGGTGTGGTACCATAGAACTCCATTAACTTAATATGCAGTCCCTCAAAGCTCTTCTTTTTAAAAAAGCCAAATTAGGTATTACATAAAAGCTCAAATCGTGGACTGGGGCATTTTGTGCATATTGATTAGCATTTATCTGGGGTTTTTTGGGGGAGGAGGAAGTTTATAATTTGCATCACCAGGGCAACATTCCTTATAGAGCTTCTTTTCTTAAAATGAGAGCTGTGGTTGCTCAAGTCGATGTGGAAGCCACAGGGACCCTCTAAACTGGAAGCCAATTTTGCAGGGGTGGGGCCAAAGCTTAGATATGATTACAGTTTCTCAATGGGACCAAGGATTTTGCACATGCCCAGAGACACTCAGTAAATTGCTTCGTGTGATTCCAGGGCTGAACTCCTGGCAAGAGAAACCAGGTTCTGGGTCTAAGCCCTGCTGAGCCCTGCTTTGAATTATATCTTGCCTTCCTCATAGACTGGCTGGTACAGCAAGGCGAATAGGGCTTGGGTGTGCATAAGAAGTCCCTGAGGTTTGAATAGTGATCAGGAGAAATACATCAGCGTCCGCGTTTTTATGCAAACCTACCCAACTTGCACTTTCCAAACCAATAGTGAATGAAAATGCAACTTTGAAACTTGAATTTTGAAATTTGCACCCTGAATGTTGTTCTCCAAACAAAGAATGTACATTAGAGGAAGGTGCAGAATTTCACTAATATAGTTAAAATAATGTGCAAAATGCATCATATTATGGTTAAATTGCTTGTAAAAATATATATTTTTGTGACCTCTGCATGGTTCCCTCCTGGCCGTTCTGCTGTGCCCTCATAAATGTTGGGGCTAGCAGCGCAGGAGAGAGCAATCTCTGTGGTAGTCCAGAAGTTGTGGAATTCTCCCTCCCCCCTGCTGCCAGCAAAAATAGTGTTTCTGGCACCGCTATTATGCAGATACATCTCTTTACCTCGGTTGAGGTATAGACATCTAATTTGTTTTAAACAGTTTTTAATATTGCATTCTTAAACTGCTTGAACCTGATCGGGTGGTGAAGGGTTGGCAGGAAATCATTTTTTTAAAGATTAATTTATAATAATATCTTAGCCAAAAATTGCAGACATGAAAATGTATATTAGATAAAGGGCTCAAGGAAATGCCATTGAATTTTCATGTAGAGAACGGAACTGAAATTTGGAAAAATATTGGTTTCCCAATTTTTGAACCAAATTCTTAGTTCGTAGCTCAGCCTGCTAGCTCTGCTAGACAGTGACTTTGCTGAGATGCTGAAGATGAGTGAGGCCCTGAACAGCCCCTGCTTTTACCCCATTGGAAATTGGACCACAAAGGGGGTGCAGAATCAAGAAAAGTCTGGTTTCTTGCAATGGCTTTTTGCACTCTCTGGCTAGGTGACTAAGCAGAGACAATTCCACTGGTATGCTAGGCTCTGGCAGCCCCCCTGACTCAGCAACTTTTGCTGAACAGCGCCTCCTAGTGCTTCAGAAAATGTATTTCAACTCAGTGTACGGTGATTAGGGGGTGTGCGGCAAATCCCATGCTAGAGATTTTTAGGAAAGGGACTGAAAATTAACCTGCTAGCATTGTTGAGATTAATAGGTCTTCATATAAATCTGCAAAGCAGCTGCACTTGAAATGCCGTATACAGTTCTGAACAAATCATCTAAAAAAAGGATATCATAGAACTGGAAAAAGGTGCAGAAAAGTGTAACAAATATGATCAGGGCCTGCTGGACACCTGTTCTATGGGGAAAGGTTGACTGAATGGGACACCATGGAAGATTATAAAATGATGCTTAATAAGAAGAATATGAATATTTTTTTCTCTTCCTCCAATCATGCAAGGTTTTTATATATATCGTATTTTTCGCTCCATAAGACGCACCAGACCATAAGACGCACCTAGTTTTTGGAGGAGGAAAACAAGAAAAAAAATATTTTGAATCTCAGAAGCCAGAACAACAAGAGGGATCGCTGCACAGTGAAAGCAGTGATCCCTCTTGCTGTTCTGGCTTCTGGGATAGCTGTACAGCCTGCATTCACTCCATAAGACGCACACACATTTCCCCTTACTTTTTAGGAGGGAAAGAGTGAGTCTTATAAAGCAAAAAATACGGTATATTGTTTGGTTTCAAAACAAGCTACACAAATACTAAAATAAATTCCCATAATAAAAAATATACAGTAAAACAATGTTAAAACATTAAAATAGAAATATATTCTAATATAAGCAGCTTGAGGTTATTCGGTTAAACTGATTGGTGGTAGATTCAGGATAGAGAAAACCCATGCACTGGCATAACTTGCCCCTCCATCTCAGGTCTCCATAAGGGACAGCTACATATTCCTCCATTGCAGGGGGTTGGACTAGATGATCCTCAGAGTCCCTTCCAACTCTATGTTTCTATGATTCTGGCTCAGCCAGCTAAACGGAAGCAGCCTGATCCAGGTGTAAGTCCCCCCAAAACAGCATTCTGCGGGCGTGATGGGAGCAAGAGCAGAGAGGCTGAATTCTAAATAGAATAAACCTGCAAACAGGAAGTGTTTAATTAAAGGCAACAGAGCCACTGCGCTTTGCCTTTCTGCATTAGGCAAGTTATGGGGCTATTACATTTTATTATTCCCAAATCAGGTCTAGGTAAACACCAGGAGCCAACAGTGGGATGCAATGGGCTGAGACCTATATTTTCTGGAAGCTCCATAAAAAGTGAGAAAACAAAGGATGGTAATTCTAGAGGAAATGGCTATATCTGAAGCAACCAGAGAGAGGATTCAAATGGTTTGCTGTTGGTTATATTCAGCTGGTTATATTCACTGTAGGGCAGAGGGGCTGTAAGGACTTGTAGCGATTGCCATGGGAGTCTCTAGGTACCATATAGACAAAGGTGGCTTCTGTTATCTTCCAAGAAAAAAGCAGGGCAGTCAATCTGCTCTTAAGTTATCTCTTCTAGGACAAAGACCCACATCTATCACTTCATGGTCCTAAACTTCCTAACTTGTTCATCTTCCTTTCGGATTTCCAACAGATCCAGCCAACCAGGGGATGTTACCTCCAGGCTGAGTGTTAGGAAGAGAACAAGAAGTACACGGAAACAGTGGACGGAAGCCCAAAGGGAATGACAGCTCAGACGCAGGTGGGGAAAAACAAAAACAAAGAGTGCACTTCTATAAGAATGTTGCGAGTGAAGCTTAAAAATGAGGACTAGCGCCTTGAACTTTGTGCAAAGAATGTCAGGTTACCCCTGTTAGGCTAACACAGAGGTTTGTGATCTGGAACACTTGATAGCGGCTTTATAGAGTATTTAAATGATTATTCCTTTTTCTTCCCCCTCCTCCCGTGCCAGGACTATGAAGCTGACATTCAGAGGGAAATTGATATTGAAGGATACGACGACCCTGCAGTGAAACACTCCAACATGTCGCTTGCAACCGAAAGCGGTGAGTAATCCAAATCCCTTGAAGAAGAAGAGAAACAAGATTTTCACAGGCCAAGCAATGCAGTGAGAAATCACATTGCAGGAGCCTTGCAAACAGCAACCTAGAATTTAGTGTTTCAGGATGTACCTGAGTAAGCTTGACTTAGATGGAATCTGGAAATAGGAACACAGACATCTTTGACAGGCGTTCCAGCTTGGAAGGAACACATGGGCTGAATTACAGTGTCCTCACATCTAAATTAATTCAAGGAAATTCAGATTGTATTGGGGTTTTCAAACTATGTTTGGAGTTTTGTCGTAAGCTTATTGAAGCTCCTCAATAAGGAGATCAGTAATGAAAGACAAGACATATTTCCTAGGAAAGGAGCTTGCTTCCACCACCTCTCTTTCCTTACAGTTTGTTACTTAGGGAGTGTCTTGGATGAATTCTAGCTAGGAATTGTGGAAAGAAATTTGCTTCGGTTTATCTTTTCATGTGAACCTACCAAATACATTGTTCCTGAAATAATGTGCAAATAGAAAAAAAACACCATCATCATTTGAATATCACACTTCTCTGAATTTTGCGATGCAGTTCTCCATTGTGCAAAAATACACATATTGGGAGGGGGTAAGTGTGCATCAAATTACATATATTAATGAAAATAAGGTGCACAAATGCATTAGGTTTAAAAAAATTGCTTGCAAAAATGCGCACATTACGCCAAAGTGCATAGAAAAATGTGTGTATTTGGAGAAATGTGTGCTGGTGAATATTTATGAGGAATTGCAAACTGATGCAGAAATGTGGCAAATTGAATTTAATTTTGGAAAAAGGAGAAAGTTAGAGAAAAAGAAATGATCACATTCAGCCCTCCCTAACTGAGCATGGCTAATTCACCCAGGACAATGGCAGAGCCAGAGTATAGTTGCCTGGCCAGTTCCTTGCTTCTTACATCAATGGAGTGTGGAATGTGCACTGGATTTCAGTGTCCTCTGCAGCGACACACAAGGTCTCCATGGCAGATGCTCAGGGAGGTTTCTCAGCAGGCAAATCATTATGGGAAGGATTCCCTGGAAAACTGCAGCAGGGACAAAGAGTTAAGTCCCCATGTGCTCCATGCCAGGGTCCCAGTCCAGAGCAGCTCCCCTCCCTCCCCCAGTACACAGGCCCCAACTATGAGAGAAGCAATTCTTAAAGGCAGAATCATGTGAGCAATCTAGTGTGTAATATTAGATTGAAATAAATATGAGTGTGAAGGGGAGATTGTGTTGCACTGAGAAGGGGCAGGGTGGGGGTGTGTGAGAAGGGATGAAGGAGGCATGTTACTTCAGGTGAATCAACTGCTAATTACTGTTTGACCTCTGAACTTGCTGTAAGAAGAATGACCTAAGGTAGAAGCAGTGGATAAGCAAAGGACCTCTTGGCTCGTCTCGCTTGTGTTTCTTGTTACTAACTACCTAAATGGTCCTGTACCCAAACTCTGAAAGATCTGCTGCAGCGCATCTCTACCTCCAAGAAATGAGCAAAGTGCTGTTGAGTCCCTGCCATTTCCCTCCCCTCTAATTTTCACTTGCTCTAACCAGTGCAGATTCACCCTAAATGCGCCTTCTTGACTCGTTCTCAGCAGCTTCCTTCCCAGTGCAAATAGAGCCTGGGTCAGATGAGCAGAGGTGGCCCTAGAATTGGGCAGAGGGAAGCAGCTGTCTCTGGTGGCAGACACAGGGGGGTGGGGAGGTGAGGAAGGTCTGTAGCAGTGAATGTACGTTGCATGCAGAAGGTCCCAGGTTCGATTCCTGACACCTCCAGATAGTGTTGGGAATCTCCAGTGCTTGAAACCTTGGAGAGCCACTTCCAATCAATGTGGGTGGACCAATGGTTTGATGTTGGCAGTCAGCTAGATGAACCAATGATCTGACTTGGTATATATAGAGGGTCATTCTGTGCCCTCTTCCCAATTCCACAGGTTGTCTTCTATGTTGGATTTATGCTCCATGGGGATTGGAGCATTCCTGAACTTGATACGTCTTAGCATTGCATTCAGTGGTAGCATTTGGGTTGTGGCAGCAGCAATGGCATTTGCTGGAAACCCGTACCCTTGTCATAAAGTGATTCTGAACAACCATACATGAAAATAAAACACAGCACATTTTGCATGCCATGTTAGGCTTGCTATTTGTGTTTGGGTTCTTACAGTTACTTTCTTAATTCCTAGTTCTTATTCACATCCCTCTTCCCTTGCAGTGGGAGAGGGCAGAATGGGGACCATGCAGGAGAGAGAAACTCTTCTATCACAGAGTTTATACCAAGGTTTCAAGGCATCCTCAGGGCCTTGTTTTCATTCAGATCCCTCTGCTCCCATCCACACAATAAACTTAAAGCATTCTTATTCTCCCCCCAAAGAATCCTGGGAACTAACAAAAATACAGCCCGTAACAAAATACAGTTCTCAGGCTTTTAATATTAATGATCAGTATCAAAAGCTTCTCTCTTAAAGTCATTGTGAAAGAAAGTGCAATAAATGATGGGAAGCACTATGCAAAACAAGAGTCACAAAAAACGCAATGCTAATCTTTTAGTAGTAAATGGCAGTGCTGCCTGGGTTGAACAGATAGTTGTTGTGCCTGTGAGCTGGACCATGTCTCTTGCTTATAATTTTCTGGTTGCTGTTTGTGTGTTCCAAGCAATGGCCTTGAGTTCTGGCATCCTCTGCTTTCCCATTCCTCAACCTGTTGTCTTGGGGCAGGAATGGTGTGCGATACAAAGAATGAAGGATAGCACTTTTCTCCTCCTCCCAGAGTCACATCCTCATCATACGTTTCAAGCACATTGTCAGTTGGTTAGAGCATGCTGCGGATAACACTAAGGTTGCAGGTTTGATCCCCGTATGGGACAGCTGCCTATTCCTGCATTGGAGGGCGTTGGACTAGATGATCTACAACTGTATGATTCTATGAAGCAACTGGCTTCCCCCAAAGAATTGGGGGCCTGTAGTTTAACCCTCACGGGGCTACAATTCCTAGCGCCCTTAACCAACTGCAGTTCCCAGGATTCCTTAAGGGTGCTAAATGTATGGTATGGATGTAGCCTGTGTTCTCTAGGGGACTGAGCTGAGCAGTTTGTGCATTGGCTCCTTTCAGACATTTCTAAATTTAGAGCAAGAGTTCATTGCTGCCCTGCACAGCTCTTTACCCCTTCCTCAAGAAGGCAATCAGGTCAGCTCCAAAGGCAGGCACTCTCCAACCTAGGCATGATGTTAAAAGAAGTTTTGTAGGAAAGCAACCAGATTATGAACCCCGTAATCACCTTCAACGTGACTTAATGACACTTTGCCCATACCCTGCAAGGTCTGTATCCCCTTAGTTCACGCCAAAGCATTTCAGAGTGTTACCTGGCTGTGACAGTGGAGGAATTTTTGCAAAACAAACCCTAGTCAAGGAACCAAGGGCCCATGTTGTCCTCCCACCTCCACCCCCCATTTCTGTACTTTCAGATCACCAAGTCAGCACTTGCCAGCGTCTCTTTATGGTGTGTGTCTCTTTCTGTCGTTCCTTCTGGCCTGGTCACCGCCGGAGAGCGTATCACCTGAGTAGGAGAAGGAGGATGGAAAGGGTATCCCCCTCAGGGAAGGCAGGACACTTTCAGAGATGTGAGGACAATGGACCAAGTGAGTGCCATGCAGTGGCATTTTCAGTGCAGTGATGATGTTGTGTAGCGGCTAAAAGATTGAGCTGCAAAACCAGGTTTTCCCTTAAAAAATAATAATTCTGCCTCTGCCATGAACTAACTCATACTAAGTGACCTTAGGCAAGCTAACATTGTGTAACACCCGTACAATATATCGAAAGCACGTGGCTTCCCCCAAAGAACCCTGGGAACTGTAGATCACCCCTCACAGATCTATTGCAAGGAAGGTTATGAAGAGAGTTGTTAGTTAAGATAATTAAAAGTAATAGTGAAATTAAGAAATGCAAATTAAATGAAAAAGACTGGAAAATTTTCAGATGTGATTGATGGAAGTCTAAAAATTGTATAAGATATGAAATTATGTTAAATGACTGTTGAAAATAAAAAAGAAAGCACATGGCTTCCCCCAAAGAACCCTGGGAACTACAAATCCCAGTACCCTTAACAAACTACAGTTCCCAGGATTCTTTGGGGGAAGATGTATGACTTTGGTCTCAGTTTCCTATCTGCGCTAAGGGGGGAATAATACTAATTTACTTCACAGTAACACTTCTGAATTCCAGTTACTGGGAACCACAGGAGGGGAGAGGGCTCTTGTGCTTGCCAGTTTCCCACAGGCATCTGGTTGGCCACTGTGAGAACAGGATGCCGAACTAAATGGCTCTTTGGCCTGATCCAGCAGGTCCTTCTTTTCTTCTTCATACATACTGTGTAGTTGAATACTGTAGCTTCAATCTAAGCAGTGAGCAATATGGATATGACATACATCATAAAATCAATTAAAATTAAGCATAAGGATTGTATGGGAAGTGCTTTGAAGACTCTAAAGGTTTGGTATAACTGTCCAAAACAATTAAGGTGGCATCTTCAGAAATGAATTGTGAGGGGGAAGAGTGCAAAATTCCTGGGTAATTAGCAGAGAAATCATCTCAACCTCACAGATAATTGTAAAGAACGCTTTGGGAAAAAAACAGTCAAAAATCCACACCAAAGTTTTAAAAGAATTCTGCAGTCTGAGTGCACCATGAAAATAATTTATGGAAATGAGTGCAGACCTATGCACGTTACAGAATTACCTTTAAGTTCCCTTCTGGCTTCTGTTATTTCTGCAGGCATTGCCAATATGATTTGAAACCTATCTTTGCAGCTGTGAGAGCTAGAAACTTGCATATATATATATATAGAGAGAGAGAGAGAGAGAGAGAGAGAGAGAGAGAGAGAGAGAAATTAAACATCACATGCGAAGATGTGAAAGAAAGCCGTGATGGGTGCTTTTTATTTTTTTTACAAAAGCAGTGGCATTGGGAGAATGAAGGAACGTTAGCGAAAGATATTTAACATTTTCACCACTAGCCACTTTTCCAATCCAAATGGTGACACCCCACCTCCTGCCTTTCTTTCCCCACAGTTACAGAAGTATGTATGTATATGGGGGAAATAACGGAAAAACATCAGGAATCCCACAAGGGGGAGAGCAGGGCAATATGGTGTATGTATGCCCACTGTATAAAGAATTACAGACCTCTGCAGCTAAACACTCCTCCCTGTTCTCTTGCGTCTCTGCTCAGAATCATGCCCTCTCAAGGTCCCTGGCAAAATGTTTAAGACTGATGCTTTCTGAACCTTGGAGAGGTAAATAGGTCCAGCTGATTGGCAGTGGGAACATCTGAGGAGACAGCCAATCACTGCAGTCCTTGGCTGTGTCCAGCACCAATCACCTGAGGAAAAGGAACAGGTGAATAGTGGTGTTGCAGCAATCCCACCCCTTGCCCCCCCCCCCAATGGCTATCTCATTGGTGCAAGGAATAGCTGAGGAGTGTACACACCAATTTTTGATCAAGTGTTGATCAGTGATCAGTGCCAAAGACCAGGGGAAGGGAACTGTGGGCCACATGGAAGTCAGCCAAGGGCCACATTATGGTGTGCGGGTGGCCCTTATGTGATATAGGACCACTCCCCAGCCAATCAGAAGGCTGGGCTGGCAGCCAATCTGGGCTAAAGGTTACCTGAGATGCTTTATGACTGGGACTATGACCTCTGCGTCTCGTCCTGTGGAAGCTGGTCCATACCGGACAGCAGCCACCTTACATTTTGCTCTGTGAATTTTTTCTCCTTATCAGGCAATCAGTAACCCACAAGGATGTTTGCTTTCAGCTTCTCCTTGAATGCTTCTGCTATTGATGATAAATAAAGATTTTGTTTGAAATGAAGACAGAAGCCATTGAGTACGAGCTGTTTCTGTTTACAGTTGGTTAAAAGCAGCTCTTTGGGTTATTGGTGTGTATGCGTGTGAGAGAGAACGGATGAATGTGAGCGATATGAAGGACCATTTAACACTGTTTCAGTGTAGGCAGTTGCCTGACTCCAACATTCTCAACATCATAATTTTTTTTAGCACCATCAGTGTGCAAATGGAGGTTTGCAGAGTGAACATGACCCAAAGTGCAGCCGGCTGAGAAATTCATTTTGAACAAAGGAAATAAGGATGGTGGAGGGATGGTGGACGTAATAGATATGTCCAAACGCAGTTACACAAAGTGAAGTTTCAGTTCAGGATGAAGACTAAGGGGGATAAATCAAAGATCTAAGGAGTTCTGAGGCAGGATTTGAAGTGGGAGGGAGGTAGTGGTTTGGAAAGGAGCTCCAGACCAGACACAGTGGGCAGCAGAAGATGATGGTTGGATGTGTTTAAGGCAGTAGGTGGTATCCATCCACCCACACAAGGATTTCAGCTTGCTCAACGCAAGTTCCCCTACTTCTCCTCCAAAGGCACTCAATGACTGGTAAATGCCAGGCACTTGTTTCTAACTTTTGTAAGATTAAATATTATTGAATTTTAATTGTTGTCTATAATTTGATTCTAGTTGCTATGCAATTATTTACACACACACACACACACACACACAGCCTTAGTGCCACAACATTTCTTGCTACACACCTGAGTGAAGCCTACCCCCCCCTCTGAAGTCCTGCTCAGTTCCCTCCCCACAACTGAGCTTTCCAAGAAGTTGCTAGACATCATCCAGGCACTTCCAAGCCATACTTTGTCATTTTAAGGACCAGAGACTTGCAGATGGAAGGCAAGAAAGCTGAGGTTCTTGGGGATCTCAATTCTGCACCCCGTATGCAAATTTCTGCGCTCGTGCAGTGCAATCTCCAAAGTTTGGAACAGACGCAGTTTCAGCACAGTAACAATTAAAGAAGATGGGAACCCTATAAGGGACGGGGGATAAATTCAGTTCACACTGAAAGGCTAACATACCTAACAGGCATTACCAAAGCAATGTGTGAACAGAAACCCAGCCACCCTTGAAAGCTTGCCCTTCTCTGAATTTTGCAATGCAGTTCTCCAGCCCAGCAATGTTACATGTAGATGAATATATCAGTGAAAATAACATGCAAAAATGATTTATACTAGCGAAAATTGCAAAAAAATGTGCATATTAGGGGAAATGCACACTAAAATACTGGTGAATTTTCATGAATACTTTTTTAAAAAAAATCACAAAGTGATGTGGGAATGTGAAGAACTGAATTTAAGATGGGGGAAATAGATTCACCCATCCCTAGATGCTGTGCTGAATTCTACTGCACCACACTCTCCCATTTGCCTGCTTTTATTCTTTCTATTTTATCCTGCATCTTACTATTACTTTCTTTATCTTATTGCTCAGTGCTGTCTGCTGCAACTGTGCTCCTCTTATATACCAAGACCTTACCCAGCCGGGAACTTCACCTGGTGATTAATAAAGTGTCCTGGCTTAACAGTAAGCTTGAAGGGCTTGCCATGGCTTGGTAATGAAGCACTTCTTACAACTCAACCTCTTGAAAGCCTCCAGGCTGGTCCCCTCACCTAGATAGGAGCCCAAGGCCCCCTTTATTTACTGTCAGCAAAGTTAGAGTGGCTTTCAATTTACTATGAACACAAAAACCACTTGTGACAGGAATTTGAGGGTGGGGCCCAGGTGTCCTGCTCTCTTGCCAAAAGGGGGGTTTATAGAGCCAAAACTCCAGGAGCTCTTTTCTTTTGGATGCCGGACGGTGGACTGTGCCTGCTTTTTAGGGTATGTGGGATAAAGTTGGTGGGGGTAGTGTGCGATTATGAACGGTAGGATCAGTACCATGGCCAGAGATGACCTTTTAAATGCATTTTTGTGTGGAAGAAGTTGAACATGTGTGCAAGAAACTTTGGATGTGGGTTGTGAGGGCTTTCTGAAAAGAATCAGAATTGTTTGAAGGGACTAGCACTGGGGACTTAGGCACCATCACTCTTGGTCTTGAATATGGAGGCGGTTGTTCCCATGTTGGAAGTACCAAACCTCTCATCTGGAAGCTGTTTCCCCTGATCCGTGGAGATTTTCCACAGGGGGACATGCTGAAATAAATGCACTCTGCACCAACACAGGGATGATGTAATGCATTATTATACCCTACGTTTAATCTATTCTTATATCCTACGTTTAATGGGCTGTGGCATTAAACCTTGCCATCAGCTAAGACCAGGGTTGCACATACAGAGTTATCAGTCTCCCCTGTTTGAATCTTCATTGTGATGGGCAGAACGGGGGAAATTTGTCGTAGAGATACCATCACAATTTGCAAAGAGGGCAACATTCTTTCTTGAACAGCGAGGGATATATTTGGTACTGACAATTTGTAGTGTATCCTGAAGAGTGTGGGTTTTTTTGTAGGGAATTCACAGCCTATTTGTACATTGCAGTTGACATACAACAATGAAAATCCAGTTTCAGACTCTTAGACAGGTAGGGTTCTGGGGAGGGGAGGCTGCACTTAAATTCCAATATACTTTCCCTTCGGAGAAGTTGATTTTGCTTAAACCTCAGAGCCTGAATGGTATCTGTATTAGGCATCAGGATGGTATTTGAGAGATCAGAGTGGCTGGTGGTGACGCTCACTGGGGTTTTCTTGTTTGATTCCCCCCCCCCCCCTTGCAAGTGGCTTGGCTTGCTTGTTTGAGGCTCCTGTTGTTGCCTCATGGGAACCATCCACAATGCAAACTCCTCTGTGATTGTGGCAGACACCATAGTCTGGATCTATGGGGAAGCTTGGAACTAGCTGGTCCCAACCTGGTGGCAGGTCTGTGTCTTGAAACACAAGTCACTACCAAAGAGTGATGTGGAAGCCATTAAAAGTGAAGAAATTGTGCATGGAGGTGTTGAACTCTTTCATGGCTTTGCCATTTCTCTGTTTTGTTCTCTTATACACAAACTTATATATAAGGTCTTCACTGCCTTTTGGTGGTGGAAGTCATTTAGCATGCCATCCAGAATTCTGCTACTTGCCCAAGTTGTGAATAAATAAAGAGGTGATGTCGTTTAATGGCTAAGAGTAAGCTATGAATCAGGATCTCTGCAGCTCAAAAGCGATCTATGCATGCCAAATATTTTATTATTATTAAATTGCTGACACTCTTCCATGCTTTTATACACATCAAATCACCAAAGTTTGATTTGGAGCCCTTTTTTGAGAACTGCATAATTTAGATGTGCATTGTGTTCTTGGTGTAGTATCATTTTAAGGTGCTAAATGTTAAAATACGTAAGTCAGAGCTGCCATGGGGCTGGGGGCACCCTTTTCCTTGCCTCCCACACTCTACCCGAAACAATGGCTGCTTTTGCCCACTCAAGGTATGGCAGAGATTGTCAGAAACAAAGGCTGCTGTTTGGTCTCCAGTCCTGAAATGCAGGGTTGCTTGGATAGCGCCTGGAAGATCAGGAGGTGGAACCTTATGAGATAGAAGCAGAACCTAGTGGTGCCTGTTTGGGGGCAGACAAGAGAGCCTGTCTGTGCCTGATATCTCACAGCCTGGTGGACATATGGCTAAAACAGAAACACTGCAGCTTTTATGCAATTACCTGCTGCCTTTAGTTTGGCTTCTCACCCTGTGGTTTTACATTTTTTTTGAGACTCAGAGAATGATGCTAAAATCCTGAAGTTTCAGGTCAAACCCAGTATCCTGGCAACCCCCCTTTCTCAAAGATCAGTTGCAGCAGCCAATATAGATAGAGCACCAACTTCCAGAAATTGACAGCAGGAGGACAATACCTGTCTTATCTTTTACGCTCAGTTGATATGAAGGTCCTGACTTCTGATAGTGGGAGGAAGAAAAGAAAACAGTGGGATTTCAAACGCCTATTCTGTTGGCTTTACAACAGCTAGACAAATCTTTGAATTAGGGGAACTGGAAATAAAAAGAAGGAGCTGTGAAAAATTGCAAGAGAACTCTGAGAAACTGGGTTTGCACCAATTGTCCTGATTTTCTGGTACCTCTCAGGGGCACAAAAACTGTTCCCTACTTTGTCCCTGTCTTTGCCTTTTTGAAGAGATTGAACATTTGGAAGCTGCCATTTAGCTCAGTACTTTCTGTTTCGTGGAATTGTAGAGTTGGAAGGGACCAAAAGGGCCATCTAATCCCACCCCCTGCACTGAAGGAATCTTTTACCCAATGTGAGACTTGAACCCATGACCCTGTCAGCAGCTCTCCAGGTTTTCAGGCCTACCTGGAGATGCTGAGGCTCAAATTTGAAATTTCCTGCATGCAAAGCAGATGCTCTACCACAGAGCTATATCTTTCCCACTGGAGATACATTTTACCTTTTGGTACTTGTGAACTGGAATGGACATTCTTGATGTATCAGCCACTTCCACCTGGCCTCTAGAAACTCTTGTCTCTAGTGAGCACCATAGATTCACACATTTTATTCCATTCTGAAGGAGCGTCTCCACCCCCATTGTTTTACCTAGACACTGAGGTCCAGTGCCGAGGGCCTTCTGGCGGTTCTCTCATTGCGAGAAGCCAAGTTACAGGGAACTAGGCAGAGGGCCTTCTTGGTAGTGGCACCCACCCTGCGGAACGCCTTCCCACCAGATGTCAAAGAGAACAACAACTACCAGACTTTTAGAAGACATCTGAAGGCAGCCCTGTTTAGGGAAGCTTTTAATGTTTGATGTATTACTGTATTTTAATATTTTGTTAGAAACCGCCCAGAGTGGCTAGGAAAGCTCAGCCAGATGGGCGGGGTATAAATAATAAATTATTATTAGTGGTGGTAGTAGTAGTAGTAGTAGTAGTAGTATGCCTCCAGGGAGCTCTGGGTGGTTAGGCTGAGGGAGAAGAATGACCACAGAGGGAACTACATGGCTGAGTGAAGATTTGAACCTAGGCCTCTCCAGTTGTAGTCTTAACAATCTAGCCAGCATGCCACCCTGATTCTAAGGACAAAGTTGATTCCGGTTGAGGGATATACACACACAAAAAACCCCTTCTGTCACACACCTGAAGTTTGCCTGGGCCACACAAGAAAGGGAACAAAGTGCAGTGAGACTTGATTAACTATTGAGACCCTGCAGGACAGTAGATACATTGCTGTGGACCTGGACAAGGAAGATCTAGAAACTGAAGCTTACTGGGTGTCATATCTGCCAGCTTAACTTTATTTCATATGGTTGTTGGGGGCATATAGTTGGGAAATTTCATGCATGCTGCCTGGAGCTTCTTGGGAGGAATTTGGGGAAGGGGTGGAATTCAAAAGTAATAAATACACATATTTTCCTGTTGGCAGGTGTCTCCTCACCTGAGGAAGCATTAGGAAGTGGGGGGGCTGCCCCACCACCCTCCTATCGCAGAAACACACATGAGGTAAGTTCCTAGGGACTGGAGAGCTTTGAATTTTACTTTGTCTCACTAACAAGGAAGCTTTTCTTTCTGGCAGTGCTCCTTGTGTCTTTAATGTGCTCAATGCAGGGAGAAATTCAACAGGTGAAACTATCGGCCTCCCACTAAGCTATCTCTGTACTTGCGTGTTCAGACCCAGAAACCTTCCCCCTAAAATAAATTCACACGACTCAAATTTTGGTTTGGTTTTTGGCAGAATTTAGGCGACAACTTTATTGATTACAGAAAGTGACTGGTTGCATAGGCTCTGGTTCAACTAGCTCCCTACCATGCAGGTAGCACTGACCCAGGATTCCAGCATCGGCCAGCCAAGGGTGAACACCTGGATAAGAGAAAAGCCGGGAACGGCCAACTCCTCCATGCAAATGTCCCCCTGGACTCAGGCACGGGCACAACCCCCTCTCAGGGGTTGACCAAACCATCGAGTCCCTGGATTCCTTTAACGGAATATCCTTCACATAGGGATGGCGAGAGCATTCTCCCATCCCTATCACCTGAACCAGAGCCTATCTGCAACCTTACAAGTTGTGACGACTTGCTACGCGGCAGGCGAAACCCAAATGGCAACAGCCAATCAGCCAAGTGGGGAAAATTCCTGCCATGCCCCTGTCCCAGCAATAGACGACACACGACGGCATAGCAAGGTCAAGCGCAGCAAGCCCTAAAAGTAGGGAGAGGTGGACGGGTGTTCTGAATGCACGAGCCGAAAGAGGAAGCTCTGGGTCACGTGCATGGGCATAAATAGGTCCCTCAAACCATTTGGACTGCATCCCATTGGCCAGATTGTACCCAGCTTCGAGGGACCTACCAATTGGATGTTGTGGCTAACCAATTATACCCACCCACAACACAGGGTGTCGGTTGTCCAGGTCTCACCACAATACGTGCCCTCTTTAAGGGAGGACACGATTTGTTGAATTTCTGCCTCTTTTGCTACTTCTAAAGAGACCTGGGCTGGATCTACACTGACCTTTTTAACGTTATTAGAACAGTATTAGATATAACGTTCTAAAATGTCACAGGACATACTAGTAAGTTAAAAACGTTCCTTAGCGTTTTTTGTGTGTGTTGTCAAAAAGCAGTTTTCCTACTGTCAGTTGCTCTGCCCTCTGGTGTCACATTTTAATAACGTATCATTCACGTTTTAATAACGTACTGTATCATTCACGTTTTAATAACGTATCATTCACGTTACAAGCGGAAAACATAATATGTCCATCTATGTTATAAAAACCATAACTTATAAACCATGAGTGTAGATCTGCCCTAAAGAGCTCTGAAAGGGGAAGGGGAAAGGTGGCCACCATAATCGCAGGGCCCTTTGCTATATTCCCCAGGCATTTGTAGAACTTCATGAACTGGTCATGGACAGGAACAACGAGCTTCGATGGATGGAGGCTTCTCACTGGATCAACCTGGAAGAGGATTTTGAGGAGATGGGGCACTGGGGAAGACCACACCTCTCCTATTTGAATTTCCAGAGCCTTCTGGAGGTGCGCAGGGCTTTCAGCAAAGGTGAGGGAAATTGCTGTGAGGTTTGTGCCTGTTGTCATTCTGTGGCATTGAGGAAATGCAGCTTTTATGTATGAATTGAGCACAGGCAATCATTTTTAGGAGCTGCTCTGCTTGCCTACAACACATAGGCAAACACACCCACCACTTCCAATCCCCTCTCACCTAAATCCTGATTCTACAATATTTGTCCTTGCAAAGGGAAAGATATAAAAATTCCAAATGACCATGTTGTTTTGCCCCTAGAAGAGATGTCCCTAGGATAATTTTGAAGACCCTGTCCGGGGCCCCACAAAACAAGGGTTATCTCTTTCAGGAAAGTTTAATATTAATATATATATATATTTAAGGTAGCTTAGGAAAAAAAATATGTGTCAACCCATTCAACAGCATGAGCATAACCTTGCTGAAAAATCTGGACTTTTTGATACTTTGGATCTATAAGTGTGTGTTTATTTTGAAGATTATCTGTTCTTTTGAATGTTGTTTTTTTTTTAAAAAAAAAGTTGTGCTCAATAAAGTCTTTTTGAAAAAGAAAAAAAAAGAAAAATCTGGACTTTCCGAAATAAGAGTGACAACAATTTGCTGGGGGAACTGAATAGTCATCTGGAAAGATTCCCAAATCCTCTTCCTTTGTACCTTTGAAATTTTAGCAGGCATATCTTCTAAACTGTCAGGTTTCAGCCAGTGTGTTCCTTCTTTCTACTCTTCTAGGAACTGTTCTTCTAGACCTGCAAGAGAAGAGCCTAGCTGGGATTGCCAATCAGATGCTTGATGAAATGATCCATGAAGGGAAGATCAAGCCGGATGACCGAGAGTTAGTCTTAAGGACTCTCCTCCTTCAGCACAGGTACACTTCCAAAGCACAGCACAAAGTCAGGGGGTGAGCCCATTCCCTCCCTTCTGGCTCCAAATTCAGCCAGAGTGCAGGAGTGTGTCCATATCATATGTAGTTTTTGTGCCTCTTAGAGAGTCTCTAGAGTGTACTGTGTTGCGGATAATCCCAGACGCACTGGCGGAGGAAGAAGAGTGCGGGGGGAGTGCACTGCCCCCGGCAGCGCAATCACGGCAGGGTGCCATCGTGGCTGCTCCCCCTCCCGCGCTGGGCACCACGCCCCCACAGGCGGTGAGCCATGCCCCCACCTGCTCTCCGCCCCCTGCTGCCGGAGCATGAAGCTCCACCACTGCCTAGACGTCCTCCTGAGCTTTAAGAAGGGGCAGGGAAATATCCTCACAATCATTTATGAGGGCTTGGAAGCTCAACACTACAGAGACAATACCTTTCCCAGCTAGGACTGGGCCTCATCTGCCCCATCTTGTGTGGGGTGTTGAGCCTACTGAATATTGGCTCCCAACTCCTCTGACAGTTTCACATGTATCAGTTGTCTGTGAATGAAACCAGTAATAAAGTATTTATTAATTTTAATTATTTACTGGATGCTTGCTTGTCCGAGGTCCTAGACATCAAACTGTTCTCCTTCCCTCCCTGCCCCTTCTTTCTTTGTTCCTTCCCCTCCCCTCATTTATTTCCCCCTTTGTCCAGTCACCCTGATGAGTCTGCTTCAGTGGGGACTCTTCTGCCTGGGCGGCTGGACAGAACTGATGGCCAGGACTCAGGACAGCCGCTTCTGCAAGAATATCACCAGATTGAGATGAAGACCTTCCCTGCTGACTCAGAGCAGGTAAGAGAACTTTCAGTCAGTGGGTTTAGGAGATGGAGAAGACCAATCTTGTGAACTCAAATCCAGGAACTCTGGGACTTGAACCAGAATGGAGTCACACAGGGTTAAGGCTGGGACCAATTTGTGATCAGTCCTTGGAGCCCTCTTCAGGTATAGAAGGGCACTTACAACCTACTGTTCATTTGTAAATCAAAAGCCTTTCATTCCGTATGCCTGTTTGGCACCATAAGATACTGATGCTCTGTCCTCCGAAGAATGCATGCAGATTAATAAGAGCACCTTTACTCAGAAGTAAGTCCCACTGAGTTCAATGGGATTTTCTCCCTGCGAAGTATACTTAGAGTTGCATCCTGAATCTGCAAAAGTTGTCACTTAAAAATATATATATATTTGGAAATAGGAATACAAAAATTGATATCAAATATCTTTTTTATCAAAGCTAAAAAGCTAATCTAAATAAAAAGACAGACCAGAAAGGGAAAGAGTGAAAGAGATAGAAAGACAGAGAAAGAAAAGAGGAAAAGGAAAAGAAAGAATATATATCTGTCAGCTATATATAAAAATTATTCAACACATCCACTTCAAGATAACACCCAACAAATCTACTTTTTATAAACCAACATTATATTCCATCTTCAAACCCAAAAGTCATGAGTGCATTTTCTTTTCCACACAAAAAGACTATAAGAAGTTTCCAGTCTTTAGTAATTGTTGGCAATGACTTTTCTCTGATTAAACATGGCAACTTTGCCATCTCAGCTAAATCCAGTAATTTTGACAACAGTTCCTCCATTGTAGGTAGTTATGAGTCTTTCCATCTTTGTGCATATCAACGTCTTGCTGCTGTAATCATATATTGAAAATGAAGTCCCATAGCCTTTTTCAAATTATATATTCCTAAATCCCCAAAAGAAAAGGTTGCCATGTTTTCAGGGAAGGGTGAGTGCAAATATATATGCATTCTGAAAGCAGATTTCTGTTCCAATGGTCAATACTTGCATTTATTTTAAAGAAAAACTAGTACAATATTTAAAAACAACAATAACCCAAGACCCCCACCAAACAAAGCAGAACTTCATATATACATGTTAGATTTGGAGTTGACATTCATGTGCTGAGACCAGAGGAATAAATGACTGAAAATTCCAATTCATTCATAAAAATGAAAACATCGTATTCTCAGAATCCCCCATTCTGAGGGCAGCAACAGAGCACATACTGTGAAATGAACTTGGGCCATGTCAACCTGCCTCATGACCTTGGGGGTTAACTGCTTGCTTCTCTTGTTGCAGGAAGGCTCCAGTGGTGGTATTAAGAAGCCACTGGCAGATAAGATCCCACCTGATGCAGAAGCGACACTGGTCCTGGTTGGTAAGTACTTTTAACATATGCAATGGCACTGGGTGGTGGGACCCTCATAGCCCTGGGACCTTCAAATGGTGCCAGAGAGCCAGAAGTGGCAACACATATATAAGGAAGGGAAGCGCTTTGGCAGGGTGAGAGTGGCAGTGAGGTGAGCCAATCAGACACCACCTATGGGGTTGTGGAGGGGCCAATGAGAGTCTTAGAGCAGTGAGGGGAGACCAGGTGAGAGATCATGGTGGCCATTTTGGTTGTCATGCTCTCACTCTGTGCTCTCATTCCCAAAAAGTGCTTTGGGGGGCTGCAATTTGCGCAACCACCAGCAATGCACATTTTGGGGCGTCACCGAAGACTGCACCCAAAAAAAGCACTGGGGGGGGGCAAGATCACAATGCAGGTCATGTAACTCACCCAGGAGCACATCTTGAAAGACGCATGTCCTGGTTTTTGACCTGAAAAAGTTGGGCAGTATGGACTGTGTGATTGCTCCGATACCATCGTAAACACAAATAATAAAGAATACCTAATAAACAGAATGTCTGGAGGGCTCCTTTCTCAGAGGTCCCCTGATATTGGAAGAGAAAAGAAGGAACATTGAATGGGACCCAGGGCCTCAGTAGTCTGTGTTAGAGCTACCCTATTTAACCACAAAAGACTAGCAAAAGCATTTCTCTGCTCTTAACTCCACCTTCCTTCTTCCTTTCTTTCCTCTTCCTTTTTTTTTAATTAAAAAAAATTAACCAAATTTAAAATCACAAAAAAATTAACCACATTCAAAATGTCTTTCCAGCATAGCCTTAGACGTTTTGGGGTTTGAGATGGAAAATCCCAAAAAGATGCTCCCTCCGGTTGCTACAAATATATAAAACAACAACAACTGACAACTTGCTGGAGTTTACAATTGCCACAAATTTGCCCCTCCACCCTACATAATGGTAGAGCCAGTTTTGATTCAAGCCAACATGGGATATAATATAACTTCTTCCTTCTACAAGATGTATGCTAATCTAGCAAGTTTGGGAGGAAGGAAGTATGTTCTGGTTCTTGCTTGTCTTGTGTGTTTTGTCAGGGGGGAGCCATGTTTCTCCCTGGCAAAGACGCTGCTTCGCTTTTCTATCTGGCTTAGCCAAACTCATTTGCAGACTTTGCTCACTTTGCTGTCTCTCATTTTCTTCCTGTGTCCCTATTCTCTTCCATTCCTCCTCCCTTTGCCTCTGCCTGGATCCCTTCCTTTCCTGCACATGGTTTGTGTTTCTTTTTCTTTCTGTTTCTGCGCTAAGCCCCCTAAATGATGCCCCATACCCATCCATCCTCCCTTCAGGCCGTGCCAGCATTGTGGACCATCCCACTCTAGCCTTTGTGCGCTTGAAGGATGCTGTAGAACTGGACCACGTTCTGGAGGTTCCTGTGCCTGTCCGATTCCTTTTTGTGGTTCTGGGCCCAGATTCCCCTCACGCCAACTACTACCATGAGATTGGGAGAGCCATTTCAACAATGATGTCTGAAAGGGTAAGTTGGAACCCTCCATAGCTTCAACATGCCCAAGAAAGTACAGTGGTACCTCAGGTTACAGAAGCTTCAGGTTACAGACTCTGCTAATCCAGAAATAGTACCTCGGGTTAAGAACTTTGCTTCAGGATGAAAACAGAAATCGTGCAGCGGCAGCAGGAGGCCCCATTACCTAAAGTGGTATCTCAGGTTAGGAACAGTTTCAGGTTAAGAACAGACCTCTGGAATGAATTAAATTCTTAACCCAAGGTACCACTGTACCATTTCATGGAAGGAAGGATTGTCTAGGTTAGGCATGGGGAACTTGTTGCTTTCCAGGTCTTGTTTTCCATCACCTCTGACCATGCTAGCTGAGGCTGGGAGTCCAGCAACATCATTCTGCAGGGCCACAGGCTTTTCCCATCCCTGTTTTATGATCTAGGATTTCCCTGCATCTGCTCATTCACCTGAGTATGGTAGACAGAAGCACTCTGGAAAGGGTAAACCTCATACTTATGTTGCAAGCTTAACTTAACTCTTCTGGAAAAACAGGAGCTAAAAGTGTTAAATGTAGCATGTTAAATTAAACAATGTGGACCTGGCCAGGTGCCACAAGCCATGTCATCATTCAGGACACAGGAAGATCCTGTGGAAATTTACCCCAGGAACTGCCCCTTTACGAACCCTCCCAAGCACAACATTTGGCTCCCTGAGTCTCCATGTTTTTCCTTCTTCCCTGACTAGGTGTTCCGCCTCGACTCCTACATGGCAGGAAGTAGGCAAGACTTGCTGAAAAGCCTGGATGCATACCTGGACTGTTGCATCGTCGTCCCGCCCTCTCATATCCAAAGTGAAACGCTCCTTAAGTCGTTGTTCCCAGTGCAGAAGGAGCTGCTGCGAAAAAGGTACCGGCCGGAAGAGAGGATAGAGCCCACTAAACAGCTTGGTATGTATGAATCACTGTGGGGTGATCTGCAGGGAACTTTGCCTGATCGCTACCAAGCATACCTAGGGAACCTAGGAAGCTGCCTTAGGCTGAGTCAGATGATTCTCTCATCTAGCTCAATATTGCTTCCACTAAGGGCCCATCCATACTTATGTTTTGCCCCTCACTTTCTAAGCACAGGTTTGTGCTTTCCTGGTCCATATCCGAGGCACTCCTCCACTGCTTTCCCCAGGAAAACCTGCTCTTTGACGCGGAATTGGAACAAACAGCAACTCGGGTTTTCCGTGGAATTGTTGTCTGCAGTAAAGAGAGGGTTTTCATAGGGAAAGCACCGGGGCAAAACAAAGCACTTGGACACGGAGATTCACAGTGCAGACCTGCAAATAATAATAATAATAATAGTAATAATAATAATTTTTCCCTGCCCATCTGACTGGGTTACCCCATTCACTTTTGGCAGCTTCCAACATATATAAAAACATAATAAAGCATAAAACTTTAAAAGCCTAGAAATGCGATCCAAAAAGGGGTCTGGATGAGCCCTTAGTGGAAGCGGCCCTCCAGGATATCAGTCAGGTCTCCTAGCCTTACCTGGAGTTTCCGAAGATTGAGCCTAGACCCTTCTGCATGCTAAGCAGATGCGCTCTCCCTGGTACTTCTCAGGTGTTTTATATTTGTATATCACGTAGAGAGTTTTAAATATTAAGTAGATTAGCGCTGAAGAAAAACACTATGAACATGCTCAGTGACACATGCCTCTTTGGGCTGTAGCCAATGTTAGTCTCACTCACAATAGACCCGTTAATGTAAAGTTACTAAGTTAGGTTCGCTAATTTCACGGGGCCTACTCTGAGCAGGAATTAGTTGGCTACAGCTCTATATTCTTACCTCCCCCACCAGCCAAGTTTGATAGGTGAGCAGGGCCACGCAGCTTTCAATCACCTGATGTTACAATGACATCAGACGACCTGTTATCACCCAAACAGTTTGAAATTAAGCCATGTGGGAGCATAAGCACCATTTGCAGCACTTTGAAACATACATATTTTTATACATGTATTTTTATTGATTTTCAGAAGTGTCTAATAAACTCATTTTGCATGCAGGTTTGACTAATGTCCACATTAAAACAACTGCTAATAGAGTGCATTTTTACTAATATTTTTACTAATATATTCATTTTTATGAATACTTTCCCTTGATGTATGCATTTTTGTAAACATTGCTTGGTTGTAGAACTGCATCACAAATTTCAGGTAAGTGAGAATTTCAGAGGATGGCTATGTTTTGGTTCTCACATTGCTTTGGAACCTGAATTTGATGGATTCAGCTTTAAACAAGAAGCAAACAGAATTCTTCCTCCATCCCTGCAGCTGCTCCACACCTAATGTCATAGATAATGTCAGGTGTAGGGCAGGTGTGTGTAGCTTTGCCAAACCTCCACACAGGCCAAATGTGGAGACCTGTTGTGGGGTTCCTCACTGCTGCCTTAAGCGCTTCCCACAAGATTTGGGATGAAACTCATGAGCTCCACATAACACAAAGCCTATGTTCCCAAAAAACGAGGCTTACAGCCCTTTTGAGGCCCCCAGTAAACATCACTCCTCCATTCATTCAGCCTTGTCATTCCCTGTGTTCTTATGTCTCATACAGAGCAGGAATTGCAGGGCCAAGCCTTCAAGACCCCAGAAAAGGATGATGATGACCCCTTGAGCAGGACTGGCCGGCCTTTCGGAGGGCTGGTGAGGGACATAAAACGCCGGTACCCCAAGTACCTCAGTGACATTACGGACGCTCTCAATGCTCAGTCTCTGGCTGCCGTCATCTTTATCTACTTTGCTGCCCTTTCTCCTGCCATTACCTTTGGAGGCCTTCTGGGTAAGGGAGCTGGGGCTGCTCGCTGCACCCTGACAAGTAATCACAAACTGGTTATCAGTGGGGAAGTATTGTTATGAAAATGAGGGAAATATTGCATCAAACTGGAGTTCCCAGCAGCTCAGCACCACTTCCCCTCTTGAGTTTCTGCTGGACAAAACAGGACGGGAAGTAGAATGACATAAAGTTTCCCAGCAGGTTGGGCTATGCTGGTTTGTTTGTTTTCTCCACATCCTTCTCATATGTAGGTGGGGCATGGCAGGGGTGAAAAAAGGCTAACTGACACCCAGGGTGGGCCAAACCATTGGGTGCGCACGCATTGTGCTGCTATGTACAATGCATGAGTGGTGTCGCGACGTAGGGTGCATGTGCTGCATTGCTACATACAGCGCATGCGTGCGACACTGGGCATGTGTTGTACGTAGCGGTTTGCTATCGGCGCCGCCCGAGCGACATACGGAAAGTGGTGGGATCCTCTGCTCACAGCTGCAGCAGTGGCAGAGGGATCCTCTGGCTGTAGCAGGGATGGAGGGATCCCACTGCCATCCGTACGGTGCTCGGGCAGCTGCGGCAAACTGCTATGTACAGCACATGTGCGGTGTCACTATGTACAGCACATGTGTGCGACACCACACAGTTTGCCAATAGCGCTGCTCAAAAGCCGTATGGACGGTGGCGGGATCATCGAACGGAGCCACGAACGGAGGATTCTCCACACGCAGCTGCGGTGGCGCGGTGGCTGCTAATGCTGCTGTGCCCAGGGGTGGTGGGGCGAGCACCCCACGGGGTGCCTTCTTGTCACCCCTCCAGACATGGCACCGGGGGGCCATACGCTCCCCCTTGCGACACCACTTGGGCTTGGCCACATGAACAGCTAGAAAATTATGCCAGAAAAACCCTATTAGAGGCTACTTCCATGTCTTGCTTGCTGACTGATTTGCTTATAGAACAGTTTTAAACCACTATTCCCATAAGCAGTGCTCCAACGTAACTTACATGTAAAGTAAATAGTTATAAAAGCAATTTTAAAGCACAAAAAGCAGGCACTCCTATGCTTCTGATCTCCAACTATGTGAAATTTATTTTTTGACATTTATTTTATTCTTTTCATGGTAAACTAAGAGACCTTGGTGACATCTCCTCCAGCCAGGGGATCAGGGAAGAACAAGAAAGATATACTCTGGCACACCTTCCGGAAAGATCTCTAGCTTACATTACAAAGCAGATACTTAATAGACCTGGTTATTTACTTAGCAAGGAAAATAGTTTGACCATTTTAGCAGTCGCCCCCTTCCTGGTTGTTGTTTCTTTTGCAGAATCCTGTCTTACAGCTATAAAATCACAGGGCTGGAGGGGACCCTGAAAACCAAGGCCACCCACAACCCCAAACTCATTACAGTAATTAAGGCTGGGGATTTTTGCTCATGGTGTGCCTCCACTCATGTCACTTTCAGCTTCGACAAGCAGGCTTTTGTTTTGTTATCAACAGCGAGACAAAAGAAATAAGGATGTGCCTTGAGAAGTTAAACTTCTCTTAAGAAGAAGCATTGTCCATCTCCAGTTCAAAAATTTTCAGCCCTCTTACTGATGTGCCAGTTAGATCTCTTAAGTTTCTTAAAGCAGGAAACACCCCAGGTTTCTTCTTTCTTGCCTATAATCTGCTGTTGCTTCCAGGTGAGAAGACTGACAAGCAGATGGGAGTATCTGAGCTTCTGATCTCCACGGCAGTCCAGGGTGTCATCTTCTGCTTGCTTGGAGCTCAACCTTTGCTTGTGATTGGCTTTTCTGGCCCCCTTCTGGTCTTTGAAGAAGCCTTTTATGGGGTAGGTATCCTGCTATAAATAACATCCCTGTTGAATGATTACTTGTTTCAACACACTGAAAAGCTTCTTTAAACTTAGGCAGTCCCCAGATCCACCCTGCCAATCAATGGAGATCACCTGTCCATTCAATGGTTACCATAAGATGTAGTGAGGACCATTACAGTAGTTTACATTGCTTTTAAAACAGGCGAATTCGAAATGGAGGACAGTTCTATTATTCATGGTCATTAGCTGTTCCATGAAATGGAACTTCCATGTTTGCAGGCAGTATATCTCTCATTACCAAGAACAGCACAGAACCCTAACCACGTTCCAGGTGGTTCTAGATGATCACAGATGGAGACAGAATGCTAGATTAGGCAGCTTTTGATCCAGTAAAACGATTCTGCCTGAGCGTTTGCAGGTATATTTCCATAACCCTAAGACGGGGTGGGGAGCATCTTGCCCTCCAGATGTTGTTGGACTCCTTAGCCAACATGACCAATGATCAGGGATGGATGGGAGCTGGGAGTCTAAAAACATTCACATTCCTATCATAAATGGTAGAAGCTTGCTTCCTTTTAAAAGAACAAAGCTCAGATTCTTAAGATGTTGAACCTCACATGTACCAAACTCTGCTTGCTTGCTGTGACCAGAAGCACCTGTGCACTATACAGTGGTACCTCGGGTTACATATGCTTCCGGTTACATACACTTCAGGTTACAGACCCCGCTAACCCAGAAATAGTGCTTCAGGTTAAGCACTTTGCTTCAGGATGAGAACAGAAATTGTTTTCCGGCGGCGTGGCGGCAGCAGGAGGCCCCAGTAGCTAAAGTGGTGCAGCTAAACTGTTCTTTAGGTTAAGAGCAGTTTCAGGTTAAGAACGGACCTCCTGAATGAATTAAGTACTCAATCCAAGGTACCACTGTACACAGACCTGGCTATAAATGTCTATGCAGGTTTCACAGGAGGAATGGGGTACAAGATTTCAGCATGGCCCGTGTAGCGAATCACGAGAAGGGCCAATACTCTACATTCTGGATAGCTGTTTAACTCCAGAGCAAGTTCAACTGAGGGGGAAAGAACCATCAACATCTCACTAGCTTCTCCTGTGCTTTCCTCTCTGCACCCCACCCGTTTCTCTCTACACAGTTTTGTCAGAGTTTAGAGATTGAGTACCATCCGGGGAGAGTCTGGATCGGCCTCTGGCTTATAATATTGGTATTGGTGGTGGTGGCTTTTGAGGGCAGCTTCCTGGTCCGTTACATCTCCCGCTACACCCAGGAGATCTTCTCCTTCCTCATCTCCCTCATCTTCATCTATGAGACTTTCTTCAAACTCTACAAGGTAACATGGCTTATATTTCATTCTCCCTCCCTTCCTTTGCTTTTGTGAGGGAGCGACTTTGCTGGCACAAGGAACAGGCTGCTTCGTGGCCACAGGGTTCCTCAAGACCCGTGAGGCAGGGCTGAAAGTTGGTCCGTCATGGCCGTGTTTGAGCACTGAGCTGTACATAGTACCTATTTTCCATTGTCTCATGTGTGGCTTGGCTTCCTTTGTGCTTTAATGCTGGATCCTGAGAGATTTGGGGCCCATCCACATTATCATTTGTCCAAGAGGCATTATTATTATTATTATTATTATTATTATTATTATTATTATTATGTGGATAGGCGGAGTCCCCCTAACCCCAGGTGACCCCCGAGCAGAATAATGACTCAAGAAAATGTGCTATGGGATTAAAATTGCCACAACTTTATTAGGTTTCAGATGTAGAGAGACCTTGGCTCAGGCATTGGGCATTTATCCTTCCCAGTCCCCAGCCAGGGATCTGGAAGACATCAGGGTTATCCAGAATGTGTGGGGATTGGGCTGGCTCTGGAGAACATATTTTCAAGCAGAGAGCCCGCCCCCTGTTTCCCCGCCATTGCAGGGCAGAGCAATGACAACCTCTCAGCGTATGGCCAATGCCTCCCCTCAAAACGACCCCTTTAACGGGGAACCCTGGGATCACCACCGCATGGGGTGTGTGGGTCACTGCTTCACGCCCCCCCCCCCATTTAGGAAGATAGACTAAAGGATTCTGCCCAAGGCCTGAAACTGCCACCCGAGGCCACAAAATCGCAGTCTTGACGCCAAATCTACCTACACCTGAAAAGGCCCTTTGCCATCTGACATCCATTCCAAAAGGCCATGCCTAATGTCGCTCAGTCAATTTCAGCTCTGTGACCAGAAATCACAGGGGAAATGGAAGTGTGGCTGGGCTCTTGGTCTTGAGTTCTGAGCATGAAAAATGACCCGTCTTCAGACTTTTCATGTTGTCTTCAGGCAGATCACACCATACAGTTAAAGCACACGACTGCCCTCAAAAAAATCCTGGAAACTGTAAATTGTATGGTCCAGAGCTTGGAATTTTAGCTCTGTGACTGAGGAAACTACTTCCTCCCAAAGGAGCACAGGGAAGCTCAGGCCCAAACCGTATGTTACAAGGAACACACAGCATCTTCCTTACAATGTTTTGTTAAAGACACACGGTATGCATGTAAGATATGTTTATGAAGCTGCCACCTAGTGGCCAAAAGTGTTTCTTGAGGAAAAATTTGGAACTGAGCATGCCTATGGCCTTTGGGAGTGGTTCCAAGATGGATGTCAAACTAAAAACTATATAACAGAAACCAAGATATTAAACCAGTTATTGTTCATTATAACTCTCGCAGCTTGCTCGGTTTCTGCCTGCCTCACTCCATTTCAGAGCTTGATGGTGTCATGCTGCTTCTTTAATTAACCGTTGTCTTGGAGGCAATATGTGAAAAACAGCAGCTGTGTTTCATGTTAGTCATTTGCACCTCAAGCATCTTTCTCAGTGTTCTCCATCCCATTATTTTGGGTCATCAGATGAGCAAGAGACAGGACTTCGAGGTTCTCAGATCTTATCCCCACAAGCTTTTTTTGAACAAAAGTTGCAAGGTTTTTTTTTATCGCAAATATACAGTCGTTTGCGTGTTTGTTCTCAGTGGCAACCAGCCCTGCCACTTTTATTCCCATTTTACAGATGGAAAAACCAAGACCAGGAGGCACAAGACTTTATCCAAAGCCACCCACTAAGTTCATAAGCGAACAGTGTATCTCCCACATGCATTAATATGTGCTGTTAATCTCAATTGATGTTCCCTGTGTATTATTGCATTTCTACTACTGAGATGTGTCCTTTTGTCTCAGCTTGTTACACCGTACCCCCCCCCCTCCACTGCCCCCAAATCTTTGACCATGCATAACTACATATTATGATGACGGTGACACCTACTACAGTCTCCACCTTCTGAAATCCACTAGAATTGCTATAGGTAGCCCCTCCTCTCCCTCTGCCCCTCCCTGGTAACAATTTGGCCACAGGAAGCGAGGCTGTCAGGACATGGTTTCCATAGAAACTGAAGAGCAAAAGCAAGAAAGGAGAGATTGAAAACATCATGTCAGAAGAAGGGAGAATGAAATGGAGCTCTTGCAAATGTTTAGAAATTAGACTAGGTGGACTAAGTGCATAGGAGACGAGCCTTTTGGAGACAGATGTTTGAAGGATAAGCAGCAGAAATGTGGGGCAAGGACCTAAGAACAGGGGCAGAGGTTTCAACCTTGAGTCCCTGTTAGCACTGAGGTCTGCACAATATATTTTTGTTACTTATTTTATTGACTAAATTTGTATGCCTCCCTTCATCCAAAGATCACAGGGTGGTTCGCAACATAAACTAGGCCTGATCTATGTTTGCAGCGGAGCGAAGGGCTAGAGATCTTAGGTAGCAGAATTTGCTGTATGATTTCAGACTGAAGGTGGAGGGACACTTCTTTCTTTCTTTTACACGATGGGGATTCAAAATGGTACCCCACTGCCTGTATTCTAAAATGGTGCAGTCAACTCTATCACCTCCCTCTGCTTCATACGTAGACCAGGTCTAAGACTTGTGTGCTGCGGGAGAAAGGGTAGGAATTATTTTGCTGCATGTAACAACATGATTTGGGTGGTGGTGTGGGCACGTGTGCTAATTTTAGTTGGCTGTGTTGTATGGCGTCTCAAGTCCTTCCCACTGTCCATTCCACATTCTAACACATCTTCCCTCTTACAGATTTTTGAGAAATTCCCTCTGCAGCCAGCCTATAACAACACTGTTCTAAATGGGGATCCAGACTATCCTGTACCCAACACAGCCCTGCTTGCCCTTATTCTCATGGCAGGAACGTTTTTCATCGCCTTTTTCTTGCGCCAATTCAAGAACAGCAGTTTCTTTCCTGGCAAGGTAAATCCTACATTGCACGAGTGAAGTAGGACTTTGGCATGTTTGCGGATTTTGGAAGGGGACGGCTTAAGTCTGTGCCTGCACTAACAAGTTCGTTCTATCTCTGCATAATGGCCAACCTACAACTGGATTTAAATAGCGAAGGGCAGACTTCAAACTGAAGCAACAAGACACTGGGAGAAGTATTTTGGTCAGCAAATTGGTTTAGAATAAATGGGGCTTCCTTAGCATTCCTACCACATTGTACCTGAAGTATTAAAGAGTAATAAACAGAGCTGCAATGTTTCATCAATTACATTAATCAATTTATAACGTGCCAACTGATTGGAAAGCAGATTTAACATTTTTTGTTGTTATTTTTATCACAAGTGCTTATAAAAAGCAGATATGACAGGTGCTATCTTTTAAGAAGCATTGCTTCTGATATTAGAGATAAGAAGGAAAGCCTCTTCTAATATACTTGCTGCAATAGATGTGTGCATCATCTAAAACCAAAATATCCTTTTTTTTCATAAGGAAGTTGATGCATGTTTAATCCATTAATCGCCTCATCAACTAAGTTTTCTTTAATCATCATCACCATTTTATTATTTGTACCCCACCCATCTGACTGGATTGCCCCCAGCCACTCTGGGTGGCTTCCAGCATATTAAAAAACATAATAAAACATTAAAAACTTCCCTAACCAGGGTTGCCTTCAGATGCCTCCTAACGGTTGTATAGTTACTTATCTCCTGGACATCTGATGGAGGGCGTTTGACAGGGTGGGCGTCACTGCCGAGAAGGCCCTCTGCCTGGTTCCCTGTTAACCTCACTTCTTGCCTCACCGCCAGAAGGCCCTTGGAGTTATACTAGGCATAGAAGTCAACATCTTAAAAACCTGTTTTGGTAAAAACTGAGCTCTGATGCTTCAGAGGCACATGTAAAAGTGTATGGGCAATAACTTCACAGAAGCCAAAAAGGAGAAAAAGCAGGATTTCAAGGAAACGGATGGGGTTTCCTCCACAGCCCTTTCATTCCAGTGACTAAGGCTATAATATTATGCACACTTACATGGGGATAATTCCCCCACGGAACCCAGTGGGATTTAACTTCCAGTTAAAAATGTGTAACATTGTGCTGTAGCCTACCAAAGAAGTAGCATAAATTTTACCAATGTAAGCAAATGTGCTTAAAATGCAAAATGATGATGGCGATGATGAATTCAATTTATATACTGCCCTTTATCAAATGATCCCAGGGCCGTATATAACATCAAAACACATTACAGAACATAAAAAGCACCAAAATAAAAAGCATGCTGACAGAACAGCCTAACATGGCTTGCAGAATTTGGTGCAGCTGTGGTATGAAATTGTTTTGACTGCAGAATATGCACAGCCCAGTGTATCAGTCACAATATATGACTAAAGGGTTGCTGGTGCAGTTTCTGAGTTTGTCCCCCTTTTAAGCTGAGTCTAAACATTCCCTTATCAACATTGAGGTCTGTAAATCACCCAACAAAAACAGTCTCTGGCAGTATTACCCCTTTTTTTTTTAAGTTCCACACTTTGCATGTTTGAAGGGGAAGGTCATATTTCCCATAATCAGATCAAAACTTTTAAAACTGAATTAGTTATATTTCCTTTGTCTCCGGGGTCAGTGTGGATACCTGCCGTGGTAGCTGAGAACCTCTGCTCTATCTCATTTCCAAAGATTCAGCTGGTCTTATTCACCTCTCACCTCCAGCCCTATATTGCTGAATTAATGTGGTTCTTTCTTACTTCTTATTTTTTGACAGATCCGCCGTGTGATTGGTGACTTTGGTGTCCCTATTGCCATCTTCCTCATGGCATTGGTAGACTACTTTATTGAAACCACCTATAGTCAGGTGAGTAGCTGGTCACTATCAGTAACACCCTCTCCTTCCTTCTGTCTAAGTCCAGTGGATTCCAGGTTTTTATATCCTTTCCAAGCAGAAAAAAATGAGCACTGGCTCACTTTCCTGTCTGGGGTTGTCAACCTAAAATAATGCACTGGGGGGCAACAGAACTAGAGTTCATCCGTATTCATTTTGCTTGTTTCCTCACAGAAACTGAAAGTCCCCAAAGGCCTTGATACCACCCATCCAGCAAGGAGCTGGTTTGTTCATCCACTTGGAGAACGTGGGGAATTTCCCTGGTGGATGGCGCTCGCTTCCATTGTGCCAGCCCTCTTGGTCTTCATCCTCATCTTCTTGGAGTCACAGATCACCACGTAAGGAATTTGGAGAGTGTATAGGAAAGAAAAGCAGCCACAAGGGTCAAGTTTTGTATCTACTGCAGTGAGGGTGTTGCTAGGTACTTGGGACACGGGTGGTGCTGTGGTCTAAAACCACTGGAGCCTCTTGGGCTTGCCGATCAGGTCAGCGATTTGAATCCCCATGACAGGGTGAGCTCCCGTTGCTCTGTCCCAGCTCCTGCCAACCTAGCAGTTCGAAAGCATGCCAGTGCAAGTAGATAAATAGGTACCACTGCAGTGGGAAGATAAACGGCGTTTCTGTGCGCTCTGGCTTCCATCACGGTGTTCCGTTGTTCCAGAAGCAGTTTAGTCATGCTGGCCACATGACCTGGAAAGCTGTCTCTTTAATAAAAACCAACTCATAAACAACAAAAAAGGTTTATTGATAAATATTTTATCAGGTTTGTTGAAAGAGCAGACACCAATACAGATTTGAATAACATTTGCATATGCTAATTTATAAGCATAGCTGCAAACGTAACTCAGAGAAGAAAAACAAGCTTTGTCTCCTGCTGTGACGGCTTACTCTGAGCTATGGCATGCCAATGTGATTTTCTACACCCAGTATACTTATATGTGAATTGGACACCTCCATCCCACCTGAATTGCTTTGGCAATAAATGCTTCTTATGGGCATGTTAAAAAGAAAACAGGATCATTCTCTCACACACGCATGCACTACCTTCCCCTCTCCACCCAGCTGTTGCATGTGCCCCTGGGCAAATACAAGTCTTACTGGCATAAAAGACCCAAAGCTTAGGACATTTGAGCCAGCCCCTATCAATGTCCCTGTACGCAGATGCCACTTTGAGTTGTCACCTGGTAGCAATGCTTAGTTATATCACGGTTGTTGGGGTGTCCAATCTGTCATAGAATCATGTCAAATAAATATTAGGTTGTATCCAATGCTAGTCATACCTAGAGTTGACCCATTAGAAATACTGGGCATGGGTAAACTATTAATTTCCGTGGTTCTACTCTCTGTGTAGGATTTAGCTGCCCGCAACCCACTTTCTTCTTCATTTCCTCCCTGCCCCCTTCTTCTTATTCTTCTTCAGGCTGATTGTGAGCAAACCTGAAAGGAAGCTGGTGAAGGGTTCAGGTTTCCATCTAGACCTGCTTCTAATTGTTGGCTTGGGGGGTATCGCACCCCTTTTCGGCGCACCTTGGCTCAGTGCCACCACAGTGAGGACTGTCACACATGCTAATGCCCTGACGGTGATGTCCAAGACTACAGTCCCAGGGGAGAAGGCCCATGTCCAGGAAGTCAAGGAGCAAAGGATCACTGGCTTGCTGGTGGCCATTCTTGTAGGTGAGTTCTTCTGATACAGATTCCAATTTTGAGGGTGTCTAGGGATCAAAGTAGATACTATTTACTTACAAAATAAGTATTTTTATACTGCCATCTCATGAAATTTCAGGGAGGTGTACAATGTTGAAATGTAGAATACGATCTAAAAAAAATAAAAATACAGATAATTATTACGGTGAGTGGCTAACACAAGAATATCTTTAATAAAAACTAATTCATAAATGACAAAAAAGGTTTACTGATAAATATTTTATGAGGTCTGTTGAAAGAGCAGACACCAACTAGGCAATACTGAAGGCACCTCTCTGATACACAATTATATATTGCTGCTGTTAGTGTTGTAATACTATTGGGTTTTTAGTATTGTGCTCTTCAGATGAAGGGTGGCATATCAATTTAATAAATAATAATTTTAATGTAAAAAAAGGTGAGTGGCTAACAAAAATTTAAACAGCTGCAAAGGCCTATCCGCATAAAAAGGTCTTCAAAAGATGCCTGAGAGTAAAAAAATGAGGATGCTTCCCAAATCTCTGCTGGAAGAGTGTTCCATTAACATGGGATTGGTGACACTAAAAGCCTGATTTCTGGTTGACCACCTGTCAGGTCTCTGAAATGCAAGGGATAAGTAACAGTGCTCCTCTGGTGGATCTCAGTGATTGGGCTAGGATGTAAAGAGCTCAGGGGTTCCTTAGGTTTTCCTGGAGCCAAGTTGTTCAGGGCTTTGTATTTCAACACCTTGAATCTGGCCCAGTATTATATGGGCAGCAGAAGTTCCTCTCAGGTGCCTGTTCCCATCAACAGTGTCACTGCTACATTCTGCCTGGAGCTTCTGGACCAGGCCCAACAGCAGCTCCACATTGAGTGTGTTGCAGTTATCCAGTCTCAAGGTTACCAACGCAGTTGCCAAGTGATCCTGATAAGGCCCTAAGCTGCTGTATAGCTTTGGGCAGGCATGTTTGCTCCCATTTCTTCCCTGTTCTCTCATAAAGCAGGGTGCGGCAAGGTGTCCAATTTTCCCAGTGAAAGGAGCGCAAAGAGATGAGAAGAGCTGAACATCCCCCACCTTACTGCCCTGCACTCCTTTGCTTCCACTTAGGCACTTTTCTCTCAACCCAGCTCTCGCTTTTCACCGAAAACTTTATCACTCGCTTTATACATCAGGCGTGGGAACCCTGTGACCCTGCATGTGTTGTTGGATTGCATCTCCCAATACTGGACATATTGGCTTGAGCTGATAGGCCTTGGAGTCCAAGAATATTTGGAGGGCCATAGGTTTACCCCGTGGTTATATATGAATGGGGCAGACACTGGGAAAGTATCCCCACCCCCAGTTTCTGCCCTTCCTCTTGTAGCTTGGCACTGCCCACCTTTGTATGAAAGAGGTGTGGAAAGGCTGGATGAAAGAGGGGAAATTATGGGTTCAGTTTCAAACTAGTATGAATAATCTGCTAGACTTGATAGGTAGCAGATTTGAGGAAATACCTGTTCTCACAAATCCTTAATTCACCCGTGGATCTCATTGCCATGTTCTGATAGTCTCTAGAATAAGTTTATTTTGAGAAGAACTGGGTAAAGCCATCAAGGTGGCTACTAGGTCTACTAGCCATGATAAGAAGTGGTGCAACCCCCATGCTTGGTGACATCTTGAAAACCAGATGCTGGGGAAATAATGAACAGGGGATTAATTATCGCCATCAAGTTCTGCTGTGGTATCTTAACTTGTAACTCTTGGTAGACAGAACAGAGAGCCAGGTGGACAGTTGGCTTGCTGGGTGGTGATTGTTGTTTGTGTGCCTTCCAATTGGGGAGGAGATCTCCATTGGTGTCACCTTCCAGCTGAAGACGTGCCATCCTAAGTAACATGTGCCATTGCTTTTTTTTTTTTATAAATGTTTTATTGGTTTTTTCACATAATAAGAACAAACAAAACAAACACAAACATTAAAAACAAACAACAAAAATTGACTTCCCCATGCCTTCCCTTCGCCACATCCTTGTTTTACCATTTTTTCGAGCAACTCATCGATCAATCTTTAGTCAGGTCCCTTTTGAGTTTTCTTAAAGTTTAAGATTTACAGCTGTATTTCTTTGTTTCCAACCCCTTAACATCTTATCAGTCCACAATTTTACAGTCATGTGCCATTGCTTTTTACCCGCCTGCAGGCCTTTCCATCTTCATGGAGCCCATCCTGAAGCTCATTCCACTTTCCGTGCTCTTCGGCATCTTCCTGTACATGGGGGTGACATCCCTAAATGGGATCCAGCTTTACGACCGAATCCTTCTCATGCTGAAGCCGCCCAAATACTACCCGGATGTGCCTTACGTTAGAAAAGTAAGCTCAGGGGATCAGGGAGAGCTGTGGTGGACGAAACAGATAAATCCCCGCAGGCTAGGAACCTTACTGTTTGAAACAATCATATGGGGTCCCTGATAGTCATGGATATATCTAAAAGGCTTCAGTAGACCTGGTGCTCAGTTGTAGAACCTGGCCCTGTGTGTTAATGTCAGGGCTCTAACTGAAACTTGAAAAGTATTCAGGATGCCTCTGAGCATGTAGAAAGTATATTTGCTTTGTCAAATGAGTCACTTGTGGGATAAGAGAGGGAATGAAGTACTTTTGTGGCAGAAAATATAGTTTCCAGAAAAGCTGCAGCCTCTTTAGTTCTCTCCCCCCCCCCCTTCTCAATTGACCATTCTATTCTCTGATCTTGAACCTAAATTTTTAAGAATCGTAGAGTTGGAAGGGGCCTGATTTCAGCTTAACTCCAGCTGGAGGCTTGGATCGATATGGGATTCACCATGGCTTAGTCTGTTTTCTGTGCCTTCAAACAGAACCAGAAGACATGGGAGTCATAATGAAGCACAAGAGTGCATCTGACAACATGGCTGCCCAGTGATACAGGAGAAGGGGGAAGGAAGGTTTCCTGGCGAGAAGAGGCAGATGATGGCCTCCAAGTAACATTAAGGCCCGCCATCCCAGTTTAGAACTTCGTTGCAAAGAGAAATGCACTGAAATAGCCCCAGGTGGGGCTGTAACTCAGGGGTACAGCATGTGCATCACATACAGGAACTTCCAGGTTCAGTCTCTTCAGCTAAAGAGGCCTTAGGCAGCAGTGCTGAGGCCTTGGAGGTCCATGGCCAATCAGAGTGAACCATCACAGGCTAGGCGGTTTCAATGGCCTCAATCGGTGCTTGGCAGCTTCATAGGAAGATGCCCACACAGAGAAAAGTTGAGGCATACTGAATGGTATGAGTTACAGATAGGTAGCCGTGTTGGTCTGCCATAGTCAAAACAAAACAAATTTCCTTCCAGTAGCACCTTAAAGACCAACTAAGTTAGTTCTTGGTATGAGCTTTCGTGTGCATGCACACTTCTTCAGATACACTGAAACAGAAGTTTCCAGACCCTTCTATATAGTGAGAAGGTGGGGAGGGGTATTACTCAGAAGGGTGGTGGGAATGGGTGATTGGCAGATAGCTGTGATGAGCCTGTTGACGACTCTTAACGACTCCAAAGGTCTTACAGGAAAAAGCAAGGGGTGAGAAGGTGAAAAATGGACATCAGGAATCACAAGACAGAGAAACCAGTAGGAGAACACTTCAATCTCCCAGGGCATTCTATACAAGATCTCAAAGTAGCTGTTTTACTACAAAGGAATTTCAAAAATAGACTGGAAAGAGAAGCTGCTGAATTGCAACTTATCACCAAACTTAAAACCATGGAGACACCTGGTCTGAACAAAGACCTTGGATTCTTATCTCATTATACATGACAAAGCCATTTTTCACCTTCTCACCCCTTGCTTTTTCCTGTAAGACCTATTGCAGTCGTTAAGAGTTGTCAACAGGCTCATCACAGCTATCTGCCAATCACCCATTCCCACCACCCTTCTGAGTAATACCCCTCCCTACCTTCTCACTATATAGAAGGGTCTGGAAACTTCTGTTTCAGTGTATCTGAAGAAGTGTGCATGCACACGAAAGCTCATACCAAGAACTAACTTAGTTGGTCTTTAAGGTGCTACTGGAAGGAAATTTGTTTTGTTTTGAATGGTATGAGTTGGCCATTTTATTTTGATAGGAGGATTGCTTCTGAACTTTCAATGGTTTAACTGGGCTTCATGAATCGTAGAATCATGGAGTTGGAAGGGACCATGAGGATCATTTAGATCAATCACTTGCAATGGAGAAATGTGGGGCTCAGACCCACGAGGGTCTCATGCTCTACCAACAGACCTGTTGGCTGAGAACCATGCTATCTATCTGTCTACAAATCTGTCAGGCGGGAGACAGGTAGACTGCTGGCACCTCTGACTGTTTCTTGGGTCTTCTTCCTTTAAAGGTAAAGCCTTTGCGGATGCACCTCTTCACCTTCACCCAGATTTTGTGCCTGGTCTTGCTGTGGGTAGTGAAATCCACCCCAGCCTCCCTCGCCTTGCCTTTCCTCCTCATCCTGACAGTGCCTGTGAGACGCTACCTGCTGCCATGTTTCTTCAGCAATGTTGAACTCAAATATGTGAGTATCGTTTGGCTCCTCCTGCTCACTGAGCAACAGGAGGTTTAGATTCAGGTCTCTGTGTGGCCTAAATAGGAAGAAACAGGGGAACAGCTTGGGATTTTTAGAGTGGTCCCTGTGGGAAATGTTCGTTTATAAAACCTGGATTTCACATCCGCACCATATATTTAAAGCATGCTGTTGCCCCAAAGAATCCTGGGAACTGTAGTTTACCCCTCGCAAAGCTACCACTGCCAGCAGTTAACGAACTACAGTTCCAAGCATCCTTTAGGAGAAGCCATCTGCTTTACATATATACTATGGGTGTTGTCCATGCCAGGGAGGGGGAACCAATGGCTTTCAAGATGTGCTGAGACTCCAACTCCCATCATTTCCGGTCACTGGCCATGCTGGCTGAAGGTCTGGGAAGCCTGGAAGTTCTCCATTTCTGCTCTATGAGGTGGTTTTCGAACCATGTCCCAAGGAACTGTGGAGTGCTTTAGACATGCTACAGGCGTTCCTCAAATTGAAGATTCGCGGGTGGCGCTGTGGTCTAAACCACTGAGCCTAGGGCTTGCCGATCGGAAGGTCAGCGGTTCAAATCCCCGCGATGGAAAGGGAAGTGGGGGGGGATAAATAGGTACCACTTCGGCAGGAAGGTAAACGGCGTTTCCATGCACTGCTCTGGTTTCGCCAGAATTGGCTTAGTCATGCTGGCCACATGACCCGGAAAAACTGTCCGTGGACAAATGTCGGCTCCCTAAGCCAGTAAAGCGAGATGAGCGCAGCAACTCCAAAGTCGTTCGCGACTGGACTTAACTGTCAGGGGTCCTTTGCCTTTACCTTTTAATGGCAGGCCACCTCTCCCTGATAGCTTGCCCATTACTACTGATCTTCCTCTGCATGGCACAGCTAGGAGATGGAAGGGTTTGAGATACAGGAGATCCAAAAGGAAGTACTTCTCTACACAGTACGTAGTTAAACCATGGAATCCTCTACCACAAAATGTGAAAGAGAACATGTCTTGTGTCTTGATAGCACAGCAGGGAAAGGGAGCCATTGTCTGGGGCCTTGGAGAGTCTCTGCCAGTCAGAGCAGACAGTATTAGGCTAGTTGGACCAATGGCCTGTTTTGATATATAACACAGCTTCATGTGTAATGACTGTCAAAGGCCACCTAGCCATCCATGACAGGCGAAAGACATATGTTTCTCAGATCCAAGTATAGTGCTCGGTTTGCTGGACCACCTCTAACAGTATCTCTCTCCTCAAATTTCCTTCTAGTTGGATGCTGATGATGCTGAAGTGGATTTTGATGAGACAGAAGGCCGGGATGTTTATGATGAAGTCCAGATGCCTCTTTGAGCACACAGTGTGCTGCATCCTTATGACAGATAAGGAATCGAGAGACCTCCCCCAAAACACCAGGCAAAAAACCCCAAACAAAACCAGAATCTGGAGAACGTTTTCCCCCTTATGTATGTTTATCAGTATACAAAAGCGGCATACTGGTAAATACCCCATAGATGTAAATAACATGTTTGACAAAACATGGATTCTGTAGGATTTAAATAGCTAGCATATGCTTTAGATATTTTTCAACCAGCCACTGTAGTTCTGTAGTGAAATGTTAACAAAGATTTAGAAAATATATATTTTTGCCCCCAGAAGGTACTTGGGGGCGAGGGGGAATCAAAGCTATGCAAGAATTGTGAGGCATCCATGGACTCCACTTTTTATACTACCTGTCACCCCACTGCTGTGTGTGTGTGTGTGTGTTTCCACACAAGTGTGTATGCATGTGTGTAAGGCATTATCCGTTGTGTGCAGAAAGCCCCACCCACGGCCTTCCCAAGGCAGGAAGTACTTCTGCCACTGACATCGATATGAAGTTTTGGAAAGAAATGCTGAAAATCCAATTTATATCCTCAAGACGGGTCAAACAGCTAATGTCAGAATGGACCAAGATGCACAAATGAAGCTGGGAAGAAGTGACATGTTCTTTCTCGGACCTGGGAGATGCTAGATCAGAAAACTCTGAGCATACAAATGAGGCACAGAAAAAAACAAACAGCGAAGAAAGTCAACATCCTGGCAAAGGAAAGAAGCAACAACCATCACCTCAGATTAGAAACGGGATATGGAGGAATGGCAAAACCACCCCGTTGCGGAGAAGGATCAAGACTGCTGCTTCAGCGAGAAGGCTGTTGGGTTAACAAAATCAGTTACCATATGTCCTGGCACAGTGGGGAAGTCCATCGCCGCCCCCCAAAAAACAGGTTCAAGGGAAAGCTGCCCCCCAGATTTAACTCTTTTTTGCAATTCCCCCCTAGCCTGCCCCACTTGGACTAAAACTATGGTGCTAAGAAGTCTGGAAGGCATCATCTAGAAGAAATGTCTCATCATCTAGAAGAAATCTGCCTTGTTTGCATCCATTACAGTTAAGTAACAGCATGTTACTTCTTCATGGAAGAAAAATCTATCAAGGGCTCATGGTGGCAACCAGGAGTAGAGGCTGGTGCCTCTGAATATTAGTCCCCATAGCAGGAGATTCTAGCTGTGGGCTTCCTACAGGCATCTTGGCTGGCCACTGTGAGAACAGGATGCTGGACCACATAGGCTTTTGACTGGATCCGGCAGCAGAGCTCTTTTTATGTTCTTATTAAAGCCACTTTAAGAGAAATGCTCTCTTTAGTATGAATTAGCTACAAAAAATAAGCTTGTCTTAATGGAGAACGATAACCAGGGATGGGTGTGTGTTTAAAGTGCAGAATCTGTTGTCCTCTGCAGGCTGGAGTCCCGGGACTCTTTAACTTTTTTAATTTTTAAAGGAATTCTAGTCCTCGTGATACAGGGAATGCTTGTAAATCTCTTCCAGCAGGTCCTGTCTTTCTCTTTTACCTCCCCTGCCTTGCATGGTAACACGTACCAAAAAAATATGAAAACCTGTATCAGGGAAGCACAGCTGAGTAGATGCCTGCAAACAAGACTTAAAATTTGCAGAATATATTCTTATTGCAGAGTACATATTTTATTTTTTCACAGCATACACATATAGCTACAATAACTCTCATATGCACCCGTCTGAGTGGTGCATGAATGTGCCAACAGCAGCTCTGCTTAATGATTTATGGCTAATCTCATGCATTGCTTTATGGGGTTCCCTATCCTCCACCCTCCTCCTAAAAGCTGTGTGCTAGGTGCTGTTTCTCTTCAAACAGCCAGCAGCCTTAAATCAAGGTATATGTCCTCACTGACCTTCATCTGGCTCCTACATGCTGCCACCGCCACCAAGTCAAATAGCTAATGATAAGCTCTCAGGCAAGTAGCTTCCTCCTCTGGATTCTACCTCACGTGGCTAACAAGTGCTACACCTGTCTGTTGAAATGCTCCAGACCCTTTTGCCCTGGTCTGATGCACAACCCCATCATCTCCCCTCGAATATACGAATCACGTCATGCTATCCTTCAATATATTTAAGATAATTTTAAAAATTCACTTGTTGTGACAAACAGGAATCCAGAGCTGGCAGTAGCTGTTCAAGCATAAATAGTGTTTTTAGTGGTTACTTCCTCAAAAGAAAGTGACCAGACAAATCTGGTACCACATTTTGATTTTTTTTAAAAATGGGCAGCCTGACTTTTCTAAATCCCAGGCATGCGTGGGCTACTGTGGTGACTCACTGCAAGCAAAAAGCTGTCGCAATATGCCCAGCGGTGCTCTGCCCGTCGTTGCTATTTTGCATAAAGCAGGACTGAACCCTGGCTCAAATTAAGGGTTGGTTAGCATGAATTCAATTAGCAAAAGGATTAGGAGAAACAAACGGTAGCATTTCTTCTTCTTCCTATTGCATAACCAATTTATGGAACTAATTGCCACAAGCTGTAGTGATGGACACTAGCTCTGGTGATGTTGTTTTTATTTATTATTATTATTATTATTAAAAGGATTTGATGATTCAAGGACAATCAGTGGATGTTCGACACGACAACTCAGGAGAACCTCCATCTTCAGAGGCGATATACCAATAGCATACCACTAGATTATGAAGGCAAGCTACAAGGGAAGGCAATTTGTAGCATGCCTTGTGAGTTTCCCAGAATCAGCCAACTGGCTACTGTTAAGAAGGCAAAAAATTAGATGAACCATTGGTTTGAGTTTATATATATGCAGCCTCAGGGGGAACAAGTCAAGAAACACATTCCAGCATTTAATCTGAGCAAAATGGTAAATTGAACAGACCGATTAATTAGTTAATGTTGTGTGTCTGTGTGTGCGCACGTGTATGTGGAGAAGGGGGATCTTGAGACTAGACCCCTCTTTCTTGACAGAATTAACCACACTAGCTTGTATCGGCTGAAGTTCGACATTTCCACGTTACATTAATTAAAGACATAAACTCTAAGGGCTATGTAATTGTATCCTGAAGCCACACTGCTATAATTAGGGTTGCCATTTGGAGGGGGGGGGTAATCTAGCAGGTTTCCTTTGCCTTTAACAGCTGCATGACAGGCAGAAACTCAACAGATGGATCATTTTTTCCAGCATGGCATTGCAGTGATATGGCAAGCTTTACTAGCTGATTTTTAAAAAAATAAAATTAAAATTTGTCACTTAATCTAGGTGTTAAAGGCAGAGGAGTCCTCTCAGGAAGAAAGTTGGCATCTCTAGTTGTTGTACACATTTTAAGTTGGTGATAATGAGCTTTTGTAATTTATTAAAATTCATTTTTAATAGCTTTTTGCTTTGCTAGGTTAAAAAAAAAAATACAATGCAGGATTTCACCTGCGCTTTGCATGCAATTGTGTGCTGCATTTCCTTTATGTTATTTTTCTCCGATTGACTTTGATATGATTGATTCAGCCAGTTGTATTAAAATTGTTTTCTTGATTTTAACGACAATTAACAAAAGCAATAAACCTTTTCTTTCTTTTTTTTAAGAAAAACAGCAACTTGTTCATTGTATTTTCAACCCCAAACCAGTTTTCGGGTAATCACTGAGTCAGGGGGCAGGATACGGTCAATTATCATTGTTATTAAAGTCCATGTGAACACTCTTCAAGGTGAAGGGTTTGCGTCTTTGTAGGGACAGGCCTTTTCTAATGTGATTGGTAGCGGCTCTGTTATGGCCAAACAAGGCGTAGGGGGCTATAGGGTGGTGTGCTGGAAGCTAAGTGCTAAGCCAGCAGCCAAGGCTGCAGCCAGTTCTCCAAAGCAATGAGCCTGGTCATGAGTTCAGCAAATCAGATGGACTGGCATCCAAGGGGAGAGGCAACTAAGGTTGTTGGGGATCCCCCATGCTGTGGGGTGAGTGGCAGGGGGCTTAATCCTGGAGGCAACTATGGAGTTAGTCAGATTAATGTCTCTGACTGAAGGGATGAGATTAAGGCCTAGTTTTCACTTTGTGGTGACAAAAAACTGTGTTAGGGCTGCTGGATTCCAGGTGAGGGGGTCCCGAAGTTGAACAAATATATACTCTACAACCTCGTGGTGGTGAACAGCTTTTATGAAGTAATTTATTATGGACGGCCTGTTTATTCAGCATCCATCCTGATTTGCTTGCGCAAAGCTTATGTAGCAATTGGACTATGTCCGGTCTTCATTATTTGTTGATTGGTTTATGGGTGATTAGATGTAAATGAGCATTCATCCCGATTTGCTTGCAGGGTGATTTAACAGGTCTTCCCCCTAATCATTCTTTCATCCCACACTTTTCAATGCATTTTCCTGTCCCTTTCCAAACCACAAAGATGTTTGTTTACAGTGTATTTTGTTGCGCTGGGGCAACAAAGTGCTTTAATCCACTTTAAAGGCACAAACAGAGTTCCTTTATGCTTTTATATCCATCTAGAAAAATATAGATAATCTGGAGGCACCCTAGGACACAAAGAGGAGGGCTTTTAAAAAATTAACATACGGTTTTGCTTTATTCACTGTGCAAAACAAAATAAGCATACCTAGAATGCACAGCCATCTGTGGAGAGATTTGGGTTGAGGACTGCAGCTCTTGTGTGAACAGAGGTTCTGTGGTTGACTCACTAAAGAAGTGTGTCTTGGAGACTGATGATACTGACAAAAGCATTTCCTCCACCCAGAAAATTAAAAGAGAGGAAGAGTTATCACCTGTCCTTATTCCTGAATTGCTAGTTTTCTAGGTGCAAGGATTTATGTATTTTTAAACAGAGGAGATTTGATCATATGAACCTTCATCTTCCACCTGAAGGGATACAGTCTAGGCACAGCTTGGCCACCTGTGTGAAAACTAGATCAAAATCATTGAGGTTGAAGAGGCAAGCTGAAGTCAGTCAAAGCAGTCCAGTTCAATGTGGCAGGTACATTGAAGGAAACAGGTTGTGGTACAGGTGGGCTGAAGGAAGAAAAAGCACAAAGGAAGAGAAGGTGAAAGGAGTGTGGTGCCCTGGCTAGAATGGCAGCCTTAGACTTGGGAATGATGGAAGTTGTGATCTAACCTTTGGAGGCTCACAGCTTCTCCAACTTCTGCCCCACAGAAGTTACCATCCTCTTTGAGGTGGCAAGCCTGGGTCTAGGCCGCCACACCATGTCACACTGCAAGGTATGTGTGGCTCAAAGAACTGAATGCTCCATCGTATAAAAGAAATTCTGCAGGGCAGTTTCTGACTTTGCTTTTCCGCCAACGTTTAAGTCCATCACATGCAAGTTAATGTTTATGTATGGGCGAACATTCAGTCATGTGAGTCCCCAGTAGGAAGCAAACTATCAAAAGGGCTGCATACAAACCCGCTTGCTAAATGGGCACGAGTTGCACAGACCAGACTTTTCTGCGTCCACACCTGAGCACTCTCAATTGCCATCTACACTAGTGGGCGAAGCTTGATGGGGCGCATTTGCAGTGTGTGTTACTGTCGGCTCTTCTCAATCAGTACTTCCCCACCTTCCCTAAATTCAGGAAACCTGAGGTCCATTATGAGTATCCACACAGGTATTTGTTTACCTGTATGTGGACATTAAAAAAAAAAAAGTTTTCTTATACAGTGGTTCCTTGGGTTACACGCGCTTCAGATTACATACGCTTCAGGTTACAGACTCCACTAACCCAGAAATAGTACCTCGGGTTAAGAACTTTACTTCAGAATGAGAACAGAAATCGTGCTCCGGCGGTGCGGCAGCAGCGGGAGGCCCCATTAGCTAAGGTGGTGCTTCAGGTTAAGAACAGTTTCAGGTTAAGTACAGACCTCCGGAACGAATTCAGTACGTAACCAGAGGTACCACTGTATATGTAAAAACAGGTTAATAAAATTAATAAATACATGTTGCCCCGGCCCTGAGCAGTGCCTCATCAACGGACGTAGGGGTGGTGGTGATAGATAGCACTCAGCAAACCTCACCAAACATAAGTGCAGCAGAAAGTTTCTTGCTATGTACACAAAGTGTTGAAAAATCCATCACTGTCTATTTTACAGTTGGGGTGCAGAGCTTTTTTCAAACTCGGGGACCTGCTCCTGTCTGAGAAAATGGCCCAGAGCCATGGGGCAGCTGTAGGTTGGGCCAGAGGCCAAAGTGTGAGGAGCCAGAGATGTGAAATTTACCTTTGTACACCAGGATAGTTTCTATCAACATGCAGCACACACCCCTCTCTATTCCCCACCCAATCTGCCAAGATGCATTATCAGAGCTTACGGACACATTTCAGGCAGGCAAGAACATTCAAGGAAGGTAGGAAGTAGGAGGGTGAGGGGTGTGGCCTATAGAAGAGGCCTGAGGGCTAGATTTGGTCCCCGGCCTAGCATTTCCTCACCCATGCTGTATTATACAGTATACTATAGGGATGCCCACGTGGCAGCCTGTGTTTCTCATCTGCAACGTGGTAAAGCGACAAGGGTAGAAGAAGCAAGCCCACTCCCAACAGAATTTACATATAGCAGCAAATTAAGCGAGAAGCAAAAATGAGCTGCTCTCTATAAAATGGCAAAAATGCAGCACAACAGAATATTCTCAAAGCAACGATAACCAAACGATTTGCTGCAGAGGGGGGAGATGGGAGCAATATCTTATGCCGCTGGGATAGCTCAGTTCCCAGTGGGCAGAGCATGAGACATAATCTCAAATTCATGGGTTCCAGCCCCACATTGAAGAGAGTTGGACTAGATGATGCTAGGGGCCCCTTTCAACTCTACAATTCTACTTTTCTATTATCTTCACTGTCACACTCATGACAATCAGTACGTATGTATTCCCATGATGTTGGGCTTTTCCAAAGATATATTAGAAAACATAACAAAAACATTAAAAGCATGAATACAAATTAATCATAAATATGATAAGTGCCCTCTATAAAACTTGATCCATGCACAAAAGTTGCTATCTCAAAAAATACTTTGTTACAACGGTTTGCAACATATATATTACATTACTTACCACACTTACCTGGGAGTAAGCCCCATTGAACTCAGTGGAGCACGCAGCTTGAGTAGACATATGCAAACTGCATTGTCGGGGTCAGCCAAATCTACAGTTCTGTGTCCCCTTACTTGGCAGAAAGTTTACCTTGAACTGACTGGGATTTAGTTTGCAGTAAATGTACAGGTACGTATTTAACAGCTACTGCACAGATGCTCAAATCTCCACACACTTGCTCATTCCCAACAGCTAGGGAAAATGGAGGAAGTAAAAGCAAAACGCAGTACGATTCAGGGTGGGCAGCGAAGGGTCCAAATGGATGGGTCTCGTGATTCAAAATGGGTTTGGGGGTTTGTCATTTTGCTTTGCCTTTTAAATTCCAAAACTTATCCTTATAATATAAATTACCTGTTAATGTGTTCCCCTCATTAGAACATACTTCCATGTTCTGTATGAGAGACAGGCAGACGTGACGCACGCGCCTCCCTATCCCAGAGATCCCGGGAAGCGGAGAAATTATTCCCGGTTCCAAGTGGAAAAACATCACGGAGAAGAGACGAGCGCCGCTCATCCGCGGCGGCCCGTTTTTAACGCGGGGGGGGAGGGGAAAGGCGAGGGCGGGCGCGTTGATTAGCTCCCTCTGCCCCCTTCCCCGCCTCTCCAACCCATAACTCCTAATTGCATTCGGGTCTGTCTGTAAAAGTCGCTTTTGCGTATTGGAATCGGCGTTAATTTGACAGGCAACTCTGAAAGCAGGTGATTGGCTGCAGCCGGAGATGACGCCCTTAACAACAAAGGTGGAGCTGGAAAAAATTAGATTATTGAGAAAGAGAGGGAGGGAGGGAGAACAAAAAATATGAAGCCTGGCATTTGACTGTAAAAATCTATAGACGAGTGTCATTTCCACGCAACGGCTAGAAAACAACACCGAGATTAGTGTCAATAATACCCAACAGGGAGTCACAAACTCCTCCCCTCCCTTCCCCGTTGTTTACAAGGCAGGGAAACTGGCACCTTTTCGGGGGGGGGGGAGCCGCTTGTTGCCAAAAATATGTCCGCTCTCAGAAATAATCTAGTGCCTTCGCTGCAGCTATTTCCTGCTCCTTCCGAGTTTTTATTTTTTAATTTATTTCGGATCGCTTCCCTGTCCCCCCCCCTCCCCGCCCTCTTGATGCAATCGTTTGAAGGTGGGGGAGGAAAGAAAGGGGAGGTCGCAGAAGGAATTAAAATCGAGTGCGTGTGATTTGTGATCGTTTTACAAGCGCCAAGCGAAGAGGATTTGTGGCAAATGCAAGGTTTTCCCCTCCTCTCTTTTCTTTTTTCCCTTTCCCCTCCTCCCTCTTCTCGTTTGACTACAGTGTTGCAAAAGCAGAGAGCAATAAAAACATACGCACATACACACACACTGAACTCTCTCTCCACACACCCCGAGACACTTAGATCCACAACCTGGTGAGATCCGAGAGAGAGAGATCGGACCACCACCCCCGGGAAAAAAAATATGCTTCCATTTTTGCAATCCCGTTTAGGGAGCAGATGGAAAAGTGGGGACTTGTGAAGAAAGGCTGTGAGGTTGCCTAAGGATCCGGGAGCCGAAGAGACCGGCTGATTGGAAGAAAAAAGCAGAGCGATGGAGGCGGGGGAAGTGCGAGCTCTCTGCGGGGACTGGAGCGAGTCCACGCCCGGGGCCAGCGCTGCAGAGCTGGCGTGCATTCAACCAACGCTTCCCAGCTAAAGCGAGCCCGGGAAAGAAGAGGGGGGGAGGAAAAAAAGGGGGAGCTTTCCTCCAAAAGCCTTCCGATCTGCAGGTAGGTTGCAGACGTAGAAGGGGGCTCCGAATCTCCCCTCGAATCAGCTCCGGCATGGAGCCCCCCGTTGCAAAGGAGGGTGGGTGGTGGGTAAAGGACGGATCAGGGGGAGGGGGGGAAAGCAGGCACGATCCGAGGCGACGCTGCCTCCAGCCGGGGCTGCCTTTGCGGCAGTGCGAGCGCATGTGGAGCTCGCCATTAACCCGACGCTGCGCTCCGCCATCTGGGGCTGGAGGGAGGCGCTTTTGTTCCCTCCTCGAGCTCCGGCAGCGGAGGAAGACAAGCAGGCGGCGGCCGCTGCTCAGAGGAAGCAGCCACCGTCACTGCTCTCCTCTGCCTGCGTCTCCTGGGTAAGGCTGAAAAAATGGGGGCTTCCGCTCATTTTTCGGGGTGCATCTTTTTTTAAAAAGAAAAATATTATTTCGGGGTTTTCCCCCGCCCGCTTCAACACATTTTTTGGGGAGGGAGGAGACTGGTGTTATTTTTAAATATATTCATATTTGAGAACCGAACAGGTTTTGTTTTTTGGAAAACGTGTTTTGGGGGCGCGCCCCCTTTCCATCGAGCGGGGCATCGGTGGGGGAAGCGGATCGGAGCCCCTTTCCGCCTCCCATGCGCTCGCTTAGGCGAAAGAGGCCGCCGCGTGCGGCCATGGAAGGGCGAGAGAGAAGGCAGGCGGTGGCGGATTCTCGCACGCCGATCCTCGCTCGGCAGGGGCAGAAATAACCAGGCGGTACAATCCGGGGGTTCAGAGACTCGATCCCCCTATTTTATTTCTCCCCCGCCCATGGTTTACGCTTATTTTGGAACCGGGGGGCCCTGCTCGGGTTAGAAAGGAAGGCGAGGCGGTGGAAACAACCAAGCCGCCGCCGCCTTCCTCTGGCTGCCTGCAGAGGGAGAGAAGCCAATGGACGGCGGGGAAAACGCACTCCTTTTCCCTTTTCTTTCCACCGTCCTCGCACGCTAGTTTTGCTCCCATGCCTTTTCCATTGTACGAAATCGAGAGCCCAAAGCCGCCGCTTGATTTTATTTCGGAAAGGGTATTGTTCCCCGCGTTCCCCCCGCGCGCTGGGGACCTTTGGCGAGCTCGGTCGGCGCAGCCTTTCCGACCGGCTGCAGCCAGCGCGCTCCTCCGCCATCCGGAGGGTGGGTCCATGCAGGCGAGGTCTTCGGCGTCCCTCCCTCCTCTTTTCCTCTCGCTCTCTCCCCCGACGAGACGCTTTTTTCGGGGGGCCCCCCGCTGCGGAGCGAGTGTGGAGAATCGGGTGCGCGGGCTTTGGCTCCGCCGAGTTCCCGTGCGCCCTAGGCGCGCAGGGGGAGGCGCTCCCCGGGGGTCTGGGCGCTGCTGCTGGTGGAGGCGGCGGCAGAAGCAGCGGCAGCAACAGCCACGACGTGCTGCCCTCCCTCGGCTCTGCCTGGACGCCCCCAGCCGGGCATTCATTTCTCCCTCCCGCCAGCCTGCCTTCCCCGCCCCCCTTCCACCAGCGGCTCCGATGGGGCTGCTGCAGCAGCGGCTCTCCGGCTCCTGCTCCTCCCCACTCGCGCCTGCCGCCGCCACAACGAGGCGGGCTTGTCTCAGCCTTCTTAACCGCCTCGACGAGGTGAGACCGACGGAGAGAAAAAGAGACGCGCAACTCGCCTGGCGGCCCCCTTCTCCGCGCGCGCACCGGGCTTGGGGTCGCTGCCTGTTCCGAGGCTGACGGCGCGGGATCCGTTGCTTCGCGCTGCGGGTACAGGATTTGGGGGGAAACCACAACCTCGCCCTTCAGATTGGGGACGGCTGCTCTTGGTTTCCTCGGGATCGAAGGCGAGTTAATCGGGGGAAACGCGAGAGCCAGCCTCGCCTGCTCGACCACGTTGCCCGACGGCGGGGAAGAGCCACCCTTCTCAAGTGGCTGGTCTCTCTGGGGATCTGGGGCGGCGGGAAAGCGGTTTGGGAATACAAAGGGGGGGAGAGTTAGAAATTTGAGTAAAGGCATTTAGTTAGAGGGAAGGACTGGGTCGCACTTCGAGGATTTACGAAACCAAGATCCAGCGGGGAAAGAGGGTGATCTCTGTTAACAAAGCGGAGAAATCGTATGGGGTTGTATGTCGAAAGAGCTGGATCTTGAATCAATCCCGTAGAAATCCAACAAAGCGAAGAACGGGGAGGGGGAAAGAAATCTCGGGAGCGGGTGATCCGGTGATCCAAAGTTCCCTCCTCCCGGGAAGGTCGACCTAACTCGGTGGAGCGCTGGATCTGCCGAAGAACCGAGGCTTCGATGGAGCCCTCCTTCCTCCTTGCCCTCGGGAGGAAGGGAGGTTCAAGGCCAGAGGGCTGGAGCCCGTCCCGGGGTTTTAAAAAAACACAACGTGTGCGAGGGTGGGCGGGAGAGAGGAATCGGGCAGACGAGGCGGCGGCGGCTAGATTTTTCCTTCGGTGGCGCCCGCAGGGCGTGTGGAGAGGACGGAGGCGGGGGGAGGAGGCGAGGCAGCTGCAGCAGCCGCTCCGACGGCTCGGCTCGGCTCTCCCGCCTGCCTGGAGACAGGCAGAGAGCGAGAGGAGGGGGGCAGCAACCAGCAGCAGCTGCGGCTCTTCTGCAGTAGGGAGGCGGCGGCGGAGATTGGCTGCTGCTAGCGCGGCCTCGGAAGAGCAGATGGAAGGGGAGGGAGGGAGCGCAGAAGAGGCACCCGCAGATCCCACCCCCTCGCCCGGCCTGCCTCTCCTCCTCCACCCCGCCCCGCAGGCCCGCCTCTCTTCCCCACCCACGCTGGGCCAGGGATCCTTGGGCTTGATTCGAAGCCGATCCCGCCCGCCCGCCTCCTTCTCGGCCAAACGAATCGTTTCTTTTGCCTTCCCTGCAACCAGAATCCCGGGGATCTCTTCCTCCTCCCAATCACGTCTCTCGGCTTTCGTTTCTATCCCCTCCCCCTGTCGCTTCCCTTATATAACACTTCCTGTCCTCGCTCTTGAGGACTAGCGTACCAGTTGCCCTTAAAAAACAAAACAAAATACGGATTCTCTGCTCACTTAATGTCCATATCCCTCATTCTCTTCTCCTGTACACTCCACAAAGTAATCCCCTTCTCTTCATTCTCCTGTTCCCCTTTTTTAACCACTATTGCCTTTTGCTCTTAACCTTCCTCATAGCTGTCTGTGTAGACTACCTCGTTTTTATCCTTGCATCAACTCTGTGGGGAAAGTTACACTGAGGGGGAAGGGAGAAGTTACTAACTGGCCCATTGACTTAGAAATGACCACCCCACCCCCCCGAAAAAATCAAGGTGAGAAAGTGGAACTCCTGGAAGGATCAACTGCGCTGCACTAGAAAATTTTGCAGAACAGGATTCCAACCACAGCTTGTCCTGTTTTACACATTTTTAAAAGAAATTGCGAACTGGCCCAAGATCAATCGACTTTTATGGCAGAGTAGATAATCAAACTTAGGCATCCTCGGTCCTGGCTGTAATCCCCCCCCCCCCACAACCCTCTCCTGTGATTTATTCCACTATCAAACATTTTGCATTCCCCTTTTATGTGACATAGATCGCACTCTGGGGCCTCCCATGCCTAGTGCTGTTGGAGGCCTTTTCTGTTTAGAGGATCCCGCTGAGACCTACTTCAGCTGTGCAGATTCCCCACCCCCAACTTTTAGCACACTTAGCCCCATTTGTGAAATGGATTCCTTTCTGAATCCAGATTTATACGCCAATCAGCCGGATTCAGGTTTGGTAAGGCCCTAAGCTACTAAGGTAATGGGGCCCTTTATATGTCAAGTTGTCCTTTGTCAACAAATGGTTGCTGTTTTTTGTGTTGAATAAATGCTATTTGGTAATTTATGGACCTAATTGGTATCTAAAGCCATTTGCGCATAACAAAATATGTATTTATCAAGGTAATTGTTGAACTGAAATACAATTAATAGGTTTTTTTCTTTAATTTTTGGGGGGGCAAGAGAGTGGGGCCCTAAGCTATATCTTATATATAAATCCAGCACTGACACCAATGAATAGATGTGCTGTTACAATCCTCTAGGCCAAGGGGTAGACAGATGTTGCTGGAGGACCGTTCTTATCTCTTGCCGTTGGCCATGATAAGATTCAGGGCCCAACTTTTCTCTAGGGAAAGAGAATTCCAGAATGTTCCTGTGGCCGTCTTTGGACACCAGCCGTTTCCTCTGCCTACAGGAAACCTTGCCCTCCATCTACCAGAGAAGATAATCCTGTTACTGTTCACATAATCACCCAAGGATGAAAGGAAAATGTGTTGAGACCTTGATTTTATCAAAACTCCTTTCTTTTTTTAAAAAACTCACTTGAACTCACAGGTTCAAGTTTAGGAGTTGTTATTCTGTGTGCAAACAAGCCCCCTGTTTTTGGAGGGGACGTGCTGGTGCTGTTAAGAAGGGCAGTAGCGGGAAATCAGAGGCTGTAACTCCAGTTCGTTCCTGCTTTCAGGGTGAAAAGTGATTGACGCCATCGTGAAGGGGGGCGAGAGGGAGCTGGAAGGGGCAGACCCAGGAGGTGTCACCCTAGGGTCCGAGAGGTGGAGGATGAACGGAGAAGCGGATAGCCCAACTGACTTAGAAATGACGGCCCCCAAAAACCAAGGTGAGAAGGTGGGAACTCCTGGGAGGGTCAACTGGGCTGCGCCAGAAAACAGAACAGGATTCCAGCCACAGCTTGTTCTAGTTTGCATATTTTTAAAAAAGAAATTGATTGCCGGACAAAGTAAATCCTTTATAGAAGTCTCATGAATTAGCTTACTGAATTTCTAGCCAGATGGGAATGCAGGAAGGAGGTTTTCCTTTTTCAGCCAACTTGGTGCAGAGCTGTCCATCTCTCCTCTGCCACCCATGTTACTTGGCTGATGGCAGTTTCTGGTTGTCTGTGGTTACCAGGCTAAGTGCTTAAATACAAGAATACTTTATTACCTCGTTCATGCATTCCTAGTCTCTTCTTGAGAATATGATGTTTGCCATCTATGCAGGGCCTCCTCCCCCACTTTAATTATATGATTTAGAATATATTGGGGATTTTTCCTGGTCGTGGACAGAAGGTTGATTAAACATGAAATTTCCAGACCCTTGGGGTTCATGTTTGCATGTGTTGCTGTTGAACTCTTTATGGGCAAAGCTAAGACTTGCATGTTGGGATTTGTAGTCCATGGGTACTGCTTTGCTATGAACATGGAACCCTGTTGGCAATTGCTTTGCTGTTATTTTATATATGCTTCTAAATCCTCAGCAAGATACTAAGAAGAGTCTATCTAAGGCTTGGTGAGGCGGAGGTAGCCTCTCTGTGCATCATTATATAAGCATCCTCATACTCCTGCGAATTTTGACACAACCCAAATTTGAAAAAGTGCAATTAGATTCTTGCGTACAAAATGGTAAATAGTCTAATTAGGGAGATAAAATGTTGCTTTCTTTAGGATCCTTGAAAAGAGCTGTACATTGAGCTGTACATTGCAATAAGCACGTTTCTAAATTAAATTTTATATTTAAACAATATGTTGACTTAGTAATAAGGCGCATTGAATTCAACAGGACTTATTCCCAGGTAAGTGGATATAGTATTGCAGGCTGAGCAGATGATTTCATTGGCTAAAAGCAACTTGGTGATGAACCTTAGTATCCTTAGGGTATGCCAAATGTAATGTATGATATATGGAGTATATGTTTCCCCTCCTCTCCCGCAGACCGTTGGACCCAGGAAGATATGCTCACCCTCTTGGAGTGCATGAAGAACAATCTGCCCTCCAATGACGGCAGCAAGTTCAAAACCACCGAATCCCACCTGGACTGGGACAAAGTTGCCTTCAAGGACTTTTCCAGTGAGATGTGCAAGATGAAGTGGAATGAGATCTCCAATGAGGTAGCCTTTTTTATACTTGATATGGGTCTGTGACATGAAATGTCGTTCTAGTATGAGGATGGGGCGCTTCTCTTTGGGCTGGGCTCCCTGGTCTGCTGCAGGGCTGCCTTGATCTGAATGCTGGGTCCTAAGACTTGCCAGTGCGATAGCAAGGCAGGAGTGCTGCTTCCTTCCCTGGTTCTTCTGTGTCTTCCGCCTTGCCTGTAATGTTCTCCCTTCTTTATCAGATGCCCACATCTCTTTCAAGTCCCTCCATCCACATACCACCAAAACTACCTGCCTCTTGCTGCCAGTTCCCATCTGCCCGATCGCTCCTCTTAATCACATCCTCTCTATCTCCTTCATCTTTGCCTGGGCAGGCAAAGGGCTGGCCGGCTGCCTTCTTATTAACTCTCCACATCCATGTCACACTTTGGCCGCAGTCCTAGATCCACTTACCCAAGAGCAAGCCCCATTGATCTCAGGATTGCACTGTCGAATGTCTTGATGGTATGAATGAAACCACTATTGCTACTACAAAGGCAGTCCTCGAGGAGATTCTGTTTTTGACCATTAAGTCGTTGTGGTTCAGTAAAAAAAACAGATTTGAAGGGAGGCTGCAGCAGGAAACTGAAGAACTGTGGCTGGCAGAAGACAGATTGGGATATACTGGTAGAGAGAGATCTGGGCAAGATCTCTGGCAGCAGACCAGCAAGAGTTTCCAGCTCCCAGTAATTAAAACAACAGCAACAAAAAGCGCAAATTAGACTGCTGAAATAAATAAAAGCTTTTTGGGAAAACCAACCCCCTGTAACACTCAGTTCACATTCCAAAAACAAATTCCTGGGCTAAGCATGTGTTCAAGCATGTGTACTCTCTTCCTTTATTCTAATGGCTATTTTACATTGGGTTTCACTTGGTGGACTTTGGGGTGCTAGTAAAATAACACAAAGTAGATCCCACAAGCCTGAGGTTTGCTTACCCCAACATTAGAAAATTGGATAGGGTTCAAGTCGAGACAGATGGCATTTAGGAACGTTTTTCTTGCTGCAGAAATTTATTGTTCCACTTTAAGGTTAAATATATTATCTTGTCTTGCTAACTTAAAACCGATAATTACTAGTTAATGTTACTGATGAGCAACTGATTTGATCTTGTATTTATTTGAGCTGTGCATAGAAATGTTTCCTGCTCACTGCTATTCTGTGTTTTTGGGTTCACTGTAAAATCCTTTCACCCTATGTACCAATGCAAATATAAACTTAGGCATTGACATACTGCTTAATCTCTTAAAGTTTTATTACATTTCTAAGCATAAAAATGCAAAATCTCTAAGGTGCTGTAGGATTCTGTTATTTTTTTCTGTTATTTTTTCTGTTCTCAGGAATTTGCTATTAATGGCCTTATTGAAACATAAAACTAGGCCCTAGTTTGTTCAAATGTGTGAGCTGAGCCCAGAAGACTAACCACGGTCAGTTAGTTGGCAACAAACCACAAAGTGAAGCATGGTTTGCTGTTGGCTTCTGCGAGCCATGGCTTGTTTTAATTATGGCTTTGGTGTTAACGACCAAAACAAACGGCCGTGCTTAACTATGGTTTGTTTGCACGAGTTACTCACCGAGCTGCAGGAGATTAGGCTAGAACAGCTGGAGAACAATCTTAAGTTTTGACATGGTTTGCTTGCTCGTCTGTGAGATAACACACGGTTTGGTTAAGCAAGCCAAGATTAAAACAAACCATGGATTACCATAATGTGCAAACACAGCTATTGTATGTTTCGTGGCAGCTGTGTGCTAGATGTTGCACAAAACATAAAGGCAACATGGTATCTTCCCCAGAGAGAATACACTCCACAATCAACGCCCCAGACACATAGCTAATTTTAGGTAGTTACTAGCATAATGCGCGAATGCAGCCAATGTATGTTTAGTGGCAGCTGTGTACTAGGTGCTGTATGAAACGTAGAAACAACAAATTGCATTCCCATTTGACACTCTATGATGGATGCCCCAGGCACATGGGGGATTGTTAGAACTACTGATGATCACCTACTTGCTAATGCAACAAAGTCAATTTGCTTTTTGCCACAGACTCCATTAAGATGCCTGCTTTGAGAATTAAAGGATATGTAAAAACTTAGGTAGTTCCCCCATCCAAATACTGATAAAATTCAGACATGCTTAGCTGCAGCAAGGTGGTGGCTTCATAATTGGGGATTTGTATAAAAGTGCCCTTAGCGCTCAGTTCCGCTCACTAAACTGAAGTTTAGTCATTCAGTTGTGGTTGCTATGGTGTGCTAGTAAAGACTTGTAGCCCTGGAAATGGTTAACAATGCTGTTCTTTCCCCCATCTCTGGTTGCATTTGCTGCTTGCTCCTGCAGGTGAGGAAGTTCCGAACCCTGACAGAACTGATTATGGACGCTGAGGAGCACGTGAAAAACCCATACAAGGGCAAAAAACTGAAGGTAAGCGTTGACTCAGAGGAGGGAAGGACTCATGAGACAACATCTCCTTCTGAATCTGGCTGGCTGCTCCGTTAACTTTCCCGCTTTGTTCCTGTGCTGCAGTGCTTAGTGGCCAGTGTTTCTTAACGTGGCTGACCCCTATGCAAGATCCCACAGGGCAGGGGTGGGTACCGAGATGCCCTCCAGATAAACGGGACTACAGCTCCCATCATTCCTGATAATTGGTCATGCTGGGTGGGGAGATTGGAAATTGTAATCCAAAAATATCTGATGGCACCATGGCAGCTGGTTCTGCCATAGGGGAGAAATAGTGCAGCTTCCAGTGTCACACACCTGTGCTATAAACAATCTTCATTACACAGACACAGACACGTATACACACATGCATTTCAATTTGCAGTTGTTGATTATGCGTATCCCTTTAACGATCAGCAAAGTGCTTTTTAAGAGTACAGAAGGGGAGCACAATTCTATTGTCTCTCGCCTCTCCCCTCTGAATTAAAGCGCTTAAAACCAGATTACTTCAAAGAATGTGGAAAATTGAGAATGAGTCGCTCCCAAAGCATGTGCCAGGAAGGAGCTCTCTGGGGGCAGGCAGGTAGAAATACATGAATGAGTTAAAGTTGCTAGAAGCTCCAAAGCAGCCATCTTTAACAGGAACCTGCCCACTACAGCCTATTATTTTTATTTTATTTTATTTTATTGTTTATACCTCTCCCATCTGGCTGGGTTTCCCCAGCCACTGTGGGTGGCTTACAACATATCTAAAAACATAATAAAAACATCAATCCTTAAAAACTTGGATGTCTTCTAAAAGTCAGATAATTGTTTGTTTCCTTGACATCTGAAGGGAGGCCACAGGGCGGATGCCACTACCAAGAAGGCCCTCTGCCTGGTTCCCTGTAACTTCACTTTGCGCAGTGTGGGAACCAGCAGAAGACCCTTGGAGGAGGACCTCAAGTGTCCTGGCTGAGCGATAGGGGTGGAGAGTCTCCTTCAGGTATACTGGGCCGAGGCTATTTAGGACTTTAAAGGTCAGCATCAACACTTTGAATTAATTTGGGCATGCAAATCATACAAACAGCAATCATGTAGGGAGGGAGAGGAGAGATGGCCACGTGGCGGGGGCATATCTGTTGAGGGGAGCCCTGCTGCAGGCATACCCCTCTAGTATGTGGGCGATAGAGGCAAGACCAGGGCAGATGGCCCTGCTTTGGCTCCATGCTGTAGCTTTCTGTGCAATTTGCATGCTGGAATAGGCCTTTTGTCTCTGCATGATCTACTGCTTTGGTCTTCCCTTCAGCCAGTCAGCATCTGATGAGGGGTAGGCATGTTTGCCACACCTGTGCCTTGGATGTCACCAGATCATTCAGTACTCTCTCAGATGAAGAGATTCAGCAGAATTCACCCCTGCACACTTGCATTTCTGCAGGGGTTACAGCTCTGGGCTTGCCTCCTTCCATTCAGGAGTCCTGCTTAAGACACAGTCCCTCGCAGAAGTACAGAAAGAGGGCAGGTGACTGAGCAAAATCTGAGCATTGTGTTTGGTGACCCTCTCTTTCCTCATGCTGCCACAAGTCATATTCTCTCAACCAGTGTTTTCTAAAGAGGATGAAGTGAGGTTCATTCCATGAAAAGGCCAGAATCCAAACTAGATAGAAAACATGAGGAGAAGAAGAAGAAGAATACCCCACCTTTTCCCCTGAGGGGGCTCAATGTAACTTATATATAAAAACAAGAGCAGCTGAAAACATAGAGGAAACAATAATTAAAAAGCAATTGCATGTTAATGGAATTAAATCTATGCTGTTGTTATTATTATTACTATTGCAGTGCTCTAGTTAACAGGCTACTTTTGGTGGAAGTAACATATTGAAAGGGTTGCCTGTTGACCAGAAAAAGAATGGGTTGGTTCTGCTTTTGTTTCCTTCTAACAGCAGCTTTAAGTGGCAGAAATTAGCAAGAAACTTTCATAGAAAAAAGCATTGCCGCCAACTCATGTCTACTCACAAGGGTTTAGGAGCTAGAAGAGGTTAGAAAGATGACAGGCCTACATATCATTTCACAGTGTCGAGTAAAACAAAATTGGAACTCACTTTCAGCTTTGTTGGCCAACCTAAATGTCACAAAATTAGTGTGCAAGCTTTTGAGTTCCTCAGAAAACTTCATCAGGATAGTGAATTGTGTGTGTGTAGGGAGATTTGATGTAGAATCCGTGGAGTCGGCCTTTAAGATGAAATGTGGAAGTTACAGGCATCCAAATGAGACTTTCTCTTGGAGCTCTGCAGATTTCAGGTTGCACCAAATGCCGCCAAGGGCTTCTGGGAAGAAAACAACTTTCCCCTCTCCCCTCCCCCTCCTTTGTTTGCAATCTATCCTTATGAAGGGTTCTGGAGAAAATTTTCACGCTCTTTTGTGACATTTAGTTGGTCTTTAATAAAGGTATGGGCATAACATCAATTTTAGATTTACCCCTTTGTGTTGCCCGTATCTGTTGTTCTTCCATGGGTGCTCATGCACTCTGAAGACTGCCTGAGGTGCCATGTGGAAGATTTACACACACACACACACCAAAAAACGCCACCTTGGCGCCCTTTTTCTGAGTCATTCTTTTTTGGAGCACTGCCAGTTGGTTTTCAGTCAGAGCTGTTTTTTCAACACCTGTGCTTTTCTCTTCTTCTTTGGGTGTTTCCTGTTTTAGGAGGTCGCAAAATGAAAATTGAATTTCTCAGATCTGCTTTTCGAACAAATGGGACGGAAGCACAAATGGGGGGGGCGCTTGAACCCGAGGCATGGTGCCCTGCGCATGCATTTTAGCCATGGCAACCGTATTTCTTGCAGTTCCCAGGCGTGGCCCTGTCAACCAGGCATTAAAGAAACTATAAATCCAGTTTAAGAAAAACCTGTAACTGAGAGATACCAACTTTTTATTTTTTATTTCTTAGATTTATATACCACCCTTCATCGTAAGATCTCGGGCCATTCACATAATAAAATACAGAAACAAGTAAATGAGTAAAACAAAACAGCAAAACAATAACCTTTAAAAGACTGTAGAATATTAATCAACCTGAGGCCTGGTTGAAGAGGAACATTTTTGCCTGATGCCTAAACTTATATAATGCATCCTCTCTTTAAAATGTTTATACCCTGCAGCTCACAAACAGGAGCCATAAAATTCAGTGAAATCAGAAGACACATTTGAGAGGAGTTGGAGTAGAGTTGCTCCGAGCTGTTGCTCTTGTGCCCCCTCCCCCCTTCTGCATGAGAAGTAGGACGTTCACATAGAATCTTAGAGTTGGAAGGGACCCAGGGGGCATCTAGTCCAACCCCCTGCAATGCATGAATCTCAGCTAAAGCCAAGTGTTTACCAGCCACATGTTACAACAGTGAGTGGCTGGGTGGGCGGCTTGTGGGACCCAGGTCCTCACTGCACATTGCAGCCATGACTTCTGTTATTGGTGCTCAGGGTGGAAATGTCTTGTGAATTAATTTAATTTGGCTCAAGCAGGGACCGAGTGGTTTACAATATTAAAAGAAATAAGAAAAATAGTGGTGAAAGAAATGGGCCGCTAAAAGCCATCTCTGGATGCTAAAATCCTTTTGCTTTTTAAAAAATTAAAAAACAACAACACCTGATTGACTTGCTCTCTGCAGCTTGTTTTAGTCTCTTGCCCTCTGGAGAATCCCTGTCCATTCACAACCACTGTTGCCCCTTTAAGCTCATGCCCATGACTAGCCAATTATGGTGGATCTAATTCATTAACCTTTTCTCATCTTTTAATTCTGATTTAATTCTTTTTATTCACCTTCTGATTGGGGTGGAGTTTGTGCGTGGGAGAAACACCCCAAAACATATTTTTTTTGCTCATTTGCTATGAGGGAAGGTCTAGTTGCTGCAGTGTGTATAGGGTTACATGGGAATGGTTTGTTTCTGAAAAGTACTAACTAGATTTGGGGTGAGAAACCTGCATCTGACTGCAGTTCCATGGGGCTGCCTGCAAGTGATCAGTTCAGCCCTATGTTAGTAGGGAGCAAAAATGATGGGACTCTCCATTTCCCCTGCAAAAAAATACAGTGGGGAGCATGCGCGCACACAGAACAAAATGGAGATGGCATGGAACAGAAAGAGTTACGCGATGCTAATTTAAAAGCAGCAACACGTTTTGTGGACTCCTGACCAGGCAGGCTCAAAACAATAAACCTTCCTTGTTGCTTCCTTTCCTGTCCCTATTCAGAAGCATCCCGACTTCCCCAAGAAACCTTTGACTCCATATTTCCGTTTCTTCATGGAGAAGCGAGCAAAGTATGCTAAGCTACACCCGGAAATGAGCAATCTGGATCTCACCAAGATACTATCCAAAAAGTATAAGGAGCTCCCTGAAAAGAAGAAGGTGAGCAAATGAACATGGAGGCTGTGGAAAGTGCTGCATATGAGCATCTGCAGGGTGCAGCTTTCTGTGCTGTGGGGAGCATCCTAGTGCTTGTTCCCCTTTCTCTGCAGGCCAGCTTTTCCCAGCTTGGGACTGATGGGAGTTGTAGTCCAAAGCATCTGGAATGTGCTGGGTTGGGGAAGGTTTCTTTTACAGAAGGCAGCGTCAGCAAGGTGCTCTTAGGAGTCTTCTGCAAAAGGGCCTTCTGCAAGAAAAAAATCCCTTCCATCAATTACCCTGCAGTGTTCAGAAACCAAGCCAAAATGTATGACGACCCCCCCCCCAATCATTTGGATGCTTCCCTTCAGCTGCAGTTCGGCAATGGCTGGAAATGTTTGGGGCCTTGAAAATGGAATTTGCTTTACTGCGAAAGCCCAATTTATAAGATGCCATTGTTCTGGGATGACTACTCCCAGAACTCACTTCGACCTCTTATGGGTTGTAGTCAGCTAAGCCCTATTCAGAGTTGGTCCCATGAAATAATATGATCCCAAAGTTAGTCATGTCCATTAACTTCAGGAGGTCAGCTCTGAATAGGGCTATTGCAGAACAGTGGCGTAGCGTGGGTTGTCAGCACCCGGGGCAAGGCAAGTAATTTGCGCCCCCTAACCCATGGATTTGCGCCCCCTAACCCGTGGATTTGCGCCCCCTAACCCGTGGATTTGCGCCCCCTAACCCTAACCCCCCTGCACCCCCCACGCTACGCCACTGTTGCAGAATGCCACCTTGCGCTTTTACATATTCAAGGTGGCTTAATTGAGAGAATGAAGTGTTGGTTTTTAGTTTAGGGAACGCATGTACTGCTGGATGTTTCTTTTAGCAAAAATAGGTTCCTAGGTGCCATCTTACCTGTTGGCACCTTCCAGTTTCCCAGCCTTGAATGATGTATGGCAGGGGTGCAGGAACATCTGGCCCTGAGGCGGGCTTTGTGCCTCCTCTTTATAGAGCCCTCGGGCCACTCTGTAGGCGGCCCCTTTTTCCCCGGGCCACATCCTTCCCTCGCCCTGCTCCTATTGCACCCTCACACATTCTTTTGCCTGGCTGGCTTACGGCCTTGAGCTGCAATAGTGCCTCTTTCCTAGATGGAGAGAGGGGTGTGTGCATTGTATGTAGAAACCTCTTGATTCTGCACAACTGCAAGGCAAGATTCACAGCCATAGACCCGCCCCCTTTTGCTTTTGGCCCAGCCCACCAGTTGCATGTGGCATCTGGAAGGTTGCCCATGGGGGAATGTGGTCCCTCGACTGTAAAAGGCACCCCATCCCTGATGTGAGGTCTCTTCTCCACTATGGAGGCCAGAGAGAGAGAGAGAGAGCAAGAGGCGTGTCTGTCTGTGTGAATGGTTGTGTTCGCTTTCTCCACCCCTCCTAGTCTCCCTCCCAAGGGGTTGAGAGCATGCAACAGTTTCCCCAAAGATGGCAGTTCATCTGCCTGTTTAACCCTCATGCCACTACTTGCCTGCTCATGCCACTCCCAGAGACTAGCAGATGCCACAGGGCTTTGTTGTGTTTCCTTGGCTTCCTGAGGGTCTAGGCTTCTAAAAGTAGCAGGATGGAGGTGGTCTCAAGGAATGGAGGAGGGCCCAAAGAGTTTCACAGTTCTGCCCCCTCCTGCTTCATGTGTTAGAAGTGTTTTAGTGTTGTGGCTGTTCTTGGAAACTTGTCAGCTTTTCCTGTCTCACCTGTATTCAACCCCCCCCCTTTTTTTGTCTTCTAGATGAAGTACATCCAAGACTTCCAGCGAGAGAAACAAGATTTTCAGCGAAATTTGGCAAGATTTAGGTAAGAGTTAGCTAAGCAATAGCTTCACCTTTTGCACATCAGCCGCGGCTATAGATTTCAGTTGTAGGCATGTACCAAAATTTACTTACATTAACTTTGCCGCAAAAAGATGCTTTGTTTTGGTGATAAGGGACTAAAAAGATGCATAATCTGCAATGTAGGAAGCTCTTTTCTTTCCTGTCTGGAAACCTGGGTCAACAAATGGCAAAATTCACAAATGAATATATTCTTCAGGCAGGTAGAATAATTTCCATCTGAAAGGGTACCTTCTTATGAGAAGAGCCTGAATCAAATTAGCGGCTTCTTTCAGTATTTGAGAGGTGGGAATGATGCATGGGGCTTTAAAGGAAGGGGATAATGTATTTCTGTGTTTTGTACGGTTCTGGTACTGCCACTGCCTTACCATTTCGCCCCCGCCCCCTGTTACTTTTGCTCTGTGAAGGGAAGACCACCCCGACCTCATTCAAAATGCCAAGAAGTCTGATATCCCAGAGAAACCCAAGACTCCTCAACAGCTCTGGTACACTCATGAGAAGAAGATCTACCTGAAAGTGCGCCCTGATGTAAGTAGGTGGTGTAAGAGACTTGGATAAGGAGAGCCCATGAGAAGGAGGAAAAGTGGGTGGGGATTTTTTTTTTTTAGGGGGGGAGAACGATGACACACAGCTGTGTTCTTGAAAAGGAGGACAATGGAGGAACGTAAGGAAGGGTATGCATTCTGTACCCAGTAAATCTCAATTTTGCTCTTAGACTGATACACAGACTTAATTTTATTTCTGGGTACTCCACTGTGTTAGTACCACTTTACAGCTAGAGCAGAAACAAGTGGCAAAAGACTCGTCCGTTTGGTCCGCTGATGGGATATCATATTTTGATTTTTTTTTAAACCTTCATTTCACACAACCAACATGTTAGAAGGAAATGTTCCTTGTAAGCAATACCCCTATGTGAAGGGGTATTAAAATAATAATAATAATGGAGGAAGTTTTCAAATACACAGTTCTTCCCCCCATTGAAAATATAGAAAAAGCTTTGCCTCTTGATTCTGCTGAGTATATAATGCAGTTCCCCAAGGTGATGCCCTCTAGGTGCTTTGGACTACAGCTCCCATCAGCCGCTACCAGCTTGGCTGATGGGAGCTGTAGTCCAAAGAATCCAGGGTTGAGGAATGCTGGGGTTACCTGTTCCTGAGAGAGCTAGAGAAGTGATGGGGGGAATAGCAAGTGAAATGATCAGGAAAATGGAGGAGCCCATTTCTAATGAAACAAAGGCTTAGGAAACTGATCCGGTAAGAATTTAAGGTGATCCAGTTTTACATCATGGGAAAATAAACTGTGGCACTCACTGCCCCAGAGTGTTGGTGATGATTGATAGACATAAATGGCTTTGAAAGAATTGTAGGCAGTTCTGTAGATAATATTATTAGCAGTAGAGTGGATTGCCAGAGACAAAACACCACCAATGCCATTGGCTTGAGAACAAGCAGGAAATCTCATTCTCCAGCTTGCCTGCAGGCATTTAGAGGGGCTGATATTGGAGACAGCTAGGCTAAATAAATCTGATCCAGTCCTTAGTGTTCATGTGTAATGTTTGCATGTGGTTTGTTTAGCTTTGTATTCTCTGCTGCTGTAATTCATAGCTGGATATTTGGTCCTCTGGGTCAGAAACAGGAATAGAGTGAGGAAAAAGACATGACACCTATGGCCCTTGAGGGCTAGAAATATTCTTAGTATTTAAAAATAAACATTTAAGGCTCTCAGTTTGCCTTGTTTGATGCTTGATATCAGATTCTTATGTAGCAAGTAAGCAAACCCATAGATTGCAAATTTATATATTTCCTGTGTATTGGGCTTTTTCGCTCCCTTTAAAGGAGCCTGAGGAAAACTTTTTTTTCTAACTTGCCTTTCCAAAAGTGTAGCTTAGCTCACTGCCGTACCATTAGGGTGGGCAGTCCATCCCCTTTTGCTTCCTCCCCTATTTTTCCATTTTTACCTATTTTTTTATTACTATTATTATTTCCCCTTCCTCACCTGGGTTTTTCAGGCCACCACGAAGGAGCTGAAGGATTCGTTGGGCAAGCAATGGTCTCAGCTCTCGGACAAAAAAAGGCTGAAATGGATTCATAAGGCTCTGGAGCAGCGGAAGGAGTATGAGGTAGGGAACACTCAACAGTTCCCCTCCATCTTCTCCCCCCTGTGCTCAGCCCGGCCTTGTCGCAGCTGTAGAAACCCAGCCGCGCTCCGAGAGCCGACTTCTGGGCATCGCTCCCTCGGAAGGGAGTTGCAAAGCAACTCCTCCTCTGCTTCTTCTGCCAAGTGTTTAAAACTGGTCAGGGTAGCACAGGCGGGGCCCCCTCCTGCCCTGTCCACAACCCCAGAGCCTAGGGAGGGTATTCTACCAGCCTGCCTCTGCCACGCTAAACGCCCCGTGTGTTTTCCGTCCACAGGAAGTGATGCGGGATTATATCCAGAAGCACCCAGAGATGAACTTCGAGGAAGGTGCGCCCCCTCGCTCCACCCTGACTAAAGCGGAGAGGCAGCTGAAGGACAAGTTTGATGGGCGACCCACCAAGCCGCCTCCGTAAGTTGCCGTGCCCTTGAGAATTGGGTTTGGTGGTTGAGGAGGAGTTGTGAGGGCACTTGGGCATTTCCACATTGGTAAATATAATTCATATTGGGCTGGAACTGTATGCCAGTAAAAATATACCCAGGTGGGAGGGCGACATCTGCCATCCACCCAATGTCTGCTTGTTGTGGGAAGATGCCCATGCGTTAGACTTAAGAGTGGGGTGGATGCAGGTTCAAAGCCCTGCTCAGACATGCAGCTCACAATGTATGGGCCAGTCACTGCAAAGTTAAAATCTTCTTCGCAGGACTCCTGTGAGGCTAAAATGGGGGTGGGACACATGCTATCTTGGCTCCTTAAATGAAGACGAGATACAAATTTATTGAGTTACCCAAGACTCAACACTCACTTCTCCTTGTGTCCATGCTCTCCTCACTTGATGAAGCGAGTCTTTCTATCGGCAGCTTCCTTGAGTCCCTGCCTGACATTTGACATTGAGATGGGAGTGGTGCATCTCACATATGCACATATACACACCTTGGTAGGACTCTCCTTTCAGCCTGCCTCAGCTGGTTGCTCAGGGTATTGGAAGGAGATTGGCAAGTTCCCACACTTCTCCATGACCACCATACCATCACTTGCAAGCTTCCTGTGAGATTAGCTGAGGAGTTCCTCTTCAGGATCTCCCTTCATACAGCTCTCTTGAGTTACCGTATTTTTCGCACCATAGGACGCACTTTTTCCCTCCTAAAAAGCAAGGGAAAATGTGTGTGCGTCCTATGGAGCGAATGCAGGCTTTCGCTGAAGCCTGGAGAGTGAGAGGGGTCGGTGCGCACCGACCCCTCTCGCTCTCCAGGCTTCAGGAAGCTATCCACTAGCCGTGGGAGACCCAGCTCTCCCACGGCTAGCGGAGCGCTGCATTAATCCCGAAGCTTGGGGCGTGCGGAGCTCAGCGCGCCCCAAGCTTCTGGGTGCCGGCAAGGTCTCCGCTAGCCGTCTAGACCTTGCCGGCACCCAGAAGCTTGGGGCGTGCGGAGCTCCGCACGCCCCAAGCTTTGGGATTAGCGCTCCGCTAGCTGTGTCTAGGCTGAGGATATCAGCCTGCTTCCCGGAGCGTCGGGCGCCCTGAAAGCAGAGCGCCCGGTGCTTCGGGAACACATCCGCAGTGTGGGGAGCCTTGCAGGAGTTCCCCGCAGGGCTCCCCACGCTGCGGATAGCAGCCTGCTGCCCGGCGGGTGGGGCGCCCTGAAGCAGAGCGCCCCGCGCGCCAGGCAGACATCCGGAGAGTGGGGAGCCCTGCAGGGCTCCCCACGCTGCGGATAGCAGCCTGCTTCCCGGAGCGTCAGGCGCCCTGAAAGCAGAGCGCCCAGCGCTTCGGGAACACATCCGCAGCGTGGGGAGTCTTGCAGGAGTTCCCTGCAGGGCTCCCCACGCTGCGGATAGCAACCTGCCGCCCGGCGGGTGGGGCGCCCTGAAGCAGAGCGCCCCGCGCGCCAGGCAGACATCCGGAGAGTGGGGAGCCCTGCAGGAGTTCCCCACAGGGCTCCCCACGCTGCGGATAGCAGCCTGCTTCCCGGAGCATCGGGCGCCCTGAAAGCAGAGCGCCCCGCGCTTCGGGAACACATCCGCAGAGTGGGGAGCCTTGCAGGAGTTCCCCGCAGGGATCCCCACGCTGCGGATAGCAGCCTGCTTCCCGGAGCATCAGGCGCCCTGAAAGCAGAGCGCCCTGCACTTCGGGAACACATCCGCAGAGTGGGGAGCCTTGCAGGAGTTCCCCGCAGGGATCCCCACGCTGCGGATAGCAGCCTGCTGCCTGGCGGGTGGGGCCCGCTGAAGCAGAGCGCCCCGCGTGCCAGGCAGACATCAGCCAGCCCCACAAGCTCGGGGGACAGCAGGGAGGCGCAGCGCCACTATCCCTCTGTTCCTCGACCTGGTTTGGTTTCCCTGACCTGCTTTTGGGGGGGAAATAAAGGGAATTTTTTTCCCCTTTATTTCCCCCCCAAAAAACTAGCTGCGTCCAATGGTCCGGTGCGTCCAATCGTGCGAAAAATACGGTATGTGTTTTTTCCTGATCTGCTACCCATCTTCATATCGGGGAGTAGGCCTTTCCTCGTGGGGAAGCCTTTGCTTCCAGTAGTTGTTAGGTGCTGCTGCTAGCAAGGGGTTTGTCCTCTCCTCCTGAGTCATGTGCTAGGAAAACACAGTTGCCCACCATTTTTGTACTTGGGCTGCTGTTCACCTCTTGAATCCACCCCACTTCTTCACTCTCCTCTGGAAATATTTTCCTGTGTTCCATAGCCTCCGTGCAGAGGAGGCTCCCTGAAAACCTGATGCAAAAGCCAATTCAGATATTCATGCATTGCTGGTTTTCTCTTGATTTCCTGCCAGTGTGTCAAGTATTAAATGGATGTCATTTATGTTGTATTTCCACACAATATCTATTGTATTTTCTAGTCATTTTTTATAGTTGGAAGCCGCGCCAAGCGGTGTGTAAGGGTTGGGGTATGAATCCTGATATCAAATAAATAAATCCATTGACTTAACTTTTTCTCTAGAAACTTGGGGTTCTTGATCAAGGCCACAGAGTTGTCTCATATTCAGGGTTGTACTAAAAAGATACTAAAATTCTGGGCCAAGAGAAATCTAGCAGCCTGAACTATATAAGCTGATTTGCTCATTTCTCTTAAGCTGCAGGCTGCTCCTTACTTGATTGAACGCTCTTCCATTTTTATTTTTAAAAAACCATACACATGGGGTTTTTTTGCTTGGTACGTTTATATCTAACTTTCCTTCCATCATGGAGCTCAAAGGAGGGTACAAGGAGTTCCCAGTTCAGTCTCTCATCCAGGCAATGACCTGCCCCACACCTCCTTCAGCAAGGTGTCCACATCATTTACCTTCAGACCATGCCTTGGAAGAAAATTATCATCTTTAGAAAATGTTAATGAGAAGGCAAGGCTAGGATCCTGCTCTGAAGTCTTAGGTTTTTTATATGGAGTGATTTTTATTTAAGGTTAATTCTTCAAACATTTTTGGCTGACTGCGAAAAATACCCTGATTAAGCCTCTTTTTAAAAAATAAGTGATTATTTTAATGCAGATACATTGAAAAGCAGTAAGTGGCAGGTGCCATCTCAGGGGAGACTTCTCTCTAACAGGAGGGGTGCCTTTTCTAAGATGGTGCCTGCTATGACACATATCAATTAATTTTAAAAAAAGAAAACAGTTGGGTTTCCCCCCTTGTTTTCCTCTTTATGGACATTTATGCAGATTTAATCTGTTGATTTGGGGTGCATTCCTAATCCCACTTAATGTGGGAATAAGCCCCATTGAATTCTATAGGACTTACTTCCAAGTAGACACAGTTAGTTTTTTACAAACTGCACCCCTGCAGCAGAAAGCCAGGTTATGGGGAGAGAATTAAAAAAGCATTCTGAAAGAGCTGAAAAAGCCTATTTGTCTGGCAAAACCAGGAAACTTCATAAACTGGCAGCAGTGTGTGTGTTCCTCACCCAACCACTTCCTTTCACGACACCCATGTTTAAGAGGGCTGTGTCATTTTATTTGGCTAGTAACTTTTGTGTACTTACGACCAAGACTGCCTTGGGAATTGGCTGGGGGAGAAGGTCCAGAGTAACAAAAAGGGGGGAAACCCTAGGTGTGGGCCTGAGGGAAGTTTAGGAGGGCATTTTCTCTCTGTTGATTACGTCCTTGCACATCTTGATCCCAAGCCAATAATAATAATAAAGGCTTTAGAGCTCAAAATCCAACATCATGACTAAGACCCAGAAATCAAAATCATGAATCGGGAACCTGTGAGGCAAAAGTAGGTAGCATAGTAGATGTGACTCTTAACCTTTGTACAGTAGACACCACTGAACCAATGCAAAAGCCAGTGACATATACCCCTATTTATTCATATAATCCACATTATTGCCTTCATAGTAAGGGTTGGAGGTGGAAATTAAGACACCCCCCCCCCAAAATGTGTGGTGGTGGTGGGTTATGAGACTGTGGGAGAAGCACTTCAGGCAGCAGTTTTGTGTGGCTTATTCTTATGTTTACATAAATTTCCCCAACTATATAAAAGGAAATTTCTGTTTTAGGAATAGTTACTCGCTTTACTGTGCTGAACTGATGGCAAACATGAAAGATGTCCCAAGCACAGAACGGATGGTGCTCTGCAGTCAGCAGTGGAAGCTCCTTTCCCAGAAGGAAAAAGACGCCTACCACAAAAAGTGTGATCAGGTGAGCCTGGCTCTTACAAGGGTGTGTCGAAAAAGGGAAAGGATTAAAAATAATGCCCAGAGACAAATTATGGGTAGACTTTAGTGGTTCTACATATCAGGCAGGTTCCAGCTGTTACTACATACCTTGCTGCTGATAACGGATTTAATTTGCCTCAGTTTGGGGGTGCAGTTTTGCTTTTTAAGCCACCCACAGATTTGGTTTCTCTGATTTGCTGGGTGCGAACAAAATGCTATATTCCCCAGTGTTTGAACAGAGTATGAAAATCAAGTCTGTAATCCTTTGAAGTAGCCAAGAAAACAAGCACATGGACATGCAAGTGATGGGTTGGGGTTGTTGTGGTGGTGGTTTTCTTTTTTAAAAAAGCAAATCAGTTGGTCACTGCCACTCCTCTTGCATCCGATAACTTGGCTGAAATTGCAGTCTTAATCAGACTGCTTTTCCTCCCTTTTTGTTTGTTTGTTTGTTTTAAATGGTGGTGCTTTCTAGTAACTTGCAGGGGGATGCAGTCTGCCACCCATCCTCAAGCCTGTGTGAAGTTCATCCTGGATGTGGAGAAGCAAAACTCCCAGGAATTCTGCAAACAAGCAGAAGACCCCTGAAATTTGGAGAATAAAAATGCCCTTCAACAGTGGAGGAGACTTTTCTTTATATGGGTTGCTCCTCCTGCCTGTTTGGTCAGGCACGGCCATGTCCACCCTTGCAGTTTTTCCTCCTTCCTGTGGGAGGAAGCCCCACCCAGTTGCAGTCCTGCCTGCTCCACAGCAGCAGAGGGTTTTTTTTTTCTAGAGCTCTGGCTCCTCTCAGAGGCTGAAATATTTGGAAAGGAAGAGGAGTCCAGTTGCTTAATTCAGTGCTGGTCAGAAGGTAAATCGAGATCTGCTAAATGATCTTTGGGTTGCTTGAAGTAGATCTGCAGGAATTTCTAGCTTAAGAATGGCAGGAAGAAAATCAATCCATCCCTGCCCTAAATTGTAGTCCTGAAATGAAGATCGGGGTTGTTTTTTGTTTGTTTTTTGTTTTCCTGGGGTGTGGGGGGAGAGACAACCAGGAGTTGGTTTTTCTGTGGCAAGACTGAGCTCACTTCAGTTTTATTTAGTACTTAAAACTCTGAGGTACAGAATACTTTTAATTTCTACGCCTTTTGCACCTGGCTTCAGTTGTTACAAAAGAAGCAACAAACAAACAAACAAACCCAAAGTTGATCGTGCAGACCTGAAGTCTGGCTCAACTCGGGGCAGTTTACATAAGTTTCCCATTTATCGGGGATTAATTGATTGTCTCTGTTAATTGTTTTCTGGTGTTGATTGATCTAATGCATTTATCAACCGCGAATTGCCTCAGAATCAATTTCCCCTCAGCCTTGATAAGTTGCTGTTTAAATCATCGGTAGCTGTGCTTGTTTAAAATTCCCTCCAACCTGAGATGCATCCATGGCAAGCAAACAAGCTTTGCTAGGTGGCAGAAAAGATTGCCTGCTCTTGAGTCTGGAGAGGGAGAAAGCTAAGGCATGTGATGGAGGGTGTTGATGCAAGGACAAGGACGAGAGGGCTTTTTCTGGAGCTTCAAGTGGCCAAATGTTAAGGAGAATTCCCTGTGCTTTATCCAGCTGTACCAGCACAAAACCTCCAGACTTGGAGACTTCTTCCTCTTTTCCCAACACACAAAAATCCCCTCAAATTTTTAATATGAAAGTTAAAGTGGCTCTATCGATAGTCCAGGCTTTGGGCCTGCTGCTGCCTGTTCCTTAGTACTTGAAGCTGTGGCGGCCATTTTAAGCAGCTCGGCTCTCCTCAGCAGTGACAGTGTGAGATAATGGCGGATTTTCCTGCTTTTTTGGCTGCTTTAACTAGGGCCTTTTCTGAGGTGGTTATATCCCACAGGCGGCAGGACCCCATTTCCCTCTTGAGTCCCAGTCCCCCAGTCCTTGTTCAAAATGGCAAAGTTGCTTCGTCTTGATCTTTGGAAAAGGGCTAAGAAGCCTGTTGTGCATCTGTGAAGCTGAGCCCTGGGGGAGAGGCTGCCATTTGAAAAAGTTGTCTGTCTTCCTCCGCTCCTTCTCTAGGGGTTGCAATTCTCTACCATCATCAAAGGAATCTGGGGGATTCCTCAGACCCTTTTAGCATTTGTATGAATAAGACTACTCAAGGGTGTGACCCATAGATGACAACAGAAATCCCCTTAAGGTTGTTTCTGTGCCTGGAAAGGATTTCCTCTAGTTGGGCTACTGATAATCAGTACTTTCCTATCAATGTGAAACTGTCTTGTATCTTTTGAACTCAGAAATGATACATGAAGAAGGTGTGGTTTGACCTTCCCTAGTTTGTAGAGAAAGCAGTTATTTACACGTATGCATGTGGGTATGCTGACTGAATAATTTACTTTCTGACCCTCCAACTAATACTCCTTCATTAGGTGAGGGGAACAAATCTAGGATTTCTTCCCTTGAGTTCTTGCCTGTGTCGTCCTCTTCCCTCCCCCCTCCCCATTCACATTGCTTTCCAGGGACAATTTTAACCTACATTTGAATCTGAACGATCCCTTTGTTTGACATTCAGTGGACAATATTCCAGAGCAGCTTTACATTGAAATAAACATATTGTAAAACAAGAATATAGTAGTGCTCGCTTCGGCAGCACATATACTAAACATGAGTATAGTATAGTATAGTATAGTATAGTATAGTATAGTATAGTATAGTATAGTAAAAATATAAATGAGATAAAGCAGTAAAAATACACAACAGTATTAAAAATCAGCAAAAGCACTGTAAAAATTGAAGAATGAAGCTTCATTCCTTCCTTCCAGAAGCACCGACCAAAAGGGAAGGAGTTCGTCCAACTTATTTGGGGAGAGAATTCTACAACTGTGCCATTGAGAAGCCCCTGTTCCTGCTACTTGTCAATCTGATATTTGCTCATGATGGGCTGGAGAGCAGGACTACTGTTGCTGATCTTAAAGCCTGGGCAGGTTCATGTGGGTGAAGGCAGCCCTCAGAATAACATGGGTTCCAGGCAGTTTAGGGCTTTGGAGGTTATTACCAGTATTTAAACTTGAATCTGGGAATGAATTGATAACCAATGCAGATGTTGTAGGATAGGTGTGGTATGGTCCGATTGTAGTTTCTGAATTTTCTTTTGAGGTTAGCCCCATGTAGAGATCATGGCAATAATCCAGGCTGAATGTGACTAAAGCATTGATAATTGAAGCCAGACCCACTTTCCCCAGGTAGGTTTGTAGCTGGTGAAAAGCGCTACCGCCTACCAACATCAGCCAACACAAGGATAATGCTGGACTCAGAAGCACTTGCAGGTTGTGTACTTGGTCCTTAAGGGTATCTAAAGTTGTGGGAGTTCAACCCAATCCAAAAGATGACATAGCCTCTGCCCAGATCAACAAACTTCCCGACCAGTACTTCTGTCTTGTTTGGATTAAGGTTCAGCTTTTCCAACCCTCATCTAAATTGGGGCTGCCTTCAAACTCTGGTACAGAAATTCTGCATCTCCTTAGGATCAGAGAATGGCAATAAAAGGACTGGGTGATCTGCATAATGTGAACACTTCAGCCCAAGCCAATGGATGACCTCAGTGGTTTAATGTTGATAACTTGTGAGATCTCTGTGGCACCTCATAAGCCAAAAGCCCTGAGGGACCAGTAGTTTCCCAACACTACCTTTTGACAAGCCTTTCTCCAGGCAAGACTAGAACTGCAGTAAAGCAGTGCCTCCTGGTCCTATAAAGGGGGCCCATAAATTTTTTTATCGTTGATAGCATCAAAGGTGATCAAGAATTTATGGAGAATCAACAAGGTTGCACTCCTACTCATGAGGCCATCCACCTGGGTGACCAAGGTGGTTTTCAGTCTCAAAACCAGGCCTAAAACTCAGACTGGAATGGATCCAAGTAACCACTTTCATCCAAAACCATATGAAGTTTATAGGTCACCTCATGCTTTTAACACCTCTCCTAAAAATGGCACATTTAATGCCTAAGCATCTGGGTACCAATTATTTAAATTGCCAGGATCCTTCTCAGGTTTGGTTAAGAATAGATGAACCACTGTTTGCTTTAGGGCCATATGGGCACCTTACACTCTTGTAGCCACCTCTTGACACCCAAATATTCTTCATGACTTTTAAATTCTTTATGTTCATTGCATGTAGATTTTCCAGGGAACTGAATGAGTTATGTGGTTTGAGCGGGGGCATCTAGAAGCAACCATATCAATTACCTGGGTCATCTCCACTTAATTGGAGAAAGACCAGAGCATTGACCAGACCACCAGCAACATCAGTAGGAAAATTTCCCAGAGACATTGAGAAAACATCAGGAACCAGAAGCTCCAAAGGGGCGTAGTTTTCCATTAACTGAACTAGCATTTTAAAAGCAGCACCCTGATGGACCGCTGAAATTATTACAAGTGACACTAAGGCAAAAGAAGACTGTTGTTCTCTACTACCCCTTGCCCTTCCCCATAAATTGTCCAATCCATTAATTGTCATACCACCCCCTGCCCCATATCACCCCTGAATTCAAGAGCTGCTCAAAAGCATCCTTTAGTTGCAGCTATGAACCAGATAAAAAGACAAATTCAGGTACAATAAAAACAGAAACAGGTGATAATCGATACAATTTTATGTCAATAAATACCAAACTGAATAGCCTAAAAGATACTTTAAAAGACACACAATACAGAGGCCAGAATAGTTTGTTTTCAAAAGGCAAGGCCATTGATATTAAATGTCATCTTCCAACTCCCTTACCAGGTCCTATTTACAATGCCCCCAATTATCCTCCTCTCATCAGAGTATTGGTTCATTCTCCCATTTTGCAATAGCATTGCTGTTGCAGGTTGAAAAATGTCCCTGTTCTTGTAATGAACCTGAAATGGCATTGGAAACACCTCCTACCCCCAGGAAGTAGCTGCAAATGGTGGAGCCACACTTTCAGAATAAAAAATTGCTCATGCCACACCATTTTTTTAATTGATAGGAAATACACTGGGAAACAAAAAGAAACAACTCCTAGCAGATTTATAACGTAGAGCACAACTACTTTATAATATGATCATGGGACATCCAGAAAATATTTTTAAAAATGCAGCTAACATGAATCATTCCCACACACTTGATGCTCTTGCTCTCATTTTGAAAAGATAGCTATACATATTTTGCAAATAAACATTCTTATACTATACTATACTACTGTACACTGAAATGTTTAAATATTTTTTTTTAGTGTCCTTGAATCTTCCTGCCATTGTCCTCTCCTGCCACATCAGTGTAGAGCTCCACACCCTTTGAGAATCACAGTGTTAAAAGTGTCCAGAATGCTTTGCTTTCCTCCCATTTCCAGCAGCTGCTCAAATTACATCTGCTGTCCCTTGGGCCCATATTCCCATTTAAGGAATTCACATACAACCCTGAAACACTGTCCTGTGTCTTTCACTTAACATGCACACGCACACCTATATCTATCAGTAATAAAGCATCATTGCCCCTGGATAGCAATTTGCTTTGCCAGAAAGCCAGTTTTTAAGGTTCATCTCTACCGCTTACTCCCTTCTGCCAAGTCCTGTTGTCCCAGACACTACAGTCATCTTCAGCCTCTAAGGTTGGCACCTAGGGACCACTCAGAGGGCTGAGTTTGGCTCTGGGTTGCCAGTTGCTGGCCCCAATGGTACAGCAGTGTTTCTCAAAGTTATTCATTAAGTTATCTTGACTTGTGCTGGCTATTAGGCTTCTGATTCCAAATATTGATGTTTAGAAACCTGCATTGGCAGGAGTCAGATGTTTGGAGGAGGGTGCAGCTCTGGAGGGGAAGCAGAAGGAGGCAAAATTCATGGCATGTACCAGGAACTGACTCTTTTTTTGCTACTTTGCCCCTATAGAGAAAGAAAGATTATGAAATTGAGCTCTTGCGTTTCCTGGAGGTGAGTCTGCCACAGCATTCTGCTGTTAGTAAGTTTTTTAGCAGCTCTTTTCTGTTACCCTTCCCATTCACACATACAGCTTGGACCAGCTAAGAAAATGGACTTTGGTATGAGTGATTGGGACTGGGAGCATTAAGAAGAGTCATATTCTGGGTGAACATAAAGCACTATCTTTCTGTGTACTCTGCAGTTCTTGATAACTGTTTTAAGAGCCTTGTCTAAAAAGACAGTGGGGTGCAATCCAGTTGGTTAAGTACTTTTAAATCTCATTGAGTCCACTAAACTCTCTCCTATTCAGCCTTGAAATACTTGAATTGGACTGGTCTTAGGTTCCTCTGTGTAAACTTTTTTTGTCTAAAATTGAAGGATCAGGTCACGCAGTCCGTAGTGATGAGGTCTCAACCCAGAAGGCCATGCTCCATTCCATATCATATATTGCCTCTTGCATTGAGAGGACTGGATGCCCCGTTGCTGGTCAATTGGTGGTAGCGGGATTAGTTCATAAAAGGAGAAGCGGTCTCCATTCAACATTTCCCCAAACCACGGTTTGCATTAATAACAATTTAAAATCTAAACAGTGGTTTAGAGTTGCTTCTCTACTTACGGTGTGTTAATCCAGGCATCAACCCAAAACTGTTAACTTAATTTAACAGTACTTCTTTATGATGTCTTAATTAAGCCACTGACTTCAAATGCTTGTGATCCCAGGTCACTTAGACTTTCAAATTGATAGCCAGCACAGTTGTTTTAGAATAGTCTGTAAGTCTCTCTCTGCACTAGAATGAATAATGCATTCTGTGAGAACTAAGCTGCCAGTTGGTTTTCAGAGGCAGCTTCCTGGTACATTTTTTTTGTGGGGAGGAGAATGAAGCAGCCAATGCCCATGCTAGGCTGCTGACTTAATTTCCTGGAAATCTTAAGCTGCTTGGGTGAAAGTGGGCAGCCACGTTCTGCACTACCTGAAGATGCTTCCAAACTATGTATACATTAATCTACTAGATATATGGGGAAAGGCAGAGAGAGAATGAAAAATAGTCATAACTACTTATTTTGTTATTTTGCCGTTTCCTCCAAAATTCAGAGCTTACCTGAAGAAGAACAGCAGAGGGTTCTGGGAGAGGAGAAGATGCTGGGAGTAAACAAGAAAGGTGCCACCAGCCCTGCCTCTAAAAAGACTTCACCAGATGCCAGCAAGGTGAGTGACGCATACATGCTAGGGCAACAAGCAGGATGCATTGGGTATGGATACATTTTTTACATTTAGAGCAGTGGAGCAAAGCTACTTTTAAACCAGCCTCAAGACTTCATGTAAAATGGCTGCTGGGATTCCTTTGGAAATTTGATAGTAAAAATGAGAACAAAAACTAATACCTCTTGAAGGTTTCCTTATGCGTGTGTGGTATCCAACATTAGTCATACTTGGGATGGGCCCACTGAAATCAAATTGACTGAAATGACTTTGAAGTATATTGATTTTAATGGGTCTACTCCAGAGTACAATTAATGTTGGCTATCTCCCTATATGTATATAATAAGTAGAACTGTCAGCAGGTTTAAAGGATATTTCATTGATTTAATCATCTGCCTTATGTTCAAGTAACTGATTAATCTGATTAAAATAAATTTGTTTACGACCAAAAGTCCAATATTTGTCAGATACTGAAGGAAGTGTTAGATAATAGACAGTAAAATAATAAGTTACCATTCTCATTGTTGTATATAAACACCCATCTTCGCGTTTTTTATTTCTTTCCCATTCCCTTTGCTCATTACAATAATGCACCTGAACCAAAACAGCCTCAAAAGATAAACAAGCTTTTAACTTGCAGTTCCACCAATTAAAAATTGATCTTGCTGGTAAAAATTGCCTCCCCCCACTGATTAATCAGCTAAAGTGTTAGCTGGCTGATCTACTAGGAATACTTTGCAGCCCATAAAATAAGGCCACCTTCCCCAGTTTTTGCTCTTTTTATTATTATTTGCTTTTTTCCATAACGCTTTTTTAAAAAGAACAAAAGATACAAACTCAAAATTCCACAACCACGAGTCCCTTTGTGCTCTTTAACAGGGAGGTTCTGAGAAACCCAAACGGCCCGTTTCTGCTATGTTTATCTTCTCGGAGGAGAAACGCAAGCAGCTGCAGGAGGAGCGACCCGAACTGTCGGAGAGCGAACTGACCCGGCTGCTGGCGCGGATGTGGAATGATCTTTCAGAGAAAAAAAAGGTTGTTGAATCAATAATGCACATTCTCCTTAACTATCTTTTTGGGGGGAAGGTGTGGGGGAACATGTACTCCTGGGTATCTCAAAAAGTCAGCTGGATGGTTTTTCCCCCCTGTTGACTTAGATCAGAGGTAGCCATCATGACGCCTTTCATATGTTCCTGGACTCCCAGTTCCCATCAGCCCCAACCAGCATGGCCAAGGGTTAGGGATGATGGGAGTGGTAGTCTGACAACATCTGGAGGGCACCACATTGACTACCCCTGACTTGGATGAAACCAGGATCTTGACCCACTCCCTCACCCTTAAAAAAAAAGAAAGAAGAGGAAACAAAATCTGCTAGAAACCCCACAGAAGGTTCTGAACATTCCCGAGCCTTCGGTTCCCTCTAGAAGCCACCAAGCAGCTCTGTTAACAGCCTGGGCGCTCCTACCATTCCATCTTGCGTTACCTCTGCTCATTTTTTTTCACCAGCTTGGGAAGGGGAAGGAGCCAGACTCGGTCAGTGCGTTCCCTTAGTGTGAGAGTGGGTGCAATAAAAAAACCCCATTTTGCGTTCTTTTGTACTGTTTGCCTCCCAGTACAGCTGTGAATACACATGGAGTCAAATGGGAGAGGTCTTGAGGCTTGGTTTAGATGCCTGAGAAAGAGGGTCTTAGATCCTTGTGGGAGTTAGCTGGACACCTTAATATGGGACAGGGAAAGTAGTTGCACTTGGGAGATGGGGTTTGTTGTTGCTGTGTATATGCCTTAAAAGGCTAACTTTGTGTGATGGCAGATGACTAGATATCAAGCAGTACTTTCCTATGGTGGGCATAACATGTGGGACGCTGGAGCAGCATCCACCCACATGCCAAAGAATGTCACCACAGATTTGCAGCCGATCAAAAATCCAATAAAAAGCAGGGGTGGGGGTTCTCCTTCTTTCATGAGTAGCATTACATCATGTATTTGGGTTTATTTGCTTTGTTTTATTCCTTTATTGCATTTATAGTCTACTTTTCTTCCAAGGGCCTCAAGGTGGCATACATGGCTCTTCACCTTTCCATATTTTTCTCACAACTACCTTGTGAGGTAGGTTAGACTGAGAGTTGGTGTAACCTTGAGGCCTAGAAACATGCATAAAACCTGGGTGAACATTTGTATTATTGGGTACCTCAGTTGTGATTGCTCCAACCTTATGTTCCTAGTTGGCACTGTCCACCGAAATTTGTCATTGAAACTACAGGGTATACCTTATTTTCATATTGTTAATCTACATAAAGGTTATCTGTGTTGCTTTGTTTTTCATCATCCTGCATCTGTACCAGGCCCATACTTGACATGTTCAAACCTCACTGCAGCTGTTTTCTAGTACTGGAAAGGCACATTCAGGAGTGAGAGATCTGAAGCTCTAAAGCCAGAGTCATTAACCTTTGGCCTTCCAGCTATTTCTGGACTAGACCTTCCATTGACCATGCTAGCTGGGGCCAATGGAGGTTCCGTTTCAGCAACATCTGGAGTGCCACAGCTTAGTCAAACCTGCTCTAGGGAGTGTAGCTTCAAATCTTCAGCTCTAATAATGTCTGTCTTTAAGATTACATCTGTGCACAGAAAGAGGTATACATCCACAAGACTCCTTGAATTTAGCACTTTAAAAATATTAGTTTCTGTGCTGATTTTACTGCATCTCCCACATTATAAAAAAGAGATAATTTTAAAGGCAGAAAGATGTTTTTTGGGTGAAAGCTGTGAAGAATAACTGATTTTAATGGGGGAAAGAAAAAATGATAAATGACCTTTTGGTACAACAAAAGTGCAATGTTTGTTTTTATCTTGCAAATAATTAAATAGCAGAAATTTGGTTGCAGTTAATAAAAGCAGTTAGATAGCTTGCTAGCCATGTTTTTAATGTACTAACAGAGAAACTTCCTTACAAGAAAACCTGCAACTCATGCAGAACAAAAAAATAAAATACAGATGTCTTTCAAGAGGACACACATACAATGTTTTGTTCTGTATGTTTTTCGAAAGTGCTGGGTCAGGCTTATAGTGCAGGTCACAAGGCTGTTCAGAGTTTTTTAACCACCTTAATTTGTGTCCAGAAGCTAATAGATTGGCCCATAACTGATTATTCTGCTTTGGTTTAAAACCTGCTGTTCCTCCGGTTTAACAGCTTTCTTCCTCAAAATCTGTGTCACAGACGTGGGGGAGAACCACTGCATCATTAAGCCACACACTCTCCAAAACACAGTTTCAGTGCTTAACTTTTTTCCTCCAGCCAGCCTGGTTTTCTGTGTTTCTTACCAATCAGCAATGGGTTTTGCAAAGATTTTGACCATGCGTGTTGTTTTCTAGGCCAAGTACAAAGCTCGTGAGGCTGCCATGAAAGCTCAGACAGAAAAGAAGCATGGTTCCGACAAGGAGGATCGCGGCAAACTTCCCGAGTCACCGAAAACAGCTGAAGAAATCTGGCAGCAGAGTGTCATTGGAGATTATCTTGCTCGCTTTAAGGTAAAGTGGGACAGCAGAGGCCTAGTTTCATAATGGAATGACCTGCAGTGTGTCAGTAGCAAGACATGTGAGTGACAAAGCAGAGAGCCATATAGCTTTGACTTGCTCCAAAATAGAGGCAGGAGTCTGCAGGGGGGAGGGGGCTGACTGACAACATGTCTTGGAGAGGAGTGCCATCTGAGGAGGTGGTGTCCAGCTTGGAATTTACTTCAGAGACTCAAGAAGGGGATGAACAAGGGGCAGCTCCCATCTGGTGGGTGTCCAGAGGAAGAATGTCAAATCAGATGAGCTGTGCTAATGGGAACTGTAGCTGTAAATAGGGCTAATGTTATTATTGCCATTGAATTGATAAACTGTAATTTGAGGGATGGTAGCATGAGCCAAAGGAGTGCAAGTCTTCCCTTGTGGAGAAAGGGCATGAGTTCTGGCCCCTGGTTTGCACGCTGCAGAACTCATGAGATGACCAGCGTAGAAAGTGGGTTACCAGGTAAGCAACCTGCCTTTTTCAGGTGGTAGCTGGCATGAAGTTAGGATAGAAGTGGTGGGCTCAAAGTGGGGAGTTGTCTGAGCTCTGCACTTTTATGGAGTCCATGACAGTATATAATAGCAGCTTTCCTTCTGCTTCAGAATGACCGAGGGAAAGCACTAAAAGCCATGGAAGCCACCTGGAACAACATGGAGAAGAAGGAGAAGCTGATGTGGATCAAGAAGGCAGCAGAAGATCAGAAACGATACGAGGTTGGTCAGTCTTTTTTTTAAAAAAAACCCACCCCACCTAGTATTTTTCACTTCAGTGTGATTGCACTGCATCAAGTGTGTGCGTGTGCACAGTTTCCACAGGAATGCAGAAAAACAGTCCTGTGTGTGGTACTGGGCACAGAATATCAACTTCCAAAAAACCAGCCAGTTTCTGGCTGTATGGAGATATGCTTAAATGTAAGTGGCTTGTGCTTCCTGCCAGTGAAATGGTGGAATAAGATTGTGCATAATTACACAGATTACATACATTCTCTTGTCTTTTCTTGGCTCAGAATCTGGATTGCCAGAGTTCTAAATTTTAATTCATTTTCTCTAGCAACTTGCATGCACAGCTCCTCTGTTTTACAGCTCAGGATTGGGAGCCATTGGTTTCTGCTCCAGATTTCTGCAGCTTTGTAAATGAGACAAGAAAGTTACTAGCCTGCCAGGAGCTAGCAGAAGAGAGACAGACAACTCCATTCCTCTTGTAGCAGCCTCCTTGGTTCTGTACTGGGCTCTGAGAAGGAGCAGGGCACTCAATTTCTTCTTGGTTTGCCTACCCTGCATGTAATTCCTTGCCACCTCTGGCTAGGAGGTTAATACTTAAAATACAAGGTTGAAGCTCTGTATATGTTTCTTGGTAGGTAGTTTTCTTGGTTGTTGAGGAAAGCTAGCAAATGTCCAATGTTTGCCTCATTGAAGGCTTAGGCATCTGCATGAAATAGGAGGGCGGGGCAGCCTTTTTAATTTTTCTGACATTTTTTATTGAGCTGGACCAGGCTTCTCAGCTTTGTAATTCTGTTTCTTCTTTATTTTGTTCTGCAGCGAGAACTGAGTGAGATGAGGGCGCCACCATGCACAACAAATTCCTCCAAGAAGATGAAATTCCAGGGTGAGCCGAAGAAACCCCCCATGTAAGTATTGCCATTGTTTTAAAAAGAAAAAGGCAGGGTTGTATGTGTGTGCTTATATGTTTTGTGTTCTGAGTTGTGGTTATGGCTTACAAACCTTCCTGAAGTTAAGTCAACTTCAGTAGGTGGATAATTGATTGGTTTAAAGGCAATCTATAAATACTGTAAATAAAATAAAAAGTTCACCATATGTAACTGAAGCACAATTAACATTTCTGGAAGCCCAAGATCATATTAAAACTGATGAACCAAAACCAAACAGCAGCAACAGAATAACTTCTAAAAGGCTTAATTCTCCAAAAGATAAGTGAAGTTTCTGAATGGAGCCAAGAGAAAAAAACAGTTGAGCTTCCTAGGAGATGCCATTTGAGTTCTGTGGCTACCACTGAAAAGATCTGTTCCCTGTGGAGAGCAGGGTGGCATCCAAAGAGAGTGCCTGTGTTTGCATATCGTACTCAACCATGGTTATGTGCATGAGCAAGAAGGAACCACCACAAGCCTTTGTCTCAGTATACCTTTTCCCTCCTTCCATGTGACTGGGAGGAGGATTTTGCAGAGCTGCATTCCACTTTCCACAAAATCTGACTTACCATTTCTTATGAAATGGTGATAAGAATGTAAAACAAATTGGTAAGTTTCCAAACAAACCAAAGTTTGTTTGGAAACTCTTAACGGCAGCGGGGTGGGGGGGTTCCGGCTGCTCCTTTCTGCCTCTGAAACCATGGTTTAGCAATGCATGTGAACCCATACCACTGAGTTTTCCAGTATATTAAATAGATCCTGCCATCAGTCCTGCTGTCTTTCTTCCTCCTGCCCATTCACCTGTAACTTCTCCCTTTTGTGTCCTCACCAGGAACGGGTATCAGAAGTTTTCTCAGGAGCTGCTTTCAAATGGTGAACTTAACCATCTTCCTCTGAAGGAGCGGATGGTGGAGATTGGAAGCCGCTGGCAGCGCATCTCTCAGAGCCAAAAGGAACAGTACAAGAAGTTGGCCGAAGAGCAGCAGAAACAGTACAAAGTACACCTGGATATGTGGCTCAAGGTGAGCTGTCAGTTGGGGGAAGGCACAAGAACAGGTAGCAGCTCCTTGAGAAGATCAGAGTGTTAGCAATGAAGCATCCGTGTGAAAGCCTTCCAAGTCAAGCCATATTGACATTTGACTCTTGTTCTGCAACCAAAGACTTTCAATCTGTATGAAATTCTGCTCATCCCCAGTTCCTATCAGCAACATAAGCATCCTAGACACTGTGAGCTTTCCCCACCTCTCATCTGTCCTTTGGCCTCATGGATCATCCTGCCACACAGAGCACTCTCGCATGTTCGTATACCTTGTCTGAGGTTTTGTTCTGTGTTTTCTCTGCAACCCAAATCAAACTTCCTCTACCCTGACAGCATCTGCTTAGGCTTTTAGCATTTTCAGCCCTCCATTCCCTGCCTGTAAAATGGGAATAATTGTTCATAGGGCAGAACTCATTGAAGGACAGCCAGGGGCTTGCAAGAAGTGTCATATTAAAGTGCTGGCAAGGAATGATTCATCTGTGGTAATTATAATCTGGTTGCTTTATGTAGGGACTATAATCAATCCATCTCCTCATGTTTTGAACCACCTCCATAACATGCTTAATCTTGGCTTCTCACTCCTCCCCCTTCTGTCTTCTCTGCAGAGTTTGTCACCACAGGAGAGAGCTGTGTACAAGGAACATACTTCCAACGTAGGTGTCTTGCAAGTGTTTGGAGGGGACTGGCGGGGGTATTTTTTCAACTTGACCTCTGAAATACAGTATAGCTTGGAAGTGAAAGGAAGAGAATCTCTTCATGTCTGAAGTCTAGGGTTCCATGTTCTGTAACTGGTTAGGTCAGAAACGAGGAACCTTTGGTTCCCCCCCCCCCCAAAGAAAAACCTTCATTTTTGTATGTATGGAAGATGGAGATGGTTATGCGAGTGTAGAAACCCGCCTACCGTACAAATATAAACATTACATTCATTGTTCTGTCCGCTTGCCTCTGGCTCCTCCTACCAGAGGCATTCCCAGAAGGAAATGTGGCCCTCTGACTGAAAAGGGATACCTATCCCAGCAGGACATGCATCAGATAAAAGTGTACCAGTTACAGTTTGAAAGCTGCACTGAATTAAACAGGGTATTTATGGTTATTGAATTGGTACATTTTGATTTAATAATAGGATAGATTTCCAGGATGTTATAAGAACTCTTGAGTAGAAAAAGCTTAGGTTGCCTTTGTATTTTCCTCCTGCTGCTTGTTTTAACATTTTTGGCATCAAGTCTTCAGAATCTAGTGCCACAAGAACTAGATAGTTTGTTAGGGGCACGTTTGATTTTTGCTAGAAATGGAGGATTGGGGAAGGGGCAAGCTAGATACTAGCTTGCTGAAAAGAATGCAAGTGTTTTCCTTGCCACTGGTGCTGTCATGGGTGCCACATAATAGTAAACCCATTTTGCATTTATAGAAATCTTTTAGTGTGGCAGCACCGACACTTTGGAACTCCCTGCTTATTGACATCAGGCAGACACTTTCACTGTACTGTACTGTATTTGGCACCTGCTTAAAACATTTTTGTTAGGCAAGCCTATCCAGATACCAAGAACATTGTTGTATGTTTTAATCTGTTTATTGCTGATCTTAATTTTTTAAGAGTTCTAAATTGTTGTTAATTACTTTTAGCAATAATTTTATTGTTTTATTCTTTTTGCAAACTGTTTTGAGGGTTCTTTTTTTACAAAGTATATAAATTTTATGAAAATAAATGTTATAAATTTTATGAAATAAATAAATGTTGACTCCTTCCCCCCCCCTCTTTCTAACACTGCCCCCTCCCACTTGTATCTCAACAGAAACGCAAGAACATGGGGAAGATGCGAGGCCCAAATCCTAAGCTGAAGCCCTCGGTGCAGTCTAAATCAGTAAGTGCTTTTAACACTTCTTCCTCTTCATCATGCAGCTGTTACCCGCAATGGAATAATCCAGGGAAGCTTGTTCCAAGGTTTGCCTTTGGCTGATTTAATGAAGCCATTTTGAAAGTGTTAAAACTGACCCCAGGAACTCTGCTTTCTTTCTGGTCTGGTAAAGCATTGCAAATTATTGTAAAAGTCCTTGCTTGCTTGCTTGCTTCTTATTTCTAACAGGGGAGGGAGCCAAATTCTATGCAGGTGATTGAACTGATGGCTGGGGCCCACTGATCTTCCACTGGGAAGGAGAGATGCAGTCTCCCTATAGTTAGTTATATGGTAGGGTTGCCATACGTCCAGAATTTCCCAGACGTAGCCAGAATACTGCAGTCAGAAGCAGTGTGTGGGTGTAAATCGCTAAAATTTCCAGGGAAATCCGGACGTATGGCAACCCATGTTGGCAGTGTCTTTTTTGCCGATTAACTTTAAAAATAGCTCAAAAACATCATTTTTAGCTCAACAGCTTTGCCAAGTAAAGCTCAACAACCCCTTTATAGGGAATGTAGTTTTTTCCCCCCTCTGTAGCTAAGAGGCACAAGTAGCTTTGCTTCCATGAGCATCAGTTGATTTGCATGACAACTCTTGGGATGGATTTTTAAAATTATTAGTTTCATGAAGATGATGTTTGGATGGGGAGAGGTTTTCTGCTGCACTTCAGGTGCTGATAGCTGGAGAGCTGTTTGCTCTTCAGACCCCTTTTCTTTTCTTTTCTTTCTTTCGTTTTGGTCTTCTCCACTTTCCTTAAGTGGGCATGCTTGAAGTTGCAAATGTAAAAATCCTGAGCTCTTGAGCATTTCATTAAAAATAAACCAGTGGTGAAGCAGTTAATTTTCTATAGTGAGAACTTTGGGTTGTTGAGCTGGCTTTCTTTTAACAGAATATTGGGGCAGAAGGGGCATATATTGTACCCTGCTTTGCAATTTCTGGCACAGCTATAGTGCATTCAGTTTCATTTAAGGCCCTGAACTGTTCCTGTGCCACCCTGGTGAGCACCTTCACATTTCATCCACATGCAAGAAGGCAAATTTTGAGAAATAGGGGTATGTTTGGCCACTTGGGGTTCTTACCGTGGACTCTTGGGTGTATAAAGATGAATGCCATCTGTTGAGCTCTAGTTGCGTTGGTGGTGTTTTCAGTCTAGCTCTCCCATGTCTCTGTTAAATCCTGTGTGGTTTGCAGGAATCTGAGGATGATGATGATGATGACGACGACGACGATGATGACGATGAAGAGGAAGAGGAGGAGGACGATGACAATGCTGACTCCTCTGAGGAGGGAGGGGATTCCTCTGATTCAAGTAGTGAAGAGGAGAGCGAAGACGGGGATGAGGTGAGTGTGCGGGCGTCTGTACACTTCTCTATATACACTACCTCTTGCTCACACCTATTCTGCAAAACTGATTGTCGGGGCTGCGTGTTTCGGTGACTGCTTAACTGTGCTTATTAAGCAGTGGGGGCTATCCCCAACAGCTGGGCTTTTCACAAGTTCAAAAGTGCAGTGCCTCTGAATATAACTAGAAGGCTTTTCCTCTTTTAAGGTGCAACCCTAGCATCCCACCCAAAACATGGTGGATAGCAAGGCTCCTAGGACAGATGATGAGAGGTACAGATGAACACAAGCCAGCAGCTTGCATATGAAGGAACAAAAGTGCTAGTCAAGGAGCCGCTGTAAATACATATATACATTTTCTGTCAAAGCGATCTAAATTCTGTACCAATAAAATGCTGGATTCTGTAACCTGTATAAATGACACAAGCTGAACAAATCTCTCATTTCGCATAATTTTATTTGACAGCTTCTATTATCCTGCATCCTTCTGGTTTCTACTAGTTGTGGAGGATGGGCAGGTGTGCAAAGCACTGAAAGACCTAGCCACTGGAAAACATGCTCATTTCCCTCCTTGGCTTCTGCGTTTCAGTAGGTGGGGGCGACAAGTCTTCAAGCATATATCTTTGAAACCATAAAAACAAGGCACTTTTATTCTAAAAATAAATAAATGTTGCATTTCCCAGTAAACTGAATTCTGCACCCCGCCACATTCTGCAGTCCCTCAGCATCACCTTGGGTACCCACACTAGACATAACTTCATATCTTGCCTCTTCCCTCACCAGAATGAAGAAGAGGATGACGAAGAGGACGATGATGATGACGACGACAATGAATCTGAGGGCAGCAGCAGTTCCTCGTCCTCCTCAGGAGATTCTTCTGATTCGGACTCCAATTGAACCATCCCCTTTCTCCAGCCGCCTTTCTTGCTGTACTCTATTCGGTTTTGTTTTTCCGGATAAAAGTAACATCTACAGCTGGAGAGCTAGGATGGGGAGGAAAGGGAGGAAGGAAATCACTGTGGTTTAATTATCTTCCTCTCCTCGCACACCTCACATTGTATTTAACTGTGTGTGGTTGTGTGTGAGGGGAGCATGGGGGTAGAAAATAGCTGACAACCAGCGGAGGGTTTTTTTGTGGCGGTGGTGTGGGGAGAGAATTTTTATTCTATACTCCTCTCTCTTATTCCTCCCCCCTCCTGAATCTCTCTGGGGGTTCCCCCCCTTTTTGTTGAGGTGGGCAGGGTCCTGGCAAAATACAGGCCCCTTTTTATTTCCTCCCCCCTCACATATCTACCCCCCGCCCACCCCCAATTCTATCCACCAGCTTTGGACTTTGTACAAATTCTTTTTTAAAAAAAACAAAAAACCAACATGGCAATGAGAGATTTCCCCACCCCCTTAGCAAACAGCCAGGGAGAGATGGGTTCCAGAGAGCACGAGCCATGGAAGGTTCTGGACTTTGCCAGTGTGACCCACCTCTCCTCAAAGTGGACAATCTTGTACAGTCTTGAAATTTTACACCTTGACGAAAGAGAACAAAATGGCCACAGCTGCACTTAGTTATTTCCTGTGATGAACTGGATATCCAGCAAACGTTTCCTGCTGAAGGAAACGGGATGGGAGGGTATATTTCACGTGAGTGCATGGCAAGGGTCAGGGAATAGAAAAGGAACTGAAGAAAAGGATTTCTTTTGCAGAGAGAATTTCTGACTGGTATGCTGTCGCAGAAGAGAATTTTGGGAGCTCCAAGGTTACTGACTTTATTTTGCAGGAGGTGGACTTTTTCTGTCGTTTTTCTGACCAGCATTTAAACAAAGACAGTAGTGGCCAGACCCCTTTGGGTTGTTGTTGTTGTTAATATATATATTTTTTTTTACAATGAAGTGACCAATAATTGTACCAAAATGGGGCATTTTGTTTGACTGTCTTTGGAAGCGGGAGGTTGGTTGTGGGTGGGATCCTCTGTGTCATTAAGCTTTTTTTTTCAAAAAAAACAAAAAAATGTTTTATAAACAAAGTGAGACAACCATCTTTTTTACAACTAAATTATCCCATCTTTGAGATTGAGTACGTCATATGTCTCTTACCCTTATGCAGAGGCTGGGATCTTGGGAGTGGATGGGGCTTGTATATAAGAGGCACATAGGTTCCCCTGGCCCCTTAGCATGCCTTGGTTTTATTCAGGCTGAATGTGTTCATTCAACTTTGGGCAGAGCAATGATGCCAAGAAGAGAATGATTCCAGCCACCAAGAAGTGTATTTCTTAGCCTCTTCTGTGGGGAATAGAAAAGGAAAGGAAACTCCAGTACCAACTTTGTGTTTGCCCTGTAAATGGCATCAGAGCTAGTAGACATGCTATTTGGGGGTCAGGTGGTGGTGGTTGTAAAAAAAAGAAAAAGCAGCAACCACACCTCCTTTTCCCTTGTAAGATGCCCGATCATACAAAACATCACCACGCCACAAATTCCCCTACCCATTCTCCCAGGAGTAACTAAAGGGGCAGGGAAATTTGCAGCTTGGTGATTTCAAGAAACACTTTGTATGACTAGACATTACTGGGCAAAAGGAAGGGCCAGAACTACATGGTTCCTTCTTCCAAGGGCATGTGTCTCCTGTAATGTGGTAGTTCCAGCCTGAAAAAAGAGCAAGAAACTATTACCTTGTTTGGATGTAAGACTAAGATGTGTGTTAGCTCTACTTGAACAAGCCTTGGATGTGTAAGCTTTCCCCTTGCTGTGAAGAGATGAGAAACGTTTTGTTTCCTTATTTAATTAACCATGGTTACTTGTTGTGTCCAAATGTGGACAATCTGGTTTAACTTTGCTTTACGGAAACAAGCCACAATTGGAAATCATGGTCTGTGATCCTGGCTTGTTTCCCTAAATCATAGTTAAGATTTGCCATAATATTAAACCATGGTTTATTGCAAACAGAGAAGAGAGTTTCTAATCTCACAGTGGAAGAAAGAGGAAGGGGGAGGATGCATGAGCCTGAGACTTGTTCGCATAATGTTGATACACAGTTTAGCATAATGTCCAAACTAGATCAGTACAAATTAAATTGGCATTGGTGATTTTCTCAGAAAAACAAGCTGGTATGTTGCATCTTGCTATCTAATTGGACAGGTCGTATTTAGGCAAGGCTCCTTTTGCTTCTTCCCATCTGTGTTCCCTGTCCTTCTGTTTCTTTAATATTTTACATGCAAAACATAATTTAGTTTATGAAAGCATGCATCACTGACTAGCCTTTATTTTTACATTCTTTGGACGATTACCTGCTCTAATAATATGACAAGGAATTTCTCATTTTTAAGGCCAGATCCTGCGACTAGTGGCTTGTAGCCCCAATTTGGCCTGCAAGCTGGTTGTGTACTATATCTTGGCTCTTCAGTGCCCTTCATAGCACACTGTGTCTTCTGTTGACAAGCAAAATGAGAATTTTGCAAAACAAACTTCAAATGCATTGTAGTTTACAGTATTCATTGTTTCCCCTTGAAATATACTTTGGATTTTTATTTTTAAGCATACCCACCAGAAAAAGTACACACACACCCTTTTTATCCCTCCCCCCTTGTGGAAATTGAACACATGGCTTGTGCTTTGCCGATCTCTTTTGGGTAAGTCTGGAAACTTCATGAAGGAAACGTGGTCTTCTAAAGAAAGACTTGGCTTCTAGCACTGCAGATACTCCCCTGGAGGGAAGCTGGACCATTTGAGAATGCAGTTGAGAGAGGGAGTTACAAAGGGCACTGAAGACCCTTCCAGATGCTGGACCACAGCTCTCATCATCCCTGATCGTTGGCCATGCTGACTGGGGTTGATGGGAGTTGGAATCCAGCTACATCGGGAAAGCCACAGGTTAGTCAAATCCAATTTACAGGATAAAAAAATCTTAATGGCAGTATTTCCCATTTAGTCTGCTTTTCTCTATCAGTTCACTGTCTCTTGCAATGTCTTGCTGTGCCAAATGTATTCCTTCTCTTTGAGCATCTTGGCCCCACAGTTGCCCTTTGGAAGTGTGCTGTACCTCCGTTCCATCACTGGGAAGAGTCCAGTTGCTAAATAATCTTATTTTGAACCAGCAACTCAAATAAATACAAAAGTCTCCCACTATTGCAAAATGCCTTGGGAGGACCTACAGGTTTCAAGCATTGGAACTTTCCCTACCCTTTGCTAGCATTTCTAGTTTTTTTTAAAAAAAACACCCACGTCATCTTGGGTAGCAAACTGTCAAAACTAGCCACAGGATTGATATTAAACTTACATACACCTGATTACAGGCACCACTGGAACCTGTGTAAACCTGGCTCCATTGAAATCTTGAGTGGCTCTTGGTGGCCGTATTAATTTAGGAAAGAGTATTTTGCATTGTGGGAATGACTTGACTGAATAACATGCAAATGTTCCCATAACATACCTTGAGAAGTGCAAGTGAGAATCAGTTTTCCACTGTACTTTCATTGGGATGAACAACTTACTTCCATGAGCATTGACATATTGCAAAGCACATCAGTCATGTTTATGAAGAGAAGTGCACCGTCACGTATGGGAGTGTGTGTTTGTGTGTATGCAGTTGTGGGAATAGTTCAGACAAGTCAAGATTTTCCTCTGTCTTTTTTGTTTGTTTGTTTATGTTTTTGGTACATATTGGTCTGGGTTGCTTTGGGTTGAACTCTTGGAGGCAAAGCAACAGAAGTGTGTTCTTTGGATAAGCGGTCAATCTCAATAGCCCTTTGGCTTTTCTGGCTTGGTATAAAATACCAGTAACACATCCAAGCAGGGATTTACTGAATAACACCAGATCATTTAGAGCAAAAGCTTTTCAGGGAAAAAGAAACTTACCTGAGAACATAGGAAATCAATTAATGTACAGTACACATGAAAATGGGTATTTTTGTGCCCTTGAATAGTACTCAAACGGTTATTAGTTTTTTGTGGATTCAGTACACTTGAAAAACCTCTAAAGATCTTGCAGACTTGAAAAGATATTATTAAGTACATGTAATCAAAACTAAAACCGTTGAAGTTGATAGAAATGCCACTCAGGAAGAATCACTAAATGATGCAGGGTGTAATCCACCCCTTTTGGGTGGGGCAAGGGTTTGGATTGGTAGGTGGAAGTGCTGCCACTGAAAAGGGACATTCCAAGGGAGGGGCCAAGTAGGCCACACTGCCATCAGTGGATAGCACTGGGTCTGATGCTGGTCCAGCTTGGCGTAGCATTTTGCCTGCCACCGGCTTCGATCCCAGCCCATGTGCCTGGTAGGACTGCTAATGTGATGGCGGCCCTGCTGCTCTCTTAAGCCCTGCAAGACAGTAACTCAGGTATGAATGTCTTCCTAAAGCTAAACAACAGTGGAGCTGTATGACGATGATAAATAACCATTTACAAGAAGTACAAGAGTGGCAGCATGTAAAATCGTAAATAATCCGTTCAGCGCTTGCTTTTTAAGTCTGTATGATCACCAACACGTTCTCATTCCTGAAGTTCTTTGGGTTATTCTATAAATCCTTGCCTGCAACCTGTCACTGACCTTGAACTGGTGTATAAAAGATAAGTATTACATTTAAAAATGCTTACTATGTAGGGGTTTACTTGACCCAACATCTCATTTACATGGCTCTTCACCCATGTGCTGGTCCCTTGATATGCACAATTCCCACGCCAGTAATCTTTGATCAAGAGGGAAGCCTCACTGCCATGCAAATGAAGAGGCTATCACATGGGTTAAGAGCCTTTCAAGCAAGGCACCAAACTACAGGGAGCCCGGCACGGGGGTAAGTACTGTCTCCAGATTGTGAGGTTGGGTGTAATCTTCCTTTAGAACCAATAGGTGTTCCTCAAAGCTAGAAGTTGTTTTCGGTTGTCGTCATTGTACCTCATTCTGCAAGAGAATCCTGACGTGGGTGGGGAGGTTAGACCTGTGAAGAAGTGTGGCAAGTTGTGTATGTTTCAGGTAACACCTTGTTGCCTCCTCCTTGCCCTCTGCCCGTTTGGTGCTAAGTTTTTCTCATTACGTGAACTGCATGGAAGCTACCAATAAATGCTTTTGCACAGGGAGGGCCCATACAGAACCATGCTAAGGGGGCATCATGGCTATGGATCCCCAAATCATGTGGAGTTTTTACATGTAATTGCCTCATCTTCCTTGAAGGCAGTGGAAGCTGAAACTCCATCCCTTTTAAGTGAGCCTTTGGTAAGTGTATTTGAATCAGTTAACACCTCTTCTGTTGAGTTATTTCTTAGTGAATTTGTGGCTGGTATAATGTGTACTCTGATTCACACATGCGCACATCTTTTGTGGAGGTAGGCGAGAACCGAAACCTTAACATTTTTGGATTCCCTTTTTATATAATTTTCAAGCCTTTCCCAATTTTGTCTCTGCTGGGGTAGGGAAAACCTTGTCACCTCATAAGATGTTTGTCAGAAATTTGCCAGAAATGAGATGACCCAATGAAAATCTAGGATGCATCCATTTAGATGTACTTTTCTCACCTCAAGGAAGTTGGTTATCATTTGTGGAATGGAGGCATTTGTTCTGATGCAGCAAATGTGGCCACACGTCGAAGTAAATTACGCAAAATATCAGCGGCAGGGGGAGAAGGATTGCATACAATAACCAGGCAGTGTATGCAACACTTTCTGTTGTTCTAATGGAGCCTTCCCTACCTTGGTGCCTTCTCCAAAGGCCTGGCAAACTGGGACTGACTTGAGGGCATCAGGTTCAGGAAGTCTCTTAACAGATCCTACCCACTAGAAACCTGAAAAAAAAAACACTTCAGCCATTGCCACATCAAGCTAGATTTCTCCACTTTAACTTTGCTTTTCATTGCCATGTCTGAATTCTGATAGGATGTGCCCAGTCATGCACATTTGTCACACATCAACCCCTCTGATGCTCCTGAACTCTATTTCTGATTCCGTCAGTCAATCTTCCTTCCCCCTTTTCTCTCTCTCCTCTCTCTCATCCTTCTAAAGTGAAACACCTGGTTTGATTTTGCTGAATGTACCAGCTCTGTTGTATTTTAGTAGATGTGTTTTTTAAGTAAAAAAAAAAACCCTTAAAAAAACCTTGTTCTTTAAAGTAAATTTCTTACAGTACTGATGTCTTTTTAAAAAAGAAAAAAAAATGTTACCAGGGGTTAGGGAGGGAGACAGATTGTACTGTAAGAAGGTGGGACTGAGTGCATTTTTGCACTGTTGACAAAATGTGATATTCCAGATAGAAGTTCTTGTGAAAAAGGAATCATTTTTTTTCTAATATTTAAAGTGTTTTTGTAGATTTAAAAAAACTTTAAAATGCCAAAAAATATTAAAATGTACTGGATTTCGGTTTCTATTACTAAATGGGACTTGGCAAGCTCAGGATGCTTTTGGTTTCCTTAGAAGTTTTTGCTATTTGCACCAACATGGCAAGAACTTCAGCCTCAAGTCTAAATAGACTTAAAACTGTGGATCTCCCTCCCCTCCTTTTTTTTTTCCTTTTGTATAATAAAGAGCAAAAACAAAGCCTTTGTTCTCATGTCATTACTTGGAACAGTAAAAAGAACTTGCAGGGAAAAGAGGATTTGAGGCTGTTTATATGGGTTGCTCTGTTCAAGTTGACCATATCTTTCATTTCTGGTGGATATACTAATTGCTATTACTATTTTGCACTTTTTTGTGGTCCAGTAGAGCTGTGGACCTGGATATTGCCTTCCTCAAATGCAATCTGTTGCATCTCTGAAATACTGTACCTGAAATTAGAACTTCAGACCAATCCAGGCAGCAAGGCAACATTTGTATCAATGCTTCTAAGGCACTCGAAGGCAATAAACTAAAGATATATCCGTCACAACACACTGAAATAGGTTAGTCTAAGAGACGGAGGGTGTGACTTGCCCAAGGTCATGAAGTGAGCTGCTTTATGGTTGTATGAATATTTAAACCCAGACTGCAATTGTACACACACTTAATTTGGGGAGTAAATTCAGTGGCACCTACTTCTGAGTAAGCAAACCTACCCAGTTAATGTACTGACTACTATTTTTTTCTTTGCAAAAGGTACTTGAGCGCAAGGCAGGTAAGTAGGCCTAAAACCTGTTCTGAGAAAGATGGGCTAGACAATTTGAAATGAAATCCAGTCAAGTAGCTCTCTGGACTATGGCCCAAGTCATTTTAAAGGCTCATCCACTTTTAGAAATAATCACTGAATGTACATTATCTGAATGTTACAGCCTACTAGGGCCTTCAGTTTCCCTCTTTGCCTGAGACACTCATACAGTTATTTTAACAGTTACTCACTGCAGAGGTGGAGAACTTGTGGCCCACCAGATGATACTGGACTCCCATCAGCCTCAATTTCAAGGTCTGCTGCCCCCTTATACTCTATAGCTGTGTTTCCCAAACTTGGGTATCTGTTTTGGACTACAATTCCTATCATCCCTGACCACTGGTCCTGCTAGCTAGGGATGGTGGGAGTTGTAGTCCAAAAACAGCCAGAGACACAAGTTTTGGAAGTGCTGCTCTACACTACTTTCATTAACAGCAAATAGCTCTTTCATTCTTCATGCCTCTTCCAGTGTGACCAGATGCCAGAGTTCTCCCTTTATGATAACTGGAAACCAAAGTGTGCCGTGAATGGGTGTGTGAAAGAAAATGGAACTGGGAGAGAACAGATACCTAGGATGGCAGCCATTTTGAGATCAGCTGTGGGAATAATGGCAGTCTTAAAAGAGAGGTTTGTTCACTGCTTGGCTCCCGTGGCATCAATTTTATAATCATATTGGATTCAAAGCAACGTTTACATAACTTAAATGCCGCAGCTTCTCCAAACTGTGGACTTAGGCAAAAGAAGCAGCTAGGACATGGGTAGACAAACAGGCCAGGGGCTGGATCTGGCCCAATCACCTTCTAAATCCGGCCCATGGACGGTCCAGGAATCAGCGTGTTTTTACATGAGCAGAATGTGTGCTTTTATTTAAAATGCATCTCTGGGTTATTTGTGGGGCACAGAGGTGTAGGAAGGGGGGTGGAGGGGGTGGACCACCCCGAGTGCCACTCTGGGAGGGGTGACAAGATGGCCCTGCCTCCCCCCAGCTGTAGAGCGGCCGAGTGTCCATATGGGCACTGCTCACGCGGCGTCCGTACAGGAGGGTCCCTCTGCCACTGGTGGAGCATAGCAATTCATTTCCCCCCCCTTCAAAATATAGTTAGCCCCCCACAAGGTCTGAGGAACAGTGCACTGGCCCCCTGCTGAAAAAGTTTGCTGACCCCTGAGCTAGGAGAACTATAGCCTCCAGAGCAATCACACTGAGGAGCAGGGGCTATTGCTGATGCAGGAAAATTGGGAGCAGAGCAGTGGAGAATCTTGGTGTCTCAACTTTCATTGGCACGCTGTTCGACACCAAAATACAGCCCCCCCCCACTGCTGACCATTGGACTTCATGGTTACGGCACGTGCTGCGGCACCCCAGAAGCTCCACACCCAGTGCCACCAAACAAGTCACGCTCTCCTAGAGCCACCTTTGAGCAGAGCCACTTTTAAAACATACGAAGAGTCTTGTTGCATGAGACCAAAGGCCTGCAAAGTCCCCCCCTCTGTTTCCCAAAGTGACCAACCAGATGCCTACAGGAGAATTACAAGCAGGGAATGAGGGCAATAGCCCCCTCCCCATGTTGTTCCCTATCATCACCACATCTTGTGGAAGCAAATTTCAAAGTTTTAATTATGTGGTGTGTGAAGATGTGTTCCCTTGTGCCTGTCGTGATTCTTCCACTGTACAGCATAAACTTATATACCTCTTTTATGGTCTGTCCCCCTTATTTGCCTTCTTTTCCAGACTAGTTAGCTCCAAACATTGTAAGGTCTCCTTGTAGGAACGTTTGCTCGAACCGCCTGCCCCCTATTATGTTGGTTGCTTTCTCATTCCTTGCTTGACCTGGTGGTCAGGGATGATAGTTGATGCAGCCCAATAGCATACCCTTCATGATTTATCCAATGAAAATAGGGACATCACATTCTACTACTACTACTACTACTACTACTACTATTACTATTACTATTACTACCACTGCCCTGCCCATTTCACTGGGTTCCCCAGCCACTTCCAACATATGTAAAAGCATAATAAAACATGAAACTTTTTTTAAAAACTTCCCTATACAAGGCTGCCTTCAGATGTCTTCTCAAGGTTTTATCGTTACTTATCTCCTTGGCTTGGGGGTCACATAACTCCCATACCCTCCAACATTTATCTGACGAAAATAGGGACATCCTAATGGAAAGCGGGATATTCTGGGATCAAATCAGAAACCAGGGTGGTTTCTGTAAATCCAGGACTGTCCCTGGAAGACAGGGAGTTTTGAAGGGTCTGCAATAGTAGCGGCCCATTTTAACACCATAGAGCTGCATCTGTGACACATTGGAGACTAGGCTAAATGCATGCTGCTGCTCCATTCTGAAAGTTTAACAATGCCTAGCATGCAAGCTTGAGGCCTAGTTGTAAACTACTATCCGTGCCAGAATTCAGCCCAGGAACAAGTAGGGTTATAATCAAAAGGGTGTGTCTAAGAATGAGTAAAATACCTTCTCTCCCCCCCCCCCCTTCTGAATAGTCACACATTACAGTTTAAATTCAAGCATTTTGGTATTATTACATTTATTTTCCTCCTCTTTCCCTGGCAAATACTAAAAAATGGCTTACAACTAAAACAGAAAGAGGAGTCTATTTTCCTTGTATACTCAACCCCTTTCCACTAGTCTTAGAATCTGAGCACTTGGGAGATGATGGGCAAATCCTATTTGGGCCTGTTTTACTCAACTAGTTTTGAACAGCTACTGTTGGGTAGTGATGGTGGTGGTTTCAAATTAAGCAAGGAACGGAAGAGCAGACAACTGTGGCTGAGGTTGATAGGAGCCAGAGTGTCCAACAACTTGCGGAAGGCCACAGGTTACCCTCCGCTGTGAGGATTTCAGCAAGATAAATGCATATGATGTGGCTTGAATATTAAATGATGACTCTAAATGCTAGGTAGGGGTAGTAACCTCACTCCACGGACTACTGCCTGAGTACATAGGCCCTTCCACCAATGTGAAGGCTCTTAACCACATGCTGGCTGCATTTACAGTAGCCTGTGTTGCACTGATTTGAAACAGGCTGTTGTTTATTAAGTTAGTGATAAGCTGCAGGCAGGGGGAGAATGATAACATATTGTAGGGAAATGTAAATTGTAGGGAAATAGAAAAGCCCCTTGGGTGGGGCAACTAAAATAAGGGAATCTGTTGGGGGAGGGGCACTTTATCCTTTCCCTACCTGCTTCTTGGCCAGTTCCAAAATCCCTCCTCCAGCAGCTCTCTCTGTTACAGGCTTTTAATGCACTGGCAAAGCTATCGAGGGATATTAGAGCAGAGAAACAGTCATTGCCTTCACACACCAAACCACCATGTACACTACCTTACTGCTCAAGATCATCTTCCGTTTTTCTCATCTAAAACCAGCAAGCTATCATTACATGCACTTGCACACAGCAAGTAGTTTGGGCATCGTTGCTCATTGTTATGCATTTTATGTTGCACTAGTGTCAAGCTACATGCACACACATATATTTAGCTTTGAGAGATCCAGAGGAAGTGGTCTGAGGAATTCCAGCTCTAGCAATATATGAACATTTATTTAAAGGCATCTCCAAAGGCAATTTACTAGGTAAACAACTTCTAAATAATCCTGTTTAGGATTGGTTCGCACAGAGTAGCTGCAATTAGAAAGGAAGCCTTTTGTGTGCCAAAGTTGTGAACATGTTGGAATGTTGGAAGGAGGAAGATTGACACATTCCATGATGCTCCGTTTAGAATGATGCTCTTTAGAAGAAAACTAAACTGGGGCTGCCTAGCAACCATTGCCAGGCAGAACAACCTCCCTGCTTTCAGAGCATCATTGCCACCAATATATCTGTGGGAGAGAAGACCCAAACTGGAAATAAGCAGAGGTGTCTGAAGGTCAGATGGAAAGAAATCTTTATATTGGAAAAAGGTGCGTTTTGATGACACCAGATGGAAGGAGTGGTGGCTGGATAGAGCTGAAGAGTAATCTAAATCAAAAGCGGGGTATAACTGAGAGTATATGGTCACCAGGACTGACTGTCAGGGACCAAAGTTTTGTTTCTGTTTTAGCCTTATTAGTTGGCACTGGGCAAATCTTTGTACATATTAGCCTTTATAAGACTGTGTTGGGTTATGAAAGATTACCTATTGGGCACTGCTTTTACTGGCTAAAATTAGCCATAAAAGCTCCAAAAAGCCCACTTTATTGTTGGTTTGGAATGGAGGCTTAGTCTATCATGTTCTTGTACTACTTGAAGATTTCCCTTCCAGACCTTGACAAAGGCCCCACACCACCACACTTGACCAGCTATGAATATTCTGCCAGTAAGAAGATGCAAAGCAGCAGACAGGTAGGAGGACTTGACTGTTCCATAACTGGAGCAAGGCCCTCTTAAACTCCTTCTTCACAACTGTATGGTTCTGCCCAGTACACAGTGCAAAGGACTACATATCCTACTGTAAGACTTGATTTTTATTTCTATGCCTATGTATGTAATTCTGGTAATTTTTCAGAGAAGCAATACATAACAATTACCCCTTTAAAATAAAATAAGAAAAGTTGGTTTCTGATTGTTGGAAAAACCTTTTGTACCCTAAGTAATTTTTAAAAGCCGCATATTATTTTTTTCTGTGACAGCACACAAAATCTGTGGGCTTGGAGAAAGCAGTCTAACCTGTCAATATTAGCGCACTTCAATTTTCTACAGTTACAAATTCTTCAAGATGACAAAAACCAAGTTCTACAGAACCTGATGTCTGACATGTTATTATCACGACTGTTATAGTCCACCCACCCAAACAGAGAAATGATACTCTATAAAGACGTTATGGACTGGCATTTTTCAATGTGGGGCTTGGATTTCAGAAGCTTGACCCTTAAACTGGGACCCATCCAAATGCGTGTGCTGTTGGGGAGATGGAGCTAGAAGTTGGAGCTGTGTGGGACATTTCGATCGAGCGGGACAGCAGCACTCAATTTGGGGTGGGGTGGGGAGAGAAAGAATAGGAGACATGCCAAGACACAAGCCTGGAAACAGAAATCCCTCTCATCCTGCCATTGCTCGCTCAGGGGCACTATTCCCCCCCATCTTTTCCTACTTTATGGGTTCCAGAGTTGAAAGTCTGAAAATAATGTCCGAGCCCCGCAGTAGTGAGTGACTCCCTCTCTCTGCAAACAGCCCTCTGCACCTGCTCAGAGGTGCTTTAAAACAATATTAATAATGCCGATGATGTGTCCCTGCGCGTTGATTTAGCCCAGGCACTGAAGACGAGCGGCCAGAGCGCCGCGTCCCTTCGGCCAGTCCGTGGCACCCGAGCGACGAGGTAGCCGCCGCCAGCAGCAAACAGCAGCAGCACCAGCTCCTCGCGCACAACCTTGAATGACGAGAGATAGAGAGGAGGGAGAGGCGGGCGAGAGGGGGAAGTAGGAGGAGCAGGAGGCCGCGCCGATTGGCCTCTCCGCGCCGCTCCGAGCTCTCGCATTGGGCGCTTTGGCTCACCCGCCTCCCTCTCCCCTGTCCTCCGGCAGGTCCCGCCCCCTTGCCGGAGCCAACAAGCTAGGTTACGCGCCTATTGCAAAAGGTGCCTCTCCGCCTCCCCCCCCCCCCCACAACCCTCCTTTCCCTTCCCTTATTGCTGCTGCCGCCGCCGCCAATGTTGGTGCTGCCGCCGCCGCCGCTGCCGCTGCGGAGAAGGAGGTGGACGTGCTAGGCCGGAGCGCCCTGCCCACTGCCGCCGTCCCTGTGTCCCCTTCCTCCTGCCGGGGGCCTTGCGCTGAGCTGGGGCCCGGCGGGGAGGGGGCATGGCTGCTTCGCCTGGGGCCCGGCAGGCCGCCTGGGGGGCAGGCACGGGCAATCGGGGAAGGGGGACCCGGTGGTGAGGGGACTCCTCCTCCTCCTCCTCTTCCTGCCTGCCTGCCTGTGCGTGGGGTAAGTCCACGGGGTGGGGTGGGATGCTGCTTGTCTCCAGCCCCTCTCCTTGCAAATCCCTCTGTGTGTGCCTATGTGGGGGTGCTGTGGGAGGAGTTAGGGGTGCGCAGAGAGGAAAGGGTGGGGTGCAGGAAGGAGGGGGGTGTTGGAGAGGTTGGGGAGGGTAAACAAGTGTGGGGCGCTGGGAGCAAAAGGAAGGGGTTCGGGGTTTTATTTTTATTTTTTTGGAGGGGGATTAAGGTGCGCCTTGTTAGTTTGCATGGCTTTAAACGGAAATTAAGATGACTCCATGGAGGAGCAGTTGTTAAACAGGATGGCTCAACAGAGTCTTTATTTCTTCTCGTCCCCAAATGTTCACATTCAGTGTATCTCTGTCAGGGAGCAAAACAATAGCGAGGGCTGTTGCATCCATGCCTTTCCCAGAAGCATCTGGCTGGATGCAGGGTGCTGGGCTGGACAGACCTTTGACCTGATCCAGCGGGACACTTTTTCTCCCCCCCCCCCATGCTCTCTCAGAAAGGATTAGGGAAATTCCTGATAGATGAGATCTGCTGAGAGCCAGTGTGGGGCAGTGGTTGGGCTGTTAGACCAGCGAGACCCTGGTTCGAATCCACCCCTCAGCCGTGAAACTTGCCACCAGGTGACCTTGGGCCTGCCACCCTCCCTTAACCCAGTTGTTGTGCAGATAAAAGGGGAGAAAGAGAAGCATGTGTGCTGCCCTAAGCTCCTTGAAAGACGTAGGAGGCATAAGTTATAAATTGTAATCATCCAGCTAACTATACTTTGATCCATACCTCCATGTCCATTGGCAACATATCCCTGGATACCAGATGCTGGGGGGCATTCAATGGGTGCGGGCTGCTGCCCTCATGCCCTGCTTGTAAACTTCAAGGGTATCTGCCCAGCTGCTGCTGGATTTCAGGTACCACTGCTCTGATATGGCAGTTGTTCAGCAAGCAGAGAAGAGGAGGATGTTAAAGTGAGTCTGGGTTTTTCTGGGGGAGGAAAGCAAGTCAGCTGTGGGATGTGGCTGGCAAGTCGACTTGTGGGATGCAGTGCTTAAAGTGGGTTTGAGGGGCTAGCAAGTGAAATAAGCAGTTAAGTTATGTTGCAGAGGGGAGAAAGGTGTGGTGGTATTCAGGGTGGGGCAGGGGAAGAGAAAGATTGGGAAAGCAGCTATAAGTCTTAAGGAAGGGATTAGAAAGTAAATGAGTGGGGCGGGAGAGGAAGTTAATGAGAATGCAGCAATTAAATAGGGTGTGGGGGATATTAAGTTTGAAACAGTGGGGTTGACAACATTGTGGCTGAAGGAAGGAGACTGGGCAGAGAAGTGATATGCTTTGGCAGGGGTCAGGCCCAGGTCTTTTTTTATGTGTGTGGGTGTGCTCAAGATAGGATTAAAAGGTTAAGATGAACTGGCTGTGATAGGAGACTCCCAGGGGAAACGTAGTAGCAGGAGTAAAGATGTGAGTTCATGGTAGAATCATAGAGTTGGAAAAGGACCCCATGGATCACCTAGTCCAATCCCCTGCATTGCAGGAATTGCAGCTAAAGAATTCATGACCAATGGCCATTCAACCTCTGCTTTAAAATCTGCATTGAAGGAGAGCCCACCACTTTCCAACGTAGTCTGTGCTGCTGCCTTACTGGTAGGTAAAAAGAGGCAGGAAAAGAGGGGTATGCTTTGGTGCCTGTGTGATGTAAAGGCAGTGAGAGACCTAGAATGTGGGCTTGATCTAAAGCACTGTTTCCCAAACTTGTGCCTCTGACTGCTTTTGGACTACAACTCCCATCATCCCTAGCTAGCAGGACTAGTGGCCAGGGATGATGGGAATTGTAGTCCACAAAACAGAGTTGGGAAGCTCTGATCTAAAATGAAAACTCTTGTAGTTTGGACAAGCTGGCCCACAAAGTACCGTTGTCTTGGGTGTCTTCAGAAACTCTTTCAGATGGGCTGAGTCTTCACCAGGTGCATGTAAAAAATGTGTGTTTGTGTTGGAATGTGCCCACCCCACCACTAACTCATTTGTTTTGCCAGGTATGATTTCAAGCGGATCTCACTCCCAGAGCCTGTTTCCATAATATGGGAAGTAATAAGCACAAAAGGGTGCCTCTGAGCAGACCTAGAGTGCATTACTCTCACTGGGTGTTTTTTAAGTGCACATTTAGCTTATTACTATTATTTTATAAAATATATATAGCAAAGGGCAAATAATATACCAAAGAAAATAACAGAAAGCACTCATATTGTACACAACACAAATTCCAGCAGGAAGAAAGAAACTATATTGCCCTTGCTGTGTTAAGTAATTGCAGCCTGCCCACCACATGTATCGGGGATTAGGACATCCAGGTGAGAGAGAATTTTGTTCTGCGGTGGGGATTTGTGCCTGAGCCCTTCTCTACCACCAAAATGCTTCTGGGTCTGTGTCATGCTCCCAAATTATACCCTGCTTAAGGGAGCGGGAAAGAACGGCAGTTTCCTAATGAAACAGTCACTTTGTTTAATCACGTTGTGGAGACACAACTTTTTAGGATCAGAATTGGTCATGGGTTCTATGGCTTAGAGCAACCTTTTCCAACCTATTTCCGACTGTGGCTCACTTGCGACCTTGTTTCCTTCCTGTGCCATTCCCCTTGGGCGTGGCAAGGGGCGCAGGGAGGCAGCTACCTGCCCCCAAATACCGTATTTTTTGCTCTATAAGACTCACTTTTCCCCTCCTAAAAAGTAAGGGGAAATATGTGTGTGTGTTATGGAGCGAATGCAGGCTGCGCAGCTATCCCAGAAGCCAGAACAGCAAGAGGGATCGCTGCTTTCATTGTGCAGCGATCCCTCTTGCTGTTCTGGCTTCTGGGATTCAGAATATTTTTTTTTCTTGTTTTCCTCCTCCAAAAACTAGGTGCGTCTCAGGTCTGGTGCGTCTTATAGAGTGAAAAACACAGTAAGTAAAAATCAATACAAATATGAGGTTCTGTCCCTCAAAAAAGTCCTGGCTACACCCATGGCCCCCCCAGCCTACTGGTAGAAAGGTAGCTATTTAAATGTTTTGTTTGTAAATAGAACATGTTTTGTTTAATTTTTTTAATAATTTATACAACGTACAATTATACATAAAATGATAGCAACATAATGAAATGTTGTTGAAGCAGAAAAACAGAATTATGGAACGGGAAGGGACCACAAGGGTCATCTTTCTAGTGCACCCCCCTGCAATGTAGGAAACTCAGCTGAAGTATCCATGACAGATGGCCATCCAGCCTCTGCTTAGAAACCTTCAAGGAAGGAGAGTCTGGAACCTCCATCTTCCATGTATTATAAAAAGTAAATAACAGTTATTTGACGCATAGGGGGAAAGCCCTCACTGACCTGGTGCAAAGAGATCTTGTTTTCTGGAGGAGTCCTGGCTGCCTAGATAAAACACGACAGTCCCCCCCCCCCCTTACCAGGGGTAAGACCCACTGAACTCAGTGCTACTTTCTTCTGAGTAGGCATTTAGTTATTTACTTGATGCAAGTCAGCAGCACCAGGCGGCCCTGCTCAGCTAGGCGCTGGGGTGGATTTCACCCCGCTCTTTGCAGAGCTGGGCCGACACTGCTGATGGGCCCTGCGCCCCTCAGCAACATCCGAAGACTCTGATCTGCTAGGTGCTGGAGTGGATTGCACCCTGCACCTTGCAAAGTCAGGCCCAGGCTGCCCAGAACTGGTGGCAGCAACAAGCAGCTCCTGCTCGGCCAGCCTTATCCATTGCCACATCACCACCGCACTTACCTGATCTGGAGGCTCTGGATTGCGAGCCCTTCTGGTCAAAATGGGAGCCTCAGCAATCGCCCTCTTCTGCTGGAAACAAACCAGGATTGCTGCAAAAAAATGCACGTGGCAATTAGGAGTATTAGGCCCTGGTGGGCTGCCTCCTTACCCACTTGTGATTGGCCAAGCAGATAGCCAGCCAATCAGGATTTTTTTTAAAATAAAAAAATGATTCCCCCTCCCCTTTTCACTTCTCTTTGTGGCCCCCTAATCTTGTGCTGTGGTCCCCAATTTACACATTTTCCACCCATGGCCCCAATGGAATATTCTGAGCCTCCTCCAGGGGGCTACATGTCCCCCCGTTAGGAAACACTGACTTACAGCAACCTTTCCCAGTCTTGGTTCCCCAGGTGCTGGACTACAACTCCCATCATCCCTGACCATTGGCCCTGTTGTCTAGGGATGATGGGAGTTTTAGTCCAACAACACCTGAGGACCCAAGTTCAGGAAGGGCTGCTCTCAAGGGAGGCATAAATAGGACTGTTCTGACAGTGCATTCCAAATTCGGAGAATGGGGTGCACTGGGGTTGATGTGGTGGCATGCGTGCAAAGTGAAGCAAAATGGTGGGGAAGGGTATCAAGGTGAAAGGAGAAAGAGCTTTGCAGAATGGGTTGGGAGTGCTGGGTCAGGGAGCAGAGGGGTGTGATGGGGCTTGAGAGTTGGCTGAGAGGCTTGGTGGAGGAGAAAGTTATGTGAGGTTCAGGGGAAGCTGTACGAAATAGGCAAGCCAGCCTCACAGCTAAGGTTTGGAGTGGGCTATGGTATGTAAGGGACGTGGGTGGCTCTGTGGGTTAAACCACAGAGCCTTTGGCTTGCCGATTGGAAGGTCAGCAGCGGTTTGAATCCCCACAACGGGGTGAGCTCCCATTGCTCGGTCCCTACTCCTGCCAACCTAGCAGTTCGAAAGCACATCAAAGTCCAAGTAGATAAATAGGTACCACTCCAGCGGGAAGGTAAATGGTGTTTCTGTGCACTGCTCTGGTTTGCCAGAAGCGGCTTAGTCATGCTGGCCATGCGACCAGCTGCACGCCGGCTCCCTCTGCCAATAAAGCGAGATGAGCGCTGCAACCCCAGAGTCGGTCACAGTGGACCTAATGGTCAGGGGTCCCTTTACCTTATGGTATGTTAAGACATGCATAAAATTGATAGCCAATGAAAACTGATAAAAACCCCTATTAATTGCTTCCTTCCTCCCTTCCTTGCAAGCCCTCAAAGGTTATGGGCTGAGGTTGAGGCAGTGGCGTAGCATGGGTTGTCAGCACCCGGGGCAAGGCAAGTAATTTGCACCCCCTAACCCGTGGATTTGCGCCCCCTAATCCGTGGATTTGCACCCCCTAACCCTAACCCCCAGATGTTGCACCCGGTGCGGCCGGCCCCCCCTGCACCCCCCACGCTACGCCACTGGGTTGAGGGGCTGAAGTGGTTGGTGAGAACTGTTCTTCTAGGTCTCCATTTCCATATATTGCTGTGCTTCCTGCTGATGGTTCCCCTAAAAAAAAAAAGTCCCTCTCCTGTTGGGACACACTCCCCCTTTGGCTTCTGGTCTAGACAGGGTGGGGGGTATCCTTCTGATTCCAGATGGCTGGCCGCAGGGAGGCATTGGAGGAAAGGAGGCTCCCATAGTGTCTGGATTTTGTTTGCCCATTGTTAGGCTAATGAAGCCTGTGTCTGGTGTCGAAGTAGCCCTTCTCCCAACAATAGGGGACTAGGAAGAGCCCCAAGTTATTGGCAGGCCCTGCAAGCTGGCCCATTCTTTGTCAGCTAGCTTCCCCCACCCTCCCTGTATTATGCCAAATCTTCCATATCTGGCTTTCCCTTCAGTGGCGGATGGCAGTCTCTGGTCTCGGCTTCAATAGGGAATATGGCAAGAGAGGAAGACGAGTGAGATGTGATTTAAAGAGCGGAACCATGGTACCAGTTTACTTTCCGCCTTAGGTATCCCAGCTGAAGATGGACACTTGAGAAGAGGTTACTTCTACACCCCTAGTTAGATTTGGTGTTTGAAAGGGGATATAGGTTTGCATGCATTTTGCATGTGCATGCAGCAATTTGTCTGTCTGTCTGTCTATCTTATATCCTGCCATTACTCCCAAAGAGCTCAGAGCAGCAAACACGTCATGTGTGCGTGTGTGTAAACATTCTCTCAAGCACTGATTTCAGGGTTGCCACTATCTTCTGCCGATCAAATGCCTCGGTAAATTGGAATGTTTTAAAATTCCTTCTGAGAGTCTGGTTTCCTTTTTAGTTATGACTGCAGCATTGATAAAAAGATTGCAAACTTTCAGATGTCAAGACCCCTAAAAAAAGGAAAAGGAGAAGTGCCAGACTCAGAAAAGAGTAAAATTATACACACACATTTTTCAGTTCTTGATTTTGTTCATGTTGGTGTCAAATTTCTAGGTGCCTGGCACAGCTAGGAGATTCATTCTCATTCTCTCTCTCTCTCTCTCTCTCTCTCTCTCTCTCTCTCTCTCTCTCTCTCAACACACCTATAAATACTATATAACAAAATACCAGCCTGAGTACAAGGATAGAACAAATTGAAAAGCCCCCCTCCCTTTGGACCAGATAGTCTTTAAAATATTGGAAATAAACTTTTGAGCTGCACAGATTCCTTCTTCAGGTTTAGATATTTCAGAGCAGCTTTTTTGTCTGTATCACTAATACATAGATTCTTTCCCCCACCTCTGAATGCTCTATCTTCCAAGCACTCTTCCCTTTCCATGGTTGCCTCCCTGTATTCATTTTACCGACACAGGCTGTGGCTTTCCTTGAGGGCCTGGACATTCTCCGCAGGAGAGGGTGAGTCAGCAGGAACTTCTGGATCCTGGAAATGGCTGTGGGTCCAACACACAGGGAGAATTGCTGTGATTTGGACAGACTGTTGCTCTCATTGATGGGGACTTTTGCCTGCATCCTCTTACTGAACCCTTTTGAAGACCGGTCCCTTCTCCTGTCTTGTCTCCTGTAGAAGTAGGAGGGGCTTGATGATGGATCAGGGAGGTGACTGGGAAGGCAGTGGCCCAGGAATGGAGTCTTGGCTATTTTCAGATTTCTGTTTTCCCCTCCTTCTTGGTCCTCCCTGCATTGGGTAGATAGCATTGCTTTAATCTGTCAATTTTCTCCTTTGCATTCATTCATTTTTTATGCCACAATCTGTTAACGGTGCCAGCGTTTTTTGATACGAAGAACACAGGCAGTTTGGGGATGGTGTCAGCCAGTTTGCTTTCTGCTTTGTGTAGGACCCCTGTCCATTGGAGGCGCTGGGAGATGTGCTTTCTTTTCTCCCTCATATGCTCTTCTCTTCTCTCCCCCTCCTTTGCATTGCGAGATCAGTTCATAGCTGCAGCTAGGGATGCAGTGTTGGGGGGATTGTGGAGGCTGCAACTGAGTGAAGCTTTCGTGGGCAAGATTTGGTGAGTGGGATTTACTCCCACTTAAGACAACTGTTTTTGGAGGCAGAGATTAGACAGTCTAGCTCAAACTGGGACCAGGAGAATGAGTGTCCCTCTATTGTTTGGTGGCAAAGCTGTCTGCTCATGACTCACTACAGGCTGGTGGTGCAAGCTGACTTGGGGATAATCCTGGGTTGAGGTAGCAGGTGCTGTGTGCTAAACCATTAAGTTGGATTTTGTGTCCTTAGGAATCATGCCGATTTGCATAACTTTATTTTCTCATTCTTGCCGCTTGGCATAACCTATTCTGGCTTTGCTAGTCATGGAGGGTGCAAAGACCCCGAAACCCCATCCCCAAGCACTGAATCTTACTAATCGTGCTCTCTGCTGCTGAGATTTCAGAAGGCATCGTTGCTATGAAGACACAAGGGCTAGAAGCCTCTTCAGCGATAGGTTGCTTGTTAAAATAAAATTAAAAATGTAACTCTGAGATTCTCGGCCATATTCAGAACTATATTCTGTGTTCTCCGCCTTGTCTGTGCTCCTCCAGAATCACAGCCCTGCTCTCTTTAATCTGTTTCAACTCAGTCTTTGGATTTATTGCCAGGTTTTGTACATGTCCCAGTTTTGTGGTAGGAGACGCAGTTGTGGAATTTGATGCTCATTATGTGCAGCATCTTGAAAATCTCAGCTTTTCATGTCATCTTAAAAAAAGCCAAAAAACACCAAACCCTCTAGCATTTATGACAGTAGAAGCAAGCTTGAAAGTGTGTGTTCCGTGCCTGGTGAAGAAGTCAGAGAAGCGACTCAGCAGCAGATTCAGTTCTAGATGGGTAACACTATGCGGTACATCAAAAACAACCGGGTGTCATGGACTGGCTAGAAACAGAGGAGTGGCGGGAGGCACCAGCTGGGGAACCCCAAAGGGATGAAAGTTCAGAACCAGAGGATTGGTGGTGGGGCGACGGGAGGGAGGTGGTGGTCAGAGGGAGAAGACTGTGAGGAGGTGGTGTCGGAAACTGACGGGGTAACAGGGTTTAATGAGCATGAAAAGTCTTATGGCAGAAAGAAGTCCAGAATCAGAAGCAGCAGAGGAGGGAGGCCAAGAAGCAGAGATGAGTCAGGCTGGTGAAGGAACCAGAGTGTGTTCCCCTCCTGCTGCAACAAGCTCCCCTCCTCCCTCAGCTCCCAGAACCAGGGGAGGTGTGAAGCAGGAGAAGCAAAGACAGGCATACCGGCGTAGTCTCAGATTGCTTGGGAAGGACCTGGGAGAGGAGGAGACATAGGCAGTTGTGGGAAGGCAGGGACCTTCAGTCTCCACAGCTGCCTCATAGGGGCAAGACCTACCGAGAAACGTTGCTGTGCTCATTAGGTCTTGCTCTCCTGAGCAGACCCTGCTTCTTCTAATAAAGAGTAAACTTCATGTGTTGTGTTGCTGGCTCGCTCCTGACATCAGGCCTTGTAGTAGCTTGAATAAAGGTAAAGGTACCCCTGACCATTAGGTTCAGTTGTGGACGACTCTGGGGTTTTGCGCTCATCTCGCTCTATAGGCCGAGGGAGCTGGTGTTTGTCCGCAGATAGCTTCCGGGTCATGTTGCCAGCATGACTAAGCCGCTTCTGGCGAACCAGAGCAGCGCACGGAAACGCTGTTACCTAACCCAATATACAGTGGTACCTTGGTTTAAGAACAGTTTAGTTTATGAACAACTTGGATTAAGAATGCTGCAAACCGGAACTAGGTGTTTTGGTTTGTGAACTTTGCCTTGGAAGCAGAACATGTTCTGCTTTCTGTTGAGTGTGTTCCATTTGTAAATTGAGTCCCCCACTGCTATGGGAAAGCACGCCTTGGTTTAAGAATGTTTTGGTTTAAGAACGGACTTCCGGAATGGATTAACAAGGTAGCTTCAGGCAAGTCACTCTCTCTCTCAGTCCCAGTCCCTAATCTGCAGTGTGTGGGTGGTAAGTGTTGACTTGCCTTGCAGAGCTCTTGTATGGGTTGCAAGAAGATTAGATGCTTGAAGAGTTTGGGCATTATATGAACACTTAAATGCTCTTATTGGAAAGGAGAGGGGAATGCAGCAAAAGGGCCAGGGATTGGAAGCAGTCCAGTCACAATGCAGAAGGTTATTGTGGCACAGGGAGCTGGATATGGTGAGTGCTGCTGGCTGCCAGGGAAAGGGGAGAGAAAATGGTACACACACAACAAACTGAGTCACACCATGGTGTGGCTGGAGGTTGTGTGGTGGCATGTGGTTATGATATACCCAGTGTCCCTCCTGAAACCATGGGAGGAGCTGCAGCAGCCTTGCAGGTAAGGAGGTTGCAAGGCAAAGGGGGACGAGGGCATCAGGCAGACACTGCAAAGGGGGAAAGAAACTGTACAAACCAGGTCAGAAAGCTATGACCATCACTATTGTTTAGATTTGTTCCTTGCCTCTTCAAACAAACCGGCTTAACAGTGGCTCTCTTTTGTTCCCATTTCTAGAGTCAGGCTGTTTTTAAACAGTTCTACATGATATAGGTGGGGTTTTTAAGCTCCCAGATGGAAAATTGGAAAAAAGTTCCTTTTATACTATGTATATACTATAATATATGCTTATAATATGCTTATATAATATACTTGCTAGCAAATTACTTAATCTGCTTACTGAGGCTGCAATGTTTAGTTGGTTGTTGCATTAGATTAATCAATTAAACTTTTTTGACAATTTCAGATGTGCCCTCAACCAGGCAGTAGATGATGATGATAATAATAATAATAATAATAATAATAATAATAATAATAATAATAATGTGGCTTACATAAGCTACAGAAGGCAGGTGCCATCTTCAAAGAAGCATTCTCCATTCTCTTTCAAACAGAAGGGAATACACTGAGAATGGTGTCTGCTGCACCAGCTAAAAGCATTGTTTCTCTCTCTCTCTCTCACTCTCCTGAGTCGTGGTTTAGTATGTAGGTGCTTCTAAATTAATATATAGTTGTTTAGAATTCGCACCACTGCCCTCTTTTCCAACCCACAAGCCCATCCTCCAGCTTGAATGGAGATTGCAGCCTGACCACTGAATCCTGTCTTGTCTTCGCAGGGGGATCCCTTCCCATTTCAGCCTGGCCTCTGCTATGTTGCGTTCTCCGCATCTTTTCCAATAGCTTTTGCAAATGAAAATGGAGGAAATGACTTTGTCGGGCCTGGATAACAGCAAGTTGGAGGTAAGTTGCCTTCATTTGAGGATGAAACGCTTCTTACAAGGATTTGGAGGGAGCAGTGCCATCAAAGGCGGACAGAAATTGATGGGTTCATGAAAAGCCCGAGGTGGAGGACCTGTTCTCCTAGGTACAGAAGTTCATGCCAGTGTGGTGTAGTGGTGAAGAGCGGTAGACTCGTAATCTGGTGAACCGGGTTCGCGTCTCCGCTCCTCCACAGGCAGCTGCTGGATGACCTTGGGCCAGTCACACTTCTCTGAAGTCTCTCAGCCTCACTCACCTCACAGAGTGTTTGTTGTGGGGGAGGAAGGGAAAGGAGAATGTTAGCCGCTTTGAGACTCCTTAAGGTAGTGATAAAGCGGGATATCAAATCTAAATCCAAACTCTTCATCCAAGCCAGGACTTTAGCCCCAGAGCCTTTCCATCATGAGAGTTGCTGGAAGAATATTAGAAATTGGGATTCCTCTCCCTTTTTAATAAAGAGACTTCATCCTTTGTATTGATTATGTGTTGGAAGCACAACCTATTCTGACATCTATTAGGAATATTGATTCATTTTACACGGTTACAATTTCACAGCCTTGCTGCCATTTCTTTTGACTTTGGTGCCCCGGGAATTTAGAATGAGGCTACACTCACTCTCATTTCTGTGGTTTACCTCTGAGTAGACTTAACTAGGATTGTACCGCAGTGTAGGCAATTCTGGGTGACCTTTTACGACTGGTTCAAATGACTTGTGTGTCCTGGGGTGTGAAAGTGCAAGCCACTCGCATTTCCTGTCCAACACCTTCCCCTCCACTTTAAAAAACCATGAAGCCATGAAGAACGATTGAAGTCTTCCAGGCAGTGTTTGGATTGTAGATACTGCTTATATTTTTGAGAACAGAGTTGGGGAGTGAAGGGGGACATGGCTAATGGAAATCCTCTTAGCAGGATGCAGCAATGTACATTGATTTGGCTGGATAGCTTGGTCAGTAGAGCCTGAAACTCTTAATCCCAGAGTCGTGGGTTTGAGCCCCACACAGGGTGAAAGATTCCTGCATTTCAGGGGGTTGGGCTAGATGACCCTTGTGGCCCCTTCCAACTCTACAATTCCAGAGTGTGTTCTGGGTGCTGAACTCTGGCCTGGAATCAGATTCTGAGGCTTAAACCATGGGCAATGGGTGCTGCTCCCCGTTCAACCTTGCTCTTGTTCTCTACGGCTCTCACTAGTCTTGGTCTTGGTTTTCTTGCTTCCTAGGCTGTGGCTCATGATATCTATACAGACTTGATTGAGGATGCCTGCCTGGGCTTGTGCTTTGAGGTCCACCGGGCTGTCAAATGTGGCTATTTCTTTTTGGATGACACAGATCCTGAGAGTATGAAGGACTTTGGTAAGTATGTGTTGCAACCAATCATTCCCCCACCCCCACCCCATTGCCCCTTACCAGAAATCCAGCATAGATTTTTAAAGGGTGCCTCTTTGTTTTAATGCCTTGAGTCTAATCCATGGGTAGGCAAACTAAGGCCTGGGGACCGGATCCAGCCCAATCACCTTCTAAATCCAGCCTGCAGACGGTCCGGGAATCAGCGTGTTTTTACATGAGTAGCATGTGTCCTTTTATTTAAAATGCATCTCTGGGCTATTTGTGGGGCCTGCCTGGTGTTTTTACATGGGTAGAATGTGTGCTTTTATTTAAAATGCATCTCTGGGTTATTTGTGGGGCATAGGAATTCATTCATTCCCCCCCAAAAAAATATAGTCCGGCCCCCCACAAGGTCTGAGGGACAGTGGACCGGCCCCCTGCTGAAAAGGTTTGCTGACCCCTGACTCTAATCCAATTCCTTGATTAAATTTGTGCTCAAGCATATATTTAACACCAGCACAGCTGCCAAAGGTTCATTTTCCTTTTTTTAAAGCTACTTTTTTTCCTCTCTCTCCTCTGCCCCCTGCCTTCTAAAGTGAGTGATTTAAGAAGCCACTCATAATGGTGGGCTTCAGAATTTTATTCTTGGGGAAAGGGAGGGTGGTTAAATCCAGACCACAGCGTGGCACATACAAAGAGCAGGGGAACTGCAGAATGGTGCCTGCAGAATGAATTGCTCCAGAGGTAATATGTTCCGTGCTGCAAGGAACTTGCATGAAGGGAGCTTGGTGACAGGATGAGCTTAAAGTCGCCTGGAAAATCTTTTGCTCGAGACTGCAGGATTTAAGAAGAGGGGATCAAAGTGGTTTGGTGAATTAGTGGGGTTCCCCAGCTGGTGCCTCGCCCCACTCCTTTGGATTCAGCCAGTCCCACCCCACCCTCCCGCTTGAGAAACCATCTCCCATTTCTTCCCTACTCCCAGAAATTGTAGATCAGCCGGGACTGGATATCTTTGGCCAAGTCTACAACCAGTGGAAGAACAAGGAATGTGTTTGCCCAAACTGCAGCCGAAGCATTGCCGCCTCCCGCTTCGCCCCACACTTGGAGAAGTGCCTTGGCATGGGCCGGAACAGCAGCCGCATTGCCAATAGGAGGTGAGGTCTAAGAATCGAAGCCTTGCCGGAAAACCAAACCTCTCAAAATGGTGTTTCGGGTGGCGAGGTTTGTGAGAAGGCCGAGGGTAGGATTTCTGGAAGAAGGAACAAATGCCAAAAACGGGTGAACTTTTGGCTTCCGGTTCATACCAGGTTGTGCATATCCTGTGCTTAAAACAATGTTTTGATGTCTTTGCCGTGCTGAACTTAAATTCTGCACCGCTAAGAAGCTTATGGCTGGAAAATACAGCCCAGATCAACACTAGCAATTGCCTGGTCTGGTCTGGTCTGGAGTTGTGGCTAAGAGAGGGTTCAAATCTTGCCTCTGCCCCTGACCTTCCCAAGTCCAAATGGCCTTGGTAAAGCTGCTGTTCTCTATCCTGACCCTTCTTTTCTTCTTCTTCCTATCCCCGGTCTTCCATATGCGGATCATTACACGGAATTCAGAGGGATATTGAAAGGGAGTACTGAGGGGTTTTGTGTGAATTGCTATAAACACTCAAAAAGTGTTATAATTGCAATGGCATATTTAAGAACCTGCTGCTGGTGACAAATCAGAAGAAAGTGTGGCTTTGATTCTCCTTGCTCCATTGCACTGTATCCTAATAGCAGGGTTTTCAAATTTTCTTTCAACAGGGACCCCTTTTTAAAATTTCTTTTTTTGGCAAGAACCCCCTTGCCTTGTTGGCATGGGTGTGGGAGCAGCTTCTAGGGCCACGTGCTCAGTTCATGTAGATATTTGCCAGTCTTGCACGGGGGCTTCACCTCCTTGTGGGAACTGGGAATGTGTCATGGAGCACAGCCTTGTGCCTGCGCTTTGCAGAGGAAGACAGTGGTGGGAACACAGGCATCCCTGTTAGTTACGAGTCGGCCTTCAGACGTGGCCGTGTAACTTTCAGGGGAAGTTAATCACCATTAAGTGTCATCTTTGCCATTCGAAACTGCTGCTCAGACTTTTCCTCCTCCCACCGCAAAGCTGTCTAGCTCACTTTCTTTTTTTCTCTTCCTGTTCCTTTTGCTATAGGATAGCAAGCAGTAACAACATGAACAAATCCGAGAGTGACCAAGAAGACAACGACGATATAAATGATAATGACTGGTCATATGGATCCGAGAAGAAAGGTAAGACAAGGAAGGGGTTTGGCGGCGTATTATTTATTCTGTTTAGAAATAGCATATTCTGTACTGTTTTCTGGCTTGCAACAGTAAAACCTGAAAGGAAAGGGTGTTCAAATAATACAGATAAACCAAACTGTAACTAGATGAAAACAAGAATGATTTACAGATGGAACAAAATAAATTCCTTTAGGTGGGGAGCTAAGGCAATAGAGGAGGGACCGGTCTAACAGATGCAGATGTTGCTGAACCACAACTCCTGCCATCCCTGACAATGGACCATGTTAGGGCTGATGGGGGTTGAAGTCTAGCAACATCTGGATGGCCACAGGTTCCCCATATGGGAGCATGTAGCCCAGTTCAAAAGTTGTCCATTTGCATCAGATGTTTGGCTTTATAAAGAAAGCACAGGACAGGGGAAATAGCCAGAAAACACTAGGCAGAACTGGCTTCGTTCTTTTTTTCAGATTGGTAGGCCAAGGCTTTATCATGTTGATGAATATCATCATTTGACTTAGAATATCATTGTGCAGCATTTTGTCTACAGTGTTTCCCAAACTTGAGGTCTCCAGCTGTTTTTGGACTACAACTCACATCATCTCTAGCTAGCAGGACCAGTGTCAGGAATGACGGGAATTGTATTCCAGAAACTGATGGAGACCCAAGTTTGGGAAACGCTGGAAGGTTTTGCAGAAAGCATTTGTCAGAACTGGCCCTTGAGCTAACAGAGACTCTGCTTTGTCCTTGGGGTGTTTTGTTAAAATAGTCTCGTCTCTTTTCCTTCCTAGCAAAAAAGAGAAAATCAGATAAGGTAAGACCATCCTTATGCATACTGGCGCAGTTAAATGAGGTGTACCTTTTCTAACTTTTTTTTCAAAGAGCGGTCAGTACAGGAGAAAACTTAAAGACACACATCCCTTGTGCATGTGAGCAGACCTGCTGGTTTCCCTCAACTTTCTCGATCTTAACCTATATGCCGAATGTTGCTTGCCGAATCATGGGAGGGTTGGGGGAGGCTTTTGATGGAGAGTGCTGCGTCGTTTGGAATGGCCTGGTGGTAGATTTTAATCACAATTGTTCTGATTGGCAGCTTCTCAGGAGGACCCCCTCCTGCATATTGTTGAGTGATTCTGGTCCCCAACTCTATTGCATAAAGATCCTGTAAATATACTTCTGTGTACCTGGATGCTTCTTTTTAATTTTTTACTGCTAGACAGCGCACCTGCCCTGTTGGGGCCGGCAAGGAGTGCTCGACTTTTGGGGCTCGGTAACTTTGGCCATTTGACCACTGCCTTCCTCTGTTGTCACTTTTCCTTTCCTTTTTTAAAAAAATAAATTTTAGAGAGAAAATACATAATTTAATATCAAACATATTTCCCCCCTTTTTTGCCCAAACTAAGACTTTAAATGTAGTAAAAACATAAAGAGAAGGGGGGGGGAGAGTGAAAGGAATATAGAAATAGAAAAGAGGTAGAGAGAGAGAGAGAGAGAGAAAGAGAGAGAGAGAGAGAGAGAGAGAGAGAGAAAGAAAGAAATAAAATTCAGAAGGTAAGGGACTTCTGATTCTTCATCTCTCTCGGCTATATATAAACAACATTCACTTCACCCACTCCAATATAATACCCAGCAAAGCCACTTTCCATACACAAATATTATCTTCAATCCTCAAATCCAAATGTTATCATTTCTTGTTCTTTTTCACTCCAAAAGCCTACTGGAGTTTTCCAATCTTTTAACAAATGTTAGCAACGACTTTTCCCTGATTAAACATGTCCGTTTCACCATCTCCACTAAGTCTGTTAGTTTTAACAGTCATTCTTTCGTTGCTGGTAGTAATGGGTCCTTCCATCTTCATATAAAAGTCTCGGAGCTGTAATCGTATATTGAAGCAAAGTTCCATAGTCCCCTCTGATGTCACTTTTCAAGGTTAGCAGTAAGGTTTTTTTTTTTTTTTAAATGACCCTTTGCTGCTCTTCCCCTTTTGTTTCAGAATCCCAACTCGCCCCGACGATCCAAGTCCCTAAAACATAAAAATGGTGAGTGCATTATGTGTGTTGGTTCTCTTCGCTCATTCCCTCCTTACACACTATAGAAGCATTTCCTGGGCTCCTTAAGCATACTTCTCTGTGTTAATTAAAATCTGGCATCCGAGTACAGTGGTACCTCGCAAGACGAAATTAATTCATTCTGCGAGTTTTTTCATCTTGCGAAGCACGGATTCCCTGGGTATTAACGGTTTTAAGAAAAAGGAAACAAACTCGCAAGACGTTTTCATCTTGCGAAGCAAGCCCATAGGGAAATTCGTCTTGCGAAGCAACTGAAAAAACGAAAAACTCTTTCGTCTTGCAAGTTTTTCATCTTACGAGGCATTCGTCTTGCGAGGTACCACTGTAGGTTGGGGTTGACAGGGAAAGGCGGCGTATGGATGGCCTTTAAATTGTTCTGACAGGTAGGGAGAGAAGGTTTTTTAAAAACCACACACACACACACACACAAAATTTGGAAGTTTCAAACGGGGCCTAATACACCACATATGTGGCTATCTGGGATGGTGATTGTGTGTGTAGCAGTTCTTTAGACCAGATGCAGATGGAGCCAATGGAAAGAGGGTGTTGCAAAAATACTTGGGAACTGGCATTATGCAGGACAGCTCTGAGACCACAGTGCAGAATGGGGAACCTGCTCGGAGCTGCATGATAGCTTAGTTGGTAGAACATGAGACTCCTAATCTTAGGGTCATGAGTTCGAGCCTTACATTGAGTGAAATATTGCTGTGTTGCAGGGAGTTGGACTGGGTGACCCTTGCGGTCCCTTCCAACTCTATGATCCTATGACAATCAGCCTATGCCTCTACTCATCACTTGCCCATGCGTTCCTTCCTAATAAGCCCTCAGTGCTGCTGGGAGAGTAAAAATGGGGAGTGGGGAGCTTTATGGCCTTCCAGATGTCACTGTACTCTGATACCCACCACCCACAGCTCGCATGGCCAATGGTCAGTTATGTTGAGAATTGTAGACCAGCAACACCTGGCGGTTGATAGTTTCTGCACCCTTGAAGCAAAGTGAGCTTTTCAACTGTGCCGGATGCATATTACGTTGTGTTTGTGTGTGTGTGTTACTATACAAAGATAAAATATACTAGGCATGCCCAATCCAATGGGTTTTTTTATAGTGGGAGTAGATTGTAGTCTCTTGGGAGTTGGACATGCCTGAAATATACAAATGAAATTCATGGGTTTGCCTCCCAAGTTCTGTAGCATGCTTGTTTTGTGCATTTCCTAAGGTGGAGGCCAGACATCACTATTAATATGTGTCCTATTTTTTTCTTTTTCTTTTCCCCCTTCCCTAGGGGAACTGAGTGGTAACTCGGACCCATTTAAGGTGAGTTTAGCTTGTCCCTGTAGCTCTCAACTTCTCGTGTCCTGCTTCAGAGGACTTCAGGAGACCATAGAGCTGTTCTGCGTAGCTGTCCACTGGGTTGGACTTTCAAGGGCCGCAGTATGGGAGCCACTGTGAATAGAGAATGCCCTTGGAGAATTGGGCCCCAAAAGCAATCACTCTTATTTGTGTAACCTCTAAAGTGCCTTGCTCTGTGTGTATTCTGTTCCAATAGTATAACAACTCTGCTGGAATCAACTATGAAACGCTGGGCCCTGAGGAGCTTCGTACTTTGCTCACTACGGTGAGTACCAGAGTTTCCTTCTGCCTCTTGCTCTCGTGCACCATCAGCTGCAAGGGTTGCCTCTTAACTATGACTTCATTGCTATTGGCCGTTGACTGCAATAAAATGACTTGTTTACTATGGCTTCCTACCAGAACCTCTTCTGTGAAATCACAGCATCCAAGTCAATGATAGCTGGAGGGCCCGTGACATCTCTTAGCCAAGTACCACGGTGTGTTCAGCAGATAGATTAGCTATTTGCAACGAAATACTACCTTTAATATTTATTTAGCCCCAGCTGACTTGTTTGTTGGGGTGTGTGGAACAGGGAACAGCAGAGGAGGCGGCACAGGCAAGGCTCTGTAGGGTTAGGTTTTGAAGCACAAGGTCAGCCTGGATAGCTCAGTAGGTTTAGAGCACGGGGCTGATAAGCAGGTTGCAGGTTCAGTCCCCGTATGGGACAGTGCATATTCCTGCATTGCAGGGGGTTGGACTAGATGATCCTCAGGGTCCCTTCCAACTCTTAAAAGTCTGCGAAGGTTGCTGCAAAGGCCTTGACTAGCAACGTGGAGATGACAGTGGCTGACGGAGGTGTGAAAGAAAGCTGTGTGCGCAGGAACATATATTGATGCACTCTGTGAGCTGCTGCCTAGGCCTTGGTGTGAGGCCTCTCAGGTTTCCTTGTTTTTACCCCATGGAGTGCTATCGAGCTTGCCAGGGATCATGGCTTTACTCTCTTACCTTTCCCCTACTCTGAGTGGGGACGTTCCTCCACATCTGTCTTCTCCACCTCCCAAGTAGGGTTGTTCATAGCTTCCTTGAGCCTCCCATACCACCTCATGAGAGTTCCCTTGCTCCCAGGTAGGCCATATTGGCTCACCTGCCTCCACATTCCTGATAACTTTTCATCCTCCTTCTTAAGCCCCTCTTGGAGCCACTGTAACTTTTGTCTTTATCCCGGCAGTCCTCATGGCATTTCTGAGAACTCTACCTGCATTTAGAGTGTTGCTCCTCAATTTCTGGTGGCAAAAATTATTCTTACAACCCCCCTCCCCCCATATACTTTTCAGAATGTGTAAAAGTAAGAATTGCCTTCCATCAGAGCTCCCTTCCCGCCCCCCAATACATTTGTGTGAGACACTGTTTTGAGTGCCACCTTGATTAGGAAAGGCCAGAGTGACAACCTAAGCAGAGATGAAACAGGTGGGCACGTTTGGTTTGCAGGGAACAGCTAATAAATTCCTTATTCCCCAGTTCTATTACACCACACAGTTAGAGCATTAGTGGTGTCATGCTTGGCTGAAAGGGGCCAGCCCACTTCTGTCATACTCGGTGGACTTTGATTTGTTCGCTCCTGCACGCTTTTAATTTGTTGACGCCATATATTTCCTTCTCCGTAGCAATGTGGGGTGATATCTGAGCACACCAAGAAGATGTGTACACGGTGAGAGCAGCCCTTCCTTCTACTTTCTTGAGCCCCATAACCTCTTTCCGTTCCTCTGCCGGTGCAACCGTTCCCAGGTCACAAGGAGAGTGGGAGGTATTCACAAGACTGCCTGCTTGGGGTGGCTGGGTGGAAGTCCAGGCTAACTGCGATGGATCTGAAAGAACACCCACACCATGATCCGTTCGCTGCTGTGGACTCAGAATTTACGCTCGGGGTCAAAACATCCTGAAAGCTGGGTTGGGGGGGGAAGTGTATTTCCCGTTGGATTAGCTCGCAAACTGCCTGCACAGGCTGAAGGTGGAAGTGGAAATCTTCCCGACTCTTCAATCTACCCTTGCAACTCCCTGTTGCTGGTTTGCCTGTCACAACGCGCCTTCTTTTACTGGTCATTTATCAGTAGCTTAAAAGGGAACTAGCTCTTAATGAGTTTGCAGAAGTTTCTTTGCCTGCTTGCTTGGGAAAGACTGGGAGTGGCCGCTGAGACCATATAACACCGGTCCTGAAAGACCTACATTGGCTCCCAGTACATTTTTGAGCACAATTCAAAGTGTTGGTACCGACCTTTAAAACCCTAAACGGCCTCGGTCCAGTATACCCAAAGGAGCGTCACCACCCACATCGTTCAACCTGGACACTGAGTTCCAGCTCTGAGGGCCTTCTGGTGGTTCCCTCACAACGAGAAGTGAGGTTACAGGGAAGCAGGCAGAGGGCCTTCTCGGTAGTGGCACCCACCCTATGGAATGCCCTCTCATCAGATGTCAAGGAAATAAACAATTATCTCACTTTTAGAAGACATCTGAAGGTAGCCCTGTTTAGGGAAGTTTTAATGTTTGATGTTTTAGCGCTTTATTATTAATAATAATATTCTGTTGGGAGCCGCCCACAGTGGAAACCCAGCTAGATGGGTGGGGCATTATTATTATTATTATTATTATTATTATTATTATTATTATTATTATTAGTTTAAGTCACCAGCAAACAGTTGCTTAAAAACCTGCCTTAGTTGTCATAGGACATTCAAATCACTGGGAGCTGTGCAGGAACTGCTGAAAAACTTGCTGTGTGATTTCTGTAACCAGCAAATTAAGCCCAGTGTTACCACCACCACCCAGTTTCCCGAGAATTATGACTGGCTGTGGAAGGATGTTGGCATTGGGCTTGACTGCCTGTCGGAGTGATGGATAACTTCTTCCCCAGATGGCAATGGGTGCCATGTGTTCAGTTGCCAAGTGCCCACCATAGCGCTTGCTGGTCTGCTGTTTATGGTCCCAGTTGATGGTTATTTGGGCTCATTGGTATCCATTTAAGCCTGGTGCTTGTGTGCTGCTTCTGATATCTTAACCCTGGTGAAGAGACTGGGAGTTGTCCACCAGCTTTTTATTTATTTTTTATTTTTGCATAACACTGGTGGGAAACCTATTATCCTCCAGGCGTTGGACTCCAGTTCCCATCAGCCCAATCAACATGACTAATGGTCAGGGTTTATAGAAGAAAAAACATCTGGGAGGCCACAGATTTCCCCACTTCCGTCACACAGCTGTGGAGAGGTCGAGGAAGCCCCATGTCTTTATGAATAGAAATCCTGGTCAACATCCTCACTCTGGCTTCTGAGGCTTCAGCTGAGATTGCCCCACACTTGCAAGCCTCTTGTTTTGCAGCCATGAGAGCTACCAACTTGCTTTTAATGAAAGACATCTGAGGTCCAGAAAGTCACTGAAATCAATGCCCACTTCCCAAATTTGAACTCTTGTGCAAAATACACAGTTCTGGGTTTATTACTGGACCAAGGGGCCTATCGTTTTTTAAAGGACGCTCCTGGTTGTATGTTTCAGCACCCAAATGAGCCCTTCATATGACTGGCTTAGTTACTCCTTTTCCAGAATAGCGCAAACATTTTTTACTGCAGTCCAAAGACCCACAGAAACAGTTTTGGAAGTGAAATACCACAGGAACACAAGGAAAAGATTCCAAGGCAGTCACTGTGCTTTATCCATTTCTGGAATGAATAGCAATCCATTTAGGAACAGGAAAACCTGTGTTTCTCAGTTTGTGCCTCATCCCTGACTTTTCCTGTTTTTCCTGCAGGTCTTTGCGCTGCCCCCAACACACGGATGAACAGCGGAGGTCAGTCAGAGTCTACCTCCTGGGACCCTCTGCGTAAGTGTGATGGGATGGAGGCAGGGCAGGTGTGGTGTAGGAACCCCCCCCAAAAAAAGTGTCAAGTGATTAACACTTAAGTTCAACTGGAAGGACTCTGGAGAAGGACTGTGCTTGCTTTTTTTTTTAAAAGCTGAATTCTTAAACGGGCATAAAATTGAGCATCTTTCTGTAGCTGATTAGCATAATTATGCATAGGTGGTCAAGGAGAGGCGGCAGGACTGGGAGAAACCTTACCTGGCCACCCTGCCCACACTCTCTTTCGGTCATATTTTTGCACCTGCGAAGCTTGCAGGCGTTTTTTGTCCCCTTTCTTAGTAAACCCACACTCAGTGCAGTGTTTTGTGTTCCATTGAAACCGCAGAGTTCATTTTGTCTTGCCTGGGATTTGCTGCCTGGATGGAAGCTACCTGATCCAGCAGCAGCTCTCACAAACATGGCTCCTCCTTCATTGGCTACTGTGCTTCAATACGCAGCATGCATTGAAAGCACCCAGATTCTGCATACATTACTCACCTGAACGATGCATGCCCTCTCTTTCTCTCTCTTCCTTTTTGGCATAAGTTCCCTTCTGTTTGCACATGAGTGGAAAGCCAAGAAGTTGGCCTGAAGCCTTACCATCAGCAAGTCATCCTCAGCCTCTACCCACTCAAACCTCTGCGATTCTACCCCATGCTGCCCACACATCTTACAACTTGCTTTCTCAGTCTAGACAATTTTGTTTTAATGCACTGCACAACATTGGATCACATCCCTGTTACTCTGTATCAGTTAATAACTAGGGACCCTCCAGTCCTCAATCATTATTGCAAATTTAAAAATCTCCATTTTACCTGTAAAAGTTGGACATGGTGGGGACCAGCCCCGTGTCAGTCCTAATCTTGGTATGACAACTTTGTTAAGAATCTTGAAGTGTAAATCAGAAGATTTTGCCATTTTGGTCTAGTTCAAGGATTGGGAACTTTTAGGGTCCTCTAGATATCACTAGATTCCCACCTCCTATCAGTCTCAGTCAGCGTGGACTGTGGTGAGGGACAGTGAAAATGGTGGTCCAACAACACCTGGAGGTCCACAGCTTCCCCATGCCTGGTCTAGTCTATTTCCAGGAGTGACCAGTCAGGTGACCCTGGGGACAAAAAAATTCACTCCCATAGTACCTGGTATTCAGAAAATATACTGCTCTTACAAGGACGCGGGTGGCACTGTGGGTTAAACCACAGAGCCTAGGACTTGCCGATCAGAATCCCCACAACGGGGTGAGCTCCCGTTGCTCGGTCCCTGCTCCTGCCAACCTAGCAGTTCGAAAGCACGTCAAAGTGCAAGTAGATAAATAGGTACCGCTCCGGCGGGAAGGTAAACGCCGTTTCCGTGCGCTGCTCTGGTTTGCCAGAAGTGGCTTAGTCATGCTGGCTACATCACCCGGAAGCTGTACGCCGGCTCCCTCGGCCAATAAAGCGAGATGAGCGCCGCAACCCCAGAGTCAGCCACGACTGGACCTAATGGTCAGGGGTCCCTTTACCTTTACTGCTCTTACACACGGAGGTTCCATTTGGCTATAAGGGTTAAAAGCCATCTATAAGATCAATTATCTATGAATTCATTCTAATCCTTTAAAAAAAAAAAGCAAAGCCATCTAGGCTAGCTATCTCCTTAAAGTCACACCCATAATGATGCATTACTTCTGTCTGCAGCCAATAATTAGGGGGCCTGGAATGCTAATGTTGGGAGTTATCTCATCTGCAAAGTGAATGTTTTGCAAAGGTTTTGCAGAATCCTTTCTCTGGAGAAAGCAGTCAGATTGGATGCAAAGGCAAGGAGGAGGAGTGGAGTGTTTTGCTTTGTGACGCTGCCTTGTTTCCTTTTTACTCTTGACGTGGCTTTAAAACCTCAGCCGAGAAGCTGCAGAAGTAGCAGCAGCAGCTGCTGGAGGGTGGTTCATCTTGCTCCTTCACCCCTTCTCATACATCTACCTATTTTCCTAGCTCACTTCCCGAGGCGGAAGGCAGTGTGGAGAACGACAGTTTTGACGTGGCGGAAAGTCAAGCCCTCATGAATAGACTGCAGTGGGACGGATCTTCAGATATCTCGCCTTCTGACTCTGCTTCATCGAAAGCAAGTAAGAATCGGATGGGGTGCCCAGTTAGAGCACGGCATAAGTTGGTGATGGACTGGGCTGCCATTAGTGCTGGGATGGCATGTTCTTTGTGCCTTTTCTAAAACAATCTTCCCCAAGAACCTTTCACAGTGGTACCTCGGGTTACGAACTTAATTCGTTCCAAAGGCCCATTCTTAACCTGAAACCAGTCTTAACCTGAGGCGTGCTTTCGCAAATGGGGCCTCCTGTGCCGCTGCTGCACAATTTCTGTTCTCATCCTGGGGCAAAGTTCTTAACCCGAGGTGCTACTTCCAGGTTAGTGGAGTTTGTAACCTAAAGTGTTTATAACCCGAGGTACCACTATAATAGTGTGAACTTATTACTTTGCATAATATATTGTGCTTGTCATTGGGAAGGGGCAAGGATACTGAAACAATACCCACAGCATTCCGCCTTAACCTGTCACCCATTCCCATCCACACCCAGATTTATTTTCTTATTTTTTTTGGCCAGGCATTGCATATGCTATGTGCTTCCTAGTCTGTAAGACTAGGGTGAGAAATCATATGGACCTCCATATGTTTCCTGGACTATGACTCCATTGATTCCTGGCCATTCTGAACTATAGGAAGTTGGAGACTAACAATATATTTTTTTTTGGGGGGGGGGCGTTCTCCAGCACTGCTTTATGGCCACAAAGACTGGCTGGAAATCTTGAGGGATTGGAGGGAGTCTTCCAGGAACCTGGAGGGTCCCATGGCATGGAGACGAACAATGGTGGGCAGGATGCCTTGAAAGATAGCTTTGTCCTTTGATAATGTACAGTCTTGTTTGGTGACTGGGCCCAGAAGACTGCTTAGCACCCCCTGAGAGTGGAGAATTCCTTTCAGAATCCTCTGCCATGCCAAGAAACTCCTTGGCAGATAAAATCAATGTGGGAAGGATCCCCTGAGTATAGAAGACTAGAATCCCACTGTTCCAGGTGTTGGGCACAGCATGGCAGCAGTAAGAGGAAGACAAAGAAGCAGTCATAAAATAGCTGGATCTTGGTGTAGAACGGAGGAAGCATTTAGGTGACTAAGAACTCTGAAAGACAGAGGTACATGCCAACTTGTCACATGGTGATAACACTGAGCAGCGATGCGCATGTCGCTTCTTGGACCCGATAGTTCTAAATTTATGCAGTTGATATGTTTGGCTGAGAGTCATTTAAGTGTTGAATGGTATTGGAACAATTCTCGCACGCATGCTTCCTCGTCTTTGTTTTGCATGCGTGAACAGGCTGTCATGGGTATGAATGAAGTGGCTGATGCATTCAGTCCAAAAGTGATTGATCAGAAAGATACAGTGGTACCTCGGGTAAAGAACTTAATTCGTTCTGGAGGTCCGTTCTTAACCTGAGACAGTCCTTAACCTGAAGCACCACTTTAGTTAATGGGACCTCCCACTGCTGCGCCGCTGCTGCTGTGTGATTTCTGTTCTCATCCTGAAGCAAAGTTCTTAACCCAAGGTACTATTTCTGGGTTAGCGGAGTCTGTAACCTGAAGCGTATGTAACCTAAAGTGTATGTAACCCGAGGTACCACTGTACAAATTGTTGTCAACAAAGTGTCTATGAAACATGCCAGAGGCTTAACGGGCACCTGCCTTCTTCTCCACCTCAGGTACAAACAACTCAGAGTCCCGGAAAACCAAAAAGAAGAAACCGCACATGAGCCTGGTAGGAGGTGCTCCAGGAATGAGCTCCAGCAAGAAGAAACTGAAGCCGAAGCAGCTTGCACCTCCCACCCCCAGCCTTTATGACGACATCAATTGAATAATGCTGGGATGAGGATAAAGAAAAGAGGGAGGAGGGGAGATGCCCCGGAACCCCGTCCGACCCAGTTCGCGGGAAAGGAGCAGGACTGTCTCCTCTCAGGCACACCTTTTTATGAACTGTGAAGAGAGTTGGCTGCATGTCTCCCTTTTCCTCCCAAGCCTCCAGCACACATTGCACAGCCCTTTGTGTCCACTGGATGTGAGAACGAAAGGACCGGACTGCTTTTGGTGCAGTGGGCACCCACCTCTTCCGGGGAAAAGCGGGGGGTGGCGTTTTGAGGCGGGGCCTTGAAGATGAGTGACTCCGTCAGCCAGGGAGTCGCTATTCTCTTTCCTCCCCCACCCCACCCCACCCCCGTCCCCGTTTCAACACGTCTATTTATTGTGATGTTAGTGGATGTTCAATCATGACTATATATACGGTGGCATTGTATCGCTTCGCAACCCTGGAGACTGACTGGGCGGGGTGGTGTGTGTCGGCCTGCAGCCTTTTTGGCCTGCTTTGCGAGAGAATTAAAGGGTCTCTGGGGGGAAATGGAGAATGTCTGTTGCGCTTCAGTGCCTGCCCTCCCTTCTCGAGAGCCTCTGCTCCAAAACGGAGCCTCCTTTCCGTCGTGCGAAGGGGGCACCAGATCGTGAACCTGCCTCTGAGCTGCTGCGGCGGCGCTCCGTTGTTCAAATGGCTGTCTCCGTGGCTGCTGTATCCCTCTTGCCCTCCCAGGCAGGAATAATGCTCTTGCTGCAGAGAGCAGTCTTCAGACGTCTGCACAACCTGAGCAAACTGGGATGGAGGCCAAAGAGAGGTTTGGTCTTGTGTTGCTGCTGTCACTACTGCCAAACGGTGTCTGCTTCCCTGCCAAATGGCATTTACAAGACTGTGTATGAAGCAACATGATGAATGGCTTTGATGATGTGGGCAGTCTCTCCCGGCGATGCATGTCAGGAAGCTGGTGCAGCTGTTTGCTTCTGAACTCTTCCTATACTGGGCACAAACCTAGGTTTTGCCCAACCCTGGTGAGCCAATACCATAAGATTTGCAATGCTTTATACATACTCCGTATGCAGGTATGAATCTCCGTACAGCCCTAAAAATTGGCTGTAAATTTAGAATAGTTGGTTGTTGCTTTTTTTAATTAAAAAAAATGGCTCTGCTGTTTAACATCCCCCAGAAGATGTTAATGAAGGTCAAGCACAGTAGGGGCAGCGCTGCGCTGCCTTCCCTACTGTGGCCTGTGTGGGTCGATGAATCTAAACAAAACCTTGCTGGAGTATTAGAGCCAATCTAAGTGTGCCTGGGTGGGGCAGCAGAAGAGATGGGAGGGAGGATGTATACTCTTAAGTGAGTACTTCCACCGCTCTCTCCCCATCTATATAAACCTCCCTTCCACCTCAATCCTGGCCTGGATTCTATTCCTTCTGTAAGCAGGTGCAGTTTTTAAAACGCCAGAAATCATGGTGGTCCTAGATGGAAACTTGAAATTGCAAAGTTGATTCTGGAAGGTGGAGTGTTGCTGGTTTTCATTGTGTCTCTGTGCTTCTCTTTTCCGGAATTTTGACAAGACTTAATAAGCTTTGTGCAAGCCCAGCCCCGCCACCCCCAGCTTCTGAACATACTTAAAGGGAATTTCTCGTGTATTCTTCTTCCCTTTCCTCTATTCCAGAGAATGCAAATATGTGTGTGTTTGGGTGTGTGTGTGTGGAGAGGCTAAGATTTTCCTCCCATAAATCTGTTCTGTTGCAGCTACGCACATGCCTGCTTCAGCACAGTGATGTCTGCTGCTGATGCTGGTTTTTCAGGACTGAGCCTTTCAAACCTTTTCCTCCATTCTCATAGCAGCTGAAAAAAGCCAGTTGGGTCGCAGATGAAAGTCCGCCTTTGCCACGGCTAAAATTCATGGGCTCAGTTCTGTAAGGAGAGGCTTCTCTGAGCAATCACTTACTACAGTCCCGAAACAGAAAACTTGTCAGATGTTCAGCTGTTTGGAGGGGCTCCGAAGAGCCTTATGTCTTCCTGCTTCGTCCTTAGTTTCTCACCCTTTTCCTGCCTTTGAGGGCCCAAATTGTGGCAGCCGTGTTTCCCTACATTGCAGCATAGATGCTGAATCTGCAGTCACTGAACGGGAGTGTGTGACTGATGATGTTCAGCATGTCTGGAAGTAGAGGTAGCCTACTCAGCAAGTTAACACCATTTTATAGTTTTCTCTCTTTCCCCACCCCTTGCTCCTCTTCACTTTGCTTCCCTAGGCAAAAGGTACAAGGTATGCAGGGACTGTTCAGAGGACGAGGCAAGCTTTTGCCCCACATGGAGCAAGAAATCCATGTTATTTAAAGATAAATAACATGACTTGGAGCTCTACCAGCTGAATTGTACAGTTCTTTTGTCTTGAAGGGATGGATCCTGCACCACAACCAACCTTTTTTTTTTTTAAGGTCGCCTTCTATGGCAGTCTGCACTCCCCTATCATTAGAAACCAATGCTTCATGTTGTGCTTTAGCAAATGTTTTTGAAAACATGACTTGACAGCCTGTGCTATGCAGGCAATGATCAGCCTTGCACCCGCTTCTGACTTAACTAGCTGAACCGAATCATATCTTTCCAGAGAGAAATAGTAAGGAAGAAGAAGAGGCAGACTTTTATTCAAACCAGGATCAGTTACCTTCTCTATGCCTGGCAACCAGTTGCTACCCCATTAAAATTATGTACCCGTAAAACTGAAGCGGCGCAAAAGTGGCCAGATTGAGGGAAAAGGAAGACCCCTGCTCAGCCTCCATGGTTGCAGCTGAACCCTTTGGGATTATGTTGCAGATAACCTAGGAAGTGTAGCATCTGGGGAATTTTGAACATTAATTGAGGGAGGGGTAGGGTGGGGGAAGACCTAGGTCTTTTTATATATGGCTCTGTATCTGCACTTGCACCCTTTAATTTTTTTAAGGTAGGCCTGTTTCACTTGAAGAAGAAAAAGCAAACCCGTGTATTCTATCATGAGTGGACTGTTGAGAGGTTTTTAATTTGTTGATGATGTACAAACTGCACCTATGTGATATCTTTGAACATGTGCAGAAATCATTGGAGTAAGTACTGTACTGTGGTCTCTGAATTATTTTTTAAAACTTGTTTTGTGTATGTAATCTCAGCTTGTACAGGTAGGTAGCTAGATTTTTTTTAAAAAAACAAAACAACCCTGTCAAATCTGTATTTTTTTTCTGCCCATCCATGGATTGCGGAATGCCTGTGTAAATAAACTGCAACTCTGCTTGGTATTTGAGCCTCAGGCTGTTCTTCGTTGTTTAGTCAATTAGTCTTGTCTGATTCTTCGTAACCCCATGGACCAGAGCACACCAGGCATACCAGTCTTCCACTGCCTCCAGGAGTTTCGTCAGATTCATGTTGGTTGCTTCGAGAACACTGTCCAACCATCTCGTCCTCTGTCGTGCCCTTCTGCTTGTGTCCTCAGTCTTACCCAACAGAGTTTTTTTCCAGAGTGTCTTCTCTTCTCATGAGGTGGCCAAAGTATTTGAGCCTCAGCTTCAGGATCTGTCCTTCCACTGAGCACTCACAGTTCATTTCCTTCAGAATGGATAGGTTTGATCTTTTTGCAGTCCATGGCTGTTCTTAGCTCTGTCAAATTGTTGCTTTCAATGCCTACTCAATCCTCATCTTGAGAGTAGTGTTGAATCAGATCTTCTGTTGAAACCAGAGGGCTTTTTGCATTTACAAAAATGCAATTTTGGACAGCACCTGAAATGTCTTGAGTGTGAGTGTGTGAGTCTAAAATAATCTAATTGTCAAAAGGCAGGCATAAGCACATTGTGAAATTTCAAGAAGCTACAGAGCAAAAGTTTGCAGGGTTGGGGAAGAGATGAGTGCTACAAAGCTCCTGCTCCCTCTCAAAAGCTAGAGTAAATCACAGGAGCAAGCATGTATTTGCTAACTCAGAGTGCTGTCCAACTCCCAGAATGTTTAGCTTTTCTTGAAACAAAATTTGGAGTCTACATAGAGCACACAATCTTGCTGTAAGGCTAGTTCTGGTTGAGTGTTGCAAGATTACTCCCATCATCTCTGAGTGCTGGCCATGCTAGCTGGGACTGATAGGAAGCAAACAGGTAGAGAACCACAAGTTAGGCACCCCTGTTTTAGACTGTAGATCAGGGATGTACATCGAACAGGTCAATCACAATCTATTGATCAATTGTGGGGTGTCCCTGGTCGATCCCGATCCCCCAAAAACAAAACAACTTTGCTGAAGCCTCCCCCCCCCCAAAAAAAAATGCTCAACAACTTTGGTTAATCCAAAGTTAATGCCATTTTTTTATAGTGGGAGTAGATAGCAGTCTCTTGGGAGTTGGACATGCCTGGTGTAGATCATGTAGCAAAGCTGTTCCGAATTTGGTGGTGTGAAAAGCCTGTATATGAAGAGTATATAAAATCTGGGTATGGAAACTTCCCAGCTCCAGCAAAAGACCTTTTAAACAAGTAAATAACTGGACATATATATGTAGCACACCAAAGACTGGGGGGGAAGAGTCCAATCTCCCCCAATTTACAAAAAGCTTCCCTGCCTAGTCATTTAGAGACGATGCTTAATTGTCACAGGTAGTTACTCAGATGCCTGCTTTTATTTTCCTTCCTTATTTTCCTTCCTCTTAAAGCAGATTTGAACAAACTCCACAGAAGAAAACACGACATAAAATCTGCATGGATTTTTATAATACATTTCACACAGTGGATGTCAAGCGCAGGTTTAACTTAAAAGAATGATTTCTGACAACTTTTAATAAATGCCTTGATTTTAAAAGCTAGATCAGTGGTACAAATACTAGAGATTGATTTTGAGGAGGAGTGGGAAATTACTTGGCACTGATAATTACCATTGGAGATATCTGAAGTTGGTTATTCAGTTCCAACTTAGGTTAGCAACCATGAGGCCTGAAATTTAATTAACTCCCCCAACTCTCTCCACTTAAGAGACAAGTTGTGGGATTTAAAATACTTTAGCAAGCTCAAAGAGAAGTCGCCTACAACCTAGCAGAGAGGGGTGTAGTGATTACATTTACCAGTCCTGCTCTTTTATGTCTTCGATGTCAAATCATCACCTCTGACACAGAAGACAAGGGAAATTCAGCTTGCCTGTCTTCTATTTGAAGCCCTCTCAGCCAATGACCATGAATTCCAAGGAGAGACATGTGGTTTCAATACTTGTAAGTCAACCTGGTTAACCCCCAAGTGCTGCCAATATTCTTCCTGTAGACAGTTAAGAGGCAAACCATGCAAGCGTCTTGGTTACTAATGGCATTCTGGATCATAATCCTTGCAGAGTGTGCACATGCAAATGGCCCTCTTTGGAGAGGGCTCTTCTTTTCTACAGCACAGGGGTAGTGGGAGCATCTCAATGGAGTCCGTACAGTAAGAAGTGGGCAGGTGTCTTCAGAACATAGTTCAAGGTGCATGTATCTTGGAAAGGTGGGAGGGGAGAAGGCAGGTGTCTCACTAGTTCACAGTGCATCACTGTGTAACTACCATGTAATTAGTGGCAGTGAAATGGAGAGAAGCATGAGCCCAAAGATCATTCCATTCATGCTTTCCAAAGCAGCAGCAGCAGCAAACTAAACAGGCAAATGCTTAGGTGGAGAGCCCGTTTCCTCTATTGCGGGGCTCAGAAGTCTTAAGAGCACAAGGGACAGGAACTGTACTTCAGTACAAACGGGTTCTCTACGATAATCATCACCAAGTTCCAAGTCCTAGTAGCTGTGGAGGAGAACGTGGCAGCCAAATCTCTCTTTGAGGCGTAGAAGCCGAACGACAGCAAGGCAATGCTTCTGACAGCTGAAAGGATTCTATCCTGAGAGTAGGGGGAGATCAGAGCAAACACCTGTGGCCCTGCTCTCTTCTATACTTGTCTCGTTCCCCTCTTCTAGCATCACTCTTCAAAGATACCCAAATGCTGTAGCGATAGAAAATGTAGAAATTAAGTACAATTTTTCAACTCAAAGGTTTTGTGGAGCTCTAACCTCCATCAGCGGAGAATTCTGGATAAGAGCTTTATATGTCCCTCACGGGGTATGAATGAGTGGAAGTACGAAACAGAGAGCACTCAAGATTTGGCAGCTAAAGCCACTCCCTCCTTCCCCATGGCTGCTCATCGTCCATACATCCCGAAAACAAGGAAACTAAAAAAGACAGTCGCCCCAACCAAGGAAATGGTGGCCGGGGCTGTGAATAACTGCCGGTAGTTGATACGGAAATACCAGATGACCGCCAGCATCACCACAAAAACGGGAATCATCAGGTTGCCCATGCTCAAAGTGATACCGCCAGCTTCCGATGGTGCAACCACTGGGTCAGGCATGGCGGAGGTAGCAGTCTGAGAAAGATGACAGTGGATCACGCAATTGTCCAGGATGTTGAGAGAGTGAAGAGTCCGTGCCTGGTCCTGGAGAAGCTGGCCCTGGTAGATAAACTTCATCTGATTCTCCCGGCCTGGGAAGTACTTGCTTTGGAGAGAAAAACAAGGAAATGAACATCTAGGCCAAAGAGAGAGGGGGAGGGAGGGAATGCTGATGGGACTGCTTTTAAATGCGTGTTCTGGTGGAGACTGAGGAGAGCTGTAGTACAAAATACCTGCAGGGCATGATGTTGTGGGGTAAGGCCGCTTTAAAATAATCAACAACACACCTCACTACCCTATAAATAAATGTGTTCACAAGTAGCAGTTCTCATAGGGGATGTGGAAGGTGGTGGGGTACATGAAACAAGGGGGGAAATTTCTGCATGCTGGATCCTAGTAGCCTGGCAGCACTTCCTGGAGCGCCCATGGCTCACATCACCCCAAGGGTATTCCAAGAAGTGCTGCTGGGCTGGTAGTCGGTGCACAGAAGTCTTGCACTGCTGTGAGTGCACTTGGAGGTCTCAAAGTTTTAAGAGGAATAAACCTACACCCCAACCACTTTGTAGGCTAATAAACTACACGCAGCTCTTGCTATTTACCTACCCACCCACCTGCAAAGCTTTCTTTGAAGCTTTCCCACTCTTTGGAAATATTTTTTGTTCATCTCCCACCCCACCCTCAAATGTGTAGTGCTGTTTTTTAAAGGTCAGGTGAATGATTCAGCTCAGCAGACTGCTGTACAACATGCTTCATGACACTCAAAATGAATAGGGTTTGTCTGCTAGCGCTGCTCACAGCTGCATATAATGCAATGGTTCCTTATAATCAGTATGCCAGAACCACCCTCCACTAGTCTCCTTTGGACAGAACTTCTTTATGTGCAAAACTAAAACTTATTTCACAATACTGAAGAAAGTATACAAAAAAATGTCAGCCATAAGTATCCAAGAGAGCATTTACCTGCATGATCCTCTACATTATTCTTTCTCATTGTATTGTGTCATCCAGATTACAGTAGAATCATAGAATTGTAGAGATGGAAGGGACCCAGGAATCTGAACTAAAGCATTCATGACAGATGGCCATATGATCTCTGTTTAAAACCCCGCCATGAAGGAGAATCCACAACCTCCCGAGGGAGTCCGTTCCACTGTCAGAGAGCTTTTACGTCAGAAAGCTATTCCTGATGTTTAGTTGGAATCTTCTTTCTTGTAACTTGTGCTAAAGGTTTTTTTAATGCACATTTTAATGATCAGTGACTAAAGATTTTGAGATGTTGCATCCTGTTTATCAAACCTTTTCTTATCAATGGTTTGAACACATGTATAGATGATGTACTTGTGCAAGTATTTCTTTTGGCTTTCAGTTGTTTAGTATTGTTGACAACATATGAGACAAACCATTTTACTTACTTGCTTTAACTGCAAAAAAAACCAGGTTGCACATTACTCACTGTTAATATGTGGACGCAACACTTTGGACTTGTGCATATTTTATTCATATTCAACACCACTCACCTCTTGAGGATGCCAATGGTGTCTTCTGGCTTCACAATGGCCACCTCCTCTGTGTCATTGAGGAATTTGAGGCGCACCTTGATAAATCCTGGGTTTGGTTCACTCTCCTCCATGATAGGCACAGCTTGTGGAACTCTCTGGTTCTCTTGGGAATCAGCAGCAATAGAAAAGGTCCTTTGGGACAGGCCCTGAATGTCCAACAGACGGTCTAAGGTAGCATCTGAGCTACTACTGCTGTCTCCTTGCTCAACTGCAGGACCTGCATCGGAAGCAGGACCCTCCTCTGCCTTCTCTTCAGCCCCTTCTGCAGCACCTTGGGGCTCCGACTGTTCTGACACCGAGTTCCCCACGTAGCGTTCGATGGGGCTCAAGTGGATCACTGCTGAATCTCCAGTAGCCACAACCGTTCCCAGAAGATGGCTGCCACCATCCGCCACATATGTGGAAAGCCAGGCCAGGACCAAGGCCATGATAAGGACCACAACGCCAGCCACAACAGTGACTTCATCCCCCACACCTTCAATGATGGTCACTTCAAGGGGCTCCATCTCTTAGCTTTAGAGAACAGGGGAGCAACAAGGATGGCAGTTCTGGCCTTGACAGCAGAGGGAAATTCAGATGGCATCTGATTAGGATTTCAGTCCCATGTCTCACTGCAGTTTTTAATTAAGGAGAAAGAGAGACAGTGGTTTTTACACCTGGTTTTACCTGCTGTTTTCAGTTTTCCTGTTTCTCTGAATGTTACATAAAATAGGCATCAAAGTCAGAGAGGCACAATTCATAGTTCTCAACCTAGTCCCGTGAGATTTAGCCGCTACCTCAGTCATGACCTCAAGGAGCCCTGGGCAAGTTGCTATCTCAGCCTCGGTTCTCCAGTGGTAAAATGGGAATGAAAGGGTGTTGCAAGAATAAACAAGACAATGTAGAAAATACTTTACAATCTGTACAAAGATGGATTGATGATATATACTTAGTGAGAAAGAGGATCTAGAAAACAGAGCAGTTAACATTGCACGCTGATGCACACTATCTTTCCGACAAATCATCAGATTTCTAGAGACCCATGTTTCTTTGTATTCCAACAAATCTTTTTTTAATTTACCAGCTTGGTACATGTTATCAGGAGTAAGATATCAAGCAGCCAAAATTTATATGACGTAAGGACATACTTATAGGGACTAGGTTTATTTGTTTCTTACTTACCAAGCGGGATTTAGATCTAAGATTTGTTATAGAAGCCAAAACTTGTAGGCTGAAGCCTTCGTTATCCCACTAGATTGTAACCTAAGACCTTCACATCCTCTTGCCTGCTAGCCTCCCTGTCCAATATTAAAAAATAAAACTGCCTCCAGTTTAAGAGAAGTTTCCATTTGCAGAACCAGTTTGTGACGCAAAACTATGTCTTCATGGAAGCGCCTGGGGAAGATTAGTTCACAGAAGTACATTACTTTGCTCTGTGCTGGTTGTACTGGTTTTCAATAGATTTTCAGCCCAATTCAAGGCAGTACTTTTGATCTATAACGTCTTAAAATGTCAATACGGTGAAGAAAGCAGATTACTTGGGGAAAAGAGACAGCTATGACTGAGTATGCTTTCCTCAGTCTCAGCTTTGCTACTGACCTTATAATAGCAACCCAATGTACAGAAACTAAGCAAGTGAAGGAATTCCCACTACTTATCTCCATGCCAGAAAAATATATTTAATTTCCTCTTGTCCAGTTGACGTTAAAAGGGGCGGGGGGTGGGAGAGATATACTCCCCTCTATCTCACTAGGATTTTTAAGATTGACCCAGACCACCCCCTTATCCAATGATGGAAAAAATACATGTGACAGGCAAGAATTAGCTTCCTGCCATTGGCTTTGATGGTCTGCTGGGGAAGTAGCCACAGTAAACAAAAAACTGGGGCACATTAAGTTTCCATTGATAAGGGAGGGAGCAAGGAACCAACAACTTGGCATGACATAAGCACTTAATGACATATGCACTCCATGTAGTCCTCCTATTTGCACGATATAGCACAGGTGATTTCCATGTTCTCCTTGGCCCCCAAGGAAGTGTATGCTAGCTGAGAGCTCTCCTGTTTTGCCCAAGTGCCTCAACCTGCCTTTTGCTGGGTTCCGGCTTCTCCCTTCTACGAAGCCTTCAAGGAGCCTGTCCTCAACTCCTGTCTTTTAGCCTTGCTCTGATGTTCCCCATCACCTTTGATCCGGTCCCAAGTTTCAGCAAGATCCGTCTCCCGGGTATTAACTTCTATGGACATTGCCCCTGCCCGATGCCCTCCCCCCCCCCCGCAAGATTTCCTTCTCCATTCCGTTCTCCCTCTTAGGCTTCTCCATGAGCTTTGCTTCCCAAAGTTAAAAACAAAACAAACAGCCCACTAGGCGGGGGGGGGCGGTTTGCTTGGGGGAAGGGACGCGGAGCCTCGCCAGTGCAAAGGGAAGCAGCTTCAGGGCCGCGCGAGGTGACAGAAAGGAGGCAGGGCGAGGAGGAAGCGGGGCCAAAAAGCAGCGTGCAAACGAAAAGAAAAGGTGCCGGGGCAGAGGAGACGCTGCCCGAAAGAGGGGCGGAAAGTTCCGACATTTCCGCGGGCAGGAAAGAGAAGGCAAGGGCGGAGAGGCGCCGAGGGGAAGGCGGTCCGGCCGAAAGGGCAGTAGCAGCAGAGCGGGGAGCGGGCAGCGCTCGCAACCGGGAGGCGCCGAGGGACTTCCCGGGGGGGAGAAGCGGAAGGGCCCGCTTCACAGGGGTCTCGGCCCCGGAGCGTCAAGCGGGGGGCCCGCCGGGAACCTGTCACTCACCTGCCCGAGAGCCCTTTCTTCCCCAGAGGAAACGGTTACGTCACTAACGCCCGCTGCCTACGTCACTTCGAGGCGCGCGAGGTTGCCAGGATGGAAGGCCGCGGTTGCCATAGCAGCGGCTGTGGAAGGGAATGGGTGACGTATATATTTCGCGTCCAAGGTGTATTGCGTACATTTATCATTTTATATACATTACTATCCAGCTATAAAATGTTGTTTTTGGCCAAAAGCGCGAGAGGGGGTGCCTTTCGTTTTTTAGTGAACACAACAGACAGAACTATATAAATTGATATATATGCGCATGTCCGAGTATTTTTATCGTGCCCACCCCCACAACTTTCCACCCAAGGAGGAAAATCGGAGAAATCGGGGTTTTTAACTGCAATGTTAAGAGATCGCACTGCAAGGCTGTTTCAGGTCACTCTTTGCTGGGCGCAGTCCACCAGCTTCCCTGCCCAGCCTCCACGCGTAAGAGGATAATAGAGGAACTTTATTAGTAGGGGGAGGTTTCCGAAACGTTATCAGAACGTTTTAAAATTTGTGTCCCCCCCCCAACACAAAAGCAGCTGTTAGGGCCCACTTGTAACACTGTCCGCTTCTAACACGCCCTGGTCCTATTCCACATAAAAACTCACAAATCGTGAAAGATAAGTTTCTGTATTAACTCTGAAGTTAGGTTTCCTACATTTCTGAAATTACACAGTGAGGTTATACTCTTCTGACAATAGCAAGAATTAAGGTATATTTATTTAACTTACAGTAATTATTTCTAAATGTGTATATATACATATATATGTAAGCATATGCAAATTCTCCTTTTGATGGTAGGCCACCCTGTTCATGGGAATTTGTTGCTGCAACTCCAGGCATTTTTAGATGATGGCCGTTGGGGGGGGGCTTGCATTTCAGTCTGGTTTTTGGTCTCAGTTTGGTACTGAAACATCTTTGGTTGCCCTGATGGAGACAGAGATAGACAAGGGGAGTTCAGCTCTGTTAACTCTCCTAAAACTTTTGTCAGTCTTAGATATTATCAGTCCTACTATCCTAGTGGTTCACAGTTGGGGATCCATGGACCTCGAGAGGTGCACGTAACACCACACACACCAGTTTGTGGCACCATTTGCATAACAAAAACCACCATAGATATATCAAAATTTTCAAAAGTAGGGGGTCCATGGCTTGGCTTTTGAAAAACGGGGTCTGCAGTACTTAGCTAATTGGGAACCCCCGTCCTGGAATGAATATTAGGGCATAGTGGCAGGGGGTATGCACACTAGACCATGTTGCAACAGTTCCCTTTCTAGGTTGATGGCCACTTCTATTGTTGATGGCAACAATCCTCCAGGAGTTATGTTATGGCGTTCCACATGGCTCCATTTTGCACCTCAATGCTTAACATCTGCATTAAGCCACTGAGCGAAGTCATATTGGTATCCAGAGCAAGGTATCTTCCATCTGCTACAGAAGCAATATATCCCCTTTTCATTGTATTCAATAAAAGACTTTGCCCAAGGAAGGGCACATGTGTCTCACAGCTGGCTGCCTTCTGGTGAGCTTTTCCTTTTTTTATATATAAATAATTTTTATTAACCAACCAATCAAATCAAATCACATCACATAAATTACAAATTACAAAGCCGAATTTTAAATTTTTGTTGGGGGTACCCATATTTCAAGTTCCGAAGGGGATCCAATCATCTTCTTGCTGCTGCGTTAATGTCCACAAATCTGTCCAAATAATGTCCATAATTCTATCCAGTCCTATCTTGCTGTTTCCCACATCTCATCTTGTTATTTTCATATATTTTTCCTTTCTCTTTGTGACCTCTTCTAATAATCTCCATAAGCAGGTAAAAACCAATTGTAGTCCTGTGTGAATTTTTTCGTTCGTCCAAGAACCATATCGAGATGGTTTCCATATATCATCGCTTCCATAAATAAAAGCGCTCTTTCCATTATTAATCTTCACAAATCTGACGCCTTCTTTAGTCCTCTGAGGAGGTTCGCCCGCAGTATGAAAATAAGTCCATTCCTCCTCCCGAGTTGTAAATCTTTCAACAGAACTTGCCAAAATGGAGACGCTATTTTTTACTGCGTCATCCCAAAAGCTCTTGCACTTTCCTCGATCTCCTTAAAACATGCTTTTGGTTAGAGTTCATTTTCACACAGTCTTAAATCATCCAGCTTAGGTCATTTAAGCGACGTTTCTGACTTGTGGGGGGATTACTGGTTAATCACATAGAAGAAAGAGAAAAAAGTCCCCCCCCAGCCAGTCCTGCTGCCGACATACCGTGCCTTGATGTGTCTTCTTATGATATATTCCTGTTGATCCAACCCGCCGCTCTTCTTTCACAGAGGTCCCTTCAATTAGCAGTCTTTACTCCCCATTCTTCACTTGAAATATGTGCATTTGCTTCTTCCTAATTGTTTATTATCAAGTTGCTGCAGCTAGTGGCACGATCAGAGACAGCGTCCAGGAGAGCCAAAATCCACACAAGGGCTTTCTGCCTAGTGCCCCCACCCCCTTGAGTTCGGGGGTGGTATATGGGCACAGCAGGCAAGGGCAGTGCCCCCCATTCCCTTGGGGGGCAAGGGAGGCTGCATACTCCCATAACAGCCTCATAATTACCTTGTGTGGGTCGGAGAGATGTTATTGTCGGCCATCTTCCAATGCGCCCCTAGTGGCCCCCCGCCTTCTGGTGAGCTTTTCCAGCAGGGTATTATGTGGCACTGTCTTTTGAAATGGGCTCTTCTCTTATTTTTATTCTGTTTTTGATTGCATTGTCATTCAGTATTCCCCCCCCCCGTATTTTTTATTGTTTAAAAGTTTGCTGTGATAGCTGCCTTTAATATATTTTAATACAAAATAGTTGATTAAAAGAGGCAGGTTATATAAATAGATAGGCAGGTTAATAACGATGATGTCTACGACATGGTGTTGCGGGCAGGAGCTGGAACATTGCAGCAAGAGATTTTGTTACACTGCTAGGTTCAAAGGGCATCTTTGACTAACATTTTGATAAGAGAAAACAGATAAAAGCACACACAAGCTAAATAAAGGAAATAATCAGTTTACTACTAATCAGTATTAGTGCAGTCAAAGATTATATGGTGAAGGGGCCTAACAGTACATCGTGGGGCAATTGTCAGTCATTTTCAGACCTAAACATAAATATAAATGTATTAAAATATAATTAAAATAATTTAGATTTAAAGTGTCAGGTGCCCAAGTGCTCATGCAGGCCCCAGGTTCTAGAGTGATCCTTGACCACTTCAAGATGAGAGAGCAGATGGCTGCTGAATATACCATTCCCAGACAATTTTACATTTCACCACAACCTTATTAATTGTACTTAATGAGCAGCCTCTTAAATCTGGAGAAATGGCCACTTGGAAAAATAAGTATGTCATTCTGAATTTTTGACTTCTATCTTCTTGAGGCCAGTGTATACATTCCTCATCACTGGAGATAGCCCTCCAGTGGGAGATGCAGGTAGTCTTGCAGAGAAGATGGCAATTTCAACTGAGCAATGCCCTGATGGCATTGCGGCCCCAGCTGCTTCCGCACAGCACAACGGGCCAGATGTTGCAGAGGGCGGGGCTGATTCACCAGGCAGATGGCTGAATCGTAGAACACCTGATGCGCCTGTCAAAATGCAAAGAAAAGTAAAATGAGGCATTGAACGCACACACACACACCACAGCACCAGGCTGGTCCATGGAGGTGAATTGGGTACTCCCCCACCAACTGCAGTCTGCCCTCAGGCACTTCCCACCAGCCTGCCTTTTTGCTTACAACCAGCCTAGGGAAGTGGTCCTGGCAGACAACTCCCTCCTCCTTAGTCTTGGTGTTGTCACTATAGAAGTCAGCAGCGAAGAGGATAAGCACAAACCTAGAATTAGTTGGCTCTGCCTATTATTAGCCCTGGGTCCACTCTGTGTTGGCCTCTCCGCCTTCTGAGTCTTAAGACACATCAGCCTCCACTGACCACCACAAACATAATCCTCTCATTCTTCTACCTGAGCCTTGGCTGATGCCAATAGGAACTGCAATATCTGGAGGGCCACAGGTTCCCTGTCTCTGTAGTAGCAGAAGCAACCAGGCAGGCATGCCATACAAAATCATATTATCCTATAGGGCATACGGGGTGAGCCCCTGTTTCTCTGTCCCAGCTCCTGACTACCTAGCAGTTCAAAAGCACGCCAGTGCAAGTAGATAAATAGATTTTGCAGGACAAAACAGCAAGCCTTGTGATTGCATAAGTGTGTGTATATGTGTTTGTTTTTGTGTTGCATTACATTCGATTGGAGGAATTTACCTGCCACACTTCAAGAGGCACAGAATCCACCCAAGAATCACAGGGTGGGATCCGGTCATAGGAATTTAGAACAACTTCCATAGCCTGAGGTGACAAGGCACAAAATTTTAGCATCTGAAGGCAAAATTACCAAGGGGAGAGAGAGAGAGAGAGAGAGAGAGAGAGAGAGAGAGAGAGAGAGAGAGAGAGAGAGAGAGAGAGAACACATGTGTGAGCATACTGGAAAGAAAAGAAGATTCAGTTATTTATTTAGAAATATATATATAAACTGCTTAATGGAAAAACTTGCTTTAAGCAAGGTACATAAAATAATATAATTATCAATCCCGCACAGATAAAATCAGAGCAATCTCCTATGCTACATCCCTTGGAAGTCTTCAGCCAGAACTCCTGTATTATCACAGTGCCTAAAAATAAATTTAATTCAGTAATAAGAAAGAAAAAGAAAAGACAACAGAAAGATTCCAGTTAGGACTTCTGAGTATTTCCAAGGAATTTTCCAAGGAATTTCCTATGGCAACCTGCACAGAATCTTGCTTAATTAGTTGCCATTAATTTGACACAGGTGGCGCTGTGGGTTAAAGCCTCAGTGCCTAGGACTTGCTGATCGAAAGGTCGGCGGTTCGAATCCCTGCTGCGGGGTGCGCTCCCGCTGCTCGGTCCCAGCGCCTGCCAACCTAGCAGTTCGAAAGCACCTCCGGGTGCAAGTAGATAAATAGGGACCGCTTACCAGCGGGAAGGTAAACGGCGTTTCCGTGTGCGGCTCTGGCTCGCCAGAGCAGCGATGTCACGCTGGCCAAGTGACCCGGAAGTGTCTCCGGACAGCGCTGGCCCCTGGCCTCTTAAGTGAGATGGGCGCACAACCCCAGAGTCTGTCAAGACTGGCCCGTACGGGCAGGGGTACCTTTACCTTTACCTAATTCGATTTTAATTGATTTTTATAATGAAATATTTTTAGAATGTGTGAATATCTGATAGTTTGATAGTTTGATTGTTGTTAGCCGCCCTGAGCCCGGCTTCGGCTGGGGAGGGCGGGATATAAATAAAATTTTTTATTTTTATTATTATTATTATTATTATTATTATTATTATTATTATTGGCAAAGGAAGGGAGAAGAGAGATACATTCTAGCTCTTATAAACTTGAAAGGATGAAATCCAAAAGACCAAGAGGGTGCATATATCAGAGACCAAGATTTCAAGGGCTCAGTAAAATAATTAAGCACAGTATATGTAATCCTGGGTATCTTGTAGTACACATTTTTAAAAGAAATGTTTAGAATACATATGGCTGTGGGAAACTGTTTAGGAACATGCTGGCAAAACCTGGTGGAAATTTCAGGAAAAAAGACAAGTGGGGGTTGCAGAGCATGACTTCCAATAACCAGGAAGTGGGACATCAGACTCCTGCACAGCCCCTGGTTCCACTCCTACTCCCAGGGACCCCTTCTTCCATCTCCAGGCCCCACCAAACCTTGATTCTCTCATATCATTCCTTTCCTTCTATTTACAGACATGACTTACGGAGCTGTAGCCCAGAACATCTGGAGGGTACCAGGTTGGCCAAGGCTGCCACAGACAAATGTTCTCCCCCACTGCCTAAGGACCAACCCAAACCATGTTGCTGCCTAACCAAGGGCTTTGTTTTCCACATACTGAATGGTAGGTTAAATTTACTACTGTACTGACAGTAGGAGAGAGTGTCCTCCATCATACCTACAGGACCGCCTTTCCTGGTATGTCCCACAGAGGAACTTACGGTCTTCTAACAAAAACATCTTGAAGGTCCCAGGCCACAGAGAAGTTAGGCGGGCCTCAACTAGAGCCAGGGCTTTCTCGGCCGCGGCTCTAATCTGGTGGAACGCTCTGTCACAAGAGACTAGGGCTCTGCGGGACTTGACATCTTTCCTCAGGGCCTGCAAGACAGAGCTGTTCCACCAGGCCTTTGGCCAGGGCACAGCCTGACTCCTTCCTCTGGCAATCTTCACAGAACTCTAGCCCAATGGTTGCCATCAATTTGATTTGAATTAATTTTATAATGAAATGATTTTAGAATGTTGTATTTTATTTTATTATTATTTATTTTATTGTTGTTAGCCGCCCTGAGCCCGGCTTCGGCTGGGGAGGGCGGGATATAAATAAAAAAATACAAGAGGACAACAAGGTAGCTTAAGGGGCGCAGGACAGACCACACCCTACAAACAACTCTGCCCTCCAGCACCTCTTTGCTACCCCAAAGCTGCCTAATGGTGTGGCCAGCCCTGCTTTCTCCTCCTATTGGGTTGAGTGTACAAAAAGGTTCCCCAATACCAAGGTCAGCCAGCAGCTTATAGAGGTGGCGCCCCTTACCTTGGGATTGATAGAAGCAGCACCATGGTCGAGCAAGGTGGCTATAAGCCTCTCAGGTTGCCCCTCCAGGTAATCTTCCACTGCTTGCAGGGCACAATCCACAGGTGTGTAGCCAGCGCAGTTTCTAACGTTGACCTGTGCCCCGTGCTGCAGCAGAAGCTCCACAATGCGGATGTGGCAGTTGCTGCAGGCATTGTGCAGGGGCGTATGGTTCTTCCGGCCAGCTATCCGGACGTCGGCCCCACCTTCCAGCAGACGCTTCACCACCCGGTAGTAGCGGCCAGCCTCCTCAGGCCTGTCTGCACTGGCGCAGGCCGCGTTGAGGGCTGTCTCTCCCTCTCGGTTCCTGTGGGCAACCTGTGCCCCATAGCAGAGGTAGAGCTTCGCGTGGTCGTCCAGGCCGTGTTTTGCAGCCACGTGCAATGGGGAAGCACGGTGGTCTCTTGTATTCTGGTTCACCAGAGCTCCGTACTCCAGGAGCAGCTGGGCACATCTGGAAAGCACAAGGAGTAGCTGTGGGGAATTTGGCAACCATCACACGATCCAACCCATGGGTGGGTGCAGGAATTTTGCACAATATTTATCTGGGGAAGCAGCAGTGAACACAGTCTTCTGCTACTCTGTTGTTGTTGTTTTTTGTGTTAAAAGAATCAGGACCCATATAGGACATGGCCCTGCAGCTGGAAGTGAAGGGGCTAGAGAGACCCTTTTGGCCTAAGTGTGTCCATAACAATGGCTTCTCTCCCCCCCCCCCCTTAGATATGCTTGCAAACGATATGGCCTCCTTAGCATCACCCATTTAGCTGTCCACAAGGTGCTTTTAGAAGCAAAAGTCAAGTTGTCCACTTGCAACAGACCTTGTGGTTGGAAATTTCCTGGTAGTGTCAATAATGTCTGGGAGAGTGACAAGACTCTGGGAATCGAACTCCAAGACCAACAGGAAGACTGAATGCAAGGTATTCTGTTGAAGCACATGATCACGCGTCCTTCACGTGTAACAATGTACCGGGACTGTATAAATATGTGTTGTGCACTCTTCAGAGTTGTGGAGAGTTGGGTATTAACCTAATCTGTGCCTTCTGCCATGGCTTTCCACCCTGGTGTGTTCATTGGCTACATTCACCCCGGCTCAACTGGACACTTTTCATTCACAGTAGAATGCAGTTTTCTCAGGAAGCTCAGCTGGAGAAGGGTGCCAGTGATTGGGGTTCCACTGCCCTGCAAAGATGTTCTCCACCCCCATGACTAGCAGGACTAAACAAAAGCAATTATGCGAAACAAGATTAAACTCGGTGGTTCTTGCTTCAGAATCTGAATTGCCCACGGATTGTAATATTTAACACCATGCTTTGCATAACGTATTGAGGTAGTACAATCTACATTTAATTTAGCATGGGAGAAAGGCACTTTTGCAATTGAATTAAGGAGCCCCCTGCCAAGTCCACCAGGAAGGCTAATTGTTAGTTTCATAGAGGCTAATCGTTAGTCCTATTTGGCTAATTACTTTGCCGCTATTCTGCTGTCGCCTTATTGCTGCAACACTTCAATCCACAAACACACACCCCTTCCCAATTTCCCAGACATACGGCAAAGACTCCTGAGTGGTGCAGAGATGCAGAGGGGCCAGTCCGTCCTCCGAAAGAAGGTTGGGGTTTGCACTGTAGCTCAGGAGCAGGCGGGTGCACTCTGCGCGGTGGTTGGCACAGCTTTCGTGAATGGCGGCTTTCCCACCAACGACAGCATCAACCTCGGCCCCTTGCAGGAGCAGGTGTTTCACACAGTCCTGGTAGCCTCTGGCCGCTGTGATGCACAATGGAGAAGTGTGCTTCTTCTGGGGGGTCAGCACCCACAGCCCTGCAGAAGACGATTATTGGGCAGAAGGATCAGAAACTGAGAAGCGGCAGGTTAACACCGCCATTTAAATGGATTTGCAATAGGTTCAGGGCAAACAAACAGAAAATCCTTCCCACAGCGCATAATTAGGCTGCCACAAAATCTGACGATAGAACTATCAGCCATGATAACCAGTGAGCAAAACAAATATCTTAATAAATATTTAGAAGCACAGAATTCCACGATTGTCTGGTGATGGGAACAAACTGCACAGTGCGACTTTCTCCATCGTTCTCTGCTGTGGAGCTTTCCCAAAGCAATAGCCTCATGGTAGACCAGCTCTTGAATTTAAGCATTAGCCAGGATAACCATTAGTGATCAGAAATTCCATGCATGCGAGTGAGGATGAAATAATACTGCTGTTTGCCCTGAAACTACTTAAATCTGGGCAATGTGTTGCAGGTTGTGGATTAACGTGGGCCTCTGAGGAAGTCTGAGGAAGTTCAAGGCTATTGCTCTTAAAAGTGTTGCAACTTGTTGACGGCAGAGAGAAAATAGCAAACATTTTCTGCCGAAGTTGCTACTGGTTCCATGTCAAAATACCTATGTTGCAATAAAAGCAATGTGACAGAAGGCTCTGTTTACAAAGAATACCACTTTTCATAAGGGGATTCCAAACTAACCACTTTTACTGAAGTGGCCACATTTTTGTGATTACAACTAAATTTCTGGATATCACTTTTCCTATTTTTTTAAAAAATTACTGGGCATTTAAAGGGCAGTGAAACTGTTTTCAGGGCAGTGAGTGCATGCAGATTATTCTTTTCATATGCCTCTATCATGTTCTTTTTCTAAATTCTCTCCCCACACCCTTCTAAGCTAAAAATAAATCCTAAAAACAGACCCTGCAATGCTGAATCTTTCCCCAGTGGGACCAAAATTCCTGTGCTCCAGCTTGTCGTCCTGCCATAACCCAAGCCTCGAAAAGTCTCCCACCCCCACAGAACTGAGTCAAAATCTAAAAGGCGAGTGACCAATCCAAGTGATCTTCTTTCCACTATGGACAACCCCTTCTTACCCATTTCGGCAGACCACACCAGCTCCTCACTGAGGGTCTCCACAATCAAGTTGGCAGTAGATTCATCCTTAAAAATGCTCCGGACTCTTGGAAGGTCTCCTGTGTACAGGGCATTGTGAACAGCAGGATCCCGACAATACTGTGGGCGTCGGGCAAGTTTGGGGAGTGCAGAGAGGCTCCCAAAACTAGGCTGGAACCTCCGACTCACAGACTGGCGAGACGCAGCCCTCCGCCGGTCTTCCCATTCCAGCATTTCTTGCTGCAGACGCAGGGAGCGAAGGGTGGAAGAAGTGAACGTGAAAGTTTCCTTCGACATTCTTCCACAGAAGAAAAGGCAGCCAAAGTTTCTCCACAGAGGCCTAATTCATCTACCCCCACCTGTAAGCTGCTCCCAGCTTCAATTTTAAAAGGTATGGTTATGACGCGGTGTCACCAATGGGCACATCTGTTTATTGGACAAACACCCAAGCTTTGCTGTGTCTATAAATAGAAAGGAATAGTCATCATGACAGCAAAAATACTCTCAGTCTCTCTGCAGTGTCAATTTTCCTTTCTGGATCTCCGTGCAATTAACTTGTTGGTGGATCCGTAGAGGAAAGCTGAGAAGAGTACAGTGATAAAGGAACAAAATGAGGATAGCAATCACCAAGTTTTAAGTATTTAAGCCTACCTCCCTAGCCCCCCAAGTTATCTTGTAAGCAAAGTCTGCTGTCTGAAAAATAAATATTAATATGGGAGGGGGGAATTCAGAGCACATACTGGAAAGGGGGATTCTACCATCTGTGTTTGAAACCGCTGAGCCTGGGGCTTGCCGATCAGAAGGTTGGTGGTTCGAATCCCTGCAATGGGGTGAGCTCCCGTTCCTTGGTCCCTGCTCCTGCCAACCTAGCAGTTCGAAAGCACATCAAAAGTGCAAGTAGATAAATAGGTACCACTCCGGCGGGAAGGTAAACGGCATTTCCGTGCGCTGCTCTGGTTTCGCCAGAAGCAGCTTAGTCATGCTGGCCACATGACCCAGAAAAACTGCCTGCGGACAAATGCCGGCTCCCTCGGCCAGTAAAGCGAGATGATGGCCGCAACCCTAGAGTCATTCGCGACTGGACTTAACTGTCAGGGGTCCTTTACCTTTTTACAGCTGTTTAAAGTGGTATGATACTGCTTTAAATGTGTAATGTAGATGCTGCCAAAGACATGACAAGTCAGCTATCAAGGATTTGTTTTACAAATTGCCACCTGCCTTCTGCTTATATCATGGGAAAGTAATGTTGCCACTTCACTGAATTTCATTGCCCATCCATTACGGCTCATTCCTTGTTGCTTCCTTTAGCTGTGCAATCCAGCTTTTATTGTTTAAAACTCCCACCTCTAACCATTGGTTATGTTAGCTGATGCTGGTTAGAATCTGGAGGGCCACAAGCTCCCTATCCTGATTTTAAGTGTCTGTCTGCTTGCCAATTCAGAGGCAGTCTTTGATAATTTGGTCCCCCAAACAGATCTTCTGAATTATGGATCTTCTCAATTTTGCGCCCCCTTCGGCTCAGCACCGTGTGTGGGAATTGCCCTCACCACCCTAAATCCAGCACTGGCCTATTTGGAACCTCTACCACCAACCTATGACAATTCTGATGTGTATAATGGGGGCAGCTGAGCATATGGCATTTGAATGCTAGAACTTGCCCCATAACACTGGTCTAATGATTTGCAAACCTTATCCCAGTTTGAGTTGGCTGGGTACCAACATGAGCACAAAGAGGACAATGTCCTGTCCCCAGGAGACTTGCCAAGAGTCAGAGATGGTTGCCGCCTGCTTTCTTTCTGGCATTTGGCTAAAGATGTTCCTGTTTACCAAAGCCTTCGATGTAGCAGTTAGAAACCACTTTGCTGTATTCTTTTACGTTTATTATTCATGGCACCATTTTTATCTTTTGTACACCACTTTTGATATTCACAATCATTAGCAGTATCTTAAGTGTTTTAAATAAAAATAAATAGGGTGACATTCGGTCAGCTTTTCTTGAAGCTTGTGCACAAACAGTAGTTAGTGTACATTTTTTCTTCTTCCATTGTATCATTTTCTGATCTGTACTTGTTATTTTATGCACAGAGATTTTCCTCTTTTTATTTGTGATTAACTGAAATATCTGTTTGAAAACAAGGCTCCCCCTCTAACCAATCCGACAGTGAGTTGTTCTCTGCGTGCCACCGTATTATAGTTCTATAAGCATATTTAAACACTTAATCTTGCAGGGGATGACAGCAGCAATGACACACATTTCTTATTATACACTTATAAGACCATCTCCGAAAAGTGCATGTGGACAACCAGTTCCAACACACCAATTTTTGTCATTTGAATAAATTTATGAAATTTGATCACATACATTGACGCAACTGGTCAAACTACCACAGCATTGACTGCAGCATTTTATGAGAAGAAAAAGGCATTCCATTTTTGCTGTTTCTGGTTGTTTATTGTCAGCATTCTGTTTTGCTCTAAATTACCCAAGGAGACAAACAAGAAAACTGGGTGTGATGGGACGATGAGCTGCTTGTGCGTAAAATGCAAGTCCCTCAGAGTTTGATCAGGCTTTCAAACCTCTGCCTGTGACGGAGCCCCTCCAGCATGGCTGCGTCAATCACTAGTAGAATCCGAAAGTGGCTGCTTTCGGAAACGTTTCCAACATAAAAGCTCCTTAACGGAAACACGTCGTCTGGCCTCTCGGCGTGACAGTTTCCGTCGAGGTGTGGGTGTCCCTATAGGAGGTCCTGAGACCTCCCCACTGGTTTCGCTTGAAGCGTCTCTGAGCCATCCCTCCGACTCACTTTCCCTTGGAGTTCTTGCTCGCCCTCTACTGGTTCCCTCTTCCGCTGCTACTGCTCTCTCACCCTCAGTGAGCCTTTGCGCCTCCGGCGCTTTAGATGTCAGTTCCCTGACATCCACCTCCCCTCCAGGGCCCCCTTCACCCCCTCCCGTCTCCTCTCCTACTGGCGGTGAGGAGGTAAAACCCTTGAAAGAACCTCCCTCATCTTCCGACGTCGCGAACACTTCCTTCCACTTGTTGCTGTTCCTACTCTCTAGGTACTCTTCGTCATCAGAGTCCACTCCCTCTTCCAACTCCGACTCCGCGAACCCTTCCATTTCCTCTTCCTCATCGGTGGTGCCGAAATACTCCCTCCTAAACCTTGCTATCGGCTGAGGTTTCCTCGGGAACCTTTGATGGAACGTTTCTGTTAAAACCTCGTCATTGACTTCCTGCGCACTTACCCAGGTGTTTTCTGACTCCGGTTCCCCTTCCCACGCCACTAAATACTCCACCTGATTTCCCTTCCACCTGGAATCGAGGATTTCCGCTACATGGTTGCGGCGTTCCCTCTCTTCCAAGGCTGGTCCCCTGACGTGCTCCCCTTCACCTCCTCCCCTGTATGGTGACAGTAACGACCTGTGGAACACTGGGTGCAATTTCATGTGATTGGGTAATCGGAGTTTGAAAGCTACCGGGTTGACCTGCTGAATCACCTCAAAGGGTCCCAATCTTCTGGGCCTCAGTTTCTTACAACCCCCTTTGAACGGCAACCCTTGGGTTGACAACCACACTTGATCCCCCACCCTTATGGTTTCACCTTCCCTTCTGTTCTTGTCTGCCTGCTTCTTATATTGTGCCTTAGCCCTTTCTAAGTTGAGCTGGAGCTGCTGATGGATGGCTTCCATCTCTTCTACAAAATGTTCAGCCGCTGGGACGCTCCATCTCTCCCCTCCTTCCCCTGGAAATGCCCTGGGGTGACACCCGTAATTAGCCAAAAAGGGACTCATCCCTGTGGACACATTCTCCGCATTATTGTAGGCAAATTCTGCCAACGCCAACTTTTCGACCCAATCGTTCTCTCTGTCATTGACATAACACCTAAGATATTGTTGAAGAATGCCATTTGCCCTTTCCGCCTGCCCGTTGGTTTCAGGGTGCCGGGCAGTTGAAAAATTGACTTCCACCAGTAACAAGCTCATGAGCTTCCTCCAGAACCTGGAAGTAAATTGTTTGCCTCGATCTGAGATCACCCTCGAGGGAGCCCCGTGCAACCTAAAGATATGTTCCACAAACAACTTCGCCGTTTCTTCCGCTGTGACTGCATGTGAGCATGCTACAAAGTGGCACATCTTAGTTAACAGGTCTACTACTACCATGATGGCTGTTTTCCCCTTGGACCTTGGCAGATCCGTCATAAAATCTATTGATATCGCTTCCCAAGGCCGTTCTGGTGTGGGTAAAGGTTCTAATAACCCTGCCGGCGCCCTTCTTTCCCCTTTGGCTCGCTGACATTGGTCACACCCTCTTACATACTCCCTTACATCTTCCCTCACCTTAGGCCACCAAAATTCCCTGGTAACCAACCACATGGTCTTGTGTTGCCCAAAATGTCCCGCCGTGGGGCTATCATGCAACTGCTTGAGTACTCTCCCCCTCAATTCACCTTCGGGTATATACAGTGCCCCTTTGTAATACAATGCCCCATTTCTTTCCTCAAAACCTCCGGGGCTCTCGCCCTCCCCCCTGAGACCTCTGAGCTTATCCTGGGCATATTCATCATTTTCTGTTTCCTCCACCAGTTCTCGTTGCCCCACCATCGCCCCCCCACACACCCAGCGGTCCTCCGGGATGACATGTCTCTCTTCGATCACCCCCTCCCCTTCCCAATATTCTGGTTTGCGTGAGAGCGCGTCCGCCCTGACGTTTTCTGGGCCTGGCACATAACAAATCTCAAAGTTAAATTTGGAGAATTCCTGTGCCCATCTCACTTGTCGTTGGTTGAGCACTCGAGCTGTTCTCCAATACTCTAAATTTTTGTGGTCGGTGCACACTTGCACCTTGTGTTGTGCCCCAATTAATAAATGTCTCCACCTCCGGAATGCTTCGTGAATGGCAAGTAGTTCCCTGTCATACACCGTGTAATTCCTCTCGGACTTATTCAGCTTCCGCGAGAAGAAGGCACACGGTCTCCACTCCGACGCACTCCTCCCCGGTTGAAGAAGGACCGCCCCTACCGCCCGGTCGGATGCATCTGTTTCCACTCTCATGGGTTTTCGTAAATCCACATGCAGAAGTTGTTCTTCCGAGGCGAAAGCCCTTTTCAGTTCTTCAAAGGCTCGATCCGCCTCTGCCGTCCAAACAAATTTCTTCTTGCTGCTGAGACAGTCGGTGATGGGCGCCGTCAAGTGGGCAAAGTTCTTGATGAACTTCCGATAAAAGTTCCCAAATCCCAAGAATCTTTGCACGTCCTTCTTGGTCTTCGGTGTCTTCCATTCCAGTACCGCTTGGACCTTGCCTGGATCCATGGCCAATCCCTTGTCTGACAAGCGGTACCCCAGGAATTCCACCTCCTTGGTATGAAACTGGCACTTCTCCAGTTTCACCCACAGCTGGTTGGCTTGCAGCCTGCCCAACACTTCTTGAACGTCCCTCACATGCTGTTCCTCATTTTCCGAATACACCAACACGTCGTTTAAAAAGGCCACACAATTCTTGTAGAGCAAAGGTCCCAGAACGTGGTTTATAAAAGCTTGAAAACACGCGGAGCCCCCTTGTAGACCGAAGGGCATAACGAGGTATTCAAAGGCTCCCAACGGGGTAAACATGGTGGTCTTCCATTCATCTCCCTTCCTTATGCGTATCAGATTGTACGCCCCCCGCAGGTCCAGTTTTGTAAAAATCTTTCCCTTCCTTACTCTGGTCAAAATGTCATCAATTCGGGGCATAGGGAAAGCCAGGGGCTCCGACACTGCATTGAGGGCCCTGAAGTCACACACCAGTCTCAGTTTGTCTGTGTTCTTTTTGTCCACAAAGAACACTGGGCTGCCCCCCACCGCTCGGGACTCTCTGATGAAACCTCGCTTCAAGTTTTTGTCAATGAACTCCCTCAGCTCCTGCATCTCCCTGTCTGACATGGCGTACAGCTTGCCTACTGGGAGTTGGGCCCCTGGGAGTAGGTTGATTTGACAGTCAAAGGGTCTATGCGGTGGCAGTTTGTCTGCTTCCCTTTCGCTGAATACGTTGCTCAGATCTGCGTATTGCGGGGGCACCTTCCCTTTGTCCATCACTTCCATCCCCGCTAGGGTGACTCTGTCTCCTCCCGAAACCTTCCCCTCCTTGCAGTGTTCTAGGCAATGCGCTGACCCAAAGGAGACCACCCTCTGATGCCAGCCCACTAGCGGATCGTGTAGCGCCAGCCAGCTCATCCCCAAAATGATGGGCGCTCCTCCCAGGATGGCCACATTAAACGCTATCTGTTCGGTGTGCCTTGCCACTCTCATTATCATCGGGACAGTCTGTTGGCTAACTTCTCCCCCCAACAGCTCTCTGCCGTCAATCGTAGTCACCTGCAAGGGGTTACTTAAAGGGATAGTCTGCATCTGGTGCTCAGCTGCAAACTCCTTACTCATGAAATTACAGGAGCTGCCTGAATCCAAAAGCGCCTTGACCTTTAGTGGGTGTCCGTTTGGCAGTTCTAGTAACACCTCTATCACTAAAGCGGGTCTGGGGGGTTCTGGCATGGGCACTTTCATTGCTCTTTGGCCTGGCTGCTGTGCCCCAACGGTGGCAGCCAGGCGTTGGCTTTTACTTGCTCCTTGCCTTCCTCTTCCTTTCCCCCAACAGCTCCTGCCATCCCTTGCCATTCCTTTCTTTGTGGGCAAACTCTGGCAAAGTGCCCTGGCTGTTGGCAGAGATAACATCTCTTGGCGCTCTTTCCCTCCTTTTTCCGCCCTTCACTGGGATTTGAAACTGCGCGCGCCCGCGCTGTTCCAACTTCCATCGGCTCTGCCGGCGGGAAAGGTGGCTCTGGAATGTCTGGAATGCGGAACTCCCTCCAACGGTCTCCTTTCCCTTCCCGCTTTTCCATAGCCCTCGCCTCCTGGCGCGCTCCTATGGCCAGCGCAGATTTGGTTAACTGGTCCATAGACTCCGCCCTGGGGCCCCGGGAAAGCTCATCTTTGACGGTTGAAGAAAGCCCCTCTTCGAAAAGCATTTGGATGGGCTCCGCCGATAGGTCCCACCCCAATTTGTGAATCAACATGGTAAATTCAGTCCAGTACTCACGGACAGATCTGCTTCCTTGCTGGCAAGCCATTAACTGCCTTCGCACCACCCCCTGCTCAATATCGCTGGAAAACATCAGGTCCATGGCACGAAAAAACTTCCTCGTGTCCTTTAAGATCTCATTATTCGCTGCCATCAGGGGTCTAACCCAATCTTTCGCCCCGGATTCGAGATGGCCAATCACATACGCCACTCGCGATTCCTCATCGGGGAAGTCATCAAACTGCAAGTTTAGAGCGTATTGCATCTCTGTTCTAAAGGCATGATAGTTCCTGTGATCCCCCCCGAATTTCTGCACCAATCCTGGCACCTTTCTGGCGAGCGGGGTGGTTTTCTCCTTTCCCTTTTCTGCATCCTGAGCCCTCCTCTCCTCAAGCCTCGCCGTTTGCAGCGCCAACTGGATCTCCAACGCCCTGTACCTTTCTTCCAGGCTTGGACCTCCTCCAGCTGCTCCTGCTCCCCTGGTTCCGGCTGGATTGCTCATGATGCTTCTCCCTGCACAAGCTGGCTTTCGGTGACTTTCGGATTGCTGTGATGGGACGATGAGCTGCTTGTGCGTAAAATGCAAGTCCCTCAGAGTTTGATCAGGCTTTCAAACCTCTGCCTGTGACGGAGCCCCTCCAGCATGGCTGCGTCAATCACTAGTAGAATCCAAAAGTGGCTGCTTTCGGAAACGTTTCCAACATAAAAGCTCCTTAACGGAAACACGTCGTCTGGCCTCTCGGCGTGACAGTTTCCGTCGAGGTGTGGGTGTCCCTATAGGAGGTCCTGAGACCTCCCCACTGGTTTCGCTTGAAGCGTCTCTGAGCCATCCCTCCGACTCACTTTCCCTTGGAGTTCTTGCTCGCCCTCTACTGGTTCCCTCTTCCGCTGCTACTGCTCTCTCACCCTCAGTGAGCCTTTGCGCCTCCGGCGCTTTAGATGTCAGTTCCCTGACACTGGGTTTATCCAGCTTTGATATCTCAGACCCACATTGTCCATGTAGTATATGGAGGTGATTGTATGTATCCAAGCAGCTCTACATGAACAGGGGATGCTCCTCACTTCAATATGTAGAGAAGTGCAATCATGCAATGGGTATACGGCGCCAACTCTGAAAATTGAGAGGTAGCGGGGATGGGAGGCTTGTGGTCCTCCAGTCCAAGAGCTTCCGTCCATTAGCCAATCAATGACCATTTGCCAAGAGGGCTGGGGCTGATGGGAAGTGGAGTCCAACAGCAGGAGGATCACAGACTCCCATCCCTGCTTGTGTGAAGTAACCAGTGCGCATATAAGTGCCTCAGTACTAGGAATGGCTGCTACGACATCCAGAGTTCAAATTGGCATGAGCTACCTGGCAGAGGTGGTTACTTGCCTTTCTGGAGCCAGATCACTAAGTTCATATGTATAAAATATATTATGCACACACTCCCTTTAAAACCCACAGTAAATCAAAATGTCAATCACAAAGGAATAAAAGGTAAGGATTAAATAAAAAGATACAACACGCTCAAAACCTTCCTTTCACAAACGTCTTTTTCATAAGGTTCTATCGGCAAAAGTCAATTTCACACATTTTGCTAACTGCTTCCATCCGCATAAGATTATTTACAAGGTTATTTACAAGATTATTCGCATGTTGCCCCTGACATGGTTTGTGACAGAGTACTGAAGCAGGCATCAGGAGAGATAGTGTTTCAAATCAGAAGGGAACGACAGCTGCTTAACGTGCTAAACAACCGTTCTGGCTGGTTTGAACATCCAGGCAAAGCGCCATGCAGGCAGAAGTAGGTCTGGAATAAGGTGTGATGCTGGGTGTGCACTGCCAGATATCTTGTTGCTTGGAAGGCTGTGCCTTTAAACAACTGGCAGGCTGCAGTAAAATTAGAAGTAGTAGGAGCTTAATGTCCAATGCTGTTCCTGCTGGGGCTCCAGTTTCTGTCCAATTACAGAAGGAGCGTCTTTCCTCCAATCGCAACCAATGTTGATAAAGATGCTGAAGGCAAAAATCTCAAAGATATGTGCAAGGGAGTCTGCCTCACTGGGCAAAAAGGTCTGTGCAGGGCTCAGGACAATAGCCATGGTTCTATGACAGCAGGTCCTCTTATTTGAACATCAGTGAGCTATCATAGATTGCTTTGGGCATCAAAGTTGGAGAAAAAGTCATCAGGTAGTTCTCCAAGAAGCTGGTCCAGGTCATCTGCATAGGAAGCATGAAAAGTTATTCAGGCTGCAAAACAGGAACTAAATCACCCCAGCGCCCAATGCACAGGTTCCTATTTGCACATGAGATTCTCCAAAGATCAGGGGCTGCCCCATTCTCTTCAACCTTTGGGAAAGCTGTGCAACTGAGAATAAAGGGAGAGGAAAGAAAATTTTGCAGACTCATTTAGACTCAGTGAGCAAGGCTCTGGTCAGGGCTTAGTCCAATCTATTCTTCAGACACAGAGTGCAAACACAACATTTCACAACCAGTGAGGAATTCATATTCTGATAATCTCTGCACCATCCCGACTTTTTTTGGGTGGGGTGGGGCTCAATTATTGTCATTATATATATAAAGCAAACAGTGCCAGGGTGGGTAGAATTATCACTGGTTCAGGTGACATGGCCCCATCTATGCAGTGTCTCTGCCAACCTGCATCCTAAGCAAATATAGCCCAGTAGCACCGTTGTTTTAGCCGAGGCCCAACATGCTTATGTTCCTACTCAGCTGTGAATATCCTAGGAACCACCTCTTTCCATGGCCAAACATTTTCTACTTTGCATCTGTGTTTCATACATTTGACCTGCTTCCATGTTTCAGGTTTCCCAAAGTATTTGGAATTTTCTGGGAAGGAACGGGGGTGAGAGGGCAGGAATGCAGGTAGACAGCAGTAGTCATGAGGAAGGGCAAAGGAGCAGCACAGAGGCATGCAGCTTCACCCCTTGGCAGCACCAAAAGCCCTGGCCAATCTCTCTTTGCTTTCAAAGCTGTTGCCAGATGCTGCTTAGCAAAGCTCTCCCCCGACAAGGAGGGCTAGCTTGCCCGTTTTTCAAAAGGTATTTTCAGTCCCCGGGATGCCAAGTGCCTTATTCTATCCTTGAACAACATATCCGCTTTTGCCGCACACTCTCAAATCAGCGGGTGGGATGCAGTGGTCCATGTGTGGCCCCTGAATGGTTACACACAGGGCTCTGCATGCCATCTGCTGATCCGAAAGTCATTACGTGCTTGGGGAACAGCGGGGAGGTTGGCAACATGTAGTCCTGTAAGCTGCATCTGGCTCAGTAGGACTTTTCTATAGTCCATCTTGCTGGTTATCTTTCCAGATCATTGGCCATGCTGGCTGGAACTGAAGGGAACCCAACAACAAATGGAGAGCCACAGGTTCCCCATCCTATTTTCCTTGTTCTGGAGGTGGCAGTGGGAAAAGAGACAGAAAGGCATTATTAGTCCATTGCTACTTAAGAGTTCTATTTACCCAAATCAGTTGTTTCAGCCTTTGAGGATGGAAAGTGCAAAACTGATTTGCCTGCTCCAGAGACCCCTGGAATTGATGTTGATGATGACTCTTTATCCAATGCTGATACTCGCTGACAGCGGTCCTTATCAATCTCATGTCCTCCTTTGTTCCTGTTGTCTGTTGTAGTCATGGCAACGGGGGCGTTGGTGGGAGGATCCTGCTGGAATTCCGGCGCAGGCTGCACTTGCAAGTTTCCAAGAGGCTGCAGAGAATGTTTGAGTTTAGCATCCTTCATACTTTTATCACCAAGCCACGGTCCCATATCATAACTGGCTCCCAATATCAATTACAGGAAAGGATAAATGGGGCTTCCTTGTTATCAGGACACCAACAAATCAAGCACAGCCCTGTAAGAGTTGGGAGTCCAACATCATCTCAAGGACCATGCCAACCCTGGTCTGCACAGCTCAGTTAAAACGGGTGTGGGGAACCTTTGGGATGTTGCTGAACTACAATCCTCAACAGCCTTTGCAAGCAAAGCCAATGGACAGGAATGATGGGAGTTGCAGATCAGCAACGTCTGGAGGGCCAAAGGTTGCCCACACCTGAGTTAAAGCTCTCCGAGGTCTGAAGCAGGTGAGATCTAGCATGGAGTTTGGTACTTGAGATGCTAGTATAGGCAGAGGCTCAGCCAGAGATATTCTCAGTAAAAGATCATGTGCTCTACTAGTGAAGTAGTATGACTTCTCCAAGTGATCGCACACGGCCTAAACTTCAGAAGGCAGATGTGATTTGGGAAGAGAATGAGAAGAAGAGTTTGGATTTAATATCCCACCTTTCACTCCCCTTCAGGAGTCTCAAAGTGGCTAACATTCTCCTTTCCCTTCCTCCCCCACAACAAACACTCTGTGAGGTGAGTGGGGCTGAGAGACTTCAGAGAAGTGTGACTGGCCCAAGGTCACCCAGCAGCTGCATGTGGAGGAGCGGAGATGCAAACCTGGTTCCCCAGATTACGAGACTACCGCTCTTAATCACTACACCACACTGGCGTAGAAGTATGCACCGCAGGGGTGCGACTAGCTAACCCTTGGGGTCTCTTCCAACTCTATGATTCTATGAACAGTGATTACAACTGGAACAGATCAATCATCTACTGATGGGTGTAGTGGAATCCCTTGTCTATCTCACTCACTCAAGCCAATTCCCTTGAGTGGTGTAACTCAGTGGCAGTGCATATACTTGAAATGTAAAAAAAGGGCTTCAGGTCCAATCCCCGGGATCTTCAGGCAGGGCAAGATGTGTCTCTGCAACCCTGGGGAGTCAGTTCCTGTCACTGTAGAGTAGTTAAGTCTGATCTACATTACTAGTGGTCTGACCTGATAGAAGACTGGTTTCTCAGTGTCCTCCAATTTCCTCTCATGGAGCAGGCCCTCCTTACTCCTGCAATTTCCTCTAACAGAGCAGGCCCTTAGCTGCATAGGAATTAACCAAGGCAGCAATGGCTGCTTCCTCATTCTCCATATCCATCTTGACTTTGGACAGACCTGAGCACGGCATGTTTGAGAAGAGGGAGCTCTCTTGTTGCCCCCCCCTCACCTTGAACGTTTTGTTAACATTCAAGCATTTCCTCATGCATTTTACCTTAGCGGCTGCTATTCCCATTTTACAGAATTTGATGACAAAGTTTTAAGAGAGAGAGAGAGAGAGAGAGAGAGAGAGAGAGAGAGAGAAATCGGCACTAGAGCAGTGGAAATACTGCATCAAGATACACTTCAAAACTCACCTATGTAAACTAAAGAAAATAGGAATTTAGGCAATTTTTCCAAGTTAAATTAGGATGCAGAATTTGCTAAGTGTGGGGGGAGGAAAGGACCTATGCAGGGCCAGTCCCACCCCACCCTGCCCCCACATTTTAACAGTTAATACATCGCATATGGCTGCCAATCTTAATGAAATACAGCATCCCAGTAATTAAGAACAAGTGCCTCCATACACTTTTTTTTTAAAGTATCCAGAGTACACACAGCCTCTCCTATATCCTAGCAATTGTGCCAAGGAGAGCCTGCTCTTTACCTGTGTTGGCTCCATCTGCATTCCTCCCTCAATCTCTTGGCATAACTGAGGGGTCTTCTCATTGCTGAATCCCGGAGGATATATCTTCACCAAATTACTGGGTGTCACATTGAGGTAGTGGTTGCGATAGGATGGGGAGAACACACCCACCTGTGAAACCCAAGGTAGGTATCAATACTGCCTATGGTACACGGCACAATTGACTATACTTCAAAAAATAAAAAAATACAAATAAATACAACAATAGAGGGGCAGATGTTTCATCGCTGTGAAGGGGTAGTTCACAACCAAAGAATAAAATATACAACCCAACTTCTAAAAACAAGGAGGGAGATAATACTATTTAATTGGTGTTCTGGACCAGCTCATCTGAATGCAAGAGGTTTGAATAAAAGTGACGCATACAATCTCCAGAAGTAAGATGGACTAAGTGAGTCTCTAGAGCAAAGAATTCTAAGACATCTTTCTACATATTCTCATGGACCTCATTTAGAGCACCCAGATAATAGTAAAGAAAGCTCTCTGGGAGTAGAAGGAGGAACATTCCACCATCCAATGGACAATCTTTGGTAGATGGTTCCTGACTTGTCAGTTCTGCTTTCAACTGACATTGGTTGCATCTATTTGACACAAAGCTAGAAGGGGTAACTTGTTTTTGTTAACTTGTGTTAATCTGGAGGTGATAACTGCACCAGCAGGGGCACAAACAAGCAGAACTGCCACTCAAAAATGTCTCTGGATCCCCTGTAGCAGAAGGTCTTAAATACCAGTTATTCGTTATAATTTTTTTGCATGGAAATGAAAGCTCACCCAGCCCTTGATTTCTTGTTTTCTAGTACCTGCTTTAGCAGAAGCACTGAACCAGCCTTAAATTCACTTTGTTTCTCCTCCAGCAACAGGCGATGTATTGTGCCCTGCATTTCTCCTGCATGACAGAAGGCCAAACCAATCAGGTACAGGAGCACTAAATATACAGTGAAGTCAAAGAGGAAACACATGAGCGTCACACACCAATAGCTCTCACTGCCCTTTATACAGGAACACAAAGATGGGAGGGAGAGCCCAGCAAAGGAAGTGTCCCAAGCACTCAACACCAGCCACATAATTTGCCAGTGACCTGGAGCAAAGAACAATTGGTCCCAGGCAAATGCACATATCAGCCCCACCTAGGCTTAGGACTTCTAAGGACAACTTCAGTGTTGCCTGTTTATTCCTTGTGATGGTTAAATGAAAACATATCCTAGGAAGCCAAGAATGTGGCTGTGTAGGGAGTGGCAACTAAAACAAACTATACTGGAGAGGCTTGCAGTGAATGTTTATGCATGAGAGTTAAGAAGCAAACCATCCCAAATGGCCTACTTTTTTCTGTAATGCCCTGTTAGTATTACCTGGTAGCATAGAGCATCAAGGTTTCAAACTATGCCCACAAAAAAATGGTGCCAAAATGTCAGTCTGGAACCTCCATGTGCATTTGTGGGACTAGCTCAACTGAGAACTTGCCTCAATATTTGCTGGACTGCTTGTTCCCTGGCAGATGTTGGATTTAAATCGGGTGAGGAACCTTTGTCCCTCCAGATGTTGCTGAACTACATCTCCCATCAGCCCCAGCCGGCATGGCCAATAGTTAGGGATGATGGGAGTGGGAGTTCAGCAAAATCTGGAGAGCCAGACGGTACCATTGGGAGTCAAAGCTGAAAATGAACAAAAAGACTACTGCCAATATCAATTATAACTGGAAATGCCAAAGATTAAGTTGTGTTTGTATTTTTTTTTGTTTGTGTTTTTGTTTGGTGCAAGTTGCTTTTTACCCAGTCTTTTTTTTTTGTTATGGTCAATGCAAATATGTTTTACATACGTATTTCCAATAGCAAAGGGGAAAAAGCTTAATTAATATTTGAGCAGTCCATTGAAAACTAACTCCCTCCAGCCATTGCCTTTCTTCTTGCTTCACTTCTGGCTTGAGAAGCCAGCCTGTCTAGGCAATTCTCCCTCCCAATACCTATTCGCAAATTTTGTTTAAGCACCTAAAACATTTTACTTAAGAATTTGAAACATTTGTCCAATTCTTTGCTGGCTCCAAAGAAGTTTTTTTTTGAAAACCCCATGTCACAACTATCCAGTCCCTTTCCCTCAATCTAATGAAAAGACAGCACTCTCCCTCTCCATCCTTCACCATCAACACAAGGGGTCAGCAAAACACACAGATTTGCTCAGGGCTATATACAAGCTCCATTGTTAGGCTAGTGGAAGCCCGTGCAACAATTCCCAGTAGCACAATGTGACTAAAGGACTGTACCATATTTAGTCAGAGTCAATTCAAACACCCAGAAATGAGCCAGACGGTGGCCATTAACAAACAAGGTTTGCCCAGACACCACAGGCAAAGCAGAAACGCCCCACCAATAATGCATGCAGAAGAAGTAAGTCCCTACACTGAACTCTTTTCATCCTTACCAGTAGGGTCTTTGAACACGGCGCCCGCGTCAACGTTGGTCTGCATTACCGACTTAATCATCACGGCCATGTTAGGAACCTTGTTCTTTGGGAGCTGCTTCAGGGCTGCCTGCGTGAAAGAGAATGAGTAAGGGAAACGCACTATTTGTGGGAAGTCAGGGTGGCAAATTTGAGACAGGATTGTATTAACTTTTGAGATTTGAGAAAAGGTGCCTGATCGCCAGAGCAGCAAAGGATAAGGAAGAGGCTTCTAATATATCTTTCTTCCTGCCCTTTGTTGTACGGTGACACACAGCAAAAGGACAGCTGGCCAAAGAGGCCTCGTAGCTCGCTTCCTGATGGCTTGAGGTTGGTGGAGAGGACAGCTGAACGTCAAGCAACCGCCCACACCTCATTTATCGCTTGATGCGCAGGAGGAAAAGAGGCAGGAGGGAGAGGCATGTGGGAGTTGCCTAGCAACCCACCATGTTTACCTTCTTACCAGACTAGGCCTGCTCCGGGGGTCTAGTGCATGTCGGGGGTGTGCGTGCGGCAAGCACTGTATGTCCCGGGGCGTGTGCAGTGAGCGTCCAGGGGGTAGCCACAATGGCACCCCCCCGATGGCACCCGGGGCGGATTGCCCCACCCCACCCCACCTTCGTTCACCAGTGCATGCAAACCTGGTGCAAGCGGTCCTACCAGAGGTGTGGACAGTTATTCCCAGCTGTGTGGAGCAGATGTTGGCCTTCACTGGGCTGAATTTAGAGTGAATACTAGTCACCAACACTTCCAAGGTGTTATGGAGGAACTTCTGTATGTTCTTTTGAAAATATGTTTATATGTATACTGTACCCTTGCACATGGATAACAGTATATATCCCATCCAGATTACTGATAAGGTTATCCATGGCTCCAGTAATATTGCAATACATCCTTGCTTCCAGGCCCAACCATTTTATCATCTTTGGTGTTTGCACTTAAAGAAGAGATTCTTCTTCAAGTGAAGTGGAATTTTCCCACCTGCAAAACCAAACTCAGCCTTTACCTTACGAAGCACCATAACAACGCTGTATGTCCTAAGGAAGCAGGACGGATCTCTCTCGTCCAATCCCAGCTCCGTTTTCATGGCAGCCCAAGGGCCTTTTCCAAATTCGTCTTCTATTGGCTGCTGGGAAGGAGGCATCTCCTAGAGTCGCACACACAATTCCAGGTTAAAGCTTACTTTTCACCTTACCTTCGGGTAAAGCACTTAGTCATTTGGAGACAACATTATCTATGGGAGCTGTTTTGCTCTACTATGTGCATGCCATATTGCTTATGCTCCCTCCTCTGCTCACTCCAGAATCTCCTCCTCGCCAACTCACCTTCTCTCACACACATTAAAACATTAAACATTAAAACATAGAAAAGAATAGTTAGAAGAAACATCTCTATTGAAGCAGAACAAGAAAGTGTCTCCACGACCAGACGTATGAAAAACTTGCTGTAGTCCAAGACATGCAAGGGTTGGTTTGGGTTACTCAGCACATGCCCAGAGGCATCTTTTAAAACTACCTGAACCCTTCCCTGACAGGGCTTGTTAAATGTTGTTTCCAGGACTGCTCTGGCTCATGAGGTGAGTTTCTGCAATTCATCATCCTTAATATTGACCTTATCTGTACAATAAGAATAACCAAGTGACGCTTGGAAGTACTAGACTAAAGATTTCAAGATTTTCCACGGATGACTTCGTTTTTCTTTTTTGAAATACAAAGAAGGGATGGAAACTTGCAGTTTTCTCCTGTAAAGGTCATTCTGCACAGATGCTTCAGAGTTAGGTTTTGAAAAAATTAATAGCCAGTACAGGGCACTGATTTTTACTAGGACTACAGTGTTTGGAGGGTGAGGTTTAAGCATTCCCTTCCTGTGCTTGAGCCTGATAAAAGTTACCCCCATTGGTGATGTGGCACCAATGGGAGCGACCATCACCATTAATTTAGTAGTTACATGGTAAGGAACTCTTTACTGGCATCAGGACTGCAAAAGGCAGGGGCTAAATCTCCCATTCCCATGAAGTTTGATTCCAATGAAATGACTTCTTCTATTAAGAAAGGGAAGAGTAGAACCATGAATTACCTCCGTCCGCAGCTTCGCTAGAGCCCCATGAGTTGGTGTCTGTGGAGTTGTAATGAGAATCTCTTCTAAGTTTTTCGCATCAGGCTTTTTTAGGGAACAAGGAAAGGAAGAAAATCGAATGAACACAAATTCTTGCCAGAGTTATGGACTCGCCTTAAACTAAGACATCCAAAGGTAGGTAGATACCTTCCTCCCACCCAGCCGCATTTAAAAAATGAAAGCTGAGATTCTCAGAGTGCTGAATGTGGTAGTCTGGGCCCAATTCTGTGCTCCCAAGGCTGTTACACAACCCTACCTAAACACTTTAAAGCCCTAAATGGCCTCGGCCCAGTATACCTGAAGGAGCGTCTCCACCCCCGTCGTTCTACCTGGACACTGAGGTCCAGCACTGAGGGCCTTCTGGCGGCTCCCTCACTGCAAGAAGCCAAGTTACAGGGAACCAGGCAGAGAGCTTTCTCGGTAGTGGTGCCCGCCCTGTGGAACGCCCTCCCATCAGATGTCAAGGAAATAAACAACTATCTGACTTTTAGGAGACATCTGAAGGCAGCCCTGTTTAGGGAAGTTTTTAATGTTTGATATTTTATCATGTTTTTAATATTCTGTTGGGAGCTGCCCATAGTGGCTGGGGAAACCCAGCCAGATGGGCTGGGTATAAATAATAAATTATTTATTATTATTACTTATAGAAACTATTGGCATAGACTAAAATTATTAGCTTGACTTCCTGTCCTCCCTGAGTCAAAGCTATGTCCCAGATCAGGAGAGAATGTACAAGTTTTCTTTCTATATTCAATTTCCCTTCAGCCCCAGTCAGAGGTCACTTTTTAGTGATTTTTGGTTGCGGAATATTTCAGCAAAAATATTTAACCAAGGTTTCAATTTAATATTTTATCCTTTTTCTATATTATTAATTTCATTAGCATTGTTTTTCTAAGCCACCACAGAGCATTTTTATCAGCAAAGCAGAGCAAAAAAAGTTATTTCACCTGCAGGCACCCCAAGAAGCATTCAGCGAATCCATATAGGGAGATAATTAGTAATCCCCATCACTAGGATAACCATATAGCAGTCATTTTGGAACAGAGAAAACTTAGGGAGGATGGCAGCTTTTATGCCCCTTTTGTGACATAGCAAGTGTGAGTGGAGTGGAGGAAATAAGGTAATAATATTTCACGACATACATATACCGTATTTTTCTGTGTATAATACCCCCCGTGTATAACACGCCCCCTATTTTGGGGGACTCAAATTTATGAAAATGGGGGAAGATGACCCCTGTGTATAAGACAACCCCTGTTTTTAAACATTAAGGTAAAGGGACCCCTAGCTGTTAGGTCCAGTAGCAGACGACTCTGGGGTTGCGGCGCTCATCTCGCTTTATTGGCCAAGGGAGCCGGCGTACAGCTTCTGGGTCATGTGGCCAGCATGACTAGGCCGCTTCTGGCGAACAAGAGCAGTGCATGGAAACGCCGTTTACCTTCCTGCCGGAGTGGTACCTATTTATCTACTTGCACTTTGACGTGCTTTCGAACTGCTAGGTTGGCAGGAACAGGGACTGAGCAACAGGAGCTCACCCTGTTGCGGGGATTCGAATAGCCGACCTTCTGATCAGCAAGCCCTAAGCTCTGTGGTTTAAACCAGTGTTTCCCAAACGTTTTTGGGCAACGGCACACCTGTTTACTGAAAAAAAATCTCGCGGCACACCACCATTAAAGCCCCGCCCCGTGACGTCAGCGCGCAGCGTCACGCCGGGAGGGACGCACAAAAGTGAAAGTTTTTTCCCTCCCCCTTGCTGGGGAACCTCCAAGCTTTGGGGGTGGGAGGAGGCAGCAGAGCGAGGGACTGAGGGACGGCGGCAACTGAGGCGGCGGCGGCTGAGGCAGAGCTGGGAAGGGGGTTTCCAGGGGACACGGCAGCTCCTCGAAAGGCTTCTCTCAGCTGCGCTCAATCCGCCTCGGAGAGGATTTCCCCTCCGGTCCCATGCGTTCGTTTGGGGCATCGCTCCGGCTGCTCCCTCTCCCGCCGCGCAGGAGCGATGCCTCTCTCTGGCTCTCCCTCCGCGCAGGCTGAGGGAGGGAGGGAGGGGCGCGTGTGACCCGTCTCTGCTGGGAGACCAAACCCAGCGAGGCAGAGTCGCGCGGAGGCGCCCAGGCAGCGCTGCCGGCTGCGAGGAGGAGCGCCAGGCAGCAGCAGGAGGCGCGGCCTCTCCTCGCCGCCGCCGCCCCGCCTCTCGCCGCCCGACTCGCCCGCCTCCCTCCAGGCATCTCGCGGCACACGAGGCAACGTCTCACGGCACACTCGTGTGCCGCGGAACACCGGTTGGGAAACACTGGTTTAAACACTATTTTAGAGTAAAAAACCTAGTCATACATAGAAAAGTACGGTACTTCCAAAGCATCCTCACTCCTTTGTACATACAGCAGGGGTGGCTAACCTGTGACTCTCCAGATGCTGAACTGCACCTCCCCTCAGCCCCAGGCAACATGGCCAATGGTTAGAGCCAAAGGTAGCTATAGTTACTATCTAGACAGCCATACACTCCCCATCCCCAACATAAAGATTGCCCTATTATCATGCTGGTCCTCTTACTTGATGTGGCAGAATGCCAGCAGGTCCCGGGAAGCGCCGCGTCTTAGCCCGCAAAGGAACTTGGGTCACTGGCTCTGGCATCTTGTTGGCTGCTGTCACCAAACGGACAAGGTGATTGGTGACCACAGGTGACTGGAGGTTTCCGGGAACTTTAGGGTTGGCAGGTGAAGTCTCCATAGAGGTTGCTGGGGGACCATATGCAGAAAGCAGCTGAGCACCAGAATTGGCCGTTCTGGACACAGAGCAGCTCTGATTGGGCATCCATGGTTTGTGCGGCCTTGTTGGGGTACTTGCTGACTGAAAAGAAGAGCAGGGTCTAACCAGAGGCAAGCATGGGCTGTTGGATGCGGCAGTGGGTTTTTGCAGAGATGCCTGGAAAGGCCTGAGCACTTGGCAGCTGGAGTTTGAAAGGGCACATGTGCTGCTACTCAACCCTAGGCGAGACTGAGACGAGGAAGAGTCTACGGCAGGAGGCCTCAAAGGCAACTTCGGAGAAGTCTCTGCCGGCTGGAGATGGCTGATGACCTCTACCACGGGTTGTTTCCAAGTCCTTTGCAACTGTGAGGTCTCTGACCCAAAAGAGTCAGTCAATGCCAGCGAATCTACCACTCGTGGTTTCTTCGCTGTTGCTACACTATTATCTCGCATTTGCTCCCAGGACATACAGTTGGACCTGAAGGACCCCGGATATGACTGTGTTTCAGACTCTTCCAGATCCATGCACGCAGCCAATACAAGCTCATTGTCAATTTCCTCATCGCAGGGGGCACCCCCAGTGGGGAGCTTAGTTGGAGGCTGCTTTACAAACCTGAACCTTGTGCCTGAAGTGCTGCTTGATTTACATTCAGTAGCAGTGGGTGCCAGGTCCTTCTGAACTGTGAAGCTGGTCGCCAGAGGAGTCTTCTGGCTGCTTTTGACATTACCTTCTCCAAACCTTAGTCTGGAGCAGTTCTGCACCTGCAAGACTGGGGACATGGTCATCCTTGGCCCCTCAGAGACCGGAATGGTGGTGCTGGGGGCTCTCAACCCAGTTGAGAGGGGTCTAAGACATCTTGAGCTATCTGTAGGTGGATCCAGGGCTTGCTTCTCCACATCATTCACAGCTGACAGAAAATCCTACCAAGAACAGAGAAACAGAATGCTTGTCATGAGGTGCCATCCCTCAGCTTTGTACTACATGAACATTCTGAGCCTGAGAGCCCATGGGAGGCTTAAGGGTATCTTTTGTTTGCAGATACACCCAGATTCACCAATATTCTCTTACCTCATCTTCAAAGTCTGCCTCCACAGCAAACAGCTTCTGTAGACCACAGGCCTGGGGGGCAGGGAGAAATAATAACTTTAAAAAAATATTCTATACTACCTGAACTTATACTACCTGAATTATTCTAGCTGCATGCTGCTTTTGTTCCAACACAAGTCTGAGTGGGATTTGGGAGTTTTGTTGTTGTTGTTGTTGTTTTGGAAACCACTTTAAGTGTCTCTTTGGGCTAAAAAAAAGGAGAATCCAAGCATTCTAAATGAATAAATACAGTGGTACCTCGAGTTACATACACTTCAGGTTACAGACTCTGCTAAACCAGAAATATTACCTCGGGTTAAGAACTTTGCTTCAGGATGAGAACAGAAATCGTGCTCCGGCGGTGCGGCAGCAGCAGGAGGCCCCATTACTAAAGTGGTGCTTCAGGTTAAGAACAGTTTCAGGTTAAGTACGGACCTCTGGAACGAATTAAGTACTTAACCTGGGGTACCACTGTACCTAACAGGCTTGCCCTTTTTTTTAACCTGATCATCTTCCACCCACAAGAGTTTTGAGATATTCAAAAGACTGCCTGATAACTTTAACGTTTTTTATTACTATTATCTTGCATTGTGTTAAAAACAATGTTTTCCGGGGTTTGGGGGGGGGGGAGTGTAATAGCCTCCTCAGTCTGCTGCAGCAAAGACACAAGAGAGTCCTGTGGCACTTTCCAGGCCAACCCCCTTATTATGGGCTACAACGTCATGGGCTACAGTCCTGCTGCAGGGGCTGTGGCTATGTGTTTATAAGGCATTTGTCCTCCCTCTGGACCGCCCTCCTCCTCCCCAGTCCCTCCTGCCCCTCTTTTACCATCGTGGAGGCAGAAGAACCAAAACTCCAGGGTTAATACGGTGTGAAGAAACAAGGACGACGCAGGGACGCAGCGAGAGGCGGAAGTTCAGCATCCAGGCCCGCACCTCCGCTCACCGAGCTCGGCATTCGAACTGGCCGCCTCAAAGATGACGAGCCGCCCAGCCCCCGCCCTTCTTCATTGCATCTGCGCAATAACGCGTTCTCTCCCTGCCCACAAAAGGGCAAAGGCTTCGTTTCCTTGACTACGCAAGCGCCTAGAGCTTTCGCCCACTCAGCTCCCGCTCGGTCGTCATAATGCGGCGCTCTTCTACTACATAAGCGGAGGCTGGGTGGACGAAAGCTCTAGGCGGTTGCGTAGCCAAGGAAACGAAGCGTTTGCGCTTTTGTGGGCGGGGAGACAACGTAAGCGTAGTAGAGCGCCTGTTCTCGTTTTAGGCAAGGAGGGGGATCGTCAACGTTTTTTGGCCGCTTGTTAAAATAACCTCGTTTGTCTTTAGCGCGCAGGCGCCAAGCTTCCACGGTTCGTGTCCTTTCTCTGTCGGAGGGGGAAAGCGTGTTTCTCCCCACACGGACGTAAATAAGACCGTTGGGAAGAGGTCGAGCTCGTTTCTAAAAGTTACCTTTAGTGTTAAGCAGTTTGGACTCTATGTCGTCAAATTAAGCAAGTGAAGCACTGCCTCGGAGCATATCAAAAGTTTTTTTTCTTTCACTGAGTAGCACGTACTTCTTTGGCAATCACTCGTAGCCAGTAAGATTGTCTTCCATGAACACGGTCTTAACAGTGAGTCCATAAGTGACTGTGGAGTCGAGTTCTGGATCCACATGTCCTTCCACAGTGGGGACATAGGTTTCCGGACGGGAGTTGATCATGGTGAGGGTTTGCCAAGCGTGCCGCCTTCTTAGCGCGTTTCTCCTTTGCATCCTGAGTTCGAGCGTCTTCAAAGCCCATGCAGGGACGCGGACTTATAAAAAATATTGGGGGGGCCCGGGAAAGCTCATGAATAATAAATAAGCTCATGAATATGCAAATAAAGTGGCGCCGCCTCCTCGTGAGCGAATAGGGGAGAGCGTGCTGCGCCTATTAATCAGCTCCAAAGGAAATTGGGTGGAGCTTTTGCTCGGGAGGGAGGGCAGGAGGCATGCAGCCCGCCCCTCCCTGTGCATTTTGGGCTGGGGGAGGGGCGGCGATGGCGCTCTGCTGGAGGGGCGCCGGAGATTATTGGGGGGGCAGAGCCCCCCCAAACGAATTTTTGAGGGCGCTCGGGCCCCCTCAAGCCCCATGGAGTCGGCGCCTATGAGCCCATGACACCTTTGGCAAAGGCTGTTCTCCAATTGAAGCGCTTGCAGGCCAGTGTTTCCCAGTTGTTGTCGGTGTTTATACTACATTTTTTAAGATTTGCCTTGAAGAGAGTATTTGAACCTCTCTTGTTGACTACCAAAATTACGCTCACCATTTTAAAGTTTGGAATAGAATAGTTGCTTTGGAAGATGATAATCAGGCATCCCCTCTTTTCTTCCCAACCCTATACAGTGGTACCTTGGTTTACAAACTTAATCCGTTCCAGAAGTCTGTTCTTAAACCAAGGCGCGCTTTCCCTAATGAGGCCTTCCGTCACTGGTGCCCTTCCACCGTTCAGATTCCGTTCTTAGACTGAGGTAAAGTTCTCAAACCAAGACTCTTTCCGGTTTTGCGGAGTTTGTAAACCAAATCGTTCTTAAACCGAGGTACCACTATGCTGCATATAACACCAATGTCTCACAACAAATGTAACTGAAGAACCTGAAGAAAGAGACAATGCATGTGGTTTGAAAACGAGGGGAATTTTTTTTTTAAAGAAGAAAAGGAGTGTGTGGCAGCGCCCAGTATTTAAAGAGCCCCCACCCCTATTACATCATTAGAACCAGAACATAAACCTATGAACCTATAAAAAGAGCAAAAATAAATAAATCAATGTTTGGTCCAGATCTTAGGTACTGCACCCTCACTAAAGGAGACTGTATGGATGATTCACTAAATGATTGTAGGATGATATGTGTACCTGAGCTTATGACCTCAGATTCTCTTTATCTTATATGCTGCTTTATTACAAAAATGACGACTAGACTACTGATCCTAAACTGAATAGTTAGTTGCCCAACCAGCCCCTCCAGAACCCACTGCTCTCATTCTCAACTGCCTCACATTCAAACTCTCTTTCAATTCCTCATCGAATCATCACTCACCAGCAGAATTCCACACTCTCCCTTTCCCTTTCCCTCCCTCCTTAACATTCCCATAATAATTCTGATATAATTACCTTAATAACCCTATTAAATTCAATATTTTATACACGCTGCTCCCTCTATACTGTTAGAAGCATTTGAGCTTCCTATTCCTGGTTCCTAGGAAATGGGGGTGAGCAAACTGCAGGTTCTCCATCCATGTTCTAAAAACCAGAGGTCTTCTCTCAAATGATCCTGGGAATTGCAGTTTCTTAGGGGTTCTGAGGATTGTAGGTCTGTGAGAGGGAAGTCACAATGGCACAAATCATTTCAGTGGAAGTCATATGCTTTAAAGGTGCATTGGGTGCTCTTGAAAACATAGCATCATAGAATTGTAGAGCTGGAAAGGACCCGAGGGTCATCTAGTCCAACTCCCTGCAATGCAGGAATCTCAACTAGATGATCCATGGCCGATGGCCATCCAAGCGCTGCTTAAAAACCTCCAAGGAAGGAGAGTCACTGCTTCAGGCCCTAAGGGCCTCTGGAGCAGGAGAAAGCAAGCTTGCTCTATCCTCCATGTTGAAAGGGCTTCATGGTGTGGATCTCATTTCAGTATTATGAGAGTGTAAGCAACACATTTCCCTCTCCCTTTTCTCCACACCATGCGGAATTGCAATGGTAACCAGAAGACTGGAGTTTGGAGCCCAGCCAGGGCTGGCTGTGGGCAGGATCCTTGCATTACCGGGGGTTGGGCTAGATGACCCTTGGGATCCCTTCCAACCCTGCCATGCTATGATTCTATCAAGCAACTAAAGGAACAAAAAGATGCTTCTGAAACACAGTGGTGCCTCGCAAGACGAAATTAATTCGTTCCGCAAGTCTTTTCGTCTTACGAGTTTTTCGTCTTGCGAAGCACGGTTTCCCATAGGAATGCATTAAAAATCAATTACTGCGTTCCTATGGAAACCGCCTTCAGACCAGGTCCGGGGACAGTCTGTCCCCCGACCTCTTCTGAAGGCTGGCGGGGGGCGAAAGTCTTTGCTCCCCCCGCCTGTCTTCAAAAGCCCCCGGGAAGGCAGGCAGGGGGGACAAAGACTTTTGCCCCCCGCCCACCTTCAGAAGAGGTCCTGGACCTCTTCTGAAGGCGGGCGGGGGGCAAAAGTCTTTGCTCCCCCCGCCTGCCTTCAAAAGCCATCCGGGATAGCGGGAAGCGCTTCCCTGCTATCCCGGACTGCTTTTAAAATGCTGGCGGTGGGGAGCAAAGCCTTTTGGCCCCTGCCGGCCTTCCTGGACCTCTTCTGAAGGCCGGAGGGGGGGGGGAAGGCTTTGCTCCCCACCGCTGGCATTTAAAAGAGGTCCCCGGAGATTTCCCTATGGGCTTTCTTCTTGCGAAGCAAGCCCATAGTGAAATTCGTCTTGCGAAGCGCCTCCAAAACGGAAAAGTTTGTTTGGCAGGGCAAAAAGCCCCGAATAAAGTTTAAAATACTAACCGATGCGAAGAAAGAGGGGGATTTGCCCTGCCAGACTTGAGGTTATATTATGAATCTGCAGCCTTCTGCTGGTTGAAGGATTGGATTTTACTAGAGAACACTGATGTCCTAGATCTGGAAGGGTTTGACAACGCCTTTGGGTGGCATGCATACTTGTGGTATGACAAGGTTAAAGTGCACAAACTTTTTAAAAACCATATTGTTAGAAGAGCAATTTTGATGGTCTGGACAAAATATAAAGACTTATTGGAGAGTAAGACTCCGAGGTGGCTCTCACCGATGGAGGCCAAGGCACGCAAGAGACTTAATATGGAGGCCTACTGGCCCAAATATTGGGAAATAATTGAGAAAATTGGAGACAATTGGAGGTTACAGAGTTTGGAAAGACTAAGAGACAAGGTGCGAGATTGGTTGCACTATGCTCAAATTCAGGAGGTTTTTAAAGCAGATAAAAAGGTTGGATTCCAGGTGGATAAATCGAAATTAGAGACAGAATTGTTAGAGCCAAAAAATAAATTAATTTCGAGAATGTATAACTTGCTGCTTAAGTGGAACACTCAGGACGAGACAGTCAAATCCGCCATGATAAAATGGGCGCAGGATGTGGGACATAATATTATGTTTGAAGACTGGGAAAGGTTATGGAACACCGGTTTGAAATTCACGGCATGTACCGCCTTGAAGGAAAACATTATGAAAATGATATACCGGTGGTACATGACCCCAGTCAAGATTGCTAAGATATACCACCTGTCTGACAATAAATGCTGGAAATGTAAAGAGGCGGAAGGGACATTCTTTCATCTCTGGTGGACTTGCCCGAAAGTGAAGGCCTTTTGGGAAATGATTCATAATGAACTAAAAAAGGTACTTAGATTTACCTTACCCAAGAAACCGGAGGCCTACCTTCTGGGCATAGTGGACCAGAGAGTGTTTAAGAAAGACAGAATCTTTTTTATGTATGCTACTACAGCAGCCAGGATCCTGATCGCAAAGCATTGGAAGACACAAGATTTACCCACCCTGGAGGAATGGCAATCGCAGTTGATGGACTATATGGAACTGGCCGAAATGACTGGCAGAATTCGAGACTTGGGAGAAGAAACAATTGAGGAGGACTGGAAAAAGTTTAAGGACTATTTGAAAAAACATTATAAGCTGTATGAATGTTAAAAAATGCACTTTTTTAGGAAATTCTAGCTTCAGTAAATGTAAGCTAATGAAACGGAAATTAAGACACAAGAAGTTAGAGGTAAAATAATGAAACAACTTTATTGTGTTTAACTTACAACATACAAGAATTGAGTTACAGTATTTATGAAAACAGGCAACACGATAAAATGGGAGATACAATATGTTTTTGAAACAATTTAACAAATTGCTGACGATTTATATTACAGAGAATGCAGGATTTGGAAGATGTGGGGAAGTCCTTTAAATTTGTTGGAAAAAAGAACAGGGAAATTTGTTATCTCTTTATGCTATTTCTTTATCTATATCTTTCATTCTTTTTTCTGTATTTCTATACTCTATAAACTTAATAAAAATATTATATATATAAAAAAGGAAAACCCTTTCGTCTAGCGGGTTTTTCGTCTTGCGAGGCGTTCGTCTTGCGGGGCACCACTGCATTTGGAAATCATAGGAACACTCTTCCCACCAGTGGCTTCTAGCAAGAGCTTGCATCTTCCTTAGGAGATAGGCAGGCCAGAACAAGGAGGGAAAGGCTGAGTTCAGGTAGGTGGAAATGCCAATTGAGTGCCCTATACTATAGGAATGCTTTCTTCCCGTGTCCCCCACCCTCATGCGCCAGACTGCTGCTAGCATGGCTGGGAGCCAGGCATCTGCTGATTGCTCCGTTTTCTTTGCAGGGAGGGAGCCTTTCCAGGGAGGGAACATATACTTTGTTCTGGCCAAATCCCTGGAGAGACGTGACGACCCTCAGGTACTGGGCAGAGGGAAGGAAGGGGTCCCCGTGAAACATGTTTGGGGAGTCTGTGGCTTCCAGCAAGTGCTTTTCAGAAGCATTGCTCCCTCCACCAGGGGAGGCTGAGCCATAGCCATAACAGCTAGTTGCCTTTGATAGGCAATTGTCTCACCCTCTTTGAAAGCCATCCCATCCAAGATGATCTTGTGGTGCATCTGATTCTCCTATGCTTCCTTGCTCCTGCAAGGAGATGACTTGTGATATCATTTGGTTAACATCTATCTGGGCTGGAAAATATTAAAGAATCAGAGGACTGGTGAGCTTCCCTTGAAGCACAACTGATCAAAGGCAGGCAGATCTGTTAGTATCTTGATAAAGATGCTCAAAAGACAAAGGATCCTATAATACCCTGCAAGCGTCTCAGAAAAAGCTCCCAAGCTGATGGAGAAGAGAGCAGTTAAGTGGTCAGTGGGGCTCCAGGTTGCCGTTTCTGGATCCCACCACAGCCCTTCCAAGTTGCCAAAGAAATCAATGTCACAACAGTTTTTCCCCTCGCACCTCCTCTCCATGATCCCTTGTGGGGCCTTCTCAGACATATGCTGTGTCTGAACCAGCAGATCCCACCAAACCAAGTAATCAAGGACCCAGTCAGAAAAGGAGTGTGCACAGTCATGCCAGAAATAAGCAAAATACCGTATTTTTTCATGTATAAGACTAGGGTTTTAAACCAAAAAAATAGGTTTAAAATTGGGGCTCGTCTTATACGCGGGTAGTGCTGAGGGGGTGTTTTCTTAATTTGGAGTCCCCCAAAATACATGGGGCATCTTATACATGGGGACGTCTTATACACGGAAAAATACGGTAACTAAACAGGTACTAGCAGTCACCCCAGAACTGGCCCTACTGAACATCTTCCACGATAACAATGCCCACTCACACTAGAAAGAGCTCATAACCCACCAACAGCATACAATTCAATATGGCTAACTTAACCCCACAACCCCCCTCACCCACGCACAAACAAATCCCACTGCAGCCAGCCAAAGACGATCAACCACACCCTGAGCCACCCCAACCTCTCTCACCACATAAGAAACATAACAAGCGAATAGGAAAAGAACTTCCCCAGGTGACGCTGACAGAAAAAACCCAAGCATCCACTAAATAAGCTTTGCCACCCCAGTCCCTCTCTCCTGCCCCCCGCCCCCGCATCCACACAACATGACCAGTCCAACAAAGTTGATATTGAAGAATCATTGCTTCAATCTGGTGATCTTTGCTTCTTCCAGTACACTTGGCATTAGTTTGCCTGTCTTCCCAAGCGATGCGTAAATTTTTTCAGAGACATCGTTGATGGAATCTTTCGTGGAGTTGGAGATGGTGTTTATAAGTGGTCCCTGTTTCACAAGCGTACAGTAAGGTTGGTAGTAGAGAAAAGTGAAGAAAAGGGCCTCCACTTGAACTAAAGGATAGGCATATTGTGAGGTGGGGTGGGCTTTGAACATCCAGGTTGGCTTTGAAGTTATTTTTGTAATGGAGCCGAATTTGAATAGTAGAGTGCTTGGTATCTGGTGGGCGGGGCTTGTGTGTTTTGCTGCGGAATCAGCCCCTCCCTTCAGTGTGCCGTTAAGAGTGTCAGTTAAGATGGACCAACTGCCTCCTCTTGTTTCTTGCCTCAGACTTGCCCCATGTTGTTGTATTTAGTTTCTCTCATTGTGTTATTTTGTTACAGGTTTCTTTATTATCAAAGCTTAGTTCACATTTACGTGAGCCACTAATTTTGCTCAAAGAAAAATATACTCAACCCGAGTTAATAAATTTATTAAGAATAAGTTTAATTATGATAAAAGTGTGTATTGGCAATAAGTAATATGAATTTGAAAAATGGAATAGATGGGAGGTTGGGTCTTTAGTGTTAAGACCAATAGATGTTTTATTGTTTGCATAGAAAATTATGTGTCTATGGTTATTCTTGTGTGTAATTTGGTATTTGTGTTTTTTCCCCTTTTTTGTTGTATCAATAAAAAATGTTATTTTTTTAAAAAAGAAAAATAAACTCTGCTGAAGAATGGTGGAATATCCTAAACTTTGTTGAGTGAGGGGATATTCTCAATTTGCCAAGAGGATTGATTTTGTTAATCACCCCCCTCCCACCTCCACAACAATGTTAGCCCCTGCCCTTTTAGGATGGACATGAGAGCTGACAATCATAGAAATCATTTGTAAAATCTATTAGTGTGGTGTGGCTGTGGTTGGGCAGCAGCATGCCCTGATCACTTTCTAAATAAAAGGCTGCAACAGAAAGTTAATGCATTTTTAAACTCATATAGCGCTTACTAACAGTTCATCATCATTTTGGAAAATTGTAACAGGTAAGGTGCTGCAGGGTTCTGTCCTGGGCCCATTCAATGACTTGGATGAAGGAACTGAGAGGATGCTCATCAAATTTGCAGATGGCACCAAACTGGGAGGGGAATCTAATGCTGCAGAAGGCAGAATCAGGATTAAATAATGATGATATTAACAGATTGGAGAGCTTGGTCATTTTTTAGAGTCCTGATCTCTGAGCACACATTTTTGGTCATTTTTCAGCTGCTAACCCCTGGTCATGTTTTTTTGTTATTTTTCAGAGTTCTGACCCATGGGTCACATTTTTAGTCATTTTTGGAGACCTGATCTGGTTATGCTTTCAGTCATTTTTTGGCATCCTGACCCACATACCACATTTTTGCTCAAATACCGTAATATTTTAGCAGCAAATCTGCTAATTTTAGCAGCAAACCAGCACTCTGAAGCAGGAGACTTGTGATAGTGTTTAGGGATAGGAGAAGACATTTCCCCAAATCCCATCTGGCTCAAACCTTACTCCAATGTGCTCAAGAGCATTGGCAGAGGTCATCATACCAGCCAACCAAAGCACCTGTATTACTTACCTCTTTGGTTCAGTGATCTGTCCCCTCCTACCTTCCTCTCTCCCTATATTTCGCTCTCCACTGCCACATTGGAACCATCAATTCAACATTTCATAACTTAAATGCTTTCAAAAACTTATTTGCTAGACATTCTGATCCAGTTTCTTTCAATACTCCTTTTCTGAAAGGAAATTTTAAAAATTGAATAGATCTTGGCAGGGCCGTATTAAGTATATCTGGCACCGTGGTGCAAAGATCCCTCTGCCCCGTTTCCCAGAATTGCCGACCTTTTTACAGCGCTGCCGGCAGCTTTGCAGGGTTGGAGGAGACGGACAGCGGCTGGAGGGCGGCTCCTCTGGCAGGGAAGAGGCGGAGGCTCTGGTCATGGTGCTGCTTTAGCGAGGCGGGCAAAGGAGGCAAGCTGATGCCAGGAGGCGCCGCGTCCAGCCTCCAGCTCTTCCCTGGCGCCCTCCAGAACTTGGTGCCTTGGCACCCTGCGCCACTTGCCTCTATGGGCAAGACGCCCCTGGATCCTGGATCTCTACGAAAAAGGTCAGCTTGATCTTCAATGTAAACCCATGAGTTCCTTCTCCAGACATTGAAATAAATTACTCATCAATATTTTTTTAATCTCACAATTTGTGTAGATTCTGGAAGTTCAGAGTTTGTTGGAGCTGACAATGCAGTGTTTTTCATTATTTAATCAATTGCTCAACTAAAGATACACAGATACCTCAAGGCCAATTGAAGGAGGCCATTAGAAGAGGGGTTACGGAAGATAATGAGTTTCTATACAACTGCACTGTAAGATCCAAATAATAATTTCTGAAGAATGCATGACATATATGCCCAGCTTCAATGCACACTACAATCCTGATCTGAACTAGGGAATATCACTCCTTTTATATGCAATGGGAGGATTAAAAAAAAAGACATTTTCTTGATTGATAAAGTCAGATAAATTTTGTTTTGCTTAAATAAATTCCATTTTACTTTTGAATTACCTGATTGACCTATGATCAACCCATCCATGCTCCTCCTTTGCCTATAAGCTCCTAGAAGTCTTCCCATAAATTTATGGGTCCTGTTCTGTTCTTCAGTAGGAGGTTTTAATAAGATGTTCCTCTGGTGTCTATTTAAATGCTGGAGCAGAGTAGTGACACTTCAACAATGTATTATTGTGGGAGAGGCGCTATGCAGCCCAGGAAGGCACTAGAGTGTAGAGCTGTGAATTAAAGAATAACTCTGAATACTGTATTTAGCTTGCCATAGCGGTATTCTTTGCATACTCCACCTTGTGGTAGATACCACTAAATAGCCACTTGATATTCTGGCATATTTATGCCATGGAAATAAAGGAATGGAAAATGTCCATGCCTGCTATTGTGACAAATGAGCTTGGGGTGGACTAAATCAAATGAAAAACCAAAACTGGAACTCCATACAGTGGTGAACACTGAAGTTTCGCTCAACTAGCATTTTTAATCCATTATATTTAATTCTGAATAATATATCACACAACTGTCCTAATTTGTTTGTTGAGAGAAAGTAAATAAAATGACTAAGGTCATCCATGTTTATTTGTAAGACATGTTCATTTGTCCACCACATCAACAGTATTAACATCTCACTGGAGGAAAGCATGATGGCAGAAATTGCAGGTCTTGGAATATGTTAGAATTTCCTCTTTATTAACTGCTCCTTACTGTTCAAATAGGGCCTCAGCACAATAATGTAGCATTTGGGAGCAAAGATGGAACCCAGCAAGCCAGAACTAGAGGCCAAGATGGAGAAGATCTCCACAGCCACCATGTATTTTCCTTTGGTGCTCAAGTAAACTGGAACAAAGGATATCCAGACACTACAAAACACTAACATGCTGAAGGTTATAAATTTGGTCTCATTAAAGCTGTCTGGCAGTTTCCTAGCTAAAAATGCCACAACAAAGCTGACCACAGCCAGGAAGCCCATGTAACCAAGAACACAGTAAAACATGGCGACGGACCCTTCATTACATTCCAGTATCATTTCTCCCACCATGGAGTGCATGTCAAGATGGGGGAATGAGGGAGAGGTTATCAGCCATACAGTGCAAATACCTGCTTGGATAAGAGAACAAGAAAACACAATGGTGCCTGCCAGTCTTTTCCCCACCCATTTCCTCATTATGGATCCTGGTTTAGTGGCCATGAAGGCCAGAACCACGGTGATGGTTTTGGCCAGCACACAAGAAACGGTCACTGTGAAAATGACAGCAAAAGCAACTTGTCGGAGAAGGCAGACCACTCTTTCTGGTGGGCTGAGGAAGAGCAAAGGGCAGAGAAAGCAGAGCAGGAGGGAAGTGAGGAGAGCGTAGGTGAGATCCCGATTGTTGGCTCTGACGATTGGCGTGTCCTGGTTTTTAATAAAGATGGCTAGAACCAACACTGTGAGCAGAGAGAGAGAAAGAGCCAAAGAAGCCAAGCTCATCCCTAGATGCTCTTTTATAGACAGGAAGATTATTGCCTTTGGAATGCATTGTGATTGGCCTTTGTCTGGATATTGATCTTCACTACATCTGTCGCAATTGTCCATGTCTGGAAAAAGAAGAGAGGCAGGTTCTGGGTGTGCCGGACAGAAACTGTCTATTACATCCTAACATTAAACTGGAGTACCAAAAGGATTCCTAGACAGAACAAATACACCTTTGGACTAGAAATCAGCATAATTTGCTGGGTTGTCTGCCTATGTTATGCTAACTTCCCAGGGGCCATCATCTGTTGTATAGATTGCTGCGGAGACAATGAAGATTGTTTGAAGACAATGTTTGAAGATTTTAGAACATTTATAGTGGAGTGGCTCCTTCAGACATATATTCAATCTCCCATGCATTAATCATAAAGTGGTAGATACATTTAGGGCAGAGTTCTATCAACTGCTTGACTGCAAGCGTCTCTTCTATTACCTCACCTTCTCCCACATCAGACTATCCAGATGTTTAGATCCCCATCAGAGATCCTCCTTCTTATGTCTCCTCTGAAACAGGTTTGGAAGGTGGCATAAAGGGAAAGGGGCTTTTCAATGGTGTCCCTTGTCTATGGAACGCTCTCCCCAGAGAGATTCACTTGGGGCCAACTTTGACATGACTTCGGGGCTAAGCAAAAACATTTTTGTTTCCCTAGGCATTTGAATGTTGATGTCATTGTTCTTGGGATTGAGTTGAAGGTGTAGATTATTTTGTGGTGATGATGTCATGGTTGTGAGAGAAGACACTTGTAGGTTGGGTATGCTTTATGTGCTCCCCAGCTTGCATTATTGTTTGTTAACTATGGAATTTGTATGCTTTTATATTTCCTATGTGCTATTTTAAATTGTTCATTCACCTAAGAAATCTTCTTAAAAGCTGATTCATACATTGAATAATTAATAATAATATTAGTAAGTCCTATCCAAATGCACTGGATGCATTCCTGTGTAAGTTATCTTACGGACCCATCCTCAGTTATCTCCTGCTGCATAACACACCAGAAAATGAGGGCGAAATTTCGATTTCTGAAAAAGTTTAGATAAACTGTAGAAATGCTGCCAAAAGTGACCAACACCATTCAAAGTCAGTGGTAACCTCTGATTGATCATCAATAGGAGTCCCATGCAGATCACATCACTAGGGTGGGGAAAGATGGCTTCTAACTTAGAATCAGAAGGAATATCATAAAAAGATACTAGTTGGGTTTCTGAGTGTTGCTCCAATAAGATATGAAAATTTATACAATTATTACCATTGAAAGCCTCAAACTTCTGAGCTTCAGCTATTATAGAAAGAACAATGGCATCAATGATTGGCTCATTTTTTGCTGAAACTGTCTCCTTACGTATGTTACAATGTGCACTATCTTTGAAGTATTTCTTGTCTCTTACCCTTTTGGGATGAAATCTTGCCTTGAGGGCATGGAGAACAATCATAGCAGCAGAATTTCTCCCCCTCCTTCTTCTTCTTGCTGGAGCCAGGAGGGCAATTTGGGTTACATGTAGAAAGGGGTGGAACCTGTCCATTTGAATAAACACACAAATAGTTTATCACCGAGAATAAAATAACAGATGCAAACTCAAGGTGTGTTGGGTGGGTTTTGTTTTTTTAGAAACTTGTTTCAGGTTTTTTGGGTGGTTGAGGTTTCATTGATTGATTGATTTCAAGCAGTTAAATGGTTGGAATACATTGGCGGCATTCCTATCAAATACTGTATGGATATAAAGTAGCTTGTACACCATGAGGTTTTAGACAGGATTAAGAGTTGCTGATGGTCTCCATTGCCAATGGGACAAAATACAGATTTTTAGTAATGCAGCAGCAAAATTGTGTACTTTTTCAAAAAAATACTAATTTTACATCATTTGTAGCCTAATGCTTACTAATCATTTTATGATATAGAGGCATGTGATGTTGCGCGTGTATGCATGCACAGTCAGTTGAACGCTCAGTGGCTTATAACAGTGTTATGCTTTTTTAATATAAGCATTAAATTTACGGATTTATAGACTACTACATAGGGATAATTTTCATATATGGAAACATGGTGTTCTAGGCTTCCATAATTACGGGTTCAGGATTTGAGTTATGCAAGAAGTGCACCAAGACTGCTATCCATTTGCTCTGTTTTATTAGTCGGTGCAATAATATTCAATTTCCCTATAGAGCCTGGAAATCGCAGTTGTGCCCCACCTGCTTAAAGCTTCTGTGCCACACCATTTTTTCATCATCAACTGAAAATTCCTTGCCTGTGGGAGCCTCCAAATCTATTTTCCCAAACTTGACTCTCAGGAAGGAGTTATTTGGGAAAATGACAAAATTGGTAATATCGAATCCGTTCTTCAATTCCACACTCTCACTAAAAGACACTGTTTCTCCCACGCTGTTGTTAAATGAGACACTCCTAAGAAACGGGTGCAGCTGAGTAGAAAGAGGAACAGAAGGACAGGAACAATTGATTAAAACTCAAACATCTCTCAGATCTTTTCCACACACAATTATTTCCAGGGGAGGGAACTTGTTAGATTGAAGCTTTTGTTGGCAGTTGAAAGATGAATGAGAAAATAAACAAGTGCTAGTCTCCAAACCCAAGCATCTTTGGGTAGGGCTGCAAGTGACTTTTTCCTGGAATGCAGGAAAGTCACAGTAAGTGTGAACAATACTGAATTTGATGTTCTTAAAGATCTTATTTAGTATAGGGTAGCTTCCTATAAAGGCACTGTTCTATATGCCCCTGGGTTGTCATTCCTCCGCTTATATCAATAGAGCTGAGTCTCAAGAAAGATATTACCTGCCAAGGCTGCAGATTTGGAAGCACCCATCTCCCTTTGTCTTCCATAGTTCTGCGTTTGTACCTGGTTCGGAAAATGGCATGTAAAGCATGTGCTACAACATAGACTGCATTGTAGATGCTGTAGCTGTGGCCAGTCATGCTCGTCTCAAAGCCAGATGAAGGGAGATCTTCAAGCTTCTCCTTTCCAGTGCAGATTTTATTAACCTGCTTCTTTGTCTTAGAGCTTGGAAATGAACATCTGAATGCTCGTTCCCAGAACAACTTGAGAAAAATGTCTTCATTGGTCCCCAGAGGATTTATGAGCTGAAGAAATGTTCTGAATCCTTGAACCTCTTTTGAATGAACCCTGAAGGAGATGGAACCATGGAAGGCTTCCATACTTAAGGTCATTTGGTAGAAGAATTCTGTAAACTCCAGCTGAGCAGTCATAATCCACACCTTTCCTACTGGTGTATTTGCGCCATATGTTATTTCACCTATGATGAGCATTGTTCGTAAACAAAGCATGGACTTGGTTTCTCCAAAGACAACAACAGCACTGGCTTTGCTCTCCGCAATAACTTTGTAGATTTGGAGCCACTTGAGACTTAAAGAAAATAAAATTCTCCAATATGTATTTTTTGGAGTTCTCTCTGAGAAAGCAAAGCAGATGCCTCTCTGGGAAAGCAGAAGTTGCATGGACTGCAAAAATCTCTCCCCGCTCTCTCCCTCTATAGCGATAAACCCAACCCACGTCCATCCAAAGTGCAGAAGCAACTGAGCAATGCCAGTGTATTGATGGGCTTCATTTGGAACCATCCGGTAGAAGGGAGTAGACTGGACTTGATCACTGTCTTCTGGCGCAAAGGAGCCATAACTGAGCTAAAAAGAAATAAGGAAGCATATTATCTCAATGTAATAGAGGGAATTGCTACATGGATCTGCAGTGAAAGGGCAATTGCGATTGGGATTCACCTCTCCTGCTAGGCAAAGTGTCCAGGATGGAGCAAGTTGATTTGATGGCATCACTGCAAAATCAGTGCATCTCGAATGCAAAGATATTCCTGAGAGTGCCATCAGCTTCAGCCTTTGTAAGAGTGGAGTGGAGTCCTAGCATAGTGGATTTGTGGCTTGTGAAATATTTCACGTAACCAAGAATGTTTACTGGAGATTTGTTAAGCGTGCTGGAATTGTAGCTCTGTAACAGGTCTCCTAACAATTCTCAGCATGCTTAACAAGCTACAGTTCTCAGGATTCTGAGTGTTAAGGTGGAATAATAGTGCTTTAACTGTATAGTGTGGATGTGATTTTTGTATCTCAGAACCAGAAAACTTTTCTGGGTAGAAAAGGAAAATGCAAATGACTCATTAAGTTACCTGTATCTTACCTGTGGAGTCTTGTAAACACCCAGGATGGCTGCCATATGGAGAGAGGTTTCAAAATCAAGTCCCCCAATGACAGCCAACAGATTTTTCTGAGTGTCACACTTGTAGTTGGGAACAAATTTCTGCTGTGTGAATAGAAGCTCCAGAGTTGCCCGATAGGTCATCCTTTCATTGTAATAACTATCGTAGATGTGAAATCCCAAGGTGACATTTGGCAAGATCTCAGGATTCTCATTGATCTCCTTGATAGCAAATACCAATGCCAAAATATGCTGGTAGTTCTTTGGCACAACCCTGCAATGAGAGTTACTTGATAATTGAGTTGCCAGGTATGCTAGGCATTGTGTGACGTAGAGATGGGTGAATCTGTCTGTTTGGGTTTCTCTCCATTTCTCTTTTCCCCCCAATCTTAAATTCTGTTTTCAATTGCATATAGGATATATGTTCTTGATTCAAACCAATACTCAATTTTTGGCAGGCAAAGATGTAAATATGGGTGGATCTGTCAATTTTTATTTGTTTCTCATTTTTCCAATCAGTTTATCAGTTTGTGATTTTCCAAAAAAAAAAAAAAAAGCCACCAGCATTTTAGTGCAAATTTCTCCTAATATTCATATTTTTGTATGCAGTTCTGCCCAGTGTAAACATTTTTGCAAAGTGATGTCTGCAGATATAATGCATTTTTAAATGTTATTTCACTAAAATATGCATAGTTATGTACACTTTACCCTAGTATGCATTACTTGACTAGAGAACTGCATTGCAAAATTTGGAAAAGTTTGAAGTTCAAGGCATAGCTGGGTTCTGGTTTGCATATTGTTTCAATACTGTTAAAAAGTTAGATTCTTCTTTAAATGAGAGCAGAATGGAATTTCCCCACCACCACCCTTACTTCTCTTACTCATGCACAGATATCCATCCCTCTCTGCTTCAAACTGCATTAAAGAGTATTTTTCTTCATTTCTGTGTAAACAGGGTTAAAAGGTAAAGGGACTCCTGACAATTAAGCCCAGTCACGAATGGCTCTGGAGTTGCGGCGCTCATCTTGCTTTAAAGGCCGAGGGAGCCGGCGTTTGTCCGCTTCCGCAGACAGTTTTTCTGCATCATGTGGCCAGCATGACTAAGCTGCTTCTGGCGAAGCCAGAGCAGCGCATGGAAACACCAGTAAACAGGGTTAGGATCTGGATATTAATGAGCATCAAATAAAGTCCTTACAAGACATTAAGTAATTGCTGGAAGGTGTGGTATTTCTTGAAGTCTTCCCAGTTAAGAGAAGGAAAGAGATGAGAAGTAAGTCCACCAATGATCAGGTCACCTGGCTGATAATACTTGTGCGGAATATGGAATGGGTCACTGATGGTGCACGTACTGATCATTTTTCCATTACATATCATCCATGGAAGCAACAAGAGCACTAGCATCACAAAAAATATCATGCTCATCTTCCTTCTAGACAGAGAGCCCTGTATTCCATTTACAACATTGGTCTTCGGATCAGTCACAAAGCAGGTTATCTTGAATGGTACTACATGCTACCTAAGCAAGAGATGAATTATTGGGAGCTTGGTTACAAAATCAAGAAAAGATCTGAGATTAGACTTACAGAATCTGGCTTTCCCCTCTTACTTGAAATGCCAGAGAGAGTGGGGGTTGCGTTTGCATTTAGATATCTAGTAGTGGTCTCTGGAAATGCACTGGGGCCACATGAAAAACACATTCAGTCATCTTGAGATTGATAATTATAGGGGAGTTAATGATCGTTTATCCAGCCTGAAGCAGCAGGTGTGTTGGAAGAATGGGGGGGGTGTTACTTGTCATATCTTAACCATAATAAGTAGTTGTTGCTTCATTGTGGAACAGCTGAAGTGTATGGAGAATATGCTGTAATGGGACAAACAAAATTATAAATCTTGGGCCTTGGGACTGAGTCAGGGTGGAAGCATGTCTGCCTGGTAGGGATAGGTGAATCTCTCCATTATGATATCGCTCCATTTCTCATTTTTTTTCCTCTAATCTTACGTTCAGTTTTCAGGAGCATATAAGATATATGCTCCTAATTCCAATCAATTCTCATTCTTGGCCAAAACTTTTAAGGAATGCTTATAATTTGCCACAGGGGATAGAATAATTTCAGGCTATCTTAATGCCATCTTCAATAAAACTTTAGAGAAACATACAACATCCCTCTTAGGTTCTTGTCAAGGAAAGAAGAACACAGATAGCTTTCCTGTAGGAATGTTTCTTTCACACAACCCTGCAATGAGAATTACTTGAACTGCACTGCAAAATTTTGAGAACTCCAGATTTCAATTGATGACTGTTTAGGTTCACAGATTGTTTTGCTGGTGAGAAGTTTCATCTTTAAATGAGAATTGAATCAATTTTCTCCCTATATGTTAGTATATGAATCATTAAATGAGCATTCAAATGTTTAGCACATGTGATAAAGGGGAAGCAGACATCTAAAAAAATCTATTCACTGATACAAAAAGATGGGAGTGTTAGTTATGACAATGCAAAAATAAATTCCTTGTTTGGGAATTTATCATTACTAAAAACTCAATAGCTTGATAAAACCTTGAGGTGAGGACATATCTAGTGGAAAATGTATGCGTGGGACACATTGGACCAAAATGAATAGAGATATTTTGAAGGAAGAGATTTATCAGACTGTTAACAGGTTGAAATAACTAAACACTTGGACTGGATAGCTTTGTAAGTTCTTTCTACAAAACAAGAAAAGAAAAAGGGATCTGCTGGTTAGTGGATTATGGAACAATTCTACAATTCTGAAGTTAGCTTGCTATAGCAGGGTTTTTCTATGTTTGTCTGCCAGATGTTAGGTACCACTGAATAGTCACATGATATCCTGGCATTTTTGTGTCTTGCAGATGGATATGGAGAAAATGCCAATGTCTGCTAATGTGACACATGAACTTGGGGTAGGATAAATCAAATGGAGAACCAAAACTGGAAGTCCAAATGTCCCTGCCAAAATATATTACTGGAGAACCCGGAGAGATTCATTCAACTAACATTTTTTAATCCATTATCTTTTATTTTGGGTAATGTATCACACAAATGTCCTCTGATTTGTTGATAGAAGTGAAGAAAATGACAATGATGATCCATTTGTAAGTTATGTCCATTTGCTCACCACCTCAATAGAGAAGAATATTATGGCAGAAATTGCAGACTCTACAATACTTTAGAATATTTATTTATTGATTGGATTTACAGTGCATCTTACACAATAATGTAGTATTTGCAAACAAACATGTAACTTGGTAAGCCAGTGGAGAAGATCTCCACAGCCACTTGGTACTTAGGAACAAAGGATAGCCAAACACTTCAGAATATCACCAAAATGTTCATTTTTTTATTTTTTGCTTTGGTGTCCTCACCCACAGGTTATGTTTTCATTCCTTTTCCGGAGTTCTGACCCGTATGTCATCGTTTTGCTAATCTTTGAAGTCTAAATCTGCTGGTCACCTTCTTCATCTTTCAAATTCTGATGCACAGGTTACATTTTCCCTCATTTTGGGGGGGAGTCCATCGTGTTTTTTGCTCAAAATACTGCAATACACCTTTCCTTCTAAAAAGAGTGATAATGTTCAGGATAACAGCTGCCCTGGAACAGGAAACGTCGTATTTAAGGGTAGGAGAGGAAACTCATCCCACCTTTCCCATCTACCTCAAATCTTACCCCAACATGCTAGTGTTGCATGTATCTCCAAATCTTGCTGTATCTCTAGATCTGGAAATTTGTGTACAGCTATTAACCAAATGAAAAACAACACAGCCATCAAACCTGATGGGATACCTGCCAAAGTCTTCAAAGTGGGCAGAATTGAGCCTACCCAACAACTTCACAAGCTCATCAAAAAAATATGGCAGAGAGAAGAGATCCCAGGAGACTTTAGGGATGCCAAAATTATCAATATTTTTAAAAAAAGCTGATAGAACGGATTGTGGAAATTATTGAGGTATCTCTTTCTTGGCCACAGCCAGCAAAATTATTGTAAGGATCTTAGCAAACCGTCTCCTAACTATATCTGAGGACACACTTCCTGGATCCAAATATGGTTTTTGATGTTCTAGGGGGACAGTGGATATGAATTTCACTGCTTAACAGCTTCAAGAAAAATGCAGAGAGCAAAATCAACTCCAGTATATGGCGTTTATCTACCTGACTAAGGGCTTTGATATTGTAAATTGTACTTCCCTGTGGACTGTCCTTCTGAAAAACAGCTGCCCAGATAAATTTGTGAACATCCTTTGGCTCCTCTATGATAACATGACGGCAACAATCGTGGATAACAATGGCTCTCAAAGTCAACCATTCACAGTGGGATCAGACATTAAACAGGGGTGTGTTATTGCCCCAACTCTATTATCTTCATCTCCAACTGGAGAACATCCTTTACCAAGGGTGTCATGGACTTTGAATAAGCACAAGCTCAGGGCAAAAAGGAGAAACAGCAAGAATAAGGCACATTTGACAAACCTTCACCGTGATCAACTCCTGCCAGGAAACCTATGTCCCCACTGTGGAAGGACTTGTGGATCCAGAATTGGCCTCCAGTCACTTCTGGACTCACTGTTAAGACTGTGTTCATGGAAGACAATCTTTCTTGCCAGAGTGGTTGGAGGAGGAGAAGGAGGAGGAGGAGGAGGGCTCAGTATTGGCACTGTTTACTGGGCTGAAACTGCTTTATGACCATATAGCTGAAGATGGTATCGTGTGAGAAGGAGAGCATTCTCATTTCACAATTTTCATGTCTAGGATAATTTAGATTGCCAGGATCAAGGAAACCACTTTCTTCTCTCCCTATATTTCCCTGTCCACTGCCACATTGCAACCCTTGGTGCAATATCCCATAACTTAAATGTTTTCAAAGATTTAATTGCTGGGATCAGACTTTCTGTTCTTGTTTCTTTCAATACTCCTCCTCTTTCCTGGGAAGGAAGTGGAAGCTGATATTTTTAAAACTGAAGAAATCCTGCATTTCTACAAAAAAGGGCAGTTTGACCTTTAGTAGTAAACCCAAAAGTTCCTTCCATAGCAGCCAACTCCAGGGAGGCACAATAATATAATTGTGGGGGTTGGGCACCCACAAAGTCAATGAGAAAATCCGGCAGGCGTCAGCGGCACTGCCTCCGAGAGAGATGTTCAGCTCCATCGTCTGCAGCCAGCCAGCAAAGCATCCTTTTCCGGGGTGGGGGTGGTGTGGTGTTGGATCCTGCCTGCAGAGGAGGAAGAGGGACCACCATGCGGACGTGCGATGTCACGCTCACGCCTGTACATATGCGTGTGATGTTGCACATCTGTGTTGCAGCGGCAGGCACCCTCAATCCTGAGGACATGATGCCATCCCTGGTTCCTTCTCCATATACTGAGATGGGTTACGCGAGAATATTTTTATCTCACCATTGTTTAAATTCTGGAATTTCAGAGTTTGTTGAAGCTGACAATGCAGTTTTTCATTTTTAATCATAGGCTGACTCAACACACCTCAAGTCCGATTGAAAGAGGCCCGTTAGAAGAGGCAATACTCAAGATAATGAGTTTGTACACCACTGAAATTATAATACCCCTATCATAAATTCTGAAGAATGCATGGCATATTTGTTCAGTTCCAGCAGAGTGGGGGAGGAATAAAAAAGCTAGAATATATCCAAAGACTACAAAATAACAACACGCTGAAGGTGATAAATTTGGCTTCATTGAAGTTGTAAACATATTTTCCCCTAGCAAAAACTGCAGTAAAAAATCTGAACACAGCCAAGAAGCCCATGTAGCCTTAACAATATTCTTGTCTGTGGCCCTTTACATAGCTTAAACGAGGGAATGCAAGAGCAGGGATAGGGACCTTCTGGAGAAGGTCAATGAATGCTAAATAGGTAGGAGTCACAAAATAAAAATAATTATTTTTTAAAGTTTTTATGTATACTTTTCAAGTTTATACATTTCATTAGTTTTTACAATCAATTTAACATTTCAAAGTTTGACTTCCTTTTCCCTCTTTCTGCAGTTCCTTAAATTTATGTTTTAATATCTTCTGCATATCCAAATTCATTTAATTTGCCCATTTAATTATCTACTTTAAATATATACTCTTATGAAACTGCAGGTTATTACAATAATCCTGCTAATGTTTTTATCTGTTTGCAATTTATCTGTAAATATTCAATAATTTCTACTCTTTTATAAAAAGTCTGTTATCTTGATTTCTTATTCTCGCGGTAAGTTTCGCCATTTCTGCATATTCCATAGGTAGAGGGACTCATGCGAAATTGGTAGATAGGAACTTTCTATCTAACTTTAATAACTGTCACTTGAGTCTGCTTCTTTCTCCCTTCCCCTCTTTTTGTGTCATGTCTATCAGCTTGTGAACTTTCGGGCAAAGGCTGCCTTGTCTAAGTGGACAGAACCGCTTTAAAAGCAAACCGGCCCGCTGACAGTTGGCCCCCAGGCTCGCGCGCCTCCTGCCGGGGTGCTTTGGCGCGCTTGTGATTGGCCCACGGGGCGACGGTATCCGCCTTTTCATGCGCACGGGGGCGGCCTTTGATTGGCTGTAATGACTGAGGGTGGGGTTGGGAGGAGGGAGGCGGGAGGTTAGGTTGCGCCAGGCTGCCCGGAAGCAACCCAAGCGCCTAGAAAGGCGAGAGGGGGATTGGTCAGGCGGGGGGTGAGACGTAGGAGCTGCAATCTCGCTCCCTAGAGGTAGGAAAAGGTGAGAAAAGCGCGCAGCCTGAACTTCCTGTAATACACAAGACGCAACCCCTAGGTTTTCCTATCCTCGGGCAAAGACGTCTAGGATTGCAGACTAAAAATGCTTTTCATAAAAGCGTTGTGATCTCTTGCGTTGGCTCTTTGCTCTGCGGGGGAAGCGATCCTTGCATTCTGAACGCCTGAGCGAATGGAATTCGAGAGCGGAAATGGCCGGCGCCGATGGGCTCTCTTCACTTTTTCCTATCTCTAGGTCCTCGCTTGCTCGCGCACCTATTCTCGCGAGAAGGTGCTGAGATTCCCCCTGTCAGCTTCGAAGCCGCGACGGCGGTGCCCCGAGCAATGGGAGTGGGGAGGTGAGGAGAGAAACCAATAAAATAAAAATTAGTAACCCGCCCAGCCGACTTCTCCGCCGCGAGCCCTTCCTCTGCGTCTCCGTTCTCGGCGGTGGGCTGTGGGAGGAGGGGCATTTTGGCCGCTTTTCCTCCTTTCCCGGTGGGGGGGGGGGGGAGGAGAGAGAGATGGAGACCTGCTGTGGCCCCGCCCCTTTTGCTCTGCATATTCCCTCCCCCCCCGTCATTTCAAACTCTGGAATGTCCCTTTCCTTGGGGGGGGGGCTCATGACATTCCCTCCCCCATCCCTTTGGGATGGTCCTCAGTTCCTGCCACTCAAACGTTCTTCCCATTTCATTGCAGATTAGCTAACCCGGAATAATGGGTGTAATTGGCAAAAAGAAATCTCAACCCCCCCCCCCCAAGCCTTTCCTTCTCCTCCGCCGGCCCCCAATTACAGATGCACGTTAGGACTAACACGGTCGGGTGGGTGAAAGCCTGTGAATGTAAGGGCGTCGCCAGTCTGTTTTCAGCTGCCTGTGGGGTGGTATTAAAAGGGTCAGACTAGAACCTTGGGGGGTGTGGGGGGGTTGTGTGGGGTGGGAATCCTGGCTTCATTCCCCGCTATTTGGCTCTGAAGCTGGTTAGGGTGACCTTGAACTAGCCACCCACCTCAGTGTTGTTGTGAGGGTTGAAGTGAGTGGCGAAAGTGGAAGAGCACCGGAGCCATGAACCCCCAGGGGGATGGATGGGATACAGGTTTTAAAAATAAATAACCCCTTAGGAGATCAGCAGCTGAATGGCTGTGAGATGTATGAAACCTTCTGTCTAGGCCTCTCTCTGTTTCACTTAAGAGCAGTGTTTTCTCGTTCCTATCTCGTACCGCTGTATTTTCTCAACACCTGCTTTTGCTCTCCATTTTCCTATTTGTATCCTTGTCTGGATTCCGGTGTTGTTGGGCACATCATCTTGCCTCTAGTGCAACCTAAGTGATATCTGCAACATCCAAATGTGAGCCAACTTGGCTGTGAGGGAAGAAAATTCAGCCCTAGCATCGTAAAATGAAATGCCGTGCAAATTAAAATAATGCCTAAGCCAAAAGGTGGAGGGTTAAGATCTCTGAGAGCTTATACTTTAGCTACCATGTTACATTGGATCTATTTAGGCCAGTACTGTATTCTGATGCAGCATTGGCCAAGTAGATCCACTGGAATGCCCCACCCTTCCCAGCAGTGGATGAAGGCAACTCTCATTCCCTGTTGCTTTGTGCCAGTATCTGGTAACTGGAGACCTTCAGTTTCAGAAGTTGAAGGGTATAGCCACATATACAATGGGTGGACAATCTAAAACTAACAGCAGGAAGCAAACAACAGAGAATGCTGGATAGAACTTGGAAGAGGTGTACATCCAAAGATGGATGTAAGAGGCTGTGGAAGAATAATTTCCACTAGCAGTTGATTGTCTTCTCCACGAACATGTTCAATGCTCTTTTCTTTTTTAAGTACTAAGTTATCACATCTGGGTATTGAATTCACTGCATTAATCTGCTGTGTGCAGAAGCATGTTCCTTTCCCTGTCCTTGGCCTACTGGCAAATCAGTTTTATTGGGTGACCCTGTTCTAGTATCCTTTCCCCCTCAGCACTCATAATTTTATATTGTTTTGCACAAGTAATTTTCCTCTTCGCTTCAGATTCCCAGTTTGGTTTTTGAGCATTTTGGTTTGATGCTTTGTCTCCCCCCACAACCCCAAACCCTGACAAGAGATTCAGTAATCTCTGACGAGAGCTTCCGTAATCTTCTTCCAAAGGATACATGGCTTGCACAGCCTTATGCCAATTCCTGAAGATGGTTGCTCTGCTTTTAGAGCTGTCCAAACCCTAAGTGTATTTACTTAAATGGTTTCTGGGATATTGCCTTAGTGTTATAAGGATATTATGTGCTGCCTTGCTGTTTCTGCTGTTCTACAATGAGAGATACAGAGGCCCAGAAAATATGAGGGGGCTTTTCTTTTTTCTCCTCGCCCCTCATTATTTCTGATACCCTGAAAAATAATTGAAACAGATGCAAACAGAGAGTAGGTACTCATCAAGTATAACAAAAGGAAGAACCTGCATGACTTGAGAGTCAGCTTGTGTGTATTCCATGCCAGACTGAAAAACTTACTGTGTTCCTGTGCAAGGGATCCTGCTTCTTCAGAATCTTAGATGTCTTGTGAAGGTGGGCTTTAAGTTTTGTCTGCAATGCTGGTGAAATCTCATAAACCAGGTGGGTGGATGAAGATGATTTCCAGTAGTTATATTGTGGAATGGGACTTCGCTTTCCTATATAGCTCCTTGTCTTAACCTCTGCCTAAAAAACAAAAACTAGCAGATTATGCGAATAAATTGTGCTGATTCGAAAAATTTATACAGTTTATAGAATGCAGATACTTTTGGCAATGAATTATGATAACTTGTTGCAGAATTTTGGGACTTTCTTAGCACACTTAGTCAGCTCTTGGGGCTTCTGAATACCCAACATGCCCCTTCCTCTTAAAATACAAATATAATAGCTTCTATAGCTTATCCTGAGTCTTCACGATAGTGTGGGTTTTAAAGTTCCTTTCTTTTCTTATAGATGCCCCGCCACTGTTCTGCCACTGGCTGCTGCACCCGTGACACTCCTGAGACACGCAACCGAGGCATTTCCTTCCATCGGTGAGTGTTGATGCTATTCTGGACCCACCCAATTTCCCTTTCAAAATGGTGCCCATTTTGAATTGAGGGCTGGCTGGTACTAGGCTGCAGGAATATCACGTTGGGGATATTGTATTTCTTCTTATATTTCTGTCCCACCCTTCCTTGAGGAGCTCATAGCAGAAAATAAAGTGTGTGTGTGTAGCCATTGATCCAAAGTTAGAGCTGTCACAAGGCAGAGGAAAGGCTAAGAAAACCTTCCAGATTCCTGCTGTCACTTCTTTGACTAGTTGAAGATCTTTCCATTACAGTGGTACCTTGGTTCTCAAACTTAATCCGTTCCGGAAGTACGTTCCAAAACCAAAGCGTTCCAAATCCAAGGCATGCTTTCCCATAGAAAGTAATGCAAAACAGATTAATCTGTTCCAGATTTTTAAAAATAACCCCTAAAACAGCAATTTTACTATCTAACAAGACCATTGATCCATAAAATAAAAGCAATAATCAATGTACTGTACTATAAAATAAATAAGACAGTATTGTAGATGATAAAAATTAAAATTAGGTTTTTTTCTTACCTGCACTGATGATAGTCATTTTTTGGATGGGGGGCTTTTATCCACTTCCGCAGTCACACAGTCAATCAGTAGCTGAACTGGGTTCCACACAGTAACAAAAACAAATTAACTGAAAAAGCCTAAAAAACAAAAATACAAAATAAATAGCAAAAACAAAAGCTCCAAACTTTATCCATTCCGAAGGCTGTTTGACTTCTGAAATGTTCGAAAACCAAGGCACAACTTCTGATTGGTGCAGGTGCCCCAGAAACAATAGCCGACAGCCGCCCCAGACTTTCAGCTTCCGAAAAATATTCAAAACTCGGAACACTTGCTTCAGGGTTTCCGGCGTTTGAGTACCAAGGTGTTTGAGAACCAAGGTACCACTGTATTTCCCTGTTATCATTTCTGGAGTTCACAGTGCCTTTTTACGGTACCTTAAGCAGATTTCACACAAACAGAAGCTGTAATAGGCATACTTCTTTTTTAAAGTAACAATCATGTCATGCCCTCTCTCTCACCAAAAAAGGCGTCCAAGATGGGGATTTCTTGGCATGAAATGTGAACGGGAAGGGCAAGTTGCAGGTTGGCTTCACCAAAAACTATGGAATATTTTACTTAGCCACATTTACTTTTATTTTGCACTGCAGTGATACTGTTGTCTGAACAGCCATAATCTCTGGAAATAGTAATGTATATATCCTTGTAGTGTCTCCTAGTGTTAAAGGCCTAGAATGATGCTATAGTTCTTTTTCCAGCCTGGGAAAGAGCCTTATGTTAGCTAAGTATCTGGAGCCCCAAGGGATCAGTCAGACTCAGTTTGACACTAAGCTACTCACCCAGAGCAATTGTTATTCCATGCAATCAAATCATACTTTTGCTCTATGATGCACATGACAGGGAAGCTCCTGGGATGACATTTTCAGACAAATGTCCTTGTTCCTGGGAAGAAGGCCTCCATTGTTTCGCTGCACTGTGCTGCTCATCCTTTCCTGGCTAACTCTGACTCACCTTCTGTGTCTGCTCCTAGACTTCCAAAGGACAACCCCCGGCGAGCGATGTGGTTGGAGAATTGTCGGAGGAAGGACATGAGCGGCCAGGGTCTTTGGGACCCTGCCTCCAAGTATGTTTACTTTTGCTCCAAGCACTTTGAGAAGAGTTGCTTCGAACTGGTGGGCACCAGGTAGGTCACTGGAATATGAAAGGTCATGAACAGCTAAGCAGAATTAAAACAGGTGGATATGGTCACAATTGGACAATGTCTTAGATTATACCTTTGCCATTGGCAAAGGTGCTGCTTGCAGAGGGGGTGGAGAAGGGAGCTAGAAATGACTTAAAGGCCGGCGGGTTGGGGGGAACAATTGTTGAAGGCCAGAAAGCTGTCATGGAAGACCCGCTCTGTGGTTTATTCAGGGTGATCAGCTTTCAATTTAAATACTTTTTTTGTAGGTGAGGGCAGAATCCAATGTGTGCAGATGCTGAAAAGATAAACCTAGACATACCCAAGTCACCAAAACCTGTTAGATCAGTTTGATAAAGTAATGAAGGTGTGTGAGGATCTTAAGTAGTATGTATTGGGAAAAGCCTCTTCCTGAGTCCTTAAGTATCATTGAGAGCAAATAGTAGTGGGCAATAATGGTCCGACTCATTATAAAGCAATTTTATATCTTCTTAGGAGAATAAGCAAGTGGGAGTGCTGTATTGTGGATGTCACGCTGGATTATCTCCATTGAGATTTGTGGGGAGAAATCTGAATTTAAGCAGCATGTGTTACAAAGTTCATTCTGTTTATTTGGGACTCTGCACATGCATTTGCACGTGCAGAGATCTAGAGGGAAAACATTGCAATGCAGAAATATAACTGGCTAACTGCAAGTGCAGCTAGCACCTCCCAGAAAGCAGCAGCTCCCCAAAAAGAGATGTCTTGCTGCAAGGTCTATAGTTCAGATGACCTTCCATAGAAGGATGCTTGCCTGTCTGAAGCCAGAGATGGCTTATGAATGTTGATGCTCCTTTTTGCAGTGGCTACCATCGGCTCAAAGAGGGTGCTGTTCCTACAATATTTGAACTTCACGCCAAACTGCGCCAAAAATCAAAGCTAGGCAACTCGAAACTCGCGAAACGTCAGCAGAAGCAGAGGTGAGCACTGCCCTTCTGGCTTCTCTTGCCATGCTCTGTGGAAGGTCTTCCCTCCCTTCCTGTACCATCCTATGAATGTTAATTATGTTCAGTGGGGCTTGCTTCTTCGGAAGTGTGCACACAGGAGTGCTGTCTTACTGCAGGGGTAGGGAAGCTGCTGCCCTCTGGTTGAAGTTGGACCACAGTTATTGCTCCATGCTGGCATGCTTGGGTTATTTCGGGAAGCATCTGGAACAAGCATATGTCCAATTTTGTCGACCTCTTCTTGTCACTACACCTGTGATAAAAGTGTGGCAGATCTTCCCCACTCGGTTCCTGTCTGACCAGGGTTCTGTTCCTTGCCTACAGCTGCAGCCCTTGCCTGGAGGAGGAGTCGAGTCCTTTGTGCATGGACATCTCCTGCTTCCCTGCACAAGAGCTGCCAAGCCCTGGAGCTGCTCCCACCAGCGGCGAGCCTCGAAGCCAGCCTGACCTCCCAGGGCCGGCGTCAGAGAGCCTGGCCACCCTGTCAGACATTCCCCTGGAACAGTCACCCGCTGCTACTGGCCAGGAAGAAGCTTCTCCTTCCCCGGCCCTCCCGGAGCCAGTGGGGGATTCATCCCACCCCGTTTCCCTCTCTCTCTACATGTTGCGCCTGCCTCCCCCAGCTGGGGCTTACATCCAGAGCGAGCACAGCTACCAGGTAGGCAGTGCCTTGCTGTGGAAGCGGCGAGCGGAGGCAGCCCTCGATGCTCTGGGGAAGGCGCAGCGGCAGCTCCAGGCCTGCCGGCGCAGAGAACAGCGACTCCGCCTTCGGATCTGCGAGCTTCAGCGCGAGCGGCGGCCGCACAGCACCGAGGCACATCGACGGCTCAAGGAGCACCTGCAGGTCTTTGAACTGCAGCTCCTCAATGACCTTGAGTAACTTTGGGGCAGGCCAAAACTGACCTTTCCCTGTTTGGTGCACTCTCAGCTACAGGCTGTGTGATGGTCCCTGCGGCTAAGCTGTGCGCCAGAACTCGGGGTCCTCCAGTCTAGCTGGCCGCCTGGCACTTGCCGCCTTCCCTATCACCACTCGCATATAATCTGTACCTGTAAATAAATACTGTTTTGTATGATGGATGCTTCCTACTCGTCTGAAAGACACGTTTTACAGCAGATTTGCAACAGCTGTCAACCTGCGGCCTTCAGCATGGTGTTGCCTGAGGCGTAGGAAGGATCATACACTTTCTAGCAAGTTTTGGCTCAGCCTTGCTCACGAGGAGATTGAATTAGGGGGTGTATGGGATAAAGGGTTGCCCTGTTTTCTGATGGATTATAGGTTTACAAGGATCTTAAGACCTTGTGGGCCAAGGCATCCTCATCCCACTGAGGCTCACCCATAAAATATATACGGTGGAGTGATGTGCATCAGCAGAATAAGATCAAACTCGCCATGCTGGAGATGGCACTATCTTCTGAGGAACAGTTCAGGAAAACCACTCAGATGGTTTTAAGTAAGTAAGCCAAAAGCTTGAGTGAAGTCTGGGCTGCTAGACTTGCTGCGAAGCAAAACCTGTCCGCCTATCAGCTGAGTTAGGCCTGGTGTATGTAAGAAAAGGACAGAAGCGCTAAGACAGGAACAATAAGTAGCATTTGTTGGGTGTTTCTCATGTGCACTCATAAACACAACCATCTGTGCTCTTCAAATAGCCTTTTGCAAAAATGTTTTATTCAAAATGCTGGAGGGTCATGGGTGAATATGAGTCTCATTACTGGTAATTGAAACCTGCTCTGGGAGCCTTTTCAGCTCAAAGGGGGGGGGGGGGTGAAAACAGTTTAAAAATGCACATCAGTGGCGGCATGCAGAAGGCTGCTTACCTGTAAGGATCTCTTGTTGGACTGGGGCAACTGTCTTCAGCTTGAACCAAAATGATTTCTATAGTTTGCAACGGTTGCAGGTTATTTCACTTTGTGCTGGCACCCGTCAAGGACTCAGCTGCCTAAACAGAACCACTTACATGCCTGTCATGACTATCACAACCCGTAAGGGTGGGTGGAACAAGAATGTGGCTCCTCAGAAATATTCCTGGCCTCTCTCCTGAATGTTCAGCTGTTTTTTAAAATAAAAAACCTAAGTCTCTAGTCCTTTTTCCTGGAAAGACCCAGACAGACTTTTGTTCAGTTGCTCTCTAAAAATAAAATTGCTGTTGCCTTCTATTGTTTTCTGGCTAATGAATGAAAAGGCACCGGAATAACTGATGAGCTCTAAGCCCTTATTTAATTTTTTTGTACTTTTTATTTGTATTTAACACTATGAAACAAAATAAATATACTGGGCTACTCCAACTGATATTCTGGTTGTCCTGAATAAAATGTCTGGCTACAGAATAGCTGCAATGATCTACGATAAAATGTGGAGAACTCAGCCAGTGGTAGAGAATTACATGCCCATTTCTTCCAGGTTAAGGGGTCCCACAGAGATGCCTTGTCTGAGAACCTCCAAAATCCTGTTGCTGGGTTTATTTTCTAATCCAGGGATGGGGAACCCGTGCTACTCCAGCTATTATCAACATAGCCAGTGGTCAAACACCCTTCCGTGCACAGTTCATGAGGCAGAAAGAGTTTCAAACTTTAAACACTTCCTGAAGACCCATCTATTTAACCTGGCATTCCCAGGCTCATCAGATTCACCATGTTCTATTCACTGGGCAACAATTTTTTACTTTTTGAATGTTGTCTAGATTTCTACAACTGATTTAGGGTATTTTTGCACTGCTGAATCAGGAAATGGCATCTGTTTCTCTCCATCAGGTCAGGTTTTTTGTGCTATGTTGATTTGAAAAAAATCAGATCTTGTGACAAAATCGATTACATTTTTGTGGCATTATCAGCTGATTTTTGTCAACATATATAATCCTAAATATGTTTTTAAGAGAAAAAAATGTTTTTCCAACAACATATATTGATTACCTGATAGAAACATCAATTACTGTAAACTGAATGGTGGGCAGTGATAAAGGTAAGTACATGTAAATTGCATGTTGCTTCACCATTTTTCAAACTTCAGGGCTTGAACTTCCGTTTCTTGGAACTCCTGGAATGCTCAGCGACAGGGAGGTCTCTCTTCAGAGTCCAACAGTAGTCAGCCATCATGACTGCGTCCCAGCGACCCTGATACCTGGTCTCCATCTCTTTCATGTCCTGATGGAATCTCTCTCCCTGCTCGTCACTCATTGAACCCAGGTTCTCAGGAAACCAGTCCATATGTGAAAATAGGTAGTACATCCTGACACTCATGTTGCAGCACAGGTTTCTGAAAGCAGTCAGCATGTTGTTGCCAAGTTCTGCGTAGTTTCTGGCTTTATTGTTGCCAATAAAGTTCTTCACTACCAGAACAAATGCCTTCCACGCTTCCAGTTCCACTTTGTTCAGCTTTCAACTTCTCCATGGTCAATCCTGGAAAAGCCTGGCACAAGTAAGTGAAGCAGTCACCATCCTTGTCCAGAGCCTTGGTGAACTGCTTGATTAAGCCGAGCTTGATGTGCAGTGGTGGGAAGAGTATTCTGTCTCTGTCCACCAGAGGGCCGTTGCTTTTCTGCAAGGCACCAATTCCTCCTGCACAGGCCAGTCCTCCTTCGTGTAATGCTGAGCACCAATTTATGGAAGATTTTGAGGTTTTATGACTTCAAACTGATCCCTTTTTGACATAATCACCCAGAACTATCGGATCTGAATACTTCTTGTCATTAAAATAATCATTTCCAATCAAAACAATTATTCAACATGGCATTTTAACCCCACCAACTTCTTCTAAAATGCTCCACACAAGCGTACATGTGAACAAAAACGTAAAAAAATGACATGTGGCCATAGCTCAAAAACTTGACCTGATTGAGCAAAGCCAATGTGATTTTTGGATTCAGCACAACAGATTCGTCCTAAATCAGCTGAAAAAAAATGCAGAAACAAATTTGTTGTTGATCAGTGATTTAACTGAATGCTTTATTGATAGCTTTTCTGTTTTTACTCATGTATTTCTTTGTGTTTTTGGTTTTAAATGTTGTACATACATTTTTATTTTTCTTACCTTACTATGCTTTATGTAAACCACTTAGGTATTGTGTATACCTAGTTTGGCATATAAATCTTATTGATGATGATAGTAGCAGCCACATGTTCCCTATTCCTGCTTTAAACAGTGCTATATAAAGCTGTTACATAGCCTAATTCTACAGTAAAGCACAATATACAGTTCTAAAGATACACGGGATAAAATATGAATAGGAAATATACAGGAATCCTTCCTTTCTGTATTCAGCAATACTATGCACCTTGAGAAAATGAGTACTCTGAAGATGTCCTGGTGCCGAAATACCATCAAGAGACAATGAATGAAGTGAACCTGCTCCTCATCCCTTCAACCTCAACTGCACCTTAGCAATGAGATGCAGGGATAACCTGACTAATCACCATAGGCAACATGACCAGTCACCAGAGACTGGCTTTGTGACCTCATCTATCCGTTGTGACCTCACATTCATAGGCTGTGACTGCCTGGGAAATCCCACCCCCAGTTTACTTATAACTGCAGAAAAGACTTGTATCTGTTAGCTCCCAGCTCTACTGTACTTTGGGTTACCTGCTAAACTTACGTTTTAGCAAACTGGCATGCGCTGTGTCGTGGTCCTATAACAGAAGCGCATGTCTACAACAGGCACCAAAGCTAAACAAGCTACAATCATCAAAGCGAAACACGTAATTCGTATGGATGCCAATGGCAGAATTAAACCCAATCTTAAATACCACGGAAATCAATGGAAATTTAAAGTGGTCAACTTTAGCTGACTCATACCCATTAAGTCTAAAAAGCTGAGCTCACTGTTAGTGTGTAGACTTATGGGCCAAGCTACACATGACAAGATGTCACTTGAAGATATATAAATCTCCCGCTCCCCCCATTTTTTTATAAACGGGCTGCTGGGTGGTCTAGTTGAGCCTGTGGTGCACAAGGAAGTGGGATTTAACTTGTTCCACCCCCAATACTATAGCCCTGTTGAAAATCACCTCTCCCCGCCTCCCAAAGCTATTCCATTGGGATGGGAGCTTCCCTCTCTTTCCAAAAGGCAGTTGGCATTTTTGTTGAGACCATGGCGTGAGAGGAAAAGGCTACCCCATCTACGCCTCCCCACCCCCTTGTGCTGCTATACTGAACAAGAGACTCAATGCCTACAGTGAACAGGAATGGGGTCACACGAGGGCAGCATAAGCACAGGAAAGGAGCCTGTAATTGGAGAAGGACGAGGGTGGGATTTCTTTAAGGGAGGAGAACTGGGATTCCCAGCATGCAGCAATTGGAAAGCTTTATCCTTCGAATCCCAAGCTATTGAGAAGAGTGGCGGAAAATGACAGACCAAAGGGGGGATGCACCAAAGAAACAGGTACGGACCCCTAAAGCTTTTGCCAGGATCCCTGCTCTATTCATAAGTTAATTAAATTTCTAACACACTTTACCAGGGCGCTAAGAAAATAATAGCCCCGGCTCCCAGTATTCAGATACCTTCCTGTCTCATTTCTTTGGCAGAGTGGATCACAGTCTTACCAAATTGAACATCAACAAACAGAAGAACATCAAGAAAATGAATGTGCATATGTGTGTGTGGTGGGGGGGGGGGATAGATCTCAAAAAATGTATAAGACCCCTGCTCCTATTACTTTTAACAGTAGTTTAATCGGCTGGCATTAACAGCTGACAAACCCCCAGGCCATGAAAAGATTCCCTTATTGATCTCTGCAGATGGAGCTCCTGTTAAAGTTACTCAAGGGTTATTTCCTCTTAAGCAGCTGGCTATCTAATGTATGCTTGTTTTCCTATAGAGCCAGAACAGCTCGTTTTTTGAGAAAGGTTTCTAACCTTTTTTTAGCTATAAACTTTGAAGGAAGCAACAGTGTTCAAAGTCTGGGCGGTACAAGCAAGCTATGACGACACTTTCAACTTTGGGAGGGGGGCAGAATTGAGTTTTACCTTCCCCGGAACTTTCACTTTCATTTGCTGTGCCATGCCAAAGAGGACAACCGCAGCAAGGAAGGAGCGGTGAGTTTTTCCCCAAACTCTGAACCTTCCCTCAAATTAAATGTTGAGCCTGGGCTGTTGACTTGAAAGGGTCCTTGCTTCTTGTTCTGTAAATACATGTCTCTTTTGTCCTCCCGTCGTCGCTGATCAAACAGGTTTGGCTGGGTTTCAGAATAATAAACAAACCTGAGCTAGGGCTACGGAAGCAGGGTGATATACTGTTTATAATATGCGATATATATACCTGTGTCAGATGGAAGTGGGATGGGCATCCACAGCCCAACTTCCGTACTAGAAAATTAATTTGTTGTGCTTCCCTGGGAGAAAAAATACCATTGAATTCAATATAATTTACTCCTGAATACGGACAGACATAGTTGCTGCAAAGTTCTTTTCTTGCTTTTGCTGTAATTATCACAGCTTCCCCTCTTAAGTTTTTGTCAAACAGACTTTGGAACTTGACCTGAATATACCCAATATGCACGCATAATGGAGTACTCTGTGGTATATTTGATACTCACAGAGCATGAAAAGGCAGGACCTGACTTCTACAGAGCTGTGTGGAGATAGAGCATATTTGTTTTGTAACAAAAGGAAAACTGAGCAGAATGGGGCCAATCTATTTTTATTATATGACTCCTACCTATTTAGCATTCACTTTGGGGTGAAGTTGGGCTCGCCTTTCTTTAGAGGGTGGTAACTGATATTTGCAACCACTGGTTTCCCTTGAAATTATGCTTTTTTCCAGAAACTTGTCCCTCTTACTATATTGTTGGATGAGCATTTTAGGAATGTGGTATTGTTTGTTGTTTCATTCTTTTCAATGGCTTTTTATTTCCCCCGTTTGCATTTTGTCATTAAGTTGCTTATAAATAATAACAGTAATAATAATAATAATAATAGTAATAGTAATAGTAATAATAATAAATAAATGGGTTGAGGAGACTCCTTTTATGAAACTGAAATTATTGTGTAAAATTATTGTGCATCCTTCAGCTCACAGCTCATGACACTTTGCAGAAACTGGTCAGTCCCGTCTTTGCTTCTTCAATCCAGTCAGAAGAGAATTGACTCCCCTTCCTTCTCCTAGAGACCATTTTTCCTCCTTCCGTAAACCTTTGACTGGGAGGGGCCAAGATGTCCAACAGTGTCTGCTGCAAATTGGTGGACTACTTGGACGAGCTCACAGAGGAGGAATTCAAGAGATTTAAGATGCACCTCGAAGACTACCCACTGGAGCAAGGCTACAAGCCGATCCGGCACTGTAAGACCGAGAAGGCCGACCTCACGGAAATAGCACGGCTCATGGTCAGGGCCTACGAGGAGGCGAAAGCATTGCAGATGACAGTCAACATCCTTGACCGAATAAATAGAAAGGATCTGTCGGCAAAAGTCAAACGAGAGATGCCAGCGTGTAAGTAAACAAAGGAGCCCCACCATTCCAGGCTTCGTAGGTCTCTTGTCCAATTTGCTATGAATTCTGCGCTTCATCCGTGTATCAAACATGCTTGAGAAATGCCCATAGACTTTGCCCACAGAATCCTGGGAACTGCAGTTCAACCACCACAGAGCTATGAACTAGGGCTCCCATAATTCTTTGGGCGGAATCCATGTGCTTTAAATGTATGGTGTGGTTGTGAGCACCAAACAGTCTTCGCTCGTCTGCTGTGTGCCTGGGTGGGCAACAATGGATGGCCATCTGTCATGGATGCTTTAGCTGAGATTCCTGCATTGTAGGAAGGTAGGACTAGATGACCCTGTGGGTCCCTCCCAACTCTATTTATCTGTAGTTCTAAGATGAAAACCCGTCTCTCCAATACAGCAGTGTACGGCCAGCAACAGTCCTTGAAGGGCCTCATACTTGCAGTGGAGCCCTTGTCCTCCACGCCTGGTGAGCTCACCACTGTCCCTGATACCTGGAACTCATGCTTTGTTCCCTTGCCTCCCTGGCAGCAGAGATTCTCCCTTCCTTGCCCATGGCGACATCACTGGGACTGCCACTGCCTCAGTGCAGCTGACTAGGGCTTAGTGAGTAGCAGTGGCTGCCATGGTCCAACCTCCTGTGTTTCAAAAGGCGGCCACATGCCGTTCCCTGCTCCATATTGTAAGATGGCGCCTCGCAGTTGCAGGAAGCTGTACAGTGGTACCTTGGGTTACAGATGCCGCTAACCCAGAAATAGTACCTCGGGTTAAGAACTTTGCTTCAGGATGAGAGCAGAAATCGCGCGGTGGCAGCAGGAGGCCCCATTAGATAAAGTGGTACCTCAGGTTAAGAACAGTTTCAGGTTAAGAATGGACCTCCAGAATAAATTAAGTTCTTAACCCGAGGTACCACTGTACTAGCCTTGTGAAAAAGTCCAAGCACATATGGAGGCTTAGCCAATGGGCAGCTACATACCACCATATTTGTTATGTGCTTTTGGGGGGCTGTGGGCCCTGGCAGATCCAAGACTATGCCAGCTGTGACACTGGGCCTCCAATAGTTTCTTATTGTGATATTTCTACGTGACTGCGGCCCTCCGATGATGGGTGCAACTCTGCCCACAGAACAGCCTCAGGCTTTATACTGCACATTTCTATTCCATGAGCCCCATATCGATGATGCAAAGTCTGGACGAGCCCTAACTATTGCAATACTATGCAGACCCTGATCCTATTTGCAGCAGTTTATTGATGGGACTTCCACAGACAGACACTGTTCTTGTACATGCAATATAAGGGGAGCAAAAGGGGGATGGGAAATCTTCTTTCTTTTATTTACTTATTCTTAACAAGAGCGTTCTTTTTTTAAAACAACAACAGTTTTTCTGCAGCCTACGAAAGCAGCGGCCTCGACCAGGGAAGAAAAAAGAAAACAGGAAGAAAGGTTGCTGTCCAGTATCACTGACAAGTTTTGCGGGACTCAAAAGAAAGGTTAGTTTACGGGGACAAATAGAAGAAGACGCCTTCTGGAATGGTAATTTTGAAGATAATGTGCAATTTTAAGTCATACTTACCATATTATAATTATCAAGGCCTTTTTCTTCTTAACAGCAATGATATAGTTATGAATATGAGTTTGTAATTATCATAATAATAACATCATAAACATATACCTGTAATATTTCAAGGAAGGCTTTCCTGGGTTCAACCTGAAACTATGCCCAAATCTACAAAGTTGTTTTTTTGTTTTTTGTTTTAAAGAACTTATCCTAGGAAGGAAAATAGTACATGTTTTTTTCTGGTTAGCAAGGTAAAGGTAAAGGGACCCCTGACCATTAGGTCCAGTCATGACCGACTCTGGGGTTGCGGCGCTCATCTCGCTTTATTGGCTGAGGGAGCCGGCGTACAGCTTCCAGGTTATGTGGCCAGCATGACTAAGCCGCTTCTGGTTAACCAGAGCAGCACACGGAAACGCCGTTTACCTTCCCACCGGAGTGGTACCTATTTATCTACTTGCACTTTGACATGCTTTCGAACTGCTAGGTTGGCAGGAGCAGGACCAAGCAAGAGGAGCTCACCCCATCGCGGGGATTCAAACCGCTGACCTTCTGATTGGCAAGTCCTAGGCTCTGTGGTTTAACCCACAGTGCCACCCGCGTCCCTCTGGTTAGCAAAGGTACCATTAAATAACATTCACTGTTCCTAAAACGTCGTTCTTCACCTTGAGATGTCTGTGCTCTGGAAACTGTTACCACTAAAGCAGGAGAACAGGTATGGGGAACAGTTGGCCCTATGGGTATTGCTGAACTACAACTGCCATCAGCCTCAGGAAGCATGGCCAATGACCAGGGATGATGGCAGTTGTAGTTCAGGAACATCTGGAGGGCCAAAGGTTTTCAACCCCTAAAGTAGAAAGTCATTTCTTCAGCTGGTAAGGTTGTTTGCAAACTATTCTCCATCTCTGTTTTTAGTGGAAGTCACACTGGATCCCAAGACAGCCTTCCCTACCCTCATCCTTTCTGAAGACCGGAAAAGTGTGTACCTGGGCAGACAGGCCCAGGTTCTTCCTGACAACCCTGAGCGCTTCAATTTTTCGCCATGTGTCCTCGGAGCAGAAGGCATCACCTCTGGGACTATGGAATGGGTGGTAGAGGTGGGCAAGGCCAAAGCATGGGCCATCGGGGCAGTCCGGGAATCCATAGGGAGAAAATGGTACCAATGCATCAGAGTTACTGAGGGGTTTTGGGCACTGCAGCTGATTGGGGGAGAATACATGGCCTCTACCTCTCCTTCCACTGTCCTTCAACTGTGGAAATCCCCACGACGGATCAAGATACTCCTGGAGTACGATTTTGAAATCCTCTCCTTTTATGACGCCGACTCCATGGAACTTATCTATACTTTCAACTATCCTTTCTCTGAGAGGATGTTTCCCTTTTTCCAGGTCTGGGATACTGAGATCCCCCTGAAAATCTCATAAGGGCACATTTTTAAGATGACTTAGGCTGCAATCCTGCACTAGGGCTGTGTACACATTCCTGTTTGCTCCACTACCAGTGTGCTTCCATTGCTGGCTTGGGAGCAGTGTACACAACATTACAGTCCATATGTGGTTTCTTAGGAAACAATCAGATTTTGATGCGTTTTCCGCCAAACCTGCCTGGACTCAAATTGAGGAACCAGGACAACCTAGTAATGTGTACACAGCCTTAGACGTGGCAAGAAACAGTGAATCCACCCACCAATTATGAAATTGAGCCAGTAATTTAAGGAGAGATGAGTTGGTGAAATGGCCCCTCACCTGGTTCCTGGTACCGACCAAAGAGGAATGGTTATGTAAATTATGTGAATATTTGGAACTGGCCACATGGACGGATATATTAAGACTAAAGTCAATGAATACAATCAAGAAGGAATGGAAGTGCTTGAATGATTATTTTGAAAGACAAGGTTCTAATGTAAAAATTTGGCTGTGTCTAGAATGACCTCATGAATGGAAAAGGGGAAGCATACATATATACAAATCTATATATTAAGATGAAAATAATACTGAAATACAGATAAAATATGAAATGTGAAAGAAAGTGTTGTGAGAGTGATGGAAGTCTTATTACTATTATTATTTTGTAAAATAGTGTTTATTGTATTGAAATATACTTTTCTTTGTTCTTTTACTGTCTTCTTTGCTTCCCCCCCCTTTTCTCTTTATTTTTTTCTTTCTCTTTATATTATTCTTTATGTGTGGCTTGGTATTAATGTATTTACTTTGCAATAATTTTTTTTATCAAAAAAAGAAAAGAAATGGCCCCTCACACAAATTTGTTTCTTTGGCGTGTTTACTTGAGATTAAGTCCTATTGAGCTTGGTGGGTCTCCTAAGTTTCTGATGAGAAATGAATATGCTTACATTGTTCATTCCTCCACCCCAAAGAATGGCATGGGTTGCCTTTTAAACCTCTGTATCTGCTGTGAAATAAAAAAAACATTGAGGGGGTTTGCAAGACATTCTACTATGAAACGAGAAGAATCCAAATGTGTAAAATGTTCTTGTTGTTTTTATATTTCAGGTTTAAAAATAGGGTTATGTGGAACAGAACACTGTGATTTTATATTTTTCACATGTCTGATTCAATCTGTCTTTTCTTTGGAGTGATATTTAACATTGCATCTATCGAAGAAAAGGACAGTGCTTAGAGGCACAGTCGGCCCACTCAGTAAAGGTGTGTGGTTTTCTGTACATATTCATTTGCAGCCCACTACAACGGTGGTCTCCGGTGATTGGCAAAGGAGGCAGCCATTTTTAGTTTCTCAAAATTCAAAAAACCACCTCAGAAAGCGGTTTTGTGTGAAAAACAAATGGCAGCTGCTGCGATTCTCTTCCTCTCAAAATAACGTCACCTCAGCTAACAATACAGCAAACAAAGAAACTATATTTTAGTGTCAGGATGGGTGACATGACTGTGAAGTGGTCCTTGTCAGTGTTGGTGCAGCACCCTTACTTGGGAGTAAGTCCCATTCAACTCGGTGAGATTTGCCTCTGACAATTTGCTGTATTTCTCTCATATATTCCTCACCCCAGTGTATTGTACTTGCAAAAGAGGGTAGCTTATGGGTATATTCGCTCCACCACTCTTTAGCACACACTGGAGATTCTAATGCACCTTTGCACTTCCAATATTGGCTTGTGGTTTCAGTACTCTCAAATGCCTACTTCAGCAACACCTCATATCTCAAGGGAGAAAAAGCAGCTGCTTTGTTGCTAACAATATGTGTGAATGGACTGAGTCCATTCACTACAGTTATTTTGGATTTGTTAATATCCAAAATATTCTATAGGTATCAAGCTTCTAGTTCAGCATAAGGCTACCATCTCTATTCCCAGCCTATCTCCCTTTCCCTTTGTGGCTTCTTACTGTAGGGATGCTCCACCACGTTTCGGACCCTCTTCCTCTGTTTTTTTTTTTTTAAATCTTAAATTCAACCATCTCCTTAAGCCAGCATCTGTTCACCATGATTTTCCATGACTGTCTTCTTGACTTTAATATATATAAATGGCCACATTTGAGAGGGCGGGCAGGGGGAACTAGAAAACCTTTTGGCAACACAGCAGAGGACTTGGAGTAAGCAGTCTAGAATCTTGACTCAATAGGGGAAATGGCTTGTGTCTAGGTAGGTAGATTGTCAAGGTAATAATGGAATGCCTCCTTTGTGACATTCCTTGTTGATGACTTAAAAGTATGGAATCGAGAGTTAGGATAGGTAGCAAGAGCCTGTGAGAGAGATGGCAAAGAGGAGATATAGATAAGATACCTTGGGGCGTATTTATTGTTCGCATTCCCCTTTAGCTTACCTAGTCCATAAAATCTGTATGTCTCAATGCTTCTTCAGTGTATCTGAAGAAGTGTGCATGCACACGAAAGCTCATACCAAGAACTAACTTAGTTAGTCTTTAAGGTGCTACTGGAAGGAATTTTTTTTGTTTTGACTATGGCAGACCAACACGGCTACCTATCTGTAACTGGAACTATGGAAGGCACCACATTGAGCCGCATGAAATGGAAGTCCATCAACCCAGTGTATCTGAAGAAGTGTGCATGCACACGAAAACTCATACCAAGAACTAACTTAGTTGGTCTTTAAGGTGCTACTGGAAGGAATATTTTGGTTTAGTCCATAAAATGTTACACACAAACAGCACCAACCTCAATGTGTTTCCCCTGCAAATTTGGATTAACCTGATAATCCTCTAAATGGGGCAAAATCAAACTCCAAACCACTCCTCTTGGGGTTGCAAGTGAATTGTTTTGAGGTGGGAGGATCATTCATCACTTTTAGCGACTCGTTTTCATGCCCATTACTTCCTCAATGCTTTTGTTTCTTTTTGGGCAGTTTTAAATGTTCATCTTGTATCAAAACAATGTTTCCTCCTAGAATCAGTTTCTATACAAGTCCATTGTGTGGACTAATTAAGTGATTAAGCAAATTGCATGTCTCCATCTGCTCTGCCACCTTACTGGATGTTTAAAATTCACAAATGGATCAATGCCTTTCCGAAATGATATTTTTCCCTATTGCTTTAGCCAGGGCTCCTTTGACTTCCTTGTTCCTTAGGCTGTAGATTATAGGGTTGAGCATCGGAGTAACGACTGCATAGAAGAAAGCCAGCATCTTGTCCTGGTTGGGTGAAGTGTTGGATCTGGGGCTCATGTAAGCAAACATTGCTGTGCCATAGCAGAGGGCGACTACGGTGAGGTGCGAGGTACATGTGGAGAAGGCTCTCTGACGACCTCCTGAAGACTGGATACGTAGGATAGCACGGATTATATAGACGTAGGAAAGTGTGACCACGATACAGGGGATCACCAGCACAATGGACCCTGTCACCAGAAACAGAATCTCATTGATGGAAGTGTCTGAACAAGCAATCTTGATAACAGCCAGGACTTCACAGGCAAAGTGATTGATGATGTTGGAGTTGCAGAAGTGAAGGCGTACAGTGAACACCGTATGCAGGAGAGCATTGAGAAATCCAGCTGTCCAAGATGCTAGCACCAACTGCGTACACACTGTCCTGCTCATGATGACCTTGTAATGCAATGGATGACAGACAGCCACATATCGGTCATAAGCCATGGCTGCCAAGAGGATAAATTCAATGCTTCCGAAGGCGAATGAGAGATAGAGCTGAGCCATGCACCTGTTGTAGGAGATGGTCTTGTAGCTGGTCAGGAAATGGATCAACAACTGAGGCACCACACTTGTTGTGTAGCAGATGTCCAGGAAGGACAGATAGCTCAGGAAGAAGTACATGGGTGTGCTGAGCCGTGGGTCTATGTGGATGGCCACAATGATGAGTGTGTTACCTGTCAGGGTGATGAGGTACATGAAGAGGACTGCTGCAAAGAGGTAAAGGTTGGTGTCTTGATCTTTGGAAAATCCCAGAAACACAAACTCCAGGGCAATTGTTTGATTGTATTGGTCCATCACACACACAATGCTTGAGCTAAGAGAATGAAATCAGGATTGAAATGGGAAGTTTTGGAACAGGGATGGTTTTATACCTAAGATACGGAACTTGTCACCCTCCAGATGTTGTGGGACTCCTGTTCCCATCAGCCACAGCCAGCAAGGTCAGTGGTCAGGGATAGTGGGAGTTGTAATCCAATAACATCTAGAACAGGGGTCAGCAACCTTTTCCAGCCATGGGCTGGTCCACCATCCCTCAGACCATGTGGGGGGATGGACTATATTTTGAAAAAAAGAAGAAGAACGAATTCCTATGCCCCACAAATAACCCAGAGATGCATTTTAAATAAAAGCACACATTCTACTGTAAAAACACACAGATCCCGGACCATCTGCGGGCCGGATTGAGAAGGCGATTGGGCCATACCTGGCCCATGGGCCTTAGGTTGCCTACCCCGATCTAGAAGTTTTGGGTTCCCCACCCCTGCTTAATACCTTGCAACTCACAATGAATACAGGGATGATTTATTAAGTACAGTAGGGACAGTTTGGGGGGTGGGATATCCAGTGAACTAACACCTAGAGTTACAAAAATAGAAATCCAACCAAAGATAATTTTGGATCACAATGCAATTAAGTGTGAAATAAAAGAATTAGAGGAAAAGACTTTTCGATGGACATTAAATGAAAATTTGTTAGAAGATGAAAAAATAAATGAGAAGGCTCAGAGGATGCTAACAGAGTATTTTGTAAATAATTGTAATAAAGAAACCCAAATGAATGTTGTTTGGGGCGCTAGTAAAACTGTTATGCAAGGTTTCTTTATACAACAAAACAGCATCAGAAAAAAAGTTTAGAGAGAAAGGGAAAAAAGAGATTTTAAATCAGATTATGGAAAATGAAAAAAAGCTAATAAAAAATCCGAAAGATGGAAAAATTAATCAGAACATTAAGATACTACAAAGCCAATTTGCAATTATAATTAATCAAGAAGTGGAATGGAATATAAAAAGAATGAGACCGAATAATTTTGAATATGCCAATAAATCAGGTAAATGGTTGGCATGGCAAATTAAAAAAAGAAAAGCTCAAAGCATAACAAATAAAATAATATTGGACGGAAAAGAAGTAGAAAATCCGAAAGAAATCAGAAAAGGATTTGTTAATTTTTATAAACAATTGTATTAAAAAAAGCTGGAAAAGAAGATGCAAAGAAGATGGAGGATTTCTTGAAACCTGAGTGCAACAAATTCCGACAGAAAAGAAAGAACGGTTAAATGGAATAATAGAGGAAGAAGAAATTAAAGATGCAATAAAGCAACTAAAAAGTGGGAAAGCACCAGGACTGGATGGATTTACAGCAAAATATTATAAAGAATTAAAGCACACCCTACTTGTACCAATGAAAGAAGTGATGAATTAGATAAAGGAGAAATACCAGAAACATGGAAAGAAGCATATATTACATTAATACCAAAACTAGACTCTGATTTATTACGAGTGAAGAATTATAGGCCAATTTCGCTGTTAAATAATGATTACAAATTATTTGCAAGTATATTAACAAATAGGTTGAAAAAATAATGAATGAGATAATACATAAAGATCAAGCAGGTTTTCTTTTGGCTGTCAGATGAAAGATGATATAAGGAATATTGTGAACATAATTGAATATCTGATGGCCAGGAATGATAAACAGGCGATGTTAATGTTTGCAGATGCGGAAAAGGCCTTTGATAATATATCTTGGGAATTTATGATAAAGAACTTGGAATTAATGGATATTGAACAATCGTTTATAAAAGGTATAAAAGTAATATACTCTGATCAAAAAGCAAAACTGATAGTAAATTATATAATAACTGAAAATATTGAAATTACGAAGGGTACAAGACAAGGGTGTCCACTTTCACCACTACTATTCATATCGATACCGGAAGTCTTCCTAAGGACAATCAGAGAAAATGAGAAAATAAAAGGAATTTCAGTTGGCTGGAAAGAACATAAAGTGAAAGCCTTTGCAGACAACTTGGTACTAACTATAGAAGAACCATTAAACAAAGCCAAAGAGGTTACTGAGAAAATAGAACAATTTGGACAAGTAGCAGGTTTTAAATTAAACAAAAGAAAGACTAAAATGTTAGTTAAAAATATGAAACAAGACTTGGTGGATATGTTGCAGCAGCAGATTAGTATAGAAGCAGTTAAAAAAGGTAAATATTTAGGAATTTGGTTAACCACAAAGAATATAGATTTATTTCAAAATAATTATACACTGGTGTGGAATGGAATTAAGAGAGACCTGGAAGTATGGGGAAGGATGAAATTGTCATTTTGGGGAAGGATTTCGGCTATAAAATGAATGTGCTACCAAAGGTGTTATTTTTATTTCAATCAATTCCAATAATTAAAGGGGCAGCAATCTTTAAAGAATGACAAAAAGCAATTTCAAGATATGTCTGGCAGGGGAAGAAACCGAGAATACAATATAAATTGTTAACAGATGCTAAAGAAAGAGGGGGCTTCGCCCTGCCAGACCTGAAGTTGTATTATGAAGCAGCTTGCCTCTGTTGGTTAAAGGAATGGATGTTGCTAAAAAATACAGACTTGTTGGATTTGGAAGATTATGACAATAGATTTGGCTGACACGCATATTTATGGTATAACAAAACAAAAACCCATAAAGGATTTGGTAATCATATATTTCAAAGATCCTTATATGAAGTATAGGACAAGTATATAAATTTATTAGAATGTAAAACACCGTGGTGGTTATCTCCATTGGAAGCAATGAGTGTGAAAAAGATAAATATGAGTAAATATTGGGTTACCTATGAGAAATTGTTGGGGGGGGGGAGAAAGGAAGTAATGGAAGATGAAACCTTATGAGGAGGTTAAAGAGTATGTAAATGATTGGTTGCACTATCGCCAAATCAATGAAATGTATAAACAGGATTTAAAAGAAAATGGATTACAGCTGTAAATGATAATGTTAAGAAAATCTAAAGAGAGTTAATTAGAATTGATGGAAGGGTTGCTAAAAAATGGTAAAATAAGGATGCAGTGAAAGGGAGGTATGGGGAAGTCAAATTTTATTTGTATGTATTTGTCTTTTGAGGTGTGTTTGTTTTTTTCTTGTTTTGTTTGTTGTCTGTTTTGAAAATCATTAAAAATTATTATAAAAAAATAATAAAAGAAAATGGATTTGATGATAAGAAATCAAAATTTGAAATAGAATATTAAACAATGAATGTAAAATAATGTCTAAAATGTATACAATACTGCTGGAATGGCACCTGAAAGACGAGGAAGTGAAATCGGTGATGATACACTGAGCAAAAGATTTTGGATACAACATACAGCTTAAAGAATGGGAGAGGTTGTGGAAAGAAAGAATAAAATTTACAGCTTGTTATGCCTTGAAAGAAAATATGATGAAAATGATGTATAGATGGTATATTACACCTGTGAAATTAGCCAAGATGTATTAGATAAATAATAAATATTGGAAATGCAAAGAAAATAATTTCCCAGAGGTTTTTTACTTTTTACTTTCTTACATTCCCACTACATATGATAAAATGTTCCTTCTTTTTCTTTATCATATTCTTACATTCCCACTACATATGATAAAGAAAAAGAAGGAACATTTTATCATATGGAGGGGGAATGTAAGAAAGTAAAAAACCTCTGGGAAATTATATATAATGAGATGAAAAAGATGTTGAAATATACATTTTTTAAAAAACCAGAAGCATTTTTACTTGGCACTATAGGTGAGGATATTAATAGGCAGGATGTAAAATTGTTCTTATATGAAACAACAGTGGCAAGAGTATTGTTGGCTCAGAAATGGAAGCAAGAAGAAATACCGACGAAAGAAGAATGGCAGACAAAATTGGATAAAATGACAGGAAGGATTCGAAACCTGCGGGACCGGAGATTTACAGAAGATTAGAAGAAATATACAAACTATTTGAAGAGCAACTGTAATCAACAAATTACGCTAGTAGGATTAGAAGAAGTTTTGTAAGGAGAAATATATGAAATATTGCAAAGAAGAGAAAGAAGAGAGGCATTATTTATGAGTTTTAAACATAATAGTGAATGTAAGAAATGTATATTACGAGAAAAGTCTGGAAAATTTTCAGATGTGATTGATGGAAGTCAAAAAAATTGCATAAGATATAAAAGTATGTTTAATAATTGTTGAAAATGATATGTTAAAAAACTAATAAAAATACTTTAAAAAGAGAGAAAGCTGTCAGGGGACTGCCATCAAGACAGGGTAGGGAGGTAGGAACGTACAAGCAGCCTCCCCCTTTGCTGAGCAGCAGCACCTCATCAGAGACTGGTGAAGGCGAAGCCTCAGGAGAAACGGATGAAGGGGGGGTGAAGCAAAGGTTCACACAGGCTCAGGTGAGCCACAGCACCGCTCCCCAGCAAACAGAAAGGGAGACTGACGTGCAGCTTCCGTTGCATAGTTTCCGCAACGGAATTAAATGTAGGGAAAAGAGGAGGGGAGGTGGGTTTGCCTCGGCTTTGGTGCTGGAAGGGAAACCAGAAGTAACCACTCTCGGAATCTGCTAGTGATTGAGGCAGACATGGATTTTGGACTTCTGCACTGTACATAGTTTTTGCACCCAATAAAACCTGTAAAAGGCAGGTAAGAGTCCTGGCTGTTTACAGTGGTACCTCAGGTTACATACGCTTCAGGTTACATATGCTTCAGGTTACAGACTCCACTAACCCAGAAATAGTGCTTCAGGTTAAGAACTTTGCTTCAGGATGAGAACAGAAATTGGGCTCCTGCGGTGTGGCGGCAGCAGGAGGCCCCATTAGCTAAAGTGGTGCTTCAGGTTAAGCACAGTTTCAGGTTAAGTACGGACCTCCGGAACGAATTAAATACTTAACCTGAGGTACCACTGTACTTTGGGAGCAACCATAAATATTCCTGACAAGAGCAAATAATTATAAACAGGCCATTTGTTAGCACCTAAAGTTGATTGTTAACTACTGACCTTGAAATTTCTAGAAGTAAATTAAAATAAACCAATATCCTCAAGTAGTATAGGCAAAGCTGTGAAATTCTTCACAAGCATTGCAAAAAACTGACTTGGGAGTTATAACTATGCAATGGCAATTCACAGTGTTTCACAAAAATGCAATTGGCTGGATATAGATTTAGGCATATTTAACTCCCATTGAAATCAAGTTGTTTGCTTTATTTTAAAAGATTTATATACATGCCTTCATCAGAATTACCAGGGCAGTTTTAAAAACTAAGACTGTTATTTTTCTTTATTAAACAGGAATTATATACTGCTTAATTATAAAAAACCCTAAGCAGTTTAAAGAAAATGATGATTTATAACTCAGATGTTAAAAACAAGGCAACCTAAACATTTTTCAAAATGCAAGTAAAACCAGCAGTTATAAAAAAACAACCATATTAAAATAAATTGACTGTGGGCCTTGGCAGGTGCCCAACAAAGCTTATTGCTCTTGGAATTAGCTCTCAAAATTAGGAGCATTTGCACCATGAGAGACTCTTCTATTTGTCCTTTCAAGCTAAAAACGTAAAGAGAAAGAAAAAAAACAAAAACCAACAAGACTGATGTTTTCTAAATTGGATCCCATCTGTTCCATACATCTTACCTCCACTGCTGTGTAATCTTCCTGCAAAAAGTAAGAAAATGTTTAGTCATGGGAAACGTTTAAGAACTTTGGATAAAAGTTACTTAAGTCCAGGTTGTCATGTTCGAGCTATATTGGGCCCTTCCTATTCCCCACTGAGCAATTATCTATGAAGCATCTTGGGTTTTAAAAGTTAGAAACCACAGCAGCCTTAGCCTCTGGAGACATTGTGCTACCTTGTGGGATCTTACTTATTCATTCCTTTATTTGGTTTCTCTTTTAAACTTTTACATTAACTGTTAAATATCCTTTTACATATACAGTTTATGATGCATATGTAAACATTTCATTGGGTTGGATGCAGATTATGTTACTCCTGTGTTATGGAACATTCCCATACATGTCTACGCAGTAGTTAGCCCCACTGAATTCAAGTTAGTCCTACGAGTTAACTAATCCAGATTAACTAATAACTGAATGATTCAAAATTAATTACACCTGAAAGTACCTTATAATTTCCTGGTGAACTGAACAAGAATTAAATTCCTTTAGCAGTGGAACTTTGGGCAATTTTTAATTCAATGCAATTTAAGTCTTAATTTGTTAAAACTTAAGAAAATTTCATCAGACTTAGCTCTGTGTTTGATTGTGACCATTGTATTTATCATTTAATACGGTCTCGGCCCTGTACACCTGAAGGAGCGTCTCCAGCCCCATCGTTCAGTTCACTGATGTCCAGCTCCAATGGCATTCTGGCGGTTCCTTCACTGTGAAAAATGAGGTTACAAGGAACAAGGGAGGGCCTTTTCGGTTGTGGTGCCTGCCCTGTGGAACACACTCCCAAATAAACAACTATCTGACTTTTATAAGCCATCTGAAGGCAGCCCTGTATCAGGAAATGTTTAATGTCTGATGCTTTACAATTCTTTATATATGCTGTCAGCTGCCTAGAGTGGCTGGAGAAACCCAGCCAGATGGGTGGGGTGGTATTATTATTATTATTATTATTATTATTATTATTATTATTATTATTATTATCCTCTCTCTGAAAAGTGATTATTTTTAAGCTTAAAGATCAATTGTTGGGGAAAACCATTGTTCACATTACACACTGTGTGTGTGTGTGTGTGTGTGTGTGTGTGTGTGTTGATGCTTTCTTGATATTCTTAAGTATATTTTGTACTTTAGCAGAGCAGCTAGCAAAATTCTGAAGCCTGAGAAAAAACCTGCCAAGGACCACATGGATGAATTGTGAATTGAAATGTGAATTGAACTGGAGCAGGATTAGTTCCTTTTTGGAGGGGGTGAACTTGAACTGGAATGAATTCCTTTTTGGAGGGAAGAATGGGAACGGGGGAAAAAATCATTTTAAAAATTAACTTTCTAAGCACTGGTTCAAAGTATGACTCAATCGGGATTCAAGTTTATCTCCTTCAGCATGTGGGTCTTTTGGGGGGGAGCGGTTGGGGTTGTTTTTTCCTATGTCCATGCAGAGGTGGAGCTAGCTGCGCACCCAGGGCGCGGTAAAACTCCCAGGAGGGGGGCGGGGCGGCGATGTCATCCCCCCTCAGTGATGACACCAGGGGTGGACCACACTCACCACACACCTCTTCCTCCACCAGTGTGTCCGTGTGTGATTTCTGCACTGCTACTTGAGCGCCAAAGGAAAATATATGGTGACTGTGGAGATCTTCTCCACCTTAGTCTCAAATATTGCATTACCGGGCTTCATTTTTCTTCCCAAATGCTATATTATCGTTAAGCTACAGGGAACCAGGCAGAGGGCCTTATCAGTAGTGGCACCCACCCTATGGAATGCCCTCCCATCAGATGTCAAAGAAATAAACAACTACCTGACATTTAGAAGACAAACTTCAGGGAAGTTTTTAATGTGTAACATTTTAATGTATTTTTAATCTTTGTTGGAAGCTGCCCAGAGTGGCTGGGGAAACCCAGCCAGATGGGCGGGATACAAATAATAAATTATTATTATTATTATTCACAAAATGATTGCAAGGTATTGTTTAAAATTTAGTTTTGTTTGTATTGTTACAAGTTAAGGTCATTCACAATGTTGCTTGTCCACTGCAACATTAGCTAAGTCCTCTCTTCCAAAAAAAAATAACTTGCTCTTAGGCCACCTCCATAGCTTTAATGTCAAGATTGTGTCATGAATTCTGCTCATATTGATCCAGAGCAGAACTCCAACGTATAGTTAGCAGAGTAAAAAGGACTTAGCACTTTGCAAGATTCCCCCAAAATAGACCACAGGCAATTAATATTCCATCCAGCAGAGTTTTACTACTGCTACTGAAGGTAAATGCGCCTAATGGTCACAAATCCATACATTCAGGATTGGCACTGTCCATAAGATATCTAGCTGCAGCAGACTTAACCTAAACTTACAACAACTTATAATAAGACTAAAACCTTAACACTAAGCATACTATGTACAGAACACCACACCAGAAGCAAAGAGAAAGATAGAAAATGAAACTCAGGCTCTTTCTGGCCTAGTCAGCATGACCATGAGTGGAAGAGATAATAGAATCAGTTTAAACCAGCTGTTCAGCTTCTCTGAAGGAAGAATCTTCTCATCAGGAACCTTCTGCTTGTTTCTAGGCAGAATAGAAACTTATGTGTCAGCTAGAAACTTCCAGCTTGCACCAGTTTGTATCACACAGGGAAGCTTCCAGAACCCCTTTGAATCAATTAGAATAGGAAAGATCTTTACACGTCAGATCAATACTTTCTTCATCAAAAGATGTGCACTGAAAGATTGAAGATGCTTTTAAGACTTGGCATAAAATGGCCTCTAGAGCACATCTTTCAAATCTGCCGTAGTTAGATCTCTTACGGAAAAATTAACTTGAACAAGCACTTGCTGAAATTGTGCCTTCTGGTACCTACTGCATTACTAAAGCAACATCCAATTGGTTAGCACAGTTGTACATCAAATTAGTTTTCAAAGTATGCCAAAATATGATAATACTTTGTGTTCATTTATGGCTTTAGCATTTTAATCCTCTATTTATTGGTGATGGCATGTACTCATTTTGATACTTGAGTCTGGATTCTAACTTCTGTTGGTTAAAATAATAAACCAACTTATTCCTTTAGTGAAATAATAGTTGTATTTATACCATGTTGAAATGTGTTAAGTATGAAAAGCAGTTGTGATTGTGAGTTTATGTACCACTGGAAACATAATAGCAACCTCAAGCAACTGCTTGAGAAACAAAATGAATTAAAAAATAATAATAAAATAAAAAATGCACAGTGATTGAGGAAGACAATAATTATAGTTTTCTATAACTTGGGGTTGTCTTAAACTAAGTTCTCCTCAGAGTAGACTGATTGAAAATAATGTACCTAGATTAATGATCGGCATTCATTTCAATAGGTCTATTCTGAAAATGATTAATATTGGTCACAACCTATGATACCCAATGGGCATGATCAGAACCTTAACAAAAAAGACATAATGGCCGAGAAGGTCTTTCCCAGAATGCCAATAGAACTTGTGTCATTCTGGGACACTGGAGACAGTGGTGGGAAGCCACATAACTTACGCCAAGATAAAGCAGAATTTGATTTGATTCAGAATGAATAAAAATGGATGAAAATCCCTACTGTTACACTTTTTAAGAGGATAACTCCAATATTAGGTTTCCAATATAGCTGAAAATATACCCCTTCTCTGCTGCTCTGTGTCCTCCTCTTCATTTGTCAGTGTATTTTCTTTAAATAGTTTTTCAGTTTTACAACAAACATACAAGTTTAATTAAAGAAGAAAGAAAGAAAGCAAACCTACAATTTGATTCTATTTCCTCTCTTTGGCTCCTTACATTTTAACTTTACTGCTACATATCCAAATTAATTCCTTATTTATTTGTTTTTCTCCTAAAATTCTATTTCATTTATATCTTAACTGCTCAATTTATGCTAAGCCTGCTAATGATTTAAGTTGTTCACAATAATTTTTCAAATAGTCCACAAATTTTCCCATTCTTTACTGAATTTTCTTCTTCTTCCTGGTTCCTTATGTGAGTTTAGCCATTCCTGCATAGTCCATCAATTTCATCTGCCAATCCTCCTTGGTTGGGACTGTTTCTTATTTCCATATTTGTGCATAAATCAGGCATTGACAAACTCGGCCCTCCAGATGTTTTTGGCCTACAACTTCCATGATCTGTAGCTAGCAGGACCAGTCGTCAAGGATGTTGGGAATTGTAGTCCCAAAACATCTGGAGGGCCGAGTTTACCCGTGCCTGGCATAAATCATATGGGCAGCTGTTGTTGCATACATAAACAGTCCCCCCCCCCCCAATTTTGGGTACATTTGTCACTGTATTTAACCTGAGGAGCGAATTTTTTTTTTAATTGCTAATGTGCAAGTGCTCCCATATGAGCTACAGTACAGAGTGCATTATCTCCCTGTGGATAAGATGAGAATCCTGGGAAATGACCAAGTTAGAGAATGTTGTTATCTAAACATTAAACAAATCAGGGGTTTTTCGTGAGCTATGAAAACTACTGCAAACATGTCCTGTTCCTGGCTGCAGTTTCTGTCTCCCCCCACCCTAGATGGAGACAATGCATCTTTTTAATTTCATTGATCTATGGGATAGTTGTGGATTTATTTAAAATGCCCAAACTATGGCACACACTATCCTATTCTCTAATATTTGTAGGTAATTTGCATGTCTTTCATTTTTCACAAGTGAGGGAAAATTTGTGAACGGGTGCCAAAAACTCTGGAAGATTAAGGCATTGCTATGGTGAGTTACTGTCTTTCCTTTTCCTTCTAAGGATGTTAAATGAGAATTTAGGACAGAACCAGTTATGACTTTGTCTCCTGTAATAATATAATAAATGTCTTGATCGATCAGGCCAACAGTCCATCTCGTCCGATACTCTTTGTTTCAAACAATGGTCGCCCGTCATGGACCGGCTCCCTGATGCCGCCATGAAACTGATGGCATTTCCCTTGCCTTGTAATTTGTCCTCAGCATCTGGTATACAGTCGTACCTCCTCTGCATGTTGATGTTTCATTTTTATCTATCCTGGCTTACAGTTGGGGATACTTTAATCCACTGGGGGGGGGGTTTCCTAATGTAATTCCGTTTCATTTTATTTTTATATACAGTTTTTATTAATTTTTTCTAATTTACATTTCAAAATATTCATTTAAACAACCTTAAATCAATGACTTCCCTTCTTCTCTTTCTGTGGTTCATTTTGCATAGCATACATCCCTGCATATTTTAAATGAACTAAACCATTCAGTAATCCATTGTTACACCATCAAAACTTGTTTACACTGTTGAAGTTATCTTAATGGTACCAGCGTTTTTAAATGTACACAATTTTCACCGATATAATCAGGAAACAGTTTCAGTCTTCTTTCAATGAATATTCTTCTTGTTCTCTTATTTTCTAACTCCCTTTTAAAGTTGTCTAATGGCCATTGTGTCACCTTGTGAGAATAAAATTATACACATTACTTATGTTTTTCATGGTGGTGGGATGTTAGAGGACTTCCTTTCTTTTGTTGTAAATATACTGAGTTCAATCTGAATTCAAGTTGCAATTCTAATTCTATCTGATCAGACAGAAGTAAATTGCTGGAGAAGTGCAGTCTGACTAAGTTGCATTTCCAGACTTCTGTTCGCATTATGATTAATATAAGTTCCATGGATTTCAGTGCTAGTTTCAGAGGTATGTATGTATGGGCTGATTATACTGTGAGCTGCCCTTAGCGGACTACATAAAAAAACACAATAAGTAAAAGTACTGTGTGTGTGTGTATATATATATAATGGGTCTACTATAAGCATGACTAAATCTGGTTGTTTTGTTGAGTGCGAGGTGGTGGTTTTTTTTGATGCTGCCTCTCATTTTGTGTCTCCTACACAATTATTCATCGTATCCCTTCTGCCCTTCTCAAGCTTTTAATGAAATTTGATGGCTTCCAAGACCCATCCCCACTCCCTGACTTCTTCAACTCCCACTCCTTGCATTTTTTAGTTTCCTTCTAATATTGTGGGGGTTTTCCTGATTCTTATTTTCCTCATTATTGCTTAGCAGCCTTGAGGGTTCAGCAATAATACAATATGTAAGCCTCAATATAAATTAACGCAAAACTATTGGGTCGGGTGAGGCTATTTACTTCCAATCTGTTTTCCTGTTTCAGTTCCAGCTAAGCCCTTAGAGGGAGATAACATGGGCAGAAGAGAGAATGAGACTACCATGACCGAATTCATCCTGCTGGGCCTCTCTAGTAACCCTCAGACGAAGATCGCCCTCTTTGGCCTCTTTCTCCTCATCTACCTCATCACTGTGGTGGGCAACGGCCTCCTCCTGCTGCTTGCTGTGGTGGACCCCCGCCTGCACACCCCCATGTACTTCTTCCTTGGCAACCTGTCTTTCCTTGACATCTGCTATACTACCAGCAGCATCCCCCAGATGCTGGCTCATTGCCTGTCAGCCAAGACCACCATTTCCCATTCTGGCTGTTATGCCCAAATGTACATCTCCCTCTTCTTGGGGATGACAGAATGCCTCCTGCTGGCGATGATGTCCTACGACCGCTGGGTGGCTGTTTGCAACCCCCTGCGGTATAATATCATCATGAGCAATAAGGTTTGCATTGCTATGGCAACCATTTCATGGGGCAGCTCTTTCCTCCTGATCCTGGTACCTTCTGTCACCTCACAGGCCTCTCTATGTGGGCATAATGTTATCAACCACTTTTCGTGTGAGGTCCAGGCTATGCTCAAGTTGGCCTGCTCAGACACTAGTGGAAACCAGGTGACAATGTTTGCTACCAGCATCCTTACTCTGCTTCTTCCCTTCGGCTTCATCTTGGTCACCTATGCCCGTATTATCACCACCGTGTTGAAAATGCAATCCACAGAGAACAGGGCCAAGGCCTTCTCAACCTGTAGTTCACATCTCATGGTGGTCACCATATTCTATGGAACGGCCATGTCAATGTACTTACAGCCTCAGACCAAAACATCCTCAGATCTAGACAAATACATTGCCATATTCTATGGCACCATCACACCCATGTTGAATCCACTGATCTATAGCTTAAGGAACAAGGATGTGAAACAAGCTTTATGGAAAGTGACAGGGAGGAAGAGAGACCTCTGATACCTACCAGCTCCCTCCCTTTAATATCAGAAATGCTGGCCTTTTCTTTTGATGTATATTTTTGTATAGGTGTACATTTGTACTGGTCCCTGCAAGTGTCTTTTCAACTAATACTTTTGTGTCTAGAAAAACCTATAATTTGTGACTTAAAGTCTTGAAAAATAGGGGAGCGAGGTTTATGGATAGTGAAATAATGAAACACAAACATTTCTGATGTTGAGCACTGACTTTTGAGCTTGGGAATTCAGCTTTTGTGGAATTCTGAATTTTTGACCTGGAGAAATGTAGTAACAGCATGAAGAACCTGAGCAAACAAATTCTAGAAGGGAACCTGTTTTAGTCTGCCACAACAAAAACGTCAAAGACTATTGTGGCACTTTAAAGAATAGCTTATTTCTTCTTAGGTTTCCATATATTCCTACATTTTCAGATGTCTGATGATATGGGCTAAAGTCCATTAAAGATTATGCCACAGGTCTGCACTTCCCTGGCCCGTGTCCACGCACTTTCCATTTTTTGTCCCTCCACATTCCGCAGGAAAACCCAGTCTCTACTGCTGAATTGGAATAAACAACAATTCGGGTTTCCCACAAATTGCCACTTTCTCCAATTCAGTGTCAAAGAGCGCATTTTCATGGGGAAAGTAGTGGGGCAAAAATAAATACCGTATTTTTTGCTCTATAAGACTCACTTTTTCCCTCCTAAAAATTAAGGGGAAATGTGTGTTCGTCTTATGAAGCGAATGCAGGCTGTGCATGCTATCCCAGAAGCTAGAACAGCAAGAGGTATCGCTGCTTTCACTGTGCAGCGATCCCTCTTGTTGTTCTGGCTTCTGAGATACAGTTTTTTTTTTCTTGTTTTCCTTCTCCAAAAACTAGGTGCGTCTTATGATCTGGTGCGTCTTATAGAGCAAAAAATACAGTAAATGCTTGGACATGGACTGGAAAGCCCAAATCTGTGCCTAGAAATGCAGCACAAAGGCAAGTGTTATGGAAACACAATTGTCTCAATTCTGCAGCTCCCTCAAAATCACAGAATTGTAGAAGTCGAAGGGACTCTGAGGATCATCTAGTCCAACCCCCTACAATGCGCGAATAGGCAGCGCTCCCATAGGGGGATCAAGCTTGCAACCTTGGCATCATCAGCACCACGATCTAACCAACTGAGCTGTGCAACTTCCACAAGCAGAAGGTCCAGAATAGAGCTAAGGGTGAGCCGGAGTTCATGTCCCACCCAACTTTGTATGCAATGCCATTTCCTGATGTTGAAATGAAGATGGCATCCCTGGCTTATGTGCTGCCCTGCGTAACCTAAAGATCTGGAACTGGGAAGCAAGATTTTGAAATCCTGGCATGAAATCAAAACATGCTTTGAAATGTGTGGAACATTTGTACACAGTGAAGTTTATTTCATTTTCAATATCTTAAATAAAAATGTTGCATGTCTCTGCAAATGTGTCAGTCTCTCCTTTTCCCTCTGAGCTCTTTTTGCCATGTGAGCAGAAAGAACCAAAGTGTAAACCAGGCATAGGCAAACTCAGCCCTCCAGATGTTTTTGACCTACAACTTCCATGATCCCTAACTAGCAGGACCAGTGGTCAGGCATGATGGGAACTGTAGTCCCAAAACATCTGGAGGGCCGTGTTTGCCTGTGCTTGGCATAAATAATCAGGGCAGCTGTTGTAGCATACATAAACAGTTTTTTCCTGATCTTTGGGTACATGTGTCACTGAGGAGAAAGAAAAAACTATTTAATTGCTAATGTGCAAGTGCTCCCTAATGAACTACAGTACAGAGTGGATTATCTCCCTGTGGTTAAGATGACAGTCCTGGAAAATGACCAATTTAGAGAATGTTGTTATCTAAACCTTCAACGAATCAGGGGTTTTTCGTGAGCTGTGAAAACTACTGCAAACATGTCCTGTTCCTAGCTGCAGTTTCTGTCTCCCCCCACCCTAGATGGAGACAATGCATCTTTTTAATTTCATTGATTTATGGGATAGTTGTGGATTTATTTAAAATGTCCAAACTATGGCACACACTATCCTATTCTCTAATATTTGTAGGTACTTTGCATGTCTTTCATTTTTCACAAGTGAGGGAAAATTTGTGAATGGCTGCTAAAAACTCTGGAAGATTAAGGCATTACTATGGTGAGTTACTGTCTTTCCTTTTCCTTCTAAGGGTGTTAAATGAGAATTTAGGACAGAACCAGTTATGACTTTGTCTCCTGTAATAATATAACACATGTCTTGATAGATCAGGCCAATGGTCCATCTCGTCCCATACTCTTTGTTTCAAACAATGGTCACCCGTCAAGGACCTGCTCCCTGATGCCGCCATGAAACTGATGGCATTTCCCTTGCCTTGTAATTTGTCAAGAGCATCTGGTATACAGAGTCATACCTTCTCTGCATGTTGATGTTTCATTTTTATCTATCCTGGCTTATAATTGAGGATACTTTGATCCACTGGGGGGGGGGGATTTTTTTTCCTAATTCCCTTTTATCTTATTTATTTTATGTATAGTTTTTATTAGATTTTTCATTTCAAAATATTCATTTAGACAACCTTAAATCATTGACTTCCCTTCTTCTCTTTCTGTGGTTCATTTTGCATAGCATACATCCCTGCATATTTTAAATGAACTAAACCATTCAGTAATCCATTGTTACACCATCAAAATTGGTTTACACTGTTGAATTTATCTTAATGCTACCAGCATATTTAAATGTACACAATTTTCAACCATATAATTAGTAAACAGTTTCCAATCAATGAATATTGACTGGAATATTTAATGAATATTCTTCTTCTTCTCTTATTTTCTAACTCCCTTTAAAGTTGTCTAATGGCCACTGTGTCGCCTTGTGACAATAAAATTATACACATTACTTATGTTTTTCATGGTGGTGGGGTGTTAGAGGACTTCCTTTCCTTTGTTGTAAATATATTGAGTTCAATCTGAATTCAAGGTATAATCCTAATTCTATCTGATCAGACAGAAGTAAATCGCTAGAGAGGTCCAGTCTGACTAAGTTGCATTTTCCAGACTTCTTCTCACATTATGACTTCTGCTCATATAATTATGACTTCTGCTCACATTATTATAAGTTCCATGGATTTCAGTGCTAGTTTCAGAGGTATGTATGCATGGGCTGATGATACTGTGAGCTGCCCTCAGCGGACTACATTAAAAAAACAAACAGTAATTGTATGGGATGTGGGTGTGGGTGTGGTTGTGTATTTAATGGGTCTACTATAAGCATGACTAAATCTGGATTGTTTTGCTGAGTGGGTGGTGGTGGGCTTTTTTGATGCTGCCTCTCACTTTTGTGTCTCCTACGCAATTACTCATCGCACCCCTTCTGCCCTTCTCAAGCTTTTAATGAAATTTGATGGATTCCAAGACTCATTCCCCACTCCTTGACTTCTTCAACTCCCACTCCTTGCATTTTTTAGTTTCCTTCTAATATTGTGGGGGTTTTCCTGATTCTTATTTTCCTCATTATTGCTTAGGAGCATTGAGGTTTCAGCAATAATACAAGATGTAAGCCTCAATATAAATTAATGCAACACTCTTGGGTCAGGTGAGGCTATTTACTTCCAATCTGTTTTCCTGTTTCAGTTCCAGCTAAGCTCTTAGAGGGAGATAACATGGGCAGAAGAGAGAATGAGACTACCACGACAGAATTCATCCTGCTGGGCCTCTCTAGTAACCCTCAGACGAAGATTGCCCTCTTTGGCCTCTTTCTCCTCATCTACCTCATCACTGTGGTGGGCAACGGTCTCCTCCTCCTGCTTGCTGTGGTGGACCCCCGCCTGCACACCCCCATGTACTTCTTCCTTGGCAACCTGTCTTTCCTTGACATCTGCTATACTACCAGCACCATCCCCCAGATGTTGGCTCATTGCCTGTCAGCCAAGACCACCATTTCCCATTCTGGCTGTTATGCCCAAATGTACATCTCCCTCTTCTTGGGGATGACAGAATGCCTCCTGCTGGCAATGATGTCCTACGACCGCTGGGTGGCTGTTTGCAACCCCCTGCGCTATAATATCGTCATGAGCAATAAGGTTTGCATTGCTATGGCAACCATTTCATGGGGCAGCTCCTTCCTCCTGATCCTGGTACCTTCTCTCACCTCACAGGCCTCTCTATGTGGGCATAATGTTATTAACCACTTTCTGTGTGAAGTCCAGGCTATGCTCAAGTTGGCCTGCTCAGATACTAGTGGAAACCAGATGTCAATGTTTGCTACCAGCTTCCTTACTCTGCTTCTTCCGTTTGGCTTCATCTTGGTCACCTATGCCCGTATTATCACCACCGTATTGAAAATGCGATCCACAGAGAACAGGGCCAAGGCCTTCTCAACCTGTAGTTCACATCTCATGGTGGTCACCATATTCTATGGAACAGCAATGTCAATGTACTTACAGCCTCAGACCAAAACATCCTCAGATCTAGACAAATACATTGCCATATTCTATGGCACCATCACACCCATGTTGAATCCACTGATCTATAGCTTAAGGAACAAGGATGTGAAACAAGCTTTATGGAAAGTGACAGGGAGGAAGAGAGACCTCTGATACCAACCAGCCCCCTCCCTTTAATATCAGAAATGCTGGCCTTTCTTTTGATGTACAGTGGTACCTTGGGTTAAGTACTTAATTCGTTCCGGAGGTCCGTTCTTAACCTGAAACTGTTCTTAACGCGAAGCACCACTTTAGCTAATGGGGCCTCCCGCCGCTGCCGTGGTGCTGGAGCACAATTTCTGTTCTCATCCTGAAGCAAAGTTCTTAACCCGAGGTACTATTTCTGGGTTAGTGGAGTCTGTAACCTGAAGGGTATGTAACCCGAGGTACCACTGTATACTTTTGTATAGGCACACATTGGTACTGGACCCCGCAAGTGTCTTTTCAACTATTACTTGTGTGTCTAGAAAAACCTATAATTTGTCACTAAAGTCTTGAAAAATAGGAAAGCGAGGTTTATGGATAGTGAAATAATGAAACACAAACATTTTTGATGTTGAGCACTGACTTTTGAGCTTGGGAATTCAGCTATTGTGAAATTCTGAATTTTTGACCTGGAGAAATGTAGTAACAGCATGAAGAACCTGAGCAAACAAATTCCAGAAGGGAACCTGTTTTAGTCTGCTACAACAAAAGCATCAAAGACTCCTGTGGCGCTTTAAAGACTAGCTTATTTCTTCTTAGGTTTCCATATATTCCTTCATTTTCAGATGTTTGATGATATGGGCTAAAGTCCATTAAAGATTATGCCACAGGTCTGCACTTCCCTGGCCCGTGTCCACACACTTTCCATTTTTTGTCCCTCCACATTCCCCAGGAAATCCCAGTCTCTACTGCTGAATTGGAATAAACAGCAATTCGGGTTTTCCACAAATTGCCACTTGCTCCAATTCAGTGTCAAAGAGCGGGTTTTCATGGGGAAAGTGGTGGGGCAAATATAAATAAATGATTGGACATGGACTGGAAAGCCCAAATCTGTGCCAAAAATGCAGCACAATGGCAAGTGTTATGAAATCACAATTGTCTCAATTCAGCAGCTCCCTCAGAATCACAGAATTGTAGAGTTGGAAGGGACTCTGAGGATCATCTAGTCCAACCCCTTACAATGAACGAATAAGCAGCGCTCACATTGTTGTTGTTGTTGTTGTTTAGTCGTTTAGTCGTGTCCGACTCTTCGTGACCCCATGGACCAGAGAACGCCAGGCACCTCTGTCCTCCACTGCCTCCCGCAGTTTGGTCAAACTCATGCTGGTAACCTCGAAAACACTATCCAACCATCTCGTCCTCTGCCGTCCCCTTCTCCTTGTGCCCTCCATCTTTCCCAACATCAGGGTCTTCTCCAGGGAGTCTTCTCTTCTCATGAGGTGGCCAAAGTACTGGAGCCTCAGCTTCACAATCTGTCCTTCCAGTGAGCACTCAGGGTTGATTTCCTTCAGCATGGAGAGGTTTGATCTTCTTGCAGTCCATGGGACTCTCAAGAGTCTCCTCCAGCACCATAATTCAAAAGCATCAATTCTTCGGTGATCAGCCTTCTTTATGGTCCAGCTCTCACTTCCATACATCACTACTGGGAAAACCATAGCTTTAACTATACGAACCTTTGTTGGCAAGGTGATTTCTCTACTTCTCAAGATGCTGTCTAGGCCTGTCATTGCCCTTCTCCCAAGAAGCAGGCGTCTTTTAATTTCGTGGCTGCTGTCACCATCTGCAGTGATCATTGAGCCCAAGAAAGTAAAATCTCTCACTACCTCCATTTCTTCCCCTTCTATTTGCCAGGAGGTGATGGGACCAGTGGCCATGATCTTCGTTTTTTTGATGTTGAGCTTCAGACCATATTTTGCGCTCTCCTCTTTCACCCTCATTAAAAGGTTCTTTAATTCCTCCTCACTTTCTGCCATCAAGGTTGTGTCATCTGCATATCTGAGGTTGTTGATATTTCTTCCGGCAATCTTAATTCCGGCTAGGGATTCATCCAGCCCAGCCTTTCGCATGATGAATTCTGCATATAAGTTAAATAAGCAGGGAGACAAAATACAGCCTTGTCGTACTCCTTTCCCAATTTTGAACCAATCAGTTGTTCCATATCCAGTTCTAACTGTAGCTTCTTGTCCCACATAGAGATTTCTCAGGAGACAGATGAGGTGATCTGGCACTCCCATTTCTTTAAGAACTTGCCATAGTTTGCCGTGGTCGACACAGTCAAAGGCTTTTGCATAGTCAATGAAGCAGAAGTAGATGTCTTTCTGGAACTCTCTAGCTTTCTCCATAATCCAGCGCATGTTTGCAATTTGGTCTCTGGTTCCTCTGCCTCTTCTAAATCCAGCTTGCACTTCTGGGAGTTCTCGGTCCACATACTGCTTGAGCCTTCCTTGTAGAATTTTAAGCGCTCCCATAGGGGGATCAAACCGGCAACTTTGGCGTCATCAGCACCACCATCTAACCAACTGAGCTGTGCAACTTCCACAAGCAGAAGGTACATAATAGAGTTATGGGTGAGCCAGAGTTCATGTCCCACCCAACTTTGCATGCAATGCCAATTCCTGATGTTGAAATGAAGATGGCATCCCTGGCTTATGTGCTGCCCTGTGCAACCTAAAGATCTGGAACTGGGAAGCAAGATTTTGAAATCCTGGCATGAAATCAAAACATGCTTTGAAATGTGTGGAACATTTGTGCACAGTGAAGTTTATTTGGCTTTCAATATCTTAAATAAAAATGTTGCATGTCTCTGCAAATGTGTCAGTCTCTCCTTTTCCCTCTGAGCTCTTTTTCCCATGTGAGCAGAAAGAACCAAAGTGTAAACCAGGCATAGGCAAACTCGGCCCTCCAGATGTTTTTGACCTACAACTTCCATGATCCCTAACTAGCAGGACCAGTGGTCAGGCATGATGGGAACTGTAGTTCCAAAACATGTGGAGGGCCAAGTTTGCCTGTGCTTGGCATAAATAATCAGGGCAGCTGTTGTAGCATACATAAACATTTTTTTCCTGATCTTTGGGTACATTTGTCACTGAGGAGGCAAAAAAAACCTATTTAATTGCTAATGTGCAAGTGCTCCCTAATGAACTACAGTACAGAGTGGATTATCTCCCTGTGGATGAGATGGCAATCCTGGAAAATGACCAAGTTAGAGAATGTTGTTATCTAAACCTTCAATGAATCAGGAGTTTTTCATCAGTTGTGAAAACTACCACAAACATGTCCTGTTCCTGGCTGCAGTTTCTCTCTACCCTCACCCTAGATGGGGGCAATGCATTTTTTAAATTTCATTGATCTATGGGATAGTTGTGGACTTATTTAAAATGTCCAAACTATGGCACACAGTATCCTATTCTCTAATATTTGTAGGTATTTTGCATGTCTTTCATTTTTCACAAGTGAGGGAAAGTTTGTGAACGGGTGCCAAAAACTCTGGAAGATTAAGGCATTGCTATGGTGAGTTACTGTCTTTCCTTTTCCTTTTAAGGGTGTTAAATGAGAATTTAGGACAGAACCAGTTATAACTTTGTCTCCTGTAATAATATAATAAATGTCTTGATCGATCAGGCCAACAGTCCATCTCGTCCCATACTCTTTGTTTCAAACAATGGTCGCCCATCATGGACCTGCTCCCTGATGCTGCCATGAAACTTATGGCATTTCCCTTGCCTCGTAATTTGTCCTAGGCATCTGGTATACAGAGTCATACCTCCTCTGCATGTTGATGTTTCATTTTTATCTATCCTGGCTTACAGTTGGGGATACTTAGATCCACTGTGGGATTTTTTTTTCTAATTCCCTTTTATTTTATTTTTTATGTATAGTTTTTATTAGATTTTTCTAATTTACATTTCAAAATATTCATTTAAACAACCTTAAATCAATGACTTCCCTTCTTCTCTTTCTGTGGTTCATTTTGCATAGCATACACCCCTGCATATTTTAAATGAACTAAACCATTCAGTAATCCATTGTTACACCATCAAAACTTGTTTACACTGTTGAAGTTATCTTAATGCTACCAGCGTTTTTAAATGTACACAATATTCACGCATATAATCAAGAAACAGTTTCCAGTCTTCTTTCAAGGAATATTCTTCCTATTCTCTTATTTTCTAACTCCCTTTTAAAGTTGTCTAATGGCCATTGTGTCACCTTGTGACAATAAAATTAAACTCATTAATTATGTTTTTTGTGGTGGTGGGATGTTAGAGGACTTCCTTTCCTTTGTTGTAAATATATTGAGTTCAGTCTGAATTCAAGTTGTAATCCTAATTCTATCTGATCTGGTAGAAGTAAATCGCTGAGAGCTACCCAGAGTGGGCTACATTAAAAAACACAATAATTGTATGGACTGTCTCTCTCTGTGTGTATATTGGGTCTACTATAAAAGGTAAAGGTACCCCTGCCCGTACGGGCCAGTCTTGACAGACTCTGGGGTTGTGCGCCCATCTCACTCAAGAGGCCAGGGGCCAGCGCTGTCCGGAGACACTTCCGGGTCACATGGCCAGTGTGACATCGCTGCTCTGGCGAGCCAGAGCTGCACACGGAAACGCCGTTTACCTTCCCGCTAGTAAGCGGTCCCTATTTATCTACTTGCACCCGGAGGTGCTTTCGAACTGCTAGGTTGGCAGGCGGGTCTACTATAAGCATGACTAAATCTGGATTGTTTTGTTGAGTGGTGGTGGAGGAGGAGGAGTTTGGATTTGATATCCCGCTTTATCACTACCCAAAGGAGTCTCAATGCGACTAACATTCTCCTTTCCCTTCCTCCCCCACAACAAACACTCTGTGAGGTGAGTGGGGCTGAGAGACTTCAGAGAAGTGTGAGTAGCCCAAGGTCACCCAGCAGCTGCATGTGGAGGAGCGGAGACGCGAACCGGGTCCCCAGATTACGAATCTACCCCTCTTAACCACTACACCACACTGGCTCTCGAGTGGGTGGTGTGGGCTTTTTTGATGCTGCCTCTCACTTTTGTGTCTCCTACGCAATTATTCATCGCATCCCTTCTGCCCTTCTCAAGCTTTTAATGAAATTTGATGGCTTCCAAGACCCATTCCCCACTCCCTGACTTCTTCAACTCCCCCTCCTTGCAGTTTTTAGTTTGCTTCTAATATTGTGGGGGTTTTCCTGATTCTTATTTTCCTCATTATTGCTTAGCAGCCTTGAGACTTCAGCAATAATACAAGATGTAAGCCTCAATATAAATTAATGCAACACTCTTGGGTCAGGTGAGGCTATTTACTTCCAATTTATTTTCCTGTTTCCGTCCCAGGTAAGCCCTTAGAGGAAATAACATGGGCAGAAGAGAGAATGAGACTACCATGACCGAATTCATCCTGCTGGGCCTCTCTAGTAACCCTCAGACGAAGATCGCCCTCTTTGGCCTCTTTCTCCTCATCTACCTCATCACTGTGGTGGGCAACAGTCTCCTCCTGCTGCTTGCTGTGGTGGACCCCCGCCTGCACACCCCCATGTACTTCTTCCTTGGCAACCTGTCTTTCCTTGACATCTGCTATACTACCAGCACCATCCCCCAGATGTTGGCTCATTGCCTGTCAGCCAAGACCACCATCTCCCATTCTGGCTGTTACGCCCAAATGTACATCACCCTCTTCTTGGGGACCACAGAATGCCTCCTGCTGGCAATGATGTCCTACGACCGCTGGGTGGCTGTTTGCAACCCCCTGCGCTATAATATCATCATGAGCAATAAGGTTTGCATTGCTATGGCAACCATTTCATGGGGCAGCTCCTTCCTCCTGATCCTGGTACCTTCTGTCACCTCACAGGCCTCTCTATGTGGGCATAATGTTATCAACCACTTTCTGTGTGAGGTCCAGGTTATGCTCAAGTTGGCCTGCTCAGATACTAGTGGAAACCAGTTGATCATGTTTGCCAGCAGCATCCTTACTCTGCTTCTTCCCTTCGGCTTCATCTTGGTCACCTATGCCCGTATTATCACCACCGTATTGAAAATGCAATCCACAGAGAACAGGACCAAGGCCTTCTCAACCTGTAGTTCACATCTCATGGTGGTCACCATATTCTATGGAACAGCAATGTCAATGTACTTACAGCCTCAAACCAAGACTTCCTCAGATCTAGACAAATACGTTGCCATATTCTATGTCACCGTCACACCCATGTTGAATCCACTGATCTATAGCTTAAGGAATAAGGATGTGAAACAAGCTTTCCGGAAAGTGACAGGGAGGAAGAGAGACCTCTGATACCTACCAGCCCCCTCCCTTTAATATCAGAAATGCTGGCCTTTTCTTTTTTCTTTTTTTCTGTTTTATTAAATTTGCTTAGGTGGCCTTTTCGTTTGATGTATAATTTTGTATAGGGGCACATTTGTACTGGTCCCCGCAAGTTTCTGTTCAACTAATACTTTTGTGTCTAGAAAAACCTATAATTTGTCACCTAAAGTCTTGAAAAATAGGAAAGCGAGGTTTAAGGATAGTGAAATAACAAAACACAAATATTTCTGATGTTGAGCGCTGACTTTTGAGCTTGGGAATTCAGCTGTTGTGGAATTTTGAATGTTTGCCCTGGAGAAATGTAGTAACAGCTTGAAGGACCTGAGCAAACAAAATCCTAGAAGGGAACCTGTTTTAGTCTGCCACAACAAAAACATCAAAGACTCCTGTGGCACTTTAGATGATTTCTTCTTAGGTTTCCATATATTCCTTCATTTTCAGATGTCTGATGATATGGGCTAAAGTCCATTAAAGATTATGCTACAGATCTGCACTTCCCTGGCCCGTGTCCACTCACTTTCCATTTTTTGTCCCTCCACATTCCCCAGGAAAACCCAGTCTCTACTGCTGAATTGGAACAAACAGCAATTTGGGTTTTCCACAAATTGCCATTTGCTCCAATTCAGTGTCAAAGAGTGGGTTTTCATGGGAAAAGTGGTGAGGCAAAAATAAATACATGCTTGGACATGGACTGGAAAGCCCAAATCTGTGCCTGGAAATGCAGCACAAAGGCAAGTGTTATGGAAACACAATTGTCTCAATTCAGCGGCTCCCTCAGAATCACAGAATTGTAGAGTTGGAAGGGACTCTGAGGATCATCTAGTCCAACCCCCTACAATGCAGGAATAGGCAGCACTCCCATAGGGGGATCAAACCGGCAACCTTGGCGTCATCAGCACCACGATCTAACCAACTGAGCTGTGCAACATCCACAAGCAGAAGGTCCAGAATAGAGCTATGGGTGAGCTGGAGGACATGTCCCACCCAACTTTGCATGCAATGCCAATTCCTGATGTTGAAATGAAGATGGCATCCCTGGCTTATGTGCTGCCCTGTGCAACCTAAAGATCTGGAACTGGGAAGCAAGATTTTGAAATCCTAGCATGAAATCAAAACATGCTTTGAAATGTGTGGAACCAGTTGTGCACAGTCATATCTATTTGGTTTTCAATATCTTAAATAAAAATGTTGCACGTCTCTGCAAATGTGTCTGTCTCTCCTTTTTCTTCTGAGCTCTTTTTGCCATGTTAGCAGGGAGTACAATGGTGTAAACCAGGCATAGGCAAACTTGGCCCACCAGATGTTTTTGACCTACAACTCCCATGATCTGTAGCTAGCAGGACCAGTGGTCAGGCATGATGGGAATTGTAGTCCCAAAAGAACTGGAGGGCCAAGTTTCACTGCGCCTGGCATAAATTATCTGAGCAGCGGTTGTTGCATACATAAACAGTTTTTTCCTGATCTTTGGGTACATTTGTCACTGAGAAGGGGAAAAAAACTATTTAATTGCTAATGTGCAAGTGCTCCCTAATGAACTACAGTACAGGGTGGATTATTTCCCTGTGGATGAGATGGCAATCCTGGAAAATGACCAAGTTAGAGAATGTTGTTATCTAAACCTTCAATGAATCAGGGGTTTTTCATCAGTTGTGAAAACTACCACAAACATGTCCTGTTCCTGGCTGCAGTTTCTCTCTACCCTCACCCTAGATGGGGGCAATGCATTTTTTAAATTTCATTGATCTGTGGGATAGTTGTGGATTTATTTAAAATGCCCAAACTATGGCACACAGTATCCTATTCTCTAATATTTGTAGGTATTTTGCATGTCTTTCATTTTTCACAAGTGAGGGAAAGTTTGTGAACGGGTGCCAAAAACTCTGGAAGATTAAGGCATTGCTATGGTGAGTTACTGTCTTTCCTTTTCCTTCTAAGGGTGTTAAATGAGAATTTAGGACAGAACCAGTTATGACTTTGTCTCCTGTAATAATATAATAAATGTCTTGATAGATCAGACCAACGGTCCATCTCGTCCGATACTCTTTGTTTCAAACAATGGTCGCCCATCATGCTCCCTGATGCCACCATGAAAATTATGGCATTTCCCTTGCCTTGTAATTTGTCCTAGGCATCTGGTATACAGAGTCATACCTTCTCTGCATGTTGATGTTTCATTTTTATCTATCCTGGGTTATAATTGGGGATATTTTGATCCACAGTGGGAGGGGGGGGTTTCTAATGTAATTCCCTATTTTATTTTATATATATATAGTTTTTATTAGATTTTTCTAATTTACACTTCAAAATATTCATTTAAACAACCTTAAATCAATGACTTCCCTTCTTCTCTTTCTGTGGTTCATTTTGCATAGCATACATCCCCGCATATTTTAAATGAACTAAACCATTCAGTAATCCATTGTTACACCATCAAAACTTATTTACACTGTTGAAGTTATATTAATGCTACCAGTGTTTTTAAATGTTCACAATTTTCACCGATATAATCAGGAAACAGTTTCAGTCTTCTTTCAAGGAATATTCTTCTTGTTCTCTTATTTTCTAACTCCCTTTTAAATGTCTAAATGTCTAATGGCCACTGTGTCACCTTGTGACAATAAAATTATACACGTTAATTATGTTTTTCATGGTGGTGGGGTGTTAGAGGACTACCTAACCTTTGATGAAAATATATTGAGTTCAGTCTGAATTCAAGTTGCAATCCTAATTCTATCTGATCTGGTAGAAGTAAATCGCTGGAGAAGTGCATTCTGACTAAGTTGCATTTTCCAGACTTCTGCTCACATTATGATTAATATAAGTTCCATGGATTTCAGTGCTAGCTTCAGAGGTATGTATGTATGGGCTGATGATACAATGAGCTACCCACAGTGGGCTACATAAAAAAACACAATAAGTATATGTACTGTGTGTGTGTTTGTGTGTGTGTATTGGGTCTACTATAAGCATGACTAAATCTGGATTGTTTTTTTGCTTGGGTTGTGGTGGGGTTTTTGATGCTGCCTCTCACTTTTGTGTCTCATATACAATTACTCATTGCCCTTCTCAAGTTTGAAATTTAATGGCTTCCAAGACCCATTCCCCTCTTCCCACTCCCTGACATCTTCAACTCCCCCTCCTTGCAGTTTTTAGTTTGCTTCTAATATTGTGGGGTTTTCCCTGATTCTTATTTTCCTCATTATTGCTTAGCAGCATTGAGGCTTCAGCAATAATACAAGATGTAAGCCTCAATATAAATTAATTCAACACTCTTGGGTCAGGTGAGGCTATTTACTTCCAATCTGTTTTCCTGTTTCAGTTCCAGGTAAGCCCTTAGAGGAAATAACATGGGCAGAAGAGAGAATGAGACTACCATGACCGAATTCATCCTGCTGGGCCTCTCTAGTAACCCTCAGACGAAGATCGCCCTCTTTGGCCTCTTTCTCCTCATCTACCTCATCACTGTGGTGGGCAACGGCCTCCTCCTCCTGCTTGCTGTGGTGGACCCCCGCCTGCACACCCCCATGTACTTCTTCCTTGGCAACCTGTCTTTCCTTGACATCTGCTATACTACCAGCACTATCCCACAGATGTTGGCTCATTGCCTGTCAGCCAAGACCACCATTTCCCATTCTGGTTGTTACGCCCAAATGTACATCTCCCTCTTCTTGGGGATGACAGAATGCTTCCTGCTGGCGATGATGTCCTACGACCGCTGGGTGGCTGTTTGCAACCCCTTGCGCTATAATATCATCATGAGCAATAACGTTTGCATTGCTATGGCAACCATTTCATGGGGCAGCTCCTTCCTCCTGATCCTGGTACCTTCTCTCACCTCACAGGCCTCTCTATGTGGGCATAATGTTATCAACCACATCACCTGTGAGGTCCAGGCTATGCTCAAGTTGGCCTGCTCAGATACTAGTGGAAACCAGGTGTCAATGTTTGCCACCAGTATCCTTACTCTGCTTCTTCCCTTCGGCTTCATCTTGGTCACCTATGCCCGTATTATCACCACCGTGTTGAAAATGCAATCCACAGAGAACAGGGCCAAGGCCTTCTCAACCTGTAGTTCACATCTCATGGTGGTCACCATATTCTATGGAACAGCCATGTCAATGTACTTACAGCCTCAAACCAAGACTTCCTCAGATCTAGACAAATACGTTTCCTTATTCTATGGCACCGTCACACCCATGTTGAATCCACTGATCTATAGCTTAAGGAATAAGGATGTGAAACAAGCTTTCCGGAAAGTGACAGGGAGGAAGAGAGACCTCTGATACCAACCAGCCCCCTCCCTTTAATATCAGAAATGCTGGCCTTTTCTTTTGATGTATATTTTTGTATAGGTGCACATTTGTACTGGTCCCCGCACGTTTCTGTTCAACTAATACTTTTGTGTCTAGAAAAACCTATAATTTGTCACCTAAAGTCTTGCAAAATAGGAAAGTGAGGTTTATGGACAGTGAAATAATGAAACACAAACATTTCTGATGTCGAGCACTGACTTTTGAGCTTGGGAATTCAGCTGTTGTGGAATTTTGAATGTTTGACCTGGAAAATGTTGTAACAGCATGAAGGACCTGAGCAAACAAATTCCAGAAGGGAACCTATTTTAGTCTGCCACAACAAAAACATCAAAGACTCCTGTGGCAAATTAGATGATTTCTTCTTAGGTTTCCATATATTCCTTCATTTTCAGATGTCTGATGATATGGGCTAAAGTCCATTAAAGATTATGCCACAGGTCTGCACTTCCCTGGCCCGTGTCCACTCACTTTCCATTTTTTGTCCCTCCACATTCCCCAGGAAAACCCAGTCTCTACTGCTGAATTGGAACAAACAGCAATTCGGGTTTTCCACAAATTGCCATTTGCTCCAATTCAGTGTCAAAGAGTGGGTTTTCATGGGAAAAGTGGTGAGGCAAAAATAAATACATGCTTGGACATGGACTGGAAAGCCCAAATCTGTGCCTGGAAATGCAGCACAGAGGCAAGTGTTATGGAAAGACAATTGTCTCAATTCAGCAGCTCCCTCAGAATCACAGAATTGTAGAAGTCGAAGGGACTCTGAGGACCATCTAGTCCAACCCCCTACAATGCACGAATAGGCAGCGGTCCCGTAGGGGGATCAAACCGGCAACCTTGGCATCATCAGCACCACTATCTAACCAACTGAGCTGTGCAACTTCCTCAAGCAGAAGGTCCAGAATAGAGCTATGGGTGAGCCGGAGGACATGTCCCACCCAACTTGGCATGCAATGCCATTACCTGACTTATGTGCTGCCCTGTGTAACCTAAAGATCTGTAACTGGGAAGCAAGATTTTGAAATCCTGGCATGAAATCAAAACATGCTTTGAAATGTGTGGAACCATTTGTGCACAGTCATGTTTATTTGGTTTTCAATATCTTAAATAAAAATGTTGCATGTCTCTGCAAATGTGTCAGTCTCTCCTTTTCCCTCTGAGCTCTTTTTGCCATGTGAGCAGAGAGAGCCAAAGTGTAAACCAGGCATAGGCAAACTCGGCCCTCCAGATGTTTTTGACCTACAACTCCCATGATCCCTAGCTAGCAGCACCAGCTGTCTGGGATGATGGGAACTGTAGTCCCCAAAACATCTGGAGGGCCGAGTTTGCCTATGCCTGGTGTAAACTCTTCCTAGGAGAAAAGTCTACCCTCCCAATAACCTTTTCCTTGGGAAGTGGAAAGGGAAATATTACCATTTCTCTCTCTTGAGCACACAGACACAGATAAAGGGAGAAAGACTTTTGGGTTGAACAAGGGAGTTCTCTGTGTTAAGAATATTTCAAAGGCGCAACAGACTATTATTCTAATGCTTCACTCACTTACTGCACAATTCTGTGTTTTTAAACTCTGCTGCAGGCTCTCTCTTGCTGGAGTGTGTGTTTAGCCCCGCACTTTAGATCTAGGGATCCAGCCAATTCTCCCACATGGAAGGTTTATATCTATTTTTCTTCCCACAAAACGGGAGTCAGATTGTCTGATATGGCCTGCTCAAAGCAACTTATGCCCAGATGCTGATCAGATTCACATCTGTTTACAGGTGAAACTAAAAAAAAATAGAATATTGTGGAAAAGTTCATTTATTTCAGTAATTCAACTTAAAAGGTGAAACTAATATATGAGATAGACTCATGACATGCAAAGCGAGATATGTCAAGCCTTTATTTGTTATAATTGTGATGTTTATGGCATACAGCTGATGAAAACCCCAAATTAACAATCTCAGAAAATTAGAATATTAAATGAAATCAGCAAAACAAGGACTGCAAATAGAGCAATATTGGACCTCTGAGAAGTAGAAGCATGCACATGTACTCAGTACTTGGTTTGGGCCCCTTTTGCAACAATTACTGCCTCAATGCGGCATGGCATGGATGCTATCAGCCTGTGGCACTGCTGAGGTGTTATGGAAGACCAGGAAGCTTCAATAGCAGCCTTCAGCTCTTCTGCATTGCTTGATCTCATGTCTCTCATCTGTCTTTTGGCAATGCCCCGTAGATTCTCTATGGGGTTCAGATCAGGCGAGTTTGCTGGCCAATCAAGCACAGTAATCCCATGGGCATTGAACCAGGTTTTGATACTTTTAGCAGTGTGGGCAGGTGACAAAGTCCTACTGGAAAATGAAATCAGCATCCCCATAAAGCTTGTCTGCGGAAGGAAGCATGAAGTGCTCCAAAATCTCTTGGTAGATGGCTGCGTTAACCCTGGACTTAATGAAGCACAGTGGACCAACACCAGCTGATGACATGGCTCCCCAAATCAACACCGACTGTGGAAACTTCACATTGGACTTCAAGCACCTGACATTGTGTGCCTCCCTATTCTTCCTCCAGACTCTGGGTCCTTGGTTTCCAAATGAGATGCAAAAGCTGCTCTCATCAGGAAAGAGATTTGGGAAGCCATGTCATCAGCTGGTGTTGGTCCACTGTGCTGACCTTTTAAGTTGAATTACTGAAATAATTGAACTTTTCCACAATATTCTAATTTTTTGAGTTTCACCTGTATCTTCCACAATGTTGCATAATAGTTTGATGCTTTCAAGCCATTCATTGGGTAACACCAGTGGCAATGATTTTCAAAATGGATCTGATGCAGGAGCAGTGAACTGTGATGGACTTTTAGAGTACTGAAGTTGTGCCTCCACCTATGCTCATCCTGTCTATCTGTAAATAAATGCAAATATTACAAAATGGCAATAAGCCTCCTTTCAAAGGAAACCAAACTCAAGTAAGTGCTATTGCACATGGAGAAATGTAACAGTACAGTCTGTATCCTGTACAGTCTGTTTTATTGTGTTTTTAATATTTTGCGGGGAGCTGCCCAGAGTGGCTGGGGCAACCTGGTCAGATGGCCAGCATATAAATATTATTATTATTATTATTATTATTATTATTATTATTATTATTATTATTCACTGCAAGAGTAGGCTGGACTGGGCTGATCTTGAAGTCTTCTGGGTCTAATCAAGGAACATAATGCTCAAGGGGGACAGAACTTCTTATAGCAAGTAAACAATTCTCTAAGAGTACCAATTCATTTGAGTTAATCAATCCCAAAGGCATTGAGATATGTTTGCACCTCAGATCTGCAGCAAATACACTGGGATTTTTTTAAAATGCTTTGTGTATTCAAAGAACTAAGATATACATAGGCTTATTCATGGGGTGTGATTACAAGAAATGGGCGTTTACTGGAGATAATACAAAAGAGACCCTTCTGCACTGGTAAATATATTTATGGTCCTTAATGCAACTTATTTCCTGGCTCCCTGTCCATCTGTTGGTCCACCTAGCTATTCATCTCTTGTTCTCACTCTCTGGCTTTGCATCTTCATTTTGTTGTCACTGCTTAGGATGGAGCTCAGTCTAACCACATCCCAAGAGCACCATGTTGGCTACCTCTGTAATGCAACATACTTTTGTGTTTTGAGGTGAGACTCTAGAATGTTCTGTGGGTTGTTAGGATGATCTAGGGCTGGAAGAAACTCTGCCCAGGAATCCTTGAGTGCTGCTGTCTGTGTGACAATAGTGAGCTCTCTGGCTCACTGGCCAGTCTCAGTAGAAGGCAGATTCATATGTTCCTATGTACCTGTCAGAGTAAATACTTTACTGACATGTGCCATTGACCTTAATCAACTTAAAGCAGCTTCAGGCAAGCCTGAGTCTATAAATGTGAAGGCAATTGAAGCCAGGCAAGTCAATGGGGCAAAGATCACACAGAACTGTTTTAACTAAATTGGTTTGCGGACTCAAAAACCATTGCAACCTTGAATTCAGAGTAGCTGAAAATCACACAGGAAGATTCATCTGGAACAGTGATTGCCAGCATCTCTCTTGCTGTCAATTGCCTTGCTTAACTGGTCTTCCAACAAATTTAGTTTAGCATTGTCTTCTCAGATTTTGCTGTGATTGTAGCATCCATAAACACCAAGCAGAGGAAATGGATGGGGGAAAGGCTGGGAATTTTTTTATATTCCTCTTTGATCCTTTAGGCAACTTTACTGTTGCCCACCAAGAACAATAGTCCACTTCCAAAACTCTGACATGAGTCCATTGACTAAACAGGGCACTGTGGAATGTATTGACTTCACAGCTTGTTCCTCAGCTTTCCTCCCATCTCTATCTTGGAAAAAAGAAAAGAAAACCCATGAATGTTGCTAGTACTCAAAATTCAAGTGCCTGCGATTGGGTGGGGAATGGAGCTCATTCCCATCCAGTTTGCAAGCATTTCCCCACCTGAAGCAGTGCTTACTCACTACAGGAAATGCTTTTATTTTTTAAATGGCTGTTGATAAGACTGGGCTATCCCAGTTCCTCTCAGAACCCTTTGAGGCAGCTTAGGCTGAGAAAGACTGCCTACGGTCACTGTTACTGAACTTCATGGTCAGACAAATATTTGAGCCAAGGTCCCAGGTGTCCACTATGACACATCCGGCATCTAAGAGAGTTGTCTGCTCTCAGTTACATTATTACAGAAAGATCTGTATTTACAGGGGCAGAATCTACTTTCTCATAGCATTCTACACCCAAAACAGTCAACATGGCTATCCAGATGTTTCTGGACTAGAACTCCCACCATTCCTGACCGCTGCCCATGTTGGCTGAGGTAGATGGGCGTTGTAGTCTAGAAACATCAGGAAGGCTCCATGTTGGCTTTCCGAGCCCAGCAGTGTGGGATTCATGCAGCGTTGTCAATAGAGCAGAAGTATGAAGTGAAGCAGAGACTGCAAAGCTAACAGAGGAAGCAAAGGATGAGAAATCTCTGCTGTGATGTACATTGGTGAGGCAACAGGAGTTGAAGTGAGGTTTGGGAAGGAGAAGAGGAAGTCACTAACAAACCGATAGAGATGGCAGAGTAGCTTGCCTCAACTAGGCTTGCCCCACATCTACAGATGTCATGGGACTCCAACTCCCATCAGACCCAGCAAGCATGGCCGATGGTCATGGAAGATGGGAGCTGTAGTCCAGCAGCATCTTCAGGGCATCTAGTGGACAAAGGCTGGGCTTGAATCACAAGTTGGAAAGAAGAAAAAGAAAGAAAGAAGGAAGGAAAGAAAGAAAGAAAGAAACTGATGCTGAAGGTGCAAGGGAGAGACAGGGAGACAGAAATGAATAATCGGGTATCTTATAAATCAGGAAACAAATAGGGAAGAAAGGACAGATTACATAGATTCAGAATTGTAGAGTTAGAAGGGACCATGTGGGTCATCTAGTCCAACTGCAATACAGGATTTTTTTTTTGCCCAAGGTGGGGCTCAAACCTAAGACCCAGAGATTAAGAGTCTCATGCTCTACCCCTTGAGCTATCCCAGCTCTTACTGTAACTCGTGGTGTGCTTGGGAGATCACAGATGAAATAAATACAACCATGTGAATGGGGCTTTGTGTGTGCTGGGAATAAGCATGATTTTCAGTTATGGGTGTGGTCCCTCCATTTGGTCTCCTAAATCTCTCCCACATTTCAGGTACAGGAGGTGAGGCAGATGGGAAACCAAACTGCGACAACGTCATTTGTGTTCCTGGGCTTCTCCAGCTTCCCAGAGCCCCAAGCTCTGTTCTTCCTCCTGTTTCTGACCATGTATATCACCACCTTGCTGGGCAATGCTCTTATCCTGGTGACCGCAGGGCTAGATTCTGGCCTCCGTACACCCATGTACTATTTCATCCAGCACCTGTCGTTCCTGGACATTTGCTATTCCTCCGTCACTCTGCCCCACATGCTCAAGAATCTGTTGATGGAGACAAAGACCATCTCCATCCTGGGCTGCCTGGCTCAGCTTTACTTCTTGGTGACTTTTGTAGGGGTTGAGTGCCTCCTCCTGGCCGTGATGGCGTATGACCGATACGCCGCCATCTGCCACCCACTTACGTACACCATCTTCATGAACAGGAAGCTGTGTACCCGGCTGGTGGCAGCCTCCTGGGCCTGCGGCTTCCTCAATTCAGTCCTGCACACAGCCATGACCGCTCTCCTGCCCTTCTGTGCCTCTCACAACCTGGACCATTTGTTCTGTGACGTCCCCCAGCTACTCAAGCTGTCTTGCGCGGACACATTCCCCAACCAAATCACCTTGCTGGCAGTCACCCTGCTTCTCGGCGTCAGTCCTTTCCTTTGCATCGTGGTTTCCTACGTCCACATCGTGGCGGCCATCTTGAGAATCCGTACTAACCGAGGCCGCCGCAAGGCGTTCTCCACCTGCACTTCACACCTCACGGTGGTCACCTTATTCTATGTCACCTGCATGTTCAATTATAATAGGCCCAGTGCCAGTCGTTCTGTATATTTTGACACCTTGGCAACTGTGCTCTACAATGTTGTGACGCCAATGCTGAACCCTATCATATATTGCCTGAGGAACAAAGAAGTGAAGGACGCCATGAGGCGTTTGCTGCACCCCAAGACGCCGTCCTCTTTTTAGCACCAGCTATTAGCCAAAATTCCTGATTTTGGCGACAACTATACAGTATACGCTTGCTGTCAACACACACACAGGGGCTCCAACTTCAGAACAAGCAACTAGGTGGGCTTCTGGCATGATCCAGCAAGCATATTCTTGTGTGGTTATGGTTCAGGGGACTCCTGTCTACCAGCCTTCAGGTTCAGTCGTCTCTTCCATCACCAACATTACCTACCCTCCAACATTTCGCCAAGAAAAATAGGAGAACGTTGATGAAAATAGGAACGTCTTATCAGGGTCCACTGGGAACTCAGCCTTCCTTCCTAGCTGAGGACTCTGTAGTCTCCGACTTGCTGTCTTTGTCACTGCTGGACTCCAGGACTCCATGATGCCATATGCCAATGTGTGTATTATAATAATAATTTTATTATCTGTACCCCGCCCATCTGACTGTGTTGCCCGAGCCAATTTGGGTGCCTTCCAACACATATAAAAACATAATAAAACATTACACATTAAAAGGCTTCCTTATATAGGGCTGGGAATCAGTGCTTGGTTTAGGATAAGGGTGGAATGCCATCCTAATTCTCTTCAGGAAGAGGTTTCTTTTCAGGTGGATGTAACACTTCAGACCTAACCTTGCCACACACACACACACACACACACCAAAGTCATCCCACTTCCTCCCAAACCACCCTTTTGTTCTTTTACATTGAACACTGTCCTTAGTGACAAGTCAGTTGTGAATAGAGCCCAACAAAAAGACTTCAGTAGTGTGTGGTTGGAGGACATTGGTGGAATATTAATTGGCCTTGATAACTGGCTGCATGCAAGATGGGGCTTACATGTTACCTGTAGTTACTGAACCCTAGCAGCATCCCTGGGTGGCCTCAATGACCAGGCACCTTTTTTGCAGAACCTTCTTGGTTATAGCTCCCTAGTAATGGAACTTCCTCCAAGGAGGCAGCGGTTTCCACATACAGTAGTACCTTGGTTTACGAACTTAATCTGTTCCGGAAGTCCGTTCTTAAACCAAGGTGTGCTTTCCCATAGCAGTGGGGGACTCAATTTACAAATGGAACACACTCAACATGTTCTGCTTCCAAGGCAAAGTTCACAAACCAAAACACCTACTTCCGGGTTTGCAGCGTTCTTAATCCAAGTTGTTCATAAACTAAGCTGGTCTTAAACCAAGGTACCACTGTAATTAGGTTTTGGGTTGTCACATACCCAACCTTGGAAGTCAAGAACCTGCCTTTCCCCCCTCAAGTCTTTAGATTGCTGGATTAAACGGAAAACAAACACATGGCTAGCCAGTGTGTTGTACTTGGACCAGAGAAACCCGAGTTCCAATCCCCCCACTACCATTACGCTCACAGAGCTATCCTGAGTGAGTCATTCCATGGACCATTAACACCTAAAGAAGGCTACATTCTGAGGAATCATTCGCCTTTAAAAACTGTGATTTGGAGTGGGGAATTAAAGCAACTCCTCTCCTTCCTCCAGCTAGCTGTGATTCAGTCACCATGGTGGTAAGGTGTCAGAGGAGATGGCTTACTCAGAGCCCTTCCCTAGAGCAGGAGGAAGGGGCAGTGTGTTTCATTGCCTTCCTTACCTTGTCTGTTATTTTTTCACAGGGAAGCTGTTGTTTGTTTGTACATCTGGGGGCAGATGTCTTGCTCTTGTGGGGAGGTAGTATTACGAGTTTTAGGGTGGGGGCGAAGCAGGCTGTATGTGCACTTAACATTCGTCTTTATGGCAGCAACATGTTAGTTCAACCTGTGCAAATGGTATGAACTGTAATGATTTTTTTAAAACAGAAAAATAATGCAAAATACAGGGAAAATGTGGAATTTTAGGAATGAAGGGAAGGGGATCTGGCTTCATTAACCTGAGCTTTACTCAACGAGTGTAGATGGCGTACACACAAATGAAACACGTCAGCGTAACCAAGGCAATTATATTTACAAAACAAATGCCAAACACACCGAAATGCAAAGTCCAGATCTCAGCATTCAGTATTTCCTGCCAGGTAACGTGAGATCGCATTGCGCACCTCCTCGCCTCCCGACTCACTGCTGGTTTCGTAGGAATGGCAGTCCTCGTTATATGCTGCCAACAGTACGTGCTCGGAGATGTCCACACCTTCGGGAACGGCGTGCCCCTTGGTCTCACAAATATTGTGCAGCACGACACATGCGGTGACCACCGCCAAAACGTTCTCCTCTGCCACTGGCAGCCTCGCAGTGAGGCAACGCCACCTTGCCTTGAGCCTGCCAAAGGCCTGCTGGACCACGCTGTGGCAGTGGTTGAAAGTCCTATTGTAGATGGTCTTCCTCTGGTCCAAGGGGCCTCCGTAGGGCTTCATGAGCCACTTCCGCATAGGGTAGGTGCTATGGGCGAGTATTAGAGGTGGGATCTCCACACCCTGAATGTTGATAGTCGGGTTCCCCGGGACAAAGGTGCCCTCGTCCATAGCCTGGCACAGCGCAGATTTGCGGAAGATCTGCACGTCGTCGTGTTTCTTCCCACTCCATCCCACTTCAATGTTAGTAAAACGGCCGGTGTGGTCGGTTGTCCCTTGAAGAAGAATGGAACAGAAGTTCTTTGGCTTGTTGCACTCGTCTCCCGGACCCGTAGCGGCTATTATAGACAGATGTGTCAAGTCCATTGCGCCAACGCAGTGAGGGAATCCCATCTTCCTGAAACCATCCATGATCTGTAAGCGGCAACAAAGAAGTAGTAAACTTAAAAACAGTTGTTTTGTGGTTGTGCCAACAATTTCACCCCAAAAATGTCCACACAGCACACCCACCACATCCAAAAAGAGTCACAGTGATATGGCATAGTAGCAAGCTGTGTTCTTTTTTGTGCTGTGTAAGTATTTTTTACTAATTTTGCATTGCAAGTGCAAAACAGAAAAACACTGTTCAGGAAACAGGTACATTCCATATAAACTACAATGCAAACATATGTGAGTTTCTGCCCCATGTTCCCAAATTATTCCGTCCCACTGCAGCAATCCATGCAGTTTCGAACAATTCAGTCATTTTGTATCGGAAATCTCTTCCACATAATATAAAACATGGCAGGTCACCAATAGGATTTCAGCAAGTGGTATTCTGACACTGCGCAACTGTTATGTTTTCATGCTTATATTAGTTTTATTAATCTACATTGAAGTTTTATCTGTATAACTATATTATCTGTTCTCGAAGCTACCAGCATGAGTTTGACCAAACTGCGGGAGGCAAGACAGGAGTGCCTGGCGTGCTCTGGTCCATGGGGTCACGAAGAGTCGGACCCGACTAAACGACAACAACACTATTATCTGTAAGCTGAATTGAGTCCGAGTCTGAGGAAAAGGTGGGATGATGATGATGATGATAGTAAGCTGCCTAGGGAAGATTTTATATCTGGGAAGGTGGGATGAAAATGTCAAAGAAAGCAACATTTTGCTACACTGACTACTCCATAAGTACCCACAGATACAATGGCAACTGCCGCATGTAGTTATAGGTAAAACGTTGGACAGATGGCAAGAATAATATCAATTAGCATATGTTCTTAGGCTATCAATATTATTCTTGCCATCTGTCCAACTTTTTAGCTATAACTATAAACATACGTTTAAAGAAGATTGGAAATCGTTTATTGAATATATGGAAAATAATAGTGTACAGTATAGCTGAAAATGCTGGCAGCATTAAGATAAATTCAACAGTAGGTTTTGATGGATGCAGTAAATAAGTTTTGATAGATGCAGTAATGGAATACCGATTGGTATAGTTTTTGTTAAAGTATGCAGGGATTTAAGATATGTAAAATGAAGCATGGAAAGAGAAAAAGGGAAGTCGTTGATATCTTAAGGATGTAAAATGAGGATCTGAAATTGTAAAACAGAAAAATTATCTATCTATATCTATCATCTATCTATATCTATCTATCTATCTATCTATCTATCTATCTATCTATCTATCTATCTATATCTATCTATCATCTATCTATCATCTATCTATCTATCTATCTATCTATCTATCTATCTATCTATCATCTATCTATCTATCTATCTATCTATCTATCTATCTATCTATCTATCTATCATCTATCTATCTATATCTATCATCTATCTCTCTCTCTCATCTATCTATCTATCTATCTATCTATCTATCTATCTATCTATCTATCTATCTATAGCTATTTTTCCTTTGCAATGTGCAACTCAACACACTCACACACCCTCCAGACAATGCAGAGGTGGCACAGCGGTGTTAGTTTGAAGCTGTGCAACTGTAGCAACTTTTTTAAGAACACGTTTTAAAAAAACTTCACCTTCCAGTAGTCGCCCAAATAGATTGTCTTCTGGACGAGCAGGTGCTTGATGGCAAAGCACACCTCCAGAACGATCTCTCCCACCGTCGACCTCCCAACTCCAAACTGCGCGGCAACTTCGCGGTAGCACTTCAGATTAGAGAGCCACCACACGGCGATAGCGACCCGCTTCTCAACGGGGATGGCTTCCCGCATGATAGTTCTCTGCCTCTGGAGCTGGGGTCGGAGCACGTCCGCAATTTCGAAGAGGGTCCCTCTGCTCATCTGGAAGCTCTCGATCCACGTTTCGTCGTCCCGGGTCCCCAGCATGGAACGCTCCCACCAATGCTGCTTGGTGGGGCAGACCCACCAGCGCCGCAATTTCGGCCCGCTTTCCAACAAGGTGACGATAGGAACCATATGTCTGCAGCTCCTCCTCCTCTGAATGATACGCCGAGTCCTCAAGATGTGGTTCTGAATCGCCCGCCCTATCAGCACTCTCCTCCTCTGCCGCCTTCTGATACTCATAAGATAGGCGTTGCATCGGCTGATGGCTGAGTGGAGCACAGCAACCAACACCTCAAGGTGTAACTTCAGCAGCTGGAGCAACACATGAGGTTCCATGCTGCGCAAGGAGTGGAACGGTATTGGAAGTCACAGGAGCAACGTTGAACGCAGGAGGTTTTTGAGCAGAGGTTGGGTGACCTCCTGTCATGGATGCTTCAGTTGAGATTCCTGCATTGCAGCGGGTTAGAATAGGGCTGGATCTACACAAAGGGAAAAAACCCCAGCTATAAATAAGTCAGAAATTAAATCATTACAGTGGTACCTCTGGTTAAGAACTTAATACGTTCTAGAGGTCTGTTCTAAACCTGAAACTGTTCTTAACCTGAGGTACCACTTTAGCTAATGGGGCCTCCCACTGCCGCCGCAGCGTGATTTCTGTTCTCATCCTGAAGCAAAGTTCTTAACCCGAGGTACTATTTCTGGGTTAGTGGAATCTGTAACCTGAAGCGTATGTAACCCGAGGTACCACTGTATAACAAAAAAAAAACAAAAAAAAAAACCTGTGATGGAAAATCATGAAGATTTTTTTTTTGCTCTCCAGCACCATCTATAGTGTTGCATGTTTATAACGCATTCATAGCACAGTTTTTTTTTACTAATATAGCTGAGTCCTAGATGACACAACTCTACAATTCTGTGAGTCTAAAAATTTTACAGCAGAAAACAAACAAATTATGTGGGCAATGCTATATCAAGGTGAAACTTCTCGTCCTACTGTGCCCACTGGTGTGGACAGCATATGGTAAAATGTTAGCAAAAACACATTACAAAGGAGCATATTGGTCTGTCTTAATGCTAAGCCATGGTTTGTTTCACAAACCACAAGTTGTCTCATAGATGATCAAACATACCAGTTTGCTTCTCCACAGTTTAGTTTATTTTCCAGCTACTCTTGCTTCCTTAAAAAAAAATGTTATTCCTTGTTTATGTTTTTGAATTACAACAAAAGCAAAAACAAAACAAGCATCAAGACATAATTAAAACAAGCCAATATTTATGGGTCAACAAGCTGTAGCTTCAGATGGTGGTTTGATGGCAATAAAGAAACCATAGTTAAGCCATAGGACATGGTTCACATTTAATGCCACACCATCATGTAATAAACCACAGTTCCACAAATCAAGGTTTAGTGTTGTGTGTGAACCAGACTGATGCCTTCTACACACTGATGACAAGGAGAATGAGGCCTTGTATAGCACTGTCTCCTCCAGATGTTGTTGGATTCCCATCACCCCTGACCACTGGGCATGCTGGCTGGGAGTGATGAGAACCGTAGCCTAGCAACATCAAGTTAGCTGCATTTGCGGAAGGGGCTTACAGTCTAACGGTTCCTGTGGACAATTCAGCATCCTTCCTGATTTGCTTTACCCTGCAACTAACTATTTACTGTGCTTTCCTTTGGATTTACTTGTGGGGCACTTACACAACAAAAAGTATTCATCCTGATTTACTCCTGGTGTGTTTACACGCCTTCCCATTCATCATTTGCTCATCCCACACTTCTCAGTGCATTACACTGTCAGTTCCCTAACCGCAGAAGATCCATTTTTATTCATTTTTAAGCGGGGTTTCTTGCACCAGGATGACAGCGTACCTAAATTTATGCAGGAATCCGTCCCGCGACACACAGAGAGTCTGGAGGTACCTAAATACAGGCACGGGCAAACAACAGGAAATGGGAGTAAGCGAGTTGGTTTATAAGAAGCAGGAAGAGGAAGGTCATGTGATTATTTCTGCTATGCCTACTTTTTGGCTCAGTCACAACATACAGTGGTACCTCAGGTTAGGTACGTACTTAATTCGTTCCGGAGGTCCATTCTTAACCTGAAACTGTTCTTAACCTAAAGCACCACTTTAGCTAATGGGGCCTCCAGCTGCCGGCGGAGCACGATTTCGGTTCTCACCCTGAAGCAAAGTTCTTAACCCGAGACACTATTTCTGGGTTAGCGGAGTCTGTAACCTGAAGCGTATGTAACCTGAAGCGTATGTAACCCGAGGTACCACTGTATAGGGAATAGGGGATAGAGCGATGATTCCAAAAGGAACAGGAAGCTTCCCCTTCCTATTTCTCCAGGAGTGTGTCAAGGAAGGCGGTGGGTAGGCTACAATCTCCCTCAGCGCTGTTTAAAGAGCTGCCAGGGGGAAGGTGAGGAATTGATCCTGTCCCCAGAGGGGGACTCCTCAGCCCCTGTTGTCTTGTGATCAAGAAGTTCCAGTGCATGGGCGTAGTCGGGGGTGGGTGGGGGTCAGCTGCTCCCCCCTAAATCAAGTAAATAAATAAAAGTCCTTAACTGACCAATTGCATCGCAAATAGCTTGGTTCCGCCCCCCGCCCAACATAAACCCTGCCCACCCACCCCTAAATAAATCCTGGCTACGCCCATTTTTTAAATTTGTGTATGTGTGTTTGTATGGGGAAATAAGGAAAATACAAAAACACAGGATTTTGGCTCTTTGGACCAGCGCTACCCCGGCGGACCAGGCGCCCTCTTCTGCTGCTGCGCGGCAACTTTCTTCCCAGTTCAGTGGCAGCCGCGGCTTGACCTTCCCACTCTCTCCCATCCTAATAATTTGGAAGGGAGGCGGGAGAAAGAGAGATCGAGATCAGACCCCCCCTCCCCACACTCACTGTTAGGCTTGAAGGGAGGGAGGCAGCTGCCTGACCCCCCACACTCCCCCCTCCAAATCTGCACTGCTCTTCCGCCTGCGTCTGCCATCGCTGTTGCTGATCCAACGAGGGAGCATTTGTCTGCACACACAAATGCTTGCAAAAGTTATTTCTTTTTTAATGCATTGGGTAAGGATCGCTTCAAGGATCCGACACGCCCCCCTCTCCCCGCTTCTCTCATCCCCCAATATCGGGATGCATTTCTCTTTTGGAGAACAGGCGCCCCTTTACCCCGCCCCAGCTCGAAAAACGGGATGGCGACAACCCAAAAAACAACCCCAGACAGACGCATCACAGCGGATCCCGCTCAACGCCCCAGTGTGCCGCGGCGAAGGGCGGGTCTTCCGGAGGACCTTTGAAATTTGGGCTCTTCTCTAACCAAGGCTCGCCTTCGCCTAATCCCGCCGAAGGATTCGCGGGTTCCAGGAGATCCCCTCTTTCCTTACCTGCGTTCCGAGGGAAGTGCGCAAGCGCGATCCCTCCTCCTTCTCCCGAAAGGCGCCGCTTTGCGATCTGCGTGCTTTGCTCAATGAGGGCGTGGGGTGGTGGATTCCTCCCCGTGCTCCCTTGCTTCGGGTCGCTGCCGGGGTTCCTTTTTCTTTTTCGGTCACTCTCGTACCCTAATTGGATTGTGATCTTCTGAACCGCTTGCCGAGCTAATCTCATCAAGAGATGTAAACATGATCTAGGCCAGCGATTTGTTATTTTTTACTTTTGCAATGCAGATTCCTGGCTCTTCTGAACCAAGCTTTCTTCAAATGGGGAAGTAAAGTGAAAACCCACAGAAGGTCTTTAGCAGGAATAGGGCACCCTGGTACACCTAGGCGGGTAGCCTACTGGTGTTTTCTTCACCTTGCTTCGCTATTTACTTGTCTGTTAGGTTGCTGCAGGTGAGCAGAAAACAACAGAAATATTTAGGAAAGTTAACTTTCAGTTTATTTCCCCCCATTTTTATTTTAATCGAGATTCCACACAAGTATGTACAAATAGACAGGTTCTGGAGCATCAAACAGCATTTCAGACAAGTTTTCTGTGGAATGTAATAAGATACCAAATCACTAAAACCCTGTTTTTATTACAGTGACTAACAAAGAAGAGATATTAAATTATAAATATAAAATGTTTTTAATGATTGGCTTATATTTTATTTATTATTACAAATAATGTACCGTATTTGTTTTGTTAGTTGCTATGATAAATACAGCACTGAGAATCTCTGAAAATCATTTTAAAAGCACACACACGCAGACACAAAGAACAACACCTACCCTGCCATGACAGCCAGTTAGTGGCCAAAAAACAAGCTTCCTCAAACTCGGCCCTCCAGATGTTTTGAGACTACAATTCCCATCATCCCTGACCACTGGTCCTGCTAGCTAGGGATCATGGGAGTTGTATGCCAAAAACATCTGGAGGGCCGGGTTTGAGGAAGCCTGGCGGAGAAAAAGGCCTGTTGGAAGAAAAAAAAAGTGTGCCTACTGGTGACAGGAAAGCTGACTAGGGCCAGTCTAGTCTCCCTTGGAAGGTAGTTCCACAATCTAGGAACAGCCACCAAGAAGGCCCTCTCCTATCTTCACCAAAAGTAGCTGTGAGTGAGATGGGACTGAGAGAAAGACTTCCTTGGAATATCTCAAAGCGGAGCAGAATCATATAGAGAGAGATGGTCATTCAGAGAGCCTGAACTCAAGCTGTATAGCTTTGTAGGTCATAACCAAAGCTTTGAATGGTGCCAGTGGGGTTTTTGAAACTAGGCGTTTCTGTTCTCCCTTATGGTACTCAATTGAGCATCAAGTCCTAGCAGGAAACAGGACTGGTTGAAGGCATGGCAATGTGGGATGAGTTCAAGGCAGCTGGATTAGCTGTATGATAAGGACTAGTTGGCCCTATTGGGGGGGGGGGGGACACAGTTTCCTCTTCCCTCAGAAGCTCCAAACAAGGGTCCCTGATTATCAACATCAGGATATATTTTTGGATTACAGCAATGCTAGGTGAAAAGGCTAGGGAAGTGTGGAGTCTTTTCTATGGGTATTCAAGAGAACCAGTCTATTTACGGAATACTCATCCACAGTGCTTAGTAAGGAGAAATCCTAAGATCTGAAAATAATGAAAATTACGTAGTGTGCACCATACAGTTGTACCATTGCATTTCTTTTCTCTGAACTCTTCAGCGCATTTACTCACAAATAAACTCTGTGGGAATTACTTCTCCCTGATGAGTGTGTTGTGTGAATTGCAGCCCAGAGGCTCCTGGGGTGTGTGAAAAAGAGTCAGCCTAACGTTTGGTGCCTCCAGAGTTTTTGGATCCAATTTCTTGCAATCAAAAATCCTGGATTTTAGGAGATATTTATATTTATACTCAGTAGGGTAGGTTGATTTCCTGGGGACACAATTATGTTCTGAAGAACTATAGTCTTAGTAATAATAAACAAGGGATGTTCACAGAGGTCTTGGAAATGAATTATATTTTCTCATTGTGGATGATGGGATTGGTGCACCTAAAGGATTGTCTCACTTCTCTACACGCCGAACCAAAATCACTGCATTCTGCAGGAGAGGTTATCCTGCAGATACTGTCTGATCTTTCTGCACAATATCAGAATTGAGCCTTTGCCATTGGAGCATCTACTCCTTGGAACTCCCATTAAACATCAGAGAGGCAGCATCACTGTTGTTTTCTTGGCACCTGCCAAAGATGTTCTTCTTTCAACAAGTCTTCTAAATTAAGGTGTTTGTCGATGTTGGTATCTGTATTGGATGTAATTGGTATGTTACGTATGTCCTGTTGCTGTTTTAAATTTTCAACTTACCTAATTATCTATCCACACAAACAATCTTTTATATTTACATTATTTTGTGTATGTTATTATAACATTGTAGATCACTTTGGGGTGCCTCATGGGATGCAATTCATGGGTGAGACATTATTATTATTATTATTATTATTATTATTATTATTATTATTATTATTACCATTATTATTATTATATCTTCTAAAAGCATTGATGAAATAATTCATCAGGCCTCCAGTCTCTGCTTCTTAATCTTGAATGTTTGAGAACTGGCTGTGGTTTGTTAGAGGTGGAAAGAAAGACAAGCTGTATACCCTCAGAGGCACTGTCATCACTCCCCAGATGCTATAGAGTCCTGGCATTGAAAGCAGAGTAAACACACAGCTCCCTTTGAAGAAAAGAGATGAACCTATTTCAGTCCCAGGTACCATGAGCAATTTCTTGTGATTGGTGGGAGCTGGCCACCTGTGACCCATCCTATTCTTGTGCACTACGTTTGCCTTCAGTGACTGTACCCATTACTTTCAGGAGGGAGGGAGCACAGCAGTGCACAGCCTTTATTAACCATCGCTTCTAATACTAGGACATGGGTTGCGCTGTGGTCTAAGCTAAACCACTGAGTTCCGTTGCGCCAGAAGCGGTTTAGTCATGCTGGCCACATGAACCGGAAAGCTGTCTGTTGACAAATGCTGGATCCCTCGGCCTGAAAGTGAGATGAGTGCCACAACCCCATAGTGGCCTTTGATTGGACTTAACCGTCCCGGTTTCCTTTACCTTTTACCTTCTAATACTAGTGCTTCCCTTGTGGTTTCTAATGTCCCCTTTACTGTACACTGCACCCAATACAGTGGCTTTTTATAGATAAACCACATGGCGATACCACAGCAGTTTACTCTTCACAGAGCTACACCTCCCGGCACCCTGAGCAAAGGCTCCTTTGAGGGAGGAAATGTGCTTTGAATGTGCTATAAAGGTGCAATGTGCATACACTGCCTGGTGAGATATATGGTATTTATATTAAATCATAGTAATAATATCAGGATTTGCATCAATACCTGTAAATTAGCACATTTCATCGAGACCTGGTTTCTCTTTTATCTTTGGTGTCAGTGAAGGGGTGGGGGTTTTTCCCTTTGAAAATGCCTCTTATCAGTGTTGCATGGTCAAGTTGGCTTGATATAGAAGTGGCTTAAATGACGTAGGTTTAAATTCAAAATATTTATATTCTAATCTGTGCCAAGTAAAATAAATATTCCTCTTCCCTTCCCACCCCCAACCCACTGTTTTTTCCGAATCATATCTGAGAATGGAAGTATGTGGTTTTATGTAATTGTCACACAGATCCCCCCAAAATTATGGAGTTTTTGTTAAAAAGATTCACCTGTACTATACTATTTGTGTGGTCATAATGACCCTTACAAACTTTGGGGAGTGGTATCTTTCAAGTTACAGGGAAATGCAGTGAAAGTCTGATGCATACGTAGATTTTATTTCCTATTCTAGATTAGCCTACCTATGATGCAGGTCGAAGCTATCAATGGCACTTCAGTGTCTGAGTTTGAGCTTGATGGGTTCCTCAACTTGGGCGACTACGGCATACTCCTCTTTGCCATCTTCTTGGTGACCTACCTGCTCATCCTCAGTGCCAATGCTCTCATCTTCAGCCTCATCTCTGCCACTCCTCGCCTTCACGTCCCCATGTATTTCTTCATTGCTGTGCTGGCCACCTTGGAGGTGTTCTACACCACCGTTACCATGCCCAGGGTGCTGGTGGACCTTCTGAGAAGCAAGAAGTCCATTTCCTTGAGCAGCTGTCTTCTGCAAATCTATTTCTTCCACAGCTTGGGTATCTCAGAGGCCTGCTTGCTCGCAGTGATGGCTTATGACCGGTTCTTAGCCATCTGCGCCCCGTTAACTTATATGACCAAGATGACACCCAAACTTTGTGTTCAGCTCGTGCTGGGATGCTGTGTGTGTGGTTTTGCATGTCCTTTGCCGGAGATTGTTCTGACTTCCAGGTTGCCCTTCTGTGGGCCTAGTCATATAGATCATATATTCTGTGACTTCCCTCAGGTGATCAGTCTTGCTTGCACAGACATATCGACCAGCATTGTGTTGGATTTCTCCCTCCATGCCCTTGTCATCCTGGGCCCCATCTTCCTCATCCTCCTCTCATACATGAAGATACTGAAAGTCATTGTTAAGATCAATAGCTCGGAGGGGCGCCAGAAGGCTTTTTCCACCTGTGCCTCCCACCTCATTGTGGTCCTTACTTTTTTTGGAACTGTTAGCTTCATGTACATGCACTTGACATGGATGGGATCGGGACATTATGACAAGATTGTTGCAGTCATCTATGCCTTTATTATCCCTCTCTTCAACCCCATCATTTATTCTCTGAGAAACAAAGAAATCAGGGATGTGATCAGAAAGATTGTAAGTTTCCCTGCTTTGGCATGCCCCAGCAACATGTGAGTTGGTTTATGAACTTCTTGGGACATCAGGAAGTCATTCCACGATCAAAAGTCCTGCTCACCCAGTGATTGTTGCTGTAATTACTATTTTTGAAAAGAAAAGAAAAAAGATGAACGTCTAACAAAATATATTTCCACAGTTTCACTTGTAAGGAAAAAGGGAGATAAATTCAAATAAGAAGAAACAGAATTCAAACTTTCTTATCTCCCTTTGAAATTTTGCATGTAACATGTATGTAGTATCTAGATTTACATATGCATACATTTGCGAATGTCAGCATGTAATGTTGCACCTCAGAATGCGTAATCCACAATTGTGAAGCTCTTAATACTCCATTATATCAATTTAAATGTAGCATCGTTCCTACAAAGAAACATGGCATTTTATGACATTGTATGCATTACCAGCTTAAAATGCAGTCTGGATGCAAGCTTGCTGTGGGGTGTGGGTGTGTGGGATGCCTCAAAATGTATCATTTCTCAAGGGAAGCATCAATACGCTATTAGAAGACGGTGTGCTGTTAGTTAGTACACTACACATAGTGTGTATACAAGCAGAAACAAATCTGAACACTAACAAAGTTGTGCTGCTGTGAACAGCTGGAGGGGACGGAGTTATGAACTGCAAGGGGGTATAGGACTTCACTGCGCTCTAAAGTGGAAATTTGAGCACACCTTAAATCTAGAAACTGACCTCATGACTGCAACATTGAGCCTATATTTTACTTCTTTGTTTGTCCTCACTCTCCACTCCGTGACTTGCTTTGTATGATATCTTGCTTGACGAAGAGTTCTGCAGCACTGAAAAGCCTGCAACTCTTTAGTGGCATGTTGCTTGGTCCTAATAAAGGTATTGCCGGATTGAGGACGTTAAAGGAAAAGGTGCTGTTTTGTTTTTAAATCCCAATGCACTCAAGAGCGTATACATATTCATATTCACACCCTGGAGTTAGCAGATAAGAAATAAACATTAGATCGGTGGCTCACAAACCTTTTTGGGCCACAGCCCCCTTGGTTCCATAAACTCATCCCCAGTGCCTTCTAATCTATAAAAAGCATTACAGTATTCAGAATAGCGTTTTGCACCACGGTAACAATTAAATTCACATTTGTTCAAAATCCAATTAAAATATTTCGTTCAACTGATTAAACCAATTTGATGGACTCAATCCAGTATACCAGCTTTTCAAAGTCTGAGAGTCATTTACACCTCCAATGTCACCCCACTTGTCTCTTAGCACCCACTGTGTACTCCCATCACCACAACCCGGGGTGGTTAACTGCCCACTTTGAGAACCATGGCACAGAGCTTTCCAAACCGTGTGTCATGACACACAAACCCATCTCAAACCCATCTGCGCATTCATGCACAGGCTCACAAAGACATGTAAGAATGTACATGTGGAATGTAATAAGATGCGAAATCACTAAAACCCTGTATTTATTACAGTGACTAACAAAGGAGAAATATTAAATTATAAATGTAAAATGTTTTTATTGATTGGCTTAGATTTATTTATTATTAAAAATAAGAATTTAATGTGTGTTTCGTTAGTTGGTATTATAGATACAGCACAGAGAATCTCTGAAAATCGTTTGACACACACACACACACACAGAGAGAGAGAGAGAGAGAGAGAGAGAGAGAGAGAGAGAGAGAGAGAGACAAGAACAACACCAATGCTGCCACGACAGCAATTTAGTGGCCAAAGAAAAAGGCCTGTCAGAACAAAAAAGTTTGCTTGCTGGTGACAGGAAAGCTGATTAGGGCCAGTCTAGTCTCCCTTGGAAGGTAGTTCCACAATCTGGGAGCAGCCACCAAGAAGGCCCCCTCTTATCTTCACCAAACGTGCCTGTGAGTGAGATGGGACTGAGAGAAAGACTTCCTTGGAATATCTCAAAGCCGAGCAGAAAGTCTCTCCCATATTGGTCTCTACAGCCACAGCTGGTGCTGTAACTCTCCGATGCTGGCGCTGTAACTCCCCAATGTAACTCTCTCAAAGTCGAGCAAAATTATATATCTGTATAGGGCTTTGTAGGTTATAACCAAAGCTTTGAATGGTGCCTGGAAATGGACCGGTAGCCAGTGGGGATTTTTGAAACAAGAGCTTTCTGTTCTCCATTATGGTACTCAATTGAGCATCAAGTCCTAGCAGGAAACAGGACTGGCTGAAGGCATGGCAATGTGGGATGAGTTCAAGCTGGATTGGCTGTATGATAAGGAGGAGGAGTTGGCCCTATGGGGGGGCAGTTTCCTCTTCCCTCTAGGAAGCTCCAAAAAAGGGTCTCTGATTGATACATCAGGATATATTTTTGGATTACAGCAATGCTAGGCGAAAAGGCCAGGGAAGTGTGGAATCTTTGCTGTGCGTATTCAAGAGAAGCAGTCTAGTTATGGACTATCCATCCACAATGCTTAGTAAGGAGGAAGATTGAAGTTCTGAAAATTATGAAAATTATGTAGTGTGTGTGTGTGTTAAAGGAGGATCACTTTTAACACCCAGACATAAGTTGATGCTGATCTATTGGAAGGGGTAGGATAGGAAACATTAGCTTACATTGCTCTTTTGGGAGATTTGTTTTGATTATTCATTTGTTTCCTCCTTTCTTTGCTTTTTAAAAAACATCCTTCAAGTAAGGTGCATGACAACTACCCAAATTAACTATATTTAAAGCTCCCTCATTAATTATAAGAGCAAACCTTTTCGGATGAGAGGCATTCCTTCCCTTTCAGGTGATTTGCAGCCCACTCCTAACTGGATTTTTGTGTTGGCATCTTGGGAGACAAGTGAATAGTATGCCTTCCGGGATAAAGTCAAACCATTGGGGAGTTACAGCGCCAGCTGTGGCTGTAGAGACCAATATGGGACAGACTACAGGTGCACTATGGAATTTCTTTTCTCTGAAATCTTCATCACATTTACTCACAAATAAACTCAGTGGGAATTACTTCTCCCTGATGAGTGTGTTGTGTGAATTGCAGCCCAGAGGCTCCTGTGGTGTGTGAAAAAGAGTCAGCCTAATGTTTGGTGCCTCCAGAGTTTTTGGATCCAATTTCTTGCAGTCAAAAATCCTCCAGGTATAGTTGGACTTTAGGAGATATTTATATTTATACTCAATAGGGTATGTTGATTTCCTGGGGAAACAGTTTTGTTCTGAAGAACTATAGTCTGAGTAACAGTAAACAAGGGATTCCCACAGGGATCTTGGAAAGGTATAATATTTTCCCATTGTAGACGAGGGGATTGGTACACCTAAAGGATTGTCTCACTTCTCTACACGCCGAACCAAAATCACTGCATTCTCTGATCTTTCTGCACAATATCAGAATTGAGCCTTTGCCATTGGAGCATCTACTCCTTGGAACTCCCATTAAACATCAGAGAGGCAGCATCACTGTTGGTTTCTCGGCACCAGCCAAAGATGTTCTTTCAACTTCTAAATTAAGGTGTTTGTCAATGTTGGTATCTGTATTGGATGTAATTGGTATGTTACGAAAGTCCTGTTACTGTTTTAAATTTTCAACTCACCTAATTATCTATATATATATATCCAGACATATAATATTTTATATTTACATTATTTTATGTATGTTTTTATTACATTGTAAATCACTTTGGGGTGCCTCGTAGGATGCTATTCATGGGTGAGATATTATTATTATTACCATTATTATTATTATATCTTCTAAAAGCGTTGAGGAAATAATTCATCAGGCCTCTAGTCTCTCCTTCTTAATCTTGAATTTTTGAAAACTGGCTGTGGTTAGAGGTGGAAAGAAAGACAAGCTGTATACCCTCAGAGGCACTGTCATCACGCCCCAGATGCTATAGAGTCCTGGCATGGAAAGCAGAGTAAACACACAGCTCCCTTTGAAGAACAGAGATGAACCCATTTCAGTCCCAGGTACCATGAGCAATTTCTACTTTCCTGTCTCTTGTGGTTGGTGGGAGCTGGCCAGCTGCACCCCATCCTATTCTTGTGCACTACGTTTGCCTTCAGTGACTGTGCCCATCACTTTCAGATGGGAGGAAGCACAGCAGTGCACAGCCTTTATTAACCATCGCTTCTAATACTAGGACATGGGTTGCGCTGTGGTCTAAACCACTGAGTTCCGTTGCGCCAGAAGCGGTTTAGTCATGCTGGCCACATGACCCAGAAAGCTGTCTGTTGACAAACGCCGGCTCCCTCGGCCTGAAAGCAAGATGAGTGCCACAACCCCATAGTGGCCTTTGACTGGACTTAACCGTCCCGGTTTCCTTTACCTTTTACCTTCTAATACTAGTGCTTCCCTTGTGGTTTCTAATGTCCCCTTTACTGTACACTGCACCCAATACAGTGGCTTTTTTATTGATAAACCACACAGCGATACCACAGCAGTTTACTCTTCACAGAGCTACACCTCCCGGCACCCTGAGTAAAGGGTCCTTTGAGGGAGGAAATGTGCTTTGAATGTGCTATAAAGGTGCAATGTGCATACACTGCCTGGTGAGATATATGGTATTTATATTAAAGCATAGTAATAATATCAGGATTTGCATCAATACCTGTAAATTAGCACATGAAATTTCATCCAGACCTGGTTTCTCTTTTATCTTTGGTGTCAGTGAAGGGGTGGAGTTTTTCCCCTTTGAAAATGCCTCTTATCAGTGTTGCATGGTCAAGTTGGGTTGATATAGAAGTGGCTTAAACTACGTAGGTTTAAATTCAAAATACTTATATTCTAATCTGCGCCAAGTAAAATAAATGTTCCTCCTCCCCTTTCACCACCAACCCACTGTTTTTCCTGAATCATATCTGAGAATGGAAGTATGTGGGTTTTTTTATATAATATTTTTTATTAACTGGCCAATCACATCAAATTAAATCACATCACATAAATTCCGAATTACAAAGCCAAATTTTGAATTTTGTTGGGGGGGCCCATACTTCAAGATCCGAAGGGGAATTCTCATCATCTTCTTGCTGCTGCCTTAATGTCCAAATCAGTCCAGACAGAGTTTGTAATTCTATTTTTTTAAAAATATATTTATTAACAGTTTTCTTTAATTACAATGCCAAAAAGACAAAACAATATCACAATACCACATCTCTTAACTTAATTTTCTTAACTTCTTTGGACTCCCTCACACCTCCCGCTCCTGCGTTCTTGTCATAAAACTTTGTCCAGCAAATTTATCCCCTTGTTTCTATTCTTATTGTCTAATTTTCCAATGTTATATCTCTAATTTTAAATATCTTTTGGCTCAAATCTTAGCACATTGAATATAACTTAAAACTTCCAAATATTAATATTTTCTTAAAATTTAGCTTATCTTCATAATTCACTTCCTCTAGCTTAATGGTGCCCAGTTGTTTATACTCTAGCATCCTTCTTAACATTCATACAGTTTACAATATTTTTGTAAATAGATCTTGAATTTCTTCCAGTCTTCTTCTATCGTCTCCTCTCCCAGGTCTCGGATTCTGCCAGTCATCTCCGCCAGTTCCATGTAGTCTATCAGTTGCGTCTGCCATTCTTCCAGTGTGGGTAGATCTTGAGTTTTCCAGTGCTTCTCTACAAGTATCCTTGCTGCTGCTGTTGCATACATAAAGAGGGTTCGATCCTTCCTTAACACCTTCTGATCGACAATGCCCAGCAGGAAGGCCTCTGGTTTCTTAGGGAAGGTATACTTAAATACCTTTTTCAGCTCATTATATATCATTTCCCAGAAAGCCTTCACTCTAGGGCAGGTCCACCAGAGATGAAAGAATGTTCCTTCTCCCTCCTTACATTTCCAACATTTATTGTCAGGCAGGTGGTACATTTTTGCAAGTTTGACTGGGGTCATATACCATCTATATATCATTTTCATAACATTTTCTTTCAAAGCATTACATGCAGTAAAATTCAACCCAGTTGTCCACAACCTCTCCCAGTCCTCAAACATAATGTTATATCCAATATCCTGTGCCCACTTTATCATAGCCGATTTAACCGTTTCATCTTGTGTATTCCATTTTAACAGCAAGTTATACATTCTTGATAGTACCTTAGTCTTTGGTTCTAGTAGTTCCGTTTCTAGCTTCGATTTTTCCACCTGGAATCCTAACTTTTTGTCATGTTTAAAAACTTCTCTAATCTGAGCATAGTGTAACCAATCCCGCACTTTATCTTTCATTTTCTCCTGACTCTGCAGTTTCCAATTATCTCCATCTTTTTCTAATATTTCCCAGTATTTCGGCCACTTGGCCTCCATATTAAGTCTTTTCCGGGCCTTGGCTTCCAATGGTGAAAGCCACCTTGGAGTTTTATTTTCCAATAAGTCTTTGTATTTTGTCCAGACATTAAACAATGCTTTTCTGACAATATGGTTCTTAAAGATCTTGTTGATTTTAACCTTGTCATACCATAAATATGCATGCCAACCAAAAGCATTGTCAAAACCTTCCAAATCTAATACATCAGTGTCCTCAAGAAGCAGCCAGTCTTTAATCCAGCAGAAAGCTGCTGCTTCATAGTACAGCCTTAAGTCTGGCAGGGCAAAGCCCCCTCTTTCTTTCGCATCTGTTAGTATTTTAAACTTAATTCTGGGCTTTTTGCCCTGCCAGACAAATTTGGAAATATCTTTCTGCCACTTCCGAAAACACTCCACTTTGTCCACAATCTGTAAAGTTTGAAACAAAAACAACATTTTTGGCAGTACATTCATCTTTATAGCGGCAATTCGGCCTAACAAGGAAAGTTTCAGTCTTGTCCAGCTTTCTAGGTCTCTCTTAATTTCTAACCAGCATTTCTCATAATTATCCTTAAACAGACTCAGGTTTTTTGCTGTTATGTTTACCCCTAGGTATTTTACTTTTTTAACCACATTTAGCTCTGTCTCTTTCTGAAACCTTTCTGACTCTGTAACTGTCAAGATTTTCCCCAACACCTTAGTTTTATGCTTGTTTAGTTTGAATCCCGCCACCCGACCAAACTCCTGAATCAATTGTAGTGCCCTTTTCGTGCTAGACTCTGGCTCCTGTAGGGTCAAAACTAGGTCATCTGCAAATGCTTTAAGTTTATATTGTTTCTCTCCGACCAAGATTCCTTCCACCAACCGGTCTCCTCTAATCATGTTCAAGAGCACCTCCAGGACAGAAATAAATAACAAAGGGGAGATAGGGCAGCCTTGTTGTGTTCCTTTTTCAATTTTGAACTCTTCTGTCACCACATTGTTTACTATCAGTTTGGCCTTTTGTTCTGAATAAATCGCTTCTATCCCATTCTCAAATCCCCGTCCCACTCCCATCCCTTCCAAATTTTTCTTCAAAAATTTCCAAGAAATATTATCAAAGGCCTTCTCCGTGTCTATGAAGATTAACACAGCTTTAGTATTAATATTTGTTTGTAAAAATTCCAAAACATCAATAATGTTCCTTATGTTAGCATACAGATGTCTGCCTGGGAGAAAGCCTGCCTGGTCCCTATGAATTACTTCATTTAAAACTTTTTTAAATCTACTTGCTAAAATATCTGCAAATATTTTGTAATCCACATTTAGAAGGGAAATGGAACGGTAATTCTTGAGTTGTGTCTTTTCCGCTTCCGTTTTGGGTATCAATGTGATGAAAGCCTCTTTCCACGATTCAGAGTTTGTAATTCTATCCCATCTTATCTTGCTGTTTCCACATCACATCTTGTTCATATATTTTCTCTTTTTTCTTTATGATCTCTTCTGATAGTCTCCTTAAGCCGATGAACACCAATAGTAATAATAATCCTGTGTGAATTTTCCATTCTTCCAATCCTCAAATCAAGATGGTTTCCATATATCATCTCATTCATAGATAACATCGCTCTTTCCATCATAATCTTGCGAAACTGTCGCCATTTCAAAGCTCAAACTGCGTCATTTCAAAGCTCTTATACCTTCCAGGCTCTTCTTGAAACATGCTTTGGTTCGAAAGTTTATCTCCACACAGCCTTAAATCCACAGCTTAAGTCCTTAAAACGACATTTCTGACAGGGGAGGGGATTCTTGTTTAATCACATAATAAAAGAAAGGAAAGTTTTTTTCCCCTCCCCCATCAGTCATTTGCCGTACCATGTCTTGGCGTATCTTCTCATGTTTTATTCTTATCTTGTTTTATCAGAGATCTCTTCTGTTAGCAGTCTTTACTCCCCCTCCTTCCTTGAAGCATGTGCAATTCGCCTCATCCAAATTGTTTCTTTTGAAGTTCTTGCAGCTAGTGGCGCGAATCAGGGACGGCGTCCAGGAGTGCCGAAATCCCACAGGAGGGCTTTGTGCCTAGTGCCCCCATCCCCACATATTCGGGGGTGGTATAGGGCACAGCAGGCAAGGGCCGTCCCCCCCACCATCCTGGGGGGGTTAAGGAGGCTAATTATCCCCATCATAGCCTCCAAATTACCTCGTGTGGGTCGGAGAGATGTTATTGTCAGCCATCTTATGATGCGCCCCCTAGTGGCCCCCCGGAAGTATGTGGTTTTATGTAATTGGCACACAGATCCCCCCCCCAAATTATGGAGTTTTTGTTAAAAAGATTCACCTGTACTATATTATTTGTGTGGTCATAATGACTCTTACAAACTTTGGGGAGTGGTATCTTTCAAGTTACAGGGAAATGCAGTGAAAGTCTGATGCATACGTAGATTTTATTTCCTATTCTAGATTAGCCTACCTATGATGCAGGTCGAAGCTATCAATGGCACTTCAGTGTCTGAGTTTGAGCTTGATGGGTTCCTCAACTTGGGTAACTACAGCATACTCCTCTTTGCCATCTTCTTGGTGACCTACCTGCTCATCCTCAGTGCCAATGCTCTCATCTTCAGCCTCATCTCTGCCACTCCTCGCCTTCACGTCCCCATGTATTTCTTCATTGCTGTGCTGGCCACCTTGGAGGTGTTCTACACCACCGTTACCATGCCCAGGGTGCTGGTGGACCTTCTGAGAAGCAAGAAGTCCATTTCCTTGAGCAGCTGTCTTCTGCAAATCTATTTCTTCCACAGCTTTGGGACCTCGGAGGGCTGCTTGCTCGCGGTGATGGCTTACGACCGGTACTTAGCCATCTGCACCCCTTTAAACTATATGACCAAGATGACGCCCAAACTTTGCATCCAGCTAGTGTTTGGATGCTGTGTGTGTGGTTTTGTGTGTCCTTTGCCGGAGATTGTTCTGACTTCCAGGTTGCCCTTCTGTGGGCCTAGTCATATAGATCATATATTCTGTGACTTCCCCCAGGTGATCAGTCTTGCTTGCACAGACATATCGACCAGCATCATGTTGGATTTCGCCCTCCACACCATCATCGTCCTGACCCTCGTCTCCCTCATCCTTCTTTCATACATTAATATATTGAAAGTCATTGTTAAGATCAATAGCTCGGAGGGGCGCCAGAAGGCTTTTTCCACCTGTGCCTCCCACCTCATTGTGGTCCTTACTTTTTTTGGAACTGTTAGCTTCATGTACATGCGTTTGACATGGATGGGATCGGGACGTTATGACAAGATTGTTGCAGTCATCTACGCCTTTCTTACCCCTCTCTTCAACCCCATCATCTATTCTCTGAGAAACAAAGAAATCAGAGATGTGATCAGAAAGACTGTTAGGTTCCCATGTGCCAGCAATATATGAGGTGGTTTCTGAACTTCTCGCAACATCGGGAAGTCATGCCACAATCAAAAGTCCTGCTCACCCAGTGATTGCTGCTGCAATTATTATGATTTTTTTTTGGGGGGGGAGAGATGAATGTCTAACAAAATATATTTCCACAGTTTCACTTGTAAGGAAAAGGGCGATAAATTCAAATAAGAAGAAACAGAATTCAAACTTTCTTACTTCCCTTTGGAATTTTGCATGTAACATGTTTGTAATATCTAGATTAACATAGGCATACATTTGCAATCATCAGCATGTAATGTTGCACCTCAGCATGGATGCTGCACGATTGTGAAGCTCTTAATACTCCATTGTACCAATTTAAATGTAGCACCGTTCCTATAAAGAAACATGGCATTCTATGATAGTGTATGCATTTGCAGTTTAAAATTAAGTCTGGATCCAAACTGGTTGCAGGTGTTGTGTTTCAAAATGCATCATTTCTTAAGGGAAGCATCAATACGCTATTAGTCAGAAGAACAGTGTGCTCTTAGTACACAACACATAGTGTGTATACAAGCAGAAACAAATCTGACACTAATGAATTTGTGCTGATGTGAACACCTGGAGGGGAGGGAGTTGTGAAATGGGATTTCACTGTGCTCTAAAGTGGTAATTTGTGCACACCCTAAATCTAGAAACTGACCTCATGACTGCAACATTGAGCCTATATTTTTGTCAGCACTATCAGCAGCTGTGAGTTGTGAGTGCTCAGTGGAGATAAAAGTCCAGGAATCCAGCCATATTTACAGCTCTTTATTGCTTCTTGGCAGTATTTACAAGCAGTTCAGAAATAACGATCCGATCATGGTGGGAAGTTGTCCCGACTAGTTCCCTTCCGCTTTCGGGGCCAGCATAGCCACCTTCTAAGCCTGTGACGAGAGGTACTTGCCCTCGGAAGTGCTTCCTCCCTCTCAGATTCACTCCCCTCTGACCCCCCTTCGTCTTCTCCTGACATCCACCCCCTCCCCAGAGGCCCCCCTCTCCTCCTCCTCCAGAGAGGCTGCCATGCCCGCTGCATACTCCTCATGCCTCTCGGGGTGAAACCTAGAAAAAATCTTCTTCCTCTTCTGTATCATCAAAACTGTTACCCCAACCTTCCCCAACACCCGCCGACCCCGAACGATCTTTGAACAGTCCCTCTCTTCGGTGTCTTTCTTCAGTGGCCGACGCTGGGAAGCCCTCAAAGTCCTCTTCATTGTCCGTCAGCCTGAACACCTGCTCAAAAAACCTGCCAGGGGGTTGGGGTTTGTGGAGAAATAACTCATGGAACTCCTTTACTAGACCCTCCTCAGTGACCCAACATGACGGCACCCACGTGTTTTCTGAACTGGGAGCTCCTTCCCAAGCCACAAGATACTCCAGCTGCCCCCCGTTCCAACGTGAATCCAGAATTTCAGCTACTTTGTGGCCTTGCTCCCTTTCCTCAACTTCGGGCGGTGGAACCTCTCCTTCCCCTCTACTTGGCCTGTAGGACAACAACACTGACCTGTGGAAAACGGGATGAATCTTCATGCTCTCGGGCAGCCTTAACTTAAAGGCCACCGGATTGATTTGCTAAATGACCTCAAAGGGGTCCTCCCTCCTGGGTTTGAGCTTCTTGCACCCCCCCTTCTAGGGCAAACCTTGCGTTGATAACCACACCTTGTCCCCAACCCGAATGGTCTCCCCTGCTCTTTGATGCTTGTCTGCCTCCCTCTTGTATACTTCCTTGGCCCTTTCCAGGTTCAACTGAAGCTGTTTCCTCCGCAAACTGTTCTGCGGCTGGCACACTCCACGTCTCCTCCCCCCTTCCAGGGAAGGCCCTAGGGTGACAATTACAGGGGCTATCTCCCGGTAACTTCTCCTTCCCTCCTCCCTCTCTGTCTCCAGTTCCCTGACAATTTTACTTATTTGTTTGTCCTCACTCCTCACCCCATGACTTGCTTTGTATGATATCTTGCTTGACGAAGAGTTCTGCAGCACTCAAAAGCCTGCAACTCTTTAATGACACATTGCTTGGTCCTAATAAAGGTATTACCCGATTGAGAAATTTAAAGGAAAAAGTGCTGTTTTGTTTTTAAATCCCTTATTCTTCTTCTTTGGCAATCACTCGTAGCCGAGTAAGATTGTCTTCCATAGACACGGTTTTAACAGTGAGTCCGTAGGTGACTGTGGAGGCCAATTCTGGATCAACATGTCCTTCCACAGTGGGGACATTGGTTTCCGGGTGGGAGTTGACCACCGTGTGCCTTCCCCTTAGCACATTTCTCCCTTGCGTCCTGAGTTTGTGTGTCTTCAAAGCCCATGACACCTTTAGTAAAGGCTGTTCTCCAACTGGAGCGCTCGCAGGCCAGTGTTTCCCAGTTGTCAGTGTTTATACTACATTGTTTAGATTTGCCTTGAGACAGTCTTTAAACCTCTTTTGTTGACCACCAGCATTACGCTTTCCATTTTTAAGTTTGGTATAGAGTAGTTGCTTTGGAAGACGATCATCAGGCATCCACACAACATGACCAATCCAAGGAAGTTGATGTTGGAGAATCATTGCTTCAACACTTTGCTTCTTCCAGTAGACTGATATTAGTTTGCCTGTCTTCCCAAGTGATGTGTAAAAACTTTCGAAAACACCATTGATGGAATCTTTTGAGGAGTTGGATATGGCGTTTATAAGTGGTCCATGTTTCATAAGCATATATCAAGGTTGGGTAATAAAATGGGAAATCACTAAACCCCTGTATTTATTACATTGACTAACGAAGGAGAGATATTAAATTATAAATATAAATGTTTTTAATGTTTGGCTTATATTTATTTTTATTTATTGTGTGGTGTAGTGGTTAAGAGCGGTAGTCTCATAATCTGGGAAACCGGGTTCACGTCTCCGCTCCTCCACATGCAGCTGCTGGGTGACCTTGGGCTAGTCACACTTCTTTGAAGTCTCTCAGCCCCACTCACCTCACAGAGTGTTTGTTGTGGGGGAGGAAGGGAAAGGAGAATGTTAGCCACATTGAGACTCCTTAAAGGGAGTGAAAGGCAGGATATCAAATCCATACTCTTCTTCTATTTATTATTTATTTATTTATTTATTTATTATTAAAAATAAAAATTTAATGTCTGTTTTGTTAGTTGGTATTATAGATACAGCACAGAGAATCTCTGAACATCATTTGAAAACACACATACACACACACACAGAGAGAGAGAGAGAGAGAGAGAGAGAGAGAGAGAGAGAGAAAGAAAGAAAGAAAACAACTATGCTGCCACAACAGCCAGTTAGTGGCCAAAGAAAAAGGCTTGTTGGAAGAAAAATAAAGTTTGCTTGCTGGTGACAGGAAAGCTGACTAGGGTCAGTCTAGTCTCCCATGGAAGGTAGTTCCACAATCTGGGAGCAGCCACCAAGAAGGCCCTCTCCTATCTTCACCAACCTGCCTGTGAGTGAGATGGGACTGAGAGAAAGACTTCCTTGGAATATCTCAAAGCTGAGCAGAATCATATAGGGAGAGATGGTCATTCAGAGAGCCTGAACTCAATCTGTATAGGGCTTAGTAGGTCATAACCAAAGCTTTGAATGGTGCCTGGTTGGGAGCCAGTGGGGTTTTTGAAACAAGGCGTTTCTGTTCTCCCTTATGGTACTCAATTAAGCATCAAGTTCTAGCAGGAAACAGGACTGGTTGAAGGCATGGCAATGTGGGATGAGTTCAAGGCAGCTGGATTAGCTGTATGATAAGGACTAGTTGGCCCTATGGGGGGCAACAGTTTCCTCTTCCCTCTCTTGGAAGCTCCAAACCAGGGTCCCTGATTATCAATATCAGCATATATTTTTGGATTACAGCAATCCTAGGCGAAAAGGCCAGGCAAGTGTGGAGTCTTTGCTGTGAGTATTCAAGAGAAACAGTCTAGTTATGGAATATCCATCCACAGTGCTTAGTAAGGGGGAAGATTGAAGTTCTGAAAGTTATGAAAATTATGGGGTGTGTGTGTGTGTGTGTTAAAAGAGGATCACTTTTAACACCCTGACATAAGTTGATGCTGATCTATCAGAAGGGGTGGGGTAGGAAAAGACTCTCTTCCTGCAAGAGAGGGGAGTGGTTGTGGTTGGGAGCCGGACTCCGCCTCAAGCAGGGGCGTTAGCCCCCTGCCTCCCACTCACCTGGCTGGCGCCTACGCCCACGGGCAGGCACCCAACCAGGTGCCTGCGAGGGGGCTTGTTTAGCAGCCTAAATTGCTGCGGCACCAGCCTTCCGGCCTCACTTTTCATTGTCCCGTCATGAGTCACCCACCCTCCACTCCCTTAGAGCTCAGGGTCTCAGTTTTCTTTTGGTGCTTGCTATGGACCTTAGGTTGGCCCAGTGCCTTCTAATCTATAAGAAGCATTATTCAGAATAGCAGTCTGCACCACCCACTAAGAAAGATAATAACACAATAAAATTCAAAACGGTAACAATTAATTTCAGTGGTAAAGATGAATGTATTGCCAAAGATGTTGTTCTTATTTCAAGCCATACCAATTATTGATAATGTTAAGTGTTTTAAAGAATGGCAGAAAGCATTGTCTCAATTTATCTTGCAGGGGGAAAAACCCAGAATTAAATATGTTACTAACAGATACTAAAGAAAGAGGGGGATTCTCCCTGCCAGACCTGAAGATATATTTTGAAGCTGAAGCTTTCTGCTGGATTAAGGAATGGATTCAATTAGACAATGTTAATATGCTGGATCTGGAGGGATTTGACAATGTATTTGGTTGGCATGCATGTCCATGGTACAACAAGATAAAGGCCCACAAAGGTTTTAAAAATCATGTAATTAGAAAATCTCTGTATAATGTTTGGATAAGATATAAAGATCTCTTAGAAAGGAAATGTGGCTTTCACCAATGGAAGCTAAGGCCCAGAAAAAACTAAATATAGAGACTAAATGGTTGAAATATGCTGATTTATTGTTGGAAGATAATGAAGGATTTAAATTTAGAATTTTTGATCAAATTAAAGATAAACTGGATGGTTGGTTACAATATTACCAGATCAATGAGTTGTATAAGCTTGATAAGAAAAATGGTTTTGCAACGGAAAAAAACAAATTGGAAACAGAGTTGTTAGATACGGATGTTAAAAATCTATCTAAAATGTATAATTTGCTGTTGGAGTGGCATACAAAGGATGAACAAGTCAAATCTGTTATGATGGATTGGGCAAGAGACGTGGGACACAATATAATGTTGGAAGATTGGGAAAGGTTGTGGAAGAAAGGGGTTAAGTTCACGGCATGTACGGTACTAAAAGAAAATATTATGAAAATGATGTATAGGTGGTACTCAACCCCGGTAAAACTAACAAAGATTTATCATACGTATGATAACTCATGCTGGAAGCGTAAAGAAAAGGAAGGCACCTGTCACCATATGTGGTGGATGTGTCCTAAGCACTTCTGGGAAAAGATTTATAATGAGTTTTTAAAAATGTTGAAATATATATTTGTAAAGAAACCAGAAGCCTTTTTACTTGGAATAATAGGATTGGAATTGCCCAAAAAAGATGTTAGGTTATTTTTGTATGCCACTACAGCGGCAAGACTGCTCTTAGCAAAAAATTGGAAATCTCAAGAAAAACCAACGGTAGAAGAACGGCAGGTGAAGATGTTGGAGTTTCTGGAGCTGGCTGACCTGACTGGAAGAATACGTGAACAGAAAGAGGAGGAATAACAAGAAGACTGGATGAAAGTTAAAGACTATAATATTGTAATATAAGATAATTGAGAAGGTTCTTGAAAGTACTAAACAGGCCTAGGATAATAAGAATCCGTATAGTAATATGGATTTAAGATAATAAGAAAAGAGTTGAATATAGTCAATTGAAGGAACTAATTATCTAGAAAGATGTTTGGGAGAACTGTTACAAGGTGATATAATGAAATTCAGTTGAGGGGATTTGAGGAAGCCACTTAACAATGGAAATTAAAATTAAAATAAGAAAGAATATGTGTCCCCCCCTTTTTTTAGTATTGTAATGTGTTTTGTGTGTTTCATATGTTATATTTGTCATAAATGTGGAAAACTAATAAATTTTGGGGGGATTCCCCCCCCACATTTCTTCAAAATCCAATAGTCATTTACACCTTCAGTGCCACCCCCACTTGTCTCTTAGCACCCACTGTGTAATCCCTTCACCACAACCCGGGGTGGCTCACTGCCCACTTTGAGAACCATGGCACAGAGCTTTCCAAACCATGTGTCGTGACACATTTGTGTGTCGGCTGCAGTGTGTAGGTATGTCACGTGAATGCTCCCCTCGCTAACCTCTGGTTTGCTAGTAGAACTAAATTACTGTGTCATGAAATGATGCATGTCTAAAAAGTGTGTCACCAACATGAAAAGTTTGGAAAGCTCTGCCGTGGCAATTGATTACCCCCCCCCCCTTTCCCAGGCAGAAGCCAAATAGCTCAACACTATAGTTGTTCCTAGGTTGCCACTAGGGCAGTTAAAGAGACAATTGCTCCTTTTCACAGCTTCAGCTTCCTCTCTACAATGGTGCTGAAGATCTGTGGAGTCAAGGGCATGTAACATTCTTCAGAGTCATCAAGGAAGAAGAGGGGGTCACTGATGACAGCAGGGTCAAATCCTTCTTTTACCAACTGGCTTTTGATCTGCTTGAAAGTGCCTGTGATCTCCAGGGTGTCCTACATGGGAAAGAGCAGTGCAGTGAGTAGAGAACAACCAACGAGACCCCTCTCCAAGACATTCCTAGAGCAGGCCAAGGGAGTCAGTGTTTTGAGCAGTGGCAGACAGATGTACCAAAACAGGCTCTGAGCTCTGCTAGGGGAGCTGGCATCCTAAGCATCTCATTAGAGATAACGAGAGTGGATTTCATTCTGTTCATTTACACCCGGTTGCTAAAGGCCAAACAACATGGATCTATGACTCAGGGCTCATCCAGACTTCCTTTTGGGCTGTATTTGAGTGTTGTTGTTGTTCTTATCCTGGCACTTTCCCTGGGAAAGCTCGGAGGAAATGACAATTGGGGCTTCCATGCATAGGAGCCAACTCCTAGGGGCCAACGTCCTTCCCTCTCATACAATACCTGCCCCCCTATTTTATTCAAATTAGCACCCCTGTTCCCATGGATTAATGTTTGCTCTGATTCAGCGGTAAAATACAGATTTTCCGGGGGGGGGTGGAGCCCCCAGAGAAAATAAACAAATACACAAAAAAACTTATTGGACACAGAGTTTTAAAGCACAGACCTGTACTTGGAAAGTGTGGCACAAAAGAAAGTCCGGATGAGACTATGACTTCTGACTTGGCCTGCCCTGGGTCAGTGCATGTCTATAGGCAGGGAACGCATTTTCAGCTTGAGGGTGTCATTCTCTTGGCTGTGTGTGTGTGTATATATGTATGTGTGCAGAGCTGGCCATGGGTGAGGTCATTCTACACCCTTTCACACTCACACATTCATGCAACACCCACACACCCACACACCCTTTCCCATCCCCTTGCTGCTCCTCTGATTAGGAAACAGCCAAAAAGTCAGGAAAGGACACTATAGAGGAATCTGTGCCCCACACTCTCTCAAACACACATGCCCATTCATGCACAGGCTCACAAAGGCATATTGTACCCAGCCAGCCTCCTCTCTGCACAGTCTTGCCCCCTGGTGCTTCATTGATTGAGAAACAGCTGAGCAAGAAGGTGATGGATGGCTGATGAAGTGTGAGAGGCAGGGAAGGGAAGAATTCCCAGGGTAGGAGGCTGACCTATGGGGTATCTCAAGGCAAGCACAGGGAGAAAAGTGACAAGAAGATATTGTACCTGGATGCGAACGAAGCGAGGTATGGCATAGGCTGGCAGCAAATCCTTGGCGTGTGCATACAGCTTCTGCCCATCAAAGGAGTGCCCCTTCTTAAGGCAGATTGCAGCCATCCCAGTCTTTCCTTCATGGCCTGGAACAAACCAGAAGGGACCGGTTGGTTGGTTGATTGGTTGGTTGGTTGGTTGGTTGGGTGTGTGGAAAGCCATGTCACATGTAAATGAATGCACCTAGAACAGCTGTGGACTGGCTAGCTAAAAACACTCCAATTCACACAGGCTTACCCTGCCATATGAATGATCCAGTTTCTTGTTCTTCTGATCTTTTCCTTTTTCCAAATTTTTTTTGGATTTTCTGCATTGACCACTTTGGTTTTTGAGCTAGCCGTGGAGGAAAGCAAGGACCTTTCCTTCACAACCAGCACAGAAATGCAGCACTGCCTCCAGATTGTCACATCCCCACACGGTACGCTGAAAACACACTTTGGTAGAGCATGAGACTCTTCATCTCAGGATCATGGGTTTGAGCCCCACGTTGGGCAAAAGCATCCTGCGTTGCAGAGGGTCGGACTAGATGACCCTCGTGTTCCCTTCCAACTCTACAATTTGTTGATTCTATGATTCCTGCCCCTCCCAAGAATCCCGGGAACTACAATTCCTGGAACACCTAACAGATTGCATTTCCCAGGATTCCTTGAGGAAGCCATGGGCTTTAAGTGTGTGTTAAATGTTTTTGTTTGTTTGTTTAATTTCTATCCTACCTTTCCTCTAAGAAGCTCAAGGCAGTGAACTAGCTTCACCATTTTATCCTCACAACAACCCTTTGAGGTAAGTGAGGCTGAGAGTGAGAGACTAGCCCAAGGTCACTTCAGTGAGTTTCATGACTGAGTGGGGATTTGAACCCTGGTCTCCCACCTCCTAGTCCAGCATTCTAGCCACTACACCACACGGTCTCTTTACGCATAGGCTTCTTTAAATGTATGTTGTGGGCATGACCACTATCTTGCAAGAGTGATTCAGTTGCAGTCTGGGGATATCCGCCTACCAGCCTTTCACAAATCGGTTCACAGAACCCAAATGACCCAAGAGCTACAGCCGTTCGTGAGAGACTGAACCTTGTTGCTGGTGAGCGGATAATCTTGCCATATATTTGGATGCTAAACATGGCAGCAGAAAGACGGGTTTTGATCCAATGGAATTTCAGACCCACCTGGCACTGGTACCCCATAGACATTGACTTCCTGGATGAATCTCAGTGGGTCCAGGATGTTCTCCACTTCTGTAGTGGCCACGTTTTCCCCTTTCCAGCTGCATGGACAAAACAGATTATTCCCAGATGGGTTTGGTAAAAGTGAACATCCCTCATTTCATTCATAATCGGGAATTTTGTCATTGGCGCAAGCGAGGAGGCCAGTTTGTGGTTCCTGGGTGTTTTCGAACGCTGTGCCCTCACCTGCTTATATAAGTTGTGCTGTGTTGGTTTGATATAGCGGTTGTTTCGGGGGCTCTCCGAACACCCTTTTAATTGTATACATACTTTGTGCTCATGACGGTATCAGGGCAGTTATACATGGTCCCTCTTTCAATACTGTTTGTGCCTTCAAAAGTTTCAGCCGCAGAACCTGTGTGGCGGGACTCACCGGAAAGTATCTCCTACCCGGTCCTTGAAATATAGAAAGCCTTCTTGGTCTTCCATCAGAAGGTCGCCGCTATTGAAGTAGCAGTCTCCTTTGGTGAAAACATCCCGGAGAATCTTCTTCTCCGACTTCTGTCGGTCTCCTGCGTAACCATAGAATGGGGCAATCCCAGTGATTTTGGCCACATACAAGCCTGTCTCACCTGGGAAAAGAAAAGGGAATGAAGCTGAATCAACTAATATTCATCCTCCAACAAAGAACCACGGGCAAGACGACTGGGTGCTTCCGGTGGGAGTCAGCCAATGCTACTGGGGACCAGCTTTCCTACCGTTCTCCGTGCTGCCACTGACATCTGCCACTGCTGGCATCTCTAGCAGCTGTCAGAATGCACAGCAAGGGAGCACATGGAAGTGACTCTGCTTTAGGACACTGTTTCCTCAGGCATTCGTCCCTAAATCGGGTGAAGCACATCGCCACACCTGATTGCTGCAGAATATACTGATTGGATTGATCTTTATTACGGCCATTGGCCCGTTACACGACAGTTTCCCATACCAACATATTATACTTAAACCTCCAAATTTAAAATCGCCAAAACTTACAAAAGACAAACAGTAACCGAAGCAAAACAAAAGCAAAAACCACCATCATACATTACAATACAATAAATTTGTAACCTATACATCGCCCTCTGCTCATAAATTAATCAAGGATATCAATGGTGATATCGCCTAAAACATAGATCATGGTTTAAAACAATGGTGATATCACCTAAAACATAGGTCATGGTTTAAAGGGGTTATGCAGAATATACTGATTTGGCAGGATGCTGGCCTCAGTTGGGCCACCCTGTGAAATCCCTGAGCAGTAGATTCAAGACAGGCCAGAAACTCATTATGTTACAAAAAATTACTTTCCAAAATGCGAATATTAGGGGAAATCCCACACGATCATGTGTACAATAGAAGAAACAATTTTTTGTGTGGCTTTTAAAAAATTAAATTAAATTAAAAAATTAAATTAAATTAAAAAAAATTAAATTAAATTAAAAAATTAAATTAAATTAAATTAAAAAATAAAATAAAATAAAAATTAGCTGATATAGAATCCTATTTTCAGGTAGGATTCAATCACATACCAACAAATTCAGTCTGTGGAATTATAGGAGGTCTTGTGCAACAAACCTTCTTCCCCCAAATATTGAACTTTTTGCACAAAGGAATGGAATGGGGGAAATGGACTAAAAAGTGAAGATTTAAGCTTGCTTTGATGCAATGTCATCTAATGCCCCTGCAAATAAATCAGGATGAATTAAATAACCAATGACATCTAATTTCCCTGCAAACAAAACTGGATGAACGTTCATTAAACATGAAGCAACCTAAGACTGGAGAAATGAGAAACTGAAGTTGAAACTGACAGATGCATCCATCCCTTCTGGTGCCCCTGAAGGGATGGATGAAGACTCTTCACATTTAACACAAAGCAGGAGTGGCTCACACTTCCTCTTTCGATGATTCTTCTTCTGTTCTATGTGTGAAGAAGGGACTCTGCCATCTTTCTTGCTGGGAGAGATGTGAGTCTAGAGGCCATGGACAGTACCTTCTTATGAGTTAGGACTCTGACAATACAAAGCCCAGTTCCTCTCTGAATGCCAACTTTATTGGCTTACCTGGGGTCACTGGGATGCAATGTGCGTTCTTGTCTCTCACAGGCTCATCCTTGTCAACGTCATATTTGATGATTTCGTACTTTGCCAGTTTCTGAGGTGGAACAAGCAGGAAATGGAAACATGATCCCACAAGTCTGAAATTCAAGTCTGCACATGGACTGGAATATATTTTATGAATGACCCAAGGGAACAGGGAGCTTATTATTATTATTATTATTATTAATAATAATAATAATATACTGTTAATTCATTTAAAAAATAATAATAAAATCAGTTTACAACAATTGTACATAAAACCATAGAAGACAAACCATAGAACTTATCTAGGAAGCACAACAATACCTGAAGCCCTAAAGGTCTCTGCGAGGTAGGTTGGACTGAGAAACAGCAGCTGAGCCAAGCTCATCTTTGCAGCTGAGCCAAGCTCATCTTTGCAGCTGAGCAGAGATTTGAGTCTGGCCTCCTTGATCTAAACCAGGTATTGAGAACCTTTGGTCCTCCAGGTGTCACTGAATGAACTGCAGCCATCACCCCTGGCCATTGACCATGCTTGCCAGGGCTGATGGGAGTTATACTTCATCAACATCTGGAGAGCCAAAGGTTCCTCAACCCTGGTCTAAATCCAGCACATTGCTGCTCTACCTCACTGGTTAGTGTACTCCTGGTAGCAGCTGAAGCTCAGGGGCAGAGAACCTCTTTTTTGCCCGCATTGCCTCATTCGAGTTTAATGATGTGCTGCTGTTGGGGGGCAAAGCCCAAAGTGGACGGGCGCAAATGCAGAGATACACATTCCCAAATACCTCACCAGACATGCTTCCTTGCGGAGTTCTGAGAAAAGGGTTTCCCTTTCTCAGCACACAGTAAGGAAATGCAGCAAGGTGCCACTGGAAGAAGAAGAAGAAGAGTTTGGATTTGATATCCCACCTTTCATTTTTTTAAAAAAGATATTTATTGAATTTTCAAAAGTTATACAAAAAAAAGTAATAAAAACAAAACACAAACACAAAAAATAACAAATATAAAAAACAAAATACAAAATTAAAAACCATTTAAAAACAAGTAAAGTTTCATTCCCTTATTTTCTTATAACTTACTTCCCCGACCTCCTCATACCTCCCCTTTCTGTATTCCAATTTCTAATTATTAATTCAACAAATCCTCTCCCTTAATTTTCATTTAATTTCTAACCTTTTTTTCCCTTTTTACTTAATCATTACAGCTGAAAACCACTTAATTTCTAAACCAACATCATTCTAACATTCATTAATTTTGCAATGTTTCCTAAGATAGTCCTTAAACTTTTTCCAATCTTCTTCCGCCGTCTCTCTTCCCTGGTCTCGGATTCTGCCAGTCATTTCTGCCAGTCCCGTATAGTCTATCACCTTCATCTGCCATTCTTCCAAGGTGGGTAGATCTTGTGTCTTCCAATACTTTGTGATGAGTATTCTTGCTGCTGTTGTAGCATACATAAAGAATGTTCTATCCTTCTTTGGCGCCAATTGGCCGACCATGCCCAGGAGAAAGGCCTCTGGTTTCTTCAGGAAGGTATATTTAAATACCTTTTTCATTTCATTATATATCATTTCCCAGAAAGCCTTAATCCTTGGGCACGTCCACCAAAGGTGAAAGAATGTTCCTTCATTTTCTTTACATTTCCAACATTTATTATCAGGCAAGTGGTAAATTTTTGCAAGCTTGACTGGGGTCATGTACCACCTATAAATCATTTTCATAATATTCTCTCTTAGGGCATTACATGCCGTAAATTTCATACCGGTGGTCCACAACTGTTCCCAATCAGCAAACATAATGCTATGACCAATATCTTGTGCCCACTTGATCATGGCCGATTTAACAGTTTCATCCTGCGTATTCCATTTCAACAGCAAGTTATACATTTTTGACAAATTCTTAATTTTGGGTTCTAACAATTCTGTTTCCAATTTTGATTTTTCCACCTGGAAGCCAATTTTCCTGTCCAACTTGTAAGCCTCCATTATTTGGTAATAATGAAGCCAGTCTCGCACTTTATCTTTTAATTTCTCAAAACTCTGCAATTTCAGTTTGTTCCCTTCTTGTTCCAGAATTTCCCAATATTTCGGCCATTTGGACTCCATATTGAGTCTTTTCACAGCCTTTGCCTCCATTGGCGACAACCACCTCGGGGTTTTATTTTCCAACAAGTCTTTATATTTAATCCAAACATTATACAATGCTTTCCTGACAATATGATTTTTAAAAGCTTTATGAGCTTTAACCTTGTCATACCACAGATATGCATGCCACCCAAAAATATTGTTAAAACCTTCTAAATCCAAAGTGTCTGTGTTCTCAAGAAGCAGCCAGTCTTTCAACCAGCAGAAAGCTGCTGATTCATAGTAAAGTTTAAAGTCTGGCAGGGCAAATCCCCCCCTTTCCTTTGCATCAGTTAAAATCTTAAATTTTATTCTGGGTTTCTTGCCCTGCCAGACAAATTTAGAAATATCTTTCTGCCACTTCTTGAAACAGTCCGTCTTGTCCACAATTTGCAATGTTTGAAACAAAAACAACATTCTAGGCAATACATTCATCTTTATAGCTGCAATTCGACCAGACAAGGAAAGCTTCAAATTTGACAGATTTCTAAGTCTTTTTTCACTTCTGTCCAACATTTCTCATAATTATCTTTAAATAAATTCACATTTTTAGCTGTCATGTTAATCCCCAAATATTTCACTTTCTTAACCACAGTTAGACCTGTCTCATTCTGAAACCTCTCTTTTTCGATAGCTGTTAAATTTTTCTCTAATACCTTAGTTTTTGACTTATTCAGTTTAAATCCTGCTACTTGACCAAACTCTTGAATTAATTCTAAAACCCTTTTAGTACTAGATTCCGGCTCTTGTAATGTAAGTACTAGATCATCTGCAAATGCTCTCAATTTGTACTGTTTAGCTCTGACCTGTATACCTTTAACCAACCGGTCTCTTCTGATCATGTTAGCAAAACCTCCAGGACTGATATAAAAAGTAGTGGGGAGATTTGGCACCCCTGACTTGTCCCTTTTTCTATCTTAAATTCTTCCGTAACCACATTGTTTACAATTAGTTTAGCTTTTTGCTCAGAATATATTGCACCTATACCATTTTCAAACCCTTGGCCTACCCCCATCCCCTGGAGATTCTTCCTCATAAAGCTCCAAGAAATATTGTCGAAGGCTTTCTCAGCGTCTACAAATATCAAAACTGCTTTAGTATTTATATTCACTTCTAGCTTTTCCAAAATGTCAATTATGTTCCTCACGTTATCTGACAAATGTCTTCCCGGGAGAAAGCCCGCTTGGTCTCTATGAATCTCCTCCATCAAAACTTTTTTCAATCTCTTAGCCAAAATATCAGCAAAAATTTTGTAATCCACACTCAGTAATGAAATAGGGCGGTAGTTCTTAAGTTGAGTCTTTTCTGTCTGTGTCTTCGGTATAAGTGTAATATAAGCCTCTTTCCATGATTCTGGTGCCCTTTTCCCCTCCAAAATTTCATTGCAGACTTCCTTCAAAGGTTGTAGTAGCCACTCCTTCAAAGCTTTATAGTATCTGGAAGTCAGCCCATCGGGTCCCAGAGATATCCTGCCTTTCACTCCCTTTAAGGAGTCTCAAAGCGGCTAACATTCTCCTTTCCCTCCCTCCCTCACAACAAACACTCTGTGAGGTGAGTGGGGCTGACAGACTTCAGAGAAGTGTGACTAGCCCAAGGTCACCCAGCAGCTGCATGTGGAGGAGCAGGGAAGCGAACCCTGTTCACCAGATTACGAGACTACTGCTCTTAACCATTACACCACACTGGCTCTCTTTGTCTGTTGGCAGTGTGGCTTGGCAGCCATGCCCCTCTTTGCCACTGATTTGTTGAGTGGCATAATGGACGAGATCAGGCTTGAACCTCAGCAGGAACAGCTGGGCAGTGGGCAACCTGCGGAGGCTGCACTATGCCAACAAACTATCTTTCCAAGTCTTACATTTTTACTTGGGGGGTGTCGACAAAATTCTTAGTACCTTTCCCTGTACTTTCCCCTGCTGTGGGCTTTTATCTTGCTTCACCTTCCTGTTGCATTCTCTCTACTGCTTTCTAGCTGTCTGAGAGGAGAGGTGGTCAGTCCTGACATGCCCTGTGAATAGAGTGCAGCAGGAATAACAAGTTCTGGATTGTGTGCAGCAAGACTTGGGCCACATCCACTCCATATATTTCAAGAGAGGGACGTGGGTGGCACTGTGGCCTAAGCCACTGAGCCTCTTGGGCTTGCGATCGGAAAGTTGGCAGTTTGAATCTACACGACAGGGTGAGCTCCCATTGCTCTGTCGCAGCTTCTGCCAACCTAGCAGTTTGAAAGCATAGCAGTACGAGTAGATAAATAGGTACCACTGTGGTGGGAGGGTAAACTGCATTTCCCTGTGCACTGGCACTCATCTGTGTGCCAGTAGTGGTTTAGTCGTGCTGACCACATGACCCGGAAAGCTGTCTACAGCCGAAACAGCGTCTCCCTCAGTCTGGAAAGCGAGGTGAGTGCTGCACCTCATAGTCACCTTTGATTGGACTTAACCATCCAGGGGTTAGATAAGATCTAGATAAGAATGTATATCTAGATAAGAATATATATCTAAACAGGGTTTCAGGTAGCTATGGGTTTGCTGAGATAGTCTAGTTTAGTTCTCATTACCTTGTAGAGGAAGTGGGACCTTCCCACAGCTCCGACTTTTCCTGTGGTGTTAAAAAACCCGACGTTCCCCTCTGTCGCTCCATAGATCTCACAGATTTGGATGGGTCCAAATCGGTGCAGGAACTCCTTCCAGACCTCCACACGCATACCGTTGCCTATTGCCATTCGCACACAGTGGTCTCGGTCGCTGTCTGTCTGCAAAGCAGCATGTCAGAGGGGTCGCTGCTGAACTAAATAAACTTTGCTAATATTTATTATTATTATACATTTCTATGACACCTTTATCTTCCAAGGATCTCAAGGTGATGGACATGGTTCTCTTCCTCCCCATTTAATCTTCACAACAACCCTGTGAGGTAAGTTAGGCTAAGAGATCATGACTGGCTCAAGGTCACCCAGTTAGATTCATGGCTGAGTGAGGATTCGAACCCCCGTCTCCCAGGTCATAGTCCAACACTCTAACAATGACGCCACACTGACCAGTGCCGGCTTCCTGTCCTCCTGATAACAAACATGTCAGGTTTGTGAATGGCTTCCTAGGAAGGCTCTTTGGAAACTTCACCTGGTTCAGACTGCAGCTGAGGGGCTGTTATTTAAACTGTATGCCATAAGAATAGCCTTGAATCAGGGCAGTGGCCCACCTGGTACAACACCTAAACGGCCTCAGTCCAGTATATCTGAAGGAGCGTCTCCACCCCCATCGTTCTACCCGGACACTGTGGTCCAGCGCCGAGGGCCTTCTGGCGGTTCCCTCACTGTGAGAAGCCAAGTTACAGGGAACCAGGCAGAGGGCCTTCTCGGTAGTGGCACCTGCCCTGTGGAACGCCCTCCCACCGGATGTCAAAGAGAACAACAACTACCAGACTTTTAGAAGACATCTGAAGGCAGCCCTGTTTAGGGAAGCTTTTAATGTTTGCTGCATTACTGTATTTTAATATTTTGTTGGAAGCAACCCAGAGTGTCTGGGGAGGCCCAGCCAGATGGGTGGGGTATAAATAATAAATTATTATTATGATTAATATGATTATTATATTGATCTGTTAGATACCTGTGGGAAGCCAACAAGCAGCAACAGAGCACAACAGCAGAATTTGCCTACCCAAATTGGCGGCCTTCACTGGCTCTTGCAGGAACAAATCTCACAATTTACGTGCTGTGCCACAGATAGAAGGCAACCAATGTCACCAGAGGTTTCCAAACCATGGTTTCCAATTCTGGTTCTCAGGTAGCTGCCAGGGCCCATGGGCCTTCTTTTAAAAACCAAGCAAAAGAAACTGACAGGGCCATAAACTACCCTGGAAATTGATCCAGCTTCTGGAACATTTGAGGGGTTTTTTGTTGTTGTTTTTTGGGGGGTTTTTTTGAGATGGGTGGCATTCACTAGGGGCACTGCTGCCTAGTAAAGGAGGAATATATTTTTAAGTTAAATAATAATAAAATGAGTGCCTGCAACTGTGTACCTGCTTCACCAGCTGTTCCTCGGCAATAAAATGGATTTTAAAAAAACAATGAGAAAAGAAGATGGCTGTTCTCCAGGTGGTCATTTGCAAGCTCCCTGGGCCGTGTGGGACTCTTGACTTTGACCTCTAGGTGCAGCCCCCATCTATATTTTTGGATTCAGCTGTGAATCCAAATGGACAATCCATCTGAATTCTTGGCAACATTTTTGCCGCAACAACAAAACTGGCCTCTCTTGCCAACGATTACCTTTTTCACATTACACAGGTAGCGCATCATTTCTCCCACATACAGGATCAGGGAAACGCGATATCGTCTGCAGTCATTCCAGAACTCAGAAACGGAGAACTTAGGTCTCAAGACACATGTAGACCCTTGTGGGAATAAAGAGAGAGAGTGGCTTAGGTGTGGCCTTGTTGTGAGCACTGGTATAGGCAGATGCAGTTCTAAGTGCCATGCATTATATTATTGCAATGTAAGGCATATGTTGGGCTGCGTCTGGAAAGTGTTTGGAAACTTTCAGCTGGGGCAAAATGCAGCAGCTAAGGGATTTGCTCTAAACGTGCAGAAAACCCTCACAGAGACAAAAGCCTCCTTGCTTCTTGAGCCAGACAGCAGCTGAAACAGGGCTGGAGGATTTCGTTAAGGAGGTTGGGAACTGTAGCTCTGTCAGGGTGAACTACAGTTCCCATGATTCTTTGGCGCAGGGGAGCAGTGCGCTTTAAAATCATGTTATGTACACAGCCTGAATATGTTTGACTTTCACATGTAGGTTTCCTGGTCTGCTTCTTCCCATGGGTAGATGAAAGAATGTTCAGAATTAAATGGCGGCAGGTGTTTTCAATGTATATGGTGCAAATATGTGGTGAGGAAGGAACCTATGTAGAGAGAGGTTGTGTTGTGTAGTGGTTAGAGCATCAGACTAGGACCCGGGAGACCAGGGCTCTGGTCCCTTCTCGCCCTGAATATCACTGGGTGATCTTGGGCCAGTCTCTCAGTCTAACTTGAGAGTACATCTGCACTCATGGATGTGTGTATGTCTGTGCACTTATCAACCCATCTCTGCCTATCACCCTCTTGCAGAGGAGGCGTGTGAGTGGACATTCCATACATACCAGCTTCCAGGCATCCTCCAACCCCAACTAAGAGTGCAACTGAGTGGTACAGCGGCAGCGGGATGTAGACGATGTCCTTGGGGCCGGCCCCAAAGTGGCCTGATAGGTTGGATGCTATCAGCATCTTCCTCTGGGTAAGGATAGCAGCTTTTGGTAGCCCTTGAGGAAAAAGAGAAGGGCTCATTTAACAACCACAAATGAATCCGTCCAGTGGGAAAGCGTAACATGCTGGGATCCCAATACATTCCTACCCATGTTGGCAGATTCTAGGAGCCACAGGTGAGAGCTGAGTGCAAGATGGGGACCAAAGGTGGACAAACTACCCCAAAGGAGCACAACATATTCCCCATCAAAGGCACTAAGGAAAAGGTAAAGGGACCCCTGGGGTTGCGGCGCTCATTTCACTTTATTGGCCGAGGGAGCCGGTGTACAGCTTCCGAGTCATGTGGCCAGCATGACTAAGCCGCTTCTGGAGAACCAGAGCAGCGCACGGAAACACCGTTTACCTTCCCGCCGGAGCAGTACCTATTTATCTACTTGCACTTTGACGTGTTTTCAAACTGCTAGGTTGGCAGGAGCTGAGACCGAGCAAGGGGAGCTCACCCCATCGCGGGGATTCGAGCTGCCGACCTTCTGATCAGCAAGTCCTAGGCTGTGTGGTTTAACCCACAGCACCACCCACGTCCCTTATCAAAGGCACTACTCCTCCCTTAATGACCCCCTACACAAGTAGGGCAGGTAGAAGGAAGATGGGATTTCCAGACATAATTGCCCCCCTCACCCACCACTGTGACCTTTTCCCTCCTCACCTGTAGTCCCAGAGGTGAAAATATACAGGGATGTAGATTCAGCAGTTACGTTGGCTCTGAAGGAAATGGGCACAGGCTCGGCTGAGCTGGATTGGATCTGCCCCAGCAAAGCTTCCACGCCCTCGGTTGGGGAGTTTTCGCTCAGGAAGAAAACTTGGACTCCTTCATTCTTTAGAGCAGGAAGGACATCCTCAATGGCATCCTTGAAATCTTCAAGAGAGCATGAAAAGAGGTGAGATTTTTTTATTGACGCTTACTTCCTAACCTTAGGCACGGATATCTTCAAATACAAGCAACTCTCCATTTACGCATGTTCAATATGCATGCAACCGTATATACACACATTGCGTCAAATCCGGACGTGACCCAAAAGGTCAGCAAAAGAGGCGGAATGGGGTGTTTGCAGGCTTTCCCAGTTGTGTTTTCAATGGTGTTCTTCTGCATTTATCCTGATTTTCTTGTTCCCATTAACCATTCCCTAATTCATTCCACACTTTCCAATGTTTTTCTCCATCGCTTTCCAAGCTGCAAAAAGCATGAATCTTTTTAAAAGTTGATTTGTTGCACTTTGCGAGCAGCGCCCTTTAACCCACTTTAACTGTGCAAACTTAAAAGTTCCAGTATGTTCTTGAATCCCTCCCCCCAGATATTGATGGACTGGAGGTGCCCTTTGTCTTCTTGGCTAGGTCTCCTTTCCTAAATGTCAATGACTTCTGTAACCGTTCAGCGGAAAATTGTATTGAAAGGCAGGGGCACGCTAGTTTCTCACAAAAGAAATGAGAATAGTGCCTGTATAGTGCCTGGCCTCATATCTCAGGTTCTACAAATGCTCAAAACTTACTTTTTACTGTAAAATGAAAGCATGGACTCTTGGGACTAAGGTTCATCCACAGGATAACTGCTTCTCCTTGCCTCTTACCCCTTCCTCACATCCTTGACAGCTTCCATAATCTCTTATCAGTGGCCATGCCATCAGTATAGCCATGTACCGGTACCTAATTGGAGCTGAGAAGCCACTGTGGATCCCTAGTCACCTGGGCAGTCAGTGAACTGGCACAAAACAGGGAGCTCTGCAAACATCAGCTGAAGATTTATCCACTCTCACCTTTCCTCCACTCTTTCCAGCCATGGCCTGTGCTTTGAAGCTCTCCCCACCACATTTATTTATTTATTTTGCTCTAGAGCTTTTCCTGTGAAAACCTGCTCTTTAGTGCTCAATGGGAGCAAACGTCAACCCACAGAAAACCCTGATTGATGCTTGTTCTGATTCAGCTTTAAAGAACTTGGTGGAGATGGGAGTGTGTGGATCAGCCCCAAGTTAGCAAGTCTTTTTTTTTTTTTTTTGCAGAGTTTGCAAAATCGAACAATTTGACCATGCATTTTGTCTGGGACTGCAACATCAAAAGTGAGAGCGGGAAGAAAGAGAGGATAAAAGGGCCGTATACACTTTAGATACCTTTTGCCCCACTCTTTACAGGCTCTGTGTTTGAGCCACACACACACACACCCCAAGATTTTCCTGCAAAAACCTGCTCCTCTTTAAAGCTGAATTCAGATTTTCCCTGGATTGACGTTGGCTCAGACTGAGCACTGAAGAGCAAGTTTTCACAGAGAAAACCCTGGAGCCAAAAGAAGGGCACCCAGACATGAAGCTTTAAATCACGAACCATGCCTGGAAAGAGCCGAGGAAAGGTAAGTGTGGAGAAGCCCTTAGTCGCAATCTCTTCCGTATCCAGCCCAAGAAATGTTCCTGCAAGAAGAAGAGCTGCAAATGGTGCTCCCCACCGAAAACTGGCCACAAACCCCTTTCCCTGGAAGCAGAAATACGATTTAAATAAATTTAACTATTCACTCCCTTTCATGACACTCAAAAGCAGCTGTCTGGGGCTGCTACCAGGATTCCTTGCCCAGAGGAGAGCAGTGGTCAAACTGGCCTAACTGTGCAGTCCAGAGATGCTTTCATTTCCCCCCTGAGGCGCAGCTATTTCCCACTAGCCAACAGTCACCATCACCTGGAGTTGTCAGTAGCACTTTGGCCTTGCAGGAGCTGAGGGAATGCAAGAGAGACTTGGCTCGGATGTTATAGTTGATACACGCCATGACACTGCCAATCTTCTCCAGTCCTATCCAGACCCAGAGATAGGCAGGGACGTTCTTGAGGAAAACAGCCACCGTTTCCCCTTCTTCCAGCCCCACGTGGTCCCGGAGCACTCTGGCCAGCTGACTGCTGCGCCTGTCGACATCTCGGTAGGAATAGGTTTCGTCTCCAAAGAGGACCAGGGGCTTCTCTGGGTGCTTCTGGACTTTGGCCAAGAAGAAGTCCAGTAAGGTGATGGGAGGTTTGCGGCTGAGACACCTGTGGCATTTGTATCCTGTATGAAGGAAGCGAAAGAAAGAGACCACATCCTGCCAAAAATAGGGGCTGTAAAATTTCCCCAGGTGGTAGAGAAGGATCAAGATCCCTGACACAACCGTGTTCACGTCGAGCATGGCTGGGGTCTGGCTTCAGAATCCCAAGCTCCTGGAATGTGCAGGCACCCACTGCCTCTTGCAGGCTCTGTCCGAGAGCTGCTGAATGGAAGGCAGAAAAGCAACGAGGAACATTAAATGAGATGGAATTTAGACTCTCCCCTCCCACCAGTTCCCACAAGCCGATAGGAGGGAACACTTGACTGTCAGTCTGCAGACAGTTAATTTGCATGGACTGAGTTGTCTTTGGCTCACAGCACAGGGCACACACAGCTCCTCGGACTTACGGTTAGTGATTATATTTCCTCTCGAATGAAGGCAGGGCTTTATTTCAGCCGGAACTCACCGGATCTCAGTTCCAGCACCTCTCAGGTGGGCTCCATTGCCATCCTAAGAGGACGAGGGAGAGTTCCGACACCTCTTTTTCTATTAAAATAGCACTAGATGAGGACATTGGTGCTGCCCACATGTGCAGTTATGGTAAAACACTCTTCCGTTTGGATACGGCAGAGGCGCCATCTTCTCAAGACAATTGAGCAGGCCCAACACAATGTCCCAATGTCAAGCGCACGTCACGTGATGTCCTCATGATGTTCAAGGAGCCAGGGAGTGAAGCCAAGCACCCTCTGAAGATTGAGGGACCTGGCCCCCTCCCAAAAATATGGGGGGGGCAAAACTGCTTTGTCCCCTAGGAGTTGCAGCACCTCGTGTATGGTATCCTTACAAGAGCTCAGAGTTCCAAAATGTGGGTTGATAGAGAGAAAATCTGAAGAGAAACCAGAGTATAGAGAGAAAATCAAATGGACTCTCCACAGACATTTATGCATTTATTTCATTTTTTGTCACACCCTTGGTACCCGTGAAGGTCAGTAAGTTAGCAAAGATGGCTGCCTCTCGTTTTATACTCCAAATAAGCTTGGGAAGCAGGTGACACTCACAAGGAGCAGCTGAGGGGCTGGGAACCTCTGGTGTTGTCAGGAACTGGGCAGAGGAGGAATAGTGGAGACCGCCTCCCCAGCCTGACTCTTCCAGAGAAGAAGTTCAGAATTAAAACAGGGGGTTGAGGGAGGCAGCAGCTCAGAGGCAGATGAGGGGGAAAGCTGGGAAATCATGGGGCAGCCAGAACAACACCCAGCTGAAACGTTGTCCTCAGAAGGCATTCCAGACCCTCCATCTCTCAGAATCCAGTGAGCTTTAAAAGTAGGAGAGCAAAGAGCTCAAAGACAGAGGGCACGTAGCAGCACCCATAGAGAAGACAATGAGAATGACGAGTGAGGAAGTGGGAGAGATGGGGGAGCAGAGATTCACTCAGGACAATGCCATTATCCAGGAGGCTGGGCTCTATAGTCTCTCTCCGCTGTAAAGATTGAAATAAAAAAAGAATGGTAATAAACTTTCCCTTGTCTTTGTACTTTCCTGGGCAACCAGCCAGGAGCCGCTGACAGCATCCTGACATATGTGCAGGCCAAATGCTGCCCTCTGTAAACATTGCATATATGTACATCTGGTACATCTGGTTATAGGGATGCGGGTGGCGCTGTGGGTTAAACCACAGAGCCTAGGGCTTGCTGATCAGAAGGGTGGCGGTTCGAATCCCGTTGCTCGGTCCCTGCTCCTGCCAACCTAGCAGTTCGAAAGCACGTCAAAGTGCAAGTAGATAAATAGGTACCGCTCCAGTGGAAAGGTAAACGGCGTTTCTGTGCACTGCTCTGGTTCTCCAGAAGCGGCTTAGTCATGCTGGCCACATGACCTGGAAGCTGTACGCCGGCTCCCTTGGCCAATAAAGTGAGATGAGTGCCGCAACCCTAGAGTCGGCCACAACTGGACCCAATGATCAGGGGTCCCTTTACCTTTACATCTGGTTATGGCTAGGTCAAGGGCTGTAGTGCAGTGGCAGAGCCTTACATACAGAAGGCCTTAGGTTTAATCCCCAGAATCTCCAGATATACGGCTGTGAGAGACACCTGCCCGAAACCCAGGACAGCTCCTGCAGTCAGTGTATGGTAGGCAATACTGAGCTAGATGGACCAGTTGTCTGATTTGGTATAAAGCAGCTTCTGATCTGCTCCTTGCAAGCTCCAGCTCAGTGCAGCAACCCCAGCTACAGCTCCTGTCATATGTACACCCCCAGAAAAAAACCATCCAGTCCCCCTTTCAGTATATTCCTTCATCCCCCTGCCCTATCTTCCCAAATCCCTCCAGCCTACGTTTTTACACCCATCCTATATCTATCTTGCTCTATCTACCGATGACTGGGTGTGGCTGAAATCCTCTGTGCACTGACTCAGAAGAATGCTCTGAGATGACAGTGGCCTTTTCCAGCATCTCTGGAAAACCATCACTTTTGGACAACATTCCAAGACCATGCCATGTCTGGAACCCGACTGAAATGAAGCACCGATCCTAGTTCTTTTGTTGTTCCAGATGCGCAATGATCTGGTCGTATCATTAATATTATTTATTAAATCCATTCAAAGTTCACAAGGTGGTTCACAACATAAAAATACAAAAGGAGAACACAAACTAATGAGAAGACAACGTGATGTTTCCTCCATGTGAGGGGCTCATGAGGTTCCAGCCTAGAAGCATGAAGACCACACTGTGCTTTCTGAGGCTGGTTCACCTGAATTTAAGTGGCAGCATTTAAATGTGTTGCCATCAATTGCGGCCAATTCCAGACTGTAGCTATTTTGTGGGTGGGATTCCATCCTATACCAGCAAATTGAGGTTGTGCAATTAAAGCAGATTTGATTATCTTGTGCAGCAAGTGTGCTTCAAACAAACAAACGCAAATCCCGAACTTTTGGTAAGGGAAGTGATAGGGAAATGCACTGGAAACTGCAGAATAGCAATTGTTTGTTGTGATGTCTGCACAAACTTTGCGAAAACGAATAGGGTGGGATGAATGCTCCGCAAACATATTGCCTGGAAGATCTCTGCAAATGACACAGATATCTCCCTGCAATAAACACAAAAGTGGCAACTGGCGAAGATTGCTTCCTGCACAGGTTAACATTAATCCCTGGACCACATTTCTACATGTGTGCACAGCTACATGCAAATGTGTGACAACATGCAAAAAAATTCCAGTGGGTAGGGAGCAGAGGACCCCGGTGACAGCCTCATGTATGTAGTTTGCAATATATACATTGCAGAGCAAGTGTGTTGTGTGAACACAGAAGGACAAAGTCTACAGGGGAAAAGAAAAACCAGGCACTCCTTTAAAAAAAAACCAAAAGGTCCACCAAACTAACTTGTGCAGGATTCTCAAGAATTCATGGAGATGCATGCATGCCCTTCCCAGACAAAAGCCAAAGTGTTCAGTGCTCTAGTTGCTCTTGGGTTTCCTGTGCTACTAAGGACAGCTAAAGAGGCGTTCACAGCTTCAGTTTCTTCTCTGCAATGGCACTGAAGATCTGCTGAGTCATTGGCACGTAACTTTTTTCCAAGTCATCTAGGAAGAAGAGAGGGTCCCTGATGATGACAGGGTCAAATCCTTCCTTCACCAGTTGACTTTTGAGCTGCTTAAAAGTGCCTGTGGTCTCCAGCATGTCCTGTGTGAAAAAGGGCACTGGGGTGAGTACAGAAGTATGAATGACGTCCCACCTGTAATAATCTCGGGCAGACAAGCAAGCCCTGATAAGAAGTAATGACTCTCCGGCAGTTTTATGTTACGTTTATTTATAAAAAACACATCCAGAGCACGGCTTCTCGCCTGCTCGCATTGACAATAGTTGGTCAGTCTGAATCTCCGCCCCTTTCACAGCAGGAAGGACGTTAAATTCCAGCCCTTCCCCTCTTACCCATCCGTTGTCCTCTGACCTTATACATTCTCCCAGAACGGGGACTGAGAGGCTGGCCTTCCCCCTTCCACTCGACACACTCTCAGTCCTCTGCTTATCCGCTGATTGCCTAGCAACACTCTGGCTGCCTCCTAACTCTCCCGCTTCTTGAGAGTTAACAGGTAACAGGGTTTAGTGAGCAGGAAAAGGCAGTGACAGAGAGAAGTCCGGAATCAGAGGCAGAAGCAGAAGCAGGAGAGGAGGGAGACCAAGAAGCAGAGATGGGACAGGCTGGTGAAGAAGCACAGGTGTCTCCCCCTCCTACTGTGACCTGTTCCTTTCCTCACTAGTATCTCAGAACCAGGAGAGGCATGAAGTGGGAGGAGCAGAGACAGGCATGCAGGCGCAGTCTCATATTGCTTGCTGGAAGAGGAGGTGACATAGACAGCTGTGGGAAGGCAGGGACCTTCATTCTCCGCCACTGCCTCATGGAGGCAAGACCTACTGAAGAAGAGTTGGTGTACTTATTAGGCCTGGCACTCCTGCGCAGATCCTGTTTTTTGTACCAAAGAGTTAACTTCACATACTCCATGTGATTTACTGAAGGCTCACTCCTGACAGCTAACAACATTAATAATACAGACTAAAGAGTGATGCAACAGAGCAGCACCTTACCCGGATGCGAATGAAGCGAGGTATAGCATAGTTTGGCAAGCAGTCCTTGGCATGGGCATACACCTCCTTCCCATCAAAGGGCAGCCCATCCTTCAGGCATATGGATGCCATCCCAATCTTTCCTTCGTGTCCTGGAACAAACCAAAAAGAGGAATGTTTTAAGGGTAGAGCCACACGTTGCACACAAACGGGGATAAAAGACAACCCCAATGGGGGCTTCTTCTAGGGGGGCTTCCAAATGTGGTAGCATCCCCATCACAGCTGTTTTGTCTTAAACTGGAAGCGGAAGCAGAGCTCTGCTTCCAGAAAACTAACACTCTGTGGCCAAGTGTGCAGCCTTCATTTCCTCTGCCCCAAATGTTGGAGGGGGACAGTTTTCACTGGGACCATTCTTTGTGTGAGAAAGGGTGAAATACTACTTCTCCCTGCCCCCACTGCACTTCACACACCTTCACACACACACACAATTATTTTTGTGTGCGGAGGGAGAAAAAGAAAGGATCCAAAGGCAGCGTTAAAGAAGAGGGCTAAAGAAGGGGCAGGGGGCCCTGTGGATCTCCATATGTTGTTGGGCTGCTGCTCCTGTCATCCCTGATCACTGGCCATGCTGACTGGGGCTGGTGGATTGGAGTCCAATAGAATCTGGAGGGTAGCAGGTTCACCATCTCAGGATTAAAGCAGTAGAATTAATTCCTAGAGAGGAAATAGACAATAGAGAAGGAAATGGTTCTACTGCCATGACTAGCCCTGACCTGGTAAATGTAGAGTCCTCGGAGGGGGAACTCCAAGGACTTTGAGGAGCACACAGGGTCTCTTAGAACTAGCACTGAGGATCCCCTTGAGGGGTCTTCTCAGGGAAGGCCTGCTGAAAAACCTTGGTGGTATCAAAGGAAGAGTGGGAGCCACCACCACCCCAGTCCTCAAGAACACCAGCATTGAAAGATCTGGGTCTTAGGGAACATTTTTGGTGGACTTGTAAAAGAGTAAAAGTGTATTGGGAAATGATCCGTAACAAGCTGAAAAATAAAACTCCCCCCCCCCCAAAAAAACACAACAACTCCAGTGTCCTTTCTGTTGGGGATAATTCAGACTGAAATTCCCAGGTGTCAAAAAAGGTTATTTATGTAGGCCACTACTGCGGCCCATGCTTTGTTAGCCCAAAAATGGAAAACAAGCAAAGTCCCGACTAAAGAAGAGTGGCAACTTAAGTTGACAGAATATGCGCAGCTTGCAGATTTAATATACAGAAGAAGTGAACAAGAAGAACATAGAGAAGACTGGAAAACTTTTACTGAATATATGGGAAATAACTGTGTACAGCTGAAAACATTGGCAGCATTAAGATAAATTCAGCAGTGTAAATAAGTTATGATGCATGTAATAATGGAATACTGAATGGTATAGTTTCTGTAAAATATGCAGGAATTTATGATATGTAAAACGAACCATGGAAAGAGAAGAAGGGAAGTCATTGGTATGTCAAGGATGTATAAATGAGTATTTTAAATCGTAAAACAGAAAATTTGTGTGTGTGTGTGTGTGTGTGTGTGTGTGTGTGTGTGTGTGTGTAAGATCCAGGTCTGTGGCTGAAGAGCAATGATGTAGCATGTGTGTGACATAAAAATTCGGCACCCCTTCACCTCTCCACTTCTGTTGTTTGTCGTTGTTGTGGTGCCGCTACAGGCACCCTCTTGATTCAGCGCCCAGTGTGGGCGGACCAGTCTTGCTCCCCTAAATGCACCTCTGCTACAGACTCAGAGTCAACCACAGCTCATAAGTAAAGAGTCTCCTGAGCCTTTCAGTTGCTGGAAAAGCCACTTCCACCCGTCAGAGGAGGTGAGGTTGCGGGCTTCACAGCCCCACCGCGCGCGCAGTGGGTGGAGGCCCGCCCCCGCGCGATTGGGAGGGTTGCCAGCCGCGTCACCCCCTGGTAGGCCAATCGGCTGGTTCAGGGGGCGTGGCCTGCCCTATAAAGGCAGTACGCGGCCGGGGATCTCCCTCTTTGCCGCTCATCCGCTGTTTGGTTTTCCCACCCTCCCACCCTATAAGGTTTTGTTCTTTGACCTTGCTATGGACCTTGGTTGGTCGCCATTGAGGGGCCTGGTAGGAATTTTTCCACTTGGCAAATTGGCATCAGCCACTTGGTTTTCGCCTACCTCAAAGCAATTGTCATAACTTTCCAGGTATTGACGGTAAGGCATTGGTATATTTCTGTAGATGGAAGAGGGGAGGTAATGCCATCACCTGCCCTGCATATTGAAGGGTAGTCCGGTAAAGGATTCCGGGGTGTGTGGCCCTGTCCGAAGCCTGGGGAGGTGAGGGCCCAAGGCACGCCCCCTATCAGTGACCCCAGGGGAGTTCCCAGTTTATGTGCATCAGCAGGACTCCTTCTACTGGTGGTTAACCCTTCCCGGACTTCAAGTGGATGGGCTGAAGTTGGATATAGTCGGTTAGGACCAATGCCTAAGCCACTCATCACGTGTAACCAATAAATCTGTGGCCTTTTTTAGCCCATTAACCTTAATAATTGTGTCGTGTGTCATTATTTCCACTTGGGGGGTGGGAACTCGCCACCCAACAGCACAGGTCTCCGGCTCCTGATTCTAGTTCCTGCAACTTGCCTGAACTCCCTGCGCTATTAGCCTTGGATTGTTGCCTGATGTTGCTTCTGGTTTATACCTTGGACCCTGGCTGACTCTTCATGCTTGACCTTGGTTTGTTTGGACTGTGCTTCTGTGCTTGGACTTGTATTCTGTGAAAGTTGTTTCTTGACCTACTCCTAGACTATACGGAGAACCCAGTGTGGCTCATTCTTTTTCTTGCCAAATGAGTTTTCTCTTTCAGATTGCTTTTCTCCTTCTTCACATGTTTCCACCCTCCCTTAGGCATATAGATTTTGTAGTTGTGAAATTATTATTATCATCTCCATCTGCTATTTCAGAAGCTAGCTTAGACGCCTGCTTTCTGGGCTGCTTTTCTTTTATTGCATTTATAGAGAGGCTGGAAGTTATGGTTTGCATCGTAGGCTTGGGATTCATGTTCGGTTTTATGATGAATTTTTCATTGTACTTTGTATGGCTGATCTTTACATACACCCCTGAGAAATGTTTTTTTTTAAAGCACAATATACATGCCATGAAATAATTAATTAAATAGGCTTGTAATTAGCCACTGGCCTGGGCTTGCCGGTGGGACAGTAAAAATTGCTTGTTGGCAACCAAGTAGAGATCATGTTGTAAATAGCAAAGAAGTTGGTTCTGGTCTTTCTGGCTTTTAGCTATGTCACAAATAACCACATTCTCTACATTAGAGAGGAAATGACCAGTCCATCTTGCACCCTGAGAAGTGAATGGATTTTTGCTGCCGCAAACATTTTCATTGTCCACAGTACAACTCAGAATAGATAAAAGGGTTACATCTGAATATGTCTGCCTGTAGCACAAGGCAGTGTGTGGACTAGAGAGAAAGATTAACCTAACTGGCATCTTGATCTCAAATATTTGTGCTAGCATATCTGCCAGTGGCGCAATGTCTTGGTTTGTGACTTTGCTCTGATCGTTGTGGGAGCCCTTCTTAGTAGTGGACTAGGAAAGCTGGAAATAGTGCCAACGTATTTCATATCTGGCAACCAATGCGCCCCTTTGGTTTCAGATATTACAGGGGTAGATGAATCTAAAAAGCCCGGGACACAAATTTTCACAGCCCTCTAGTGGCTATGGTGGCTCATTTACCAGAAGTGAGGTATTTCGTGTTAACTCTGGAAGAGTAGACTCAATTCTGACCAGACTAAGCCTTCTGATCTATATTATGTTCTAGGGGGCTTAGTTTGGTCAGAATTGAGTCTGCGCTTCCAGAGTTAATGCAAAATACACTACTTCTGGCAAATGAGCCACCATAGCCGCTAGAGGGCCGTGAAAATTTGTGTCGCAGGCTTTGTAGATTTCTCTACCATGTGCTATCTGAAACCCAAGGGGCCCAGTGGTTGCCAGTTGTGTGTTTTTTCCAGCTTTCCTTCCCACTGTAGCTAGCAAAACACATTTCACACATGTCACCAGAGACATGCCTCCCAGCTTCTCTTGCACTCTTTGTGCCACTGACGGTATTAATGTGGGACTAATAGAAAGGGAGAAGGGCCATTAGGAAAAGGAAGAAGAAGTGCTATAGTTTATGGCCAGGGCAGGTTTTCTGTTCATGTTACAAGCTGATGCAATCTATCGATGTGAAAGTGTTGCATATTACATTCACTGCCTTGTATCTCTTCAGGGGAGAAGCAGCATATAAAAATAAAGCAGCATTTCAAAATAAACACTGTTGACCTAATGGATCTAACTGTGATTCCTGCATTGCAGAGGTTTGGACTAGATCAGTGTTTCCCAACCGGTGTTCCGCGGCACACTAGTGTGCCGCGAGCCGTTGCCTGGTGTGCCGTGGGAGGGAGGCGGGCGAGTCCGGCGGCGAGAGGCGGGGCGGCGAGCACACGCGGGGCGGCGAGCGAGCTCCCTCCCAAATCCCATCGCCTCTCGGCGCTGGTGTTGGCAAGTCTTGCGCACCGGGGGATCTCCCCCCGGGAGCACAAGGCTTGCGGGCGGCAGCTGGCAGCACGGAGCATGGGGCGCCCTTCGGAGGGCTCCGCGTGCTTCGGGCAACAGGCTGCCGCCCCAAGCCTTGCGCGCCTGGCAGGAGCTCCTGCCGGGTGCGCAGGGTTGCAGACACTCGCCCGAAGCACGGGGCACCCTCCGGAGGGCTCCCTGTGCTTCGGGCAACAGATGCCACCCCAAGCCTCGCGCGCCTGGCGGGAGCTCCTGCCGGGCGCGCAAGGCTTGCAGACACTCGCCGAAGCACGGGGCACCCTCCGGAGGGCTCCACGTGCTTCGGGCAACAGGCTGCTGCCCCAAGCCTCGCGCGCCTGGCGGGAGCTCCTGCCGGGCGCGCAAGGCTTGCAGACACTCGCCCGAAGCACGGGGCACCCTCCGGAGGGCTCCCTGTGCTTTGGGCAACAGGCTGCCGCCCCAAGCCTTGCGCGCCTGGCGGGAGCTCCTGCCGGTCGTGCAAGGCTTGCAGACACTCGCCCGAAGCACGGGGCACCCTCCGGAGGGCTCCCTGTGCTTCGGGCAACAGGCTGCCGCCCCAAGCCTTGCGCGCCTGCCGGGAGCTCCTGCCGGGCGCGCAAGGCTTGCGGACAGCTTCCTGAAGCCTGGAGAGCGAGAGGGGTCGGTACGCACCGATGCCTCTTGCTCTCCAGGCTTCAGAGAAAGCCTGCATTCGCCCCATAGGACGCACACACATTTCCCCTTTATTTTTGGAGGGGGAAAAGTGCGTCCTATGGGGCGAAAAATACGGTACTTTCTTTGTGTTTATTTGATGCCTATTAAAGAGAGTTACTTTATATATAGTCAATATAGGCACAGAGTTAATTTTTTAAACATTTTCTAATGGTGGTGTGCCTCGAGATTTTTTTCATGAAACAAGTGTGCCTTTGCCCAAAAAAGGTTGGGAAACACTGGACTAGATGACCGCTGGGGTCCTCTCCAACACTGCGATTCTATATCTCCGTTCAGCGCATTCTGCAGATCCACCATAAGGAGAGAGAACAAAGTGCAGCTATTGCACAATGAATGCCCAGTATGGAAGCATTGTGGGTGAAGGACATTTTTTCAGTGGAGGAGGAGCAGGAGAGAGCTGCTGGCCATACCATCCAGGGCAGATGGGAGTCCAGCAACATTTGGAACGGCACAGGTTCCCCACCTCTGGTTTAGAGACCTTGTGCTCTATAGACCGTGGGACTCACAGGCACTTCAAACCATGACTGGAAATGGTGCCAGTGTCCAAAGATGGCGGGTACAATGGACTATCCTCAATACCTCTTCCCCTAGCCTGCTGCTGTGGAGCCGATCTCCTGATGCCACAGATGCTAACTCTGGCTGCCCAAAGTTGCATTTAAGAATGGCACTTCAGGACTCACCTGGCACCGGCACTCCGTAAACACTGGCTTCCTGAACCGACTCCAGTGTTGCCAAGGTCGTCTCAACCTCCGTGGTGGCCACATTCTCCCCTTTCCAGCTGCAGAGAGAGGGGAACAGTTACCATTTGGGGAGAAGAGCATGCCTATTATGTTAAGAGCAACTACCACAGCATTTCTTTCCCGCTCTTGAGTGTTCAAAGTGCTTTGTGTACAATATTGTGCCATAATCTTTAAATCTGTGGAGGGTGGCAGGCAGGTGGGGGCAGAGTTGGCACACTCCTGTGTGCTCGCCCCTCAATGTCTGTCCATTTAAGCCCCATAATAAAACAGTGGAATAAACCAAAGCAGGCACACATCCCTGCTTCTTCCTACACCTTCTGCTACCTCAGAGTCAGCAAGAGAGCAAGCAGCAACAGCAAGAAGGAGGAAGAATAGGACCAGGTAGTGGGGTAGGAGAGCTGGGATGGGGGTGGGGAATTCACATCCAGCAACCAATGTGCCCCTTTGGTTTCAGATACAACATGGGCAGATGAGTCAAAAATCCAGGACCCAAATTTCCACAGCCCTCTCGTAGGTGCGGAGGCTCATTTACCAGAACTGATGTATTTAATGTTCACTCTGGAAGTTTATATTTGATTTGGACCAAACTAAATCTCCTGGTGTGTATTTTGCTAATGCTAAATACATTACTTCTGGTAACCAAGCCACCATAGTTGCTAGAGGGCTGTGAAAATTTGTATAATATGAATATAAATGAGCAAATGCAAATCTCATGCAGGCTTGTGTCAGGGGCCTGTCCCCGAGACATTTCAGTACTCTCCCTGCTTCTAAATATACCTTGCATAGATTTGCACTGTTATATGCTATACCTGCCACAATGCCAACAACAGATATACTGTATTTTTACCATGTATAAGACTAGGTTTTTTTAACCAAAAAATTAGGTTTAAAATTGGGGCTCGTCTCATACACGGGTAGTGCTGAGGGGTGTTTTCTTAATTTGGAGTCCCCCCCAAAAGGGGGCATCTTATACATGGAAAAATACGGTATATATCATCTGAAACTGCAACCTCTCACTCCACAAGACCAAGGCAGCAGATCCCACCCCACCAGGAGAGGTGGGACTCACCGGAAAGTGTCTCCTACCCGGTCCTGAAAATATAGAAAGCCATCATGGTCTTGCATCAGGAGGTCACCACTGTTGAAGTAGCAGTCTCCTTTGGTAAAAACATCCCGGAGAATCTTCTTCTCCGACTTCTGTCGGTCTCCTGCGTAGCCAGAGAACGGGGTATGGCTAGTGATCTTGGCCACCAGTAATCCTGTCTCGCCTTGGAAGGGAAGGAAGGAGAACCTTGGTAATTCTGTCCTATTTCCCCATGCCCCATAACAAATCAATAGAGTGGTGAAATTGACTGGACCAGACTACTCTAAACAATTTCGCTCATAAAGGACAATGTTTTTAGAGTACAGGAGCTGAATGGAAAAGGTAGCTTTGCATGCCTTCCCCTTGAAGTTTACCCCTCACGGAGCTACCATTCCCAGCATCCCCCAAGTAACTACAATACCCCAAATTATTTTAGGGAAAGAATGCATTTCGAATGTTCTTTAAAAGTATAGTGCGTACACAAAAGTGCTTTTACCCCTTTGGAACATTACTGGTCTTAAAATAAACTGGATAGTTCCTTAAAAAGAACAAAACTCTTTAAATCTTCATTTGTTTCTGAGTTGGTTCAGAATATTATTATTAATTTATATATAATTTATTTATACCCCACCCATCTAGCTGGTTTTCCCCAGCCACCCTGGGCGGCTCCCAGCAGAATATTAAAAACACGATAAAACATCAAACAGTGAAAACTTCCCTAAACAGGGCTGCCTTCAGATTTCTTTTAAAAGTCAGATAGTTGTCTATTTCCTTGACATCTGATGGGAGGGCATTCCACAGGGCAGGTGCCACTACCAAGAAGGCTCTCTGCCTGGTTCCCTGTAACCTTACTTCTCGCAGCGAGGGAACCACCAGAAGACCCTTGAAGAAGGACCTCAGTGTCCAGGTTGAGCGCTAAGGGTGGAGACACTCCTTCAGGTATACTGGGCTGAAGCCGTTTAGGGCATTAAAAGTCAGCACCAACACTTTGAATTGTGTTCGGAAACATACTGGGAGCCAATGTAGGTCTTTCAGGACCGGTGTTATATGGCCTCAGCAGCCACTCCCTGTCACCAGTCTAGCTGCTGCATTCTGGATTAATTGTAGTTTCCGGATCACTTTCAAAAGTATCCCCACGTATTTTATATTTAATCATTTATAATTCACCTTGAGTTCTCTTGGGAAAAAGACATTCCAGACATTCTATAGACAATCTTAAAAAATAAAATCTTCCTGTAATGCACCTAAGAGTTTTGTGGACTGGGCAATTCATATGTAAAATTAGTGCTTGTATGTGATGCTGGACCCAAACACACACACACACATGCACACACACACACACACACTGAAGTGAGAAACCAAAATTCTGAAGTCAAGAGTGCTGAGAGATGTTAGGAGACCCCATACAGAGCTACAGTTCTCAGCACCCTTGCAAAACCACAGTTCCCGCGATTCTTTGGGGGCAAGCCATGGCTTTTAAAGTGGCATAAGAGTGCTTTATGGTGTGGATGTAAATGTATGCTTGTTTTATTACCTGTGGCCACTGGGATGCAATATCCTTTCTCATCCCTCACCGGCTCATCCTGGTCAACGTTATATTGAACCAGTTCGAATTTTGCCAGTTTCTGAAGGGGAAAGGAAAGCATGAGATGATAAGGCGTAAATTCAAGGCAAGCATGTTATAACACCAGGATCATAAAGCATTTTATAGAACCATAGAACTACAGGAAGGGACCCAAAGGGTCATTGAGTCCAACGCCCTGGAACCACAGCTAGGATCATTGACCTCAAGCAAAGATAACCAGTGGCCCCCAGGCCAGAGCCAGGTCCTTGGCACCTGGACTGTGGCTTCTCCTCCTTGGCACCACTGCTCTCCTCAGCACTGCCCCTGGAAAGCGAGGGTTGCACAGATCCGGACAGAGCCACCTCAAGCTCCTTCGACCAGCAACACCAACTTCCCCCAGATGGTGTGGTAGGAGAGCTTAGTTTGTGTCCTGCGCTTTTTAGACTCGTCTACCCATGAACTTTCTGAAACCAAAAGGGCATATTGGTTGCCAGATGTGAAACACCATACTTTCCCATGTATAAGACTTTTCGTTCTGTAAAATAAGGTGTAAAAACGGGGTGCGTCTTATACACCGATAGTGCATAGGGGGGATGAGTGATTGGTTGCAGCCGCGTGCTGCAGCTTGTCAGTGGCAATTTGGTGGGTGATTGGTGGCTGCAGCAAGGGCTGCTTAGGATAGGCTGGTGCTGCCTTAATTGGGCAGGAGATTGGTTGCTGTGGCAAGGGCTGCTGTGGATTGGCTGCCACTGCGGCAATTGGGCGTTTGAATGCCGGCTGCTGTTTGCAAGCGGGCAGACGCTTGCAGGCTTCTGTGATGCGAGCGATTTTCTGAGTTAGTGATTTACTGCAATCCCCACCCCCTAAAAATCTCCACAACTCTGGTCAATCCTCCCCCATTTTCTTAATTTTGAGTCCCCCAAAATAGTGTCTTATACACAGGGGCATGTCATACACAAATATGGTTTGTTGGCATTATTTTCTGAAACCAAGAGGCCAGAGGGAGAGTAACTGCTTCTGCTAAACTGGGCAAAGGTGTGCTCAACATCTCTGGTCGGTGTTGGGTAAAGCTGCGTTTTCTGCCCTTCTCTCAAAAACATCCCTCAAGATGTCACCTGGGAAAGCTCTTGGATCTTTCTACAAGCCTACGTCACTTTAGCTATCATGGCTCCCCTCCCCTAGGAATTCTAGGAATTGTAGTTTGGTGAGAGTGCTGGGGATTATTCGTTAAGAGGAACCTAGTCGCATGCCACCACTCACAGGACTACAGTTCCCAGAGTACCTCTTGGGAGGGGTGATTATTAAACTAAGTCACCTTATGTATGCACATTTATTTGCTTTTCAATCGAGGTAATAAATCACTGTAAGGTTTTCAATTGAAAATAGTTCAAAGTTCAGGACTGAATGGATTAACTTTACACAGTTGTGTAAAGCTTGTGGGTGTCAGCAGATTTATCATTTTGTTGACCTGGACTTTGGAACCTGCTCTTTGATTTTAGTTTATCTAAGCAGGTGCTCCAGCAAAATGTTGCAACATGAAGTTTAGGACTCCAGCCAGCCATGCCCTTTTTCAGGGCATTCCATTCCATTCCCTCTCCCTGTTGGTTTACGATTCTCCCCACTCCACTCTCAAAAACAACCTGTCATAATTCTCTGCCTGAAGTGTATGCAGAGCCCTCATTGGACTCTTTCCCCCCAAAAAATGTTTCTATTTTTTTTGTACTTCTACAAACCTTGGAGTTCCTGGGTACCTGCTGATACATCTTCCTTGTTTGTGTGAGTACAAACAAGGCTTCAGAAGGAACCACACTTAGAAAATTGAGTTTACTATTACTACAGCCGTACCTTGGAAGTTGAACAGAATCCGTTCCGGAATGGAAACCAAGGCGCGACTTCTGATTGGCTGCAGGAAGCTCCAATCAGAAGCTGTGGAAGCCCCATTGGATATTCGCCTTCCAGAAATAGTTCGCAAACCAGAACAGTCACTTCTGGGTTTGCGTCGTTTGGGAGCCAAAATGTTCGAGAACTAAGCTGTTTGAAAACCAAGGTATGACTGTGTAGACAAGTAGGATCCACAACAAAATGTTGCAGCACGGGTTGCTCCCTGTTCAGGATTCCAGTTGCTGCGCTCCATTTCCTCAAGATAGTGACCCCCTCTTCTATGTGGGGGGTGACATTTTAGCAACATAACCAATGGCACTGGCAGCCTGAACATCAGCAATAGAGGGAATTATGATGGCAGCATTTACAATACATGATATAATGTAATAGAGAAAAGAGTTCGCTAACTTTGCAGCTATCTTGCATGATCTCCCCCCACCCTCAATCCATCCATATTGAATTGGCTGGCATTTTCCTGTTGCTAAATTCATATACAGTGGTACCTCTGGTTGCAAACAGGTTCCGTTCCGGAGGCCCATTCGCAACATTAATAGAACGCAATCCGCAGCGGCGTGTCTGCACACATGTAGGTTGCAATTCACCACTTCTGTGCATGCACGTGACATCGTTTTGCGTGTCTGCACATGCACGAGTGGCGAAACCTGGAAGTAACCCTTTCTGGTACTCCCGAGTTGCTGCAAGATGCAACCTGAAAAAACATGTCATGAAGCAAACATAACATGAAGTATGACTGTATTAATTGGAAATATTTTCTGGCACACTTTGAAACGCTTTATTGTGAAATGTGCTTGATCAAAAAAAAAAAAAATGCACTTAGAAGTCTCAGGTGCCAAAACATGATTTAGCAACATCATGATGCAGGGCCAAGTTTGGCCTAATGGTTATTTTCCTCTCTCTCTCTCTCTCTCTCTCTCTCTCTCTCTCTCTCTCTCTCTCTCTCTCTCTCTCATAGGACTCCTGTTACTTAAGCCCTGCATCTCAAACAGACATGGCAAGGGTGAAATTTTTCCCATCCCTGTATCAGACGTGCCAGGTACAGCTTCACATCCAGGGTTTACTACACAACTCTTCAAAGGACAAAGGCCCTAATCTCGGAATATCTCGTGGGACCTTTGCACACGAGGCTGCATTCCAGCTAGGCAAAGATCAAAGGTTTCTAGAAGCAGCCCCCACCCCCGATTTAAAAAATACCCATATCTCTCCATCCTCCATCCATGAAAAGAGCAGGCATTATCATAGTACAATACAGGACACTCCAGTCGGGTAAAACCACATGAGGGGGCTGAAGCCCTTGAACCAGAATAACAATAAAGGAAAGGAACAGAAGAAAGTCTCTCATCCCTAGCCAAAAGGTGATTAAGACTAAGAAGGCACCAATGGTGCCAGGATCCCTGCAAACAATAAAGGTAAGAAAATGGTGAAGGACCCCTGGACAGTTAAGACCAGTCAAAGGAAAGGGGGAATAAGGCAGGTATGGACAAATTGGGGGGCCTCCACAGCTGTCATTACCAATGGTCGGGAATAGGGCCAGGTGATATATCAATATATTGTCCAAAGCTGGTTTGAAGTCCATATTGTGATATTGGCTTTGTAATTTTTGACCTGACAACATATTATTATTATTTATTGAATTTATATACCACCCTACACCCGGGGGTGTCAGGGCGGTTCACAGAATAAAATCAAGTTATAAAACAACAAAATACCTAATAAAAATAAAAATCAGCAACCCAATAACACCCCCCCCAAAAAAACCACAAATTGTGTGTGTGTGTGCTATGCAAAAATCACAAGGTGGGCAAAACAGTGAAGCCAGCCAATGCCTCTCCTGATTCCTACAGCCCCTATTAAACTCTGTTAACTCAACTCTCCCTCACCTCATGCAGGAGGCAGCAAATCACAAGACCAGGTGCCAGCAAAAATCACGATGAAGGCAAAACTATGAAGCAAATGCCTCTACATAGTTCCATCCTTATTTCGGACATTGTGATATATCGGTATATCGCTATTTGTTTAGCTGTTGATATATAACAATGTTGAAAACCAGCTATCACTCTGCCCTAGTCAGGAATCCAGTCCAATATCTGGAGAATACCACTTTGGTTATTCCTAGACTATAGTGCCAAAGTCTACACAGAAAAGGTGGCTATTGAAGAGAGAACTGAAGGCAGCTTTAAGAGACCAGAAGATGAGGTGTGCAATTAGAGTGGAGTGTTTGGGGATGTTTAACTGGGACCTTGGAATTCTATAAGACATTCTTTGTCTAGCTCCTTCCCTTTGATCTTACCGCCTTGGGTGACCCTGTTGCGAGTATGAGATTCCCGACGGCTTCGCTCACAAGGGTCATAGGAATGTGCAAACCCACTCACCACCACAAGGTGATGATCCAGCGAGTGAGACAAAGAATTACCCAAGAAGTCCTCAACAGCAGAACAGGCAGGTGGTATGTTACAACGGCTGTGAAGGTGGATGAAAGCTGCAGCAGATAGGATCTACCTATCTGGCATGACTACTCATGCCATCGGAACAGAGCCCTAATGCGAAGACTGTGCATTGATCAGCGTGCACAGATCTACACACATAAAACAAATTCACGCACAGGCGTCTTCCAAAAACCCAACCCAACACTGTGGAAGGACATGTGGGTCCAGAATTGGCCTCCACAGTCACTTATGGACTCACTGTTAAAACTGTGTTTATGGAAGACAATCCTACTCTGCTACAAGCGATCGCCAAAGAAGAAGATAAGACATTATTTATTTAGACATTTGTGATCAACACACCCTGGAAATTCCTGCTTAGCCCTCATTACCTTGTGGAGGAAGTTTGTCTTTCCCATGGCTCCAACCTTCCCGATGTAGTTAATAAATCCAACATTCCCCTCTGTGGCGCCATAGAATTCGTGGATTTGGATAGGTTTGAATCGATGCAGGAACTCCTTCCAGACTTCCACACGCATGCCATTACCTATTGCCAGTCGCACGCAGTGGTCTCGGTCACGGTCCGTCTACAAAGAAACACACTGAGGTGATCACTGTGGTTATAAGCTGTATGGATAGCCATTTCACTGGCGATGAGTAGGAATTGCTCCAAGTGGTTACACTAACGAACTTTCACAAAAAGAACGCCTTGTTGTGCCCTGTAAGTTTCTGACTAGATTGCTGCAATGTGGGGCTGCCTAGGAAGACCGTTCAGAAACTTCAGCCGGTTCAGAAGATACAACGGAGAGGCTGCAACTTGCAGAGAATAGGACAAAGGGCTCAACCACACTTTTGACTGAGCCGTAGTTTGATCATATTGTGTACCGGGTCAGAGAGCTTTTTGGACTGATCCGTGGTGGTGCCTTGTGAAAATCTGATCCTACCCACTGAATTTCATTAGATGTGCAGAAAATCTGAAGAGAGGTTTTGCTTATCCGAGCTTCAATTCACCAGATAAGATTCAATTATTATTATTTTTTGCAAAGCACGGCTGCAGAACAACAAAAAAATCTCTCCATCCAACCTGGAGAAATTGGTGCACAATATGATCAAAATATGGGTCAAGCAAAAGTGGATGAGTCCAAGCTGTATCTTGCAGGTACTTAAAGAGCTTCTCTATTCCACTCCAGTCTATCCTATCTTATTCAGATTATTTGATTTACATCACACACCCTCATCACATATGATTTCGGGGCAATTCACAACAATTTGAAACACAAGACACAGTAAAACAAAGGTGGAAACTAGACAAATATTTAAAAAAACTGCAAAAATGCTTTTTTAAAATTTTTCAAAAATATATTGAATTTGCCATAAGCTCACCATTGCCATCTAGTGTCATATTTGTATAGTGCACTCAAAATGCACTTAAAAGTTAGATTTGGAGCTGTATAGCAGAGTCCAAAATAAACATACTTTAAATTACAATCATCCTCCATTATTATTATTATTACTAGATTTATATACCGCCCTATACCTGGAGGTCCATGAAACCTTTTGGTCTCAATAGCCTTGTAATTCAATGTACAAATATCACATCAACTGACACTTTCTGCAGGGTTTTGGCTCACCAAAAACTAAGCATGGCAACTGACTGACACATCCAAACCGAGAAGCATTGAACTCCCTGCTTTCTGCAGCATCAGGTGTAGGGCAGGTGGGCATGCACCCACCTGCTGTAAGGGATTCAGTACAGTGGTGCCTCGCAAGACGAAATTAATTTGTTCTGCGAGTTTCTTCGTCTTGCGGATTTTTCGTCTTGCGAAGCACGGATACACCCTGGTATTAATGGTTTTAAGAAAAAGGAAACAAACTCGCAAGACGTTTCGTCTTGCGAAGCAAGCCCATAGGGAAAATCGTCTTGCGAAGCAACTCAAAAAACGAAAAACTCTTTCGTCTTGCGAGTTTTTCGTGTTCCGAGGCATTCGTCTTGCGAGGTACCACTGTACTGAGCAGCAGAACCCATTTTGCTTCTTGGCAACATTCACCCTCCCCGCCCCCAACCTGTCTCTCATTTACCTTTGGTGCATTACAGAGGTAGCGCATCATTTCTCCAACATATTGGATCACAGTGACACCGTATCGCCTGCAGTCGTCCCAGAAATGGGTAACAGAAAACTTAGACCTCAAGGCAATTGTGCATCCTGTTTGGGGAGGGGGGGGGAGAAAGAAAGAAAGTGATTCCGCCTTCATTACTGTTTGGACCTGCAAAAGTTTTATAAGACAGTTGTGCTGCTTTGGTTCCAGTATATGCACTTCTATTGTAACTTCCTGCTGAAGTCCTTCAACTTTTCATACCACAAATATTTGGGGCAGAGGAGAGGTTGTCCCAGTTTGCTGCCCTAGACAGCAATAATATGGCAGCATTGGGGAAATGTCCCAAAGCAACCAAAAAAGCAGAATAAATCCGCTAGTGCACTAATATCGCGTAGAGAACACGATGCGGAATGCACCTGCAATAAAACAGTGCCCTGCATTCACATTCCTCTATTTCAGCACTCCACTCGGACATTTCTGACAATGTGGTTCAGAAGCTAACAGTACAAGATTCAGTGCTGATGCCAAAACTTTGTTTCGTTTCGCAATATATTTGTTTCAAGAAAATAAGAGTGGTGGGAGAGGAGCGCAGGCTTTGCAGCCAATAGTGTATCTCTGCACCCAGCACACACGTCATGGCTAAATTAGATTCTCACATTTCAGATTTCCATTCGTCCGGAATTTCCCAGACATAGCCGGAATACTGTAGTCTGGGCAAAAATCTCAAAAATGTCCAGGAAAATCCATACGTATGGCAACCCATGCCTGCAGTGTCGTTTTGGATGATTTTCCTAAAAATTCATTTCATTTTTTTTCCTCCTAAAAAGTTGAACAACTTTTGTGTCCAGAACTTCAATTTTTGAAACATGGCAACCCTAGCAACCTGTATTTGTGCTGCGTTGTCTATTTCTACAAGCACAAGAAAGCCATTTCCGACCCTGGGGAGGAGAGGGGGTTGCGGTCTAGCCCCTCCCCCCCAGGCGCGGGGGCTGTCCTTGGCCCCCGCGAGAATTGGGGGAATCCCTGGGCGTGCCCGCGACCCTGGCCGCCTATCGGCAGGCCGGGGGGAGGCGTGGCTTAACGTATTTTAAGCCGGGCACGCCCAGGGTCCGCCCTCTTCACTCCCGACCAGCTGAGAGGTTTTTTCCCATCCCACCCACCCTTAGATACTTAGGCAGCCGTAGGGCGTCATGACCTTGCTATGGACTTCGGTTGGTCGCCGCAAGGGGCCTGGTAGGAATTTTTCCAAGTTGGCAATCTTTCAGCCGTTTGGTTTTTTCGCCTACCTCATAGCAAACGTCACAACTTTCTCTGTATTGGCGGTTAGGCATTGGCTGGGGTTCTATTGTTATGCAAATGGATGGGGGGGGGAAGGAACGCCATCACCTTCCCCCAGGAAATGGGGTAGTCCGGTAGAGGACTCCGAGGGGCGTTGTCTTGTCCGAAACCTAGCTTGGTAAGGGCCCCCGGCACGCCCCAAGCGGTGACACACGTGGGATCCTAGTTGGCGTACTTCAACAGGCCCTCCCACGGTTCGTGTTAACCCTTCCCGGTCATCATGCCGGGTAGCTGATAGGAGCCAATGCCTAGAGCCAATACCTTCAATTCTCTAATCAATAAAGTTGTGGCCATTTCATGCCCATTAAACTTAAACATCGTGTCCTGTGTCTTTCTTTCTGGGGGAGGGGTTTTGACACGCAACTGGATCAGGCCTGTGACCCATCTAGTCCAGCATCCTGGTCTCACAGTGGCCAACCAAATGTCTCAAGGGGGAACCTACAAAAGGAGCTGCGCACAATAGGACTCTCCCTTCATATAGGAGAACAATCCTGAAGCCATTTTGACTCTCCCAAATTGACCTCAAATATTTATCTGCAAGTAGGAAGGAAATGGGAAAAGCTTTCTGTCTTTGGACTGTAGGAGCTTACACCTCTCTGTAAATACAGTCTGGCAAGTATCTGTTAAGCTGAGCACACTGTCAATAGGAGTAAGAGATTCAGGAACTATGTATTTACCATCTCAAAGGAATGGCCAGGCTACCCAGGAAATGCAATCAGATAAGGCATTATCAGGTATCCTGACAGACAGGAGAGAAGCAACACATTCTAATTTCTGCTGGGGACCACCTCTTTCTGTGATGAATGTATGATGTTTTGGGGGGTGGTCTTGAGCTAGAGGGTAGGCAATTTCAAATGTCTGTATAAGAGCTTGCACACCAATGTTCTAGGTTCCTCTCCTCCCTCCCTGCGTGGGGGAGTGGGGGACCCTGTTGCAACAGTTTATTAAAGATCAGGCTTCCTAGCTGCTTTGCTTCTCAATATTCTCTGGTTGGCTTCTGTTATTTTCTCCTACCGATAGAGAACCTACTTAAAGACTCTGTATGTGGAATACATGAAAAAGTGGAATACATGAAAGGAAGGCGGGTGGAAGCAAAGAAAATAAGATTTGGAAGGGTATTAATCTGAAACAGAGTTTTTAAATGTTGAATTTTCTTTTTATGTTTTTATTTTTTCTATTCTGTGTTTTTGTTTGTATTTCTGATGTGTGGTTTTTTGTGATTTTAGTTAATTTTATTGTTGTTAATTTTGTAAAACTCAATAAAATATCATTAAAAAAAATAAAAATAAAGACTCTGTATGGGCTCTTCAATACCCCATAAGGAAAAAAGGAGAAGTTTTTCTTATAACAGTAGCCACCCAAGTTGGCTCTTGTGAGAGCGAATTCCAAAGCTTAACTATGCACTGAGCGATTAAGTGCTTTCTTTTATCTGCCCTGAATCTTCCAACATTCAGCTTCGTTGCTTGTCTATGAGTTCTAGCATTATGAGAGAGGGATAAGAAAATTTCTCTATCTCCTTTCTGCATGCCAAGCAGAAGGGCCCATCTCTCCTGCAGCAGCCCACTACATTTCTATGCTGAATGGGAAAGGGGGGTGCCCATCTGTTACTTGCCTGCATAGAAATTCTCACCAATTAGTATCAGGCAAGAGCCTATATGTGCAATGATGGATTTTGCAGAACCGTAGGACTCTAGAGTTGGAAGGGATCCGGAGGATCATATGATCCATATTCATAGACTGAGGATCTGAGTGCAGATTCTGACCTCCCCCCCCCGCCCCACAAAAAAACCTTATGCACCCATTCATCCCAGCTCACTGAAAAACATTCTGTACATACCAACCTCCAGGCACCCTCCTGTCCCAAGAAGAAGGGCAGCTGAGTGGTACATCGGCAGCGGGAGGTAGATGATATCCTTAGGAGTGACCCCGCACATGCGAAACATATGGGACACTTTGAGCAGCTTCGACTGGGTGATGATAGCCGCTTTCGGCATCCCTTGAGGCAGGCAGAAATTAAAAAGAAGGAAGATTATCCGAAATGACTCCATCAAGCGAGAAACAACAATTTGCAGGGGTCATATTTCTATCTGTCCCTGTCCCCCCAATATAACGCTATCCACATTCTCAACCACAAAATAGCAAAGGGCAGACACAGAAAAGGAATTCTTTTTCTACCAGCTTTTAGATCCGCCTATAGCCTATTTTGTTGTCTCGTCTTGACTATCAATAGGACTTGGACAGCCCCACCCTTTGACAGAGTCTATTTTATTCCATGTACAGTGCCGGATTTAGGGTGGTGCAGGCGCTTCCCACACAGAGGGCGCCAAGCGGGGGGAGAGGGGGCACACAAAATTGAGAGGATCCATAATTGAGAAGATCCATTTGGGGGTGTCAATTCTGGGCTCACACAGGGCACCATATTATGAAAGATGATCAAAGTCCACTGCTGCCGGACTTTGGACCTGATGTGCACTGGCGGAAGAGGAGGGTGGGGGGAGCGCACCACGCCCAGCAGTGCGATCCCGGTGGTGTGCCATCGTGGCTGGATCCCCCCCCACGCTGGGCGCCACGCCCCCACAGGCGGCACACCACACCCCCAGGATGCGCACCATGCCCCTGAGACGTGTGGCAGCCATGCCCCCGCCTGCTCTCTGCTCCCCGGTGCTGGAGCATGAAGCTCCGCCACTGCTGATGTGACCTGATGAGATCTTGTGCTGTCTCAATCCTGAGTCAACATAAATTTGGTCCGGGACCTGAGACTGGTCGGAGTGGTTCCACAGGAATAAAGCACAACATCCCTGATTGTGTACACTGTCTATTGCAATTCCGCCTTTAAGTTATAGCAGAAGTGTCGTGACTGGGGGAGTGCCAGGAACCCTTCTTCTGCAAATGCCCCTAGTCACAGTCTTCCCCGCTGTTGTGAAATGGATTGCATATGCTAAGTCTTTCTAAATTTCCATTGACACAGATAAATGAGCTATGGGGATTTTATGCAGCTCTGTGTGCTCTTTTGTCCTCTTTATAGATGTTGTGCCATTGGCCAGCCTACTGGTGACGGTCTCACAGCCAAAACGGCCTGACACTTGCATGGCAATGGAGGCTGTGTGGACTGAATCAGAGATACCATATTGGCCTAAATATAAGCCACACCCGAATATAAGCCACACCTTTAAAATTCAAGGGGGGGAGGGGGAAAAGACAATACCCGAATACAAGCCACTCCCTTAAAATTCTGCAGGCAGTCACACCCGTTCTGTTTTACTGTATGTCTGTTTAAGCAGTGATACCGTAAAAGCCCATTTTTGTAAGGTCGCAAATTTAAGCTGCGCTTGAACTTTTCACGGTCAGAATTTGGAAAAATAAGTGCAGCTTATATTCGGGTCAATACGGTATATCTAAAGTTGTTTTACACATGCCCGGCAGTGGCTCTCTGAGGTCTCAGGCAGGGATCTACACTGAGATCCACTTTGGGCTGGATCAAAGTGATGTGCATCCCCTTGATGGTTGAGCTATGGCCCCTCCTGAATGGGCAAACCCCATCCGTCCTCAAAAGTGCCCAGGAGGAGGGCAGATGGGAAACAAGATATTTCCAGGCACGCAAGCCAAGTTTCCCCTCCCCTTGCTCCCTCACCCACCTCTTTGACGCTCTCCTCCTCACCTGTGGTCCCAGAGGTGTAAATATACAGGGATGATGACTGAGGGGTCACTTTGGCTCTGAAGGAAATGGGCACAGGCTCGGCTGAGCTGGATTGGATCTGCCCCAGCAAAGCTTCCACGCCCTCGGTTGGGGAGTCTTCGCTCAGGAAGAAAACCCAGACTCCTTCTTTCTTTAGAGCAGGAAGGACATCCTCAATGGCAGCCTTGAAATCTTCAAGAGAGCATGAAAAGAGGTGAGATTGGCCCTTGATTGGCCCTTGATTCTGGAAATCCTGCTAGACAGTAAGGCAGCCTGCCCAGATTCTGCAATAAAGAATGGTTTTGTTTGCTTATGAATAAGCAGAATTGCAGTTGTATACCAGACAGTAGCATTTGGGACAGGAGTGTGCATTAGTTTTGGAACCCGTTTGGTTTAATTTTCATTTGTTGCTATGAGTGATGAAAGGATACTTCAGTATTTTTCAGCAACAAAAAGTACCCATTTGTTCTTGCTCAGATTTAAATGCTTTCATGGGATGGGCCGATTTTTATTCTCCAGTGGCAGCCTTAGAGCAGATGATGGTGATGCTGCTGTTAATTATTATTTGCAGAATGAACTGGACCACCTTTCACGATGTTTTGGACTACGACTCCCATCGTTCTTGGCCGTTCTGGCTGGGTTTAATGGAAGTCCAAGGCTGGGTACACATTACTGCTTACTCCAGCTCCAACACACAATCCCACCACTGGTGTTTGAAGCCCAGAGCACATGACATTGGCTACAATCCATTGGTTTCCTGTAGCTTCTTGAGAAATACCCCTGTTTGAGGCAGTTTCCCTCAAACTAACTTCCATCCGATTTGAAATTAGAAGGTGTGGCTAAGCTGAGGTGTGTACATCCAGGCAGCTATTGAGCATGTGCAGATGCACTGGAGTTCAGCACAGGGAAACAATTCAGGTAATGAGCCTCAGGTGATAACACCCTCACCCCCTTCTCTGGTGTGTGAACAGCAACATACAAAAGCTACATGAAAATGTACCAGTAGTGGCGGTGGAATGATTTTCCTGCATTTCAAACCACTAATGTGTACATAGGCCAAGGATTCTAGAGGGCACCAGGTTGGGGAAAGTCTGTCTTGGACACTCTGTTGCCAGAGGGAACTCAATTTTTTAAACTGGTGGTCCCAGCTGGAATTGTCTTGTGGGGGTCAGCTTTTAATTCTTTTATTACAGGGATGCCCTGGAACAATGCAACCATTTCGAGAGAGACAGAGCAGCAGCTGTCAGGAGCAGCCACCGAAATACCTCTGCCAGCGGAACCGCAGCAACAAAAATCTGCTTAGTCAGGGAAGGATTCAATGAACACAAATGCAATAATGAAACCAATGCACAGCTAACAAATGGATTTCCCTGTTCCTAGGCACTAAAAGTGTGTTTCTTTTTAAAAAGTGAAATTAATTGGGATGAGAGGCAGAGTATTTTCGGTTGTGTACACGTTATATCTTTAAAGCACATTCAAAGCACCCGCCCCCAAAGAATTCTCCTAACTGTAGTTCACCTTTCACAGAGTTACAATTTCCATCAACCCTTAACCAACTACAGTGCCCTGAATTCTTTGAAGGGGGAGATGTGTGTCAAATGTGCTTTAAAGGTATAGTGTTTATGCAGCCTGAATCCACCTAAATTTCCAGGTATCTGCTAGAATCCCCCTGACAAAATATTGACAGTCTGGAGGCACCCTTAAAAAATCATGTTTGTTTGTGTGTTTTTTTAAAAGGATGCTGTACAAATATATAATTTGCTAACACCTGAGGGAGCGGCAAGGCAAACGTAATATCAGATAGGGAGGAGTGAGGCAAAGTGGAAGAGTAATTCAACTTTCACCTTCAAAAGGCTGTACATGTGTCATTTGAGAAGTGAAAGCAAGAGGAAAACAGTGCTTAGGGCACAGCAGAAAAACCTGCACCCACTCCTGTTGAAAATATGTATTATTTATTTCTTAAATTTGCATCCTGCCTTTCCATCAAACAGATGGGCAAGGTTGTGCCTGTTTTCAGGTCCGCCTATGATTGTGTAACCTTTGGTGTAGTTTTTGGCACGTACAAATTCAGAATATTTGAGGTTACCGCATGGTCACCGGTCAAACTGGTTTTGCAGATGTTCCTAGGAAAATGGGGAACTACCCCACAGAACTGTGGGTGCAACTGCTAATATAAATGTCTGCCTTTTATTGGATAATGCCTAGGATACTCAAAACAGATTCTCCACCATCGCTCCCCCTCCCAGCTGTTTTCAAAACAGAAAGATTAAGTGCATGAAAAGATGGGAGGAAGGGGTGCTTATTCGTATATCTCTGCACAACTGTGAATTTTGCCCGTAAAAAGAAAAAGACCGATGAATGAAATAGCCTAGACCAGCTTATACTGTATTATGGTATAGTTAATTTCCATCTCAGGGGAGCAGCTGCATTTAGGAACTAGGGCTCTTTTGCACAAATCCAAAGATGTGAGTTCATAAGAATATAAGAAGAATCCTTGTTCTAGCTCCTGCTGAGAGCACAATGACAGAGACTCCTTCCTGAGAGGAAGGAAGGGCTCTTTATTGACGCCAAGAAGACTAACAAGCTCAGCAACAGGGAATGAGTCAGAGCGGTTGCTATGCTCAGGCTAGATGAAAACAAAAGCGAGGCTAGCCAGGCTGGTAGCAAGATCCAAGAGTCCAAGATCAGGGCTTGGAGTTCAGAAAAGCTGTCCCAACAGATTGGGATGCTACCTGCCAAACCTTTAAAGACAAGGCCAAGCAAACATAGCTGTGAGAGTCTCATGCCTGGCGAGACTGATTCAGGGAGGATGCATCAGCTCCCAGTGGTGGAAGCACTTCCAGGGCCTGAGCAAACAGGCTGAACCCTCCCATTCGGATCCTGGTTCCTCCACCCCAGCAGTGGGCTGGCACCTTCCATGGATTCCATTGCTGTGTTCTGCTCCCTGGGAGGGAAGAGAAAAGATGGGGTCCTGCATCTGCAGCTAGGGCAGCCACCTCCAAGAGACAGAAGTACAGTGGTATCTTGGTTTAAGAACAGCTTGGTTTATGAACAACTTGGACTAAGAACGCTGCAAACCTGGAAGCAGGTGTTTTGGTTTGTGAACTTTGTCTTGGATTAAGAACATGTTCCGCTTCCTGTTGAGTGTGTTCCGCTTGTAAATTGAGTCCCCCACTGCTATGGGAAAGCACGCCTTGGTTTAAGAATGTTTTGGTTTAAGAATGGACTTCCGGAATGGATTAAGTTCGTAAACCAAGGTACCACTGTACCATCCTCTGTTCCCAGGTCTCAGCCTCACCTAGGGTTGCCATATTCCCAAAAGTGAAAATCCGGACAAAGCTGTTGAGCTTTTTTGTTTGTTTGATGTCTCCTCCCAAAAATTAACTTTGGGGGCTTTGGGGGGAAAATCCAGACGTATGGCAGCCATAACCCCACTCCATGTCTCCCTCCTATTCCCCTTCCTGGACTTTCTCAGCCTTCCTGTCTAGTGACAGTAATGGAGAGCCAATTGACGTTCCCAATCCGAGGTCTCTCTGTTGGGCACACCTCCAGAAAGGTCATAAATGTAAAGCATGCGTAAGCGTTTCTGGTACAGATCTTGCTGGAAGCGAAATAGGGAGGAGGATTCTGATTAGATCAGGATGTGTGCGAGAGCAGCTCTGTGAATATGCTTGCAAATAAAGTTTAATTGAACTGATAACCAAATCCCCGTGCTTGCTGGACTGTTGGCTGCTAACAATCATTATATTCTGAGCCTGTTAATGCCTCAGAACTCATGGCATTTTATTTTTATTTTATTTGCTGCTTTCATATCCCACCTTTACTCCAAAGAGTTCCAGGTGGTGTACGGGTTTCTTCCCCTTTCCTCATTTAATCCCCCAAGCAACCCTGTAAGGTAGGTCAGGCTGAGAGGCAGTGACTGGCTCAAGGTCGCTCAGTGAGCTTCATGGTGGAGTGGGGACTTGAACTCTGGTTTCCCAGGCCCTAGTCCAGCACTCTAACCACTACACCATGCTGGCTGTCCTATTGGGTCAGGCCAATAGCCAATTTGGCCCAGTGTCCTGCTGTCTCGGTGGCCAGCTGAAGCTCAAGAAGCAGGACCTGAACACAACGGCAGTCTCCTCACTTGTGATTCCTAGCAGAGGCCGACTGCCTCCGACAGTAAGAAGGAGAACATAGGCATCATGACTAGGAGTCCCTGAAAACAGAGGAAACCAGCTACCCCTTCCCGCCCCCATGCACTCTCCCTGCCTCCCCTGACCTTGTTATCAAGCTATTGATGTTGAGTCAGGATTAGTGTGCTGGTCTAAAGGGGAAGAGTCTCTTCCTCTCTGCTTCAGAGAAACAATTGTTTGTACACAAGAGTGTTTACTTTGGCTCTGGTGCCATGGATTAAAATCTCACCTGGTCCAGATTCATTGACCTGGGGAGAGTCAGACACTCTTGACATCCAGGCATCATTTGTAAGATACCATTTTATTCCGGGGAAAAGTGTGATACCCTGTCATTTGGACTTTCTTCTTGTTACATATTAGACAGGCAGGTCTTTGTTGTCTTATTGGTGCCAAATGAAGACCTTCCTCTTTCTAGAAGCCTTCCAAATTATCCCAGCCTGCATCCGTATTGGATCGATTTAAATTGTGGGTTCCCTCTCCCCCCTGAAATGGTTCTTTAATGTTTGTACTGTTTTTTAGATATGGAATGTTTCATAATTTCTTTATTTTTTAACCTTCATTTTTTTATTTGTTGCATAATGGCATATTTTATTATAACCCGCTTTGGCCCTTTGTGGGTGATACGGAAAGGGGGGGTGCCTTCCTTCACCCTTTCGCCGGTCACCAGAGGGTCCGAGGCGATGACCTCAAGGGCACCCAGCCCTACATTGACCCCTCAGCCCCCACACCGTTACACAAGCACTACACTCTACCCCAAGCTCCATAAATAAAGTGCCTTTCCCTTTCCTACATGGGCGAAATAAGCCCAAACTCTTAAGCCTCTTTCTCGCTCCATCTTTACTGTGGGTAGACCATATCAAACTGTATCCTCCATTCGTTACAATGGCTGCATTCTACCCAATCAGAACCATGCATTCGCCTTGCAGGGCTAGCTCAGCGAGCTCCTGCACGCCTCATTCAACCTCTTGACAAGCTGCTGACGGCTCCCGCTGGGAGAACAATGGAACCCAAACTCGTGAACTCATAAAAGTGTCAAATCTTGCATCAATGTACCTTATCTATTTTGTTTCCGACTTCAATCATCAATATAAAATGAACTGAAACGGACTAAAAATCCTTAAAATTTGTATAAAATCAACCACAACTCCGATTTTCTCGCTTTTGGTGCTGATTGACTCAGCCTCTTCAGGACTTCATGACATCCCCTGCCTCCATAATCCCTTGAGCAAGGTGTCATGTACTCAGGAAGACCCTAATCCGGTCGAATCGCTCTGTCCAGCCTTTCCTCCGGGCAATGCCAGGTGGCAGACTTTACATACTTGGACTATTGTCTTCTCATCACCGGTACTCAGGAAGTGCTTATCTGCGCATATCTCCAGCTCTGCATATTCCCCCCTCCCTCCTCCGTATGTTAATCCGGTGTAACCCAACCTCTCTTTAATGTATTCATGATGTAACTATGATGTATTTTGCACTGTATTATGGGACATGGAGGGAAGTTTCAAAAGCTCATGTCACCCCTTTCCCGCTGTTCAATCTCGCCTTGAACCTGTTGCGCAATAAACTTGGATCTTCTGCAACTTGCTCCTGTCTCCGGCTGAGCTCATTTTCCTCCGCAGGGACCCACGGACTTAGTCTGACGAGCTGGGTGGCAGAGCAGCCTCGCACCCAGATTTTTCCGTAACAGTGGGGAAAGGCAGGTGAGAAATCAAATCAATCCATAATAACACTGACACAGCTTGCCTAGTTGTTGTTGCAAAGGAGCAATTCAGGTGGGAATGGCAAAGCACCCTCAGTTTTGCCTGGCCATTTACACTGATGTCATCACAGAAACCATTGGAGTCGACAATGTAATATTACTCCCGCTGGATATTTGTTCTCTCTTCCCTCCTTTCCTTTCCCTCAAACATCAGCAGCTATTGCTGTTATTTTCTTCTTGGAACACTGCTTCACTAAACTAACCCGTTTTTGGGAGGTCACACTGAAGGCAGTCCAACAAGGAAAACACACACCCTGCGTGGTGAAGACTCAGAGATGCTTTGCTTTCTTTTAGGGCTAAAGCAACTGAAATAATGACTACTTACTCAAGGAATGCTTTCTCCAGCTCTTTTCCCTTTGCACTCTGCCTAATTTCTCTCATACACCCATGCTCAAAGAAAGATTGTTACTTGTACTAGCTGAGAAAAATTGATTTCTTTTCAACTTAAGAGATTTATTATCCCATACCCTCCAACATTTTTCCGATGAAAATAGGGACATCCTATTCCATATCCTCCAACATTCCTCCGATGAAAATAGGAACGTCATAAGAGAAAGCGGGATATTCCAGGATCAAATCAGAAACCAGGATGGCTTCTGTAAATCCAGGACTGTCCCTGGAAAATAGGGACACTTGGACGTTCTGTTATCCATGTGCCAAAATGCCAAACAACAGCGCTTCAAGGAGGAAGAAAATGGCTTTTAAAGTAAAGCTTTTCCTTTAATAAAAAAAAGGTAATGGAAACCATGCCACAGTCAGGGAAAGGTAAAACTATTAGCCAATAGCAACTGAAAGTTTGCATCAAGAGCAATGCCTCACTTGAACAGGCAAAGATCCTGCATTCTCCAAACTAAAGGGAAGTAACTAAACCCCAAAACCTTGATCTGGGGAGGGGAAGGTGTCCAGAGCTGGCCACTGGCTAATAAGACAGTGGATTCATCAACAAAGGGTGTGATCTCAAAGTAAGCCATACTCAGAGTAGATCCCCTTAAACGAATGGCCACTTAAACAAATATGCCATTTTCCCAATCAAGCTTTGCATTTGTGTCAGGTACAACCCAGAATCCCCCTTCTCTTTTCCCTTGGAGAAGCCAAACTCTGAGGGGTGCCTGCATTGAGAACTCTGCTGGGCATTAACTCTGCTGATCAGACTTGCTAAAGCACCTGAGTGGAGATCAGTAGTCAAAGTTCAAGCGCTTGTCCACAATGTGGATTTGCGCCAGCCTGTCTCCTCATTAAAGTCAGGGCATCTGATTGACATCACTGTCTCAGATCTCCCCTCCTTTAAATGTAGTTGTTGTTTTCTTCCCTTGGAAAGTCTGAAACTGCTCAGGTGCAGAGGAGCTCAGACAACACAGAGATTGTGCTATTTTGTCAGGGGTGGAAAAAGACATATCAAACCTCTTTTAAAACGGGGGGGGGGGGGAGAGACAGTTCAAGAGAATTCCCCAAAATTCTTTCCATTGTGACTATATGGCCTGACAAGTGCAGCACAAACAGGCTTTCAGTTGCCCCCGGGGTGTAAATACACAAGGGGTACCTTTACCTTTACCTTCACCTTTTTAACTCACCTGGAGTTGTCAGTAGCACTTTGGCCTTGCAGGAGCTGAGGGCATGCAAGAGAGACTTGGCTCGGATGTTATAGTTGATACACGCCATGACACTGCCAATCTTCTCCAGTCCCATCCAGACCCAGAGATAGGCAGGGACGTTCTTGAGGAAAACAGCCACCGTTTCCCCTTCTTCCAGCCCCACGTGGTCCCGGAGCACTCTGGCCAGCTGACTGCTGCGCCTGTCGATATCTCGGTAGGAATAGGTTTCGTCTCCAAAGAGGACCAGGGGCTTCTCTGGGTGCTTCTGGACTTTGGCCAAGAAGAAGTCCAGTAAGGTGATGGGAGGTTTGCGGCTGAGACACCTGTGGCATTTGTATCCTGTATGAAGGGCGGTGAAGAAGAAAACCAAGTCCAGCCAAAGGTAGGGGAAGAAAACATTCCCCAGGAGGAGCAGAAGGATCAGGAGCCCTATCGCAATTGTGTAGAAGTCCAGCATGGCTGGGATCTCACCTCAAAAGACCCAGAGCCCTGCAAGCCGCAGGCACACACTAGCTCCTACAGCCTCCGTCTGAGCCGTGCTGAATGGAAGGCAAAAGCGTATTGAGCAACAAGTGAATGAGACGAGGTTTCCAACCCTCCCCTCCCATCTGTCCCTGCAGGCTGATTCGAGAAAACTCTTGGCTCTCAGACAGAAAACTTTGACTTGCACAAGATAGCTCTTGAGAGCCCCCACCCTTTGCCGCCTCCCTCCCCTATCTGCAACACTGGCATTCGCTTGCAGCTGGAGGCAGGTCCCAAGCACAGTTCTGAGTCTTCCTCGCGAGTTGACCCCAGTCCACTCTAAGAGAGGCAAAGTTCACATTTCCAAAGCGCTGGAGGAAATTGGCAATTGCCTGAGCTGCTTGCTTTTTTTTTTCTTTTTCTTTTTAATGAAAAGGCCTTGCAGAATAGATTATTTCCGCTGTCCCCAAAAGCAGCCTTGCTGAGGAGAAAAGGAACAGGAACAGAAGGAAGTTCTTTGGAAGCTTGGCAGCTCCATGCCTAGAGGAGTTCAGATCCACCAGGGCATGAGCAAGTTGTGTGTCCATCTCTCTGCATTTCTGTGCAGATGAACAAACCTGATGTTACAACTTGAGGTGCAACAGAGCCATTGCACTTCTTATTTCTGCCGTTTTGCTGAGATGTTCAAAAATCTTCACAGGGCTAAACAGAGCTTTGGGTCCTTCCCCATGCTCCTGTTTTTGAGAATTCATCGTCGCAGTCCTCTCCAACCTCTGCCACCAGAAGCAGTCCCTGCAGCGGCAACTCCTAGGGACCGAGGGGTCTTTGGACCCCCACCCCAATAAAATATTTGAGCCCCTCCCAAGTTGATGGACATTGCCATTCAAATGGTATGTGTGCACCATGTGTGCACCATGTGTGCACCATGTGAGTGATTATGTGGGCGGGGTTTGCCTCCCCCCCAAAATATTTATTCAAGTTGGCACCCCTGGCTGAGGCAGGGAGAGACCAGGGGCAGTGCAACCGCCAAACCAAGAAGGCGCACTCCTACCGCCACCAGCAGTGGCAGCGCCAGCAGCCATGTGCCTCCTGGGCTCTGTCCACCCTCCGTGTGGGCTCAGTGCGCCCCCCCCCCACAGCTGCCCAGTCCTCCGGGAGGGGGAACAACACTTGCCCCGCCCTGGAAGCCAACAACCCACGCTACACCACTGCCTTGGGCAAAAAACAACCACAAAACTTTTAAGAGGGGAAAAACCTATAAAGGGGCTGAACTTTCACCCCGAAGTAAATCAACGTGGTCATCAGAGGTAGGGGGAGAGAAATAGGTGGAAGGGAGGAATGGGAAGCACGTGAGTGATTTCCTGAAGAAGCAGCAGTCTGCATTACAACACACTGATGCATGTCCCACTTACACAGATTTTTATCCTCAGGAGATGCTGTATATCTGACTGGTCCACTGATTCTACACTCTGACTACTGTTATAAAGGGAGCTGCAACAAAAAAGAATTGAGATTTGCTGCAGGCTTGTTTTCTGGAAGGGGTGGCGTTTTTTGTTTGTTTGCAAATTAACCTTCAACATATTCAAAAGTGGGTCCCTAAATCTCAGTGTGAACCTTGTCCCCCTCTTCAAAATATTTACACACACACACAAAGTGAATACAGTGGTACCTCAGGTTAAGATCTTAATTCGTTCTGGAGGTCTGTTCTTAACCTGAAACTGTTCTTAACCTGAGGTACCGCTTTTGCTAATGGGGCCTCCCACTGCCACCACGCCGCTGGCACACGATTTCTGTTCTCATCCTGAAGCAAAGTTCTTAACCCGAGGTACTATTTCTGCATTAGCGGAGTCTATAACCTGAAGCGTCTGTAACCCGAGGTACCACTGTACTAAAATGGCACCCTTGATACCAAATTGTTGGTCACCTGGACCTGCAGTCCAATCTTTGCTGCTCTCTCATAAACTGTGTGAGTGACCTTACAGAGGTCTCCATCTGAAAGACATCCCTGTTTCAAAGGCATGACAGATGCTTGCTGCTAGCGGAGCTTCCAGGTGACCCGCTTACTGCTTACCTGCATTCATCCCGATTTGTTTGTGGGGAGGTTAGCTGAAGTTGCTTCCAAATAAGTGTGATTACTTATTGACCGGTGTATCTTCAACCACTTTCCTTATCATAAAAGTCCTATCTCTGAGGGAAGTTTGGTTTGTTGACCAAGCACTTCCAATGAACTGCAGTTGTGCAACCTGAATTTCCTGATATGAAGTGGTGTTTTTTTCTGGAGGCGACACAGGGGGACGCATACCCCTAAAAATTTTGTGAATCTAAGTTTGGCCTCATTGAGGAGCAGTATTTCAATATGAGTAGGAAAATCTGGGATGGGGTGGCCAAACAAGCCATGATTAAAGATGGGTGCTGCTGGGCTCACACATAACACCAAGCCATAGTTAAAACAAACCAGAGTTTGCAATCCAGTAACAAACTAGGGCTTCAGATAATGGTTTATTGACATTAATTGTTGGCCTGTGGGTGAGGCTCACACATAACACTAAGGGTGCATGGGGAATATTTCACTAGTTTCCTTGTTTATAACACTAGTGCTTCTGTCCTGTTCTGTAACATTCTTTTCACATTGCAGTACCTGCTGCATTATGGAACTGTGGCTTTCTGACGAATATGCCAGCATATTGTTTCATTCACACACATGACACAACAATGAATATAATTGGACAAATGTTGCTACTCCCCTACCTTTTCCATGCATGCGGGCTTCTATCCCCCCATGACTTACCCATGAGAATGGCAGGAAACAGCTGTATTTAGGTGTGTGTGCTTTACATAGTGTGTACACAACCCAAACCTGGCAAGGATCCCCACAATGAAAACACTTGCCAGAATGATTTTCCCCAAGCAAAAACGGTTATTGTGGCCCCAAACCACCCTTAGAATTGGGATGATCAGCCAGGAGACTGAAGGAACGTTGCTTCAAGGCTGATTGGCTTGATTCAGTAGTAAATATATAAAACTTGTCTTCTCTTGTACGTTTTTATTAATTGCATGGGGATGTTTATCCTAATGCTATAGAGCAAAGAACATGCTTTAGGGTTTAACCACTTTTGAGCGTTTTGGGGCAGGCAGGGGGAACACTGGCCAAAAGCCAGGAGGATAACAGAAGCCCAAGGAAAAGATACAGCATGTTTGGGAGAACTAGCCAAGCCTGCAACGCTGATCTTTATCACCCACAAACACAACCCCATTAAGATCTTAATGTTCCATTTCACTCTGAGATTTTGCTTGAGGTTTTCTTCATGCCTTTGGATTCTTAGCCTGTTGCGCGGTAGAAACGAAGAGCCTTCACTCAGGAATGTAGGTCAGGCGTGCTATACAAGACAAAGAGTCCTGTGTGTTTGATTCCCCTGGCGGTCCATACTGAATGGGATGGGGCCGGGCACAAAGGCAGTTCTATCATTTACCTTGGGAAGACAAGAATGATTTGCGCGCTGGCTCTGGGCAGCTTGGGAACAGAGCCCAGTCATATCAGGGGAAGGGTGCTCAGATTCAGTTTTGAGGCCAGAGGCAAGCCAAGATTACAAGTTACAAGGATTAAGTTATTGTTTCAGTAGAAGCAGCCAGTAAAAATAAAGGCATTCACTTGGTGGCAGAAGTGAAGGCTCCAGGAGGGATTAAGCTAGCTGATTTATTTGCCTTCCCTCCCACTCATGGTGCATGCTGCTGTCTGCATCGTGGCAGAGAGTATGAAAGCATCATACACACACACACACTTTCTGTTTTACACTTTAGAATATTCATTTAAACAACCTTAAAATGACTTCCCTTCTTCTCTTTCCATGGTTCATTTTGCATATTATAAACCCCTACATATTTTACATAAGCTAAACCATTCAGTATTCCATTATTACACCCATCAAAACTTGTTTAGACCCCCCATATATTTAATTAACATCTTCCAATATTCTTTTGAGGTATGTTCTTCTTGTTCTCCTATTCTATATGTTAGGTCTGCAAGCTGCGCATATTCCATCAGTTTAAGCTGCCATTCTTCTTTAGTTGGGACCTCGCTCGTTTTCCAAAGGCATCCCTTATTATAGGAGCCTCCATCTTACCCCAAAACATGCTTGGATTTTTTTGCAGCGCTTATTCCAAACAATAGCAAGGCAGGGTATTTGTCAGGATTCCACAACCAGCAGAGGGTCCACCACCCCAACTCATTTTATATAAAGAATCCAAGAAAGGTGATGGTTATTTAATTGATAAGAGTGCCATCAGAGTACCAGAGGACAGGATTCTTTCCTCTTCCAGATTGGGAGGCCGCCTGAGGGTATAGTGCCGGAGTCCCCACTCCCCACCAAAAAATGCTGGAGCCAGCACCGTTTGGGTTTTCTTCTTTCTCACACCAGCATCTGCAGAGTGTGTAAACCAGGCGTCTTCTTTCTATGAGTTTGGCAGCAATGAGGGCGGAAGTAGGCTAGAAAAGGAACTAGTGCCAATGCCCAATTAGTGCCTCAGACAGCTTTTGTTTGCTGGAGGCCTGAGAATGAACAGGGCATGGAAGCAGCTATTGCAGGAGAGCAGCGGGGGGTAGGAATGGGCAAGGGTCATAGCAGAAAAACAGGTTCAAAGCAGGACATAGCCTGCAATTATCACACCACTGTGGCTGCCCTTATTACGTCACACATCAAAGGGTGGAGAGATTTAGTACTGGGTAAAATAGGACAAAATGCAACCAGGAGATGTCAAAGGCGAAGTCAAAAGGCCACTTAAAATTGTGTCACATGTTGCACCCACTTCTCTTGTTTCCTGTAAAAAGGAAGAGGTCTTATTCAGTTCAATAACCACCTATCTCTGTACCAAATGACTTTAAAATTCCAGAAAGCAAGCAAGGTCTCTCACTTCTGTCCCCTGTATGATGAAAGCAAGTAGCATTAATATTAATCTAACTCATATCTTATTTGTAATACGTGATTTATACTGTATAGTTTATGCTCATTGAAATTAATGGAGATGACTAATTAGGTCCATCAATGTTAAGGAACCTACTCTAAGTAGAACTTAGTTGAAGCCAGCCCACTGTTCTTTTTCTTCCTCTTTCCCATTATAATTATAAATGCCCTGAAAAATGAGCTGAATTTTAGGGCAACAATGATTGGACCAGCACAGCTACAAACAAAACAAACAAACAAACAAACAAACAAACAAACCAGGATGCCCTGCTCTTTGTAATGTAAATTTTACATAGTGTAAAATTGTTTAAAGGTGGTGGGTAGTTTTTTAGACGTAACTGCATGCAAGTTAAATAAGCTGAAGGCTGGGAGGTCTAAGTCGTCCATTTAAGTATCCTGGCTTTGCTGCAACTTGGGGAGTGTTTTGTACGTAGTGTATTTGGCTGGAAAATAATCCAAACCACTCGACTACATTACAAGGTTGTTGTAAATGTGTCTTAGCCTCAACCTGATTAGGAACTTGCAATACTGACATTGGGCTAGGTTGCCATCAGGCACGAGCTCCTCTCTCCTAACTTCAGTTTCCCCAACATATAGCATGGGGATGCTTGGAATTTGCATCTGGTGGGTTAATTTCTAAAACTGTTAGAAAACGCCACCAAATGCATGCATTCCACACATTTAAGTGTCCAGAGTTAAAAAGAGCAGAAGCGTTTCTCTTGACTACTACCTTGCTAGTGCCCAATCGGAGCTAATGAATGTAAAAATCCTGCTTGGAAGGGATACACTAACGCTGCTCCGGAAGACATAGTCTTCGAGGAGAACCCGGAAATTGTCTAAAAGACAATGATGCCCCTCTATATTTCTCCCCCTTATTTGCTACGGATTTGACCGGCGAACACATAGACTTTTAAAAAGGAGAAGAGTGATACTTCCCCTGCTTGACACCAGGACTTCCGGAATACTTTTTGACTCCCTTTTTACTCTTTGCTAGCGGGGCGGAAACGGCATCGATCTGCCCGCAAGTAAAATAAGTCAGAATCCGAGACCCCACACTGTTTCCAGCTCACTGCGTGGGGAGGGAATGTGGCAGACAGTGACTTTACAACAACCCTGCAGTGTAGTCTCGTTATCACGAGATTGTGTGTATGCTATGTGCGCCTATAGCAACATCACCCTGCACTGCAGAATTTGGCAGGTTGCGCGGGAGGAGGGGGGAAATTGGGGGGCGTTTTACGACGGCCCTGTAACTAATCCAGCGCTAATAGCGGAGATGGGGCTTCAGCCGAGAGGAAATGCCGCCTTATTTAGAGATAAAGTAAGGCGGTGCAAGCCAAATGATGCACCACCAGGACTAAGCCCCATCAGCCCCAAGTAAGGCGGCCAGGGCTTGCCAGCTGCTGGGACCCACGGGAGGGGAGAGAGAGTGCCCCTGGGCGCGGATCCTACTCACTAGTTCCCCCCCAGGTCGGCCATGGTGAGAAGGGGCCGCCGGCTTGACCCAGCCGGGCTCTCCTTCTGTTCTTAGTGGTCAGCGGTGGCCTGAGCTGCCGGCCCTCCAACCTGGACAGGGATCCCCGCGCCGCTTTCGCTGGACCGCAGGCCCACTGCGCGCTATCCCGAGTTTCAGGGGATTGCCAACGGGTAGGGCATGGAAGTGCGGAAAGTACGGGCAGAGAGATCGCCACGCCGCTTTCCGTTCTCTTCCTTTCTGCGTCTACGCTGGGCTTCCGCCAGGCGGAGCACCGCCGCTCCCTTTGCGCACCCCCGAATGAGCGCAGCCAAGCCTAGGTACTCTAAACCGTAGGACTGCAGAACGTAACACTAATGTCTCGCAACAAATGAAACTTGGGTCTGTAGAAAACGCAACCTGAAAAATGAGACGTTGCACATGCTTTTGTAAACCAATAAATCTTTAATGAAAATATATTTAAAATCAAATCGTAGGATTGCAGAGTTGGAATCCTACGGCCCTCTAGCCCAACCCCCTGCAATGCAAGAACATGCAGGTGGATTGAACCCCGCCGTTATCAGCCATTGAGTTCAATCGGCTTTCTTGCAGAAGCGCTGTGCTTTTCCCCGCAGCCACAGGGCTCGTGTGCCTCTAGATTTTCTCTCTCTATGGGCGGCGCAGAAGCGGTGGGAGGAAAGGGACGTGCGCGGAAGGAGGCCGCGGGGAGGGAAGCCAGGAAGCAGCGGAGGCGGCACGGCCAGTCCTGGCGGGAGACCGAGACGGCAGGTGAGAGGGGCCCCGCCTCCAACCCGGGCGCAAGCCACGCCCACTTGGCCTTTGCCCCGCCCCTCCCTCCCTCCGCTCCCAAGTATCCTGTGCATCGTTCGGCTCCCAGGTAGCGGACAGGAGCCCGGACTCCTGGGTCTGATCCGAATAGGAGAGCCCAGATTTTGGGGCAGGTGGAGAGGCAGGACTCAGGGCACACGAGGAAGGCGAAGGCGCCTCTGAGCATGGACAGAGCGCATTTCGCCACCTATTAACCTTTGCACACCTGGAGGGAGGCGGGGCTTCTGCATGTGCTGCGTTCTGGCCGGATTTGAAGCCCAGCAGCTCCCGATTTCTTTCCTCGGGTGGGTGGGGAGAATTCATTGCTGCTGGTGGAGCTATCCGGGTGTCAAAGCTCCTGGGCTCAGAGGTGTTTTGTTGCCCTGGGAAATGATTCCCGGTGAAAGGAGAGTGGAAGCGCCCAGCTGCAACTTCCAGAGAAAAGCATTTTCTTCCTGTCGAGTCAGGACCTTTCAACTGGGTCCCAGACCCCCTGGATCCATTCCCCTGCCTATCATTGGGAGCTCCTGGTGGTCGGATGCACAAGTTGTATCTCTCTTTCTGTGTAGGATCAAGTGGTTTATCTCCCTGTTTCTCAAAAGAGAAAAAAATAGTAGAGGTGCAGTCATTTTAATTTTAATTTTTTTTCCATGGATTCTCCTCCATTAGAGAAATTTGGAAGGCAATCTGGCTGTCTTGCATTGTCAGCCACTCTCCCACTCTGCAGCACCTGAAACCAGCTGTACCTTCTATTACGATTTCTGCTCTGCCTTTTTGGTGAAACGCTGCTTTAAAACCCCGGCACATCTCACTTTTGTAAAATAGCTCTGTGCGTGAATCTGTAACATTCTTGTTACCTGCTATTTCAAAACAAACTGCATTGCTTTTGTAAAATAGCTCTGTGCGTGAATCTGTAACATTCTTGTTACCTGCTATTTCAAAACAAACTGCATTGCGTATTGACACTGACTTACTTGATCAAACTATCAAATCCACCACTTGTTTGGATGGCTTGCTCCACTTGTCCCAGGTGTGTTGCTGGTTGGGGTGCATTTCCCTGAGCTCCTTAGAGGGCAGTCTGGGTTATACGCACTGCACTCCGTGTCCTAGTGTGTGCTGTTGCTATTTTGCCCCAGGCTTTCCCCATTCTCTGTGGCAGCCCTCAAGTTGTGGAATTCCCTTCCCACAGAGGTGCGCCTGGCTTCTTCGATGTACAGCTGTCACCAAATACCAAAGGCCTTCGACGCCTCAGATGGGTGTTTTCAGGGCCCACCCTTCTGAATTAAATACGTTTACACTGTTTGTTTTTTAATAATTTTTAAATTTGGTTTTACAAGTTTATTCACACAAATAACGTTATTACAAATATTAGAATTTTGCACAAGATTCTTCTGAATCCCAAAACTTCCCTCCTCCCCTCCACAGGTTCTTAAATAACTTTTTAACTGCATATAACAATTCCATCTAATTTGCCATCCTCCATTATATCCAAAGTCTATGTATCATTGCAGGAGTTATTTAAAGCCTGCTAAAGTTCAAGTGTTTACTGTGGTCTTTCTGATTTTCCCGGTTAATCTTGCCATCTCAGCATGATCCAATAATTTCTTTTGTCAGTCCGCCCTAGTAGGTATCTTATCGTCTTTCCATCTCTGGGCAAGCACCATCCTTGCAGCTGTCGTAGCGTACATAAACGGTCTTTTCAGTTTTTTCAGTATCTCTGCACCTACAATTCCTAATAGAAAGGCTTCTGGTTTTTTAACAAAGGTTATTTTAAACATTTTTTTTCAATTCATTGTATATCATTTCCCAGAATTCCTTTATCACTTTGCAGTTCCACCATATAGGATAAAAAGTGCCTTCCTTTTCCTTACACTTCCAACAAACATTTGAACTATACATTTTTGCTAATTTATTTTGGGTTAAATACCAGCAAGCGTGTACACTGGGGGTTTTTTAATTCTGGGGGAGGGCAGGAAATAACAACAATTCATAATAATGTTGTGTTTCAGGCTTTGTACGAGAAGAGTCTGCTGTTTGACTGTCCCGCGTGGGATGCACGCTGCTCCCCGGAAGGATCTCGATCTCCGGCTACCCCGGTGAGGGATGCGGGACAGCATGGCTGAAGCCGTCCATTACATCCACCTCCAGAACTTCAGCAAGTCCCTCCTGGAGACGCTGAACGGGCAGCGCCTGGGCGGGCATTTCTGCGACGTGACAGTGCACATCCAGGAGGCCACGCTGCGTGCTCACCGCTGTGTCTTGGCCGCCGGCAGCCCCTTCTTCCACGACAAGCTGCTGCTGGGCTACTCGGAGATTGAGGTCCCGCCTGTGGTCCCCAGCCAGGTGGTCCGCCAGCTGGTGGAGTTCATGTACAGTGGCTCCCTGGTGGTGGCCCAGTCAGAAGCGCTGCAGATCCTCACGGCTGCCTCCATCCTGCAGATCAAGACGGTCATTGACGAATGCACTCAGATCATCTCTCAAAGCCGCAGCCCCAAGCCTCCCACTGCCCCGCCAACGGTGCCCCTCTCCCTTCCCAGGGTCCTCCCGGCAAAGCCCCAAGAACAGCCGCCCAAGGAGGCCCTTGGCAGCGTCTCGCGTACCGGGGACCTCGACGCTTCCCACCTGGAGCCCCCCAAACTGCTCTGCGCTTCAGAGGTGCGCTACAAGCTGCGCGACCTCCTCTCCTCCTCCCAGCACAGGGAGGCGAGGGCGGCAGCCTGCGAGGGGGGCATAAGCGATGGGGAAGCGGGGGGCCCGTACCTCCACCCCGCCGAGGCCACGCCCAGCTGCCACAGCCGCAAGCAGCGCCAGCCGGTGAGGCTTCAGCTGTCCGAGACGATGCCTGTCATCATCAAGGACGAGGAGGAGGGTGTTGGTGGGGAAGGCCGGGAGGGGGTGGTGGTGGAAGAAAGGGAGGCCAAGCTTAGCTGCTTCCCTGAGTGTGGCGGGAGCGGAAGTTTCCCTGCCGGCTTCAGTGACGAGGCGGAAGCAAAGGATTCTGGGAGTGCCGGCGGGGCCAGCAGGAAGGAGAGCCTCCACTTGGATTACGCCACTGCCGAGGGCCAGGACTTCTTTGGGAACCAGGATGTATTTTCGGAGTCCTTCATCCCATCCTGGCAGGGGGAGGAAAGCGGCGAAGAGGTGGCAGCTTCCGCCGCGCGGGACAGGGAGAAGTTCCACTCGGACTGCAGCTTGGAGGCTTCCAACCTGAGGAGCTTGGCGGGAGAGTTCAAACAGGACTTGGGCGGGCCCTCTGGTGCCGCCGCAGCCTTCCCGCCCCGCAGCAATAGCAGCAGCGGGGGCTTGACTTTCGTCTCCTCTCTGGGCATCCAACGGGAGCTCAAGGCGGAGGTCAGCAGTGCCAGCACGGCCACCAGCACCACCAGCATCTTCCAGTTCCACATGCCCCAGCCGGCTGCGGTGGCTCAGGGCTTTTACAGTATCCAGGCACAGCCGCCGCCGCAGCAGCAGCAGCAAGACGCCGGTGCCAGCAACATGGTGCAGCTCAGCCCCGGGGCCATGGTCACAGGTCCCCTGCACGGCGCTGGAGAGCAGCAGAGCCAACAGCCTGGCCCCTCGCGCTGCTCAGAGCCCTCCTACCAGTGTAGCCACTGCCAGAAAACCTTCAGTTCCCGCAAAAACTACACCAAGCACATGTTCATCCATTCTGGTAATGGGCACCATGAGGTGGGGCTTCCTGGGAGGGTGTTGCTGGGGGTACGGTGGGGGCGAGGAACCCTTTTTCATCTAGAGGGGAGTATTCCCTTCCAGGAGAAACCTTCCAGGGGTTGGTTGGTTGGGCCAGAGGCCACTGTGAGTGGAGCCATGAATCCAAATTGCACTTTGTACAGTAGGCTAGCTTGTACACACACCTGGCCCTCTCTGTTCTCCACCCAGGGCAAGCCAGAGGCAATAGGATTCAAAGACACATGCCAAACCCAAGGTTGCAGAAATACAATATTCAGGGGAACAGCCTTAAGGAGGGAGGCAGCCTCTTCCTGCCCAAAAGCTCAGAGAGGACTGAGTAGGCTCAGTGGCCACGGAACACTAACTGTTGGGAGTCTGGGATAAGTAGAAAATGGGAAGGTGTGTCACTGGAATCCTGAACAGCAACCATCCATGCTGCAACATTTCGTTGCAGGCCTGGCTTGCAATATCTATGTACCCAAGAGAGATAAATACAGACCTACACTTAGATGCCAGGTATAAATTCAAAGTGAGGCCATCTTACAATGTTTGGGCAATTTGATTCATTAATAATAATAATAATAATAATTTATTTATTGTATCCTGCCCATCTGAATGGATTGTCCCAGCCACTCTGGGAGGATTCCAACATAATACATAAGATACACAATAGAACATCACATATTAAAATCTTCCAGATACAGGCACGGCTGGATTTAGGATCAACAACAAATTGTCACTGTTTTTTGTGTTGAATATTTGCTATATGGTAATTTATGGACCGTGGGACGCGGGTGGCGCTGTGAGTAAAACCTCAGCGCCTAGGACTTGCCGATCGGATGGTCAGCGGTTCGAATCCCTGTGGCGGGGTGCACTCCCGTCGTTCGGTCCCAGCGCCTGCCAACCTAGCAGTTCGAAAGCACCTCCGGGTGCAAGTAGATAAATAGGGACCGCTTACCAGCGGGAAGGTAAACGGCGTTCCGTGTGCTGCGCTGGCTCGCCAGATGCAGCTTGTCACGCTGGCCACGTGACCCGGAAGTGTCTGCGGACAGCGCTGGCTCCCGGCCTATACAGTGAGATGAGCGCACAACCCTAGAGTCTGTCAAGACTGGCCCGTACGGGCAGGGGTACCTTTACCTTTACCTTTAATTTATGGACCTAGTAGTTATCTAAAGCCATTTGCCACTGTTGCTGTATGTAGGTATTATTCGTTATTTTATCATATTTTTGAAATGTACATCCAGGTGTTTTTTCCTTTAAATTTTTTTGGGGGCCCCAAGAGAGTGGGGCCCTAAGCTATAGCTTGTTTAGCTTATATGTAAATCCAGCACTGGGCTGCCTTCAGATGTCTTCTAAGTCAGATAGTTGTTCATTTCCTTGACATTTAACCGGAGGGCATTCCACAGGGCATGCCACCGTCGAGAAGGCCCTCCTGGTTCCCTGTAACTTCACTTCTTGCAATGAGGGAACTGCCAAAGGCTCTCGATGCTGGACCTCAGGGTCCTGGCTGAGCGATGGGGGTGGAGACACTCCTTCAGGTATATCAGGACCAAAGCCGTTTAGGGCATCATCCCTTAAGGAGGGATGTCCCCCTCGGTCCAGCGCCACGGGGCAGTTTCTGGGTTCCAGCATTGGGGGTTCTGTGTCCTCTCGGCTGACCCGCTGTGCTTTTCCCTCCCTGCGACAGGCGAGAAGCCCCACCAGTGCAGCATCTGCTGGCGCTCCTTCTCCCTGCGGGACTACCTGCTTAAGCACATGGTGACGCACACGGGGGTCCGGGCCTTCCAGTGCTCCATCTGCTGCAAGCGCTTCACCCAGAAGAGCTCGCTCAACGTCCACATGCGCACACACCGCCCAGAGCGCTTCCAGTGCTGCATCTGCAACAAGTACTTCTCCCACCGCACGCTGCTGGAGCGCCACATGACCACCCACACCGCCTGGAAGGGCGGGCAGACCGACGCCCCTGGAGTCATTGGGGTGGCCGCGGCTGCCACTGACTGGAAAGAGAAGCCGAGCATCGCCACCGCCGCCTCCTCTGCCGCCGAGGGGACTATTGCCGTCACCGCCGCGGCGTGGAAAGCGGGGGAACCGTCCGCTGAGACGGCCATTGCTGTGTGGAAAGCGGGGGATCCGGTCCCTGGGGAAGGCAGTATGGGGGCCTGGAAAGGGGAAGTGTCTGGCGAAGGACCGGCTGCGGCCTGGAAAGGGGACCCGGCTTCAGAGGCAGCCATGCAGCCTCACACAGCCTAAGGCTTTTTCTCCCCAGGCTCCATTTATGAATTTTTCTTTTGTCCAGCAGTTGCTGTTGACTGTGGCTCCAGCATCTTGAGAACTAAAAAGGCTGTCCAACATAAGATGTAGCTTTCTCCTACTGACAGGGGCAGCCATGTGCATGAGCCAGGCTGTGAATTTTCAAGGGGAGAGTCTCAGCGTTGTCGTCGCGTCATTAGGCCGCAGCGTCGACCGCCTGTAAAGGTTGCTGGTGGCAGGAACATGGCTGAATTTGCACTGATGCTGTCCATGCCATTCCTGGCCCGTAGCTCAGTGGCAGAGCCCATCCTTAGCATGAAAGGAAGGGCAGAGCTCCAATTGCTGGCAACTCCAGCCACAAAGAGCAGAACTGGGAAAGACCTTTGCCAATGAGTAGACCAGGGATGGGAAAACCTGTGGTCCTCCAGGTGTTGGAACTCGCAGTGACTGACAGTCCCAGCCAGGATGTCCTTTGGTCAGGGATGATGAGAGGTGGGAGAATAAATTTTGCTATTATGGGCAGATGTGTTGGGAGTCCCGCAACACATTTGGAGTGCCACAGGTTCCCTGTCCCTGGGGTATATTGTACTGGGCTCATTGGGCCGGTGATGTGATTTACTGCAAGGCCGCTTAAGAAGAGGAGGAGGAGGAGGAGTTTGGATTTGATATCCTGCTTTATCACTACCCTAAGGAGTCTCAAAGCAGCTAACATTCTCCTTTCCCTTCCTCCCCCACAAGAAACACTCTGTGAGGTGAGTGAGGCTGAGAGACTTCAGAGAAGTGTGACTAGCCCAAGGTCACCCAGCAGCTGCATGTGGAGGAGCAGGGAAGCGAACCTAGTTCACCAGATTATGAGTCCACTGCTCTTAAACACTACACCACACTGGCTTAACAGCTCGATATTTAGCCCCAATAACTAAATGCCTGTGGTCAAAGGCAGGATGCCAGGGAATACCAGCAAAAGAAGCCTTGCTTGTGAGCATCCCAGAGGCATTTGGCTGGTGACAGCAGAAAGGTAGATGCTAGATGGATCACTGGCCTGATCCAACTTGGCTGTTCTTATAAAAAGATCAGCCACAATAAATGAGAAACACATTTTTTATTTTTATTTTTGTTTGGTTATGCCATGCTTACAGCTTATACTCTTACTGTCTTGCATTTCCAAAGCAGTTGGGTTCTGGGGCTGTTTTATTTGTAATGGATCAACTTATCCAAGCTGTTTCTCTCCTTTATAGGAAATAAAGCAGTGTGTGTGTGTGTGTGTGTATATTTCTCAAGGCGGTAGAACTTCGGATGAGATGGTTGAAGAGGGAGCCTAGCTCAGTGGCTGCAGATGATTCCTGGTTCAGCCCCTGGCATCTCTGTGGAGGCAGGAGGCGGGAATCAGATAATAAGTGATGGGAAAGTCCTATCTCTGTCTGAGACCCTGGATAGCCAGAGTAGACCACATTGGGCATGGTGGACAAAGAGTCTGAGCTGGGGTCAGGCAGTTTTCTGTGTCCATAGAATCACAGCCTCATTCTCAGTGGAGGCTGGTTCATTCGGGCAAACAGGGCACTGCCCCACCAGCCTCCGCCAGCTCCCATGTGCCTGCCTTCTTACTTACAGCTAGTGGTACAGGCTATAGCCTAGTGGTACAGGCTATTGCGTCAACTACAGCCTTCGTAGTCCATGATCAAGGATGATAGCAGCTACAGTCCAAGGAAAAAAATATATATTTGGAAGGCCACAGGTGTCACACCTCTGGATTTAAGTGTTTTCCTGGTAGCCACAGGTGACAAGGGATTGCATTGCAGGCGAGTGGGTGGGCTGGAAGATAGAGAAGACCTCCCTCCTCTGCACTTAGTATAGAAATCAAGCAGGATTCCAGAAAAAGGACTGCCACCGCCCTGCCCTGCATCGAAATGTAGTCGGATGCTAGAAGAGAGCTCTGCCACTCCTCTGGACAACTCTCTGCAATGTAGTTATTTCTCTTTTCCGGACTGGTAACTTTTGTGGGCTTATTTACAAGGTTGGAGTAGTTCTTGCCCGATCCTTAGTCTGGTCCTCCAGTTATTTGCTTAGCCTATGCAAATTAAACCCCAGTTATCTAAAAGCTGTTCCAGAGTGAATGTATACTACTACTTTTATTTCCCTGGAGGACATACAGTATCTACTGGAGGGAAGCTGCTGTCTGCTATTCCTTTGGACACCAGGATGGGTCTGTTTGTATGAGGTGGGTTTCTCCTTCCTTGCCTTTGCAAAATTTGCCACCACTGAGAATAGTAGCTTGCTTAACATTGCCTAGTGAGCTCAGGGCAGAACCATGATTGGTACCAGTGCTTGCCATACATTGCAGGGCCTTGTATCTAAAAGATCAGGCTATTCAACAGCTGAAGGTAACAGAGCTAGCACCGGTTCCTTGAAAATGTCCATAGAAATTTAGTAGATGCTCTTGGTATAAGCCAGATGGGCAGGGTATTATTATTATTATTATTATATGATTCATACCTGCTTTATAAAAGCACAAAAAATGGGCCATATCTCCCTTGGTGGGAATGAGATCTGCCTATCTCAGCACCATGTTTCCTCTGTCTATTGCAAGTATGGTTGCCCAGTGTTAAATGTTCGGAAGAAGTCAGAAGCCCAAGGCAGTACAGTGGTACCTCGGGTTAAGAACTTAATTCATTCTGGAGGTCTGTTCTTAACCTGAAGCACCACTTTAGCTAATGGGGCCTCCTGCTGCAGCTGCACAATTTCTGTTTTTATCCTGAAGCAAGGTTCTTAACCCAAGGTACTATTTATGGCTTAGTGGAGTCTGTAACCTGAAGCGTATGTAACCCGAGGTACCACTGTATAAGTTCCTCAGCTACGTTTATTTAACACTTGTCAGTGACAACAGCTCACTCATAGGAAAACAAGAACTGAACTGCCTGGACAACACAATAAATACCAAGCAAGAACTGACCGTTGACAGTTGAAAGTGCATGCACTTACTTGCCATTAGAACGTTCGTCTACCAATGCTTATACGATTGGTTAGAACGTGCCTTGTAACATAAAATGTGTTAAACTCATTACATAACACTCCTCCCCTGAACATCATAACAAAAGGAACAAACAGTCATCAAGGTGTGCTGACCTTTTCTGCTCCTGCTGGGACCGTCGTGGTTCCTGTGCCCAGGTGGGTGACCCAGGAGGTTCCTCCAGTACCCACAGTCTGAGTGGGGCGGTCAGGGAGGCAGGCTCTGAAGGGGTCACTGCCAATGGAGCTACTGAGGATTCCGGCCTGAAGTCACACTGCTGAAGTGCCGAGAAGGCTTGTAACTCTGCCTTGCTCTTTGGGTCTGGGGCATCGCAAATGGCACACACTTTGTCCTCTACTGGATGGAGGCCGTCCGCATCAACCCAGAACCCCAGGAAATCCACACTGCTCACTCACAACAGGCACTTTTTAAGTCCTGCCGCCTGGAAGCGTTTGAGCACTATCCGTAATCTGGCAGCGATCAGCACATTGTCGAAAAATGGCGTGACTCGGGGGATGCCCTTAAGGAAACGGTCCATTAGGCTCTGAAATAACCCTGGGCCACACTAACTCCAAACTGTAGGCGTTTGACCCTGAAAGACCCCCTATGAGTCACGATTGTCTGGGCGGCTGCGTTGGCCTTGTCAACAGTTAGCTGCTGATAAGCTTGTGCTAAATCCAGCTTTCCAGAGATCTTGGCTCCAGCCAGGCTTGCTAACACGTGGTTCACCACCGGAACCAGGTATGCATGGTTCTGTAAGGCCCTGTTCAGGGCGCATTTGTAATTGCCACAGATACGGACTGAGCCATCCGGCTTAACCAGTGTGACAATTGGAGTTTCCCAGGTTCCCGAAGCTACTGGCTCTAAGACCCCTTGGGCAACTAAGTGATCAAGCTCCTCATCCATCTTGGGTTTAAGCACAAACGGGACTCTACAGGCCTTGACCCAACTGGGTTGCACTGTGGGGTTGAGCCGTAGGGAAATTGGGGGTCTGTTGTACAGGCCCAGGGTTGCATCGAAGACTGATGGAAACTCCTAGCAGATCAATTCGAAACCTGCCCCTAGGGAAATCTGAGTAAGCCCTGAAATACCTAAGCCTAAGGGTGCGAACCATACTAGGCTTAGAAGGCTAGTGAATGGGCCTTCAGTTATGATGAGGTTCAAATTCTTGGTGTACTTCTTAAACTGGACCTTGAAAGGTGCCCATCCCCTTTAGCTGGATTCTTTTTCTCTGGAAGTCCCATTGGACGGGGGCTTGGTGGAGAGGAGGACCACCATTAGGGCAAAGCTCTTTCAGAGTCTTAGCAGATATTATGAAGTAGGATGAGCTGGTATCCAACTCCATAGTGCACGGGGTTCCCTCTATCTTGAGTTGTACCCTAAGCTTATTGGGCCCTGGGGACAGAAGTTGAAGTACCCTGGCTGGAGAGATGGACTCCTCCTCTATGTAGGCCTCATGGACATGTTGCTTGGGTCATGCTCCGGAGGTCTTGGAGCGGCAGACTCGACCAATGTGCCCAGTCTTCCCACATCGGCTACATGTGGTATCCCGAAACCTGCATGTCCGACACTCATGGTTTTCTCCGCAGCTGGCCCAGGTCCCTTGAGGTGCGTCAGATGATCGCTGGTTCGATGATGCGCTCATAGCTTGGGAGTAGTGGTATCGGTCAGATCGGTCCGAAGCTTGGTGGACATCCTCATTGTGGGACTCTACGGAAGACAACTGGTCTCACTGGATGCAGTGAGTTCTCCTTTCGGTATGTGGGCTGTGGACCGCTTCATCGGCGTTATCCTTCTCAAAGGCCGTGGCCATATTCATAGCTTCCATCATCGTGATGTTGTCTTTTGCCAGCAGCTTGCGGCAGAGACAGCTGTCTCACATGCCACTGATGAACCTTTCAAGAAGTCGTTCCTCAGTGTCAGTGAATTGGCAATACATCGCAATCGCCCGGAGCGCTGTGATGTATTCACTCGCTGACTCTTGCGCTTGTTGCTCTCTGTGCGCAAAGTCAAAGCGGTGGTGGTTCTTAGTTGGCTGAGGTGCGAGGTGTCTTGTCATAGCCTGTATCAGCTCATTGAAAGTGCATGCCTCTTTGTCCCTGGAAGCCATCAGACCTTCCAGTAGAGTGATGGCAGAACTTCCCAGCACCGTCACTAGCACATCCACCTTGTCTGCCTCCCTAATGAAGCCTTGTAGTCAGACGTAGCTCCTTATTCGGTGGAGCCACTGCAGCCATTCTGCAGGATGGCTCATATTGAAGTCCGGTGGGGGCCAACTATGACTGGTGGCCTTCCTCGGACCTGGAGCAGTTGCTTGTGTGATTGTGGGTAGTTGTGAAGATGCAGCAGGTGCAGTCTCGTTTCCGGGACTATTTGCCAAGTCCAGCGTGGCGGCAGGTGGTGGTGCTGCGTTGTGGTCTTGGGCCTCTGGCAGCCGGCAGGAGCTCATGTATCCCATCCTCGTCGCCAATGTTAAATGTTGAGAAGAAGTCAGAAGCCCAAGGCAGTATAAGTTCCTCAACTATGTTTATTTAACATTTGTCAGTGACAACAGCTCACTCATAGGAAAACAAGAAGCGAACTGACTGGACAACACAATAATATACCAAGCAAGAACTGACTGTTGACAGTTGACAGTTGAAAGTGCATGTGCTTACTTGCCATTAGAATGTTTGTCTACCAATGCTTATACGACTGGTTAGAACAAGCCTTGTAACATAAAATGTGTTAAACCCAATACATAACACCCAGGAATAATGGTTGCAACCTGTTTTGTCTTGGGGAGTCTTAATATTCACCCACCCAGTAATTTGAAATAGAAAGTTGTACATATTAAGCCAGTCATAAATTGCTTGCTTTGTCCCAAGAGCATAGATTGCCCACTTGCTGTTCTAGCTTTGCTGTTTCCAGCCTTCATTTCTTGCATCAAGGAAATCGGTTACACAAGCCCTGTGTCCACGGGAGCAAACTACCAGGCCTCCAGCATCTGCTTAGTTCTCGACAATGAACAATGCCTTTTGATTTGAAAGCAGAACAGAGCGCAAGTCGGAGGAGATATTTTGGCAGTGAGCCCAAAGCCTTGATGTGCCAGCTGCCTCCACACTCTGGGGATGCGCCTGTCGGAGTATAACTTCTCAAAAAAGTACAAACTTTTAATAGCTCCCAACTTGGGCTAATTAACCAGCTGCCTCCCAGGTAGGAGGGAGTGATGTAGAAAGCTCTCCCTTGGGGTTTATTTACATGCTTAGGCTGAGAAATGGCTGGAGACACCTCTTTAATCAATCCCCATGCAAGCTACTACAATTAAAGCTCATTAACTACAGTTCTGCCCCCAGGCCTGTTCCCCTTTGGAGAGATGTGGTCCACAAACTGAGATAGCGGAGAAGAAAAGGCCTCTGGGGTCTGTTAGCCAGCGAAATTATGTCATCCAGTCTGCCCCAAGGGATGGTTGGTGGCAAGACACAGGATATGCCTGGACACGGATACATGATGAAAAGCAAAGAGATCTGCAAAAGTATTGTGGAAGAAGGAATGGGCAACAAATTGGAGGATAAACAAAAGGCTTCCACTTGTGTTCCAGGAAGTTTCCCACTGGTATTTGATCTTCTTATACTATAGATAGCATATTTTATATTGCTCTATGAACGGGTGAGAAAGGCACTCACATGCATTCTTGAAATCCTTAAAATGCTTTAGATAAGCCAGTCTTATTATTACCCAAGCATCAGAGGTGGGGCAGATAGTGCTTTGTCATAAAGCCACTGAGTGAATCTGTGGGTGGCTTGAGAGGACCCAGGAACATCCCGATTCATAACTCAGAAACTATGAGACACCTGCTCACAACTGCCATCATGGCACTGACGCTCTCTTCCCAATTGGTGGTCTACGGACCCCAGGAGGTCTGCAGCGCCAATCATAAATCCTACAAAAACCTGCCTTAAAGGCTTATTTTGTGTATGAATAGGGTAGGCCTGGGGCATGGATTCGAGAACTAAGGAATTTACCATCTCCAAAGACTAGCCCAGACCGACCAGGTAATGCAATCAGTGACCATTATCAGCTGTTGGTCAGGCAGGACACTCTTGTCTGTTGTCATTTCTGTTGTAGACCGCCTCTTTGTATGATGCTTTGGGGTGGTCTTTGGCTAAGGGGTGGGGCAATTTCTAAAGTCTTTAAAAGCTCTGGCACACCTCCTTGCAAGGGTAGAGGAGGACTCTGTTGCAACAGAATAATAAAGACCATCCATGCTTTCACTAGATCCTGCCTCCACTCAATTTTCTCTGACAGAAAACAGACTCGTGGGGGGACGGGGACAGGACACTGAATTCCTTGGAGAGTTGGGCTGTAAAAGCCAAGCCCAATTTTTTACTATAACAATGTGCAACCTCTGGATAGCAAGTGGATTAACTAACTTGCCATTCTTCCAGAGGAAGAATGCTGTGCAATATAAAAATGTAGCACACACTTACATCTACAAAAATATGTGGGGGTTCTTTTGTGGCTTTGCATTTCCTGGGGTCACCACCATGACAAGAAGTTCATTCAGCCCTGGTTGCAATAGGTCTGGAAGCATGGGCTGTAGTGAGATGGTGACCAACAAGCTATGGCTCCCCCTGGTGGGGGATGAAAGGAACTTTTACAAAGCCGCCTTGATGGTAATTCTAGACTGGAGCAGAGCTGGCAAAACCCTTTTAGGCCTGTGACTCCTTTTGCAAACCAGATAAACTATTATGGGCATCACACAAGCCCAGCCACCAAGCCTAATCTCAGCAGGGGTAGGGGACCCTGGGCAAAACCTCTGGAGGCACATATGCATGCCGGTGACCCCTACACTGAAGGCAAGAATTTCCCTTAAATGACTTCTGTCCATCCCTGATTAAAAGAATAAAGGTAAAGGGACCCCTGACTTTTCGGTCCAGTTGCAGAAGACTCTGAGGTTGCGGCGCTCATCTCGCTTTACTGGCCAAGGGAGCCGGCATTCAGCTTCCGAGTCACGTGGCCAGCATGACTAACCTGCTTCTGGCGAACCAGAGCAGCACACGGAAACGCCGTTTACCTTCCCGCTGGAGCAGTACCTATTTATCTACTTGCGCTGTGACATGCTTTCGAACAGCTAGGTTGGCAGGAGCAGGGACTGAGCAACAGAATCTCACCCCGTCGTGGGGATTTGAACCGCCGACCTTCTGATCGACTACCCCTAGGCTCTGTGGTTTAGACCACAGCGCCACCCGCGTTCAGATTGAAATAATAGGTTGTACCTAAACTGGTAATGAACTGAGCATAGCCCATAGTATTAAGAGGAAAAGAAACACAACACAAGTACTGGAGAGCACCATCACACATTGGACGAGCTATGGGTTAATAGAGCTGTCCCTTGCCAGGTGAGGATTGGATTTACTGGGACCCAGTATCAGGAATTACTGGCTACTGGGGCAAAATACCTCCTGAGATGTGTGGAAATCTGGTACCCACCTACAAGAAACGTCTGACCTCTGTAATTGCCCACAGGGGTTTTGCCACCAAGTACTAAGTCATCTTTTGCAAAGGGATCAAATACTTATTTCACTCATTATAATGGACATCAATCTCTGACTTTTGTCTTCTGGGTTTCTGGGGGTTTTCCTGTTGTTATTCTGTCTCTCACAGCTACAATAAACCTACCATTAAAATTATGGACTCGTCATTTCTTCGTCAGAGGGCAAATGGGCAAATTTAGCAGGGGATCAAATACTTTCCCCCTCCCCTCACTGTATGGTCCTGACATGTGTCTCCCAGAAGGTTGCCTAACCCTGTCCTAAACGGTGCCACAAAACTTACCTTACATCATAGTAGAACCGCCTCCTAACTTCTGGAACTTTTTTTGGCAATGACTGGCAGTGACAGAATACAAAGTTGCCCCTTAACACTTCAGGACCACATGGGCAGCAATGGAAAATGTAGAAGGATGCCGGGAAGAGGGCAAGATAAAGGCCATGCCAAATGGCTGTGGTTTGATAAAGGTGGCATGTAGATCAGCTCAAAGGCTGGCCTTTATATGCCACACCGTTCACCTGTTCAGTGGCCCCATGGCCTCCGTTGAGTTACCTGAGCCACATCTCCACTGTGGGGCCTTTGCAGAGCCACTGCTTCCTTCAGCCTTTGGCCGGAATCCTCTCCCACTAAAGCCAAGAGTTGCAAGTGACACCACTCCCCTCTTTGACATCACACAATGAGGCTATTGTGATGTGGTGGCTTTGCCTGAGACACAGAGAGGGAGGGAGGAGAGCTGTGATTGTGAGGCAACCCTTAGCTTCCCCACTCAAAGCTCACCTTTGAAAATTCCCCCCTCTGCCTACATCCCAGGCCAAGCCTCCTCTTCCAATTATCTTTCTTCCCAAATATTTCAGCGCATACCCCAGATTTCACGATGTGACTCCAAAAGCTATTTTCCATCTTGCCTATTGCCTGTAACTCATGGGTAGGCAAACCAAGGCCTTGGGGTCAGATCCGGCCCAATCGCCTTCAATAATAATAATAATAATAATAATAATAATAATAATAATATTTTTTATACCCTGCCCATCTGGCTGAGTTTCCCCAGCCACTCTGGGCGGCTTCCAATCAAGTGTTAAAAACAATACAGTATTAAGTATTAAAAACTTCCCTAAACAGGGCTGCCTTCAGATGTCTTTTAAAGATAAGATAGCTGCTTATTTCCTTCACATCTGAAGGGAGGGCGTTCCACAGGGCAGGCGCCACTACTGAGAAGGCCCTCTGTCTGGTTCCCTGTAACCTCACTTCTCGCAATGAGGGAACTGCCAGAAGGCCCTCGGCACTGGATCTCAGGCTGAATGATGGGGGACCCGTGGACGGTTCGGGAATCAGCGTGTTTTTACATGAGTAGAAGGTATGCTTTTATTTAAAATACATCTCTGGGTTGTCTGTGGGGCAAAGGAATTCATTCACCCCCCCCTCCAATTTAGTCTGGCCCCCCACAAGGTCTGAAGGACAGTGGACAGGTTTGCTGACCCCTGCTGTAATTTGTGTCTCTTCTATCACAGAGTGGAACTCCCCAGTTGTGTGTGTATGTGTGGAGCAAGGCTACCACACGATGAAGTACTGGCCCACAGACTTGGATGGCTTTCAAAGTGGGTTAGAAAAATTCATGTTGGGAATTACCAATGGGAAGCTGGCTTATGTGAGAACAGGATGCTGTACTAGATGGGCCATTGGCCTGATCCAACAGGTCTCTTCTTTGGTTGATGGAAATGAGGACTCCTGAGATTGAATTGGACTGGGATTGCCTGATTTCATGTTCCTCCTTGGGGGCTTCCCAAAGGCATCTTCTTGATCATTGTGAGTACTAAAAATGTGCTTATAAATCTCTGAAAGTCACAAACTGTTTCATAGAATTCTTCTTAAAGTTATGACCACTGCTCCATAGATATTGTTGTACAATTCCATCCACCATATAGATGGGTTTATGAAGCATTTCTGTATCCTTCTGCTGTGCTGAAGAAGAATTCTACGAAACAGGGGGTATATGCGGAATCACTGTTCCCTACGTCTGTTTGTGGACCACTTTGGCAGCGTTGGATGTCATAAAACAAAGCTTTGCGGCTTGTTTTCATCAGATAAGAATCTGACCCATTGCTTCTTTCAGAGACTTGCATAGTCTACAAAGACTTTCAGAGACTTATAAGACTTACGTTTATTTCATTCTGTTTTCAAGAGAATCCATCAAGAGTGCACATTTTGTGACTTTCAGAGATTTATAAGATTTTTGTTTATTTGGTTTTTCATATTGTTTCATGTTCTGTATAGATTATATAAAGAGTTTATATTGATATTGCATTGTTGTACTTGGTCATCGTGTTGCTTTGGATATTACTGATAATTGTTTGCAACACAGGGGTTTAATTGTTTGATCATTATGAGAACAGGATGGTGGAATAGATGGGACTTTGGTTTGGCCTAATGGTGCTGGGCTCTTTTTATGTTCCTAAAACCCTGATGGTGAGAGTAATATAGACTTTAACACTTAATTTCAAATTCCCTCCCTGCTCCCCATCGTTTTCTCCCCAGCTTCTTTTCACAAGCAAGGTAAAGAGGCCTTCATTATATACAACCACATGGGATGTGCAGTAAAGCCGGCAGCAGAGCTTTCCAAACTTTTCATGTTGGTGACACACTTTTTAGACATGCATCATTTCGTGATACACTAATTCAGTTTTGCATCGTTTCACGACACAGTAATTTAGTTTTACTAGCATACCGGAGGTTAAACTAACCCCTTTCCAGCCCTGGGAGGAACATGGGGAGCATTCGTGCGACACACCTACACATTGCAGCCGACACACTGATGTGTTTCAACACACAGTTTGGAAATCTCTGGCCTACAGGGAGCAGCTATCAGTGAAGGAAGGTGAGGACAGGTGACCCCACCTAGGCCCGAAGTCACACACCCCCCACTCAATAATCACACCAGGCCTCTAAACTGTCCAAAATTCCTTTTGTCTTCTAAAAATCCACAGCTACAGCTTTTCTGTGGATTCTCACAAGAAAAACCGTTACTTTTATCAGCACAAGAAGGCTTCAAAAAGCTAATGAATAGACTCTATCAGAGCAGAACTGAATCTTACCTCATTCGGTTGCAACATCTTGGACATGCTGAACCACCAGGGCTCCTCGACCCCTTGGCTCTCACTCCCCTTTCCTGGGAAGGGTGCCAAGAGTCCAAGAGTCCCAAGACAGCTTTCTGTTCATGCTCAGGGGAACTCAAGGCAGGACTCCTGAGGGAGGAGAAAGGGGAGGGAACTAGAAGGGGAATATATACTCTGTGCACATGACTGTGAACTCGTACATGCTTTTTGTGAGTTATCACACTTGCTCCTTCTACCAGTTCATGGATGGTAGAAATAAAGCTTTTTCTCCGAAACTATTCCTTGAGTGTCTGTTGACTCCCATCTCCCTTTCCCAGGCGCAATATTTTTCCCACCCGAGGGCAAGGCCTCATAAGGCTACATCAGGATGTCAGAAACAATTTTCCATCCCAAAGTAGCAGCCTTGCACAATCCAAGCAGTGTTCCCTTGCACCTTCTATGACATCACAGAGGGTGGCACCACACCTCTCCGCTTTGCTGTGGTGTCCCTTCTAAAACATTCCTATCTCACCATTCCTGAAAGTTAACTACAAATGTATCAGCATAAAGTACCGTACTTTTCCATGTATAAGACTAGGGGTTTTTTTATTAAAAAATTATCTTCAAAATTGTGGGTCGTCCTATACATGGATACAATCTCCCCCCTTTTTGCTGCCTGGGGAAAAATTTGTAAAAAAGTTTTTGTTCCCCTCCCAGGTCTTAATATAGGCTGACTGTAGCGCAACTGAATTATCAAGAGTCAACTGGGATGCTTTTATTCTTATTTTTAATATCCATCACTTCTTTACGTTCCCCTTTTTACAGCTGTGTCCTGGGTGGTTAGATGAGCTCAGATGGCTCCCAGTTTTGTCCCTTAGGACAGTGTCCAATTTTTTTTCAAAGGGGGCCAGATTTGATGAAGTGAAGGGCCGTGAGGGGCCAACCCAAGGGCTGACCAAAGTCATTGACCTTTTTAGGATTGAAGATGTTGACCTTTTTTAAGGGTTGAAGTTGTTGAGGAAATAAACTGTCACGGGGGCCGAATTTAACTGACAGGCAGGCTGGATTAGGCCCCCAAAACGGACTTTGGACATGCCTGTCTTAGGAGAAGGATCAACCCAGGTGATGATCTGCTAATCGTTCTCCAAACGTACAGATGGCAGCTCCACCCACCCACCCAAGGCAGTTAACCATATTTCTGGATATCTAAGCACCATGTTCAGTTGTTGTTATGTACTGAGTGAATAGGATCCAAAATGCAGCAGTCTGATTGGTCCTAGAACAATAGGATCCAAAATGCAGCAGTCTGATTGGTCCTAGAACAATAGGATTCAGAATGCAGCAGTCTGATTGGTCCTAGAACAATGCAGCAGTATGATTGGTCTGCAGGAGCAACCCAATCTGGCTCCAGATGGAAGTGAATCCACAACCTGATTGGCCTATAGGAGAGTTCCGGAATTAGCCAATCAGGTGCAGCACATTGTGTAAATAATGTATATAAGCAGATACTTTGAGGGGACATTCATTCCTCCTCACCACTATGAGCTGAATAAAGAGCATGAAATCACGTTGCGACTCTGAGTATATTTCAGTTGTCTAGCTGCCTGTAGATGTGGAACAACCCTGCTCACAGCAACTGCTGCAGCATTTGCTACAAGGGGTTTGTGTTTCTTTTTTTTCTGCTGCAGATTTCCTGGAGTGCAACAACTGCCTGCAGTGCCTCCTCCCAGCATAGTGTCACAGTGTGCAACGTCGCAGCACCGAGAATTATTTTTTGGTTATGGGTTGTTGTGTTATGTCCTGCACAACCCCAGATGCTCTCCTGATGAAGCTCAGAGGTGGGGAACCTGCGGCCCTTCAGATGTTCATAGACTGCAACTCCCATCAGCCACTGCTGCATGGCCGATGGTAGGGGCCGGATTTAGGTTTGATGAGGCCCTAAGCTACTGAAGGTAATGGGGCCCTTTATATGACCAGCTGTCCTTTGTCAACAGCAAATTGTCACTGTTTTTTGTGTTGAATATATGCTATATGGTAATTTATGGTCCTAATAGGTATCTAAAGCCATTTGCGCATGCAGAATGTAGGCACCCTATATATAGAAATGAGCAAACCAGGGAGCGGGCTAGCAGGCGGGGCCCATTACTTACATCATGGGAGCCTACACAACACAAAACACTGTTGCTGTATGTAGGTTTTATTTTATTTTATTTGTTTTTTATCTTATATTTTGGAAATGTACATCCAGTTTTTTTCCCTTTAGATTTTTTGGGGGCCCCCAAGAGCGTGGAGCCCTAGGCTATAGCTTGTTTAGCTTATAGGTAAATCTGGCACTGCCGATGGTTGCCAAGGAGTTGGGAGTCCAGCATGGGCTTAGCCGGGGGGCAGCTGCTTAACTAAAAGTAGAAACAATCAGAACATTCGAAGTTGAAATGCTCGCTGAGGTCACTTGGATGATGTTGTGGCGTATTCTAGTAATGCAACTGTAATGCAACTGGCAACCCAACCAAGTGATAAGCGTGGCTCCTGTGAACTCGGCAAAGAGCAGTTAAAAGATTCCAGGTTAAAAGAGCTAAACATAGCAGACCTAGTAAAAGAGGTGCAAATCTTTCCCCGCCACAAAAAGGGCTCTGCTCACCTCCCTTGCTCAGCTATGCACCACTTGTGCCACTTGTGCCATACAGCAGTCATTCAGTATCTTGCAGAGAGTAAAGATAATGGCCCACAATTGCAGGGGAGCGACTCAATGGGCTATGCTTACAGAGTGTGCACAGAAAAACCGATTTGGAAAAAAGGAGAAATTTGAGAAGTGCTGAAAAGTGCTTTTAATGCGGCAACCCAGTCAGATGCGCAGCATATTATTATTATTATTATTATTATTATTATTATTATTATTATGGCTTTCAGCAAATCCAAGGAAACTTGTTTTAGTTTGGATTTTTTAAAAAAATAAGATGAAAAAAGGCATGTTCTTTGTAATTTTGCAAAATATACCGGTACTTGAAAGGTACTCCCTGATGTTATTCTTTTCTTTAACGTCATCTTTTTCAAATGACCAAAGATTCTGATGGATTTTTCTGAGCACTTGGGGTCAAAAGAAAGTAATTTAAAACCATGGCTGTTAAGACACTTCATTCCGAATCTGCTAGACAGGTGGGTGGCCTGCCCCCCGACCCCAATAACATAAACCCTGGCTATACCCATGGAGTCCAGCAAGCGTTGCAAGGCCACAAGTTTCCCATTCCTGTTCTAGATTCTCCGAAGCCTAGAAAGATCTGAGCTCCCATTGCAGCCCATGCAGCTAAGCAGGAAGCTGTGCTTGAGGTCATCTCCAGGCCCCTGCTGGGATCCAGAGCTAAAGGCCAACGAGGAATATCCTTCAATGCTGCCACAGTGTTCCAGCACCATATGTTCTAGTTGTGGTGGGCACGATGGTGGCGTCGGAGGAGCGCAGCGCCCTGGCTGCAAGGGAAAGGCTCCTCCTCTGTGCATGAGACAGATGCATGGAGATGCTGGTGGCGGGCAAGGTGGGAGCTGCGGCTGAAGCGTTTGTGGCACTGTGAGCAGGCGTAGGGGCGCTCGCCCGTGTGGGTGCGCTGGTGCTCCAGGAGCCGGGCGCTCTCGCAGAAACGCTTGCCGCACTGGGCGCAAGCGTAGGGCTTCTGGCCGGTGTGGAGGCGCCGGTGCTGCGCCAGGTTGGAGCTCCAGGAGAAGCACTTCCCGCAGCAGTCGCAGGCGTAGGGGCGCTCCCCAGTGTGCATGCGCCGGTGCTGCCGCAGGTTCGACAGCTGCGTGAAGGCCTTGGGGCAGTCCGCGCACCGGTATGGCTTCTCCCCCGAGTGCGTGCCCAGGTGGCGCATAAGGTGCGAGCTTTGGCCGAAGCCTTTCCCGCACTCAGTACACATGTAGGGTTTCTGGCCCTCGCTGGAGGAGATGGGGGCAGGTTTGGTGGGAAGTGCTAGGACAAAGTCTCCCACAGCCAGTCTCCCACGACTTAGTTCCAGGCCAGGCCTCTGGGGCTCCATCCCTCCAGGGATGTCTTCTCTCGACAATGTGCTTTTGGCGACACAGGTTTCCTGCTCACGTCCCCTCCTGGCATCTGCTGGGACAACATCAATGGATCTCAACTTCAAGAAAAAGTAACAAGACGTAAAATTAGATGCAGAGAAACATGGGAAGACTGGTTCACTTAAGTACATGAGAGCCCTGCTGGATCAGGCCCAAGGCCCATCTAGTCCACCATCCTGTTCTCATAGGGGCCAACCAGATGTCTGTAGGGAGCCCACATGCAGGATATGAGAGCAACAGCACTCTCCAGTCTTGCAGTGCCCAGCAAGTAGAATTCAGTGCCACACTGCCTCTTATCTCCCATTTTATTTTACTTTTTTCCCCTGAAATTGCTCCTTGGTGCACAATGACAGCAATACAGTCATACGTCGGGTTACAGACACTTTGAGTTGTGTGATTTCGGGTTGAGCACCACGCCGAACCCGGAAGTACCGGAACGGGTTACTTCTGGGTTTCAGCACTTGTGCATGTGCAGAATCGCCAAATCGCGACCTGCACGTGTGCAGATGCGCCACTGCAGGTTGCAATCGCTGCAGGTTGTGGACGTGTTTCCTGCACGGATCACATTCGCAACCTGAGCATCCACTGTAATCTAGTGCATTAATAAAAGCAAAATAAAAGCCATAAGAGCGCGCGCGCACACACACACCCCTACCTTCAAAAAAAACTAAAAGACAACTGCTAAACACCAAACACAGCTCCTTCAAAATGGCAGGGCAAGCAAGGAAGTCTTAACCTGATATCCAAAAGACTGTAATATGCAAGTCATGTTCCAAAACCAGGGAACTGTTTCAAAAAATGCCCCCTCCTTTGCACAAGCACAAAACACTTAAAGTGATGTTTTATGTTGTGGGGTGGGGGTGGCCAGGACAGCCACTGGTCATCATCTTCTGGCTCTGTCTAGCAGATTCCGAACGAGATGTTTCAACAACCGTTGTTTCAAATCACTTTCTTTTGACCCCAAGTGCTTAGAAAGATCTCAAAATCTTTCTACAATTTCTGCTTTTAGTTCAGTATTTTTATTTTCCCCCTGGCTATGTTCAGTATTTTTATTTTCCCCCTGGCTATGCCCATGCCCCCTACCCCTGCCACATCCTCCCTGAGAGTGCCCAAGCAGCCCCTCGCCCCCAGCCATCTGCAGAAGGGGACGTCTTCCCTTTCCCCGTGTGCCATCAATCCCTCCCTTGGCACTCGCAGCGGGCACCGCTCTCCCCCAGCTTCGCACAGTCCCTGCTGACCTCGCTGCTCAAAGCTGGGCTTGAGCTGGCGCCTCCGTGTTGCAGCAGCAGGGGGAGGCAGGGGGCAGCCCAACCTGCATCTTGCTTGGGGGGGGGGAAGGGGGGCATTGGGGATGACGGCGGGCAGGGAAGCGGAGAAAGGAATTGGACCATCTGCAGCCTAGGACTCAACAGAGGCAGCCGCTCTGGTCACAGGCAGGGATGGCGCCTGCATTGCTCCATGGTTTTAACCCCTGGTTTTCTCCCTAAGTAAGTCTAGGCATGCTATTGGGATTTTTTTTTGGGGGGGGGGAAGGATTTTGAAAGAGGTGCTGCGCTTTAAGCAGCTCAACGACAGCCAGACATTCAACAGGTGTTGTGTGCCTTTCCTGCCCTCCCCCCTTTCCCTCCTGCCCCCAATCAGAGAATTGTAGACTTGGAAGGAACCCCAAGGATCATCTAGTCCACCCCCCGGCAATGCAGGAATTTCAGCTAAAGCATCCATGACAGATGGCCATCCAACCTCTGCTTAAAAGCCTACAAGGAAGGAAAGTCTACTACCACCACCAGAGGGAGACTGTTCCGCTGTTGAACAGCTTACTGTCAGAAAGTTTTTCCGTATGTTCAGTCAAAATCTCCTTCCTTATAACTTGAAGTCGTTGGTTCGAGTCCTACCCTTCAGAGGAGGAGAAAATGAGCTTATTCATTCTTCCATGTGACAGCCCTTGAGATATTTAAAGATGGATGTCCTGTCTCCTCTTCTCCAGGCTAAACATACCCATTCATCATAAGGCTTGGTTTGCATATTGGTTTCCCATATTAATGAAGTATGAGAGCTGTGTTGAATATATGTCAGGCAGGCAGGAACCCTACTAGGGCATAAAAACAAAGGCACTATTTATTTAATTAATAAATAGCCACTATTTATTTAGTAAATAAACACAGCATCCGTGTATGCACCGTACATTTAAAGCACACCACCCTCAAAGAATCACAGAATGGTAAGGTTGGAAGGGACAGCAAATGTCATCTAGTCCAACCCCCTGCAATGCAGGAATCTTTTTGCCCAACATGGTACTCGAACCCACAACCCTGAGATCAAGTCTCATGCTCTACAGACTGAGCTATCCTGGAAGCTGTACCGTAGGGTTTTTTTAATTATTATTTAAGGGCGATGGGAATTGTAGCTTCTGTAGAGGGGGTAAACCATGGTTTTCATTACTTTTTTCCTCTGGGCAGGATGTGTTTTTAATGGGCTTGAAATGTATGACTTGTATGCAGCCACACACACACACAACAGATAGCTCTGTTGGAGGGTATGAGAACAGAATTATATCACAAACCATTCATCTGTCAGAGGAATGCAAATATATTTGCAAGGATTCCATTTTTAAAAGACAAGCTTTTTTTTAAAAAGAACATCTCTTTCCGTTCTTCTAATTTAGATTGGTTAGTTCATGGGTAAGCAAATTAAGTCCCGGGGGCCAGATCCGGCCCAATCAGCACCTAAATCTGGCCCGTGGACAGTCCGGGAATCAGCGTTTTTACATGAGTAGTATGTGTCCTTTTATTTAAAATGCATTTCTGAGTTATTTCTGGGGCATAGGAATTTGTTATTTCCCCCCCCCCCCAAAAAAAAATCTAGTCCGGTCCCCCACAAGGTCTGAGGGACAGTGGACCGACCGGCCCCCTCCTGAAAATGTTTGTTGGCCCCTGAAAATAGTCTCTTCCCCACCCCAAGTGGTGGAGCTTCAGATTCTACCTGTGTGACTCATCCTGGGTTACCCACCCAAAACTCTCCCCGCCTGGGGATAGGTTTCTCCAGGATCAACATTACCCTTGCTGCTTAAGCAAACCTGGACCTCCAGCTGCTTTTCCTGTTTAATGGAGAGAGAAGGGGCAACTAACTTGCAGTCCAATGCTATATATGCCCACTGAGCAGTAGGCCCAAGTTCAATAAGACTTCTTCTTAGCCGAGTATAGAATTGCAGCCTTAGGAAAGTAGTTTATTTAAGGAAGTTACTTACTAATTATAAGTGGGTAAAATATCTGAGCTTAAAATAACTGTTCTTATTCAGTTTGTGCATTTCTAAATGCTAACAAGTCATAGGCCCTAAACAACACACAGGCATTTATTATATGGCTATAGAATGAAGGAAATTGCTGGTCGTTATGAGGAAATCACAGGTTTTCCATTAATCTCCTGGGAGCCTTCTTCCTGGTAAGTGAGGAAGATTGGCTTCTCCCACGTCCACAGTCCTGGATTCAAATTGTCAGCCCACATTATTCTCCAACCTGCCGCTGCTTATAAACTGCAACTATTTTCCCTGCAACTTGTATCATGCAAACTGCAGTTCTGAAACCACCTCTGGTATTGCGTTCTGCCAACAACCTAGAGCCAAGATAGCACCTAGCCTTAGCTTTGCTGATGGCTTTCTTAATGGTCATCACCCTTCCCTTTGCCCTCTTATAATGGCCCATCCCTACAATTTCTTGAACACCGAAAAACTGGTTTGGCCTGTATTTTGATGCTGCTAAATTCTACTGTCTGGCACCCAGGAATTACAATGAAAGGAAATCTCACTGTCACACATAAACCTGCCTGTCTCCATTAGCAGAAGCAGGAAGTGGCTGTTAACTTTTGAAACAAAGGAGCTAATGAGAAGTACCAATCTTTGGAGTGGCGTGAATTCCAAGATATTCCCTGTGGAAAGATGGGAGTATGAAGAATAACTGTACAAAGCCCTAGCCCCCCCCTTTTTTTAAAAAAAAAAATAGATAGCCTCCACGAATGCGTTTGCCTTCCGTTTATCTTGAACAGGTTTATTACAGCCTTTATTACACCCTCTTCACCCCTTGCTTTTTCCTGTAAGACATATTGCAGTCGTTAAGAGTCGTCAACAGGCTCATCACAGCTATCTGCCAATCACCCATTCCCACCACCCTTCTGAGTAATACCCCTCCCCACCTTCTCACTATATAGAAGGGTCTGGTGACTTCTGTTTCAGTGTATCTGAAGAAGTGTGCATGCACACGAAAGCTCATACCAAGAACTAACTTAGTTGGTCTTTAAGGTGCTACTGGAAGGATTTTTTTTTGTTTTGACTATGGCAGACCAACACGGCTACCTATCTGTAACTAGGTTTATTACAGTCAGTGGGCTCGTCCACATTTCCTATAAAGCCTAGGCCCGAGTGGTTTTCTGCTTGCCCCATGCTTTCTAGGAATGAGTCCAAGTGCTTTTGTCCTCGCCCCACCACGTTCCCCTGGAAAATCCGTGGTTTAGCGCTAAATCGGAACCAATGGCAATATGCAGAAAACCCAACTGCTGCTTGTTCCGATTCAGAGCTAAACAGCGGGTTTTCCCTGGGGGCGGAGGAAGTGTGGCTGGACCCTGTGTTAAGTAAAGCAAGACCTTCACCAGCTGATGGGTTAAAAATAACCACACAAAACACTCCTGCAAAATTCTCCGAACTTTTAATATGCCTTGAATGAAGCCATGGAGATTACAGGGTGAGATGTTAGTGAGAGATTTGTGGGTGAAGAAATATAAACGACTGTTGATAATAAGGGGAAGCTACAGATGGAAAGGAAGAGCACCTAAAACGGTTAAAATTCCTGTTAATTGAAGTGTTTTGACTATCTAACAACATCCAGACAATTAGAAATGAAACAAAAACGGGTGTTCTCCTTAGTGCTGTCGCTCTGCTTGCCCCAATCCAGGGACAGAGGCACCAACATGCTGACCCCCACAGAATGAAGGGAGATGATCTGGGCTTTCCAGATCTAGGCTAGAGATTGTGTACGAACTGAAGAGGAGCTCTGCTAGATCCACCCAAAGTCCCATCATAGTCCAGCATCCTGATCTCAGTGCCCAGCCAGATACCTATGAGAAACCGAGTGCAACAGCCTTGCGATTTTCTGCAAGTGGTGTTCAGAGGCCTAATACCTCCAACAGCGTCCCTTTAAAAGCTAAGGAGAGTTGGATCAAACCAAAGACCGATCTAGTCAGGAGTCTTCTTTCAAGCAGCCCTGGCCAGATGCTTCAGGAAAGACCACAAGCACAGAGGCACGAGCATCTCCCCGCTGTCGTCTCCCAGAGACTGGTACTCATGAGCCATGAATGCTGCTTTGGAACATGGATGTTCAAGGCGTCCACTGATAGGCTCTTCCTCCATGTATTTGTCCAATCCCCCTTGAGAGCCCGTGGCAACTGGCATCATGCAACAATGAATTCTGTATGTTAAATGTGAAAGTTATTATTTAAGTCCTGTGTTTCTTCTGCTTTGCATCTTCTACCAATCAGTTTCACCGGATGACCTCAGGTCCTAATGCCGCCAAAAGAGAAATAAAAACCTATCTGCCCACTTTATTTACACCATGCATAATCTTGTAAATATCTACCGGGCCCGCTCTCTTAAGTCTGCTGTAGCATCTTTCCTGTTCTGAAATCTCCCCCATATGAGAGCAGCAACTTGCAAATGATCTCAGAGCCCTCAAACTTCCTATTTCCTTCAGGACGTTCTTGGTGAATCACTGAGATCTCCTGGGGTTACTGGGCAAATTTCCTTCTCTCTTCCCTCCTCCTTCAATACTTCATCCTGTAAATAGTCCTGGCTCACCACCAAATTGTGATCCAGAGTTTCTTCGCTGTTGCTGCTGAATCTTCCACATGGACGTGATACAGTGGTACCTCGGGTTAAGTACTTAATTTGTTCCGGAGGTCCGTTCTTAACTTGAAACTGTTCTTAAGCTGAAGCACCACTTTAGCTAATGGGGCCTCCCGCTGCTGCTGCACCGCCGCTGCATGATTTCTGTTCTCATCCTGAAGCAAAGTTCTTAACCTGAAGTACTATTTCTGGGTTAGCGGAGTCTGTAACCTGAAGCGTATGTAACCTGAAGCGGATGTAACCAGAGGTACCACTGTACTTCCTTTTCTATCTATCTCTGTTCCTTCCAAATTGATGCTGCTCCTGTGGCTGCTCCCCCAACCTTTGACCCTGAACTCCATCTCCCATCAGTCCTAGCAACAATGACCAATAGCCAGGGATGATGGGAATTGTAGTATGGAGGGCTGAACGTTCCCTGCACCTACTTTATATAGAATGCCAAGGAGGAACAGCACATCCCACACAGCTGTGAGGCTCCGTGGAGACAAGGTTCAGTTGCAGCCAGCCTTCACCAGCCATCTTTCTTTCCTGACAGAGCTACATGTGCGATTCCATTCTGTGTATCTGCTAAGGACCCCCTCTGTCTACCCCACTGTTCTCTCCCACTTTCTGCTGGAGTAAAAATAGCATTGCAGTTGCTGAATTGGCTGCAGAAGTTGAAAGAGACTCTGGCAAAGAGACCAAAGGAGTGATGGGATGGGAAGTGATGGTTCTGGCAGTGGTGCAGTCTGGTCATTTTAGCCTTTGGGCTTAATGGTCTCTTGGGAACTCCTCTCTTTAGATATTATAAGGGTAACCAAGTGTTCTTCAGATGTTCCTGGACTCCAACTCCCATCAGCCTCAGCCAGCACAGTCAATGGCCAGGGATGATGGGAGTTGCTGTCCAACATCTGGAGGCCACCACATGGGCTGTCCCATGTGTATTACTTCACTGACTCAAAACTGTGGGAGGAACATCAGAAGTGCCATGCTAGGTCAGACCAAAGGCCTTAATCCCCCACTGTGTTTTCACATAGGAAGCCCATAAGCAAGAAATGACCACAGCAGCACTCTCCTCATTTGAGATTCCGAAAAGCTGGTATTCAGAGGCAGACTGCAATCCTGGAGGTAGCACACAGCCACCATGGTCAAGAAACCACTGTCTGCCCTCTCCTCCATTAATTTGTTTAATCCCCTTTTAAACCACCAAGTGGGCAGCCATCTATACTTCTTCTAGCAAGCCAGCTCTCCTGCTCTATCTGCTGAGAAAAGCTAAGGACTCCTACCCAACACCACTGGCTTTAGGACTTTTAAAAGGACAGAGCAGGGCTCTGTACACACTGTATATTTAAAGCACCTGACCTATCCCCCAAAAATCGTGGGAACTGTAGTTTAAGGGTCCTGGAAATTGTAGTTCTGTGAGGGCTAAAGTACAGTTTCCAGGATTCTTAAGGCAGAAGCCCTGTGCTTCAAACATATTATGTGTACACAGCCTGGATCTCTACGTTGCAACCAGGCAGCCTTGCTGTGCTGGGATATTCTGTTCTTATTCTCATTACTGTCTTTTTAAAACACACAAACACGCACAGGAAATGTGTGCTCTGGTTCTAGCTCTGGACCGCAGGGAAGACACACCTTTCATCAACATCCCATTTGTGACTGATTATGCTCTATGCCACTCCCCAGCCAAAGCCCCCTAAGAAAGCTCACAATTGTACAACATATAAAACCACCACCAATCACTGTATATAAACCATTGAAAACAACAAGCTAGAAAGGAGCAACTAAGCAAAAGAAAACGTTTACAAAAATGGCAGAGCGTTGCTGTGGAGAAGAGAAGTCTACCCAACTCCCTTAACCTCCTCCTTTCCTTTTAAATTGTTACTGGAACATTTTCACACTTGAGGACCACTCAGGGGGAGAAAACCGATCTAAGTTGGCATTGGCGATGTCACGGGAAATATCCGGTTAGTGTCTGTGACAGTTGACACAAATTGCATTTCAGACAGCCCTCCAAATTGCTGGCTTGGGAAAGAAAGCCACGTTCTCCGTACGTAACACTGTGTTGTGGTTTGAAAGAAATATCACTCAAAGCAGAAGTGCTTTTTGGAAGGAACATGTTGGGATCTCATGAATGGCCCTAACTCAACTGTGGCAGGAGGGTGGCACCCCTGAAGTACCTTTTGCATTAACAGTGCCCCCCAGCCCCCCAACGAAGCTCATAAAATGCGGGGTGCCTGCCAACTCTCCCCTCCTTCTATCTGTCTGCAGCCACAGTCTCTTCACTGAGCAAAGCGTCGGGCAAGAAAGGCTGGTGGTTTGCGACCCAAAGCTTGGTTCCCTCTTCAAGGCGGGCACTTGTAAGGTCTCACGAGGACCATGTGGGTTTTCTGGTGTGTGCTGAGGCCGGACCTTTGCCGGAAACTCTTCCCACATTCCGTGCAGTGATAGGGTTTCTCCCCTGTGTGGATTCTCTGGTGGATGGTGAGGTGGGAGCTGACGCTGAAGGTCTTCCCGCACTCGTCGCATTTGTAAGGCCGCTCCCCGGTGTGGATCCGCTGGTGAAGGATGAGGGTGGAGCTCTGGCTGAACCTTTTCCCGCACGCTTGGCATTCGTACGGCTTCTCCCCCGTGTGGACCCTCTGGTGCTTGGTCAGGTGAGAGCTCACAGAGAAGCACTTCCCGCAATCCACACATTTGTAAGGCTTCTCTCCGGTGTGGATGCGGCGGTGGAGAACGAGGGTGGAGCTCTGGCTGAACCTCTTCCCACATTCGTTGCACTCGTAAGGCTTCTCGCCCGTGTGGATCCTCCGGTGGATGGTGAGGTGGGAGCTCACGCCAAAGCTTTTCCCGCAATCGGAGCACGGGTAGAACTTATCGGCAGGGTGGGCGGCTCTCTGGGGCTGGGCGACACTGTGCCGAGTTTGGGCAAGGCTCTCCCCACACTGGACGCACAGGCTTGGGCCAGGCCCCATATAGACCCGGGGCGGGAGACTGGGGTTGCCTTTCGGCAATGGAGGAGGAAGAGGCGGCTTGGCCCATCCTTTCCCCGGATCCTCGCTTTGCTGCCCAGCCTGGTTCTGGCCTGGGTAAAGGGAGCCTTCAGGGCGTCCTGGAACCTGCTTCTGTGTCAGGGCAGCCTCTGCACCTCCAGGCTGGGGATTTGGGTTCATGGTTCCTCCATCTATCAAAGGAAAGAGAGTGAAGCAAGCATGGGAATATTTCCACACCCCTTTTTGCTTTGTTTCAACATTTTATATCTGAATGGTTACCTTACCTTGTTGGTTTGATCATTTGCTGTTTTAAGTGGTTTTACCAACCTGAGATATTTGGACAAGTGGAGGGGGGGCAAGGGGCGGGTCAGGAGTCAAAATATCTAAATAAAACCCATTTGCTGGTGCCGCGGCTTAAAAGCATCGTTCCATACAATAGGTGAACTAGACCAACCCAGACCCAAGAGGCAGTGCTGGCTGACACTAATATTAGCTTCTAATTCCTGACATTCCATAGCTAACCAGCAGAATTCTATGGGAATTCCACCAGAGTTATTGGGTTTGGCCTCCACAACTATCAAAGGCTCCAAATATTTCTGTGATGTAGGACTGCTGACTATACAGGGACAGGAAATTTTCTCATAACTTTCTATCTTCTCTCCATCTACCACAAGATGGAGTAATCCTAATCTTCTGAGGCTTTTCTGTGAGCTTACTAAGGAAGTGTCCTGACATATTTTCATTGGAGAGAGTTTTGCTGGCTTAGCAACACGCAGCCTTCTAGATTCCAAAGAAACTCTCCTGGCCTGGTCAAGAGTTCCCTGTAATTCAAAAGGCTGCATATTCTTAAACCAGCAGAAGTCAATGTCAATGTCGCCATACGTTTTTGGACCTCTGGGATCTCAGGTTTGCAATAGCCATCTTTACTACTTAAAGCTGATTTTATTTGAATTTTTTTTAATATAAAAAAGAAGTAAAAAAGAAAGAAATAAAAAGAAAAGTCCTTACCTAGTGAGAGTAGAGTCCCATAATTGTCCTGCACAATGTCCCTGTAGACAGGTCTCTGGCATGGGTCCAGAAGGGCCCACTGAATCTCAGCAAAATACATCAGTCACTTCTGCAGAAGGCTGTGGCCTCTGAAAAAATAAGTTTCCCCTGCTCAGAATCCATCACCAACCCTGCGGCTTTGGGCCTGTAACGTGGCCTTTGCTGGACAGCATTAGCCCCCCTGAACTCAAAGCTACAGGATTCCTGCGGCCCTCCTCTCTGTCTCTCTCTCTCTCTCCCCCCTGCAATATCAATCCTGCTGCGCCTCCCGTCTCCCTGGCAAGGCTGGTGCACTTTTAACAACTTTGGGCGACGTGCAGAAATTCAACAGGTGAAGAAGACTTTCCTGGGCCGATTTCTGCACGGCGTGCACGGTTCTTAAGAGGCACACGAGTCCTGCCAGGAAGGCGACGGCGGCGGGTGGAGGAGGACGAGGAGGAGGAGGAGGCAAGCTTTCCTACTTCCTCTACCAACCCAGCCCAAGGTCTACGTCATTCTCACGTCTTGAAAGCTCTCTTCTTGTTTATATACGCGTAGGGAAGATCCGGGTGTGTGCCCCCCCACACCTTGTTTGGGGGGGGAGAGCAGTTCGTTCGGAGAGCAGAGGCGCTGATGGAACGGCGGTGCGTTGGCTCCCCGCTGTTTGTGATAGGCTCCCCCTCCCCTCCCCGCCCCCCCCCGTTTTTAATGAGGAAGTTGCCTGGCTACGTTGCTGGACTTTTGGCTGGCTGCCCAAACCCCAGTCGGCGGGAGTTACCTGGAAGTCTCTGGCTTCAGGATCGGGTCCCTGAGAAGCTGCAGAGTTCGCGATCTCTCCTTTAAATGATAATATTAAAAAGGGTGGGGGGGGGGAGAGAGAAAAGAAAGAAGTGGGGGCGGGGGAGAGAAAAGCAACCGAGGCTGATAAAGGTCCCTCTCTCCCTTGAGGATGCGGCTGGAGAACGAGGAGATTTCTTAAAACTGGAGGCTCCCGCAGCCCCGTCGGGGTGGCGCCGGGTCTGGGGCTGCCGCTGCCGCTGCTACGCAAGCAGGAGGAGGAGAAGCAGCAACAACAAGGCTCTCCGGCGCTGACCTGGGAAGTTCAGCCCCCAAAATCGTCAGCGGGAGCAGCAGCAGCAGCGAGAGAGAAAATGAGAACAGTCGCCTCTTTCTCTGCCTCTCCTTTTTTTGACAATGGCCAGAGCCCTCTAGCGGCATCGCTTCTGTTTTGCAACGCGGAGCAGCCGCCCCAAAGAAGAGGCCGGCGCGGAGCCCCCCTTGCCAAGCGCCGCGGCGGGGGCCTAGGACCGAAGCGGAGCCCGGCCGACGCGCAGCGCGGACGGGGGCGCTGGGCGAAGCCGAGGTGGTTTTCCAAGGGCTGAGCGGGATGCAGTGGGAGGGAGGGCCGATTCCAGCGGGACCTTCCAGGTTCACAGAGGGGACATGTCGCCGAGTACAAAATACCTGTGCCTGGACAACGACGAGCGAGCTTCCTGGCCCTCCGGATGCACGTGCCTCTGGGGAGCAGGGTGCAGCACTAGTTAGACGGGCCTCTAGTCTAACTGGCAGTGCATACATTTAATAAATAAAATAAGTAATAAATAATCCAGGCTAAAACGTCATTAGGCCAGAGGGGCATTGTGCACCCAAGACTGGCATGGCATCAGAAGAAGAGAATCCCACTAGCATCTTCTTCAGGGCAGTACCCCCCAATAATAATAAAAATAAGGTATTCCATATTTAACTTCACTCCTATACAGTGATACCTCTGGTTAAGAACCTAATTTGTTCAGGAGGTCCGTTCTTAACCTGAAACTGTTCTTAACCTGAGGCACCACTTTAGCTAATGGGGCCTCAGGCTGCTGCCACACAATTTCTGTTCTCATCCTGAGGTAAAGTTCTTAACCCAAGGTACTATTTCTGGGTTAGCAGAGTCTGTAACCTGAAGCGTCTGTAACTTGAGGTACCACTGTATATCCCTGCCCTGCAGCTGTGCTATCCAGGTGCATTTAATGCTTTTAAAAAAATTTATTTATTAAATTTATGTACCACCCTTTATCCGAAGATCGCAGAGTGATTCGCAGCATTATTTTTTTTAAATGAGAACACAAAATATATAGCATAGCAACAAACCAGAACCTCCGTCTAGTTTAAAAGGCAAGGTATTTTTAATTAGCCAAAGGCCTGTGAAAAGAGGAATGTTTTTGCCTAGTGCCTAAAGATATGTAATGAAGGCACCAGGCGAGCCTCATGTTGCTGCCCTCCACGGAGGAGGCATACAAAGAAGGGCCTCAGAGGATGATCCCAGGGTCTGGGTAGGTTCATACGAAGAGAGGCAGTCCTCGGGGTATTGCGATCCTGGGCTGTTTAAGGCTTTATAGGTCAAAACCAACACTTTGAATCTACCTGGAAATTGACTGGCAGTCAGTACAGTTGTGCCAGGATTGGCATCATATGTTCAAAGCATCTTGTCCCAGAGAGCAACCTGGCCTCTAAATTCTGCACCGGCTAAAGTTTCTGAACTGTCTTCAGAGGCAGCCCTGTGTATAAGGTATTGCAGTAATCTTAACACTGAGGTCCAGGACATCCACTGCCACACCTGCAGATGTTAAGGAGCAGAACATATTGAAGGCTCCATGGAGCCCAAGAGCACATGCCAAGCATCACCTTCTGGAAATGATCATCCAAGTAGGACCTGAACCACCGAAAAGTAGTGCCTCCCACCCCTAACTTGGACATCTGCTCCAGAAGGATACAATGCTTGATATCAGAAGCTAATGAGAGGTTGAGGAGAATTAAAAGGGACACATTTCCCCTCTCTCTCTCCCAACAGAGGTCATCAATACAGGGTGAACAAGGCAGTTTCTGTGTCCCAATCAAGCCTAAATTCTGATTGAAATGGATCTAGAAAATCAGTTTCTTCAAAGAGTGGGTAGATCTGGTCTAGCACTTACGGTAATTTCAATGTGTTGGCTTTGTCCTAGAAATGTGGCTTAGGACCCGTGTTTGCAGAACGCTCTCACCAAGGAACTTTGCCTGGTGCCATCATTATATATTTTCACCTGCCAGACCAAAACCTTCCTTTTTAACCAGGCCTCTGGCTTTTAACTAGGTGGGATGTTTTAATGGATACCCCCCTCACTTTAATGTATGCATGTATGTATTGTTTTTTGTAAGTCATTTTGAGCTTTGAATTGCCATGGCAACTAATAAATGTATTTTGTTACATTATACGTTTTCATTTTGTATTTTTATGCTGTAAACTGCCCTGTGGCCTTTGAATGAAAGATGGTATATAAATTTAATAATAATAATAATAATAATAATAATAATAATAAAATAATAAAAAAAAAACAACAACTAGGCTTTCAGTGATGCAGCTCCAGCCTTTGGGATGTTACCAGCTGAAATTAGACGAGTGTCTACTACCCTAGTACCTTGATGTTTAGGCAGCTTTTTGTTAAGTGAAATTAACTATGCAATTAAAATTATAAAATTAACTATACACTTGTAGACCTGGTTTGATTGCATTTAGTTTCTAGATTCTGTATTTTGTCTCATTCTACATAATTTCTGTAGCTTTGGTTGCAAAATAGTTTACACTGACAGCAGGCAGACACCAACGTTGTGTTCTTTCTGGCATCCGCTTAAATAATTTTTGTTTAGGCAAGTCTATCCAGACATGTAGATGTTGATGTGTTTTAATGGGTTTTTCTTTCTTTTTTTTTGCTGAACACTAGTTTTAATGCTTTCTAATCACTTGTTTTAAACTGTTCTTATTGATAATTTTAATATTTCTTGTAAGCCTAGAGATTTTGTTACAATCAAGCCATATATAAAATTTGTTGAATCAATCAGTCCACAAGTAAACACAACAAATTGTTGCCCTTTCCTGACACCCCTGAGGGTCAAATGACACACTGTGTTTAATGTGGTTCTAGAGTAGAGTCCGAAGACACAGGGGGACACCACCTTGATGAAACTAAGCAGGTCTGTGCCTGATCAGTTGGGAGGAATAGACTACCTCAGAACCACATATACACAGCCTTGGGTTCCATGGTGGAAGGCAGACAGGATTTCTTTATTTCTCTTTACTATTACATTTATAGTCCACCCTTCCTCCAAGGAGCTCCAACCATTCTCCCTCTTCCTATTTTATCCTGACAACAACACTGCGAGGTAGGTAAGGCTAAGGTTAGGCCCAAGGTTGCCCAGTGAGCTTCATGGCCAAGTGGGGATTAAACTCTGGTCTCCCAAGTTTCTAGACCAGACCTGTGGCCACTATGAAACCCTGACTCTTGTGTGGGAAGAATGCCAAGCACAAGTTGTTCTGTATGCTCCAAAGCTAAGCACTTAGGAACACTGAAGGCAAAACAGCTGGGACTCATCTTCTGCAAACCACCCAAAGATCTACCAGCACATCCCAACCTACCTTCTGCCTACCCCCTGCTCTAGCATAGGAGTGTATTTTTGCACGTTGACACAGCAATAGGCAGCTCGCTGCATTTTGCACCCACTCAAATGTCCAGGTAAGTCTCCTAGCCGTGTCAGGTTATTACACCCGAAAATAGTATCCTAGCTACTCAGGATGTCAACAAGGCATCTTGGAATCAGGAAAAGTGTTTATTTCATACAGTGAAGAGACAGACACTGTTAGTACGATAGGGAAATAGATTAAGATACCATGGGCAATACCAGGGAATGTGGGAAGTTGGTGGTGGGCATTTCATAGGGGCGGGAAACCCAGGCTTAAGTTTGGCTACGATACTGCTGCGATGGCATTTACAATTGTTTTGTTAAGGCATACCCATTGGCAGTAATAAAAATCATAGAAAGTACAGACCAAATAATCCAAAACATCCCTGCCCACAAACAATTCTAAAGCAAAGGAAACCTAAACCCCCCACCCCCAGTCCTCAAAAAGCCTAAAGCGTAGAGCTCACAAACACTGAACTGAGCCAGAGTAAAACAAATACCCCAAAACTGGCTCCATAGGTGGCACCAGAGGGGGAAGATGGGGAGAAAGCTATGCCCCCTCCTGCAAACTGATAGCTTGCTCTTTGCTGGAGCCTCCTGTGAAATGGAAAAGGCTTTGTTATTCACTAGTAAGGAGAAAAAAAACACCACATACACTTTTGCCAGACAACACCTAAACAATATAACTAAATCATAAACTAGGAATTAAAAGAAGGCCACAATTCTAATGCATGCTTACTTGAAAGTTAACTCTATCAAAACTAATAGGATTGCAATCGCGTGAGGGGGGGGGCATGGGACATTTACTCCAGGGGAAAAACAGGACGGAAGCATGAAAGTGAAATACACCATTATTTCTCTTTCACAAATCTTAGCATGTGGAGCCATGTTCCCGCCACCCAAAATGCACTTTGCCCCTTCTGCCACCCCACAGAAGTGGTGCTGATGCTCATAAACAAGTTCAGAAGACTCAGCTGCTCTCAGGAACACCCTTAAGAACACGAGAACCCAAGAAGAGCCTTCTGGATCAGGCCAATGACCCATCTAGTCCTGCACTGTTGTCACAGTGGCCAACAAGATGCCTGTGGGAAACCTGTAGGCAGGATTCAAGCACAAGAGCACTCTCCCCGGCTTTGGATTCTGGCAACTGGTTTTCAGAATTATTGCTGCCTCCAACTGTGGAGACAAAGCACAGCCTCATGGCTAGTAGTCATTGATTGCCCCCTCCTCCTCCATGAATTTGTCTAGTCCTCTTTTGAAGCAATCTAGGTTGGTGCCCATCACTGCCTCCTGTGGCGGCGAGTTCCGTAGTTTAACAATGCACTGCGTGGAGAAGTACTTTCTTTTATCTGTCCCGAATCTTCCAACATTCAGCTTCATTAGATGTCCACAAGCGGGTGGACATCTGCTCTTCTGTGGGTAAGAGTTTTAACAAATGTGAAGTAAAGGTTGACCGCACACCAACCCAAGCCCAATGACTGAACCAGCCTTCGCCAACCTGGCACCTTTTAGATGTGTTGGACTATATAGCTCTCGCCAGCAGAGCCGTAGTTTGAAACATCTGGAGGATACCAGGTTGGCAGAGGCTGTGAGTCAAGGAGTTCAAATGCACACTTTTAGGAGGCCCCAGAACCTGGCATCTAGATACTGTTCTTGAAGTACCACAGGATCATTTTCAAAACGTCTGGTTGGAAAAGCCTGATGCAAAGAATGAGACTGGGGGGCGGGTAGCTAAAGGTTCCTGGACCACTGCTATTTTCCACATGGAATTCAATCGCATGCTAACAAGTTCAGGTTGAGCAATTAATAGTGGATTTAGAGCTCTTCTTCATGACACTTAAAAAAGGAGAGCCACTTTTTAGCAGTAAGGAAAGTGATGGGAAAATGCACTGGAAGGTGTGCAATAATAACTGCTTGATGTTACATCCAAAAAGAAAAAGAAAAAAAGAATTAAAATAAATAAAGAAGAAACACTTTCCAGGTTGGGGATGGGAGAGAGAATGGTAATCCATAACATCACATCTATGGCAGCAGAGCTGGTCTGGTCACTACGAGCCATTTCTGCTTTTCTCCAAGTACCGCTACTACAGAAATGACTGATTTCACCAAAGTCCACAATTGTACAGGAGGGGAAATTAAAAGTGTACCACCAGCAATGATAGTTCTACAATACTGCTGCACAACTTGAAAAATTATCTATATACAAGCTGTTGGGAGGTTTTTGTTTTTTTTAAGAAACTGCCATTAGCAAAGTCATAGACCAGGCATAACACAACAACATTATGGGTGCAGCGCAGTGAACTTCAGGCTCTGAAGTCGCACTGAAATCAATAGGCCTTTGGCATCCTTCTATCTGGAGTGCACCCCTCACATGGGAAATGAGACCCTTTCCTGCTCCCCCAGAATCTACCAGTCATAGTTGTACATGAGTCCACAGCAGACATAGGGTATATGCATGCAAAATGTCTAATGAAAGTGACCAATCAAGTGCAAGATCAAAAATACTTTGTTCTCCAGCATAAACCCAGCAGAATCAGCATATTCCTTCCTTCCAAGATCAGGCAGAGGAGGTCTGCAAAAAGAAACACAAACCAGTTCCCTACTACCTGACTCATGGATGGCAGGATTAGAATCAGGCCCTGAGCGGATGGCTCTTCTTTAGAGACCTCTTTATGCCCTACAGGTCTTCCACAATCCAAATAATGGCTGAATTCTGCCTTCAGAATTTTCCATGCATTTGCACTTATGATAGCAAACAGAACCACAATTATTTCCCCTCTGTACACTCTTGTACAATGGATTGGCAACGAAATGACTTGTTCACTTTAGTGTTTGTGCGCTGACTTTATCGCTTAAGCAAACTCCTGCTGTTTATGAGGATAGGTGCAAATACCCATAGGTTTGTGGGGTATTATTGGCAGTGGAGAGTTGACCTCTCTGGTTGGGTTTAGCAGAATAAATCAATGGGCTGCATCCAGCTTAAATAACTTAACACTTTTCATTTTGCTGGAACCGGTGGGACTTAATACAGTCACAACCAACTTGTCTTATTGATTTCAAGGAGCCTACAGCATGACCAAGAGCACCATCCTATCAAATGCTATTCATCTATTCAATAGAACTTTCCGCAAGGTAAGAATATGGCAGACTGCAGCCCAAGAGTCTGGAGTCAACCAATATTATTCTTTTCTTTAACAGTTTGTTGTGTGGCAGAACCTCCACACTTGGGAATGGAGGCTGGTCCATTACAGTGAACAGGGCACTGCCCTACCCATCTCAAGTCTGCCCTCAGCCAGTCCTCTCTGCCTTCTTTCTTTCCATGGTGTGGGGGGAGGGGGGGTTACACCGTCTATCAGCAATCCTTAGTCTCTGTGTTGTCCTTGCCCAAGTCAGCAGGGAGAAAGATGGGAACTGGAATTACTTGGCTCTGCCTGTCATTGGCTGTGGCTCCACATTTTGTTGATCTCACAGCCCCATGGGCAACAGCTGTAACTACACACATCTAGAATGGATGTGTAGGTCCAGATTTTTAAGCCATGGGTCAGAGTTGACATATTCTTAGAAAACTGTCTTCCCCCACTCCACACATCTGAAAGCTTATTGATAGTCAGGAGGAGGACGTGTTTAAGCCTAGGTGTGAGAAGGAATCAGTTTCACTTCCAAACAGGAAAAGCTGCCTTCTGGTTGTGATGTATGACGGAGCAGACCTGAAAACTCTACCTCTGGCCCAAAGCGAACTGACTTAGCTTGTGCTCCTCCCTTGAAGCATCAAGGCTCAAATCAGACTCAGGAGCCTCAGCCCTAGTGGAAGGAACGCCACACAAACTGACCACCCAAGAGGAAGGGAAAGCTATACCAGTCTCAAGTGTGTTGTTGGCAATTACCAGAGATCTCTCCATTCAGAAAGGCAAAAGCCTGACTTTGGGGAGATAAACCCCTAAGGCAATTAAAAGGTTGCAACCATCATTTAGGGCACGGCAGAACATTCCAAGTATTTTTCTAGCAATTGCAGGGTCTTGGGAATCCCAAACAAAAAAAGCCAACCACCACGAGTCTGTATTGTGCAGACTACTGAACAAATAAAGGTTCACCATTTCAGTATTTCCACTGTTTGAGCACTCAAAGAGAAACCAATGTCAGGCTTAGTGCGGTTTCAAATTCATAGGAAGCAGAATAAAATAAGAGTTGACACAGAAGTATGAAACAGCTGCAGTTTTGACCCATCAACCTTAGTAGTCTTTCCAATGATTCTTGTGGTTTTTGTTGTGCTACATCAAGTTGGCCATTGAGATTCTGATGTACAGATGCTGTTTCTCCCATTTTGTATTTAGAAAGAGTTCAGAAAAAGCAGAGGGAAAACAAAATAGTCTCTGCCTGCATCTTGCTGGCAGTTCCCTTTGTTATGACCAACACAGCCTGTCATTAGGCAAACTAGTAAAGGTGTTATAAAGTATTTCTGCTCTTAGCCGAACAAATGGAGAGTTGGCAGGTTGCTGTCGCTCCTTGGCTCCTATTTCTTCTCTCCATTGAGTTTCAATTTATTTCTTTTGTGTGTGTTCATAAACTCAAACCTTTCTAATGAGACGTTTTGCTCCATGCTTGCTGTACTTCTGCACTGCTTCATCACCCTGGATTCCAAAGAGGCCACATCAAAAATGACACATACAGAGGCCAAAGGCCACATAACTCAAGGCAGTCGCATGGGGGAATCCATGTCTTAGGGAGGCCCTGATACAAGACCATGGCTATGCCCTTGTGCTATGCCTCTGAAGAGCCCGAGTGCCCAGTACCTTCAAAAAACCACACATCAGATTAGTTAAGAGCCACAGACAGCAAACTGGGAGACAAGCAAGACAGTATTTCCTAGGAGAACAGGCTTAAGAAGAGAAAGTTTTGGGGACTCCAGCTAAGAAATTTGCTGCCTCCGCATCTCTTTCCATATGATTCAGAGCAGCAAGATACCCAACTTCCTAAAGAATCACCAAATATCCCCTTAAATGTCTTCTATAAAGGAAAATCAGCTATTTTGTGTGGAGACAGCTGACAGTATCATTTATAACTTCCTCCTCCATTTAAAAAAGCACAAGTAGCTACATTAAAAAACCCAACTAATTTAAGGTTAGTTTTTTACCCTATCTCTCAACTACAACAGAGTTACGCTGTGAAATGTATCAGCAGAACTATAGTCTTGTCCAAGGAGAAGAAAACTGTTCCAGATAGGAGATTCAGCCTTACCAGGAGATGCCAGATTGCACCTGGGACACTATGCATACAAGGCAGATGCTCTACCACTGAGCTACAGCCCTTCTGAAGGGCGGAGGAGAAACCAACCCAAACAAACCCCAATGAGAACAGAGCATGCTCAGTGGCCACAGAACACCCAGTATCTGTCAGGTGGGGCAATGGGACAGAAAACTGGGAGATGGGGAACAGGATGGAGTACTCTGAAAAGAGGCATGGCTGGCAGGCAAAAGCACTGTAACATTTTGTTGCAGATCCCACTCGCAAGATAAAAATACTGCAAAACTAGATGCACACACTGCCAAGTGCCATGGAAGAGAAATAGACAAGTTCTGAGAATTGGTTCAGAAGCAAACCAATAGCCTTTCCCCCCAGCTGAAGGATGCTGAAATGCTCAAAACTCAGGCCCAGTGTTCCTGGTGTCATTTCCTGGGTACTGTGGGCAGATGCAAGTATGATATAAACTGCTTTTTCTTGGCCACAATGGCTGAAATGAAAGCTGAGGGAAAGGAGGGTGGAAGAGTCACTCTAACTTCATTCCAAGTGAATCACCAGACTGATGCTTTTTTTACTCCAGATTGTTTACATGCTCACACATCCGCTGAGATGCTGGAGGTGTGCAAGGGGGAGGTGTGCAAACACCTCAAGTCTAAATGTTCATTTAGAGTTTCTTACTTTTGACGCACAGCATATTTCTTGATAGCCAAGTGGAAATTTAAAAAGGGTGGCCTTCATTTGCCATACTGAAGAGAAGGAAAAACACCCACTCCCACATACAGATGGCGTCGGGAAGATTTGAGACTGTCCTTCCCGCTCTGAAAGAAGTAGCAGAACAACCTGCAGTTCCAGCATTTAAAATTATCGTCATTAGGTCTGCAAATGAACTGAGTGTGTGAAGTCTACATTGCTTCGGTCTTTGTGCAGACCAGGGACCAACCACTGCTGAATTTGCTATCCCCAGTTCTCTCTCAAATCACAGCAGCTAAACACTCAGGTTATTTTCTAGCATGGAGGAGAAAAGACGGGGGGGAGGGGGGAAGAGCCATCCTGACATAAAGACAAACGTATGTCCAATACTGGCCATTTCTCACCCCCCGTTTGGATGGATATAGGACCAACCCTGCTGACTAAACTTTATGGGTTCTCTGGTGCCTTACAAGGTGGGAGGCTGCCCCAAACCCTTTCCCGCAGCTGGCACACTTGAAAGGTTTCTCCCCTGAATGTGTGGCACGGTGGCGCTCCAGGTGGGCATTGCGGGTGAAGCCCTTCCCGCAGTCGCCGCAGGAGAAGGGCTTGTCCCCGCTGTGGATGCCTTGGTGGCGTTGGAGGTGTGCGCTGCGGGTGAAGCGCTTGCCGCAGCGTGTGCAGCGGAAAGGCCTCTCCCCGGTATGTGTGCCCTGGTGTCGGGTGACGTGTGCGCTGCGCGTGAAAGCTTTGCCGCAAACGCCGCACTCGTACGGGCGCTCCCCGGTGTGCGTGCTGTGGTGCCGGGTGAGGTGGGAGTTGCGCCCAAAGGCCTTCCCGCAGTAGGTGCACTTGTAGGGCCTCTCCCCCGAATGGGTCTCCTGGTGCCGCGCCAGGTGGGCGCTCTTGGCAAAGCTTTTCCCGCAGTAGCTGCAGCTGAATGGCCGGTCCTCTTCCTGCACCTGCTGCCCAAGGCGCTTCCCGCCCAAGGGGCGCTGGAGCCCAGAATGGGTGGCCATGTGTCGGGTCAGGTGCGAATTGCGCCGGAAGCCTTTCCCGCAGTAGGGGCACGTGTGAGATTTCTCCCCCATGCCAGCGGCTGGTGGTGGTGGTGGTAGTGGTGGTAGTGGCGGCGGTCCAGGGAAGGTTCCTCCGTAGGCAAAGGAAGCTCCTGCCTCAGCACACCTCACCTCGGCCTGGCCTGGCCAGCAGTGGTTGAACAGACCTCCTGCCAGCCCAGAGCAATAGGCCTGGCCTATCTCGGGGCTTCTCCCGCAGTAAGCCGTTTTGATAGTTAGGCTTTTTTCTTTCTTTATAAGCCTTCTTTCAACCACTTCTCACCTTCTCAGCCTTCTCTTGACTAACAGTTTTTGGACCTTTGCCCACACCACCTGCTCGAGAAACAGAGAAAAAGGAGAGAGAGAGAGAGAGAGAGAGAGAGAGAGAAGGAACATATATGAGTTGTGGCCAAAGCTGAGCAATAGGATGAGAAAGAGAGACAACGTACTGTAGGTCAACAAAGTTTATGAATACTTTTCACCTGCTGCACTCGCCACCTTCACCGCCACATGCATTTTTTAAAAAATAGTGGCTCGTGTACTTTTGGGGAAATGTAGTAGATAAAAAGTAGCATTTTACATGTTTTATTACTGCACTATTGATGTGCATTGTGCACACTGTACCTTTAGATCCAGGGCATTTTAGGCTTGCTTGTTAATAACACACTTCCAAAGAAATGGTTTTTTTTTTTTAAAAAAATGTCAAATTATACTTTTCAGGTAAGATCGGCTCCCAAACCAGCTTACATGTAGAATCAGAATTCCATCTTAAAACCATGGCCAGCTCAGACACAGTGGCTTTGACATTAATCCACAGCCACCTTTTTCTTCCCCACTCATTGTTTCGCTTACCATTCAGGCCTGGTGAAGAGTCCCGGAAAACTTGCACACTATGTTGTGAATGTGTATTTAGCTCCCTGCCCCACGTAGCTTATGCTCTATGTTAAATCTTAAATGCTAATCAGAAAAACAAAACAATGGTTCTTGAACCTGTGTGGGTGTGTAGGTGCAGGGCTTTTTTCCAAACTGAGCTCACAGGACCTCAGCTCTGGCACCTCTCAGGTGGGCGCCATTGTCATTCTAAGAGAACAAGGGAGAAGCTCACTGTGAGCTTGTACCTTTTTTCCTAGAAAATTAGCAGTGTGTGTATATTTATTTGTGTGTGTGTGTATACAAAGAGAGAACAAGCCAAACATTTCTATAACACCTCAGATACATCATTAGAAAGCCGCACCCACACAGCCTTTTTCTTTTTTTTTCATTACAAGATAAATCGCACAAATCCGATGGGGCTTCCCCCCTCCCCCCGGTAAGCAGTTACAGGATGACCGCCTTCAATCTGCAGAAAAATGAAAGAATGAAAGAATAACCCACAACGAAAATCCCACCCGAGGTTGGGCCGCGCTTACTCGCGGAAACGGAGCGAGTGGGAGGAAGACAATTAAAGGCAGAAAGCGAGGAGGGAGCAGAGAAGCTCCCTGCTGCAAAAAAAGGGGGGATAAGGAAAGAGAGGGGGGATGTGGGGCACGGAACTGGGAGGCGGGAAGCGCCCTCCGGCGCAGGGAGCGCGCGCCGCCCTCCCCGGCTCCGCATCGTGGGCTCCGCCCTCCTCTCCGTCCAAGGCGCTCTCACCAATGCAGCCCCCGCGCAGGGATCCCGGGGGGGAGAGGGGAGTTCGCGCGCCCTTCGGCAGGCGCGTCCGGACCTCGGGCCCTGGGAGGGAACCAGCCACCCTCGCAGCGTGTGTGGGTGGGTGGGCAGCGGCGGGTCCGGGCACAGGAAAGGACCCCTCGCTGCATCCTGTCCCCCACCCTTCGCTTTGCGCGGCGGCGGCAGCTCCGGCTCGATGGTTTTAACCCTCCTCCAGCCGACGAGGGAGAGAGTTCGCCCGTCTGGGTTGGGAAACAGCAGCGAGCGCAAAGGGAGCGGAGGCACTAAGGATGCGTCAGCATCATTATTAAGAAAAGGCACGACGGCAAGCTCTCGCCGCTCGTTTCCACAGACCCGAGAGGCAGATTTATTTCTTTCCGTTAAAAAAAGAAAACCCGTTCCGAATGCAGAGGTCGCATTCAGCACCGATTTACAAGATTTGCTGCCGTGCGGGTTTCACAGCAACGGCCTCCCTTGAAGGGCTGTGGTCTTGGTGGTGCGCGCACACACCGTATATTTAACGCGCATTGCCCCCTCCCCCGCAAATAATCCTGGGAAACGTAGGTCGTTCAGGGTGCTGGAAGTTACAGCTCTGTGCGGGATAAACTGCAGTTCCCGGGATTCGTGCGTGTGCTTTAAATGCACTGCGTGGTCGTCGCAGCATCCTTATGTGAAGCACTTTGAGCGTAGTAACGTGCATAGTCTTATTAAATAGTTTGATGCGCCCAGTTCGGCTTTAGCAACAGTTTTAAATATTGGCTCGGCTCCGATTTGGAAAAGGGGAAGGTGCTTGATAGCTTCCAATTTTACATTATAATACATTTACGAAAGCCTAAGCTTATCCTTTTTGGTAGCCTCCTTTGTGCCCCTTCTGCCTCCAGGCAAAACACTGCTCCTTTCCTTGATTCACCCTGCAGACTGCTCCCCCACCAAGAGATTTATGTTTGTCCTTCTCCTCCAATACTCCCTTTGTTCTGGTTTATGGCAGGGTTGATAAGACTGTGAGAAGGGAGGACGAATCTCTGTTCCTCCACTGACCAATGCACTTCAGGAGTGTTCTAAAATTGCTTTGAAGCTTCGCTCCTAGAGCTCAGGGAGTGAGCAGCAGGGCCCCAGAGATATTATCTGTAACATTGATTTAGTTCCCTTTCAGCTTCAGCAGCAAACCAGACTGGAGTAAGGGCATGGTTGGCTGCGTTTCTGGAATTTCTGAGTTATAAGTATTTACGGCCTATAAATTAAAATTTCTCCTCTGTCATAAACCCACACAGATGGAATTTGTCCTGTCCCTGAAATTGTCCTATATGTCCAGTTTTCCATTTCTCATATGACCTATGCAACTCCCCCCCACCCCTTCAGCTAGGAGCCAGGCCATTGTCTGCTTATGTTTGTGTTTTCTATCTGTTATTTCTGGTCATTTTGTGTATGATTACTTTTCAGATAACTCTGTATCTTATGGTCTGAAGGTACATGATCCAGTTTTAAACTTAAATATGGGAGAAGGGCAGTCCTCACGTTTAATTAGGATTTTGAAAACATGATATGATGAGGAGGGGGGCAAAGGAAGGAGATGCTGCATCTCCTCCCCACCCCCCGCCTCCCCACCACACTGCAGAGAGCAGAAGGGTTCAATCTGCTGGGTGTTGTTCTGTTAACATGTTCCCTGTAGTGAGCACTATGGCAAAGCAGACCCCTGCAGCCAAAAGGACTCCTGCAGCATTGGTGGGAGGCTCCTGCACTGCTGATGAGCATGCTCATACCTGCTTGCTTTCCCCTGTCTGCCCTCCCAGCCTCCACATTGTTGCCCATGTGTCCTGACATGTGGTTCAGGCCTCAGGCACACCCACTCTGATCACTACCACCACCAGCATCGCCTTCTCCAACTCCCTGGCCACTGCTTATCTGGCTGCCATCATTGCTGCTGCTACCACCACATTGTGCGAAGCATCCACCTGACCTGGACCCAGCTCACTTTTCCTCCCCATCTTCTGAAACTGACTTGTGCATTAGTCATTGCCATGGGGGCCATAACTGATGGTGAGAGACCAACTAACTGACCTGTGGTGGTGGTCCAGTGCAGTAGTCACACTGTATTAGTGACTAAGTGGTTCAGTCCTGTTCAGTTTGACTGTGTGTGTGTGTTCCTTTGCTGGGAATAGACACACACAGCCAAACTGCTGTGTGGGGCTGTTTGAAAGCCCTCTTGAAAACAGCCCCATGCTGGTAGAAGCTGCCTGCCTCACCTTTTCCCCCTATGACAGACCTGGATTACTCCAGGCAACCTGACTTAGGGTGATTTGTAGCTGTCTCAACCCAACTTGGTTGAAGCTCAGATCCAAATTTGGTGCACAGCCATTTTAGTTTACTGCCAAATTTGATTAAAATCACCCCAATTTTGAAAGGTTCAGCCCACTATCTTTATTCAAAATAGCATCCCATGATATCCAAATATAGGCCAAAATGTTACCCTCTATCTCAGGAACCATCATGCCAACTTGGGTGGTGATATCTTCAGAGGTGCAGTTTGGAATGGTTTTGTCTGCCATCTTGATTCAAACAGGGCATGGCAATTTCCAAACACAGACCAACACCCATCTCCATCTCCATCCTGGGAACCATCACAACAAATTGAGCAATGATATCTTCAAAAGTGTCCAAATCAGTAGTGTTTGTAACTGTTTGGTCTTTCGTAAACCACATCCCACTCCTCAATCTTGGGAACTGTCACAGCAAATTGGGTGACAATATCTTCAGAAGTGCCCAAATTGATGCAGTTTGGAATGGTTTGGTTCATTATTCTGATTCAGAATGGCACCTAGTTTCTAAAAGTAGGCAGAAACTAACTCCTCCATCCTGAGAACCATTGTGCCAAGTTGGGTGGGGATATATCAATAGGTGTATGAATGCATAGAGAACAGACAGACAGATGAACTAACTTGGCAAAATACTTGGTAGAGGGGAAAGAAGGAAGAAAAAGCCCTGCTGGATCAGACCAAAGCTCTATCAAGTCCAGCATCTGTTCTCACAGCTGGTATTCAGAGACATACTGCCTTCAACAGTGAACATGGTACACAGCTATCCTGACTAATAACAATTGATAGCATTATATTATATGAATTTTAAAGCCATTCAAGTTCTCTACCATTACTACCTCTTGCAGGAGCAAATTCCACAGCTTAACTATGTACTGTGCAAAGAATTATTTCCTTTTACCTGTCCTGAATCATCAAGCATTCATTGCATGACCCAGGTTCTAATCTAGTATTAGAAGACAGAAAAACCTTTCTCCAATTTTCCCACACCATGCAACTTACCAGGAAGTATTTTAAAAGAGTTTAACAATGGAGTGAAAAGGCAGGGTGACAGTGTTTCTATGGAAAAGAGAAAAGCGCAAGCTAATAATCAGTTGTTCCTGATTGCTCCAGTTTCAGTGTATTAGCATCTAAACGACCTATTATGTCCTGCCTGGAAAGTCAATGCAGGCTTATTTTAAAGGCTATCCAAAAAATGTAAAGGTTAAGTAGGATAGTTCAGGGAATAGATGTAATAAATAAAACTTGGGAAATCCTTCATTTGTTATTCACTGATGAGAGATCAATGGAGCCACTAAAGCACTGAGCTGTGAATGTCTAAGAAAGTATGTACTTGAGAGTCATTGTTCATTGGGGGGGGGGGTCACTTCAGACTCCATTGTATGTTTTCAAAATTTTGGCAGCAGAATCCAAGGCATGTCTACTCAGGAGTAAGTCACCTTTAGTTCAGTAAGGCTAATTCCTATGTAAATGGGAATAGGGTTGCAGCTTTACTGAGTAATTACTTGGGAAGAGTAATGACTGGGAAATGAAATGTAGCGGTAGTTGTATTTTATGATGTCTGAATCAGTTAAACACAAATGCTGTGATCCTCCTCAGGTTTATTCATGCCCCTCAAAACAGATAGCTCCTAAATTATTCCAGAGAGAGGCTCTAGCTTGGATTTTGACAAATCTGTGTGGGGGAAAAATGAGTAACTGTAGGGAAATTGCTGGGACTCTCATGGTGTGTGTCTTTGATAATGGAACCTGGAACAGGGTCATCATGTGAGGATGGTATTATGTTTGAAAGAATATTGGAGTCACCAGACTAGTTACAAAGTAGGACCGAGAGACTCAGATTCAAACAATGGCGCTACTTGGGGGTCAGTCATTATCTGTTAGTTTTGCATACTTTACAATAATAATAATAGTTTCATTATTTGTACTCCACCCATCTGACTGGTTTGCCCTAGCCACAACAGAGTGGCTGTGATCATAAAACGGATGCATGGAAAACCATGTGCTGTACTCTTCTTGGAGGAAAATCAGGATATACTGTAAATGTATTAAACAGGTTAGGTACTCTTAAAAAAAACAAATAACAGATAAAACAATATATTGGAATGTGCCCTTTATTTGAAAGGCTATCTGGTCCAAACCCAGTTTAAAGATTAAAAAACCCATTAAGGACAGTAAAGAGCTTGAGGTTGTCCATCAGAATTTAGCACCTGGGCAGCCAACAAAGGCACACAGGTCACTTGATCTGAGTCTGCCACTATGGTCTCTCCCCTCTCCCCCCCCCAGGTTTTTTCCATCCATGCATATAAATCAGCATAAGCAAATTCTATGCAAATCTTTTTTTTTTCCTGGCAGTGCATTTGCATATTTTTGGTGTTAGATAAGTAGCCACCTTAACGTGGAACCTAGGTGGCTCAAATTAATCATGGCAAACTACCAAAATAATAATAATATTGTGACCAAGCTTCCAGTCACCAGAGTCCCCCCCCCCATCATGAGACACACAAAGTGTTATCTTCATTTCATATATCTAATAAAGTGAGTTCTAGTCTTGAAGGCTTATGCCATTACCTACCACAATATATTTACTAGGCTTCATGGGAAGGGGGGAAGGGAGGGGCAGCTACCCCCATAATTAATAAAAATCAATAGCTAACTGAGGTTCTGCCACGCCCATGCTAGTTTTTAAGGTGCTGCAAGATTTATTTTTTAAAGAAGAACATGTTGCTTGCTTCAAGTGTACAGTATTAGGGCGAGATGTGTGTAGCAATACTTCCCAGCCTTTAGTGGTGGCAAGGGCTGGCTAGTGCTTTATGAGACATTTGTGAATCCGGAGTTACAGTACTCCCCATTATCCTTGAAAAATAAATTATCCAGTTCATTGGGCTGCGAAGGGGTTGGGGTGTGTGATATCGGTGTCACTTCGGAGTCACTCCGAAGCAGCTACTCCAGAATTACCCTGACCTGCTTGCTTCGCTTCAGCCATTTAATGCTTTAAAGGGGAGCCTCTGTTCGGGCTTCAACATGGAGGATGAAAGGGATTCGGTTAAGCAAAGGGGCGGGGAGGCGGAACAAAAAGGACTGGCTGCTCCCAGACTTTGCTTCTTCGCAACTGGCTCTTCCCATGTCAATCCAAAGCCCATCCCCGCCTCTCCCAACCAGCTCCAGAGACTTCACGGTTGCCATGGTTTCAGCCTCTTAAATCTCCCTTCGCCCGCCCCGCTCAGGGAGAGGGCGGGGCCTGAGCCGACAGCATTCCAAGCCTTGATTTATTCGTTCCAATAAAACAGCCCGGTGAAGCTGAGGTGCGCGGGGTGGAGGGGGGTGTACAGTTGTGAAGCGTACCGGATTTTGATTGGACGGCTATTTATTCCCTCCTTGTTTCTTGGAGGAGGAGGAGGCGGGAAGAGGGTGGGCAGTTTACCAGTTGGCCAGTTTTGAGCATCGATCAAAGATTCCGATTGGCCTTGGAAGATGCCTAGCTCCGCCTCCTACAAAAAGAGAAGCCTGGAAGGCGCGCGTAACGGGGCTTCTATCCCTGCCTCCCCCCCCAACTCCTGAAAACTACCCGTCGTTCACTCGGCCGAGTGGGCGGAGCTTCAGGAGGAGGAGGAAGGAGGGAGAGAGAGAGAGCGAAGGCAAGAACGAGCTGTAACGGAGCCAGGCCTCTTGTCTGTCTCTCTGTGCTCGCTGCGCGCGCCGCTCCCCTTGTCTTTTTCTCTCTCTCTCGCAGCGCGTGCGGGGAACAAGCAGGGCCCCAGCGGGTGGCGGAGCGTCTCCCTCTCGAGGCCGCCAGCGCCGCGCCCCCCCCGCCAGCCTCCCACGAGGCCCAGCTTCTTCGCGCGCGGGCGCGTGTGTGCGGCTCTTGCTGCTTCTCCTGCCTGCTGCTCCTCCTCCTCTCGGTGCAATGTCTGCTCCTGCGACGGCCCCTGCCCCTGCGGAAGCTGCTGGCGGAGGCGGCGCCGGCGCCGCTGGGGACAAGCAGCGCTCTTCCACCGCCGCCGCCGCCGCCCCGCTCAACGTGGAAGGCATCGACCTGCTGGAGAAATGCGGCGTGTGCCGGGAGAGGCTGCGCTCCGAGCGGGACCCGCGCCTCCTGCCTTGCCTCCACACCGTCTGCAAGGAGTGCATGAAGGTCGAGCCCGCCGCCGCCGCCGCGGCAGCAGCTGGCGGCAACAACAAGGATGGCCAAGGTGAGGCTGGCGGGGAAGAAGCGGGCGGCGGGTGAGAAAGAGCCCCTCCTGGCAGGGGTGGAGGCGGAGGAAGCTTGCGACGGAAGGGGAGGCGGGTGCAAAAGACGCTGGCTTCCTATCCCATCCCCTTTCTCCCTTTATCGGGGGGGGGGGCTTTGGTGTGGGAGGGAACGTCCTTGTTTTATCCTCGTGCTCGCTAGGTCGAGATATATATATATATTTTGCAAGAAGTGGCCTTGGGAGAGAGCGCGCGGGGGGGGGGGCGTCAGGCGTGCTGGTATAAATGGGAGTAAAAAATGGAGGAGGGGACGTGGGGGGAAAAGGTGCATGAGAGGAGTGCCTTGTTTTGTACACGTTCCCCGCTCAGTTTAAAAAAGAGCATATTTTGGGGTGGGGGTCGTGAGCAGGAGGAGGCGAGGGGGAGTGGAGGAAGGGACGTTGTGGAGAAGGAGGAGGATGCGTGTATGGCGGCGGCGGAGGTGCAGCGAGGGAGGCGTGGCCACGTGCATTCCGACGAGGGGGGCAGCGACGCGTATCGCGAGAAGTGCAGCTGCTGGTCTGCTCTTTTTTTTTGAGGTGGGGGGAAGCGACGAGTCCTTATCTCTCCCCTCCTCGCCATTCCCGCCTTTTCCAGGCCCGCCCTGGTTGCGTTTGAGCATTCCTATAAGGAATCTCTGCCTGCTAATCCTCAAGGATTTGTGGGAGGGAGAGGAATGGAATTGTAACAGATGTTGGAAGCGCAACTTTTTGTTTAATGCATACAGTACTTAAGGTGCCTCGTTACAAGGGGGAAGGTGCTGTTGAGCGGAATTTAATTCCCTGAGTTGAATGGGGTACGCCCACAAAAAAAGCATATGAGACTTCAGTCAAAGTTGGTGAGAAAACATATAGGAAGACATGCATAGGAGGAGTACACTGCAATGGGTTCAGAAACATCTCTAAATGGCTTAATTAAAAAAGCAGCATGTTTGCTGTTGATGTCCCTAAGAAGAGTGTTTGCAGTCCAAAAGCTTGCTACTCAACACTGTCGAGCCAGTACTGTATGGTCATTGTTCCAGAACGTAATTCATGTGATAATTGTTTATTCCACATTAGTGAAAGTAAACCGAAGTTGCATGCCAGTGAAGTAAGCTAAGATGTGCTTTTTCTTGACCCATACTTATATTCCTAGTTCTTGATAGTATCTGCATACCCCAAGTATATTTAGGTCATTTCACACTAGCACTAAATGAAGGTGTCCAGGTATTGGACATGGCTTCTCAGTTCCAAGCAGTCTTAAATGAAGTTTAGTTTCAGGCCTGGATATTGGATTGGAAACAGCCTCAGACACCTGGGAGGAGAAGGGGTGCTAGCTGTTAGTTTTCCTGGACCTATTCATACCACTGACTGGGGTATCCTTCCTGGTCATTTGTCTGAATTAGGCTGGGAGAGGCACTGTTTTACAATAGTGTTATGGTTGTTGTTGTTTTTTAAAAATGTTATAAGCTGCTTTGGGCCTCCCTGTTCCAGAAAAGTGGCACGATTTAAAAAAAATAAATATCTGGCATTGGACTTGGAGAACCTTTGAATCTGCTTTGGCCAATCTAGTCCCCTCCAGATGTTTTGGACTACATCTTGGGCTAGTGAGGACATCAGATTAGCAAAGGCTTCTTTAAAGGCTTGTCTCTGGCTTGAACTTCCTGGGACGGGGAATGTGTTTTGTATCCCTCCATCTAACCTCATTCTGTAACATCAACATAGCCAAGTGTTTATGGTAAGCTGTTTGGTTTATTATTATTTTTTGTTTCCTGTAAATTCTTCTTTTAAAAATACTTTTATTAGTTTCCAAGTACAGTTCAATAATAGCCTCATTATAACAATACCAATTTATAACACAATTATTAATACCAATTGTTCAAATATGTTTTTCTTTCCCCCAGTTGTTGCTGTTATCCATCATGCCTTGGGAGAAGCTGATATCCCATTGTTCCAGAAATTTCTCCCTTGCTCCGTCATTTTGCAACTTTAACAGCTGCAAAAATCACTGTGTCCCAATAAATAACCTGTTTTCACCATTTCCCCTCTCAGCCTGGGAAGAAGAGTGGTCTGTCGAACTGCAGATGACTCAGTAATGAACCCTATCAGTTCCTTGGCAAGTTTGCAGATTTCTTTTATCCTTCCTTTCTACTGAAGATAAATGAGCATTTATACTTCCAATTAAATTCCATGTCCTCTTAGCGTCATTTAGTTCACTCACTAAATAATAAAGGGGAAGGGCCAGCTCTAATTTTCCATCAAAAATCTTTTGCAAAATAGAGCTTTCCCTCTTTTATTAACTCACAAAGTTGTTTAATGTTATATTCCATATCTTTAGTCCTCACTTGTACAAATATAATTTGAACTAAACATTCAGGGGAAGGTTGCCGAATCATAAATGTAGAGAAGAAAACTTTAAATTAAAAAAACATATGCTCCCCTCCCCCCACATCGTCTTTTGCACCAAATGAAGTTTTATATCAAAGTCAAATCTTAAAAGTCCTTGCAGTTGTTTCCGTTCCAGAGTTTGTGATCTCATTTCTTCTAGCACGTGCCTGTACTTTAGTCCAATCAAACACTAATTAACAGGAGAACCTCTGCTTCATAATGGCGGTTTTGGAGGGGTTTTTGCACTCAGCTGCTTGGTCTATCAGGCAGCCTATGCATTCTACTCCTACCTCTTCTGGCGCAAAGAGGGGGGCTTCTGGAAGAGATTGGGGTTTCTTTGAATTGCCTTGTGATGTGGACAAGATGATGTAGGAATTTGTGGTGAAATAAGCCTAAAATGTGCCCCAGTACCTTTCTTCAGGGATCCTACTGCTTGTGAAGATGTGTGTTTCTTCATTCCACAGGAGTTCCACCTGCCAGCTGAACAAGCAAATTAAGATAATGTTAAAGTTTATTAAGTTATGATTACTACATACAAAAGAATAAGCAATATATGCAAAATTACTGGTGTTTATATGTAATGAAGTTTTAGGACAGGTGATTTCCGATAGTGTCTTGGCCCAAATCCAGGTTCACATATGGGTTCAGTTCTTTGTCTTTTCTTCATCTGCTGAAAGCTCTGCCCAATAAATCTGTTCAGATATAAGAGTGCCTTTTCTGAAAGTTTTCTTAAATCAAGTGTTCCTTTCGTGGTAACTATTCATTTCTTTGAAAAGAAAACAATGTCTCTTCCCCTCCTTTGTTCTTCTTTTTTCTTAGACATTTGTCAGACTGCGATGCTAAAAACCTCTTATTTTTTTGCGTCAGCTCTTTATTTAATGGTCTGGCCTAAGCATACTTTTAAGTATGTGCCAAGTGGCTTTTAAGCTATTTATTTGATTTCAGACTGCTTTTAGCTATGATTTTGCCTAGCCCGTAGAGTAACCCTCTGTTTACCCAAAGTTTGATCGGCCTTATTATGTGAGTATGTACATCTTATTCTGGTGCTGGAGTAAGACAAATAATGGAACCTATCTGCTTTGTTTTTTCGCCTTCTCTAGGAGTGAGGAGGATTCCTCTGCCCAGATGTCCTCTGGTGGGAACATGGGAGTGGGCTGGAGCCTTGTCTGCTTACACAAGGGAAGCACCCCCCCCTTAAGCAAACAAACCTCCCTCTGAGAAATCTCAGCCTTTCTTCCAAGTCCTCTGATGGTTCTGGAGGAAAAATGCAAAGACTTCTCTTACTCACAGAACACTTTGGATAACTTGCTTTGCCTCTTTCTTAGGTCCCTCTGGCAAACAAGAGAAACCAGAGTGAGAGGTGAGATCTTTCAGGACGCTTTGGTCAAGGAAAAGAAACATCTAGAGGTTTCTGTCCCCCAAAACTCTCAGCAAACAAAGATTTATTATTCTGGCACATTTTTACTCTGCCATCCTATCTCTGGTGCACAGTGGCAGCCAGACGAGCTTTCTTAGTGGTGGCCCTCCCTGTTGTGCATGCAAATACACGTAAGCAACTTTAGGATTTCATTCCTTCAGGACACATCTTGGAGTGGAAAAGGAAGAATTCAAATCCCCCAAAACCATAAACAACGGTGCAGTAATTTTGATGCTGGGCTTAATGGTCTTAAGGAGTCCTTCACTCATTAGTCAAGTGTATTACTTCATTCACTCTAAAATGTGGTAAGCTAGCTCAGATGCATTTTCGAGTGGGACCCACCATCCGCCCCAGAGTCCTTTCCTGACAGCAATGCTGATCCGCAACACATTTTAATACTTCATATACTTTTTTGGGAGGGGGCAGACTTTCAAAGCAGCAGCTGGATACTCCTAGGAAACTAGGCAATTGAAAATTATTTTACCTTGAGTGCTCTTCTCTTTCTTGACTTGAATGCAGCTTATCTAAATGAAGCGTGGGGGGAGTTAATTGATTTCTGTCTTTTACTGATTCACAAAAGGAAGGGTTTGATCTGCCTTTGATATGATCCTTCTGCCACCAGTGCAGCTTCAGTGAAGATGGAACTGAATTTGAGTAGAATGTTTGCCAAGTTGGCATTGAATTGTGAAAGCAGAAACCACCAGTTACTCCCTCTGATAAGATTCTGCAGACCTCTTTTCTTCTCTCCCACATAGTTACACCCCCCCCCCCCGCCAAAAGAAACCAGCTATTCAATTGCATTTGGTGAAAAATGGCGGGGAAACCTTAGCAAAAGTTAGCATTTTAACTGGTTTACCTTTGGTCTTTATACATTTGTGATCTCTATGCTAATGTTTTCTCTCTCCACATGTGTTTACAAACCTAGCAAACTGGGATAGCATTGCATACATCTAGTCCCTGAAAGCTTTTGGCATAATAAATTTGATAGTCTTTCAAGTACTACAAGTCCTTAGTTTTCTTTTTGCTACAAGAGACTAAAACAGCTACTCCAAAAGCTAGAATGGTATCAGTTTCCTGCTTCTTAATCAAAAGAAGACAAAACAGCAATTTTCAGCTTTGTTTATGAGAGTAAATAACAGTGCTTTCTCTAAATAGGGGCATGTTTATGTTGTGTGGTTAACATTTGTATGTGGCACTGTTTTCTGATTAAGGAAGGAGAGTATATTAGTACTGCTCTGTTTACTATAGAATTGGTAGTCCTTTTAAAGATGGAGAATTCTTAATTTTGTATCTATCCAGGATTCAAATAGTTCAGATGTCTTGTATGGGAGCATAACTTTACTGTTAGCTCCTAAATACCATGCTCATGTTAACAGCTGTGTGCTTCATTAACCTAAATGCTTTTTGGCTTGTATTTGAATCAGCTGTGACTGAAACCCTTTCAGCTTGCTTTGGGAGCTATTGAAAAATTGGTTATTTGGGGAAATGGAGCCAGAGAACTTCCAAATCCAATGCTCCCCATTGGGAAACGATGCTTCTGAGTGTAGTTGGGAGCATCATTCCCACACTAGCAAGATTTTTACCCTTTTGGTTAACACTTTCTGTAGGTTTCTCTCTCTTTTTTAAAAAAAATAATTTTTATTAACAGGCCAATCACATCACATTATCCAAATCACATTAGTACCAAATTATACAGCCAAATTTTAAATTTTGTTGGGGGTACCCATACATCAAGCTCCGCACGAGTCCAAACATCATTTGTATTACTGCTTTAATTAGACGGTTCTATCCAGTTCAATCCAGATAGTCCTTTATTACTTTCTTTCTCTTCTTGTTATCGTATATTCCTTTCTTTGTGATCTCTGATAATTTTCACAAGCAGATTGAAAACAGGCATCCTCTGTGTGGGTTTTGTACTCTTCAAAGATCATATCGCTCAGGGACAGCCTCTGTTCAACGCTTCCATAAAATTTTTTAATCTTCAGTCCTTTACTTTTCTCAGGCTTGCCAAATAAATCAAATGAATCAGGAGGCTCTGTCAGGTCAAGTTTGCGTTCCAACACTCCTTCTCTTTTGAACGATCCTGATTCTCCTCTCCCTGTCCTTCTTTCTCCGGAAAGCCTGTCTTGGTGAGATGCCACTTTTAAACTGCGTCATAAAAATTTTCCTCTTTCTGACCGTTCACCAATCCTCTCTCCTGTTATAATCCATCCCACACAGTTCTTGAATTCCTGCTTGTGATTAATAAAAACGCAACGATCTTATTTCTATCTGGGGTGAAGGGTTATTAATATCACATTGTGCAAAGAAAAAAAAGTTTTTTCCTCCACCCCCCCTTCATTCCAAACAACAGTCTCCTAGTGGTGATACATCAGAAGATTTATTTATCCATCCGTCACTCCCGTCACTGCTGATCCATTAATCAGCAGTCTTATCTCTCGAACATTACTTGATGTATGTGCTTCAGCTTCATTCCAATCATATGTTTCCAATTATAATTCCGAGCTGAAGCTAACCAGCACGCGCTAATTGGAATTCGGTGTCAGGAAGATCTGACTTCACCGAGGGCTCGTGCCAAGTGTTCGGCACCCCATCTCTCGGATCAGGGGGTGCATTGTGAACACCGCTGGCAAGGCAGCACCCCCCGTCTCCTGGGGGGGGGTAGGAAGACTGCATACTTCCCATAGCAGCCCCTTAATTACCTCGTATGGGTCAGAGAGATGTTATTGTCGGTCATCTTCCAACGCGCCACCTTGTGGCCCCCTCCTTCCTGTAGGTTTCTCATTCCTCTGGAAAAGATTTGTGGGGGAATCTGGCTGGGAAGGCCAGGCAGCTATTTGAGAAACAGCTACATTTTGAATTGACCTGAATTCAGAGGTGTCTAGTTCAAAATAGGCTTTTCAAACTGGTGGGACTCAATTTGTGCGCCCCCCTGGCCCCAGTTTGAAGCTAAAGCTGCAACAAACAAGTCTGTATAAGAAAGCCAAGGTTAGAGTGGTCTGTAAAATATTGTCACAGAATCCCTTTTTTGCCATCCTTTGGCCCAGATGCATGCTGGGTGCTTGCCTCTTCATCCTCCAGGCCAGGAATGGGGAACCTGTAACCCTTCATATGTTGTTTGATTCATCTCTCATTGGTCCTACTGTTTGGGGCTGAAGGGAATTGAGATCCTACAAAATTTGGAGGGGCATACGTTTGCCATCGTAGCTCTAGGAGGTAAGAGCTTCTTAAGAAAAGTCTGGACTAGGAGGTACCTTCCACTCTTCCGTCTCTCCCGGTCTCTCTTTTGCCTCCACAATTTATTGTTATAGGGTCCAGGCTTAGTTGAAGGAGAAAACCAAATTTTCCTTTCCTTGAATCCATTTTGTAGCTTAGTGTATGTGCATGAATGTTAGCTAAATGCTTTCAGGAGAAGTATGCTTGTAGACAGTAACTATATAGTAATCAGAGTTCTGATGAACTAGCAGATTTTCTGAACTAGTCCCTAGATGTTGTTGGACTACAGCTCCCACCATTCCTAGCCAGCAGGACCAGTGGTCAAGGATGATGGGGAGTTGTAGTTAAGAACACCTGGGGACCCAAGGTCAAGAAAGGTGAGCTGGAGGAATGCAAGTAATCAGCAGGGTGGAATGACTGCTAATCTCAGAAGAATGGAATCTGTTGCAGAGGAGTTAAGTTAATGAATGAGACATTAATTAAAAGTTAATTAATAAGAATACTGTCTTCTCATACAATGAGCAGTCGTGGAGACTGTGCTCATCACAATAAAGGTCTAGCTTCATTTAAATCCTGCATCTGGCTTTCCTTTGGTGACCCCAGGCAAACTGATTCCTAATCCCCCCCCAAAAAATATCATACTGTGATTTTAGTTCTAAATGGTTTTGTCTTCACAGAAATGTGTGTTTCCCCACCCTTAGAGAACAGCTAATAATTACAGAAAGGTTATTTCTGCATTGCTGCCAATGTAGTAGGATGGTTACAGCACTGGAGTGGGAAGACGTGGGCTCAAATCTCTCTACCTGCCCATGAAGATGATTGAGGGACCTTGAGATGGGTATTCTACTAACCTGCCTCTCAGGGTGGTTGTGAGGATAAAATGAGGGGTTGGCACACACGTACAATAGCATGAGCTTCTTGGAGTAAGATGGGATAAAAATGTAATTTAAGTGAAGCTTTTAAAAGGTACTTTAAAAGGTCTAGGACAGATAGGTTACAAACTTGACTTTCATCTCTCAGAAATGGGGAGCAGCCATTGCCTCTTCATCCCAGAATCCTTGATGGATAACCTGATATGCTGAACACCTGGGAGGGATTTGCTTATCCTGCAATCTTCATCTTGGAAATTAGCCTACAAGCTGACCTCATGGCTACAATAGGCAGTTTAATTTTTGTACCTTACACCCTTGTGCGAATTAATTGAAACAAAGTATGATTTCTATCCTACTCGTAATCCTGTACTCAAAACAAACACGAAAAGTCAGTTTGATCATTTTTTTATGTTTTAATGATGCAGCCATTACATCAGCAGCTACTGTATTGCATCAGGCTGTAGAATTCTGTCCAACCACTGTAGTGTATGATGCAATCATTACGTCAGCAGCTACAGTATTTCAGCTTTTAGAAACCTGACCAGATGTGATTTGACCGCTGTTCGAGATGGATGTGACACCTCGGAAACGTACAAAGATCATAACTCTGCACGAACACACAGCTAAGACGTATCGAGAGATTGCTTCAGTAGTTGGTGTGAGTTTAGCAACTGTCAGCCGTGCCATCAAGTTGAAGCAGGAAACCAGATCGGTTTCTCCTAAACGTAAAGGAAAGTGTGGTCGTAAGAAGAAAACAGCTCCTAGAGATGATGCTTGCTTGCTTTGACAAAGCAAAAAGCATCCCCACAAGACGAGTGATGCATTGAATACGGATTTGAAGGAGAAAGGAATTCAAATCAGTTCCTCTACAGTTCGCAGGTCAAACAAAAAGCCGGAAGACCAGTCAATAAACAGCTTTTTACCAAAAAAATGAAAGAAAAGCAGTATAAACGGGCAAGTAAGTACAATGAATGGATGAAAGACCAGTGGAGAAAAGTCCTCTTCACCGGCGAAAGCCATTTCTTTGTACAGGGTCGGCGAAGTCCGCATGTTCGAAGGTCACAGGGAGAGAAGCTTCATGATTGCCACATTGGACCGAGCCCCTGTCACACATCGAAAGTGGTGAAGAAATTCACAACAGAGTAGCAAATACAGGTGCTTGATTGGCCAGGGAATTCCCCGGATGTAAATCCTACTATATTCATTGTTTGTTTCAATTAATTTGCACAAGGGTATATATCACTTGTTTCTTCCCAGCTCCTGCTTTGTGTAATATTTTGCCAAATGAAGAATTCCAGACAACTCTAGCATTCTGTAGTTTTGTGACATTTTGTAAAGTACTGGTCAGCTGCAGTTTGTAAACATTTCTGAACGTTCCCTAGTGTGATAGTTCCATGAAAACAGGAAACAAGTGCATGGGGGGGGATGGCTAGGCTAGAAATTTGAGTACTAATTTTTATATTTGCAGGCTTTTGGTGTTTTTGTTTTTGCACAAGGCAACATTCAAAAGCAGTATCCCTCACCTACAACCTGAAGTGATAGTTTCTCTTCTGCCTCATTCTGCATGTTTCAGGCGCAGTAGAACATGCTTTTGGGGTTTGTAGTAAAAGTACCCTAAGTGTTCAGGACATTTAACTTTTTATTTACGCTTCATACTGGAGAAATGGAAATATTTTAATATCTTAAGTGCTTTAAGATCAACAAAGTTCTTGTGGCACCTTAATGCCTTAAGAATAGTTTATTATGACATTAAGTTTTCATGGATTTCAGTTGACTTCATCAGACACATGGAGCGTTATCCATAGTTTCTGGTATATAAATATGGTTTGGAGTGGAATTGTAACTGGTGAGTTTAGAGGGGCATTAAATGCAGAAATTCAGAAAACACTCTTTCAAATTGTATGTATAAAGCATGATGTTTCGGACACATGGTGAAATGGACTGTAATCCATAAATGCTTGTGCCACTATTAGTTCATTAATCTTTAAGCTACCAAAAGGTGGTTCTTTCATTTTGCTGCAACAGTATGGCACAGCTATCCCCCAAGGAAAATGCTTTTAGGATAGGCGTGCGGAACTTGGAGCCTTCCAAATGTTATATGGCTACAACTCCATCCCTGACTATTTGCTGAGGTTTACTGTGAGTTGAAGTTGTCCATTGGCTCCATTTAGCATCAGGAGAATGTTTAGTGGTGGTCGTCCAGAGATGATGGTGTAGTTCTGCAACATCTTGTTGGGTAACAAGGTATGTAGAACTCTCTTCAAAAATGAAACAAGACTCTTGTGTATGTCCCTTTGTTCCCTGAGCTTTCTCTGTTCCTAAAGGAAATGCCAAGGTTTTTATGTGGGGGAGTTTCCTTATCACCCAGCCATTCTTTCTCCCTGTAGCTTAAGGGCAAGTTTGTGTTTCTTTAAGTGTGTGAAGATTGATGACTCCCACCTCAACCCCATGAGTTTCCTGAGAAGTGGAGAAAAAGGAGATAAGGGCTTTCCATTAAGGATTGCTGACACCTTGCTTTGTAAAGCAAATGAAGACAAGATGGGGGATTTAGCTGAAGATGAGGATATCTTTAGCCAGGGCTCCCATTCAGCTGGAGTAAAGGATGTGCACAAAAGACTTGGGAATGGTCTTCACTAGCAAAACACAGAACCAGTTAAGTTGAAAAGCAGCCTAGAAGAGGTGTTTCCTTCTAGCAAAAGTAAAAACCAAACCAAACCCCTTCTACTCAATTAGAGAGGGTAATTTGACAAAACCCTGTGTCTTTATAAATGTGTGAACAACTTGTGCTTTAGAGAATGTATTTGGTTCTTTTTGAGTTTGTGGTGTATGGATGGTTATAACCAGCCATAGCAAAACAGAAGTACCAACCTTCTTATTTGGCAGGGCTTTGTGTACAAGACAGGGAAAAGGGGGTAATCTACCATTGGTGGGCTAACATTGTATTTTAGCACATGCCTTCTTAAATAGCTTATTTCTTGTGGGGTGGTTGTGGTGGTGTTGCACATACCATTTGAACAATATTTTTTTTGTCCTGCACTAGCTAATTGACTTACGTGCTATTTGATCACATGGTAGCACCACACAGAATTATAGTCCTGCTGTTGTCCCTTTGTGCATTTTCTGCTCTTTTCTCTCTCTTTTTTGGGGTTGCCCTCAAGCTAAAATAGAGGGCTGCTTTGTCTGCATTTCAGTAAATTAGTCCTTACTGCTTATGAGCCTGAACTAACTTTCCTATTGCCGACTTCTAAGAATATAAAATAAATGTGTAAGATTCGCTCAGCTCAGGAATACTTCCTGTGTTCCACATATTCAGAAAGCAGAATTGAAGCTCAATGTAAATACAGCCTTCTTGTTATCTCAGTGGAAGAATGATGTCATGCTTGGCCCAGGGCCATTGTTTCAAAGCGCCGTTTTTTGGTCTTGTAGTCTAGCCTTCAGAAATAACGGTGAAACAAAATTCATTGAGAGTACAGACTTGCATTTTTTAAAAAAATAATTGAAATGGAAAGATCCATCTCTGCTTACTATATCCATCAGTTGCCATGTACCATAATTTGTCCCCTTGATGCTTTTGAACCCAACTACCCTGTTAGGAAGATCAGGAGGACAGTCTACCCTGGTGGGCAATGGCATCTTCTGGGCCTTTGTGACCCTGGCTGCCGTGATGGGAAGTGCCCAGCCAGCAGATTCCATCTAGGCCCCAGATGGCCCACTGTATCCAGTATAAGTCATGCTTTGAGGAAGCTTATTGAAATGAATAGAAATAGCAATCTTAGGTCTGGGCAGAGTGGGTTTTAGATACAATCCTGATTTCGTCAAAGCTGGTTGTTATAAGGACCTTGTAAACATTTAAGAATTTGTAGCCTGGCCTTGCTTGTCTTCTTCCCTTCCCAATACATCTGTACCTTGGGTTTTGAACAACTTAGTTCTCAAACGTTTTGGCTCCCAAACATTGCAAACCTAGAAGTGAGTGTTCCAGTTTGCGAGCAATTTTTGGAAGCCGAACGTCCGATGTGGCACCCACACCTTCTGATTGAAGCTCCTGAAACCAATCAGAAGCCGTGCTTTGGTTTTGGAAGTCGAACAGACTTTTGGAACGGATTTCGTTAGACTTCCAGGATACAATTGTAACCCCCCCCCCGCTTTGTGTTCTTTTTCTGAGATTGTAAGCCTGAGGGCAGGGACTGTTGCCTTCTTTTGTTTGTCAATCACTCTGGAAACCCACTCTGGCTGAAGAGTGGGCTATAAAATGCTATAAATTATGTATTTAATCCTGAAGATTCAGGATGGGTTGGAGCACTAAATTAAAACAGACGTTTAACAGTGGTAGTCGGTAGACCTTGTGATGGTAGCGAAGGAGCCTGACCTATTCCACTTTAGGCTGTAGTCCTGGGAGCATCTCTGTGTGGATCACAAAACAGGCCAGTGCAGAGAGGTCTACTTTTGAGTAGGCATAAGCAGGATTGTGCTGTGAGGTTTACTACCCAAGGGCACTCCTGGATTATACCTTCGTTTCAAGTTTTGTGTTGCCATGGTGGCTAGGATCATTTCCAACATAGCACATTTAGGGGTGCTTTTGGTCCATCTCCACTAGGGATTGGTGCTCTTCTCCATCTCAGAAGCTATGCCTTTAGTTTTTCTCCCACTTTCCCCTCCATGTTTCCTCACCTCAGCTCTGTAGCCTCATGAATGCTTCCTCCCCTGTTCATATGGTGATTGCACAAATGCGCCTGCTGCTGATCTTTTGGTTTGCAGCAATAAAAGTGATAAATGAGGCTTCCTTTTGTTTCCTCTTGGTGGGTGACACTCAAGTGTTAGAAACTCAGGTATGCAAGCTAATCACAAAATGAAACTTTAAAGCTTGGGTACAGTTGCCACCACAGAATGCTTAGGCACATTTTTTTTGGTGAAATCTATTATGTATTAAGGGACACAGGTGGCGCTGTGGGTTAAAGCCTCAGCGCCTAGGACTTGCTGATCGAAAGGTCGGCGGTTCGAATCCCTGCTGCGGGGTGCGCTCCCGCTGCTCGGTCCCAGCGCCTGCCAACCTAGCAGTTCGAAAGCACCTCCGGGTGCAAGTAGATAAATAGGGACCGCTTACCAGCGGGAAGGTAAACGGCGTTTCCGTGTGCAGCTCTGGCTCGCCAGAGCAGCGATGTCACACTGGCCATGTGACCCGGAAGTGTCTCCGGACAGCGCTGGCCCCTGGCCTCTTAAGTGAGATGGGCGCACAACCCCAGAGTCTGTCAAGACTGGCCCATATGGGCAGGGGTACCTTTACCTTTACCTTATTATGTATTAATGGGATGTGGGTGGCACTGTGGTCTAAACCAGTGTTTCCCAACCGGCGTTCCGCGGCACACTAGTGTGCCGCAAGACGTTGTCTGGTGTGCCGTGGGCGGGAGGCGGGCGAGTCGGGTGGCGGTGGCTTAGAAAACGAGCGGAGCTGCGAGCTGCTTGTAAAACAGGGTCCCAGACGCGGTTAGCCGCGATTAACCAATATCGATCCCAGGCTCCTTAAGAACTCTCTGCAGTGCGTTTAACGCCGGACGGCTGCGGCTCATAAAAGCGCCCTGCAGCCTCCCAAGCAGCCGCGACGGGAGGCGGGTGGCCCGGGCAGGACGGACCATCTGGCAGCAGCAGCGGCGCGGGCGAGTCGGCGTCTCTTTCCTGGCTCTTGAGACGATGGGCTCGCTGGCTTTGCGCTCGCAATGTGGAGCCTGCACAAGCAGCAGCCGCAACAGCAGCCGCGTTTGGGCTCCCGGAGAGCAAACTTTCCCCCCTGGCCCTGGACCCTCCTTGGCCCCCGGCAGGTGCAGCGGGCGCCGCGCTGGGATCTCAGCTCCTGCGAAGGGGCGGCCGGGCGCGGCTCTGGGGGGCGGGGATGGGGAAGTAGATGGTCCCCCCGCCCAGTCGAGACTGAATGGTGCCCTTCCCCGAGGGGAAGAGGGAGGCGGGGAGGGGGGGCTCCTCTGGTATTATTAATTAGCCGTAATTTTCAGGCTTTCGAATGGACGGCTCCTTCCATCAGCGAAGCAGCTTTTGGCGGCTGTCTCAGTGGTCCCGCAAACTTTCCTTTGAGGAAAACCTGGGCGAGAAAAGCCGCCTTCCCCCATCCAAGTTTGTCTGAAAGTGAGCAGGGTGGGTGTCACAAAGGGGTTCTAGTGGGGTTTTTTGTTTTTATTTTTATTTTTTTAAAACCCTCCCCCACCATCAGATAACCAATTTGCAAGGAGCAAAAGGCACTGAACCTTCTTCTTCTTTTTTTTTTTCTAAAAAGGCAACTATTTTATTCACGCTTTTATAAATGGAGGATGGGGGGGTGCAGAAAGAGACGGGGCCGTGGACTAGATCCGGCGGGAAGGAGCCTTTTGGCGGCCAGGTGCTTCAGGGGGTTGGAGGAGGCGACCCTCAGGGTTCCTTCCACCTCCACTGAAAGGTAAATGAAAGAGGTCTTAAAGCTAGCTATCACGTTGCTGAACTTATAGCCAAGTCAAAAAAGTCGCACACTGTGGCAGAGACATTAATACTTCCCGCCTGCAAAGCTATTGTAGAGGAGATACTCGGACCTGAAGCAGCTAAGGAAATAGCCAAAGTCCCTCTCTCAAACAACACAATTACCAGACGTATTAATGACATGTCTGCAGACATTGAAAGTGTGGTTTTGGAAAAGCTCCATAGCAGTGAGAAATTTGCATTACAACTTGACGAGTCTACTGATATCAGTGGACATGCTCAACTCTTGGCCAATGTGCGTCATGTTGATGGTGATGCAATTAGAGAAAACTTCTTTTTCTGCAAGGCATTGCCAGAAAAAGCAACAGGAGAAGAAATTTTTCGGGTCACATCAGAATACCTTGAACAAGGAGGACTTAAGTGGGAAAACTGCACAAGTGTCTACACCGATGGAGCTGCAGCCATGGTTGGGCACACCAAAGGCTTTGTAAGCAGAGTGAAGGAAAGAAATCCAGATGTGATTGTTACGCATTGCTTTTTGCACCGTGAGGCCCTCGTAGCCAAGACTTTACCAGCAGACCTAGTTCATGTGTTGGATGATGTTGTGCGCATGGTAAACTTTGTAAAGTCACGACCCGTGAAAAGTCGCATATTTGCAGCTTTGTGTGAGGAGATGGGAGCGAAGCATAAAACCTTGCTGTTTCATACGGAGGTCCGGTGGTTGTCGCGTGGCAAGGTCTTGGTTCGTGTGTATGAGCTGCGGGAGGAACTTAAAGTGTTTCTGACAAATGAGAGGTCAGATTACGCAAAGCTGCTTGCAAGTGATGAGTGGTGTGCAAGGCTGGCATACCTGGCAGATATATTTCATCATCTGAATGAACTGAACACACGAATGCAAGGCCAAAATGAAAACCTGCTTACAAGTACAGATAAAATAAATGGATTCTGTTCAAAGGTGCAACTCTGGCATCAACACGTGGAAAGTGGCAATCTTGAAATGTTCACACTCACCAAGCAATGGCAAGGTGTTCACACTGCTGCACTGTGTGAGATAATAGGTAAACATTTAAAAACTCTCGAGGGGAAGTTGTCATTTTATTTCTCTTCAGTCTCCACTGAATGCCTTGACTGGGTTAGGGACCCTTATAGCTCAGCATCAGTTGGTGGAAAGGACATGACTTTACAGGAGCAGGAGGAACTAACTGAACAGAGACAAAATCGTGGTTTCAAGCTAAGATTTGCTGATCTACCTTTGGACAGTTTTTGGTTGGAAACTGCCAAGGAGTTCCCCCTTCTGGCAAACAAAGCTATTTTGACATTGCTCCCATTTTCCACTACATATCTCTGTGAGTTGAGCTTTTCAAGCATGATTGCTATAAAAACTAAATACAGAGAGAGACTGAGAGCTGTTGACGAAGAGCTACGTGTGTGTCTTTCTTCGATTCCAGCCAGAATATCAGCTTTGTGTTCAGCCAAACAGGCCCAGGTTGCGCACTGAATAAAGTATTTTATAATTTTTCATATTTCTGTTTACTTACTATTTCATAATAAAGTAATTATAAAATACTTTCTTTGTGTTTATTTGATTCCTATTAAAGAGAGTTACTTTATATATAGTCAATATAGGCACAGAGTTAATTTTAAACATTTTCTAATGGTGGTGTGCCTCGAGTTTTTTTTCATGAAACAAGTGTGCCTTTGCCCAAAAAAGGTTGGGAAACACTGGTCTAAACCACAGAGCCTAGGGCTTGCTGATCAGAAAGTCGGCAGTTCAAATCCCTGCGACAGGGTCTCCACTCAGTCATATAGCTCACTGGGTGACCCTGGATGGGTCACAACCTCTTAACTTACCTCACAGGGTTGTTGTAGGGATTAACTGAGAAGGGTGGGTGGGTGAACCATATACTTAATGAAGAAAAAGGTGGGATATAAATGCAGTGAATTAGCTCTTCTGCATACCTGCTTAAGAAAGCTGAAGAGGCCAGCCAGATGGAGATGTCAGTCGCCAACCTGGCATCGAGAGATCGCCACATGTTCACAATTGGACCTGTGCCATGGGTGTGGCCAAGGGTGGTGGTAGCTGCCCCCCTAAATCCATAAAAACATAGCTAACTGAGGTTCTCCCCCCCTCTAACAAAAATTCTGGCTACGCCCATGACCCGTGCCAATTGGAGAATGTACTTGGCACCTGGCTACTTTCTAAGACCGTGGCGACTTCTGTTCTTGGGCCTGTCTCCTGAACCGAGGAGGGCAGCCTTCAGCGGGGTGGTGAGAGAACGTGGGTTGAGTGGCAAACAATAGTCTGCAGGCATCCTTTCTCTGCAGAACTGAATTCATTCTTGGAATCGGATGCTTCAAAGACGCCCTGAGAAATTACAGCTGATAACTTGCAGGAGAAAGCTATATATTTATGCTCAAATGTATATAGGGCTCCTTGAGGGAGTGCTCCCCTTCATTATGGCCATACTTTTGCTTGGCGCCTCTGCCCCCTCCAGGCAACATGAGCTGCCCACGGTTTGCATCGGCCAGATAACTCTGGGAAGTTGGCCTATTGTATGTTTCTAGAATCTTTTTGGAGGTTTCATTTAAACTGGTGGCTATTGCCCATAGTTGCATCTCATGTTAATGCTAAGCTTTGCAGAACAAAGGTTTCTACAGTAGCTTTCCCTTAAAAGAGAATTGTGTTCAAGTAATATCTGCTATTATAAAACAAAGGCTGTGCTTATTGACGATCTTGTCTGTGATTGTGCTTGGAGAGTACTGAGGTGTATGGTCAGAACTAGCCAAAATATTTTTTCCTTAATATACTAGTTTGCATATTCACACTGTGAATACTTTGATGGTAAAATAAGATGTGGTAAATATATAAGTATTTATTGATTCTAAAATTTTTGCTTTAATGTCGGAATTGTGGTCTGAACTGCTCTGGAAATAACAAAAATCTACACAAATATGTTTCACATTTTTAAAAAATAAGTGCAAACTGGTGTACAGTGGTTACGAACTTAATTCGTTCTGGAGGTCTGTTCTTAATCTGAAACTGTTCTTAACCTGAGGCACGCTTTTGCTAATGGGGCCTCCTGCCACCGCTGGTGCGCGATTTCCGTTCTCATCCTGGGGCAAGGTTCATAACCCGAGGTACTACTTCCAGGTTAGGGTTAGGGTTTGTAACCCGAGGTGTTTGTAACCCCGAGGTTTCACTGTAGTTGGTTATAGGTTGTGGGCGAAGCATGGATTGTGAAATGGGCAGCTTTGGAATCTTGGGCTAGACGGAACCTTGCACACACGTATGTGTAAAATACACACACGGGGAAATGAATGGAAGACTTGACTTGCTTGTTCTAATAACTGTTTGCTTATAATTTCTATAATGTGGTCAGTGCTGTACACAAAACATGACAGTCCCTGCCTACGATGTTAGTCTAAAAGCATGAGATGAAAAGGAAAGTAGGATAGAGGGGCACCAGTTTTTAAAGTTTCTAAGTCGTTAATATGACCAGCGGGAATGGAAGCAGTTGACCTAATCTTTACACGTGAGCTGCTGGTGTGGCTCTTCCATTTCGTGCTCTGTAACCATTTGTAAAACAGGTATATTTGGTTATATCTTTCTGAGATAGAAGGAAATCAAGGCAGCAGGGGATTTGGTGTGTGTGTGTGTTTGAGAGAGAGAGAGTGTGAGTGTGTGTGTGTGTGTGCGCAAGCGAGCACCCTTCCCCCACTTTTCAGGTTGCAGTGATGGCTGCTGAGCTGGCAAGGCAGATGAGTAATGGGAGAACAGTTCAGAAGCATTGACGTGCGTCTTATCATTGCTTCTCTCTTATCTGCAAACCCACCTCGTTCTGAAATGGCTGCACAAATATGGCTAACAGGCTAGACAACGTAGAGGAGAGACTGGTTCTGCTAGGTGCTTCTGTGGGTCTTCCATTTTTATTTCCACAAGGCAGTTTACAAGCATATATCCTTTTGTTTAAAAAATGTAAAAATCATGATAAGCAGTACAAACCGCCAGCCCCCCCCCCCGCAGATAGGCTTATAAGCAATACAAAACGTAGAATCTCCAAGGCAGAGACTTTTTCATCCAGCTGGAAAAGGCTGTTGAAACGAAACAAAAAAAGTCTTAAATTGTTTCCAGAAAATACAGATAAGTGTGTTCCTGTGGGTTGTGCCTGATGTTTCTGTTGTGCTTCTCTTTGCAGTGGTTGACTGCCCAGTGTGCAAGCACCAGTGTTACCTAAAAGATATAGTGGAGAACTACTTCCTGCGGGATGGTGCAACAGAGTCTTTTGGGGATGCCAGAGAAGCTAACCAGGTAATGGGGTCACCCCCCACTTCCCACAACAAGCATCGTATTCCCATGTTTCTTTGCTCAGTCTTTGGATGTTCCTTGGCTGTTTCTGCCTCTCCAATTCGGGTGGTTGGAGGAAAAAGACTCTGTTGTTCTTAATGGTTAATTAACCATGTTCCTTTTCCCATCAGTGCTGCACCAGCTGTGAAGACAATGCCCCGGCCACCAGCTACTGTGTGGAGTGCCAAGAGCCCCTGTGCGAGACTTGCGTGGAGGCTCACCAGAGAGTGAAGTACACTAAGGAACACACTGTCCGGTCCACAGGTAAGTTGGCGGCATAGGGAGAAGGTCTTGTGGGCTGCAAAGGTTCACTGTCATGGGTGTTTGGTGGAAACGCCTGTCAGGCTTTAGGGAATCTGCTTCCTCCCTTCCTTGGCAGCAGATAAGCAGGAAAAAGGAAAAGGAGTCTTCTTACCAGTTAGAAACTTTTAATGATCACAGTGAGAGAACAAAGAACCCATTTCCTATGAATGGGGTGCTCCCAATTAAGAGTTCCACCCCATGACTCCCTAGTCACCCATGTCACTACTGCATCTTGTAACCTGAGCTCACACCCTCTGTGCTTTCTGTTCTGCCACCTTCTGAGCTCTTATTGTTCTTGGCCTGAGCGGAGGAATGCTTTCCAGAGACAGTATATCTGTTAACCCTCTCTCTCCCAGTTTTTCTTCTCCTAGCTGTTCCCCATCCAGTATTTCCCAGCTTCTCCCTTCTGAACTATGTCCCTCTGCCAATCACTGTTCCAAATCTATACTGTCTTACTGCTCCTGGGAAGATTCAGGATCCTGATCAGGAGCAGGGGGAGGCTCCCACCATTCCTCCTCCGTGCGGCCCTCCTCAGCACGGTCCCCGACAACTTCCAAGGGAGTCGAGAGAAACATTAGTTGTCTGAAACTAGTGCTGCTGGCCCTGGCATGGTCGGCGCAAATGCCATGGTTTTCTCTCTCCCACCCACATAATGCTGAATCTGTTGAGGTGTGTGCCTTGCAAGGGTAAATAGGCTGTCCTCTGCTTCTTGCTAGGCTCTTCCAAATCCCAGGAGAGAGAGAAGACAGTGTACTGCTCCGTCCACAAGCATGAGCCACTGGTGCTGTTCTGCGACACTTGCGACACCCTCACCTGCCGGGACTGCCAGCTGAATGTGCACAAGGATCACCAGTAAGCATTCCTGCTGGCTATGTAGAAACATACCTGTCAATCTAGAATGATGCCTTCTGCTGCTGCTGCCTGAGACAAACTGTGGAGTTCATCAGCCGACGCCACCCTTCTCCAACCCAGTGTCCTGCAGATGTTTTGGACTGCCACTCAAATAAGCCATGTCTATTTGGTGCACTGCCTGGGGCTGATGGGGAGTTGGTAGCCCAGAAACATCTGAGGGGCATAAGGTTAGGGAAGGCTGTCTTGGCTGTAAGAATGCCATTCTATGCCCACATGTGGAAGTTCCATCAAGAAAAATTGGCTAATCCTATCTTGAGTTAGGCTTATTTCTTCACCCCTTTCCTCCACCTGCTTCTGCTAAATTGGTCTTGACAATAAGTGGGGAAAGCCAGTGCCATATAGGTGTTGACCCCCTTCCAGCCTGAGATTTTAAGATGCAAAAGGTTTTGATGGTTAATCAGAATATAGAAACGTATAATTGCAGAGGCTCATCCAGTCCAACTCTGTGCTATGCAAGAATCTCAGTATGTTGTTTCTCCACTACTATACACTGCTTTTCCTCCCGTAGGGAGCACAGAAGGATTACTGTAAAAACAAGCAACAATTCTAAAGCAGTAATAAAACAGCTGAATGCTTTTCTTTTCTATAAGTCCTTTTAAATAAATAAAAATAAAAATTGCAAGAGAAAATGCGAGCACACCTTTTATAATAGCTTTTAGAATCCCAGTACTGTCGCCAAATGAGGGCTGTACCCTTCTCTGCAGGTACCAGTTCTTGGAGGATGCAGTTAAGAACCAACGCAAGATGCTGGCCTCATTGGTGAAGCGCCTGGGAGATAAGCATGCCAACCTCCAGAAGTCCACCAAGGAAGTGCGAACCTCGTAAGTGCCTAGTTTACAGAAGACCCAATTCTTGGATGACCACAGTTAGCATCCATTAAGCTTTCAGGGTCATCATGTGGTTTTGGGTCACAGGCTTTTCAAAGGATTATGGGAGAAGAAGCACTGGTAGCAGAATTGTACAGAACTTATTGGCTCTCTGGGGACCACAGCCTTATGCTTCTCCCTGCTTTAAATCCACAGGATCCGGCAGGTGGCAGATGTGCAGAAGCGAGTGCAGGTGGATGTGAAGATGGCCATCCTGCAAATCATGAAGGAGCTCAATAAGCGGGGCAAGGTGTTGGTTAATGATGCGCAGGTGAGAGACTGAAATGACTGCTTCTGATTGCGAATGGGCATGCCATAGCGCCGTGGTTTGGGGGAAAGACGGGAGAGTTTGGGGTGGGGGAAGAAAATTGCAAAAGAAAACTTGAATGCCACCAATCAAAGTAATCTTCATTTACTAGCTTGCAGTCATTTTTCATCTCATCAAGGAGGACCAACCATGCTTTTAAAAAAGCAGAACAAAAACTGACTCTGGGAAGAACTAACTGCTCTTGAGGGGGTGGCCTTATTGCACAGGTCGCCATCACTGCAAATATGCACAATAAAGGCCTTAGCCACAGTTTCTTCATATGTGGCAGCCAAAGCTTAACTTTGACTATTTCACTGCTAATATCTGGTATAGTAAGACTAGATAAAGCTAGTAGTGGCTATGATGATACTGAATCAAGTGTTCCCTTTTTTTCTTTCCCTTTACAGAAAGTCACTGAAGGGCAGCAGGAGAAACTGGAGAGACAACATTGGGCCATGACAAAGCTCCAGCGCCACCAGGAGCATATCCTACGCTTTGCCAATTGGGCCCTGGAGAGCGACAACAACACTGCCTTGCTGCTTTCGAAGAAACTGGTGAGATCTCTTGTGCTCCTTTCCCACATGCCCATGCAGGACTTGTTGAGAGCTTTCAAGCTGTTACTTGGCACTTCTCAAATGTTTGATATTTGCTTCATGTTTGAGGTTAATCCACCTATCGGTTTTTGCATTTTGGTTAAAGGAAAAGATGTATTAAAAAAAACAGAATTCTCTGGGTGCCTAGATCCAGGTTTGGGACAAGTACTCTTTGGTGAGAGAACCCCCAGCAGAGATTTAAAATCTCAAAAGATAAAGCAAAGCAAAGCTAAGTGTGGAATACGCCTGTTAGAGCTTTAAAATAGCCCCTTCTAAGTTACTTCCAAAGTTCCCCACTTCCCTTAGCATAGTAAAAGATGATATATTTTGTAGTTAAATAAGATATACAATGGAAACTTGGAAGCCGAACACCTTTGAACTCGAATATTTCGGCTCCCGAACAATCGAAAAACCGGAAGTGATTGTTCCGGTTTTTGAACGGTTTTCAAAAGCTGAACTTCCACTCCTGCAGCCAATTGGAAGCCGCGCCCGGAACAAATTAAATTCGAAAACCAAGGTTGACTGTAATTACAAACTCTTCAAAGGCCAGAGTCATGTGCTTTTCCACCCAGCTGTTACACAGGCAGTGAAGCTTAGGTTCCATAGTGGTAAGTGTTTCTAAATTATTTGTACAGAAACACAAAGGTGGCTTTGTAAGAAAGCCACGTGGTTTGGGCATGGAGCAACCAGCGCAGACCTCCTTCCCGGTAGGGCTCACATGTTGGAATGGTAGAACAAAGGCACGAAACCCTTCTTTCCAAGGTGAGGGGAAGTGACTTAGCTAAGCCAGGCAGGACAGCCCACTCTCTTAACGCCTTTAATGCATTAATTAAATTCAAGCTGGTTGGTTATATGAAGGTGGCTATCCCATTCAATCAGCTGGGATTAAGTTTTCTGTTTTACAATTTAAAATACTCTTACTGCATCCTTAAGATATCAATGACTTACCTTCTTCTCTTTCCATGGTTCATTTCACATATAAATCCCTCAAAACTTTTTTACCCTGTTGAATTTATCTTAATGCTGCCAGCGTTTTCAGCTGTACAGTTATTTCCCAAATAGTCAATAAATGTTTTCCAATCTTCTTTAAACATATGTTCTCCTTATTCTATATGTTAAGTCTGTGAGCTGTGCACAACACAACCCATGCTGTAAATTGAGCCCTTTTATACATAAAGTTAGGTACCTAAGCTGCTCAGTAGCACTGATAAGGAAGGAGCTCTTTCCTCACTAATGGAATTGACCCATTAACTGCATTCTTTAACAAACCTGCCAGGGTTCTCTGCGGTTTGCATTAAAATCTCTGCCCTTCTTGCCACACCATATGGGTATCCATTCTGGGTACCCAAAGGCAGTGCAGAAGGGTATTGACTGACCAGCTAGACTGTACTATATTGATGGTAGTGAATGAGCTTTTAATGGTTTCCCTTTGGTACAATTAAGCTTGCTTCTCTCTCTCACACACACTCCCCACACCCTTCTGCTTCAGATTTACTTCCAGCTGCACAGGGCTCTCAAAATGATTGTCGATCCTGTGGAGCCCCATGGAGACATGAAATTCCAGTGGGACTTAAATGCTTGGACCAAGAGCGCAGAGACATTTGGTGAGAAACTGACTACTGGAATTATTTCATTAATAAGATTGTAGTTCACGTTTTTGGACATACACTCCACCCATGAAATCAATAAAATACAGCAGAGCAGGGCAACGTGGTGAAACCCCCCCCCAAATGTTGCACCCAGCAGTTGTAGCTCAGAACATCTGGAGTAAGCCATGTTTATTACCCTGCAGTATAACATTCCAAAACTTCTGTAAAAGCAATTAAGAACATGAAAAACTGGCTTTATTTGTTTATGAAAGAACAGTGCTTCCCATTCAAGTAATTCATGCTTTTAAGAGAAGGGATGGAGGCATTAGCATGGGATCCTGCTGTCCTATGCATTCAGTGAAATCTAGGATAACAACTTCTGTTTGAAATAATTTTAGATCTCTATTTTACATTTCAAACAGAGTCTTGGATTTTATTTATGGTAAGCAGTATACAATCAAGTGACTAAAATAAATACTAAACTTCTTTCCCGTTTCAAGGGGGTGACTTGACTGGAAAAGAAAGTAACGCACCGGTTAATTAACCCCCCCCCCCGCTTCCAGGGAACCAGATTTCTGAGACCCCAAACTCGTGGGTGTAGTCAGTAAGCACCCTTTTTGTGCATGGCTTCTCTGAACTGGGACTTCCTGGACTTAGAAGAACTTGCTTCTGTTGTCTGTCCTTCTCTTTAGCTACTCCATAGACTTCCTTCACACTGATGGTACAATGGTAATGCTGGGTGATGTGCAAGAAGGCCACAAAGGAAGGTGGGAAAACCATACAAAGCACAGTGCTGTCCCAAACGTCTTGCAGATATCTGTGTTTTCAAGATAAAAATCTACTAATGAAATGTCTCTCTGTCTGTCAGAGAGACAAGAGAACAGAAAATTCTTAAGTGCCTCTTTGGCATTCAAGAGGTGGTAAGGTTTATGTGGCCTAATGTACAGTGCTACCTACCAACCTGCCCAGGGATAACAACATCTGTGGCACTCTTGAGCTGTTCTGTGCCAGCTGTCCGGCCTCTTTGCTTGCCTGAATCACTGTTCCGGCCCTACCTCATTGTGACAATTTTTACATTTTTGCATCGAGACAAGTGTAACAAATGCCAGCCCTTGAGAGATATAACCTACCTTTTCTACCCCACCGTCCCTCCCCTAGGTCAGATAGTCTCGGAGCGGAGTGGCTTGCTGGCGACCCCTAATGCCCAGACTCCCCAACAGCGGGCCAATGCTACCTCTGCTGCATCTGGAGGAGTGGCAGTCAGGCAGGGCTCTGTTCCTCCTTCTCAGGTACCGGTTCTCCTTTGTACCAGTTCTGTCTCCCCGTGATTGCGTGTCTCTGTAGATCCAGCAACCCTTGGCTGGTTGGTCCACCTGCATCCTGGGAGTGCCTGTCTCAGTGGCGGGGAGGTGCATTTTATGCATGAAGCTGTCACAGTAACAACACACCATGCGTCATCAGTCGTGTGCCTTCTACAAGTAGATAGTACGTTGCTGCATGCCTTGGGCTAGCCTGCCGGGGCCCCCATAGTGGTCGATGGTCCATGAAATGCTCCATATCCATTGGCTTAACGTGCAGTAACAGGCTTCCTGGTCCACCTTTCCATGTAGGGTGTCCAGCAGATGTCTCTGCAGACAAGCATATTGAATAAGGGAGCTCTGCTTCAGCCTGTGCTGCCTTCCAACAGCCAGCGGCAGGCAATCCCCGACTGCTATATCAATGATGCTAGTGCCTCTTCTGCTGGACAGGTGAGCAGGGAAGGATGAGGAAGAAAGGGTCTCTAGAATGGAGGAGGGCGCCTTTCCTGGCACTGCTTACAGGAGATGGAATGTGTCTTTGTGGGTGCTGATTTCCCCCAAGGTGTGCCTTTCAGTTGTAAGCCTGCAGTCGAGGGCCACTGTCTTGCACAGGACCTGTAACAAGTAATGTATCTTGATGGAAAGTGGTGAGGAAGCAGCTTAAGGCTTGTGTTGGGTCTCTCCCTTGACTTTTTGCTCTGTTCTTTTGCAGCCAATGGACATGGGTGACGGCTTTGGCGTAGGTAAGCAGCGTGAAGGGAGCTGAAGGGGTGTTCAGTGGGAGGGCAGGTAAAAGCTTTAAGGGCAGGCTGAGGAGCCTGTGGCCGTCCAGATTTTGCAACCTCCATGAGCTTTGTTCCGTTGTCTGGGATAATGGAGGTTGTGGTTTTAACAGCTTCTGGAGAGCCACAGGTTTCTGATCTCTGCGTTAAGGGGTCCTTTCACTTCTAAGATTTAGAAGGAACATCAGGGTGGGGGTGAGGGGTTAAATTAGGCATTGGGCAGTCCCATGGATTATGACAGATTTGTTCTGCATTTGGGCCAAGGAGGGCTGATGGGATCCAATTTGGGATGACTGTCTTTTGACACTTGTTTTCCCTTACTACAACAGAAGGATCATACTCTGGTGAAGCCAATGTTTCTGGAATGAAGAGGTAAGTGCATTCTTTTTTTATGTGCTGCCATGTCTTCCTGGGGCGCTTGGGCCCCATTCTGCAGTAGTTGACTTCCAAACCACACTCCCATCTTCTCTATTCTCATACACGTGCGCCATTTCAGACTCTGGTGCATTGTTGAGTGCTAAGAATCTGCCTGCTCCAAAGGAAAAAGATCTCGGCCATGGATTTGTAGATTTGTAGGCTACTTTGAAAAAGTGGAGTGGTGACTTACCTAAAATATAGAGATATTCTATTTACTACCCCTTGACAGTAAATGTATGAGATAGGTATTGAAGGGCAGCAGCATGTAGTTGCTGGGTAACTCTTTCCACCCCCCCCCCCCATCGCAAAATGCCTGGAACAAGAATTATTCCTGCATGAAAGTATAACCTTAGGAGGTCTTCAGAATAAGACCTGAATAACCTTTTGTTGTCGAACTAAAACTGAACCAGCAAGATCCTTGTCTGCAAGAGGTAATAGGTATTAAAACTGGTTGTGTTGCTGGACTGGAATTCTTGGTGCAAACGAGAATTTTATTTTGCCCATCCATGTGACACATTCCAATCAATTTTCCAAGCAGATGGAAAGCTTGAGAGTTGCCATGTTCTGGGAGCTCAGATCTGATCATTAGGAAGTGCATTTTGCCTTGAGCTGAACTAGATAGAAGGCTGCTGTCTACTCATTAAGCATATAAAACCAATTCCATCCTAGATAACACTACAACAGCTGAATGGGGTTGTACTCTTGCAGGAGTGTCATTGAATAGGTGTGTTGAAAGGGTGGTATCAGTGGGAGACTTTCTTTTCCTACCAGGTATTGCAGACTTCAGCTAGACCTTTGTAATTTCTGAGGTTTAACATACATGATTTTCAACTTTAAATCTAAGGCAAGAGGGCCTAGGACCTTAAATTTCCTAGACTTTACTGTGTATACATGAAGGCCAGGCCTGCAGTTCCTAACATGAGTTTCCTACTATGCTTCAGGTCCCGCGGCCAAGATGGAGAGGGTGGCACTGTGCGCAAGGTGCCCCGTGTCAGTCTGGAGCGGCTGGATGTGGACCTGACATCGGACAACCAGCCACCTGTCTTCAAGGTGTTTCCTGGTTCTTCCACTGAAGACTTCAATCTCATTGTGATCGAACGTGGGGTTCAGCAAGCTGCAGCTGCCGCCGCCCATTTAGCAGGGCTGCCGGCAGCAGTGAAGGTCAGCGTTGCCCCTTTGGAGTTAGCATAGATCTGGGTGGGGTGGTGAGTATTGCTAGCTGCATGTAGCGATCCTGCTCACCTGTGAATACCACCCACTTTAAAAACCACCACCATCGCCTCCTGTTCAGTCCATAAGGAGTTCCAAGTTTTGTACACAGTCAAGCAAAGTAAGTCTGTCCCGCCCACCACTGCTGAAAGTGTGGGCCAGAGCATGCTGCTGCAGTGCCCAAGGGGTTGAAGTGTGCCTGGATGAATTTGACCAGTGAAGCAGGGATGCCTGCTGCAGATTGCTCAATCTGTATTCATCCTCTCCCTCCAGCCAATATGACAAGGAAATCTACTTGGGCATCTTCAGTCTGCATTAAAGCTGAAAGACGTAGGGAGCTCCTAGAGTATCATCAGTGTCCAGAAAATAGTGCAGTCTTCTGACCCAACTAGGCAGTGGGGAGGCTGGATAATAGGGGGACAGGTTTAACTGGGCTGTCCCTGGCAGCTGCAAGGTGGATACCCGTCCATTGTTCTAGGAGCTGTTCAAGGAAAAACCAGTATGCTTTTTGAGTTGAATAATACTTGTGTGCTCCCCCCAGTTTTAATGAATTCCTGTGCGGTGTTGGTCTAGCCCAGGCATAGACATACTCCGCCCTCCAGATGTTTTGAGACTACAATTCCCATCATCCCTGACCACTGGTCCTGTTAGCTAGGGATGATGGGAGTTGTAGTCCCAAAACATCTGGAGGGCCGAGTTTGCCTATGCCTGGTCTAGCCCAATATTGACCATGTGGACATGATCTCTGGGGTGTTTCCTGCATCTAATAAAATCAGTTTTTTAAAAAAATATATAATCAGTTTCATTTTTTCCATTGTGTCAGTTATACATTTTTTTAGCGGTTCAGAAATATTTCTAAAACATGAGACTATTGCATAATATGCATCACCATAATTCACTAAATTCATCCCAGCTGGTTTGTAGGAGCAGATTTATTTCACCCTGTTCCCTAATAATGAGGGGTGCTCTTTATTCTTTGCACTGCTTTCCCTGTGCATTTTCTCCTTGTGCTTCTGTCCTGACTCCCCTCTTTGTCCTCCTTCCTCCAGGAGGAGCAGATGGAGGCAGCTATTGACCACCCAGCTTCTCTTGACGCTAAAGACACTAAGCCAGTGGTGCTGCCCCAGGATGCTTTGCTTCCAGAAGGCTCCTTAGCGCCCCGGCTCATCTCCCCCAGTGGCAGCACCAGCTCTGCTATGGAAATGCAGTCTGTTCACAGCCATGATGGCACTGCCAACGGGGACGAAGCTGCTTCCTGCAGAGTCTGCATGAAAGCTGGTGCTGTAGTCATGTGTGATGGCTGCAAGAAGTGCTACCACCTGGATTGTCACCTGCCTGCTCTCCTGGAAATCCCCAGGTATGGGCTTCCCTATTCCTGAATGTCATCTCGTGCATCTTGGTGTTCCTCCCGCTGGCTCTGGAGGAGAAGACAGGTCTTGTAAGTCAGGAATGGTGGTAGTGGCACAAGCAGCAAGCCTTATGAAGATAACTGTGCCCAATATTTCTATTCTTGTAGCGCTGCAGAAGGGAAGTCCTTCAGCAAAACACTGAAGACATGGAAATAGATGCTTCCCCCCTTGGAAATCATAAAAATGAATTTTCCTTTCTCTGTGTTATATGATCTGCAGTTAATGCAGACTTAGTGTATCTGGGAACATTCCTTTGCTGGAGGGCCACAGGTTCCCCACCACAATTCTAGGAGGTGTTTGAATAGTAGACTTCTTCCTAAGCCATCCACAGCTAATCTTTGCAAACGGTGGGGAGTGCATGAGGACGATCTAGATGATTGAATGGAACCTTAAATCTCTGCACAGAGATGCTTGTAGAAACTAAAGGGTGAAGCCTGTAGGCAGCTCTGATCTCTTAACTTCTCCACTTCAAAGGTAATGGGTCTGCAGTGACCAGCCAAATGGAAATAAATACCTAGCACCCTTTCAGGATTTAAAAAAAAAAAAAATGGGGGTGGGGAATGGAACCTTCTAAGCCATCTTAAAAGTAGCAAGAATGCAAACGAAATCACAAAATCAAAATTCCAACTGCAAGTTGTCAGGATTTCTCCCTAGCTGTACTGTAGCGGTGGCCAACCTTGGAACAATACCTCTCTCTCACTTTGCCCCTGCAGCCAGGAATGGAAGTGTCTGTTGTGTGAGCAGCCAGTGAGATCCATTGAAGAGGATGGGACCGACTTGACTCCAGTCTCCATAGATGGGGAGGTGAAGATACTGTCAGCTGCTGACCAGCAGGTACTCGTCTGCCCTGTCTAGAGAAGAAAAACAGCTTGCTCTGGCTGATGGTGATGGTATGGGCAGAGCTGACATGGGGCTTTGGAGAGCTGAATGCTTCGTTCGGGGTTGACCTGACCTTTAAAGCAGACAAGGTCTGGAGTACATATAAATTATAACAGCATCCAATCCCAGGAATGGGGTAGGATGTCCAAGTCCCATCGTCCCTGACCATTGGTTTTGCTGGCTCAGACTGGAGTTCATCATCATCTGGAGGGCGTTGCCTTGGCTAACCCTGAGTTAAACCCCTCCTTACCTGGGAGTAAGGCCCACTGAACTCAGTGCGGCTTTCTTTTGAGTAGACAGTTATTTACTAGATGCAAGTCAGCAGCACCAGGTGGCCCTGCTCGACTAGGCGCTGGGGTGGATTGCACCCTGCAGTGTCAGGCCCAGGCTGCCACCGGATCCAGAACTGGCAGCAGCAACAAGCAGCTGTGGCTCGCTCCCAGTCCTACCCAGTGCCATCCCATCACTGCACTCTCTGCTGGTCAAAGGGACCCGCCCTCTTACCCAGTTGTGATTGGCCAAGCGGATAGCCAGCTAATCAGGGTTTTTTTTTTTAATAAAAAAAACCCTTCTCATTTTCCTCTGTGGCCCCCTAAGCTCATAGTGTGCCCCGCCATTTACACATTTTTTACCCGGGAGCCCCAAGGGGGCCATATGGACCATCCTTCCCCAGTATGGCACCTTTTGGCAGCAGCCCCTGTCAGCCTGCATGACCCAATGTTCAGGGGTGATTGTAGAAATACGATCTGAAACATCAGGTTGAGGCCAGCTAGTCCTGGACCCTGCCAGGGCTAGGACTACAGTGAGCTGCATGATTCCACCAGCTGTGTAAGCTTAAAAACCCTAGCAGAAAGGGCAGGCAAAGCAGTACTAGTCTTCCAATATGGACCTGATTTAGCCAGCTGATTCCTGGATGTCACAAAGCACTGAAATGATAACGGAGAGGACTTGACACTAAACCTACACATCCGTGTATCTTGCAGGCTTCTGATTTGCAGCTTAGTCACCTTAACCGCTTTTGCCACTAACCACCTTCTCCGTTTTGTCTCCCACAGAGATGTGAGCAGGTTCTCCTTGAGTTACTGTGTTATGAGCCATGCCGGCCTCTCCACCGACTCTCCAATACCATAGTGAGTCTCATATGTGATGTAAGGGGAATGTTGAATATCTAATCACCTCAATGGTGCTTCATTTAGTTGTAAAATGTTAATACGTTTATGGCAAGTATTATCCCTTCTGCTTTTGTCCTCCCACTCCTAAAGTATTGTAGTGGTTTTATGGATTTAAATGCAAATGGTTTCCTGTTCTTTTTCAGCTCTGATCTTCCCCACACCCACCCCTTTCCTTCCATGGAGAAGGGTATTTTGTAATAGGAGGAGGAGGTCCCCTGGAAGCTGTGGACTGCAATTCCCATCACCCCCAGCCAGCATGGCTAATGATAAGGGAAGATGGGAGTTATAGTTCAGAACAACTGCCAACTTTTCAGTTTGCCTATTTCCATCCTCTTCATAGGCTAGAAGAGAGAACCAGTTAAAAAAAATCCAGAAGCGGTTACTTGCATGGTTTAAAAGGTCTACAAATGCCGTGGCTGTATTGCTTCCCAATTCAGGCAGGGAAAATACAGTATTGCTTTATCTTGGGAGTGTTTGGAGGATCCCTTTGAAAGAGGATGGGGCAGAGGAATTCCCACCTGCTCTTAGGTAGCCATTCACATTACAGCAGGAGCACTCTCCCCAAAATGCATTGCAAGCTTGCTGGATGTCTTGTGGAGTTCTAAAGCCATGTACCTGTGATAACTTGAGAGGCGCTGGAAGCACCTCGTCACGACAGCTTGGTTTTTATTCCTGTCTCCTTCTGTACTGCAGGAGGGGCAGAACACCATTGACTTGACCTTGATCAGAGCCAAGCTGCAGCGGAAGCTCTCGCCACCCTATGGCTCTCCTGATGAGTTTGCAGATGATGTCTGGAAGATGTTCAGGCAGTTTAATAAGCTGACAGAGGTAAGGCTTCCTCTCCGCTCAAAAGGGCCGAAGGACGACAGGTTTAAGGGGGCTAGAATGGTGGCCGGTGTGCGGAAACAGCTGCAACATTTCCAGCCAAACCAACCTGCTACAGGACTATCCCTAGATATGTAGAATGTCTAGATGTGCTGTGTTTGAATCTGGGGTGGTTGTTTTTTTTTTGCTTACCAATGATATTGATTACTGTTTGAATGTTTCTAAATAACTTTGTAATGGCAATTTCATTGTTTTACTATTTTGGTAAACTGCTGTAAAGTTTTTTTAAGTCAAGCAGTATATAAATATTGTGAAATATATAAACTTTGTAAATACTTGACTCTTCTTCCCCACCCCCCTTTCCCTTTTAACAGTTTATATATTTCCGTTGGAAATATATCCCTGGGTCCCCAAACATAGGGTTCCCCAAGCCAAATACAGATGGCCTGTGGTTTATCTGGATTTGTGGTTGAAGATGGGAGTTGGCACATCCACCACTTCTGAATATTTGTACCGCTACTCAGTTATATTTTTATTGCTTTTTTATTGGTTATATTGATGTAACAGCTCCATAGAATTCCAATTGTAATAACAGGCAGGGGGGAAAAAAACAATTAAGGGGTCTGCCAAGACCATCAGCAATTTTCAGGTGGTTGGGGTAGAGTGTTGAATGTTTGGGAATCATTGATATTTACTGAGTATAACAAAGACAAGGGAACCTTTGTAGTTCTCTACTTAATGTTAACACTTCCTGCAAATATTTTGGTTAATATAAAAAACCTGTTTTACAGGTTCATTAGTGCCCCTTATTTAACATAGATAGAATATTTATTAGGTTTCTTATCTGCCCTTCACTATGAGGTATCGGGTTACAGGTGACACCAATTTAATAACGCATTATTTAACACCAGTTAAAACTAACTGCAGTCATTAGAATAGGATGAGTTCTAAATGGGCTAGCTCCTTTCTGCCCGTAACGTAAGTTGAGCACTATTTCTTCTGCACACACACACAGAGGGCCATGCGTGCTTGTGTTCACAGGTTGAATAGAGCCTGTTGGCTGACAACATTGAGCATCTAAATCTGTCAGCAGCACCGAATAGTTCAGGCAACAGCACAGCTGTATGTAATCCTGGGTGGATTCCCTCATGTGGCTTGTACTTGAAGGATAATGAGCACTCTTGCCTGCTGCATTCCCCAGCTAGTGTGTCAAGTGGGCAGTAAATATCCCTGATGTCTCACTTTTGATTGCTCGCTTGCTTTTCCCACACTCTGGGGTTTCTTTTTTTGTCTCATCAGGATAAGGAGGATGTCCAGTCCATCATTGGGCTGCAGCGCTTCTTTGAGGCCAAGCTGAGCGCTGCCTTTGGCGACCGGAAGTTCTCGGCACTCCGCGACCCCATCAATGTGGATGAGCCGCAGGAAAGTGGCCTTCTCCCTGTCCGTGGCTCCCCAGCCACCGACCTTGGTGAGGCCACCTCTTCTAAGCCTGATGGGAGCGGTGAGGACGAGGGAATGGCCACCTAAAAGGAAGTGAAGAAGCTGCTCCTATCAGACGGACCAGCATTCCACGGAAGAGGGGAAATGTGTGGGGGGGGACCCTCTTGAAGCTGCCTTCATTTTGTCTCTGCCCTCCACTCTTCTGGTCTTTCTTGGGCAGCCCTTCTTTGTTCCCTTTTTCTGCACCTCTCTGCCTTTTTTTTTTTGAGAGTTATTGTAGACCTCGACTGCTTAGATAATGGTTATAAATCGTCTGACCTGTTCTCTCTTTTTTTTTTTTTTGCTTGGAAAATTTTATGCCCTTGTTCTGACAGATACACTTTGTGTTTTGTTTTTGTATTGGAATGGAAATTGATTTGGGGAAATCCAGAACCTATAACTTGCTCTCCTCTTGTATTCCTTTCTTGCTCCAAGTGGGAACAAAGTTTTAGTTCCCTTTTTATTATTTTTTAAAATTCTCCCACTCTCCCATTCCTCACCACCGCACACCAAGGAGGGAGGTTCTTGTGGCCCAGAAACAAGTTGGATCTCCTAACAGAAAATCTCTGCCCCTTATAAGATACTTGACTGCTCTTGTAGGGTGTCCAGTAGGCCCCCAACTGCAGTGAGAGTTGAGGGCACAGACTCTCCTCTTTCTTTTCTGTTTTTTAAGTCTATGAATTTTTGAACATAGTGTTTTTTCTCGATTTATATGCGGTCCTAGTGAAAATCAACCTGGACATCTAATAGATGCAACTGTTGTTGGGCCTTCATGACAGCTGTTTTCTGAGGTGGTGGTGGTTTGATTATATATTTTTTTATTCCTGTGTCCAAATAGGACTCCTTGCTTTTTCTGTTGAGTTTGTTGAAGAGGAGAGATGTCTGTTTTCATAAGTCACGGTAGTTGTAGGTTTTTAAATCCAGTTGTCCCCTCCGTGTAGCCGTACTTTTTGGCTGTACGTATCTTCAAAAGCTTTCTGTCCCGGTAGTTTATCCTCACTATCCCAAGAGCCATTCTCATGAAAATGTGCTTTTTTTTTTTGCTTATGTATATTTTAGACTTTGCTTCTTTCCATGTTCGAGAAAAATAAAAGATGTTTGCAACTGGTGTGTCTTGTCAATTTGGTGGTGGTGGGAAAGAGTTAATCTCTGCCCAGTTGGCAGAATTCACACACACATACTCTGGTGTTGTTTAATGCCTACTCTACTCTTGTCCCCATCCTTCCTTTTCAGTTCTACAGGGGTAACACTTAGGCTGAGTTGGGATCTGAAAGGTGGTTCAATCCCCTGGACTGGTGGTGGTGGCAGCCTGAATTTGGTGAGGCAGTGCCTTGCTAGCCCTAATGAGTTGGCCTCCACTGTGCATAATGCAGCTTGAAAGCTGTATTGCCTGGCTCAAAAATTGCTCGCTTCCTGCTGTCCCAAGATAGGTTTTCTAAAAGTGGGGAGTACACAAAACGAACAAAATAGGCAATTCACTTGCATGCACTAAAAGCACCAATCGTAACTAGCAAAAAAATAAGCCACAGTTTATTCCTGATGAAAAAAATGGATGGCTGTTTCTGTGATTAGTGAAAGCCCCCAGTTTCAATTGTAGAGTACCAAACAAATGAGCAGAAACCTGCGATGCGATCCAGATTTGGTCCTACAGGAGATGACTTTGATCCTGTGGAGTCTTAACTTTATATCCAGTTTCTTGGGAAACTGTGGCTTAAGTGCCAAAATGAGATTTCCTGGCAGTTAATGGGTGGTCATAAATATGATCTGAACAAATTTGCATTAAATTTAATGAATGTGGGGAGGGGTTAAGATTAGGAGGGAGTTGAATTTAGTGGGTCTCTAAACAGACTGGTGTGTGCCAGGTTGAAGGTTGAATGGTCCTGGTAAAAAAATAATAGGTCCCTAAATGCACCTTTGGAGTAAAAATGAGTTCTGGGTTTGAAAATAACCTGCTCTGGAACACATCACACTAGTGGATGATTGGTTCCCTAATTGCTTGGATTAATTTTTTGCTTGTTGAAAACAGCTGTTAATGCATACAATATCTTGTACAAACTTGGCGATGGTAATACAAGTAGTTATGTTTCAGAGTTTTGCTTCTGCAAGTCAGGATGGGATCAAAAGAGATTTTTTCATACTTTTTAAAACATATTTTAATTGTTAATATCCTCGCTCTTTTAAGAAGCAGCAGGAAGCTATTTAAAAAGGAGCGGGTCAGGTCAGGTCTCCACCCGCATTAGAAGTATTCCCTTCCCTTTTATTTGCATCAATTAAAACCAATACATGCGAACACGGAGTGGCTTTCCTCAACAATGCAACTGATGGAAAGAAGATTCCGGTTCGTAAAAGGGGGCAGAGAGGCAGCTGCGCGCTCTTAACAGAAAAAACCACCACACTAAGGTACCGATAGTGCAAAGCTGATCCACGCTTGAGTACGTGAAAATAAAGCTTGTGGGTTTCTACGAGGTTTCTTCCCATACAAGCGTGCACAGAATTGTACCCGTGGGGACAGAAGTCCGTTTACGCACAAAGGAGGCGGCGCGGCTTGCAGAGAGCAGCCGCTTTCGCACATGCGGCTCAAAGGGACAAGAACAAGGGAGTTCCACGCTATTCCCTTACTGCCGGTTCTCGTGCGGGTGCCTCCTTTTGCGGGGCAGGGTGCATAGCGCAGAACGGAGCGGGGGAGAGCTCGTTGCTTTGTCCTCGCATTCGCCTCCGGTAAGGTTAAAACCTTAAGGTTAAAAGTACAGAACGGCAGCTTGGACAGTGTCTCGAAGCGGCGGCGTTTCTTCGCACGGCGTTCAACTGGGAGCCGGACGTGTCCATCGAGCTGCCTTTCGGGCTCCAGAATCCTATTGCTCGGAGCCCGAACGCCGGCCGGAAAGCGCCGACGCCGTTTCGTCACACGCACCCCGGCTCGTTGGGATTGGGGAGGGGCCTTCTCTCCCCCCCCCCCCACTACCCTGAGCCGTGTGGTAAAGAGAAGAAGGGGAGGAGCCGGAAATCACCGAGGTCCGCTCCGGAGAGTTCCGAGAGCTTCGAGCGAGCGTCGGGAGGACCCGAGTGCTTCCGGAAAGACGGCGGGCGGAGCTGGAGGGCGTGAGGCGGAAGTTGCCGACAGTCTTCCGGGAAGGGCCGAAGGGGGCTGTCCGTTGCCGTCCGACACACTCACGCACGAACAGAACCCGCAGTAGGGAAAAGCGGCGGCGCTCTGAGGCGGGGCGGCCCCGGTTTCTTGGCCCCTTCGCTCCTTCCTTCTCTTTCTCTCCTTTCTCTTTTCTCCCCCTCGCTCTTTCTCCTTTCCCAGCCCCGCTCCCTCCCTCTCTCCCCCCTCCATCCCCGCCCCGGCCGCCCCGTCCCTCGGCCGACCCCGGCGGGCCAGACCAGGCCAGGCCTCGGGAGGCGCTTCCTCCGCCGCCGGCGCCCCCTCTTCCCCCCTCTCTCTCCTCCCCCCTGGTCCCTCCCTCCCCTCCCTCTCACCCCCCACAAGACGGGCCAGGCCGGGCCTCGGTAGCCGGGTGGGAGAGGCCCCGGCCGGAAGGGCGAGAGACCAGCCAGCCATCCCTACGCCGCCGCCAGCCAGCCAAGCCAGTCAGGATGATCAAGCTTTTCTCGTTAAAGCAGCAGAAGAAGGAAGAGGAATCGGCCGGCGGCACCAAGGGCTCCAGCAAGAAAGCCTCCGCCGCGCAGCTCCGCATCCAGAAAGGTTGGGGAGGGGGGAAAGGAAGGAAGGAAAAGGGGGGGGGAAAGTACCTTGTCCTCCCCATCACTCAAACACCCATAATAATAGGCACTCTGGACTGTAGATCAGTCCTACTACGTGGCCTCTGTGCACACAGCAAGTGAGAATAATGTTTTAAGAGGACGGTGCCCCTCTCTCCTGGGGATATGAGGGGCTTGCAATTTTGGGGGGAAAGAAGAAGAAGCTAAAATAGTTTATGCACTGCTGATAAAGAGGTGCTCACTTGCTTTATTGGTAGGGCAGTATGACTAGTGTTGCAGAACTGGGTGGGCTTTCCAAATGCCTCTTTATCGTTTTTAGAGCATCTGTACCCCCACTGTGCAAACTACGATAAATGCTGCCTAAGGGAGCGGCAGAGGTGAAACTTGGAACTGGAGAGTGCCCACTATTTTAAGTGACTGTGGATGTTGGGGTACATACTCCGGGTTGGAATTCTGAAATTCAAGCCTGAGGAAGTGTTGGATGAGCAGTGCCTCTTTGGCTGATGACAAGGTGGTCTCATGTTCGTTTGAGTCCTGGGGCCCTTGCTCAGACTATATATTTACTTATTTATTACTGCTTTCTCTTCTATCCTGTCTTTCTCCAGGGAACTCAGGGTGGCACCCATTGTGTCTTCACATTTTTACCCCTATGGCAAATCTATGACTTCAAATAGACTTCATAGAGGCCATCTTTAGGGAGCTTAATGGCTGAGCAAGAATTTGAAGCCCCATCTAACAGAGAACTAAGTATATAGTTCTTAAAATAAGCACTTTCCCCTGTTTTGTCTTAGAGTGAGAAATGAAACAAATCTTCAGGTCCCCTTCCGTGTTTGATTACTCATAGGTAGTTGCCAGCTCTTGTACATGCACACCCGTCGCTCTTTTTAATTTTTGCGTACGGTTCCATAGATCTCTATTTCCAACATGCTAGCATGGACTTGTATTCAGATGGAAGCATTTCCTTTTGTTCCTGACTTGTGACCAGGGAGCTGATGGTATGTCTGTGCCCCCTTTTTCTAATTTTTTTAAAAAAGAAATGGCACCTCATTTCAGCAAATCACAAAGCTTGCAAGGCCACTGGGAAAAATGGGATAGGAATAGATTTTGATTTAAAAAGTGGGAGGTTTATTTTGGTTTTGGCCTGATCACCAGTCTCGTGAAGTAGTCTGTCCCTGCAACTGACCACTTCTGCTTTTCCTCCCAGATATTAATGAATTGAATTTGCCGAAAACATGCGAAATAGACTTTTCAGACCAGGATGACCTCCTCAACTTCAAGCTAGTTATCTGCCCTGATGAGGTAAGTGGTAGAGAGAGGAGTCATGTAGCCAGACCACTCTGCTGGGGCTTGCCATTCTATTTGTCACCATAGAAAGGCCTGGTGGGTGTGCCAGGAAACTCCATTGCATAATAGCACAATTCTAAGGTACAGCTAAAGCAGGGAGGAGTCTTGCATCAGTTGACAGGAGATGATATCCACCATCATGAGGTTGACAGAATTCTAAGATCTGGCTGTTTTTCTTTTTATTCTGCCTGTGTAAGAAACCTGTGCAAGGAATCTATTGTTGAACTTTAGATTTCTGTGATTATTTTACTTTTAAAAAATGTTTCTAGTTGGGGCTGTGGTGGCATTTTGAATTGCTTAAGGACTGTGTCTTAAGTGACACCAGTGATCAGGGATGCTCCATCCTTCCCTCCCCCATAGAACTCTCTCATGTTTCCTATTTTTTAATCTATCTTGACCTCTTTCTTACCTATACCTTTTATCCTCATTCCGTACAATGGAGGCTGTAATCTACCTGCCCAGCCTCTGTGCCTGCCAGCTTGTTACTTCTAGGTAAAATAATTGAGATGGTCCCAAAACTTAAAATATCAGGTACAAAATGCATGCCAAGTAAGTGGGTATTTTATTTTATTTTAATTTCACTTTGACATCTTACAAATTTCAGAGGCACAAGTTAGCTTCCTTGATCCAGAATACAAAAGTCCAACAATATTACATGAAGCTACCCACACTTTAAAATATCTTTTTCAGAAGCACTGTCCAGGATCCCTAGGCTGTCTAGGATCCAGAAGAGTCTTGGCTGTGGGAATGCTCTCCAGCAGGGGTGATTAACTTATGGTTCTCCAGAGGGTGATGGATTAAAACTTCCATCATTGTGGCCAGGGATGATGGAAGTTGTAGTCTGACAAAAACTGAAAGGCCACAGGTTAACCACCTCTACCCTGTGGGAAGGTTCCTTCTCTGCCCCTTTGCTCCTCATTCTTCGATTTAAAGCCAAGATCTCTAGAACCCTGTTATATCTGCTAATGTCTGCAAGGAATTACTTAAGTTTCTACTGCTTATTTAATTTGCTGTTTGTTACCTTGTTTTTCGTGTCTTGTAGTTGATTGTGTGTTTTGATTGTTTAATTTTTCACATTGAGCCACCTTGGAGACCTGCTAGGTCAAAAAGAAAGGATAAAATGTTTTAATACATCCATATTAGTGCAATATATATTTTATCAGCAAGAGAGGTAAGATTAACCATACCTTAGCATTTTGTAGTGCTTATTCTTTATCTGCCTTGGCATGCTGTCCCTAAAGAGGAGTTCAGCATGTTTTACACACTTCATGATCAAGGTGCATCTTTATTTTCCTGTCCTAGGTCTTTGCTGCACTCAAGTGTACTCAAGTCTCCTGGTTTAGCTAATTCCATGCAACCAGAACTATCGTATTTTTTGCACCATAACACTCACTTTTTGCCTCCTAGAAACTAAGGGGAAATGTCTGTGCGTGTTATGGAGGGAATGCCTACAGGTGGCATGCCTACGGATTTTCCTCCTCTAAAAACTACGTGCGTGCTATGGTTGGGTGCGTGTTATAGAGCGAAAAATACGGTAATTGGCCATATTCCCTTCTATTCCGTAGCATGTTCATATGAGCATTTTTTTCAGGCAGTACTGCTTGCAATTTCAACTACATACACATACTCTGGCTGCAGTTCTCTCTTATCTTGGGCAGTGGTTTATTTGAGCACAGGTGTACTAAACCTTCAGACAGTGGTGTTTTTCTCTACCTGTGTGTTTGGCATTGTAACCCTCCATGTGGCGGGTTAAAGTGTGAGCTGTGAGATGAAGGAAGGAGATTAATTATGTGTAACTGACTTTGGGCCACAGACCATCAAATCTGGCATTTGATTTGCGCAGATTTCAAGTATTGGCTGATATGATAAACTAGGTACATGGAACATTTTTGGATTGATTCTTATTTTGAGATGGCTGTGGATAGCACTTCATTTCAGGAAACTTCTTTCTGAATGTACCTTTTCCTCATGGTGATATGGCAAACGAACAAGGCCCGGGGTTCCTCAGAGTGGGTGTCACATAGGCGCACATTCGGTTTTCATGCTTTTGTGAAAATTACAGGAGGAAGCTGCCTTGTGTATATTTACTGTTTCAAAAACTGGGGCCCGTGAGTCACCATTCATTGTTGCCTTCCACCATCTGAAGCAAGCACTGAAAGTTGGAGCCCTGCTGGGGTGGCACAATAAGTAGTAATCTGTGATGATTGGTGCTGGCCATTACTGAAAGCCTCAACTTAAAAACCTGAGAATCTTTGTTTGCATTTTCAGACAAAGGGGTTTTTGCAGTCAAGGATACTGATAAGTGTTGGTAGATGGTGGAAAATAGAGAAAAAGCACCTCTGCTAAACACAGTCCTTCTGCTATGGTTCAAAGTCTCTCTTCTGATCTTCTGTGCACATAAACACATTTTAGCGCATCAGAATTTCCACCCACGCCTGTTTTCCCAACTAGTTTACCATTTTGTGTTCTGGTTTGGGAAAATTAGCTGTACATCCAGAATACTGGGTTTGCAAAAGTGCAGAGATTTATGAAGCTGTACACATTCAATTTTGACTGTTTGGATGAGAGATTCTAGATTTGATTAAAATGTTTTATCATTAACCTGCCTTCCCCCACCCAAAAAGGTGAATCTTGTTCTCTTTTATATGGAGCCAAAATTGCTTAAAATGTTTAAATTTTTGCCTTGCAGGGCTTCTATAAAGGTGGGAAATTCGTTTTCAGTTTTAAAGTAAGTAACCTCCCTGTTTTCTCTTGTCCAAGCCCCAGGCTTTTAATGGGGTGGTGTGGTGGAGGTATACGTTTGGTAGTAGGAGTTTGTCTTGGCACACTTATCAAGCTGCCTGCTTTTCACTGCATTTTAGCCACCCTTTTTTACTCGGGCTAGTTATAAGAGGCTATATATTGTGTCAACAGCCATGTAGATGAGTAAAAGTACTAATAATTGGGGCAGAGGGGGCAGGAAAGGAGAGGAAGTAATAGATTGGTTCATTGTGAGGTACAATGTGACTGTGTGCTTCCTTGGGTGTATCCCCAACCCCCAAATCTGACTTTACTTCTGGGAGTACCTGAGCTTTCTTGGGCACACGCAGAACCCTGTGGTTGATTTTATGAACGTAGATCCAGGCATGACTGGGAATGGGGTGGGGCAGCAGGACAGGGTTTGTCCTTATTTTTCTGCCTCAAAGCTGCCTGGTTCAGGGAAAACCATTTGATGGGAAAGAGAGACCTTTTTTAAAATAAATAAACACCCCCCAAAAAACAACAACCAAGGGAGAATGATTGGGGAGGGATTGAAGGCATGTCCTAAATGGGCTGTTGCCTGATGTAAGACTTCCTACTTAGAGAATCTCAAACTGGGGGTTGTCTGTGCTTGAAGACATGGTTGCTGAATGATTTATAAATTGAAGAAATTCTACTTCTTTGTGTAGAATAAATTCCGCAGCTACATGCATTGCTTGGGATTTTGGGGCTGCTTGTTTGTTTTTTACTGTTGTTGCTTTTACCAAACTTAAATATATATATATATATATATATATTAGAGTTTGAAGTGACTTTAGCCAAGGAATGGGCTGGAGTGAGGAGCCCTTGTGGGAATTCTCTTGTTCTGCCTGCTGCCCATTCGAATGTTTTGGACTGCAGCTTGCATCATCCCTGACCATTGGCCATGCTGTCTGGGGCTGACGGAAGTTGCGATCTGAAAACATAGAAGAGAAAGGCTGCCCTGGTTCTGATCATCTAGTAAACATTGTTTTTTTGTTTTCAAACTTGCCAGCCCATCGAAACATGAGGTTTATAAACCAGATTTTTAAAAAAGTGATCTAGGAAGTTCTTCTCACTTTAAAACATACCTGCTTCCAAATTGGGGTATCTCATAGCACCTAGTGTTTAGCCCCATTGGTCTTGAGTTAATCTATCTGGGGTGCACATTCCATTGCTCAGAACCCGGCATCCCTGCAATCTTTGCTTTCATTTAAACTTTCCGTTTCACTTTTAAAAAACACCTAGTTCTGAGAAGATCAGTGAGCACACAGGCTACTAATGAATCAAAACAAAAGGGTAGCTGAAATGTTTCCTGTACAGCTCTGACCCTCTCTATTTATTTACTTTTTTGTTAGAAGTTTTATTTTTTTTAACCCTGCCTTTCCAGTAAAAAGTGCTCAAGGTGGATCTTCTCTCTCCATGTCAGGGCCATTTCTGTGAAAGCCCAGCAGCAGCTGGGCTAAATGATGCAAATGAAGAAAAATGTTGGGTGTGTAGCTTGGCAAGGAACCTGGCTTGTTTTGAACTTGGAGGTGAAAGAGGAAAGAAACTCGGTGCTGTTTAGGTCTCTGCGCTGTCTTGGCAATTCTTAAAATGTACTGAGAACTTGCCCAATGAGCCAGAGCTGTCAGTAGAAATTAGGAGTCTGATGAGGATGTAGAGGAGTTAGGAAAGGGGCTGCCAGCCATGGTGAAGGGTTTATCTGTTCATTATTCATCTTTCTTGACTAGAGGGGGAAAGTGACAAAAGTATGAAATGTAAACAATTAAAATTAACTTTAATCACAGCTATTTAAAGGCAGCATTAATGGGAAGAACCTTGGAAAGTTTCTAGAAATGTAGTGAGGGTGTTCGTAATTGTGAGTGGGCCCCAAGATTTCCCTTCCTTTGTCAGTTGGGCTTGATGCATAAATGTTGGCCGTATTTATATTTTTATCCCACCCTTCAGGGTGTTATGCATGGTTCTTCTTCCTCCCTCACCTGCTGTTTGATTATTGTAACAGCCATGTGGGATAGGCCTGGCTGGGTGCTGGTTACATGTCATAAGGCACCCATGGAGCTGCTTGGTTGCTTGAGGGATTGTTCCTGGGTCTCCCCAATCCATGTCCCAACAACATATTCTCTATATAGCCCATTGGTTCCTGAAGCTTAATCCACAATAAAATCTGTCACCAAGGTGGTGCCTTCTTCTATCAACCTATCAAATTTGATTTTAAAGCTGTTTCTTTCCTGAAGACATTGGAAGCATTTCTCTCAACCTAATTTAAAACAGACATAGATCCCTGTATCTTGAGAGCATGTTGGGCTTCTTTCCTTCACCTTTTCTGTTGGAGCCTCCCAGTGTCTCCACTCACAAAGATCTGGATCTCACCGTTTCAGCAACTCAAGTCACAGCAGTTTCCTTGTTTTTATTTATTTAAAAAGTGTTTATTTATATGATCCTTGAGTCATATCCCCAGGCAATTGACAAAATAAATATACACAATTACTACCTGAAAGGCATTCTGTAGAAGCACCTGTTTGCTTCTGGAACCAGCGTTTCACTGCGCACATGAATAAGAGATGCCAGAGATTTCTAAGAGAAGATGGTGCATTAAGTGCTTCAAGGAATGACTTGATTACAGTCATACCTTGGTTTTCAAACAGCTTAGTTCTCGAACGTTTTGGCTCCTGAACTCCGCAAATCCGCAAGTGAGTGTTCCAGTTGGTGAACTATTTTTGGAAGCCGAACGTCCGACGGGGCTCCCACAGAGCTTCCTGCAGCCCATCAGAAGCTGCACTTTGGTTTCCAAATGTTTTGGAAGTCGAACGGACTTCTGGAACGGATTCTGTTCGACTTCCAAGGTACAACTATATTTGCATGTCTTTGGGACAAACTTACTAGAGGAGAGGTGGGGAACCTATCACTCAGCAAATATTGCTGGACTACACTTCCTATTGTTCCTCACCATTGGGCATTCTGGCTAGGTCTGATGGGAGTTGTAGTCTTAACAAGATAAGGAGTCTAGCACGTTCTACACCCTGTGACCTAGGACAAACAGGTTGCAAAACCTAGAGTGTATGAAGATAAGATACTATGTTAGGAAATTAGTTTGTTGGTATGAGAGAAGTTGATCTGCTAGGTATGGCTTATGTGTGTCCAGGATTTTGTGACTGGTAATCTTAAGGTTTTGTTGTGCATTATGGAATCTCTTATAATGAACCCAAGGAGGCCAACAGCTCTTATTTTTCTTTTATTTCATTTACAGGTGGGACAAGGGTACCCACATGACCCACCCAAGGTGAAGTGTGAGACCATGGTGTATCATCCCAACATAGACCTAGAAGGCAATGTCTGCCTAAATATCCTCAGGTACAGAGGCTGCTCTGCTGTCCTAAGCCCTATATTCCATTCACTTCTATATATTGTTTTTCTGCAGCTGTCTGTGAACTTCTCTAAAATTATAAAGTAACCACATATGCCAAGCATCATCACTATGTCTCCCTATTGATTACCCTAACATTTTTCAATTGGATATGAAAACATTATTTTCATTTTGGTCATCAGTAACATTTCCTGCTTTTGCCTTCGTAATAATAATAATCAGTTGATTTGCTGGACTTTGATAGAACTGCATTGATGTGAACAAACAAATGAGAACCAAGGAGAGTAAAAGTTCGGAACTAGCTTGACAGTACTAAGGCCTGTTCTTGGGCTATTTTTTTATGGAGTTTAAGAATTTTATTCAAATGTGTTTCAGTAATAGAGTTCTACTATATGCCCCTTCAAGCATTAATATTTTAAACATAATGTCCTGGTCCTTAGGGAAATTGCTTCTTCAACCCGTTTGGTGCAGTGTCACACAGTGATCTTATTATTTATGACATTTGTTGTTTGCCTTATACAAAAAACATCTCAATATGACTTAAGATAAAATACAAAATAAATAAATAAATCCTGAATCCTACCCTACATTTCATTCTGCTGTTACTATTCCTTTTGGGAGGTTTTCCTTTCCCTACACTCACTTTTCTCTCTCTCACACACAGAGAGGACTGGAAGCCTGTACTAACAATAAACTCTATAATTTATGGCCTGCAGTATCTCTTCTTGGTGAGTATACGTGAAGTTGAAAGTAGAAAACGCAGAAAGAAACATGTCTTTCCTCACTTGAGCCTGAGCAGAAAGTGTGGGTGTAGGCATGGGAGACACACGGCACAGAAGGTAGAAGAAATGCAGCACTGGCTTGATGATTCTGTGGGTGTTAGTGTGAGACAGGGTGTGCATAAGGTAAAGGCAGTTTTGGCTTTATATAGTTGTGCTTGGGTAGGATGTGTGTATTGTGCTGTCTGTCAGCCTTCAAGAATAGCTTGAGATGGGGATTTGCCTTTGCACAGCAGTGTACTTGACAGATTTGGCAAAGAAGCGTTCTGACAGCCTCTGATCCAGGGTAGCTTGACCTAAACCAGTGTTCTTCATCCTTGTGTCACCACATGCCAGTGGATTGCAGCTCCCATATTCCCCAACCATTTTCGCCAATGACGAAACATAAGAGTTGTAGTTCAGTAACATCTGGGAACCTATGGTTGAAGAGTACTGACTGAAATCTTGTTTTAGCTTCCTAATACATTTATTTCCTAAACAGTTATGCATATTAGTATGTGGTTGTAACAGTGAAAACATACCTGTTTGTAATAAGATGAAGCCCCAGGAGCATAATCTGGAAACCTCTCGTCATCCACCCTCTGATGCATTTTCCACTACAAAATCTATTAGTGCAGTCATGTGCATGTTTACTAAAATGGAAGTCTTGCTATCTTAATAGGGTTTTCTCCTAGGTAAGTATACACAGAATTTCAGTCTCTCCTTAAATCAGGGACAGTTCGTAAAATTAAGTAGTTTTGTTTAGCTTTCTGTATATGTGTAAGGACACACAAATTACTTCCCTGGTGACCAAGTACCACCAACTTTCCGTATGCAGTAGGTGGTAGTTACTGGGCAGAAAGTCTATAAATACTCACTGTTCATACAATAAATACATTCCAGGAGCAGTGAGCCCTGTAATGCTGGTCTGCAAGGTACCCACATTTTTTGCTCTTGGATTATAATTTTACATAGAAAATTAAGCTTTAATTCATTGCTTTTAATCGGGGATCCAGCTTTAAAAGACCTGTTTGTATTACATCAATATTTATTCTATTGTATTCTGAAAAACCAGGTTATTTTAAAGGGGTGCTTAATATAACTTTTTAAAAACTCTGATTTAAAAAGTTTTTGCCGTTTTAAGGCATTTAAATCATTTTTTATACAGCCTGATTTGCGTGGATTTGCAATACAGCTGGTGCTGCTGTTCCTCTGGGTTGTGTCTCTCAACCCTTCTGACAACTGTAGATCTTGTTGTCGTGGTCCCTCCCAGCATAGTTGTCAGAAAGCGAAATGATATACCATAATGTCTCATAACTCCCAACTCAGACTTGCCATGCTTTTTTGTCTATTATGTGCTTTTGGAGCTGAATTGGAGTGTGGTGATCATTTTTTTCTCAAATAGGCTTGGAGCCTATTTGCTTCAGGGAATGGGGAAGCTGAAACTGACCCAGTTATTCAGTTACAACTCTCATTGGCAGGGTGAGAGGCAGAGGAACATTTGAGGTCATGTGCCCTGGTAGTTCTAAAAGCCTTGGTTGACCTTGTGTCCAAAGAGTGTAGAGGAAGAGGGTGTAGCACACTGTCTCCTAGGAGACAGATTCATGGTGAGAGACTGGCAGCTCTCAGGTGGTGTGGGCTGTTTCTAGGCAAATTCAAGCCTCTCCTGGAAACCATCCCTGCGAGTGCTTTCATGAGGTCAGGAGGCAAAGTGCCAACGTAATGGGGAAACACAGCGTGTGGCTATACATCAGTTCCTACATTTGTGATCATTGCTGAGGTTGCTAGAGGTTATTATGCTATTTCTGTAGGCTTGCTGATGTATTCCTGCCCCTCCCCCCCCCAAGTTCATTGCATGAAGCCTTTCAGAGGCTTCTGTGGACTTACTTTGCCCCACTCCTTTTGTATTTCCCTCCCTGCTAAGTGCAAGAGGTGATGCTGGAAGGCGATGCTACATTAGGATAGCCTCAAATGTTCTCTCTGTTTGATGGGGAGGGGAAGGAAAAGGAGGAGGCTTGCTATAATAACAAGAGAACCTCAGCCCCATGGAGCAATGCAAACCCAGAGGTTGGAAACCTCTTCTCATCACTGAAACTGAAGGCCACTTCATGTGATTCACTAGAGACAGAACCCGGAGGACTGTTTGTGCAGTTGGTGGGATGAAGTTGTAAATGGTGGCATGGGAAGGGATTTTGCCACTTGATTATACTGAGTTCTCTATAGGCTGCTAGAGCTGTTGCTGTGTCTTTTCTAGCTGCTTATCCAAGGCATGGTTTTAGGGAATGCCTTCATTTTCCTTTGTATTGGAGGGAAATTGCTTGAGGACATGGAATCCTTCAGGTTAAGTTGGGCATCAGCCACACTGATGAAAATGGTGTGCAGATGATGTTAATAAGATATCAATCAGGGTTTGACTTGCTGTAGGGCATGTAGTGAAACCCTGCTATTAAACTTGCATGGTTTTTCTCTGTAGGTGGGCCTACTCTTGGGTCTGGATTGATCTGCCAACCAATTGATCTTCTTGCTCCTCAATGCAGGAGTTGAATGCTACCTTTTTAGCTAGTTCCAGTTCTGTGGGAATAATTATACTAAAAGTGGCGATGCCCCCAGTTCTTGTGTTATCCCACCAATCTTAAATGTACCTTGGCTTCAATGTTTATTTTTCACTTCTCCAGCTGTCTTCCCTGAAGCCCCTCTTGTTATTCCTAGAACAGGCAAGGGGAATCTCTAGCCTCTGTGCTGGACTAGGTGCTCCAGGGTCCCTAATTCCACTTCAGAGATTGCTTTTCCTCAGCCATATCCACCTGAAGTTGAGTGGCATTAACTGTTGGGTAGTTAAAGCTTGTCTGCAAAGGAACAACCAGGAGCCTTTGATTGCGCCCCTGCTTTTCTCCATTGGCATCATGGTTTGTGCTTGGTGCCTTTTGAATTCAGCACTGAAAGTTAGCTCTGCTGAGATAAGCTCCATTTGGGAGCTCCCAGTAGGAGTTCCTAAGTGGAGCTGATCACTGCCAAGAGCGGGACTTTAGTTCAGCTCTGAATTTAAACACTGCCAAATGCAAGTTCATCTGACAAGCAACAATTGGGAGCGCATGGCTTAGAGCACACTCCCTGTTGTTTCTTTGCAATGGGACTTGGGTGCGGTTCAGATTCAGTGTTCAAGTGCAAGCCTTGCTTCTTCCTGGCAAACACTGGTCCATCTGATGTCATTTGACTGGTGACTGACAGCTGGATGGACTTGCCCACCCCTTAAAAGTGGCCCACGTAGGGATGGCTGCTTTTCCCACCCGTTAAAAGTGGCCTATGTAAGGATGGCTGCTTTTGGATTCACCCTGCCTGCTCAAAGAGATTCTCCACCCCTGCTCTAGAACATCAGCTATTCACCTTGGACCATGAGTAAGGCATCTGCACTCCAGTATGGAAATTGGGATTTGTGATGGGCGGGGGGGGGGGGCGAGTGAGCCCCAGGCAGCTCTGTGAACAGGTAACAGAACAGGAATGTGGGTTGGCATTTAATCTTGCATCTGACGAAGTGGACTCTGCTCCATGAAAGCTTGTGCCATAACAAGTCCATGTCTTTGAAGGTGCTGCAAATCTCTTTGGCATTTAATAATAGAGCTTTTCCTCCCTCCCCACAGGAGCCAAACCCTGAAGACCCCCTGAACAAAGAGGCTGCTGAAGTCCTCCAGAACAACAGACGCCTGTTTGAGCAGAACGTCCAGCGCTCCATGCGGGGCGGCTACATTGGCTCCACCTACTTTGAACGCTGCCTCAAATAGAACTGACCGGCTCCGGGCACAAACCTGCCCTCCCCATGCCCCTTCATCTCCCTTCCAGCTCTCCTAAGGGACTCTGCCAACACCGCTGCCTTCAGCCACCAAGGGGGGCACAGGAGTCAGAAATTGGCAGGAGGCCCCCTCCATCCTCCTTTCCCTGCTTCCTCGCCCCACCTGCCCGCCTTCCTCCCCCCCCAATTGCCATCCTGGGGCCCCAGCAGCTGCCGCCTCACAAAACCCTCGTACCTTTCTCGCCACTCTCCCTGTGTGCTGCTGCGGGGCGAGGGGTGAGGTTACTGCTGCTTCTCTGCCATGCCCCATCGCATTGGGGTAGCCACCTGCCCCATGGGGCTGGGTGTGCGGGACCCCATGATGGTGCCCGTTTGCCTTTCTGGGGGCTGTGGTTTTGCTGCTAAGAACAGAAGGCTCCCTCTGTGCTCTGGTACCCCCTGCCTGCAGTGTGGTATAGCTGCACTGCATGATCCGCAGGCCATTTGCCTCTCCTTTCCTCCTCCCTTGCTGGGCACCACGGCTTCCGAGCGTAACTATTTATTACACAGGGGAGGCTCTCGAGGGCTGGGTGAGTCTGGGAGGCTGAGAGGGGGTGTTGAGCCATCTCCATCCTGCCCCAGGCGCCGTGGCTCTGGGGAGGCTGGGTCAGGCCTGGAATATTCCTTTTAGAATCAACTCACTTGTGTGTCTGGTTTTTAAGGAAAAATAAAAAAACCACAACCAAAACAACCAGTGCTAATAATAATAGTAGTAGTAAAAATGTAATGGGGGGCAGCGCTGTCTCCCAACTGTGTCCACCAGGGCCTGCCCAGCAACAAACACTCTCTGCCTCTCCAGTGACTCCTGCGAGCCCCTGGCCAAAATAAAGCCACTGTACTTCTAGTGTGTCGGGTTATTAAAGGGGAATGTTAGCGCACTCAATTGGCCCCTTGCCTCTCTCTCTCTTGTGTTCTGCTTCCTTCTGCCCTGGTGAGCGTCCAGTGAAGTCCAGTGTCCATAGGAACGCCTTGCATAGGATGCAGTTTTCTTTAGCCCCCCATTTGCCATCCACTGAGACAAGCAGGTCCTGTGTGCTCAAGGAAGGAAGGAAGGGGGGGGGGGGAAGAGTTGGACGTGTGTGCCGAAGAGGGGCTAAAGAAACAATACCTTTTGTGAAAAACTTCACCTCTGAATCTCATTTTATTCCTTTGAAGACTTGGTTCAGTTCTGCGTTAGGACACCTTCAAAAATTAAAAGCAAATCAAGGGTTGGATCTCTATGAGTGAGATTCAGGGTGATGCCTAATTGTGTCAGTCTGCTCAGGCAACAGCCATTCTGCCAGCAAGAGCCTTGCTCTTGGCATAGTGTAACAGCCAAATCCAAATGTCCCACGAAAGATGTGTGATTCCTAGTGCAAACATTTCTACTCTGACAGTTAAGCTATGTGTGGTCTTGCGCTGCTGCTTGCAGAACAATGTCAGTGCTCAAAGCTCCTTGAATTGGATCTGGCTCTCAGTTGTTCCATGATACACAGCTAAGAAGTGTGTGTATGCTTTGCATTTGTCTACATAGAGCGTTGTGACCACAATTCTTTGCATATTTACACAGAAGCAAGTTTTGTATTGAGTGGGGCTTATTACATACTCAAAACTGCTTTGCTATTAACCATTTTGCACAGTGACCATAGTGTTCTCCCAACTTCCCATTTTACAGATACAAACACTTTCCTAAGTATAGGGATGAGTGTCATGAAGTCTGATTTGATTCTGCTATGAGAATTTCAGATCAGCTACTTTGGTGCAGCTATGCAAAGTTCTGTTGCAATGTAACTACTCTTCTTGGTGCTGGTTTCAGTGAAAGATTATGAAGGAATCTGCATGTAAAAAGGAGTTCTGCTCATATTTTCTGTGGAGATTCCTGGAGTAGTTATTCTGAATTCTTGGGTGCTGTTTCCTGCACTGGGATACTTGCAAGCACTACTTTTCGCTTGAACCACTCCCGTTGAAGTGTGGCTGGTATGCTTTGGACATTTTAGAAGCACACATGCTATGGTGAATACAACCAGAGATAAAAACATTTGGCAGTCTTAGGTTGATTCATTCAGAAATTGAGGACGTGAGAATTTTATTTGCAGGTAAAGGAACTGCATGTTCCATCATTCCTGTCAATCAAAAGTCTGGACAGAAATTATAAAGCACCTCCCAAGTGTTGAGACTGAATATGGCCTGAGTGTTTTGTACAGGAATTGGAAATTTGGGGCCCAAATCTCCCCCTCCAAAAGAAAGAATGACAAACAGACTCTAAGCAGTTATCTTTATACTCTTTGTATGCCTTATACTGTTAAAACATCTTGGGTGTGTTGGCAAGAGTTCTAGAATGATAAGTAGCTGTGGTATACCAGAGATGGCAACTCTGATCCCTGACCATTGACCATGCTGCCTTGGACTGATGGGGCGTGTAGCTTAGGCACCCCTTGATAAGGCTAACATTTCTGACGTGGGCAGGCTTAGCCCTCTTCCACCCCACTTGTCCTCCCCCTGAAATCCTAGTTATCAAGCCTAGTTTGTCAGCTCTGGTTTGTGATTGCTTGGATATGGGGAGAAAATAGCCCCATGCTGGCCACCGGCTTTTTGGTGTTCTGTATTTTTGCCTAGCTGATCTCAGTTTCTTACGATCTTGCTGGAGACAGTTCTGGCTGACATGCCCCCCCCATGCACTAACACATGGACAGCTGTGACAGCTGTTGTAGAAATCTCTGCATGTGTTTCTGGACATCTGCATTCACAGCATCATGACCATCTGAGCAAGCCTGACTTGGTGACCACTACTATGGGGACTGAATGAGGAGCTGAAATTTCACCCTAATTAATCCTTGTTTGGTGACATCATTCCCTTTCCACATGATCTTTCTATTTAGGAAGTTTAATTTTTCAGTTTGAGGGAGTTGCCATCTTTATGATGGTTTTAATCCAGGGTTGCTATGCTGTGAAACGTGTGCCTTCTAGGAATACATTAACGGGGTGGATGTCATCTGCTCTGCTGCAATAAGTAAACGCTGGCAGTGCAAGGTGGGTGATGCTGGTTTTTTGCATAAAAATTACAGCCTGCAACCTTGCTGGTTGATTCTAAAAAACACTGAGTTTACAGTGCCGGTAAACTGTTTAGTGGGGAGTTTGTGTATGCTCAAGACGTGTGAAGGTAGAGAAGGAATAAAAGGTGATAAATATTTGAAGAGCCTTTGCGAGTAGGAAATCTTTTCTGCAGTAGCTCTCTGCCTGACTTTCTGATCCTTGTCTTTAAATGCTGCTCTTGGAAACAACAGCAAACCACCGACCAGGTCTGACAACATGCTATTTATGGAATAGAAACTGCAACCCTCTGGGGTCTGCCTAGGTTAGATAGCACCACGAAACATCACTCATCATAGTGGTTCCTGTGCATAGAATAAGCCTGTTAGAAACTTAGTGCTTTGTGGTGCTGATTTTTGTGATTACCTGAGGTCCTCTGAATTTCTCAACTTGCCTTAGACTGTTGATGTTTTTGTTTCAATTGATATAAGTCTCATTTTTGGTGGTAGTGTAATCTTTCATCCTATTTTCTTGGCTGTTGACTGGGAGGTAGTGAGTCTTATCAGTGGAACCTGGGGTCAGCAGCTAGAATTCTTGGCTGCATCTTCTTTCCCCAGTGAGCAGTCTGTCTGAATACTTCCAAGCAGTAATCTAGCCCACAGGAACGAACTGAGACATAACCAATGCACAGCACCATGCAGACTGAAAATGTTAAGAGTTCAAAGGAGCTGAGGGGTGAGGAGAAGAGGGCTTATGAAAATTGGTTTCCCTAGGCTATAACCCTGAAAAAGGATTGTTTGAGGGCTGAAATGTATGCTCAGCTCCATCTGGCACTGAAATTTCAATAGCTACTAGGCAACGTGATAATGGAACACATCTTTTATTATCAAGCTGGCCCAAATTGCTGACATTAAAAGCAACAGTCTGTGGTTAAAATAATGCTCCATAAATTTTTAGGTGCTTTTTGCAGCTGCATCTCAAAAGGGAGTCTTTCTATTACCCTCCCTTTCCTTCCACTGTCATTGGTCCGCTATCCTTTCGTGCTGACTTTAGGACACATGGAGGGGGGTGTACCAGAAGGGAGGGCTGATGCATTTAGGTCCTGCTCTTCCAATAAGCATCTGGCTCAACACTGTGAAATGGTGTTCTCTGCTGGATGGGACCGTTTGTGTGATTTGGCAGGGCAGCTCTTAAATCATCCCTTACACCGAATATTCAGTGTTGTTAATACTATACATACCAACAAAAGCATTTGTTGTGCCTGTATGTAACCTGCCACTGCTTGTGCATATCACGAATCCCTTGAATTAATTCAGTGGCGTTTGTATGATACCAAGGTTGTGCATAGGGAGCTGCCTTCAGGTTTTTTTTGTACCTCTAAAGCACTACTGCCTACTCTGACTGACAGCGGGTCTTGAGGTGTGGTTTGCTAGGACTTTGCTTTCAGACTTCCCCAAACAAGGGCAAAAACATTTGTAGCATTTGTGAAAGCCATACTTCCTCTGGATCCCAGCACACAGTTGCATAGCATGAGTCACATTACAGAAATGACAAACATAATGTGTCGGTCTAGAAAAACAACACCAAAGGGATTCTGCTGGTTTACCTCCCCCCTTGTTGCCCAGCAGTCTCCCTGACAAAGCTGGTTTCAGGTGGTGTTGAGGGCTCCCAGACTGCTGGCTTTGGGGTGGCTCAGGACCTAGTGGCAGTGAAGGCAGCAAAGAAGATTGCATTCTCGCTATACCATCCAGAACTTGCCCAGGTAGTGCGAGGCCTCTTACTGCTTGGCCAGAAGGAGGTGGTGGATCAGCTCACTGTGACTTGTTTGCAAAGCATTATGGAGAGAAAAAATCACTTGCATCCACCAGGATCTTGACTCTGCTATTATAGCAGATTAATCTCAAGGGGTTGGCTTTGTTCTTGTTGCTCTTATTATGAATTTTTCATTTTGTATTTTTTATGTTGTGAACTGCCCTGAGATCAGTGGATGACAGGTGGTATGCACATTTGATAAATAATAATAATGCAGGGAGTTGGGGCACCCTGAGCCATGAATGCTCCATGCAGGCTAGGGCTGATGGGAACTAAAATCCAACAATATCTAGGCTGGAGGGTCTTAGACTCCTCGCCCTTGCAAAGCACGTTTCTGCACGGTAAAACATGTTCCTTTCTTAATCTCTAGAGTCTAAACGCTTGTCCCGAGCATTTCCACGAGGCAATTCCGAGGTCTCTACACGTGAGAGGGAACAATAGATCGACCTTTTTCATTATCTGAATAGGGGATTTCCGAGTAAACACAGAACCCACATTTAACTCCCCTCGCCTCGAAGCTATTCACTGATACCAATGCAGAGATTATTTTTTAAAAAACATCCCCCCCCCCCCAGTGAAAGAGAACGAATTCCAGTATGTGGCGCTATCGCCACATTGTTCCATTGTTCTGCCATATAGACAACCCTCACTTCCGGCCGCACTCCCCCTAAAAATTAGTAAATGTGGGGAATATTTAAATGTGGTTTCTCGATGGGGACCCGGAAAGCATAAAGGAAAATAGTGAGATTGCCTTCTCTACACTTTTCTAACTCTGGCGCGATAACAGGCTCTATTAGAAAACGGCCGGCTGTGTTTGACTCTCTAGCCTTTCCCTTCCCTCTGTGTCTATGGTTCCTCCGCTGTCCTGCTTCCTCTGTGTCTATGGTTCCTCCGCTGTCCGGCTTCCTCTTCCGCCCTCCCTCCGCGTGATCCTGACGTGAGAACCCCGCCCTATGACGTAAACTCGGCCAAGGCGGAAGAAGAAGGGGAAGAAATAACAAGGACTGGAAAGGAGGGGACTGAGGCTGCTGCTGCTTTTGTTGTTGCTGTTGGGTAAGGGGCTGTTTCCCTTTTTCTGGGTTATTATGGGGAGGGGGTGTCCTGTCCTTTTCCGGGAGGGGGATTGGGAAAGCCCGCAGGGGTCGGGGAGAGGGGAGCTGTGCTGATGGTGTCGGGTGTGGGGCAGCTGGTGGATTTAGGATTTAAGTGAGAAGATTGGGTACCTTATGTGGGGCTCTTCTTCCCCGCCCTCGTTTATTTCCTGTTGTATTAACATAGTATATTATAGTATAATTATATGTAATTGTGTGTGTGTGTGTGAGAGAGAGAGAGAGAGAGAGAGAGATTTACGATGGAAAAATAAAATAATAATAATATATTATTTATACCCCTGCCTATCTTGCTAGGTTTCCCCAGCCATTCTGGGCGCCTTCCAACAAAAGATTAAAAATACATTAAAACTTCAGTCATTAAAAACTTCCCTAAACAGGGCTGCCTTCAGATGACTTTTAAATGTCAGATAGTTGTTTATTTCGTTGACATCTGATGGGAGGGTATTCCACAGGGTGGGCGCCACTACCAAGAAGGCCCTTGATATAACTTTTCTGGTTGTCCCAGAGTCACACAAAGTAAAATTTAGCAAATGCCCCTCCTTTCAGGCTGGTAAATCTCACCACATTATCCTATGAGTTGACATTCAGTAATTATTTTACAGTGCTGGCATTTTCCTTTTTACTCTCCTCTCCCTCCCTCGCCAGGAGTTTATCACTTGCCTCGCAATGTAGATTTTCTAGATAACCTGTTGCCCTCTGTTGAGCTGCCTTGGCAGCTTTCTTTGTGGTGGTCAGATAGTCTAATGTAAGCCTTTTATGTATTTTTTTTGGTATTGCATTCTTTGGGTGCCATGGCAGAAGGACAACATATAAATGCAGCAAACAAACAAATAAACAAGTGTGGTATTATAGTAAAGAGTGTGTGGATCAGGGTGCAGAATCCTTTTCAGACGGGAGGGGGGCACATTCCCTTCTGTGCAATCAGTGATGGGTGAGGTCAGAGGCAAAACTGATCAGAGCAACAGAAGTAAAGTTTACCTTTGTACAGTAGGGTATTATCTACACATGCTCCTATCTGTCCTTCATTTTGGCAAGCATGAGGCATTATCAGAGATCAAGGACACATTCCAGTCAGGTAAAAACACTCAAGGGAGGTGTAAAATATGGCCAGGAAAGTTGGTATTTGTGATCTTGGGAGAGGGATGTGTGGCTATGGAGGAGCTGTGGCCTGGTGATGGTCCTTAGGGCCAGCTAGATATGCCCTGGGGGCCACATTTGGGCCTCAGACCTGAGTTCCTTCACCTCTAGTATCGACCAATCTCACTCCAGTCGACAGTATAAAATGCTGAACAGCAGAATTCTGTCAGTTTGTTGATGGTCTCAGTGGAGCTTAATGACAGGAACTCCTTGGCCAGGTTTCATGCCTGTCGGAATCATTGTCTGTTTTTCACTCCTGTTTCTATTCTGGGAGAATCCTTTCTTGGCTAGCTTTTATAAGGAGGTTTAGTTGCTTTTGATCATTGAATGGGAGACACGTTAGTGTATAAATGTACGTGAAAGTGGTAGCAGTTATAAGCTCAACATAAATACTTCAAAATGCCTTCCAGGTCTTGTTTATGGGTTTTCTTTTATATTTTTATATTAGAGGAGTCATTAATAGGGGTTAACCTTCATCCCCTTGTCCCTCTCCTTTAATAATTGAAGAATCACATTCAGAGCCAAAAATGCTTTACAGGGTAATTAATTTTTGTTACTTAAGCAGTCTATATGAATGTGATGCTAATGCAGAAGCTCTGTATGAGTATGAAAGAGATGGAGATCTCCAGGCTGGTTGCCTAGTGACACTCTTCCATGCCTGGCTTGTCTCTTTGGCAGCATCAGTCCTGTGCCCCTGTCATTCTGTTTAGGTATGTATTCATTTTGGATTTGTATCACTCTGATCTGCAGGTAACAGTAGACTGACAGAAAGAAGTCACACACAGAAAGAAGGGAGAAAGAAGTAAGGGAGGGCGTTTTGTGTGTACAGTTTGCCTCTGAGATACCTCGTTTCCATTCCTCTCCAAATCTCTACTGCCGAATTTGCCCTGGGGTTTCCCAAATTGTGGCATATGTCTGTAGATGTTAAGGAAGCCAACCTGTACCTCCCTTGCTCTACCCCTTGATTTACACCTGTTGGTCATACTAGAGAGTGGCAAAGAGACACAATGGAGGGCCATGCTGTGTTGTGTGTGGTAGCCAGTTAAAATAATAAAGTTGAATAATGCATTAAAAGGACAAACTACATTTTAACCTTGCTAAGACTCTGCTCAACTAAAGTTATTTCACAGCTTTCTGCCAAAATATACCATTATTCAGCTACCAGTAAATCTTCAGGGAACAAAATTTTGTAACTAGCTGCGGGTTACAAAAGAAACTTTTGGATAATCATGGAGGTCAGAGGTTTCTTAGATATGTTTGGTACATGAACCATGTTATGGGATTTACTGCCAATAGACTTTTTGTGTATGGCATTTCTGAACATTTGTTATAGACCAGGCTTCCTCAAACTTCCTCAAACATTTGTTATAGACCAGGCTTCCTCAAACTTGGCCCTCGAGATGTTTTTGGCCTACAATTCCTATGATCTCTAGCTAGCTGGACCGGTGGTTAGGAATGATGGGAATTGTAGTCTCAAAACATCTGGAGGGCAGAGTTTGAGGAAGCCTTTTATAGACCCTCCTCTCCCTTTCCTTTTCCTCACATTGCTTGGTGGGCCTCTGGCCCAGCTAACTGCAGCATTGTGATGCTAGCATTGTGATGTCACACAGGCTGTGTCTTGGGCTCTGCCACTAACCTTGTGTTAGTAGTCTACAGCCTATGGCAGACAGAAGTTTGCTCAAAAATATGCCTGTGCTTTACTCCAGAAGTTCAGTATGCTGTCAGTGGCTGTTCAAAACATCAGATTGTGCTTTGGAACCGGGTAAGGCTGGCTGATACTGGGTATTTGCTCATGCCTAGAAGAGTCTTCCCTTTTTATTTTTCTGCTTGTTTTCAAGAAGTTACATTCTGTTTCTTTGGTTCTTTCATTCCACGCCCCTTCACTCAATTCATGCAGTTTCTATTACGTGCGCACAGCAGCAGATAGCTGGTGCTGTGATGCGAGATTTGGAGAATGTTAATATCATTGGTTGATTCAAACTGATATTTATTATTTTATTTTAATTGGAAAATTTCACCTTGTAGGACAATGGCCTGTCTGAGTGGCTTATAAAATTAAAAAATAATTCCACATCGAACTACATAGCAGGTGCTTAGGTGTTTTGTCATTATTATGTTGAGTATTGGTAAACAGTAAATGACAGCAGCACCAAAAACTGAAATGGGTCAAAAACGGGTCAGTAAGCCCCTGTTGACTCAAGCCTGTTAGCAAAGTATGATCAAAGCAAGAGGAGGGGAAAAGTGTATTTGCTCCTTTCAGAAAGGTGTATGGTCAAATCACCCATAGCTTTCTTTCTCTGTGATATTTTCATGGTCAGATATATTTTTCAGCCCTCGCTCTCTGGGCTTTTCTCAGTGCCCAGTATAATATGTTTATCATTAGGCTCTGATAGTCGTTCCCCTTGTAACCCATTACAGTGGTACCTTGTGTTACATATGCTTCAGGTTACATACACTTCAGGTTACAGACTCCGCTAACCCAGAAATATTACCTGTGGTTAAGAACTTTGCTTCAGGATGAGAACAGAAATTGTGCAGTGGTGGCACGGCGGCAGTGGGAGGCCATTAGCTAAAGTGGTACTTCAGGTTAAGAACAGTTTCAGGTTAAGAACAGACCTCCAGAACGAATTAAGTACGTAACCAGAGGTACCACTGTATTCCTCTTTTTAGTGGCCATTTAGTGGTCAGAATTCACTTTCCCTCTTACCACAAAGCACTTAATAAGGATAGATGTATGTATCTGTCTCAAGTCTCTCATCATCTGACTCTCTGCCTTGACAATTGTAGGCTGACTCATCTTCTGCCACAATGGATATGCTGTTTGGACGTCGGAAAACCCCGGAAGAGATGCTCCGGCAAAACCAACGGGCTCTAAACCGTGCCATGCGAGAGCTGGACCGAGAACGGCAGAAGTTGGAAACCCAAGAGAAGAAAATAATTGCTGACATTAAGAAGATGGCTAAACAGGGGCAGATGGTGAGCTTGGAAGTGCAGATGTGCCATCGGAGGGCAACCCTTATCTCCGTCTCTAACTTGTTTCTCTAACCCCAGGATGCAGTGAAGATCATGGCGAAAGACCTGGTGAGGACAAGGCGCTACGTCAAGAAGTTCATCATGATGCGGGCTAATATCCAGGCAGTGTCCCTCAAGATACAGACCCTCAAGTCTAACAACTCCATGGCTCAAGCAATGAAAGGTGTCACCAAAGCCATGGCTACTATGAACAGACAGGTGGGTTGTCTCCAAGCCAGTCCAGCTAGGGGTCTGCAGTGCCAGGAGATAGAGAGAGAAAGTCCACTTGAGGGGACATAGCCTGGTTCTGGAGCACCTTCTTTGCATGCTGTGAAGGAGCCAGGTTCCATCTTTGGTATTTCCAGCATAAAGGATCCCAGGTAGCAGAGGATGGGAAAGGCCTCTCTTCCTGACACCCCGGGGGAGCTGCTGATAGAGTAGACAATATTTGACTATATGGACAAATAGTCTGGCCTGAGAAAAGACAGCTCTCTGTTTCTTGCAACAGGATGTGCAGTAAGACAGGCTTTCTTAAAATGGGGTGTCCTTGGTGGACACACGATGGGAGGATGTCAAGGGTGAGAATCGGCTGTGGGTGCCTAAGCAGAAAACAACAAGAAAACAACAGGCCTTTTTCAAAAGCCCCTGAATCTTCAAAGGATGGGAAAAGATGTTACTAATGACCTAGATGGGGCACAGTTCTTCTTTCCTCAGTTTTGACCTTAGCTTCTCCCAGACAACAACAGCGTCTGGAGCAGCTGACTTGTTTGCACTAAGGGAGGATTCACCAGACTGGATGTAAGGAGTTCTGGGCTGTTCATTCTGTTGTCTCTAATTATTGCTTCTTTAGAAATGAAAATTCAATCTGCCTCTTTCTTGGTAAGAAAGACAGCTTTCCATATTTAGTGATGTGATTGTGGTCCTACAAGTTCTTAAACCTACTACGGCTTCCACCTGTGTGGAAGACAGATGACTGCCTCTGTCTCTTTCTGGGATGCTGTAACAATAGGCTTCATGGGTTTCTTTCAGCTCAAGTTGCCGCAAATCCAGAAGATCATGATGGAGTTTGAGAAACAGTCAGAGATCATGGACATGAAGGAGGAGATGATGAATGATGCCATTGATGATGCCATGGGAGATGAAGAAGATGAAGAAGAAAGGTGTGTATACAATGGGGGACAGTTATGGGTCCACAAGCAAAGACAGTGGGGAGTGGGCGCCTCTGTGTCCCCATTGCTGCTTAGCTCTTAACTTCTGTAGGTAGCTTAGGTTTTGGAATGACGCTTCTCCTTGGTCACATGAAGGCAGCAACTTCCACACCAGAATTCCTGCTAAACTTCTATGAAATCTGGGGTTGCCCACTCTGATTTCTTGATGAGGTTCCTGCAAAGTGTGTGTGTATGTGGTAATTGAGAGAGAGGTTATTGGTGCTGCTTCCACCATCATTGAATGGTGAACATTGAAGGGAACAACAGAATGAGTTTGAGATCATTCAGATCATCTGTGGCATGTTAATCAAATGGAGAAGGAAGTGGGGATGAGCCTACTTGTCTTTCTCCTTCTGTTTCATTTCTGGCCATCATCAGTTAAACTCTGTTTTCTGTTCTAGAAGCTGTGCATTCTAGAACTCTTGTTTTCTATTGTGTAGGTTTCTTATGAGTTCCAGAACCCTGATTTTCCAAGGTTCTGAAATGCATGAGGTGTCTGCATGAGTAGAGAGGGCTCTGTACTAGAGCAGTCACCCTCTAGCTTGTGGAGGACCACTGTGAATGCAACAGAGGGTGGGGTGAGTTGTACCCCTGGTTGCACCCTTGCTTCCTTCTCCACGACATCATCACTTGAAGGGCAAGCTCCTCAATAGGGATATTATCCATGAGAAATATATACTCTTTGCCCATCTGTGCATGCACACAAAAATTTATTGTATGCTTGTATATTTGTGTGCGTAGCTGAGCAATACTCAAATGCAAGGGACATGGGCTGACTGCGGATAAGACATTTGAGGGTGGTTGGGAGCAGCAGAATCCCAGCAGCTGTATCCCTCCTACCTCTGTGCATAGCACAACAAGTGGAGCCCTGTTCACAATGAAACAAAATACGTAAGTTCACCCAAAATTTCGCCAACAGTTGCTCCAGGTGGCAGGGCAGATAGGTGAGCAGGGAGAACAGGATGTGTAGACACAGATGCATCTTGAGGTCTCATGCTGTCTTACTCTTCCATTCACAGTGACGCTGTTGTCTCCCAGGTGCTGGATGAGTTAGGTCTGACGCTGACGGATGAGCTATCCAGTGAGTATCTGCATAGTGAACATAGGAGTGGAAGGAACAGTTTGGCAAAGGCAAGAGGCCACAACTCACATTGCCCTTGCAGACCAGTGCAGTTCCACATGCTGGTAGGCACAAGTTCTGGTAGGCAGGGATGCCAAGTCTGAGCAAGCAGAAACTGGACTCTTGTGAAATTTCTCTTGTTTAGCCCAGTAAGATTTCAAGCCTCATTATCTACCTCTTAAATCATGGATGGGTAACCTCTTGTCCTCCAGATACAGGGATGGTGGGTGTTGTAGTTCAACAACAACAACAGTTTTATTATATACATGCCACCCATCAGACTGCATTGCCCCGGCCACTCTGGGCAGCTCCCAACAAAATATTAAAAACAATAAAACATCACACATTAAAAACTTTGATATACAGGGCTGCAATACCTAGAGGGCTGCAAGTTCCCCATCCCTGGCTTAAAAAAACACCCTGTTAGTGATGTAGAACCCAGAAGGGACACAGACTGAAACATAGTAAGGAAATGAAGCAATGCACATTAGAAATAAAAGAAGGTAAAGGTTAAAGACTTAAGAGTGTTTTGTTGGAATTCTGCCTGGGTCAGAGGAATGTGCCACAGCGTAGGCACCGGCAGATATTCCTTGGCGACCTCCCCGCTGCTCCACTCTGCTGATAAGCAGTCGAGGTCTCGGCGATTCTTCTCAGATGTGTGAGAGGAACACACCGTTCATTCTCTCTCCCCTTTGGTGTCCCCCAGGGAGGGGAAAGAAGCAGACAGAAATCTGCTTTATTTCTGTCTCTTATACCAGTACAGAGAAACATGTCTGCACTCAACAGCAGTTAGAAGAAACTCCACCCATGTACTTCCAGTACAGGTCATATGACACACACACTGAGCTAACATCCGGTGCTCAGTACAGAATTGACTGCCCCTTTGTTCCCATGGCAACAGTCACAAACATCCTGTTTGGCTTTCCAGCCACAAGTAGCTGCCTTAGCTGACAGCTGCTAGAGCCTTTGCTTGCAGCAGCTTTGGTGCTTTATGGTAACATGTTTAACACCCTCCAGGTGTTGTTGAGCTGCACCATAAATTCAAAGCCACTTGTACTACCTTAGCGGTCATGGCTTCCCCCAATGAATCCTGGGAACTGTAGTTTAAGGTTGCCCTGACAACTCTCCATACTTTTATGAACTACAGTTCTTATCTTAGGATCCTTTGGAGGAAGCCATGATTGTTAAAGTGGTAGAACAGGTAATGTACGGAGTGGTTGTGACCTACATCTCTTGCATGCATATATAGTTCTATCCACTGCCCAGGGTCCATACTGGGTGTGGGGTGGGTGCCAAGGGTGTGGCGAGAACTGGGGGAAGGGCGGGGAATGGCATCCCTTCTGCCACCTCAGACTTTCCTCTTCTCCCTTCCAGACCTGCCTTCGACCGGCGGTTCTCTGAGCGTGGCGGCAGGGAAGAAAGCCGAAGCCTCCTCTGCAGCTCTTGCCGATGCAGATGCCGACCTGGAGGAGCGCCTCAAGAACCTGCGGCGGGACTAGCGGGCATGGAGCTTGGCTCTCTTCCCTCCGCCGTTACCTGGCTCTTTGAAACCCTCCTGGTGTTGGGATGACTTCTGCTGCGGCAGGGAGCAGGGCCTCACGGGCTCCTGAGGGGTGTGGCTGTGGGCAGCATGAGGGGTGGGAAAGGGTTCCATGGAGCTGTGTAGTGCTCTTGCTCCCCCTCCCTTTCCTTTTTTTTAAAAAAAGGACTTTAAGCATCACTAGGCGAGGTTGTGGAGGCAAAGGGTTTTCTTTTTCCTGTATCTTGTCAGTGCCTCCATTCCACAAGCCTGGGTGGTTTGGAGACTCGGATGAGCTCTCTTCTGAATGGTGGGGGAAGGTGTGTTTGGCATCCCTTACTGTAACCCCTGCCCAGTCCCTGATAATAATTCCCCCTCCCCGCTCCTTGGTGGTGACGGTGAGACGAGAAGAGAAGCACCAGGCAGCACCTTGGCTGATAACCTCCTGCTCCCGCGAACGGGGCAAGAGACACTCCGGCACTTTTCCTGGCTTAAAAGCTTTATATACAGCCCTGCTCCCTGGCCTCAGGTGGGCGTTGCCATTGCGTCTGTCTGTCTCTTGTAATAAAGGTTGTAGATTTGTATTGAACGTTCCTGTGGCGTTTGCTCTTGCTCCCATGGTGGAGTGTCAGAGCTGGGAGGCCCAATAGTCTCGGTCAGGCATAGGCAAACTCGGCCCTCCAGATGTTTTTGAGACTACAATTCCCATCATCCCTGACCACTGGTCCTGTTAGCTAAGGATGATGGGAGTTGTAGTCCCAAAACATCTGGAGGGCCAAGTTTGCCTATGCCTGATCTCGGCACTGCTGTCGGTGTGTATCTGGCTTTCTGACACAACCCATGACTTTTGGAGAAGTGTACATAGGTGTTGCATGCAGGGGATTATTGTAGGTTTTAGTGCAGGGGTAGAGAGTTTTGGTCCTCCAGGTTTTGTTGAGCCACAGCTCCCATCAGCCCCACCAAGCAGGTCTAGTGGCTGGGGTGAAGGGAGTTGTAGTTTGGCAACATCTGGAAAGTGAAAGGTTCCTTGCCCCTGGTTTAGTGTGTTGACTATGTTTGCTTGCCTCTTAAACATGACCACAGGCGCTGGTTGTGGAGCAGCCGCCAAGTTCCACTCTACCCGGCCACCCCATCACATTGAAATTCTCAAAATGGACAACATGGGTTGAAATGCAGCACTCTTGAATGTTTAGCAGGGCCCTGTGCCACCAACTTCAGCTATGGTGTGACTGGAATATTGTGGCACCCTGATTGTCTTTCGAATTGGAGAGGCTGGAAAGTATTCTGCAAACATGAAAATTTGCAAGAGGCAACTAAGAAGAAAAGCCTGGACGTCACATAAAGCTTTTGGAGCAATCCTGAGAGTGGGTCTGGATCAGATAGGGCAGGTTTCTAACTTGTCTGATTTGTGTTTGTCTTTCTACTTATTTATTCATGTCCTTGTGAATCAGACTTTGCGAGTTCTGTGATGGGATCCAGATTCTGAGGTGCAATAAGTTCTGCTAGTAAGCAAGAGTGCGAACCCAGTTTTGAAATCTTTGTGCCACACTGGTAGAAGGAATGTTGCTAGTATCTTGAGCAACAAATGTAAGAATCTGCATGGGCAAGTCTTACACCCTGAAACACGAATGCCCAAATCCTACACAATCCATTGATCTCTTCCTATCCTTGAGATCAATGTGCAAAGCAGCCATGTGGGCTCAATTGCCTCCCAGACTGGGCCATAGTGAGTGGCCTGGATACAGGCAAGAGAACAATCCCTTCAAAGCTGTGAAATATCCTTTTACGCCCCCTTCCAGGTCAACACATTATTGTGTGCAGCATTGGTGTATGCAATTGTGCCTGATGTTTCCTTGCTAAAATGGCTGGTTGGGGCTGGACTGAAGAACCCCGGAAAGTAAAGGAAACTTAGAGATGGACTGAGTTTCTAATATTTGCACCACCTTTTACTGGAAAAAGAGCTGCCCATTTTCTTGGATTATATGAGCACTTAACTTCTGCAGGCTGCATCAAGCCTGTTGAACCAAGGTCCACAGAGACAGTTCCCCTTTTCTTTTTGTTTTTTTCCTGGGTTGCCACAGAAGTTTAGTTGAAATGTCTTCTGAGATCTGGATGCAAAGCACTGTCTGCATGTGTGATGTCTAGGATTGGTTGTGGCGACAGCAATGAGGAGAAGTAGAAATGGACCTCTTTCGGGGCTGGCTCAGCAGGCACTTGAGGCAAGAAAGGATCATAAAGCGCTTTTTCAAACTTTTCTTTTAAGGTGCTATATATAAATGATACATATTTGAAGCAGATACAGCAAAGGCAGGGTCAATAACCTCCTGGGGGAGGCAAGGATTTCAAGGTGGGCCAGGAGCACCCTGATGTGGGTGGATTAAAGAGCAACGACTCGGTAACTAATGCAGGCCCAGCCTGTGTAAAATAAAAGGGCTTTATTGCACTTGGGAGCCCTTGGTCCAGCGGCTCCAGGGAGCGTCGCTTCCAGCTCTGCGCAGTCTCCGCCCTGGAACTTTGCTTCTTGAGTGCCACGGAGTTTCCGGGAGCCGGAAGACTCAGTCAAGCAGGTCCCTCAGTGACTTGGCGGCTGTAAGAATAAGGAAGGGAAACCATAGGGTGATAAAGTTGGGTGTTCCTCCCCTCGGCATTACAGTCTCCAGCTTCTCTCTCTTTCCCAGCCCTTACCTATTCTATACCTGTCACAATTTCTGTGAAGAATGGATATAGCAAGGTGGCACTGTGGTCTAAACCACTGAGCCTCTTGGGCTTGCTGATTGGAAGGTCAGCAGTTTGAATCCCCACGATGGGGTGAGCTCCCGTTTCTCTGTCCCTGCTCCTGCCAACCTAGCAGTTCGAAAGCATACTAGTGCAAGTAGATAAATGGGTACCGCTGAAGCGGGAAGGGAAATGGCATTTCTGTGCACTCTGGCTTCCATCATGATGTTCCATTCCGCCAGAAGCAGTTTAGTCCTGCTGGCCACATGACCCAGAAAGCTGCGGACAAACGCCGGCTTCCTCCGCTTGAAGTGAGATGAGCGCAGCAACCCCATAATCAAGTTTGACTAGATTTAACCATCCAGGGGTCCTGAACTTTTACCTTTACCTTTACCTTAGTATTGCTGACTGCAAGCCTCCCCCTAGTCTTAGATCTATGGCTGCTCACTCTTGTTTGGCAAGGTTCCTCTGACTAGCAGAAATCCAGCACATGGAGCTTCCTCCCATCTTGTCATCTTGGGAGGAAAAGCCGGGGCTCTTGTGTTAAATGCCCAGGCACCCTTTAGGGTGTGTGTGTCAGTACTAGTCTCCAGGGTGGGCTGATATGTTATTCTTCCCCATTCCTCATACTGCCTCTCATCTATGCTGTATTATCCCTGGTCCACAACTATATGTCCCAGAAGGGTCACTTTTGAAAAAGAGCTAGGAATGGAGAGCCTAGGTCTTGTTGCCACAGCCGCCACTACCTCAGGGACTTCCTTTGGTGGCAGGTAGTCCTGTGTCCCAGGGTGCTGCAGTTAATGCATCCCATTTACTGCTGAATCCAGAGTATTGCTATTGTCTCTATACCTTTTAAATTCAGCACCCACCCCTTCATTTCAACTGTTTGCGCTGTATAGGACAATATCTTACCAAGGGGTTGGCATCTAGATCTTGGTGGGCCATGCCCAGTGCCCGCAGACACGAGTGGTACGCCTCCAGCAGCTCCTTGCATGCCTCTCCTCCCTTTTCTTTAATGCTATAGGAGGTAAATATAAACAGTGAAGAGCCTTTACATTTCCTGCCCTGTAAATAAAGATTTTGACTTGCAAAAAACCCCAAACAAGCATGCACACTTGCAGCAGCTTGGAGTCGTTCAGTGCCTAGATGTTGTGCTTTGGCAACCCTTTTTTATTCTAGGTTTGCAGGACTACTCCATAATGTGCTTGTGAGCCTATTATCTGGATAGATCCAAGGCAGGCATTTGCACCCTCAAAAACCATAACCTGGCAGCTCATACTGGAAGCACCCACCCACCCAGTGGAACGTGATGGAAGGAATTTAGCTTAACAAAGTGCATTTAAACATGCTGGACATTTGGGTTTGTGCAATTAAAGTGGATTAAAACACTCTATTGCCCCGACCCTATTGCAACAACTCCACGTAAACAGCAGTCTTCTTGTGGTTAGGATAGTGAGGGGGAGTGCATGGCAAATGAATGGTTAACAGGAAGTAGTCTATAAACGTGCAGCAAGCACAAAAAACGGGATGGATGCCTGTCATGTAAATCTCCCTGTAACCAAATCGGAAGTATTGCCTAAGAATGACTGGGCATGTTCTAACCTGTGTGAGCTTTGTGCATGCTCAATAAGCAGGTCATCTAGAGGACACCTTCAAGGTTCTAAGGGCTAAACAATAATGTGATTTCTCCTGAAAAGCAATAAAAAAGAAACAACCATCATTTTGCCATAACAAGGTCTTGGGTGTCTGAAGAGAAAGCCAATAAACATTTCCTCATGCAATCAGCACATTGGGCTATAGATCAGGAGTGAAGATTTAAAAAATAGAGGTCACGAGGAATTCAGGACCTTGTCCTTGCTACCATTATAATCTGAGTGCTTTCAATGAGCAGCAACAGCACCTTCCCCTCACTTGTAACTTTCACCTTGCATATTTTGTGCCTTGTGTCAATTAACTTTAGATGGATTGGCCGCCAGGTGGTAGCAGAGGGCCACCCATAGCCAGGAGAGACTCGCTGCCTGCTTGATGCTTGCTGACCTTGCTAAAGGTGTCTTTGTTTCTGTTTTTCCTATTATGTGTTTTGATCAACTGGATGGCTGGCCAAAATAAGGCGGCTGAACTCTTTTCTAACTGCAATGCTGGGCAAAGTGTCACCTATTTTCTCCTTCCTTTAAAAACAACAACAACAACAAAAAGACACATACTATGCAGTTGTTAATGGAAGCACAATAAAACCTCCCAGATAGGTGGTAGCCTGGGACAGGCTCATTCTCAAAAGGCTGCAAACTGCTTGCAGATACTACCTACCACCCTCCAACCAAGAGACCCAAGTGCTGGTGGTTAGGCCTGCGGGCCAGAGATAGCAGCAGCAAAGCTGGCAGAGGGAGGGTCGCTTCTGAGATAAGCATAGAGAAAGGTCCTGCTGGAGCCTGCAGATCTATTTGGAGCAAGCTCTCATAAAATGCCAAGAGAATTGCTGCCTGTTTGCCCTGGCCCCTGTTCTGGTACTCTCACGGAAACGTAGCATATGAAGCCTTTGATGGCAGGGAGAAGAATTGCAAGTTTGGTGGAGATCTCCGTGGCACCAATTGGGAATTTTAGAGACCTAGGTCAGTTCAGTACCTTTTGGAGCTAAAGCGATTAGCAAAGGCTAGTTTCCCTTTCGTCGACTCGTCTACGCCTTAGGTGTTGTAGTATTTCAGTTGTAGTAGCTTGAGGTCACACACACTGTCTCGTAAGTACATAAGTACATCAAGCTTACATCTCCTTTAGCTCACGTAGTCTCTGTTTTTGAGGGTGGCCCCATGCACAGGTTGGTTGTTCTTGATGCCTCTGAACTAGTGACCCTAAGGTAGCAGCATGCAAGGTAAGCCGCTTGCGAGAAAGAGTCTGGGTGTTACTAGACAATGCAAGATATCTCATGGAGGAAGTAGACCAGCCTGAGCTTCACTGGGTTCTGGCAGAAGTGACACTGAATAGAATATTTTTGAATCAAAAAGACTAGAGGGAAGGTCTTTATAAGAACACTTGCTTCAAATTATCAAATAATATTTCCATAATGGCAAGAGACGGGAGTGTATAGCACAGATAAAAACACAATGCAGTTGCACAGTGATAAAAAACATGTTTCAAAAGCCTTTTTAGAAGATTATTAAAATAGTTGTGCCTCTCCATAAAGAATCTTAACCGAAGTTATATTTATGAGTTTTTTTCCTCCAATGGAAAAAGCTCTGCTGAAATGTTAAGGATTATTCCTGCCCTCAAAGCCAGGGAGGTTCTCTTGGAAAGAACCTAATTTACAACATGAATGTATATTTATAGTGGTTTCCGATTGGCTTATGTACAACCAATTTATGTGCGTCCAACTGATTGCGCACGTGTGCATCACAGCAACCCAGAAGTGGCTGGAGAAGGGGTCAGAACAGGGGCATAATGGGCTTATGCACACTCAGCCATCATGTGTGATAACTCAAAATGCAATGCCTGCGTAAATGGGAAGGGGGGGGGCTGTATTGCAGTTAACAAAGAAAGGGACTAAGTTTAGCGTACTTAATTAACAATGAACTATTAATTTTATTATAAGTTTCAGACCTTATCCAGGAATATTTTCCCCAGCATCTTCGAAACGACAGATTTCCTTTAAGTTCCAAAATAAGATACTGTACTTGAATTTCTGGTTATTACTGAGTTCCCTTCCTTTGACTCCTGTGGCATTTCAGCAAGCCTAACTGGTTTCAAGTCCATTCATTCAATAAACCATTCCATATACAACCATTTACATCACATGAGAAGTATCAACAACGCTAACTTTACTAATTATCTGAGTTTCCTCTGAATTCCTGAACTGTACCACTTTTCTAGAGTTTTTGTCCTTCGTGCTTCCCCCACCTCTAAGGATTGTTGGACTTCTGCAGATTTTGAAGTCTGCCTTCCCTGCACAGCTGAATCAACTGAGTCTCCACAGAAGAGAGAGGTCATCATGCAGCAAAAAGTCAATTATGGTCAATCCTCATGTACACTTGGGTGTAAGTAAGGCCCTTTAACTTCAGTGGGGCTTCTCAGTAGTAAAATGCATACCTACCAACATTTCTCCGATGAAAATAGGGACATCCCATTCCATAATGATAAGTTTACTATTTATACTCCCCGCATCTTACTGAGTTGCCCCAGCCACTCTGGGCACCTTCCAACATATATAAAAACACAATAAAACATTAAACACTTCTCTATACAGGATTGCCTTCAGACGCCTCAGGGGTCGGATAACTCCATACCCTCCAACATTTCTCCAATGAAAATAGGGATATCCTAAGTAAAAGTGGGACATTCCGGGATCAAATCAGAAACCGGGATGGTGTTTCTAAATCCGGGACTGTCCCTGGAAAATAGGGACACTTGGAGGGCCTGAAAGTTTGACGGGTTTTCATAAAAGGTAAAGGAAGAACACCCCCACCTTATGAATTGAGAATATTAAGTGAATTATTCTGCTAACAATGAGACCATGATGGCACCTCCATGGTAACTGTCTCTCTTGGCATGGAGGGCATCCAGCCCTTTGTGACCTGATAGGAGAGGGATCCCACTGAGATCAGAATAGTCTTCACTGCTGTTTCTGCCTCTCTCTGCCTGGTTCAGTTGCTCAAATTCCTCCTCACTTGGGCCCCTTTCCTGTCTGCTACAACTGAGCACATTCCAGACAAAAAGAGCCTCAGGGCGACAGCTTTGTCCTTTTGTTGGAAGCCAGTAGGTATGGACCATTCTTGGATGTTAACTTATGGTTACCAGAATTTTTTCAATGAATCTGGGGACACTTTTTTTTTTTTTTTGAAGCTGAGGAGCAACAGGGAGTCAGCAGTGGGGATGGTGAGGCAAAAGACCCTGGGCCCAAGCACACATGCAAATTGTATAAAGGCGCAAAGCCCTTCTTTTGCACCCTGTGAAACATTTTTTTTAAAAAAAAACTGGGTAATGGCTGCCTGCCTGCGGTACCTGAGCCTCCCCCTATCTGTCCTTACAAAGGGGGAAGGGGGCTCGGGAGTCATGGGCAGGTGACGCGTCATTGCCCAGTTTTTTAAAAAACACTGCACATTTATGTTTCACAGGGTGCGAAAGAAGGGCTTTGCACTTTGCCCGGCAGAGAAACCGCGTGCCTTGCACCCCTCCTGGGCAACGGCCGCCTGCCCGCAACTCCCGAGCCTCCCCTATCAGTAAAAACAAAGGGGAAAGGGGGCAGGAGATTTGTACCACTACACGTCCCCAGTTCCCCTTTGGCAGTGGTGGCAGCAGTGAGCAGTGAACAGCTCCTGAAGCCAGCCAGAGCCAACTGCGCTACCAGGCTGGCTCCAGGCTACTGAGGCTGCCACTGCCACGTTTCCCAGGGACAGATTTGCAAATCTGGGGACATTCTGGGGACGGAATTTGTCCGGGGACAGATTTGCAAATCTAGGGACTGTCCCCAGGAACCCTATGTTAACTTCTTGGCATGTGTTTCTAAAGAAGGTGGGCTTAATCCAGCCATGCTCATCCCTGTGTAGCTCATATCAGGCGCAGACAGATGTCAGGTTTGCAGGAACTTCCAGAGTGGCTGGCGCAACCCAGCTGGATGGGTGGGGTACAAGTACTTATTATTATTACTGTGAGGTCCACCAGTCCGAGCCAGGTGCAAAATGGTGTCTTGGAGGGGCCCGAGCTGGATGCAAAATGCTGGTGTGGGTGGAGTTAATTATCTCCTGTATTCCATAAGCCATACTCTGGGGTAAGCTATTTATGCAAGTTTGTATCTTCATTGATATAGCTCAGGGATTCTAACACCTAACTGAGCACAAAGGAGATATACCATTAGATGCAGAGATACCGAAGGATCAGAAAAGGCTGTTTATGACTGCAACAACAGCTGCAAGGATGTTGGTTGTCCAGAGCTGGAAATACGACAAGGTCCCTACCAGAGTGGAATGGCAGAATGAGCTGTTGGACTATGCAGAGATGGCAAAAATGACTGGGAAAATCAGAAACCAGGAGGATCAGAACTTCAACAAAGAATCGGGGAAAATTTATATTATACTTGAGAGACCACTGTAAACACTTGAACTCTTTAGCAGGTCTTAAATAACTCTTGTAATGTTACATAGACTTTGGACACAATGGAAACCTGAAAAACTAGAGTGATTTGTAATATGCAGTTGAAAAAGTTAACTAAAGAACCAATGGAGGGGACGAGGGAAGTCTAGAGATTCGAAAGAATCTTGTGTAATTTTTACTATTTGTGATTTGGAATGTGAATAAATTTGTAAAACCAAATAAAAATTATTTAAAAAACAAAACAAAAAACAAAGGAGATATACCATTGATTCTAATAGCCCCTTGAGGACTGTTAGCCCCTTGTTAGGTCAAGGTTTGGTTTGCTATCTTCTGCCCACCTTGACTTGCATCCCAAAGACTTTCTACATCTGTTTGGTTTGATGTATTGACTGGCAGCTCCTACACAGCGGTTTTAGATAGACTGCAGGAGAATGCTTTGCAGGCCTTAACAGCACACACAAAACACTTCACGTTCTATTTATCCCATTACGTTGAGGCTAGCACAGACATGGCATAAGCTAACAAGGAATGGCCAAGTGTGTTTGTTCTCTAACCTCCCAGTTTTGTCAGACCCTCCTGGTTCAAATTGCATGGAACTAACAACAGTCAATTTTGTGTGTGTTTAATTCGGACGAAGGAGCTTTCTTCATTATTTTTAAAATGTGTGAGTGGAAGTGTGTACAGGGACACTGCGGCAAGTAAAGGGTTACTTGCGCGGGGCTAGACAAGCCACATTATTGCCGCATGGCTGTCCACTCTGTTTGGTCCTAATGAAGCCTGTGCTGAGTCAGCTTCTCTCCTGCTCCCTGCCTCTCTGGTTGCCATGCCATAACACCCTTCTCCATTTTGGACGTTCTGGAGTTAGTGTAGAAAATGGAGGTGTGTTGCCCCATAGGGTGCTATGTGCTGGTTAGACCTGCCGCCTGGCCCCCTTTGTGTTTTGGCAGGAAATGGTGGGCGAGGGAAAACTTAGAAGCTACCTTAAAGCGCTGGGCGTATTTAAGAGTGCCAAAAGATGCAGAACAACTTGTAGGATGGTTGGTGAAACATTCAGCAGAACTCTACCCCCTCCCTGCCGTCCGCCCCACACCTGGCTCTGTTCACTGAACAGCATTAGCAGGCAGCAAATCAACCGCTGACTCTTCTTCCGATAAGGAGACGGGGGAAAGCTTCCTTTGCTGAGCAGTGTGCTGGCACACGGAGTTATCACAGACCATCACACCAATCCCACAGTTCCACGCAGGGCCTGTTGCCAGGGAAACGCAGCAAGAAGAGCCCAATGTGGGTCAGGGATGTGCTGCTGGCAGTGGATTAGTTGGGATCCACGTGGTTGTGCAGGTGCCAGCCATTGGAGACGTTTGCTGCGTAGAGATAGGAGGATCTGGCTGGCTGCCTTTGCCTGTCGTCTCCCATCAGGTCCACAGATTAACAGGATTGAGCATGCAAACATACAGTGCAGAGTTCTTTCTTTCTTTCTTCCTTCCTTCCTTCCTTCCTTCCTTCCTTCCTTCCTTCCTTCCTTCCTTTCTTCCTTTCTTTCTTTTTCTTTGCAAAGTACAATTTTAAGTGTTCATAGATTTAAAAGATTCAGCACCTGCAGTTTTTAACACTGCAATCACAATATGTCAGAAGTAAGATATTTGGTATATGCTCTTTTGGTCCCTTCCAACTCTACAGTTCTATGATTCTTCATTAAAAAAACCCCAAAGTCATTCAACTTGGATTGAATTTGGCCCAAATCCTGCACAGCGATCAGAGATCTTTCCTGTCTCCCCCTCACCATAACTGATAAACTTAAACTGAAACCTACCTACAAAGAGATTTTAAGTAGTAAGATCTCAACTTAAGTTCAAATGACAAGAGATTATTTATTATTATTAAGGACTGAACTATTATCACCATCATCGTCAAAAATCCTAAAACTGAGTACTTTAAAAAAATGCATTTTAAGGTTCTCTTTTGCCTTTTAGTCAGCAAAAGCTATGCTTCAATCCATCTGTAGGATAGATCAAGTTGATAGGACTTCCCCAAGCCAATACAGTCATACCTTGGATCCCAAATGCCTTGGTACTCGGATGTTTTGGCTCCAGAACGCTGCAAACCCAGAAGTGAGTGTTCTGGTTTGCAAACGTTCTTTGGAACCCAAATGTCCGATGGGGCTTCCGTGGCTTCTGATTGGCTGCAGGAGCTTCCTGCAGCCAATTGGAAGTTGTGCTTTGGTTTCTGAATGTTTTGGAAGTCGAACGGACTTCCAGAATGGATTCTGTTCGACTTCCAAGGTACGACTGTATAGTCAAGATCCGTCAGCCTTGTCGGCACCAACATCACAATAACAAACATTGATATTTATACAGTGCTCTCTTTCTCTTGACCACAGCTGCTCTAGGCCCACAGCTTGAGACAGGTTGCTCGCTAGACCAGGCCATGTGACCTACTTTACAGAGGACAGTCCTCTATTTGAAAGGCCATCAGTCCTCTTGCCACAAACCTTTTTTTCTGCTGGAACTTGCCGAAACTCAGTTCCAGCACCTTTCAGGTGGGTGCCATTGCCATAATAAGAGAACAAGGGAGGAGGTGTTCATGGTGAGTTCCGGCACCTCTTTTTCTAGAAAAATAGCACTGGTGACATATACTGCATTTCTATTTGAATTACTATATTATTTCTAAATTTTGCACCTGTAGATATACATTGAGCTGTGCATGTGTTATGTAAACCTGTATCTTCTGTCTTGGCAATTTGTAAGCGGACACATCACTGCTCCGGCTTTCCTCGACAAGGTTCAATGACGGGGACCGCACAACTTCCCTAGGTATCTGAGCACACATTGGATGTGAGTCATGACTTGTATGTACGGAGAGCGCTGCTGGATCAGGCCCATGGCTCATCTAGACCAGCTTCCTGCTCTCCCAGTGGCCAGCCCAGATGCCTATGGGAACCTGCAATCAGGACTTGAGCTCAGCAGCCCTCTCCCCACCCGTGACCCCCAGCGACTGATATTTAGAGACATATGCTGCCATTCCTTGTCCTGCCCCGTTGCTGACCTTGGCAAGTGTGCCGTGTCTCTCTTCCCTCTTCCCTCTTCCCTCTCTTCCCTTCCGCTCCCTGAGTCCAGTTATGTAATTGATTGTCCCCTGCTGATCAAAAATCCCTGCGGCCTCATTAGTGGCAGCTATGTCCCCATCCCCAACACAGCCTGGCAGATGGCAAGTCACAGGGCGTTCTTGTCATCCTGCATTAGTACCAACAGCCAGATCAGAGCTGCTGGGGTCGATCAGAGTGTGTTGCGACATTTTTAATTCACAGATTTATTTACATGAAATGCACCCCATTTTTCCTGTCCAAACATAAACCAGTCAGAGTGACTAATCTTAAAACCACGAAAGCACACACATAAAACACACCTACGCTAGGGCGGCTATGCGTCTGGATTTTCCCCGACGTTGCCAGGATTTCAAAGGCGGAATTGACGTCCAGGGGGTCTTGCCTGAAAGGTGGTGCTTTGTCCTGGATCTTAGACAAGTCAATAAAAACCCCCTGTTTTTTTGGGAGTATTTTTGTAAAAAAAAGAAGCTCAAAAACTTTGAGGGTTTCCTAAAAAAAAAGGTCAATTTTTTTAGGGTGTCCTTGTTGAAATATGACAACCATAACCTACACTCACAAGGTACTCCGAAAAAGTATAACAAAATAGTTACACAAAGGTCTGCTTACACAAAGTCCCTATCTGCGCTATGATGTGGGGTGTGAGACACCCTGAATTCCTGGGTCCAATAAAAGCTAGAATTTAATTGAGGTTTGGAAAGTTACACTGTGCCATGCATTGAACCCTAGGTTAACAAGCGAGGCCTGCCTGGTGATAGCTAGCTGAGTGTGGGTTGCTAAGGGGACAAAGACCAGGGTCACCCATCAAGAAAGTATTTAAGAAGGCAAGGCTATACCAGATAGCTATATCCAAAAGAACTGGATATAGGAGACCACCATCTTTCTCACCAAAGAAAATTGTTCCATCAATAATGAGACATATGTGAAGCCATCTTTTATTGCTTTTGGTTTGTAAGCTGCCTTGGGCACTTTGCTTTAGAAAAGCAGTATAACGAAAAATATCTTAAAATAATAAACAATAATGGTGTATATTTGTTATATGCGTGCAGTATTGCAATACTAGCACCTTTTTTTTTTGCTTGAAGTGTGGTGGCTTTGCTCTGGAATGTATGTATGTATGTATGTATGCATGTGCAAAATGACTGCTTTTCATTAGGTGTCTGCCCTGTCTCTAGAGAGCAGCATGTACCCTGCCAGCTCATCTTTTCTAAGTCTTTTTTAGCTCAAGCCACCTGGTCATTAGCAAAAAAAGAAAAAAGAAAAAAAAAAAGGGGGGGGGACGAGCTTGGTAGTGTATTATTTCTGGTAAATCCAAACTATCATCTTCCAAAAGAAAATCCCCTCCGCAGGCATTTTAGGATTAGCCTGGCAGACGGAAACAAGTGTGTGTGTGTGTGTGTGAGCGAGTGAGCGAGAGATTATAAAATCACAGTGATGTCACAAAAGAAAAAGCAGGGGACAGTAGGGTAGTGGTGAGGGGAGAGGTGCTTAAGGAAAGGAGAGAATATCTCCAAAATTACAAAGGGATGCAGGCTTTGTATTTGAGATTTAAAGCCTAGAGATCTCTAATAGGGTTGCTGTATTTCAAAGTGAAAATCCGGATAGAAAAGGTTATTTTTGCCACCCTTCCAATGTTTTTGAGCTATTTTTAGGGAAAATAACCAAAAGCAACATTGCCAACATGGGTTGTCACATGTCCAGATTTCCCCGGACATTTGTTTTTTAATCGATTTCCGCCTGGTCACTGCTTCCAATTGCAGTATTCTGGATATACCTGGGAAACTCCGGACATATGGCAACCTTGCACTATAGCCGAATTCTCAGCATTCCTCACTGTACACAGAGCATTAGTCACAATCCATATCTATCCTATCATTTATTATGAAATGCTGCATTTATCCCAAACCAGCTTTGACCTGAATTGATAAAAAGAACAACCTAGCCATGTTCTAAGCCAACAATGTCTCTACACATCTTGATTGTGGCTGCCTTGAGAGGGCTGTCGCTCTGGAAGATGGCATCAAAATACAGAAAACAAGCAAACAAAATAATTGTCCAAGATTATTTGCTGAGCAAGAAGTAGGTCTTCTGGGTGCATTTGAAACCAGAGCTGAGAGTAAGTAAGACTATGTTGGAAGATTTCTAAACATAATCTGCTGCCTCTCCCTTCTCTATGGTTTCTAGCTGAAATATAGCCAGGGCAGAGGTGAGGAGTCCGTGTGTATACATAACCCTTTCCCCAATTATGACTCCCTCCAACTACTGTGGTGGAAAAATACAGGTAAAACTTGTGCCTTCTTATTCCTAAAACCACTGATCTAACCCAATAAATAAGGCTGCACACACAGTACACCTTTTAAAACACATTTGAAGCACATTCGTTCACTCAGATAATTCTGGGTATTGTAGTTTGTTAAGCATTGCCGGGAATTGTAATTGTGTGAGGGCTAAACTACAGTGCCCAGAATACTTTGAGGGGGGGAATGTGTTTTGAAGGGACTTTAAAGGTATACACAACTGTTTTGTGTCCTGAAGCTAGAGTGTGAACTTACAAAGGTAAATTTATTTATCCCCACCATACATTTAGAAAGCACATTGCTTTCCCCAAAGAATCCTACAGACTCTAGTTTACCCCCTCAGAGCTACAGTTTCCAGCACGTTTAATGCACAACAGTTCTAAAGATTCTTTGGGAGAACTCCCCCCGCCCCCCCAAATCTGGGATTTAACGTGCTGAAACTTCTTACCTATTAATATTAGGCAGGCACCCTCGCCATACTGTTTTAGGCACTTGCCAAAGCCTTAATTTGGTTCAGCAATCGTATCCAGACACACACTTTAGTTACACATAGTCGTTTTAAACATTTGCTGATTAAATCAGTGTTATATTGATTATTGTTTTATATTCAGTGGCACCTTGGTTTTCTGATGTCTCCATTGTTGAACATTTCACTTTTCAAACGCCGAAAACCCGGAAGTAAATGCTTCCGTTTTCGAACGTGCCTTGGAAGTTGAACAGCTTCCGCTGCGTGTATCTGTTGTTTTTCACAGTTGTCTCTATTGAATTGGCAGACTGCCTTTTGCACCTCGGTTTTCGAATGTTTCGAAAGTCAAATGGTCTTCCAGAACGGATTATGCTTGAAAACCAAGGTACCACTGTTTATTGTGCAGAGGTTTTTTTAAAATGTTTAAGTGGGTGTGTGTATGCACAAAATAAATTAAAGGATAGGCTCGGTTGGAGCCCTGTATTTTAAAAATATGATGCATTTGGCAAAATCCTGTTACCAGGAATGGGTCAGAGTGCTAGTTCCTGTGGGGAGCTTTGTGGGCCAAATGCATCCGTCACAGAATCACCCTGGCCTTTGGCCCAAGAGGAGGATTTACTCCTTACCCTCTAATCCTCCTAGTTGAGCTTTAGCTGCTTGAGTTAATTGAGGCTCAGGGTCTGAATAGTATCACTGCAAAGAGCGGCAGAAGAAATGCAGAGCTGTCATTTCCCCTCCATCAATTCTCTTCCCCCCCCCATAGCACCTTTCATGTGCAAATACAATCTTCTACCTGTCTCCTCACAACCACCCAGCATAAAGTTACTCCCATTTCACAGAGAGGCAACTGAGGCTCCAAGACTGGTCCAAGCCACTCTGGGACTTGAACCTTAGGACAAATGCTGCATGTTGGTCCTCCACCAGACCATACGCAATTGGCTGCTGCGAGACGGTCTTCTACAATTAATAGTTATAACTGGCCACAGTTATGGACAACAGAGTACACACCGGAAAGGCAGTTACAACCAGAAACCTGTTTCTCTGATACGTGTCTTTCTTTTACTCATTCATTATATTTTTAAGCATGCACTTCAAATAAAATTTTAGGTTCACATCTTTTTTCTCTCTTTTAAAGAAAGAGTAATATGTGAATTGGCCCGAGGAAACGCAGGACGGGTACTCCAGTGTCTTATTCAGCCATTATCTGTTGGTGTTTGCAAGCTTTTGGGTGTGGTGTTTTTGTGCTGATGAACTTTTTCAAACTGATAGAGAGAGACCTGTGTAACTTGAAAACTGACATCACTGACGTCGGCCTAGTAAAAGACATTGCCTTATTAGTCTGTATGATTATGATGATGTGTTGTGCTATTTCTTCACAGCTGTGCTAAATAGTGCACACAATGTAAGTGTGAAATGACCCTTACCCGAAAAGTTGGCAGTTTTATTAGAGGAGTCCAGGCCCCATTTGTTTGTTTATATATTTATAATTTACACTTTCATAAAAAAATAATAATCAAGGCGGTATACAACATATAAGAATAAAATCAATAAAAGGCGCCTACAAAAACACCATTAAAAATCAGTAAATGCTGATCCGTTAAAAAGAGAAGAGGCAAACCGGCTGGACTTGGTAAGACGCACTCCTTGCCACAGACTTGGACCTCTGGTGACAGAGAGAGATCAAGGAGTCTGCCTAAAATGTGTCCCTGCTCCTTTTAGAAGGAGTGCAACCCCCTTCCAAACAGGCACTGGGCTTATCTCCGATTTAAATCAAATGTAGGTGCAGAGGTGACAGTCTGGAAAAAAACTGGAAGGAAAACCCAGAAGAAGGTGGGGAAATGGAAAAAAACGCCACAGGAAAAGTAAAAACCACATTTTCCCCCTGGGCTTTCACAACTGCTTCACATGACCAGTATAATGTTTCAAAACTGCTTTGTGTACCCCTGCCTCCATTTCCCTCCCTCCTTGCTCTGTTTTCCCCCTCTTGTGCTAAATTTGAGATGGTAAGCAGGGACACATCCTCCTAGCACTAGAAGCGTACATGACACCTTACTGTCTCCAAATGTTGGCTGCTGACCAGTGACCCCTGGACTGGTTATAAGTAAAAAGGCAGGCAAGTTGGGTGTGGCTGAGGTTCGTTGGGCAATGCCCCACTTGCTTTAATGGGCAACCTCTACTGAATCTCAAGCTTTCTCTCTAGATAGATATACAGTGGTACCTTGGTTCCCGAACGGCTTAGTTGTTGAACAAATCGGCTCCCGAACGCTGCAAACCCGGAAATGTTCTGGTTTGCGAATGTTTTTTGGAAGCCGAATGTCCGAAGTGGCTTCTGTGGTTTCCGATTGAGTACAGGAAGCTCCTGCAGTCAATCGGAAGCCACGCCTTGGTTTTCGAACAGTTTCAGGAGTCAAACGGACTTCTGGAACGGATTAAGTTCAAGAACCAAAGTACTGCTGTAGATAAAAATAAACAAAAGGATGCTCCACATATATATAGTGTGAATACAGCCAGTGAGAAAAACAGACACCACCAGTAACATATATTCAAGGCCAGTCTGCTGCTCTGGAAGTTGCCACTTCTTATCCCTACTACTTCATTTAAATCAGGGAAACTAATAACTATTAACACGTGCTCTTTCAATGTATGCTGGAAGTAAAACATATCCTGTTACTTTTGCAGTTCCTCCTCTCCTCACCTTTTTATCCCAAGTTCTCGTTGAAAGCCGGGACTAAGCCATGGCCTATTTATTATAAATATATACACAGGTTTCTGATCCAGAATACTGACATCTGTGTGGCCTCACAACTGGTAATCCCCAAGCAGTCACTTCCATTCCCTGCAGCCGTTCTTCCCCTACTCTGCTCCATATATACTGTATTTGAATGTGGTTATAGCTGGCTGGCAGCAGAAAGCCTAAGGTATTGCATTCTCGGTTTTTTCCAGGAGCTCCGAGCTAGCTTAACCAGCAGCTCAGGTCTTGCAAAAGTTTTATGTGAGTGATTTAGTCGAGGAGGCAAGGTTTTGCAGAGCGCTCAGCTTTGAGCTAACAAATGAAGCTCTCAAAAAAACGCACCTGCCTGTTAGCTATGCTACACTTGATCTTAGCCAAAAGCCCAAGAAGCAATTTACGTGGTTTAGGAAATCCCATTGAAGCGGAAGCTGATCAGAACCAGAGGTGAAGCCAGGCGATTAGATGTCGAACCAGGTGGGTGGAGGAGGAATCTGTGCTAAAACTGTCCTAAGAGCTGGCAGACCTTTATACACAGCTCTGTGGTTTCAGCCACAAACTATGCCACGACCAGACATAAGCCTGGCCTGCTTAGGGCTGGCCTTTCTTTGAAGCTGAGTGACACAGCTGCCTCTGGTGGCAGATTTTGGCTATCTTGATGGAATGGTGGCACGCTGGCAGTCATCCTTTTAAAAAACGAACCTTGCTTGATCATTTGCAGCCAATGAGGCAAGGACGCCATTTGCATTTTCCACATCAGGTGCCAAAATATGGGTAGCTGCCTCCCTCTAGGCATGTGTGTGAACAGTGGGGCCCTCTAACAGTTTTCTGCTAGGTCAGTTTCCCAACACACATGTCTTTGGACTCTAAGCGTGCTCCTTTCCTTGATTCAGCAGAGGTCGCTTGTATCCCTTCGTTACTCTTCCCAAGCTTTTGCCTCTGGGCATCCAACCCACCCTGTGACTCATCTGACCTAGAATCACCCTAGTGCAGCTTCCCTTGGAAAGACAGATGGGAGTCAGGTTGGGGGGTGGGGGTCTTCCCACTCTTGCCTTCAGCGACCCACCAACCACATCCATTCAGTGCATGAGTGCGCCACACTCCACAGCATCCTTCCTCAACTTCCCGGCGGGCTTTTGAAGCTGACATGTACCTGCCCTCGGGGGCTCTTCACTGCCCACTTCGCCCCTCAGTCCCCTTACCATTTCTCAGAAGCGGCTTTCAGCTCGGCGCAGGGTGGCTCTTCCGTGGTGGGGTCAGGGGCGCCCTGTCCCTCTGCAGTGGCATCGCTGTGGCTCTCTGACATGCTGGGTCTGCTGGTTGTGCGTGCCTGTGTCTTCTGCACTGATCGAGGAGAGCGGTGCTGACAATTCCTCTGGCTAGAGGCAGACGGAGCCCTGCCCAGTCATGCGGGATAGACAGATAGCTGGGCGTGTATTTGTGTGTGTGTGTGTGTGTGTGTGTGTATCTTCTTGGGTATTTGAGATAGGCTGCAGCCGCTGAGGTTTTTTAATTCGCAGAGAGGCTTAGCTGGGACAGAGCACCCTCCCTTCCCCTTCCTGCAACAGGGCTGGGGGCAAGCGAGGAACAGGAATCAAATCGCCTCTCTCGGTGAGATGGTGGACTCTGACCTGGAAGGTGGCCACATAGTCAGGGCCAAGGAGATCAGCCGCAGCAGGGAGTGACAACTGATGGGCACCGTTCTTGCTGCCCACGCAACTTAAGGATAATTGGCTACAGAAGGTGTGAAGCTTGATGAGATCTGTGGCCAGCCAAACCAGCTGAGGGGCTTGGAATCTATTCAGTGGGCCGGGATCAATAGGTCCATCTCTGAGGAAGGAGATGGTTTGGTTTTGTGGAGCTTGTCTCAGGGAGTATGTGTGTGGCAGTAATGCAGTTATGTACACCTGAGTGGCACATGTGAGTGGATTTGGTACAAGTCCCTCTTTGGAGGCTGGAGTGGATTTAGTGTGGCGGAGAGGTGTTGGGGTTCAATCAAGCCCTGCTTCCAGATGTGTGGACACTGGCTGGGACTGCTCAGTGGTCCACTCTGCATGTGCTCAGACGAACTGAAAGTTTGCAACCTAGCACTGAATGCAGAGGCTTAAGCTTCAGAGCAGGTTACGCTCTGGCACCATGGTTGATACGCCTTGATGACAGATGTGGAGCGTTTTCCTGCATGCATAGCACAGCTGGAACTGTTTTGGGGAACTGGGGTGGCTTAAGGGCATGGTGGGATGTGCACCAGGGTTTGGGGTATTTCTGTGCAGCTGTGAGGGGGGGGGGTGAGTCAGAGGCTTTTGACACTAATTGTGTTGTTGCATGAATCCTGACTGTCGAATTGCTTGTGTGGAAGGGAGAGAGGTGAATGTGGAAGTTTTGGGTGTAAATGTCGGTGAGCTGTTGCATTGCACATTCGACTCTGGCAACAGAGAACTGCTGAGGCAGAAAGGCATGGCATATAGCTGGCGTGTGTATGGGTGAAGCAGGACTTTTGGTAGCAGGATTGGCCACATCCTGGTAGGAGAACTAGATATATATTGCAGTACAATCCAGTGCATGTTGATTCAAAAGGAAGTCCTATTGGGTTCACTGGGGCTTACTCCTGGGAAAACACATGATTTCAGTCGGACCTGTTTGCAATATAGAATGTGGCCAGGGGGTGTATTTGTGTGTGTATGTGGGGAGTGCAGGATATATGCCTATCTGGATACGCAAAATGTTTGTATGTGTTCAGCAGGGCCAGCCCTACCCTTAGGCACTTTGAAGCAGCCACCTCAATCCACTGACTCTGGAGGTCATGAAAGAACAGCAAATGGTTATTTCATTTATTATCCTTGTGTTTTTATTGTTGGGTGTGGACGTAGGTTTTTTTTTTGTTTTGCCTTAGGCGGTAAAGCAGATTGGCCGGCTCGAGAGTGTTGTGAAATGTCTTGAGCCGGCACTGATGTTTGATGTAGATATTTGGGGTTGTTTCTTTGTGTACATAATGGTGGGTTTTTTTTGGTTAGTACAAGAAGAGGGTTTGCTGTGTAAACTGTGTGTGGAGTGTGTCAAGTGTCTGACAGCGCCACTCCTATTCATGTCTTCTCAATATGTAAGCCCCATGGAATTCAATGGAACTTACTCCTGGGTAAACGCAAAAAGATTTGCATCCTTGGTGAGTCATTTGAAGAAAGCAGGACATTGTCATGCCCTGTGTGTGTGTGTGACAGAGAGAGAGACTGGGGGGGGGGGGGGACACAAGAGCAAGCAAGAACAAGGTCACCCCCAGACAGTATTTTGCGGGAGGAATACAAGTATATACCCTACACTGGGCTTTGAGCAATTAAAGTGGACCAAAGCGTTCTGTAAAACACACACACACTAATATAAATAGCTGCCAGAATTTTAGCAGTTAAGAAAGTGATAGGGAAATGAAGTAAAAGTCTGGGGCTGTGGTATTAAGACTGAACAAATGCTTAATGGGAAGATGTATAAACACCCGTCATGCAAATCAGAATGAATGCTCAATAAAGACCAGACTATGGCTGTGTACATGCTATACCTTTAAAACACATTCAAAGCACATTTTCCCCTCAAAGAATCCTGGGTAGTGTAGTTTACCTCTCACAGAGCTGCAATTCACAGCAACCCTTAACAAACTGCAGTGCCCAGAATTCTTTGAGGGGGGAAATTGTCCTTGGAGTGTGTCTTAAAAGTATAGTGTGCCTTCCATGTTATCATTGTGCAAGCGAATCAGGATGAACCCTGAGTGAAGAGGTCATGCGGTCAAATTGTGAAACGGAGCACAGATTGGTTATTTGACTATACCTATTAATTCAAACATCTGTAAATCTGAATAACAAAATCTTAGAATTGTAGGGTTGAAAGGCACTTCAAGGGTTGTCTAGTCCAACTCCTTGCAGGGCAGGAATCTCAACCAAAGCATCCTTGACGGATAGCTATCCAAACTCACCTTAAAAACCTTCAAGGAAGGAGAGTCCGCCACCTCCCGAAGGAGGCTGTTCACTGCGAGTTGACCATTGCCTAGCAGTGCACTTAAGCTGAGCCAAACAAACAAGTTCAGGAGTAGTTGCGATAAACACCATACATTTAAAGCACATATTTCACCCAAATAATCCCCAAACCTGTAATTTGTTAAGGGTTCTAGAAATTCTCATTCTGTGAGGGGTAAGCAATAGTTCCAAGCAATCTTTGGGGGAAGTCATGAGTTTCAAATACATGGCGTGCCTACAGCTTTAGTAGTACCAGAAAACAAGGACAAACAGACAAAGAAAATAATAAAAGATGGGGGGGGGGGGAGAGAATTGCGTAAGAACAATGGTACCTCGGGTTACAAACACCTCGGGTTACAAACACTTTGGGTTACAGACTCCACTAACCCAGAAGTATTACCTCAGGTTAAGAACTTTACCTCAGGATGAGATCAGAAATCGTGTGGCGGCCCATTAGCTAAAGTGGTACCTCAGGTTAAGACTGGTTTCAGGTTAAGAACAGACCTCCGGAACGAACTAAGTTCATAACCAGAGGTACCACTGTATTCTGAACTTTAGTAGACCTGAAACTACCCACTTGTCTGAAGAATGTCAGGCAGCAGGTTATTCATCACTGGCAAACAGCAAAGTTGGGAAACGGAAGCCTAAAAGGACTTAACGTCACTCTAGTTTGCCAGCAGCTTGTGCCTTATATAAAAACATCGTGCTTTCTGCCTTGAGCTGGGAAACAATATAGGAAGAATGTAAGTTTTCGTATGGGCCTGCAACGACCCCTGGTGGTCCATAGTCAAAAAGGCATTATGAAACTAAATGGAGTTTTGTGTGTGCCTGTTCTAAGTTTGTGGTGGTGTGCTGCTTTTGTTTGTGCATTGCCCTGAGTGCTCTGGTAGGCAAAACCCAGATCAATGCACATATAGTGAGGAGGCCCAAGAAGAGGCAAACTCCTTTATTTTATGTGAACTGTGAAAAGCAAACATTTCTCCATGGTTGAAATGATTTGATTTACATACCCTCCAACAGTGCTTTTTTTCCTGGGGGTACACAGGGGTGCGCATACCCCTAAACATGTTGTGAATCTAAGTTCGGCCTCATTGAGGGGCCGTATTTCAATATGACTAGGAAAATGAGAGTACCCATAAATATTTTTTTTAAGAAAAAAAGCACTGCCTTCCAACATTTCTTTGATGAAAATAGGGAAATCCCATTCCATAATGATAATCTTATTGTTTATACCCCACACCTCTTACTGGGTTGCCCCAGACACTCTGGGCAGCTGCCAACAAATATAAAAACATAATATAACATTCAACATTTTAAAAAACCTTCCCTATACAGGATTGCTTTCAGACAGCTCAGGGGTTGGATAACTCCATACCCTCCAACATTTCTCCAGTGAAAATAGGGACATCCTAAGGAAAAGCAGGACATTCTGGGATCAAATCAGAAATGAGGATGGCTTCTCTAAATCAGGGACATCCCTGGAAAATAGGGACACTTGTGTTAGGATATTTCCGTTCCACCTTAAAAGGGAGCAGGCTTGTGAGTCACAGAGTCTGCGTATTTCCTGTTCACAGGATGTTTATGTTTATGTTTGCTATTGCTTTTGTTTTCTCTCTCGGTGCCTGAACACGCTAGCAGGCGGTCATGTTTTTCTTTGTTCTGATCAACGCTGAATAAACATTCTAAATGATACTCTCCTGAGTGCAACTTTCGCTGTGTGAATTCTGCTGATAGAGTGTGCATCAGCCCAGGAATGTGGCAATCTATTTCTGGAGCTTGTGCCACTAATTGCTGATACTGTATCTACGGGAGGTCGATGGACGTCCGGAGTCCAGAGTTGGCGTGGAGGCAGTGATGGCCTTTGTCTCCCTGGCAGTATCCCAACAACTTGGAGGCTCTGGATTTACTAATTTAACTTGTTATATCAGAATAAGTATTAATACTCTTAACTTGACTTTGAAGCTGGTAACTAACCTTTTCAGCATTCATGCTTAAAGGAAACTGTGGTAGAAGAGGATTTTTTTGAAAAAAAATCTGGAAACATCTACGAGACCTCAAAATAAATATTGGTTTGGACATTACTTTCAAAGATCCCAATCTAGCCCTGCACTAGAGATTGTGAAGTCCATAGCAACTGGTACCCAGAGGCTTACTGCCTTTGACAATGGAGGAAGAACATAGCATTCATGGCAAGTAACCACTGACAGCTTTCTCCTTCATGGGTGTGTCTAATCCTGTTTTGGAGGTTGGGTGCCCAGCAGGGGCTAGGGGTAGAGGATGTTTTCACCCTCCACTCTCATCAAACCCTTGCTGCAGGGCAGGGCACAGGGATGGGCAGGGCACAGGGATCTCTGTGAGGCCTGGGGGCACTTGGTTCATGCCCCCCCCCCCAGATTCTGTACCCGGGGCCTCAGCCTCCCCTGCCCCCCCACACTATACCACTGCATTTATAACCAATATATTGGACTCTGTGTGTCCACAGAATCCTGTAATATAGACTACGGGAAAACGCTATAATGTCATGCCACTTTTAAGTTTATCTGTCACAGATTCTCCCCCAAGAATCCTGGGAGCTGTAGCTTGTTTAGGCTGCTTAGTGCTCTTGGCAACTCCAAGCCAAAGCAAAAAGAAGAAGCTGTTGGGTGGTGGGGTGGTGTAGTGCTTCAAGTTTCATACTATGACTGGTTCAAATCTGAACTTAGCCATGAATCTCACTTGCTAACACTCAGCCTAACCTGCCTCACACAGTTGTTAGGAGGATGGCATAGGGAGAAAAATGACCTGTACTGCCTTGAGCTTCTTGGAGGAAAGGCATGGCTATAAATTGGAGGAGGAGGAGAAAAAGAGAGGAAATATATATACACATATCCACAATTATTTTCAGGGATTCTTTGCACCCGCAACCAGATTCAAATAGCAGGTCAAGAGATATGGCATAAAAGCTGTTATTTACTGTCCCATTAAACTTTAATTAGTTTAATGTAAATGCCCAGTGCACTTCCTTCTTTAAAAGTCTCACCACGGCAGAGGATTTCGCGCAGCAGCTAAGAAGGGCAGGAGAGGCAGCATCTTCCCAAAAAGAGTCCTGGAGCATGCGGTTTGTAAATCAAAAATAAGGTTTATTTACAAAACACCAAAAAAACAATCCTGGCGACGAACCACACATCTCAGCAAAACACACACCCAAAAGGGAGAAGGGGGAGAACAAACAAACAGGGGGACTATTTATACAGACTCATGTTCCTGGAAGCCTAATGACCTCTAGCTGCTCAGTGATTAGAGCGTTTCTGCTACTCTTTTAACCCTTTGATAGCAACACCCCCTCTCGCTCGTAACACTGAGCTGTACCAACCTTAATACAAATTTAAACCTGAACAGAAACATTTATGAGATTGCGGACTCAAAGCTTTTGTAAAACCGTCTGCGAGATTTTCTTGGCTTGGACAATACTTTAGTTCAATTAAACCTTGTTTTACACTTTGGCATACATTTTGATAACGGATATCCAAGTGTTTTGTGTGCGCCTTGAATTGACCTGATTTAGCTAGTTTAATACAAGGTTGATTGTCTTCCCACACTCTGATAGGTAGGGAACATTCTCCAAACAATTCTTGTACCAGTTGCTTATAAAATTCCAGTTCTCTACATATATCTGATAACGCATTGAACTCAGATTCAGTTGAACTTAAAGCTATAAGTGATTGTTTTCTTGATCTCCAACCAATAGTGCATTTCCAAATTTTATCGCCATTCCTGACACTGATTTTCTATCTGGTCCAGCATCTGCCCAACTGCTGTCGGCCCAACATTCAAGTTGTGTGCTGCCCTCTGCTGATAGTTTTAAGCGAAAGCTTTTGGTAGTTTGGAGATACCTTAAAACTCTTTTTACTCCTTGCCAAGCATGCATTGATGGTTTTTCAGCTTGTCTACACAGCATGTTGACAGCATATGTTATATCGGGCCGAGTCCACTGTGCAATGTGGAGTAGACTGCCTATCGCTGACTGGTAAACCCCGGGATTACAGAACTCTGCCTTTTGCTCAGTTTGAGCATCCTTTGTGTAACTTAACTCCATTGGGGTTTTAACACCAGCACAGTTGTTCATTTTAAACCTTTCCAGCAACTGCTGGATTTTAGCTTCTTGGCTAAGCCAATAGTTACCATTTTCATCTTGCTGAATTTTAACTCCTAGATAAACAGATACATTGCCTAGTGATTTTATCTGAAACCTTTCTCCAAGCTTTGTGGCAAATTGTTGTACAAGTTTATCATCCTTTCCACTGTATAATAAATCGTCAACAAATATCAAAACTGCTTCTTGTTCACATCCCGAGCCTTTTAGATAAAGACACGCATCTGCTGCGCTCTTTCTGAACCCCATGCTCTCTAGAGCATCGTTTAAGCAGGAATTCCAATTACGGGCGGACTGTTTCAACCCATAAATGGATTTGTGTAGGCGCCAGACCTGGTTTGGCTTGTCTCCTTCAAAACCTGGTGGTGGTGTCATATAGACTTCCTCCTGTAAGTCTGCATTTAAATAAGCCACATTGACATCAAAATGAAACAGCTTATTTCCCTTCTTAGCTGAAGAGGCTAGAAGCATTCTTAATGACTCCGATCTTGAAGTAGGGGCATAGATTTGAGAATAGTGAACACCTTTGCGCTGCGAAAACCCTTTTGCAACTAGCCGGGCTTTATATTGCAACTCTTCAGTAGTTGTGGGCTTTAAACGATATACCCATCGACAACCTACAGCTTGTTGCCCTTTCGGAAGCTCTGTACTTGTAAACACACCGAGAGACTTCATTGAAGCCATCTCTTTTTCCATTGCTTCCTGCCACTTTACGGCTTCTGAGCTTGGAAGCTGTTGTACTTCCATATAGCTTTCTGGCTCACACTGTGCCATATTTACGTATACACTTGTCACCTTAAACCGCTCTGGCGGCTTGCCCTTCGTTGCACGACTTGACCTGCGCAATTGCTCCTCTTGTGCCCCCTCTGACCGTTGGCTGTCAGAATCTGTCTCAGACTTTATGTCTGGACGCGCCCCTAGGGATAAAGACCTCCGTTTAGATACCTCCCTTGGGCTTGGTGTTGCAGGTGACCTGCTTTGCTTTTGCTGTCTGCTAGGCCTACTGACTGGCGAAGTTGGAGCACTCCTAGATTCTGGCTTTTCTACCTTAGGAGAAGAACCTCGAGCCTGATCAGAATCTGCATCTGAACCATGTGCACCATCCCCTTCTGGCTCATCACTCTCTGGACTTTCTTTCTCAGCATGAATGCCTAAATCATCTCTCAAAATGTCAGGGTTAGCGTGTAAGTGAGTCCATCCGGACTGCTCACAAAAATCAGCGCTCCTACTGAGGACCACTCTTGTAGTATCCCCACCTGGGTCCACAAACCTCCAAGATTTGGCATGTGGTTCGTACCCGCAAAAGATGAGTTTCCTAGCCCTTGGACTTCCCTTTTTCCTTAACGCTTTTGGGATAAGTACATAGGCTTGAGATCCAAACACCCGAAAGTAATTAACTTTGGGCTTCTTCCCATATAAAGCAAAATAAGGCGTAGTATCAATTACCGAATTATATACTCGGTTCAGAATATGAGTAGCCGCCTGCCAGGCTTCCGCCCAGTAACTCTGAGGAAGTTTAGCATCAAACAACATAGAGTTTGCCAACTCTTGCAGAACCCTATTTTTACGTTCGGCCACGCCTCCTTCTTGGGGGGAATAAGGTGTAGACAGACGATGCTTAATTCCCTTTTTCTTAAAGAAATTCTGCAACACAGACCCGGTAAATTCTGACCCTCTGTCTGTCTGAAAAGCAAGTACTCTAGTACCGAATTCAAGTTCTACCGCATGAACCCAATTTTTAACTGTTTCTGCAGTATCTGCTTTTGTTTTGAGAGGAAAAAACCATGTAACCTTTGTTTTGTCATCCGAGAGACACAGTGCATACTTCGAACCTCCCATGCTAGCAACAGGCATTGGGCCACATAGGTCCATATGCACAAGTTGGAATGCTTTGTCAGATTTCCTATCTGAACTGGGATAGCTGCATCTATGAACCTTCGCACTTTTGCATGCAGTACAATCCAAATACTTAGTACATTTGTTCAATTTGCACCCTTCTGATAATTCAGGTTGCCTTTTAACATACTTAAAATTAATATGCCCTAAACGGCGGTGCCATAAATGAACACAAGAATTATGGGTAGGCGTGTTCACACAACCAGCATGAACCTGTTCAACTTCATCTGGACTTGTCTCAAAATAATATAACCCATTTCTGCATTCCACCTGCAAAAGAGATACGTTATTCTTTGAAATAGTGCAAACCCCATTTTCAAACACAGTTTTAAACCCATTTCTATCAAGTTCTGACACAGACAAAATACACCCCTTCAGTCCCTTTAGCACGTAGGCATCAATTTCTGTTTGCAAACAATTCAAGAACACTGTGCCTACAGTCTCTAAGGAACGTTTAGTTGAATCTGCCATTGTCACAACTTTAGGGGTTTGCAAATGTCTGCAATTCTGCAAACGTACACTAGATGGCGCCACCAGGTGGTGAGATGCACCACTGTCGATCAACCAGCGTAGATTGCTGCCTTGGCCACGCCCTTGCATCAACGCCATTGCTGAAGCCATGTGCTGTGTGCTGTGGGAGTAGCCACGACCTCCTTCTCTTCTTCGACGTCCCCTGGAACTCCTTGTCTGGTAACTAGGGGTAACGGCCTTGTTGCTGTCTTGACCAGGTTCACGTGTGCAATTCCTGATTAGATGGGAAGGGGAACCACAGCGAAAACAGTGTCTAGCTGCAAAAGCATTTACTGTGTGCTCAAACTCAGCATCAACACTCTTAGGCACAGCATAACTCCCCTTTAAAGACAAACCTCTTTCTCTTTGCCTTTTATCCTGTTCATCCGCAAGCCGAGAAGAAATGTATTCAAGGGTTAATTCAGTTGACGGCATAGCTTCCAAAGTTAGAGCTAGAGTCTCATAGCTTTTATCAAGAGAAGACAACAATATGTATGACTGCTGCTCCATAGAGAAAGGAATGCCCAGCTGCCTTAGTTGATTAAAGGCAGACACCATTTTGGCAATATGTTCTTTCACACACGCTCCCGGTTGGAGACGTAAATCAAACAAACATCTTGTAGCATGGATCTTGGCCCCCGCAGTGTTTCTGGAATTTAACCGCTGCAGAACCGTCCAGACCTCATGCGTGTTCTTTAACTCAGAAACATAAGGCATTTGCTCTGGTCCCACTGCCAAAACTAGTAGACCTTGGGCTTTCCTGTCGCGTTTCTGTGAAGCTGCTGCTGCTGCTTTGGCTTCTGCAGACGCGTCTGCAGCTGCCTGTAAAGGCGGTGCTTCAGTACAGCTCCACAACTCTTTTGCTTGCAACCAAACCCTTACTCTAGCCTTCCAATCTTGCCAATTTTTCCCATTGAGTCGCGTAAACGGGACAGTAAAACTTTCCTGGGACTCTGCCATCCTCCCTGGGGCTTAGGAACGATACTCACACACCTGTAGACCGTCTCCCAGCTGCTGAGGTGGCTCCTTGAGGAATCAGACGTCTTCCAGCGAGTACAAACTGCGCAGTGCCTCTTTAAAACTTTTCTAGGCACGTTGCAGGACTCAAGCTGCTTTGGAGGCTTTCGTTGTCAGCAACCGCTTCTGTCTTCACTCCAGTCCTTGCATAAATCACTCTGAACTGCTCTCCTTATCTCCTTCTTGACGTACAAACATCCATAACCTGTCCCATTAAACTTTAATTAGTTTAATGTAAATGCCCAGTGCACTTCCTTCTTTAAAAGTCTCACCACGGCAGAGGATTTCGCGCAGCAGCTAAGAAGGGCAGGAGAGGCAGCATCTTCCCAAAAAGAGTCCTGGAGCATGCGGTTTGTAAATCAAAAATAAGGTTTATTTACAAAACACCAAAAAAACAATCCTGGCGACGAACCACACATCTCAGCAAAACACACACCCAAAAGGGAGAAGGGGGAGAACAAACAAACAGGGGGACTATTTATACAGACTCATGTTCCTGGAAGCCTAATGACCTCCAGCTGCTCAGTGATTAGAGCGTTTCTGCTACTCTTTTAACCCTTTGATAGCAACATTTACTTTACCATACTAAAACATCCAACAGCTACAGTACAATATGTAAGCAGCAGGTCAAGAGCTATGGCATCCAGCACAGGCAGGTGGAACCAATAGGGCCTTTATAGCAACTGTAAGAGTCTGGCAACCAGCCAGCCCAGTCATGAGTTTACATTTAAAAGAGCCTCATTATCAGCACTTGCCTCTGATGGTCAATCAATTCCTGACAATTACATAACATCAACATGTTCTTCATGCAGCTCCATTGCACTCCCAATGTATTCTTTAATTTGGAAAGGGTTGAGTGGAAAAGGCTGCATGGACCTCCTCTTCAGTGCTCCTCGCTCCTATTTAATGACTCCCTTTTGTTCAGCTCAGGCCTGAACAAGATAATGTAGCATTTGGGGAAGAAGAGGCAAGCCAGCAACCCAGCACTAGAGGCTAAGATGGAGAAGATCTCCACAGCCACCATGTATTTCCCTTTGGTGCTCAAGTAAGTTGGAACAAAGGACAACCAAACACTGCAAAACACCAACATGCTGAAAGTGATGAACTTGGCTTCATTGAAACTGTCGGGCAAGTTCCGGGCAAAGAAAGCTACAGTGAAGCTGGCCATGGCTAGCAAGCCCATGTAGCTCAGGACACAGTAAAACAGGATTGGGGATGATTCATTACATTGCAGTACAATCTCCTCAGTCATTGACTGGGCATCAGTATCTGGGAATGGAGGAGAGGTGGAAAGCCACACCAGGCAGATGCCTGCTTGGAGAATGGAGCAAGAAACCACAATGGAGATGGCCAGGCTTTTCCCCACCCACTTCCTGATCCTGGATGCTGGCTTGGTGGCCATAAAAGCCAGAACCACAGTAATAGTTTTTGCCAACACAGAAGAAACAGCCATTGTGAAGACAATGCCAAAAGCTGTTTGGCGGAGGAGACACGTCACCATTGTAGGTTCGCCAATGAAGAGCAATGCACAAAGGAAGCAGAGCAGGAGGGAGATGAGAAGGATGTAAGTGAGGTCCTGGTTGTTGGCTTTGACTATTGGAGTATCCTGGTGCTTCATGAATATTTTTAGCACCAGAGCTGTGGTCAAAGAAAATGAAAGAGCAGAAATGGTTGAAATGATGCCCAAAGGTTCTTCATAAGACAAGAAAGTTACTGTTTTGGGAATGCATAAATCCTGGTTCTTATTTGCATATTGCTCATCTGGACATTTGAAGCAATGGGCCATGTCTGAAAAAGAAATGTTATATTGTCTGTACATAAATGTGAGTTATATTTTTCTTTTAAAAATAGTTTCTTGGGGAAAGTAGTTCCAATGTTTTTGGAGTTTTAAAGCACAATGTGGGGCTGTTTGAAAGCCCTTTTGCAAACAGCTTTTTGCTGCGTTTTGAACCTCCAGTTTCCAGAGGATTAAATTGCATTACACAGCTGTTTGTAGGAGGACTTTCCAACAGCCCTGTGCTGAAATTTGTGGTACTCACATTTGGGACTTCAATGTGCAGCACCATCTGATGATGCAGGGATGTCAGATGATTGGCAGGTGGATAGCCCTACTGAAAGTGGGGAGATATGATCTGGTCTACCTGCCAAATAAAGTTCCCCTGCCTCTGAGCACATTAATGAATAATTATTAGAAATGATACAAAGCTGTTTGTCTTGCTCAGGTATTGCATTCTTTGTTGATGCTGTGAAATGTACCATTCTTTCCAAGGAATAATGGTTATGGGTTATGGGCCCTAGCCCTTTTGTTTTTGAGTCCTTTTTGAGTCCTTTTTGGTCCCCCCTTTTTTTTTGCTGAAGGGAATTGTGACTCACCACCAACATTATATCTTGTTATTTTCCCCACCCATCAATTTTGTGTCCCATTTTCGGCTAATGTAAAAAATAAAATAAAATGCAATATTTTTGCAGTTGTGGAAGTTTTGTGCATTTTGTGAAACTTGTTTTTTAACGATAGCACCCCAGGATCTAATGAGTGGTCATAGTTTTACCCTTTTGGTCCATGGAAAATGGGATTGGATATCCTTTTAAGGGCGAAAGGGCATAAAATTGCACAAAAAGCCAAGACCCACAAACAATGTTGAGGAAGCATGCAAATGAGACAGAGAAAGCAGTTTTGCAATGGGAATCATTGTGCAAAGTTTAGAATACTCCCAGTTGATTCAAATTAAGCATTGTGAAACTGCAGCCAAAGCTTTAAAGAAGCTAGAATTTGAATTTGTTAGCAAGAAGTTTCAGGTCAAATGGATGAATCAACTATAGGCTAACACTGAATTCCAAAAGAGACTGTGGCAAGCATTTAAACTAGGTAGTAACGCTGATTGACCAGTTTGGCCCTAGCAGGCTTTGTTCTTGGTGATCAGCAAAAGGTCTCTGTGCTGATCAGCTCACTAGGAGATAATTCTGATGCTTTTGCAACAGTATTGGAAGGAAGAGATGCCCTGGACTTTAACAAAAGCCATAGGATTTCTGAAACAGCATTGTTTTCAAAAGGAGGAAATAATACCATCTGCAAGCAGAGAGCCTTCTGGCTCAAATTACGTCTCACATTCAAGGGGGGAAAGCCCAGCCCGAGAGGGAATATCTTACCCGTTTCAAATGTGGGATGGAGGGCATAGGACTATTGTGTGCTGGAGTAACAACCCCGCCTACAAGGCAACACATTCCAGGCAACAACGGGGGAAAACCCCAGAGCAACAAAGCAATATGCTCCTATAGTGCAAACTTGTTGCAACTCAGAAAAATGCAGACACACTCCCATACAGTGTCTAACCATATTTCGAATACTGAAGACTGGTAACTTAGTAGAACAAGGAAGCATGAAAGATCATTTCTCACATTGAGGTTATGCACCCAAGAAGCTCTGTGTGTGCACTGATGCTCTTGCATGCATGTTCGTTTGGATCCTCACCAGTCTTCTGATGTGTCTGTGCACTAGAACCCTCACCTTCATGGTCAGATATCCACCCTTTGGGGCATGGGATGCAATCATAGCAGCAGAAGGGCTCCCTTTCCTTCTTTTTCATACTGTAACCAGGCTGGCAGCTGGCACTGCAGACAGAAAGGGGCTGTACCTATCCACCAATGGAAGAGGAGAATGTTAAGCTTCAGAAGAATAGTCCTGGAATCATTGAGGTCCAGGAAACAACCTGCTTTGGATTTTTCTATTATCCTAAGCATGATCAGCAGAGACATCACCTTACCAACAAAGGTCTGTATAGTTAAAGCTATGGTTTCCCCAGTAGTGATGTATGGAAGTGAGAGCTGGACCATAAAGAAGGCTGATCGCCGAAGAATTGATACTTTTGAATTATGGTACTGGAGGAGACTCTTGAGAGTCCCATGGACTGCAAGAAGATCAAACGTACCCATTCTTAAGGAAATCAGCCCTGAGTGCTCACTGGAAGGACAGATCATGAAGCTGAGGCTCCAATACTTTGGCCCCCTCATGAGGAGAGAAGACTCCCTGGAAAAGACCCTGATGCTGGGAAAGATGGAGGGCACAAGGAGAAGGGGACGACAGAGGACGAGATGGTTGGACAGTGTTCTCGAAGCTACCAGCATGACTCTGACCAAACTGCGGGAGGCAGTGGAAGACAGGAGTGCCTGGCGTGCTCTTGTCCATGGGGTCACGAAGAGTCGGACACGACTAAACGACTAAACAACTACAACAAGCATGATCAGCAGCATTTGAGGCCTCCCTCCCTTCAACTCCACAGCACTTGAGCTCAATTCCAGACATCTGATATGGGAAGGTGACATCTGTCCCAGGCTCTCTCCAAGACTCATCACCAGGGATTGGGAGAGTAGAGAAAAACCTGCTGGCCACGCCTTCCTGACACCAATTCAAATCGGATCCTGGATCCCAAGACCCTGTCTCGATAATGTATCTGCCACTGCATGTGTTTTGCCTTGCTGGTACCCTGCTTGAGGACTGCTGCACATCTTGCATACAACAGGTCATTGGCACTCAGTCCAAATCCTTGCAGTGCATCAGAAGTACTAAAGGTATGTGGTGCTAGTAGAGTGTGAAGGATTCTAGCCCATAAAGATACACTGCCTGGTAGCAATTCTTCAGGGCTTCAAACAGGGCATCTCTCCCTGCCCTCAAGATGCCAAGGATTGAACCTGGAAGCTTCTCCATGCAAGGCAGATTCTCTGCCACTGAGCTATAGCCCCTCTGCTCAAGAAATAATAACATAATAATAATAAATTGTAATTTTGTATGCACTAGTACACAGGTGAGAATGTGAGGAATGCTCTAACAAACATATCTTGCAATAAAGGTACTGTAAGGTACTGTATTTGACTATGAAATACCTTTAAATGAAAATACGTTATGGTTTCCTATTTAGGATAAACAGTGGAACCTTGGTTCACGAACTTAATCTGTTCCGGAAGTCTGTTTGACTCCTGAAACATTCAAAAACCAAGGCACGGCTTCTGATTGGTGCAGGCACCCCAGAAACAATAGCGGACAGCATCATCGGATGTCTGGCTTATGAAAAACGTTTGAAAACTGGAACACTTACTTCCAGGTTTTTGACGTTTGGGAGCCGATTTGTTCGTCAGCTAAGCTGTTCGAGAACCAAGGTTCCACTGGATGAAAATGTCTGATCTGGAGTCTGTTTTGCTGGTTTAGGTTTTGGGTATTTTTTGTATTTAGAGGCCTTGTTACCTGGGATCCTAAGCTGTAACTTACTATCATGTGCAGGAAAACTAGTATTGCTTATACACCATACAATTTAAAGGTTGGGGGGGGGGGAGAGTCACATTTGTTTTGCATTTCAAAATTTGTGACTGATTTTGAGAACCACCTCATTAAATGTGTAGCATAAACAATTTTAAGGACTGTAAGTAACAACAGCAACAAAGATACCAAGTCCTTTATCTGTGTGATAAAGGTATTTGCATATTACAGTTTGTCTTGAGACTAAATCCAGTACTTAAGACATGTTAAGGATTCGTTGTTTAGACAGAGAAAACTCTTCCAACTTCCAAAATTGGGACACTTCCCAAAAGGTCTGCGTTTAAACCCCACCTGGTTAAACCAGCTGTGCCATACTATGGAAACCTCACTGATCGCAATTTGTTCATCTGGAAGTGCCCAGGGATCTATCTTCCCAACCTTTGCTCGAATGAAAGACTGATTGGGAAATGTGACCCAATTTACAATGTCAAATCCTTGAACAAGCTCCCCTTTCTGGTCAAAGGACACCTTTTCGCCAGCACTGTTGTTAAACGACACGGATTTCAGAAAGTGGTGGAGCTGGATTGAAAAGGAAAAGAGAAAAACGTTGTGGAAAAGTTGCAACTGGAGTACAGGGAACTGTACGGCTCCCAGCATCAGCATAGGGCAGGTTGCAGGCACTGGGGGCAGGACAACCGGGGGGGGGGGACGGGGACGGACATCTGCAGAGTCCACACAGAGAGTGAACAGAGTCCACCATGCCAGCCCAGCCCTTGTTGCCGCCGCAGCCAGATAATAAGTTAGGTTTTGTATTTTTCTCTAGAAACCTTAATAAAAAAAATTACCAAAAAAGAGAGAATGATTAGAGTGGCATTGAGGGGACTGTAAAATTAAAACAAGTGAACAACTAGCAAGAGAAAGTTACAGTCTCCAATGGTTTGCTCATTTACAACTAACTGAGAGATTTTAGATAGATAAAAAGACCTTTGGTAGAGAACAAAAAAAGGACAAATTTCAAAATACAGTTGTGTACAGTTGATGAATACATTATTGCAAAAATGTAGAAATTATTGTTGAAAAGTGAAATGCAAGAAGAACAAGTTAAAGAATGCATAATTAAATGGGTGAGGAAATTTTGGGTACAATATACAAATGGAACTGTAGGAACACATGTGAACTGAAGGGTTAACCTATACACTGCGTTATGACTTAAAAGAAAATTTCTATAGAATGATGTACCTTTGGTACTTAACTCTTGGGAAATTATTTAACCATGGTAATGCATTACCCCCTTCCCCTTAAGAAGTTGAGTCCACTACCTGCCAAGGCTGCTCTTTAGGAAACTTTCTTCTTTTTCCCAGCATCATACTCTTACTGTTGGATATGGATGAGTGCAGGGCATGTAAAGCGTGTGCCACAGCATAGACACCATTGTAGATGCTGTAGCTGTAGCCAGTTACATTCATTGGGAAGACATGCCCAGGAAGGTTCTCAAGCTTTTCCTCTCCAGTGCAGATATCACCATTCATGTTGCCTGAAACAGAATCCTGGAATGAACAGCCAAATGCCTGAGCCCAAAAGTCTTTGATAAAACCATCTGTTTCAGTGGTGGAAGGCTTTCTCCCCTGAATGAATGGTCGAAATCCCCAAATTTCATTAGAGTGAAGGGAAAGTGCAATAGCACCATGGACGTCTTGTATGTCCCACCGATCCATAGGAAAGGATTTTAACTCCATCATGACTGTCAGAATCCAGACTTTGCCTTTGGACTTTTGTTTTGTGATTTCTGGGCTTAACAACCATCTCAGTAAGATCATGGATTTAACATCCCCACCGATGACCAAAACATTGGCTTCGTTGTTCATGACCTTATCATAAAATTGCAGGACACCTCTGACAAAATCCCCCTTCACAGCATCATAAAACAAGCTGCTGAAGGATTCCAGGACTGCAAAACAGATGCCACGCTTGGAAAATTCAGGAACCATGTTCTGTTTGAACCATTCTAAAATTTCCCCGTTCTCTTCAATGAATCCAACCCATCTCCACTTGAAGTGGTGAAGTAATTGGAGAATCCCTTTGTACTGAAGGGATCTATTTGGAACCATTTCGTAGAAGGAAAAGAGTTTTGGGTTATCCATGATCACTGAACCGGAATTATACATCAGCTAAAGATGCAAGGTGGGGATAGAGAGAAATATGTTTTTAATGACATTCATGTTATCTGTTTATGAGAGGGGGTGCATTTGTACAATACTGTATTTTAAAATAACATTTGTTCCATATGCTAGCCATACTGATTGTCCCAACATTTTAATGGAGTTTTAAAAAAGTTTCTTCTAAATTCTTCTAAAATGTTCTCTTTGGGAAGCATTACATTTCGCTGAGTTCTTATGCCACACTGTTGTATGAATATTTCCTTGTTGGTTTGATAGCATATAAATGGAAAGACAACAATACAGATGTGATCTTGGGGAAGGGGAAGAAAATAACTTAATTTTATTAGCCTTCTGTGATTAAAGAGTTGGTTTTGCTGGACAAGTGTCCCCCCTTTCTTTCCCTGCCAGCAAATGGTAAACAAATGGCAGCCTCTGATTGGCTGTGGTTCTAGGAGGGAGAGTTTAAAAGGAGAGGATGTGAAAAGAGAGAGATTGTTGAGATGGTTGGTTGAGGTGGGTTGGAATTGAGGTTGGAGAAGCTGGGAGACAGGTTGAGGTATAAAGAGTGAATGGGAGAAAGAGTTGGTTCTGGGGGAAAAAAACTTCCACTCTGAGTGTATTGTGAAGGACAGTGTGGTGTCCTGTGGGAGGAATAGACCAGAATTTTACTGGGAGGCAGAGGTTGGGCCAGGAAAAGTAGGAGCTGGAAAGAAACAGCCTACTTGGGACTCAAATCTAGTCTGGAGGGGAGAGATGCTTCCAAGGAAAAGAAGCATCCCCAGCCCCAGTGAAGGGAGGGAATGTGGAGAGCCCTTTGGTCTATTATTTAAAGTACCTCAGGAGCAGCATTGTTAAAGGGGGTGGATAATTGAAATAAAGTACAGTGGTACCCTTGGGTTAAGGACTTAATTCGTTCTGGAGGTCTGTTCTTAACGTGAAACTGTTCTTAACCTGAAGCACCACTTTAGCTAATGGGGCCTCCTGCTGCCGCCGCGCTGCCGGAGCACAATTTCTGTTCTCATCCTGAAGCAAAGTTCTTAACCTGAAGCACTATTTCTGGGTTAGTGGAGTCTATAACCTGAAGCGTATGTAACCTGAAGCGTATGTAACCCGAGGTAACACTGTATCACCATATAAAGGAGCCAAACCTATAACGCAAAAACAACTGAGGATGAATTAAAGCGAAATTGTACTGTATTCCTGAAGTAACCTACATTTAACCCATTTGTGTTATATACTATCTTGTCTTAAATACTGTAAATCTTTATTGCTTATTTAAAGAAAACCTGTCTGAGACTCCAACTTACTAATTATCCCCTCACAAAGGTCCCCCCTCTGGGCTAGAATTTTAAGAGGAAAGGAAAAGAAACCTTCGGGTAAAGGGTTGTTCGTGGGGGGAAGGCGGATTTATCTAAGTGAGAGTGGGCCCAACGGCATGAGAGGAAAAAGTGCTGTCATGCTCGTCACACCTTCATCCATCCATGCTATGTTGTAAAAGTGCTGACATAATGGGGAAATGGTTGCACTTTCATCCAAGTGGGAAAGGCATTGTCTTAACTGCAGTTCTGTTCCTTAGCCCTAGACAGATGCCAATGTCAAAGAGAAATGAGGGAACTTGGCAATTTCAGCTTCTCTCAGAATCTTACTTTTCCAATCTTCCCTTCTGTACTCTATATTTTCACATCTGTTTGTGGTGAAAATTCATCAACATTTGTGAATTTCTCAAAATATAGACCTTTTAGCAAAGCAATATTCCCTTATTGCAATGCAATTCTCTAATATATATGCACTCATACATACACTTTTACACCAGGATATGCATTTTTGTATGCATTGCAAAATCAGGAGAAACATAAATTTCAAAAGATGGCTGTATTTTATTTTATTTTTTAGTTCAGATCTTGTTTCGGAATGTGAAAATTAGGTAAGTTTGCCTTTACATGTGAATTTAGTATCTCCCCCATTTCTGGACAAGTCTACATAATTGGGATTAGTGCATTTCTAGAATGAAAGGTAGAGGAAGCCTGCATGCTATTTAGAAATGAGGTGATTTACCTGTGGAATCTTGTAAATATTGAAAACAGTTGATATTGAGTGGGAGAATTCAGATGTCAGTTCCCCAATGACTGCCAGTAGATTGTTCTGGATATCACAGTTGTAATAGGGGAGAAAATTGTTTTTGGGAGAAATAAATTCCATTACGGCACGAGAAATCCAATTTGGATTCAAATAGCTGTCATGGATGCCGAATCCAAGTGTAATATTGGCTAGGATCTGGGGATTTTCATTGATCTCCTTTACAGCAAATGCCAAAGCCAGGATGTGCTGGTAGTTCTCAGTTATTATGCTTAAAAGAGATTGACATTTTGTTTCGTAAACATCTTATACACTTTCCGAACCTGTATTATGGATTTTTTTTAAAGGCCTCCTCTTTAATTATTGTTGCCTGCAACACATTCTAATAAGCCTTTGCCTATTCACACATATAGATCATTAGATTCCTGTGCAGCTTCTATCCTTTTCTCTTCCTAATGCATCTGCTGGTAGTTCTCAGCCGCTATGCTAAAAAGAGATCAACATTTTGTGTCTTAAACATATTCTACACTTTCTAATTTTTGAATATTTTTGTCATTCGTGAAAATATACACTATGCTTCTTTAAACTGTAGTAGGTAAAACAGGAATAAGACAGCATATCAGTCCACAAGCCTATATTAACTGACATTATTATTATTATTATTATTATTATTATTATTATTATTATTAGTTTTATTCTTTGAATTTATATACCACCCTATACCTGGGGGTCTCAGTTCACAGAATAAAATCAAGATATAAAACCTCAAAAGACCTAATAAAAACAAAAACAACCCAACCTCCCCCCAAAAAAAACATTTTAAAAGGGCATAGGATGTAAATCGGATCAACCAAGGTGAAACATGCTCTATTCAAATAAGGCAAATTATTTACCACAGGGTGTACTAAAATGAATGCACACAAACTTAAAGCTCTTCTTACTTTCCTCAATTACACCCCTCTTCCCACCCCCACCCTATAATACTATTTGGCATCATTACATAAAGGAGATTTAGATGTGAGGGTTCGGCTCCTGATGGTACTGAAATAAAGCAGGGTGGGGCGATTTATTTTTATTTTTTTGGAACTGCTCTGTCTTCCAGGTTTTTTTGGGGTGACAGCTTGGTTTGTGGAGTTCAAATACACCAGATTTACAGTGGGTTCACAGGATTCTCAACAGCGTGAGACAATCCTGCAATGAAATCAAGCTGATAGGGAAGAGAACTAAGAATAGGAAGAGGACGCAGTGCAAATAGAAGTCAGATAATGTTTCCAACTCTCAATACATGGTGGCTTTTTTGTACATGGAAAAACACCTTTACAGGGGAAAATGCCTCTTTAATTAATGTTGCCTACCCCACATTCTAGTAAGCAATTGCCTGGAGGTTAGTCATATTTCTATTCACTTCATCCTGGAATGAAAGAAAGTCCAATAGGGAAGAGAGCTTCAAGAGGATGGAGATGTAAAATGAATGAAGAATAATAATTTAAAGCCTCAATATATGCCAAGTGACTTTTTACTTGGCAGTTCCCCTCTTTAATTAATGCTGCCTGCAGCACACATTGTCTGGAGGCTACTTGTTTTTCTATTCACACACAGATCATGAGATTCCTGTGCAGTTTCCCTCCTTTTCTCTTCCATGGTCACGTTTTCAAAGTGAAATTACTTTGCAGTGTTCAAGCCAGGTTTGCAAAGGTGCACTGTTGCATCTATTCCCTTTCAGCTACAGAATGCAATCTAGACCTAGTCTTCAATTAGATCGGCCGGGGTCTCCAACCGTCTAGACAGAAGTAGAGTATCAGGGAGAAATTTTTCTTTATACAAACGTTTTAGGTAATTGTTGTGGCCCACGAGAATGTTTGTTGAAGGCAACTGGAACAATGCATCCAAAAATGAAATCTCCTGACTGATAATATCCGGGAAGAGAAGGCTGGGAGTGCTGCATCCCACATTGAACCTTCTGGTTTTGGCATGCTGTGTGAGGCAGTAGAAGCAGCAACATTAATACTAACATCAACATCCTGAGTACAAATGTATAATATGAACACAAGTTGCAGGAGATGCAAACAGGGAAATCTCAATCTTTATAATCCCTGTAATTGCACCAGACTGTTTTGACTGACCCAAATGATCATTCTGTTTGCAGATAAGACCAAATCCAGCATTATCAAATACCAGAGTACCAGAAATCAGTCTGATGGAGCCTTGTTACTCCTGAGACCCTGGTACTGGAGTGCATGGGAGTATTTATACCGCCTTTCACAAAGCATATTATTTCTTTTCTTATTAGTCATTAGATTTCCAGAGAGGACTCTGCAAGTTCCAGAGTTAACTCCTGTCCTTATGGTAATTACAGGGGACTCAGCTCAAAGCCTCTATGGCATTGCTGGAGAACACCTGTTTGTCATTCATGACAGGAAGTATTTACTATGCACTGGATAGTGTTGTCTGGAAGCATAACTTGCCATTAAAGACTTCAGCCTATAGCCCTTCAGTAAAAAAAATTAAAAAGGCTGTAGGACAGGTCTGAGAGAGACTACGATGAAAAATTTCCCATCTCTGGAGAAAAAACACACACTTTTGACATTCGTGGATTTCCTTTTGGGAAGGGTCATAGGTCAGTGGTACTGGTTCTTCATTACATGCTCAAGGTCCCAAGGAAGCTTTGGTATGTTCCTCCAAGTGTAGATCCTCTGAGATGAGCAATTTAGGATGATCGCCAACTTAGTGGACTCATTCCTGGCTCAGCAGGCACTAAGTCTCCAATCCTAGTTTAGCCAAAGGTATGCTACTGCTAGTTGCTCGTTCCTGGCAACCTGGCACAAAACACTATTTTAAAGGCTCGCTTTCCTTGTGCAGCCGCAGGACCTCTGCCACTGAATAGGAATCTATCTGGTATAACTTTAGACAAGTTTAACTTAGAAAGGTTTGCTTTTTGCACTTATTGTGCATAGGATGGCTGCCTTAAAGACAACACGACCCTCTCCAAAATGTAAAGTGGTATAGATGTTTTATGGTTATGGTATTACTCTCAGCCTCTCTTTACTCAGACGTTATGAAAACATATCATCACTATACAGTACAGAAGTCAGTAGGAAAACGCTTCAGTCTCCCAGGACATTCAATATAGGATCTCAAAACAGCTGTCTTATTACAAAAGAATTTCAGAAACAGACTTGAAAGAGAAATTGCTGAATTACAACTTAGCCCTAAACTGCAGAGACCTGGTCTGAATAGAGATATTGGATTCCTGTCTCATTACGTATGCTAATCATCTGCATACTATCTCTTGCTTTTTCCTGTAGGACTAATTGCAGTCGTTAACAGTCAACAGGTTTACCATACCCATTGAGTCAATCACCCATCTCCTACTATCCTCCTGAGAAAAACCCCACCCCACCCTCCCACTATATACAAGGGTCTGGTGACTTCTGTTTCAGTGTATCTGAAGAAGTGTGCATGCACATGAAAGCTTATACAAACTTAGTTGGTCTCTAAGGTGCTACTAGATAATTTATTATTTTATTATTATTTTTATATTTCAACTGTGTCAGACCAACACGGCTACCTACCTGAATCAAAACTTTATTTTCCTGTCAGCTTACACCCAGTTACTCTGGCCACCTTCCAAACCCAGTCTCTGTTTACATCTGAGGACAGGAGGCAGGGATCCTTCTCTTGCCTTGCCAATGTCTCTCAATGGCCCTCTATTGTTCCTTAATGGCCCCAGTTGAGCCAGGTCATTTTGCATAGGTTAGCCCAGGAATTACTCTGCAGCTTGCATTCTCCCTTCATAACCCAAATAATCAAAATCCTAGTGTAGCCTTCTTAGACTTTACCAATTGGTTGGGTGAGCGTTGCTTCCGGAGAGGGAGGAAGGAGTCAAAAGACACAGAGGTTGGTTCAGAGAAAGAGTTTTTTATTTCTGCTCTCCGGAGCAGCAGAAAGGCACTTGCGTGGTCAGTTCACAGCAAGCACACTGAAAGAGAATTTTCATCCAGTATATATTCCCTCCAGACCCCCTCTGCCCCTTCCCCAGGAATCCTGCCTCGTGAGTAAGTTGATCTCCTTGAGCATCCTTGAGCATAAACAGATATTCCAGTTCCTGTGTGCTTATCTTAGGGCAAGAAGGTCATCCAGCTATAGGAATTTCCCCTGGCGCCGTCTCTGGGAGTGGGGGCTGACAGGCCTGACAGGCAAGGTCTGTGCGTCAGCGTGGCCAGGATATTTACAACCTACAAGATAAGACCCAGATCTTCCATCCCGTCTCCACTCGCTCCACTCGGAACTGACAAGGCCATCCATCACTAAGCCTTCCTGGACTGATAAGGGAGAGGCTTTGTTTGTACAGCTGGGTTCCTGTTATACATTGGCTCAAGTGCTCAAGTTAATGGATTTTAGCTAATGGACCCCTGAAGAAGGAATGCGGGAGTTACTGGGGCCTGGTTCAGGTCGCTCTGCGTTCAGGCTTGGGTAACTTGATCCTTCACTAGGTAAAGGTAAAGGTACCCCTGCCCGTACGGGCCAGTCTTGCCAGACTCTGGGGTTGTGCGCCCATCTCACTCAAGAGGCCAGGGGCCAGCGCTGTCCGAAGACACTTCCGGGTCACGTGGCCAGCGTGACATCGCTGCTCTGGCGAGCCACAGCTGCACACGGAAACGCTGTTTACCTTCCCGCTAGTAAGCGGTCCCTATTTATCTACTTGCACCCGAGGGTGCTTTCGAACTGCTAGGTTGGCAGGCGCTGGGACCGAACAACGGGAGCGCACCCCGCCGCGGGGATTCGAACCGCCGACCTTTCGATCGGCAAGCCCTAGGCGCTGAGGCTTTAACCCACAGCGCCACCCGCGTCCCTTGATCCTTCACTAGTATTTATTAATTTCTAGGGTTTCAGCCCCCCCCGGAAACTTTTTTTGCTTTGAGTGCTACTTACATTATGGATAAAAGTCTGTGTGGGTCACAGAGCATTGGCCACGACTCTTGCCTTTATTCCCATGCAACCTGTCAAAAGTCAGATTGTAAGCAAATTGTGTTTCTGTTTGCTTCATCCAGAAGCAGTAGTACTTCATAAGTAAATACATACAGTGGTACCTCTGGTTGCGAACGGGATCCATTTCGGAGCCCCGTTCACAACATAAGCAGAATGCAACCCGCGTCTGCGTAGGTCGCGATTCGCCGCTTCTGTGCATGCACGTGACATCATTTTGAACACCTGTGCATGTGCGAGTGGCGAAACCCAGAAGTAACCCTTTCCAGTACTTCCGGGTTGCCGCGGGACGCAACCTGAAAAGATTTAACCTGAAGCAAACGTAACAAGAGGTATGACTGTATAAGAATAACAGAAGGATGCTTAATAGCCTGGAGCCACTGGGGGAATGTCCAATGACTTAGTTAATAGCTCTCTAAGAGGAAATTAATCATTCTACAGGGGGAAAATTCCTAGCAGCTTCATCAAACATGATGCAACTTAAAAAGCCAATCATACTTTCAGGGCTAATCACTCCTATCATTGTCAAAATTACTGGTTTCCATCCTCTGACATAATGGATTTCCATAGCCCATTAGCAAGAACAACAATCGAAATCTGGAAAAAGCTATAAAACCCTTCTGTTATTCAGATGCTGATGTAGGTATAGGCTCTGTCATTGCTTCTACGATGATGTCCCCTTTAAATGAGGGTGTACACTTCCACTGGCTGACTCCACCATGATCCTTAAGCCACAAATGTAAACCATGAGTATCTCTGTTTCACATTCTTTGTAATTACTCTGATCATCTTCTATTTTTCTTCCTGCTTCCTGCTAATCCACTGCTTCTCTTTCATATACTTTGTATTTTGGGGGGAAGCTGATAGATAATTCTCTGAGAAAGCCTTTCTACCTTGGTATGCAAAGGACAGAGTTATTTATATCCATAGATGAAGAGGGTAAACATATGACTAATTTAATAGAAAAAAGTATAGTTGTCACTCAGTGCTGGATGATAAAGTGAAGAGATAAAGAAAACAATCTGTTCAACGACACTGGTGTACAATGAGTCATTAATAAATATATGACTAGAGTACTGGCACATATCCCATAGATCAAGCTATAACCAAGTGTAGCAGCAGAATCAACCACAATTTAAGGAAGATTGTAGCAAAACTGGTCATAGTCTCAAATGATGCTGTAGATAGGAACATGGGAATCTACGTTCGGAGGGGACTTTTTGTCAACCGAATTGTGCTGGTTGTGATGTTGCTGCTTGTAACACTGTGTCATACTGTATGCAAGATCCAATCTATTAATTGTTCCATATTTGATGATCCTCATCCTATTCCTCATGAATTTTACCAACCAGGAGATTTTGTCATTGGTGGGATTGTTTCTCAAGTCTTCTTCCTCTATAACAACCTCTCTTTCATGGAGCAGCCAGCACATATATTGATTGATGAACCAATGTAAGGCATTTCCCCTTTTGCCTCATATTCTATAATAGTTCAGATCGCAATGACTGAGAGCTCATCATTAAGCAACATTACGATCCATACAAATGATCCGTTATCTTTTGCTTCAGTTGACTTTAGGTAATTGTATATTTCTTGTTTGACTGAAAATGTTATAGAGTGCTTGGCCCTGAAGCAACTACAAATCAAAATGAGAGACAGGAAGGGGCAGAGGGTGTGGCTCTAAAGAAAAGAAGAGGGAGAGAGGCAGTCATTCAGCCCTTAAATAGGGTGGGTCTCCCCTCCCAAGGCACCAAGTGCATGCATGATTCAGAAGTGCTATGTAGACTACCTCTTTCAGCCTGATCAGGCTTCATATATGCCCCACCGGTGGACACTAAGGTGGAATGGGCAGCGGAACAGGGCATAGTGGAACAGAACAAGTGGGGGAAATCCTTTCTCCCCTTGTTTTCCTTATTACTCCATTAAACAACTGTAGCTCTTATTACAGATCAGTACCTAAGAACTACCAGCATATTCTGGCATTAGCATTTGCTGTCAAAGAGATCAATGAGAATCCCAACATTTTATCAAATATGTCTCTGGGGTTCCGCATCCTCGATAGCTACTATTCTGCAAGGATGACCTATAAGGCCACCCTGAGCCTGCTTTCTGCACACCATAGATTTACCCCAAACTTCAAGTGTGACAACCAGAGCAATCTGATAGCTTTCATTGCAGGATGTGTCTCTGAAATCTCTGCCAACGTGGCAATCATTTCAGCAGTCCACAAGACTCCACAGGTAAGCTGTCAGTATAGAGGTTTGTAGGTTTCACAACAATGCCACACCATTACGATTTCAATCAAGCATTTGAAAAGTTCCCCTATTTTATTTTTGTTAGCAAACATACTAGAGGTAGGTCATAATGGTAAAATAATTATCAGATGAAAGACGAATGCTATTTTGCATTGCAGTAATAGATCGATAGTTTTCAGGTCATGGGCAGTAAAGTGATGCCCTTTTCTTCACTGTCTTCTTCTGAACCTGTTTCAGTCTACCTGGATCTTTCTTAAAGGGAGATGGGAATGGGAGAAGGTCGAGCAAACTGGGTATAGTTAACCGGGAGAATAGGAGAATTATGGGAAATGATACATAATGAACTGAAAAAAATGTTCGAAAGTAGTCCCCCCCCAACAGAGTCCTTTCTGTTGGGGATAATTCAGACTGAAATTCCCAGGTGTCAAAAAAGGTTATTTATGTATGCCACTACTGCGGCCTGTGTTTTGTTAGCCCCCAAATGGAAAACGAGCAAAGTCCCAACTAAAGAAGAATAGCAACTTAAATTGACAGAATATGCGCAGCTTGCAGACTTAACATATAGAATAAGAGAACAAGAATAACATATGGTTAGAGTAGATTGGAAAACATTTATTGAATATATGGGAAATAACTGTGTACAGCTGAAAATGCTGGAAGCATTAAGATAAATTCAACAGTCCAAATAAGTTTTGATCGATGTAATAATGGAATACTGAATGGTATAGTTTTTGTAAAATATGCAGGGATTTATGATATGCAAAATAAACCATGGGAAGAGAAGAGAAGTCAATGATATCTTAAGGATGTAAAAATGAGTACTTTAAATTGTAAAACAGAAAATTTTATAAAAATTATATATATATATATATAGAGAGAGAGAGAGAGAGAGAGAGAATGTGAGACTTTTTGCCGGAGGTGGACATTTTAAGCACTCTTCAAATGCCAAATATCTGAATGGACATCATATCAAAGAGGGCAAAGACTTGCACTCTCCTGCTCAAGGAGTCAGGACAATATTGGGTTGAAAATTATGAGAAATGTATTAATGGTAAGCCCAATTCAAAGAGAGAATGAATTACTAAAGGGTAATAGGTGACGGTTAGGAAGAGGCTTAACAACTATTTTTGTTAACTCCTGATGGCCTAGTAGATTCTAACTCTTAGATAGCAAGATTTAACACACTCTTTTATTTTATGTGAAGGTTACTTATATTCTTTATTTCAGATCACTTATGGGTCATTTTTGACGGCAAAACGTACCAAAAGGCTGTTCCCCTTTTTGTACCAAATGGTACCCAATGAAGCCCAGCAATACGTGGGAGCTGTGCAGTTATTTCAGCATTTTGGATGGACATGGGTTGGGCTCTTGGCTGTGAATGATGACAAAGGGGACCGCTTTTTACAGACAATGGTGCCACTGCTTTCCCAAAACAATATCTGTCATGCCTTCATTGTAAGAATACCAAAACGTTCTTTTGTGGATGAGTTGATAGCCTTGCTTATACAGCGGCTGAGAAACTTTCACATTATCACGGAGAGAAAAGCCACTGCAGTCTTTGTATATGGAGAACCTCCATCCTTTCAGGTTTTGAGAGTGTTGCTGTTTCTAGCACCTTTCTCATCACTGCCACCTTTCAGTAAAGTATGGACTATTACATCCCACTGGGATTTTGCATCTCTCTCTGTTCAAAAGATTTGGGATATACAAGCCTTTCATGGTTCCATATCCTTCGCAGTTCACTCAAAAGAGCCATTAGGATTCCAAAGGTTCATTCAGAAGATAAGACCTTACTGGAACAAAGAAGATGGGTTTATCAAGGACTTCTGGAAACAGGCATTCACCTGTTCATTAAAAATGTCTAAATGGGAGGAGGAGGAGGAGGAGGAGGAGGAAGATGGAAAAAAAAGTTGCACTGGGTCTGAAAAGTTGGAGAGCATATCTGGAATATTGTTTGAAATGAGCATGACTGGCCACAGCTACAATATCTACAATGCTGTCTATGCTGTAGCTTATGCTTTGAATGCTATATATAAATCCAGTTCCAAACTTAAAAGGTTGGTTGGGAGACATGCATTTCAAAATATGCAACCATGGCAGGTAATTACAATTCCATACTTTAGCAATAATAACAAAACAGGCTAGTTTATGCCCCAGACATAATATGAATTCTTGAGCTCACATAAAACAGTTGCATCAGGTTTTTTGGTGTGTGTGTGTGTGTGTGTGTGTGTGTGTGAGAGAGAGAGAGAGAGAGAGAGAATTTTGAAACATAGTGCAAAGCACATAATATTATGGTGATTCCCCCCCATTATCTGGAATCTAACAGAGAGAAATGACAGCCAAAAATAGAAACGGAACAGAAATGTTGGTCATTAGCTCTGTGCTTTATGATTTTAAAATGTTATGATGTTTTAACAATTTTATGGTACATATCCGTGAATTTATGAGTTGGTGATTTATTTATTTATTTTTTATGATCTTTTTTATTCAGTTTTACACTACGCATTTAATTTGAAACATTAGACATAATCATCAGCATTTAGGATTCCCTGAATCCTTAGACTTCCTTCCACCCTTCCATGGTTTCCATTTTCAATCTTTTTCAACTGCATCATATACAGTATTTTCTCTGTTTTTTTAAAAAAATATTCCATTTCTACCTTAGTTTTTTGTACATTACATGTGTTACTCAAATCCTGCCAAAGTTTTTAGTTGTTTATAGTGTTCTCGTAGGTAGTATGTAATTTCCCCCCATTCCTTATTTAAGTTTCTCTCTTCCTGGTTTCTGATTTTCCTGGTCATTTTTGCCATTTTGTCATAGTCCATCATCTTCACCAACCATTCGTCTCTGGTCAGGACATGAGTTGGTGATTTATTAATACGCTTATAAAAATGAATAAATATACTGTCTGAAAAAGGGCAAGACTTCTAAGAGGTCTAAACATTAAAATTATTTCAAGAAACTGTTATTCCCTTGTCAACATTCTTTTTCAAACAAGGTCCATTACTTTCTAAGAAGAACCATATTCAACAACAGTGTTGGAGACACTGTGCATTTTGATGAAAATGGAGAATTAGTTACAGGTTTTGATGTTACAAACTGGTTGATGTTTCCCAATGGTTCAGTGGTTAGAGTGAAAGTTGGAAGACTGGAACCTCGGGCTCCTCCGGGCAAAGAGTTAATCATTAATGCGAGCCAAATTGTGTGGCATCAAAGCTTTAATCAGGTGAGTATATCAAAGTGAAATATTCAGTCTTGGCCAGTTCCTCATTCTCTTCAGCTGATGAATTGCGCTAGTTAGCATTATTTTTAAATAAAGCAAACCAGAATTCCTTCCAATTTTTGTAAAGAAACTATTTTAAATTGATGGAATCAAACGTGTCTGGCTCAGATCTATTGTTCCAGTGTAATGACTCATCAGGTTTGGCCATTCATTCCAGTATTTTTCACTGAAGATTGAAAATAGCAGCCTGTAAAATATGTGGGTAGAGAGTCGTCTCTAAGCCTCCTATTTGTAGTCCAACATGTTCATGATGGCAACAGCTCCTTTTTTTTGCCACCATCTTTAATTAGAATATCAGGGCTGCTTTTTAGTCTGCAAATGGCAGAGCATTCAGCACAGCTAAGACTGTGTCATAAACTGGTGCCATTTGCTGGTCATCTCAGCATGTGTGGAGAGGCAACAGAACTCTGAGCAGAATAATAATCCAGTGTTCAAACCATCTGGAGAGAATTCCTGAATCTTTCTGTTTGTTTTTCTTTTGCTGTTTTTCAGTGTGTTGTCCAGTGGTCAACAGTAGTTGGTATTTGTGCACTGATGCTCTGGTTATGGTAGAAGCATCCCTAAAGCCATGGACAGCAGAACATAGATAACAATCTCTTATGCTGATAGGCCTATGCTAGACATTTAAATAAATTGCAGACTTTGTAGTATTTTTTTAAATGCATAAATATTTATGCATGCATGCATAAATATTGAAAGCTTCCAGGTCTCCAGAGGCACATTTGTGTTTTTGGTGGCACGGAAGAAGAGGTCCCATAAAATGGCAGACACTATTGACTGGACCAGTGTGTAGCAGGCTGGATTAACAATATTGTTGGCTGAGTTTCTCAGGAAGTCCCACAAATGCCTTGGCGTTTTTGTGGCATATGGTCTAAGAATGGAGTCCATATAACCAGACACCTATACTGGCAAGAGTGGCCTGGAACATTTTGCTTCTGTATGCAAAATGCCTCCCCACTGCTGCTTCCCACTGCTGATGCTGCCATACCCCACCCCCTGCAGATTCAGGGTCCCTTCTCCCCCCTCATGGGCTGCCACCCATGCCGTCCACCACCACAACTGCATCCTCACCTGTGGCTGCACCCATGCTGCTGCCACAACAAAGAAGCAGCAGCAGCAGCAGCAGCAGCAGCGAGGGGGCAGCATTAGTGGTGAGGGCAAGAGCACTGTTGCGGCAGTGGTGGTGGCAGCATGGGCAAAGTTGCAGAAGGGGTGGCAGCAGTGCAATAGTGAGGGAAAGGATGGGGAGGGGAGTTGGTTGGATCTGCCGCCTGAGGTAAATTGCTTCACCCTACTTCATAAAAGGGGGATGCGGGTGGCGCTGTGGTCTAAACCACTGAGCCTAGGGCTTGCTGATCAGAAGGTCGGCCGTTCGAATGCCCGTGATGGGGTGAGCTCCCGTTGTTCGGTCCCAGCTCCTGTCAACCTACCAGTTCAAAAGCACGTCAAAGTGCAAGTAGATAAATAGGTACCGCTCTGGCGGGAAGGTAAATGGCATTTCCGTGCGCTGCTCTGGTTCACCAGAATTGGCTTAGTCATGCTGGCCACATGACCCAGAAGCTGTCTGCAGACAAACGCCGGCTCCCTCGGCCTATAGAGCGAGATGAGCGCCGCAACCCCAGAGTCGTCCGCGACTGGACATAATGGTCAGGGGTACCTTTACCCTTTTACTTCTTACAAGCACCAGCCTTGTCTACTGGGATAGTTAGTACCAGTGCCTGAAACTATGGGATGCCCAGGGTTGATTGGTTTGTGCATTTTGGGTTGCCTGAGTTAACAATATTGTTGACCGAGTTCTGGGAGTTGCAGTTTTGGGAGTTGCAGTTGTGGCCCATGGATACATGAAAAATAGTTTAGAGTTTGGTCTCTTCTTTGGTCTTCAATGAAGCAAACTGTGTTTAATAGACATCTTGCTGCAAACCACACCTTCATATTTCCATGCAGGTGATGCCAGTTTCTGTATGCAATGATAACTGCTATCCTGGCTATAGTAGGAAAAAGAAGGAGGAAGAGAAATTCTGCTGTTATGATTGTGCTCCATGTCCAGAAGGGATGATCTCTAATCAGAAAGGTATAAGGGATAACCAATAAATTTCACAAAAGACACAGGGAGCATAAAACACCAGCAAAATACATAGGAAGCAAAAATAAATAAATACCTAATTCCTTTTTGTTTGTTTGTTCCTGGTATTTCTTGCCCCTACTTCATCTTAAGGTCCTGGGGCAAATTACATAGACTAAAAATACAATTACAAAGAAACCATAATATACATATAAATATATAAAGTTTTAGTGCCAAATACATCTCTGTGAGGAGGGAGTTTTATCATTTTGGAGCCACCACAAATAAGGCTCTTTCACAAACCACCCAATTCTGCCTCCATATATTTAACCACCTTTTCCAAAAAACCTGCCAGTAGCTCCTTAACTTTGATCCCAATATCTTCCCTCTCCTTCTCATGAATCACCCTGAATTATGGAATTACTGGGATACAGAAAAACACATAGCCGTTACATTACTACAGCACAGAACAATGTGCAAATTCAGAACCATGGGTACGCAAAAAGATGCATTTTCTATTTTCTTTCTTTCTAGAGCTAGTAAAAACAAAATCAAAAGCATACAAAATTCCTTGATTGTTGTAACTGATTGTTACAGAAAGATGTAGTTCGGCATCTTGAAATACTTATTATAACTTCATTTTATTTCAGACATGGATGCCTGTTTCAAATGTCCAGAAATCCAGCACCCCAATATTGACCAAACTCAATGCATTCTCAAGGTCCTAAGCTATCTGTCTTATAAAGAAAATTTAGGGATCATCTTAACTATTTTGGCTATTTCCTTTTCTTTGATTACAAGTTTAATCCTTGGAACGTTTATCAAGCACAAGGCCACTCCCATTGTCAAAGCCAACAACCAGACCCTCACCTACATCCTCCTCATCTCCCTCCTCCTTTGCTTCCTTTGTTCCTTGCTTTTCATTGGACAGCCTGGAAAGGCCATCTGCCTTCTGCGGCAAACAGCTTTTGGTTTAATCTTTTCTGTTGCCCTTTCCTCTGTGTTGGCAAAAACTATCACTGTAGTCCTGGCATTCATGGCAACTAAACCAGGATCCGAGATGAGGAAATGGGTGGGAAAAGGACTAGCAAACTCTATGGTCTTTTCCTGTTCCTGCATTCAAGCAGCTATTTGTATAGTTTGGCTACTTACTTCTCCGCCATTTCCAGATATGGACATGTACTCATCGAGCGGGGAAATTATATTAGAATGTAATGAGGGTTCACCTGTTATGTTTTCATGTGTGTTGGGATATATGGGTTCCCTTTCCATTCTCAGTTTCATTGTGGCTTTCCTAGCCAGAAAGTTACCAGACAGTTTCAATGAGGCCAAATTTATCACTTTCAGCATGTTGGTGTTTTGCAGTGTTTGGATAACTTTTATTCCAACTTACTTGAGCACCAAAGGAAAATACATGGTGGCTGTGGAGATCTTCTCCATCTTGTCCTCTGGTGCTGGATTACTGGGTTGCATCTTTTCCCCAAAGTGCTACATCATTGTGCTGAAGCCTGAGCTGAACAGCAGGGAACATCTAATAAGGATGAAGAAGTGAAGTAATCTAAGTTCATCTCTTCTTTGTGCTCTTATATATCCTTCACTGGAAATCATGTCCTCCAAATCATGGAGAGCCACTTGTTATGGTGAGCTCACCAAACTGCCTTCTTGTTGCTGGGGCAGACCCATTTGGATGACCTCCTCACCTCATTGGTTGCCCCTTTGTTGCTGGGGAAAATTTTCTGTTGGTTGGGGTTTGATTGGCAACTAAGGGGCTATTTCAGGGGCTGCACAAGGCGAAGTACTTTCTCTTTCTCATCGTGCAGTGGATCTCCCACCCTCCCTCCCTATAATTTAAGATTGTGTTTTTGACCTTGCTATGCCTGTCTAGGGGTGGTCTGTTTTTGGAGTAGGGGCCCGGTAGGAATTTTGCCACTTGGCTGATTGGCTGGTGCCATTTGGTTTTTGCCTACCATGTAGCAAATCGTCACAACTTTGTAAGGTTGGCAGTTAGGCATTGGTTCATTTTTGGTGGAGGGGATTATGGATTGGCTGTGCCTGCCCTTCATTTTTGTTGCTGCTGCTAGGGAATTCCATTAAAGGAATCCAGGGGCTCGATTTGCTCTGTCCGATCCGCTTTCAGGGGTAGGGCCATGCCAGAGTACCTGGGAGCATCTGGGGGTTATCTAAGAGGCGGAAATCCGCCTCTGTGCTCCCCCAGTATGTTTTCACTTACTGACCTCTGGAGGTTCCAGTTGTCAGTCCTGTTCCTGCCGGTGCAGGTTCAGGTAGTCTGAACCAATGCTAAGCAACCACTCACACATGCTGTAATCAATAAAATTGTGGCCAAAATTAATGCCAAAAATCTTAAACAAATATTCTGTGTCCTGTGTGATTATTCTGGAGGGGATTTGGGGGTCTTCACACACAAATACTGATGCTAGGGATCTCATGAGAATTTGGGTATGTTTAGTAGATCATTATCCCAAGGCCAGAACTGAATACAAAGAGCAACTAAAAAAAACAAATATAAAATAATGTAAGCTCATCTCTTTAGCCAGGTCTTAGATGTACTTCATTGGGAATACTGGTTTTGGTTGTATTTCATGAGGATTCAGCAATGAATGCTTACATGGAGAACAACTCCTTTCTTTTCGGCAGAGGCTGAGCCCACCTGGATTTGGCATTCATCTCAAGACTGTTTATGAACAGTGCCTATGCTGCCTGTAACTATGTCCAGTTACCAAATAGGAACATTTGCCTTGTGGACCAGGAGAGGGAACCATACAGCAGCTGTAGCTCCTTTGAGAATGGAAAAAGCTTCTAGATTCCTCTCCTCCTTCCATGTTGCTATGTTAGCTGAAAAAAGATGCTGCAACTATACTGGCATGATGTCTTTTTCCCCTCCAGGGGTCATAGGTGTGGCATCCTGCATGATGGAAGAGGCAGGAAATGACCCCATCTGTCACGCTGAGGCTAGAGGGAGGACCTCCCCCTCCACCATGCCATGCCACAACTGCTTCCTTGCCACAATTCTACTGGGAACAGGGATTTTTGGCCCATGGGCCATATTCCCATATGAGCAGACTTCTAGGAGCAGTGTGTGTCAGAGTAGAATATGGGTAGAACAAGGATTGTGAGTCTTACCCAGGGATAGAGGAGATATTTAGTTTAGTTTGCATTTAAAGGTCAACCTACCTAATCCACACTTTCTGACGCAATATGCAAGCAAAACACAACTATCCTTCCAAATGTGTGTGTCTCTGAATTTTGCAATTCAAGTAATGTGTGTAATAATGCATAGACTAGACTAAAGTGTGCATACAAATGCATATATTAGTGAAGAGAATGTACATTATGCATTATATTGTGGAACATTGCATTGCAAAAATGTTAGGCAAACTTGCATTAAAAATGGTACATTAGGAGAAATACATACAACCCCCCCCCCTGACAACATAAAGAGCTATATACCAACATAATGCTGAGCCTCAAATCCTCCAGGTTGTAACTGAAGTTAAACCTCAGCTTTCACATTATACTAATTTTGAGTGATCTGTGGTTAAACTTAAATATAGTCCTGGGCAAAGTTAACTTGGGGTCACCAGGCAAATTTCCACAAACTAGTTATTATCCCTCTAAGAAGAAAATAACTGTTCTATAATTTGAGAGGAACTCCTAGTGGTAACAAACTTCAAAGACCAGCAACACACTGGGGAAGATAGAGTCATAATTACTGTTTTTTAAAAGTCTTCCTACACAATTGACAACCGAAGCCCATTCGCAAGATCAACAAGCAACACCTGAGGACAACCGCACATATTGTTAAGAACAGGATCTAGGCATAGGTAAGGAGGTGCCATTTTTTTCTATGATCATTTCCCCTTTATATGCTGCCATTGCTTCCACAAGATTTTTCTGTCATGATTTTAACCCCCACCCCAATATAAACTATGTGAATCCCAATTCTTATCCTCTCTTCTTGCCCATTTCATCTTCCACTTCCCAGGTTCTTACTGTGAAAAATTAGGCCACATTGATTAGTTATTGATTTACACATTCATTGCTGCACACTGTCTCACCCTCATTTGGACAAGCTGATTGAAAATCCTCAAGGTTACACTTTTTTTGTTTTACACTTTAAAGCAAAATAATAGATACCTGTACATGAAGAGGTGTGTATGACTATTTTTTAAGAAAAGGAAAATGTGTACTTCTCAGTCTCCCTTTGAGAATACAGTGAGGCAATAAAAAGAAAATTATGTACAGGAACACAGAGCGACAAGGAGCTACTTTTAACTATAAGACGGGCACACAAATTCCCTAAAAGACCCAATGTAGCAACGGAATCAACCAAAATTCAAGGGAGACTGTGGCAAAGCTGGTCCTAGCCTTACAGGATGCTGTAGATGAAAACATGGAAATCTACATTTGGAGAGGACTTTTTGTCAACAGAATCATGTTGGTGGTGACATTGCTGCTTATAATGCTGTGTCATACTGTATGCAATACTCATTCTATTAATTGTTCCGTATATGATGATCCCCATCCTATTCCCCATGAATTTTACCAGTCAGGAGATTTTGTGATTGGGGGAATTGTTTCTCAAGTCTATTTCCTTTATAACAACCTCTCCTTCTTGGAACAGCCAGCACAGGCCTTGATTGAGGAATCCATGTAAGATTTCCTTCCTTCCTTCCTTCCTTCCTTCCTTCCTTCCTTCCTTCCTTCCTTCCTTCCTTCCTTCCTTCCTTCCTTCCTTCCTTCCTTTTCTCTCTCTCACCCCCCCTTGATCTCTCATTCTATAATAGTTCAGTTCTCAGTATCTGAGAGCACATAATTAAGTACCATTAAGGCATTATTTATTGTCTGAAGCTGCAACACATAGCTAGCTACCTTACACAGGGACAATCTAGGGTTTATGTTTGGAAATTAAAGCACCATGGAGAGGTGCCCACAATCAAATCTGACTCCCTAATGAGAGTATGTGCACGATAAATATGTTTTTAAGAATAGTCTTGTCACCATGTATTATTAATATTTTTAAAACTGCACAAGTAAAATATCATAGGAGTATATGTTTCTTGAAAAGTAATTTCTGAATTGTCCCTCAGGCACTTTGCACTCCCTCGACATAACTGGATTATGGTTTTCAAATGCAGCTGAGTTTATGGATGGTTGGAAGTCTCCCCTTGGCACATCTTCTCTCATTTCATCTGCAAATGGTAGATGCATTTAAATTGCAGCAATGTGTCCCTGGCTTTAGGAGATTAAATGATCCATTAGTTGCTTGCACTGATATTTCTTCAGTGATTGAAATGGTTGCTACAGAGGTTTTTAAGGCATATTCACAGACATGTAAAGGTTCAATGGGTGGACAAGGGAGAGGCACACATTCAAGGCCCACTCCCAATGTCCTCGCATGCCTTCCCAGTCCCTATGTTGATTAATAAAGCACAGCCCATGATAGTGAGAGGTGTTCTACTCACATTCAAGCAAACCTGAAAAATATTCTCCTGCAGAGCTTCCCCACTCAACACAGGGAATGTTGAGGGCTGAGCATTTGAGGCAATGCACACAGGTCATTGTGGCAGGGTTTGGAGGCACACCCCAGACCCATGGATAGAGTGCTTGCATGGTCAGGCATTAGTGAATACTAAGAAAGTTACTGGAGATACAACAGAAGAAGCTTGCTTGTCTCTTCTCAGAGGTTGCTTTCAAAAGCTAGGAAGTACATTATATACGTCAAATCTATTTTGGGCTAGCACTTGTGTTTGTGTGCAAAAGGAGTGTATTATTGTTGTAAAGAAAGTGAACCTAACAAATGTAAGGAGCAGCATGTTAAGTGCTTTAATAATCCCCAAACATTCTGATCATTCAACTATTCGTCAGAAGAATATCTGTTTCATATATCTGACTTTCTGCTAACTTTGCTGTACCTTTGCTTTTTCAACTTCTGTGGCATTGAGTTACATCTCAATATCAGTAGTTTGCAGATGAATGTTGATGAAGTGTACAAATGTATTTTTACTGCTGCTTTGCTGCTGCTATATTAAACAGGCTGTACCTCTTTTTACAGTTCAGTGCCTAAGAACTACCAGCACATTCTGGCTTTAGCATTTGCTGTCAAAGAGATCAATGAGAATCCTAGCATCTTATCAAATGCCTCCATGGGCTTCTACATCCTCAATAGCTACTTCACCGCAAGAATGACGTATAAAGCTAGCCTTAGCCTGCTTTCCAAACAGAAGTTTGTCCCCAACTTCTGTTGTGATGGCCAGAACAAGCTGATAGCTTTAATTGGAGGATCTGTCTCTGAAATCTCTGCCAATATGGCCATTATTTCAGCAATCCACAAGATCCCACAGGTAAGCTCTAGAGATACCACAAAAGTGGCACACGTAGAAATGGAAATTGCCTCAGTTTACATGTTCATATGTGGTCAGGAATGGAAATCATGCAAGCACGTATGAGCTTTATTCATTGTTGTTGTTTTCAGTCCCCAAATGATGTGTAACAGATGACACACACACACATATATAATTTTTTCTGATGTTTCCTTTACATTGAAATGAAATGGGCATTGCATTGAAATGATGTAATGACATCATTAATGACATCGTTAATTGCATAAAATTTGGGCACAGCAGACAGAGATATGAATGTAGTTCTTAGTGGCAGTGGCATGGAAACAGTGCTGATTGCAGTGAATATGGGTTAGAAACAAACTGATTATTTCCTGTATCCCTAGTCTTGATTTCAGCACAGCATTCAAAAAGTTAAAAAAGTTTAATTAGAAATCTGGTTCAATGCAGACTGTATGGTAATATAATTAGGTTGGTTGATAAATAAAGAATGGAAAACTGCTCTGAAACTAACAAAATACAGATAAACAAAGTGCCAAACTAAGGCAGAAAAAAATTCAAAAGCAAACCTTTGGATAAGGGACAACTGGCAGAACAATAGCACACCTGAAAGAGATCTCAATAATATAGCAGACCAATGCTTCCCAAGTACTCCATGAAGAGCTTGGAAAGAAAAATAAATAAAATAAATGTAAAAACAGCCCCAAATGCACACACATAAGGGTGACAATACTGCTCCATGATGAATTTCTCTCTTGAAAAGACTCCTACCACACAAAAAGATTGGGAACCACTGTAGTAGACCAAGAGCTAACTATCAGTTACCACTGTGATGCAGCTGCAGGAAAGTCTTAATGCAATTTAAGCTGCATCAATGCAACCAAAGTGCTGTATATTGAGAAGTAAAAGCTGAATGTGATTTAATTAGCACACCTCAAGTTTAGTATTATGTTCAGTCCTCAGTGCTGCACTTTATCATAGATAAAGATAACTTGAAACAGCTTCAGAGGAAGATGGTGAAGATGGTCAGGAGAATTGGGAGAAATGCCTATGACAAAAGGTTGGAGGAATTGGGTATATTTAGCCCGGGGAAGAGGAGATTAAAATGTGCATGTGGGTGGGGGACGTGAACCTTACATCCCTCTTCAAGTACAAAGTTTCTGAATAGCTGTGACATTGAGTTGGGAAACAAATTGTCACCTGCTGTTCCAAAGGGTTGGACAAGATTTTGGAACAGCATTAGGAGACTCCTCTTAATGCTAAATGTAGTTCAAATATAGAAACAATTACCAAAGGGTCCTTGCTGGAGCAGTGCCAGATTTAGGGCAGGGTGGATGATTCCCCCTCACAGGAGCCAAGGGGGTTCCAAATTGAGAGGATCTAAAATTGAGCTTGAGGGTGTGTGCATGCCAAAGTTAGGGTTCACTTAGAGTACCCCCGGAGTTCTTCAGGCAGAGCCACAAAAAGTCATATATCGTGGGTGATATATATTGATTTCCTGCATCATGCTAGATTTTGCACTTGATTGCCTACTGGACCATTTCCAGCTCTAGGATACAAAGACAGACCTTTTTGTTATGTGAAAAATTACTATATGTTTTCTTTCAGCTTCCTTATGGATCATTTTTCACTGGACAACATGGCAAAATGCTACTTCCATTTTTGTACCAGATGGTACCCAATGAAGCCCATCAACACATGGGAGCTGTGCGGTTATTTCAGCATTTCGGATGGACGTGGGTTGGGCTCCTGGCTGTGGCTGATGACAAAGGGGACCGCTTTCTGCATACAATGGTGCCACTGCTTTCCCAGAATGGCATATGTTATGCCTTCATAGTAAGAATACCAAAATGGAGTTATATGGATGAACTGATAGACTTGCTTATACAGCAGCAGTACAATTATGAGATTCTCAGGGAGAGAAAAGTTAGTGTATTCTTTATATATGGAGAACCTCCATCCTTTCAGGTTTTGAGAGTGTTGCTCTTTCTAGCACCTTTCTTGTCACTGCCACCTCTTGGCAAAGTGTGGGTTGTTACCTCCCACTGGGATTTTGAATCACTGTCTGTTCAAAAGAATTGGGATATGCAAACCTTTCATGGTTCCATATCCTTCACTGTTCATTCAGATCAGCCATTGGGATTTCAAAAGTTCAATGAAGGAATAAGACCTTCCTGGGCCAAAGGAGATGGTTTTATCCAGGACTTCTGGGAACAGGCATTCAGCTGCTCATTAAAGACGTCTAATGGACAGGAGGAGGAGGGGAAGAAGAGTTGCACTGGAAAGGAGAAGCTAGAGAATCTTCCTGGAAATCTGTTTGAAATTCACATGACTGGCCACAGTTACAACATCTACAATGCTGTCTATGCTGTGGCACATGCTTTGCATGCCATGTACACACAGAGCTCCAGATACAGAAGAATGGAAGAAAGAGGGAAACTAGCATTTCAACCCTGGCAGGTAATGACAATTAAACATAATGGCAACAAAACAGACTAGTTTATGGCCCAGAGATAAAGGCAACTTGAAAACTACAACTAATTCAGAATGAGACAGCTAGAATGGTGACTGGGAGTGGCCACCTGGTCCTAAAGGATCTCTATTGGCTCACAGTACGTTTCTGAGCACAATTCAAAGTGTTGGTGATGATCTTGAAAGCCCTTAACAGCCTTGATCCTGTATAATATTGTATCATCATCATCATTTATACCCAATCTCCACCCCAACTGTTCAGCCCAGACACTGAGGTTCACCTCCAAGGGCCTTGAGGTGGTTCCCTCACTGCAAGAAGTAAAATTACAGGGAACCAGGCAAAAGGCCTTTTCGACAATGGCACCCTCCCTGTGGAATGCCCTGCTATCCGACGTCAAGGAGATAAACACAACTTGTAGAAGACATTTGAAGGCAGCCCTGTATCAAGATGTTTTTAATGTTTGACATTTTGTTATGGTTGTATGTGTTGGAAGCTTCCCAGAATGGCTGGGGCAACCCAGCTAGATGTGTGGAATATAAATAAAATGAAGAAGATGATATTATTATTATTATTATTATTATTATTATTATTATTATTATTATTAACATACCAACAGTTGGGAAGTGTTAGGGAATGGGGGGGGAGGGATATTCATTTTGACAAGTAGCACCAGACTCATGATAGACTAATGACAGTTTTATCAACAATGGGTCAAGCCTTTTTAGTCTAATAGAGAGAAATGACAGCTAGAAATAGTGAACTCATAACCAAAATAGAGCAGTACAGACTTTTAAGAATGCTAAAGATTAAATTACTTTTGAGGCCTACGTAAGTATCTCTTTGTCAATATACTCTTCCAAATTAGGTGCATCACTTTCTAGGTAACACCATATTCAATAACAGTGCTGGAGACATTGTGTACTTTGATGTAAATGGAGAATTAGTGTCCAGTTTTGATGTCACAAACTGGATGATGTTTCCCAATGGCTCGGTGGCTAGAGTAAAAGTTGGAAGACTGGAACCCCAGGCTCTTCCAGGCAAAGAGTTAACCATTCATGATGACCAGATTGTCTGGCACCAAAGCTTTAATCAGGTGAGACATGGCATCAAATGACTGAGTAAATAAGAGTCAATATGCTCAATTTTCAAAAAGGCAATGTTAATGCTTTTGAAAGCATCTTATTGCATTAAAGTTTTAATTCTTCTAAAATCTCACAGAATCTCTTTATTCCATGAACAAGGTCTCATCTCAAACAGACTTTGTCATCTTGGTTGGTAGAATACACAACTCCCATCATCCCAGCACTTGAGACTACCTACCTTTTGTAGGTGCTTGTTTTGACGCAGAGCAAATTGAATGAGAAAGATAAAGGAAGTACAGCTTTCACCCTCCCACTGATTCTTTAAAATTCTGGTTATATACAAAGAGAGCATCTCGGTAAAGGTAAAGGTACCCCTGCCCGTACGGGCCAGTCTTGACAGACTCTGGGGTTGTGCGCCCATCTCACTTAAGAGGCCAGGGGCTAGCGCTGTCCGGAGACACTTCCGGGTCACGTGGCCAGCGTGACATCGCTGCTCTGGCGAGCCAGAGCTGCACACGGAAACGCCGTTTACCTTCCCGCTAAGCGGTCCCTATTTATCTACTTGCACCCGGAGGTGCTTTCGAACTGCTAGGTTGGCAGGCGCTGGGACCGAGCAGCGGGAGCGCACCCCGCCGCAGGGATTCGAACTGCCGACCTTTCGATCGGCAAGTCCTAGGCGCTGAGGCTTTAACCCACAGCGCCACCTGCGCCCCAGAGCATCTCTACATAAGTGTAAAAACTGATAACTTAGATGTATGGTGATAATGTGCTTGGAGAGCAATATCAGCTCATGCTATTTCTGTTTGCCAAAGTGGCTCTGTCTCATTCACCCCACTGGGAATTGCTGGAACTGGACTGGATGATCCTAGGCTGGACAATAATTTTACTGTCAAGGAGCATAGAATATCATCATGACTTGGCAGGTATCTAAACATGGATTTGAGAGGGAGGAAGCTGTAAAATGTGATGTTCAAGCATTGCCTCTCAGCCTTCCATTTGTAGTCCAATGTATTCATTTTGGCAACAGTGTATCATATCTGTGCATTAGGTAGGTCAGAAGAAGAGTTCCCAAGGAAGAATATACTGTTCCCCCTGGCTTGGTGTAATCCTGGATGGACTAGCAATATTGTTGGCTGAGTTCCAGGAGTTCCTGTTGTGGCCTATAGGGCATGCAATAGTTTAGATGGTTTCTTTTTCTCCAAGGAAGCAAACTGCATTGAATTGATGACTGGTTTTGTTGCTAATAATCCTTCATGTTTCTGTACAGGTGCTGCCAATTTCTGTGTGCAATGACAATTGCTATCCTGGCTACAGCAGGAAGAAAAAAGAAGGAGAGAGATTTTGCTGCTATGATTGTGCTCGTTGTCCGGAAGGGAAGATCTCACACCAGAAGGGTAGGAGGAATAATCAATACATTTTATAAAAGACACAGGGAACATAAAACAGCATGACCTAGTTGAGAGAAGTCAATAATCAGAGGCGGAAGCTAAAATTGGTGAGTAGGAGGAGGGAGGTCAAGAGGCAGAGATGAGTCAGGTTAGGGAAGAATCACAGGTGTCTCCCCTCCCTTCTGTGACAATTTCCCATCCCCCCAACTCTGAAAACCAGAAGAGGCACAAAATGAGAGGAGCAGAACACAGGCACAGTCTCCAATTGCTAGGAAAAAACCCTGGGAGGAGACATAGATGGCTGGGGGAAGGGGATGACCTTTAGTCTTGGTAACTGGTTTCATGGAGTAAGACCCACAGGGAATGAGCTGCTGTACTCATTAAGCATTGAAACTCAGCCAAGTATGTGAAGATCGTGTTTTTTTCTAATCAAGGTTAACTCTAGCTTTGAACATTGTGATTTACTGACCAGCTCGCTCTGTGACAGTAATGTGCCTTCATATCATGCTTTGGGATTAAGGCATTCTCCATACGCAAATAAATACAACTGTAAAAAATAGAAATAAAAGCAATAATAATACTTTGGCATGTGAAAAGTACGTATTGAATTTTTAAAGTGCTCCACCTCCATTATTGCAATAACACCTATAACCATTTTGTAAATTACACATGAGGATTAAGATTGATAAATAACAGCATTTCCAAGGACAACCTTCTATGTTCATGACTTGAGAAGAGGTCTGCATCACAAAAATCTTGGGTTACACAGAAACATTTAGCCATTACCAGATCAGTGTGATCACCAAACATTCTCACTTTCTCTTTAAAATTATGGGAGTCCTTTCTCCTAGCGTTGGTGAAAGAACTGCAAGAACATAAACATAAGGAAGATGTTGGTTAACATTTTTACATTTTCTACTTATGACTGCCTCTACTTGGGCCCGATCCAAGTCGCGACCGCAGCAAAGCAGCTGCTGCCGTCTGCACCTGCGCACAACAGCGCTTCTACCAGTGACCCATTTCGCCTAAAGGGTGGGCCACTGGAATGGATTATGGCAGTAAGTAGAGGTTTCACTGTACTTAAACAGCTCCTCCTTTTTTCCAGACATGGATGCCTGCATCGGTTGTCCAGAAGACCAGTATCCCAACAACAACCAAATTGAATGCATTCCCAAGATTCTAGTTTACCTTTCTTATAAAGAAACTTTAGGGAATATTTTAGCTACCACTGCTATTTATTTCTCTTTGATCACAAGTTTAGTTCTTGGAACTTTTATGAAGCACAAAGACACTCCCATAGTCAAAGCCAACAATGCAACCCTTACCTGCATCCTCCTCATCTCTCTCCTCCTTTGCTTCCTCTGCTCCTTACTCTTCATCGGACAACCTGGAAAGATCATCTGCCTTTTTCGACAAATTACTTTTGGCATCATCTTTTCTGTGGCTCTTTCATCTGTCTTGGCAAAAACCATCACTGTGGTCCTGGCATTCATGGCAACCAAGCCAGGGGCCAAGATGAGGAAATGTGTGGGGAAAGGGCTGGCAAATTCTATGGTCCTTTCCTGCTCCTTCATTCAAGCAGGCATTTGTGCTCTTTGGTTATTTACTTCTCCTCCGTTCCCAGATAGAGACATGCACTCAGTGCATGGAGAGATAATACTAGAATGTAATGAAGGTTCAGCTACCATGTTCTACTGTGTCTTGGGCTATATAGGCTTCCTAGCCTTTGCCAGCTTCATTGTAGCTTTCCTAGCCAGGAAGTTGCCTGACAGTTTCAATGAGGCCAAGTTCATCACTTTCAGCATGTTGGTGTTTTGCAGTGTTTGGTTGACTTTTATTCCAACCTACTTCAGCACCAAGGGAAAATACATGGTGGCTGTGGAAATCTTCTCCATCTTGTCCTCTGGTGCTGGATTACTGGGTTGCATCTTTTCCCCTAAATGCTACATCATTGTGCTGAGGCCTGAGCTGAACAGCAGGGAACAGCTAATAAGGAGAAAACAATGAGACAATATAAAGGCATGTCTTTCTGGTACACTGTAATCTATATTTCATTAAAAAGGACGGTGGCAAGGATTTATGGGAATGTGTGAAAGTGTGCCCCACAACTACTCTGTGTTTCCCCATCATATTTATTGTACAGGTGATCATGGTTGTAGGGGGTATTCTAAGAATTAAATCATGGATACTTCTATTGGAGAACTTAGCTCACATTCCTTTTGGCAGAAATGAACACAGTACAGCTGACTTAGATTTAGCATACACCTCATGCCCTCATTAGTATTTCTTCTTCTTTCATCCTGTCTTTGTATAAACCCAGAAAACCAGTACAGTGATACCTCGGGTTACATACGCTTCAGGTTACAGACTCCGCTAACCCATAAATAGTGCTTCAGGTTAAGAACTTTGCTTCAGGATAAGAACAGAAATCGTGCTCCAGCAGCGCGGCAGCAGCAGGAGGCCCCATTAGCTAAAGTGGTGGTTCAGGTTAAGAACAGTTTCAGGTTAAGAATGGACCTCCGGAACGAATTAAGTACTTAACCTGAGGTACCACTGTACTGCTGTTGATGCAATGTATCTTTTCATTTGTGGACAAGGAAATGAATGATTTTGAGACAATTGGAAGTCAAAGAAATATTGTTTAACAGAAAGTGGAGGAGAGTTGTATGTTATCATTTTGTTTTAATGCAACTGGCAGATGGAAAATAAGAAGTCCTTTTTTAAATTTTAAATTGTTTCCTTTCCCTTTCTCTCTCCCCCCTGCCTCTCTTTTCTTTCTACTTCCTGATTCTTCCTCTTTCTTTTCTCTTTTCTTCATTCTCTCTCTTCTCTGACATCCTCTACTCAGGGCTTTTATTAGGGTCCAGGAGTGATAGATGGTTGATGGAGAGACCCTGGATGGGAGGCAAGAAAATGTTGGTTTTCCAGGGTGAGAGGCTAGGAGGAGAAAGTGGCTACTACCTTCTGTGGGTGGCAAGGGTTAAGAACTACCTTTAAGAGAGGACACCTTATTCTATTTATACTTTTTGTAACTTTTTAGAATAAAAAAATTACATTAGTTTTCTATATCTTACTGTATTATGAAAAACTTTAATAAAAATCTTAACACCAAAAGAAGGAGAATGCCACAACCCAGCCCTTCTGCAGTTTGTGACCTCCAGCTCATTCTGTTAAGTGGGGCTGTGAACTTCTGCCCCCAGATTGCCCCCTGTTGCCACACTGCAGACAGAGGAAGAAAGAGAAAAGCACCACTTACACAATTTCCCTAGAAATCCCACAAAGCTGTTTACAGAAGGAGTCTGTCATAATATTTGACTGTGTACATGACCTCGGATCTTTCACTCTCTCTGACTTCCATGGAATGAATAGGCTCCATGCCAAAAAACAAAACGAAATATCACCTCAAGGTTAAGCAGCCGACACGTGGCAATTTATACACTTCTCCAGAAATACCGGTTCCTTTTCTTTGGTGGAATTTGCATTAGTAATTGGCCACCCTCCTTGATTGTCAACTGTCTTTTATGTTTTATCACACAGTTCCTGTTCCACCATTCTTTTTACATGTAGTGACGTGCTTCAGATCCTTCCTAGGAACTCAACTCATTCCTGTTTTGTTTACTCTATGCAATTTGAAACTGTAGGAGAGGCTCCCCCCCCCAAGAGAGGTGGAATGGTTCTATAAAAGAAGAAGATTAATGCCCTCAAAAGGAATGTCGTTCCAAAGCTTTTATACATTCTTAGAGGATTACCAATACATGTTCCCAAATTTTACTTCCAAAAAACAAATCAACTATTTAGATCGTGCCTATGGGGTACAAAGCCACTAAAAATATCACTACATAAAATGCAACTTCCAACTAAGGAAGGTGGCTTTGGTCTCCCAGATCTGGAACTATATCACCAGGCCTACATGCTGAGTAAGACTAATGATTGGAGAGCTAGCAGGAATCCCAGTTGGGCTACTCTCGAATGTAGTTTCTTTGAACCTCTTGTAGGGTGGACTAAACTCGGCTCCAAATTTATGAAATATCCTATTATCCTGGAAACTATGAAAGCACCTATAAAAATTTGAATGAATATAAATAAAAATAATAAGGAGAAATTAACAATATGGGCCAACCCAAAATTAAAAATTGGAAATCAAGTAATAATTTGGCAAAATTGGATGAAAAAAGGTATTTTGACATTGAATCAATTAATTGATGAAAATTACAAATTTGTGGAATATAAGTAAAGTATGGATTAACCAGTGAAACACAATGGCAATACATCCAATTGAAACATATGTTGGAAAGGCAGTTTGGCCCTGACGCTCTAGCAGCATTGGAAACACCCATGCTGCTACAAGATTTAATTTCTGCAACAAAAACAAAGAGCTCTACACTTGCACTATATAAAACCCTACTCAACAGGAAGAAATGTGATTTAGAATATGATAGACAAAAATGAAGAGTTAGGGGTACAGATAACAAATGATATATGGGAGTCAAGTATAAAATCAACAGAGATAGCCTCTATGGATCTAAGACTAAGGCTTATTCAGCAGAAAATAATATTCAGAGTCCACTGGACTCCATCAAAACTATACCAGAAGAAAATAAAAAGTGCAGACAACTGCTGGAGATGTGGGAGTAAAAATGCGAACTAGTACATATGATGATTAATTGCCCGATGATAAGATCATTTTGGTGCGAGGTGAGGACATTTATAGCAAGAGTAATAAAAATAAATTGTTATTTAGGGGAATTGAATTTAATTCTAAATTATATTCCGGAAACGTGGGAGATTACAAGGGGTAAAAAAAAAGAAAGATGTACCATGCCATATTAGAAGCAAAAAAACTTGTTTTGATGAATTGGAAGAGCCGCAAAAAGATTCCATTGAGCACATGGATGGATAATATGGACAGACTAGCTACATACGAATGAAGTGCATGTCAACGCAAATTAAGAATGGATAAATATGAAGAAATCTGGAAGGAATATTTAAGTGATAAGGCGGACAGTGGTGGGAAGTAGGGGGAAGAGAGGTGGGGAAATATTGTTAAAAGGTGTAGTCATAGGTGTTTAAATCTGAATTGTCAGATTGTGTTATTAGTGTTACTACAGTTTTTGTTGAATGTGTTTTTTGCGCGCGCGCGCACACAGACACACACACTTACTTTCTCCCTTTTCTCCCACTGGATTTAAAGGGGAGCAGGCCAGCAGCTTCAGATTGGGAGGTTTGGAGGGGAAGGTTATAAACAGTTATCTGTCTGAAGGCAGCCTTTAATTGTAGGGCAGTTTGGTCCAAGTATTATTTAAAGATAAAGAACCACGAGAAGGGCAAGCAATGGCTTGGAAGTTGCCCATCAATACTTAGAACTTGGACAGCAGAGTGAGCAGGCCCAGAGATCAACTAGTCACAGTCTTCACTATTGTGAGATGTACTGCATTTCTATTTATATTATGGGTATGAAAAAGGATACAGAACATGCTGAATGGCGCCTGCTGACTGGAGGCCAGAATAGTCCAGTAGAAAGGATCTTGGAAAATAAGGGTAAAAATGGTTGTCTGATATTCTTTAGCAAATTATTTCCTTGTACAGACCGCTGTCTCAACAAGGAAGACCAGAACTGGATTGTGGAGATGGTCAACCCCTTTTTAACAGGTTCCCTCAAGATTTCAGGGCTTTTGTTTTTGAGACTGTTTATGGGAAGGACACACAGAAGGAGGTTGTGGTGGGGGCCTGAGAAAGGACCCGGAATTCCCCCCTATTCCGGTGCTACAATGACAACCGAGCCTGTATTCAATGCTTTGACAACAACCAAAAGGCTGACAGTCCATGCTTACGTGATTAGAGCCAGAAAGATGGTTAAGATAGTTGTGGCAGGTAGTTGTGGGACCTCATGATTGTCAGGTGGGCTCCTGTGTAGATTGCCAATAGAGTCAAGGCTTCCGCTGCTTTAACCAACTTAACCTTTGTATATGATGCATATATTTTACGGCTTTGCTGATGAATAAATATTGAGATTTTACCAAAATAGCTTCTTGTTTTTTGCTGTCTCTGGTATTAGCACCACAAGCCTAAGTATACACTTGAAAACTCATGAAAATTAACCAGCATATTAGTATAGATGTCTCACAATAAGCACCTTTTTATATGCAGTTTTGAGAAATGCGCACACCGCTGAAAGCAATTTTTACACAAACACACCCTTTTTCATTTTTATGCATACCTTCCTTAATAATCTTTGTAAGCATTGTTTGTAACCTGAAACTGTTCTAAACCTGAAGCACCACTTTAGCTAATGGGGCTTCCTGCTGCCACTGCACCACCTCCGTGCAATTTCTGTTCTCATCCTGAAGCAAAGTTCTTAACCTGAAGCACTATTTCTGGGTTAGCGGAGTCTGTAACCTGAAGTGTATGTAACCTGAAACGTATGTAACCTGAGGTACCGCTGTAATCGCTGACCATTGACCAAGAAGCCTAGGGGTAATGGGAGTTGTAGTCCAGCAACATCCAGGGACCCAAGGCTGAAGTAGACTGCTGTAGAGAGGCAAGTGAGCAACTGATGCACTGTTTTGTAATGGTGCTGGTATCAGTACCAAGAATCTTCCTAAAATGCTGATGCAAATGTATTTGCAGTCTAAAGAGCTTAGCAAACAATATTTGGGTTCCCTTCACAGTCATTACACGTTGCAGAGGAAAGATGTGACCATAGGGTTTCTCTTTCAGTTCTCTTACCAAGAACAGAAAGAGTTGCAGATCCTCCCTGCCTCGTGACAATTTTTTCCTGTAATTGGTCAGGTGTTTTTTTTATTATTATTAAAAAATAGCCTGACCAACTCTCTGTTTTGTGATTGGCAGTTCTATATACAAGGAGGGGTAGCCAACCTTTCCTAAGAGAAACAGAATAGCTATATAAAGAGCTGGTGAATTATTGTTGTAAGTGGGAGGAAGACCATCTTTGGCTGGGAGACAAGCTACTTTCTTACCATGGAGCAGACAGTGAGTAACTCTGTTACAATTTATCTGATATGCCTCTATCAAGCTTCTGTTATTATTGTGGCATATAATACATGTTATGGATAAATAAATATAACATTCATACCAATAAGACATTATCATCATTCCTACTTACAAAACAAGTAGGAATGATGATAATGCTTCATTGAACTTCATTGAAAAGAAAACAACAACAGTATAATTCTACAACATTAGGATTTTGATTTAATATCTATGTGCTGCTTTCCTGACAACAAGGATGAGCTCCAAGCAGCTCAAAACAATTAACAGCTTACAAGATGTAAGACGATTAAATTCAAAGACAAATATTCAAGATTTACAGTAATAAAATTAAAGTACAATGTAATCGTTTTAGAACTGGGATCTTATAGGTATATCTTGTATCCAGATTGCATTGCACCCTCATGTAGCTAATTAAGGCGTAGGTGTATGAAACTGGGAATGCATAGCTTGGGGATATTTCTGGAGCCACTCTTGTCACTTGAGTCATAAGAAGCCTCATTGGCATGGAGTGTCTTCTATCAGTTTGGGCTGATGGTCCAGCTACACCCCTATCTGAACGGTATAGCCTAGCTTCTGCAGTCTAGCTCTGGCAACCTCTACCAGTCTCAGGTTCTCCACCCACTACTGCTAGCCAGTTAGATCAATTTTCTGGACTCTCAGCTTCCCAAAGACAGTCACCATTCAGGCAGCAGCTCCCTATGACCCTTCCAGAGGCAGGGCGTGGAGCAGAGTGGCTGGAAACACCTAGCCAATGTCACTACTCTGAGTGCCCTCTCTTTTTGTTTTCTTCTGACAGGTGTCCAGAAGTCGGTTGGGTTTCAACCTGTTGAGTGTGACTTTCCTGCTCTGTTTGACAAGTGGAGCCTTTGGGTCTATAGATCCAGACAACCTGAAGGCAATCATTGACTACATCAGAGAGTGAGTAATGTTTTGGATTTTTCTGGGGCTTTCCAAGCAAGTGTTCAACACATTTCGAAAAACCCCTCAAAACAAATTGAAGGCAATATCATTATGACTGTGAATATTGCAAGGTACATAAAAACTTGTACATTAAGATGCCTGTAGAGGGAAGCACTGCATAAGTACGGGTGAGCAGGTTTATTTCAGGTTCTCATCCTTCCACTCTTCAGTTTTCCACATTTCCAAGAAAAATCGCCAGCATTTAGTGCAAATTTATATTCACATGTTTTTATGCAGTTTTTCCTAACATACACATTTTTGCAAGAAATTCCTCCCTAATACAATGATTTTTATATGTTATTTTTACAACGTACATGCATTTTTGTGCATACTGTACCTTAATATATGCATAATTAATAAATTAATAAATTAATTAATTAATGAAATTTCTATTCTGTCCTTCATCCAAGGACCACAGGGCAGATTATAAAAACACAAAAATATACACCATAATAACACACAAAAACAATAATCCCCTCCTATGGAACTAATCTTCTGCTCCAATCACTCTCTTAAGTTAGATATCCATTTCCAAATGAGCTTGTTAAGGAAGTAATTTGTTCTTATATGGGTAGGACATAACAGTAAACACTGAAGGCATACCTAAGTTCTACAGTACTTTAGAAGGTTAGTGGTTCTTTCATTTATATAGTACTTCTAACGTTGTAATGGTCATTTTCTTCTGCTTTCAGAACAGGTCCTCCAAACTCTCATAGCAATGAAGTCAAACGTTTCCCATCTGTTTTACACCTATACCCTTTCTTGCCTTTCTGCTTTCTATTGGGGCTTTAGCAGTGAGGTCTTTTCACTTCCTAGAAAACCTGTTAACACACCTATCGCCCAAGTTCATGAAAACAAAGCTGTCCTTTAATGGGATGTAGCAATGTCAATGGTCATTTGTGCAAATTACTTTGCTCGAAAAGTACATTGCATAATTTGGAGAAGTGTGAATTTCAGGGGGGGGGGGCTTATTTTGATTTTCAAATTGTTTTGGAAAGGCCGTTCACCTTTCCGCTGCAGCGGTACCTATTTATCTACTTGCACTTTGATGTGCTTTCGAACCACTAGGTTTGCAGGAGCTGGGAACGAACAACGGGCGCTCACCCCGTCACGGGGATTCGAACCGCCAACCTTCTGATTGGCAAGTCCTAGGCTCTGTGGTTTAACCCACAGCACCACCCGCGTCCCTTGCTCAAGAAGTACATTGCATAATTTGGAGAAGTGTGAATTTCAAAGGGTGGGGGGGCTTATTTTGGTTTTCAAACTGTTTTGGAAAGTGAAAATTTGGTAGGTTCACCTTTAAATGTGGACTGAATCACATTCCTCCACCATCCTACCTCTGGGAGAAAGGGCACTGCAGGAGAAACAGGGTGATTTGGGAAGGAACTAACTGGGCATTATGCAGGCCTTGCTGGCTACAAGCCTCAGCCAGTGTGCCCCAAACACAGTAGCGGTGCCATAGCAAGGTGGTCTTTATTTTTAAAAAAACCTTGTGCACTCAGAGCAGCACAATGTCTGGCTTCACTTCCTGGGACGCACATGGGATTATGCAGCACATAGTCATATGGGTGTCCTGGAAAGTGCTGATGTGCTGAGAGCCTTCTTCTGTTGCAAGCAAATATGGTGCTTTTACTAGCACAGTATTTAAAAGAAAAGGGTATTCCCCCTCTAGGATGCATGGAACCCCTGATCTGCACCCACTGGTCTGGCTCTAATGGCACTCCTGGTTTTGCTTAGCAAATCTAATTCCAATTAACATGATAAAATCCATCATCTTGGGTTATTGGCGTCCCATCCCCCCTAAAAACCCCTGGCTATCTGCTGTAACATTAAGTTGTGGCTTCTATCTATAAATAGGTCATCACAGATATTGCAGTAGAACTGGAACTTCTCTGCCTCTCCATTCAAATGACTGCAACTGAGACTATAATAAAAAATCAAGCCAACATGGGCCAAAAGGAGGAACCTGGTTTGGAATAGTTCAACATCACTCATTCTCAGCTTTCCTTTGTTTTTTCTTAGGTATGGCCTCCCCAATAACCATTATGCTGTGGCTGTAAGGCTGGATAACACATACTGCAGAAATCCTACACGGCAGAATTTAGAGACTGCTTTACCTACAGACGAAATGACTGAGATGCATACGGCTATTATGCAGGAAAATGGAATGTATAACCCAGATCAGATAGGGGATGTTGTTGCAGCCAGGCCAAGGACTCTGAAACGTTCAGCACAGCATGCTGAATGGCGCTTACTGACCGGAGGCCAGAATAGCCCAGTAGAAAGGATCCTAGCCAATAAGGACCAAAATAGCTGCCTGATCTTCTTTAGCAAATTATCCCCCTGTGTGAACCGATGTCTCAATGAGAATGACATGAGAAACATTGTACAGATGATCAACCCCCTTTTTAACAGGTACAATGAAGATGCAAGGGCTTTTGTTTTTGAGACTGTTTATGGGAAGGACACACAGAAGGAGAAGGAGGTTGTGGTGGAGGCCTGGGAAAGGATCCGGAATTCCCCCCTATTCCGGTGCTACAATGACAACCGAGGCTGTATTCAATGCTTTGACAACAACCAAAAGGCTGACAGTCCATGCTTACTTGATTAGAGCCAGAAAGATGGTGATGATGCACCTTATGGCAGGTAGTTGTGGGACCTCATGAATGTCAAGTGGGCTCCTGCGTAGATTGCCAATAGTCAAGGCTTCCCCTGCTTTAACTAACCTTTGTATACGATGCATATACTTTACTGCTTTGCTGATGAATGAATAAATAAATATTGAGATCTTACCAAAATAGCTTCTTGTTTTTTGCTGTCTCAGGTATTAGCACCACAAGCCTATGTATACACTTGAAAACTCATGAAAATTCACCAGCATATTAGTACAGATGTCTCACAATAAGCACATTTTTACCGTATTTTTCACTCGATAACACGCACCTGATCATAACACGCACATAGTTTTTAGAGGAGGAAAACAAGAAAAAAAATCTGAATGAAACAGTGGATGTATCATTTTTGTGCTTCATGCTGTGGCCACAGACATGTGATTTGACGGTGAGTTTGGGGTAGCCCAATGCAAAAATCCTGAGTATCCATGTGGATCTGTGCTTTGTAACCACGTTTTTGCACCATTGCAGCCCCAGGCAACAGTGGGTGCGTGATTTTTTTGGTGCAGGCTGTAGCCATGAATATGCTATGTGATCTGATGTTGAATTTGGGGTGACCCTATGGAAAGATCCTGAGGATCCATGTGTATCCGTACTTTGTAACCACGTTTTTGCACCATTGCAGCCCTGTTTTTGCATCAGATCATTGCTATGTGATCTGATGGTGAATTTGGGGTGACCCAATGCAAAGATCCTGAGGATCCACGTTTTGTAACCACGTTTTAAGTAGGGAGGAAAGGAAAAACATAGAAGGGACAAGGAGCACCGAGAGAGGTGTGCGGAGAAGCAGCTGGCTAAGAATGCAGGAGAGGGGTTTTACCGAAGGGAGGAAAGGAAGGCAAAAGTTCCCCCACCCACCCAAGCCAGCCAGCCAGCCAGCTAGCTCTCTCTCTATCTCTCTCCCCCCCCCACCTGCATGTTGCCTGCGAGTCCCTAGACGCAGCAGCAGCAGCACCGGAGCACGGAGAGGAATTACAAGGAAGGACGCTCTGCTTTCCCCTCTGCTTGCCTGGAGGGGAGGGGTTTTCTCTGCTCTTTGTTCCGTTTGAGCAAACACAGTAATGAAACAGAAGTGGGTGGGCAGTAAGACCCTGAGGCAGAATGCAGGAAAGCAACAGCTTTCTCTCTTGGGAGGCTCGAACACTCGTGTGGCTGCCTGCAATCAGTTTACCACACCGAGAATGAAGATAAACTGGTAAAATAAGGGGGCTGGGTTAAAGCTAAAGGGAAAACCTCAAAGATCCCTCAAGAACAAGGCAGGGGTTCAGGGCTCCCAAAGCCGAGCTGCAGCTTTAGAAGGGGAAAATGGGGCTTTCGGAGGTGGTTTTTACTGCTCCGCTGCTTCCAATTTTTTTAAAAGGCAAATTGCAGGAGAAGATGCAGCAGTCAGTCACTCTCTCACTCCCTCCAAGCACCCACGCTAGCGAACAAACACACAGGCAACCACACACTCACAAAGCACACACACTAGCAAACACACAGTCGCGCTGCACACACAATCAAAGCGATCAGAGTCGCCAAACCACTTCCCTGGCTTCTGCTGACTGCAACAAAGACGACCCTGGAAGAAAATGTGTGATGCACTAGGGCCAGTCGGCTCCAGGGACCACACATTCGCTCAATAACACGCATAGACATTTCCCTTTACTTTTTAGGAGAAAAAATCTGCGTGTTATAGAGGGAAAAATACGGTATATGCCGTTTTGAGAAATGCGCACACCGCTGCAAGCAATTTTTACACAAACACACTGTGGGAATGTTCAGGAATGCAGGAGAGGATATATTGTCTGATTATATCCTTATCCAACTTGCGTTAACAAGTTTCCAATACCAGCAGAGTAAAACATTCCCCTTTATTTTAAGTTTGCAATGGCAGCATTTGCTCAGGCTCGCTTAAGCCTCTATAATAACTATTCCGGTAATTTCCCCTTATTCCCTCTCAAAATAGAAGACACGACACAGTCCTTTACAAAAGTATAAAAAGAGTTTACTCACATTCTGTTCACAATCAGATCCCAGAAGGCAGACTTAGGCTTAATGAAGTAACATACATTTGGAATCTATCTTATAAGAAGATAGTTCCTTTGTCCTCGCTTGGCTGGGAGCCAAGAGGGCATCTTTCACTCAGTAGATGTTGCTTGTTCGAAGGAAGAGAAGTAAGAGAGAGAGATGGCTGCCCCTGCCCTGTGCTTTTATCATTACCTGCACAGGTGAGGCCACACCCGCCTCTAGTCACATGCGGAGGAAGTCTGTCCCAGCCCAGAGGGAAACAGGAAGTTTACCTGCTGGCTGGACAAACATCCCTCCCCATGTCTAAACATGTGCACTCTAGGAATGTTGTAATTGACTGCTCTTGTGTTTTACATCCCCCCCCCACACTTTCATTTATATGCAAACCTTCCTTAATAATCTTTGTAAGAATTGTTTGACTGGAAAACTGCACCACAAAATTAGGACAAATGCAAAGTTCAAAAGATAGCTGTGCTTTAGCTCACATACTGTTTTGGAAAGTGCAAAAAATGTACAAATTCTTCCCCCATCCCAGCTGTCATAGATAAATACCCTGAGACAGGGATGGGGAACCCCAGACCCTTCAAGCCTCTCTATTTGGCCAATGGGATTCCACCCAGCCCCTCCTTCATCCCCTCTCAAATTCTTTGGCCTTTTTGGTGTGCATCCTTGAACTGTGACAATGCCTCTTATTTGCTTGACAGAGCATGAAGAGATGTTATGTGAGAAATAGAAACCTCTGACATTTGCTGGGCTGAAATGTAGCTTACTATCCGCATGGAAGAGTCACATCCATTGCTCCTCCCGCTGTTGTCTCTAGCCACACCTATAGGTACCACTGGGATGTGACCCCTGAAAAACTATGACCCTTGGGCTGAAAAGGGTTCCCCCTCCCAATACAATGTGAATCTTTTGTTGAACTTTTTGTATGGATGATGAGATGTGCTAGAGACTTCAGAAGGCTCTAGCAGGCAGGAGAAGAGGTGCATGAAGTTATGCCACTGAGTGTGTGAATGAATGATTGTTGCAGAAGAAGGCTTATGCTGGGCTGAGTACAGCTGACCAACTAAGAAACAGTAACTTAGCACAGTGTACATATCATGATAAGGTAAGCAGGCTATCATCCTGCCAAGTAGTGAGAGAGATTTTGCTGATCCACAACATTTCCGGTTACAAGTGGATGTTTGGTGAAATCCTTGGTTGGATGGAGTGGAGGCCAGGATTGTGGCATGGATACTGAGGCAGAATCTTGCACGGACCAATTCTACTTGTTTGGGTAGGAGCACAGGTTTTTGCATTACAGTGTACAGAGCACAGAAGTAATGTGATAGGACAGGCATAGGGAACATATGACTGTATCACTATCATTGGGCCACAGCTCTCATCAGCCTCAACCAGTACAGCCAATGGTCAGGGATTATGGAAGTTGTAGTCTAACAACATCTAGAGGACCACAGGTTCCCTATCTCTGTGGTAGGATTTCCATATGCGTGTGTTGTGGGAATACACAACCACACAAGAGAGGATGTGAATCTCATGCCTTAAACATCAAGTGGTTTACTGTACAAGTGAAAGAACTATCACCTGACTTCCCCCCTGCAACTGTTGGCTCCTCGTGTATACACCTCCTTTGTGATTTTCCCTTTCTTCCATTTCTTATACATCCCCTTCTTAACCATCAGCTCATCTGAAAGCTCCTTATGCAGCTACACTAGTTTCCTTAGATGCCTCTCATTTTTCTTTCTTGCTGGTATTAATGTACAGTGGTACCTCGGGTTAAGTACTTAATTTGTTCCGGAGGTCCGTACTTAACCTGAAACTGTCCTTAACAAGAAGCGCTTTAGCTAATGGGGCCTCCTGCTGCCGCCGTGCTGCCAGAGCACAATTTCTGTTCTCATCCTGAAGCAAAGTTCTTAACCTGAAGCACTATTTCTGGGCTAGCGGAGTCTGTAACCTGAAGTGTATGTAACCTGAGGCGTATGTAACCTGAGTTACCACTGCAATCGCTGACCATTGACCAAGAAGCCTAGGGGTAATGGGAGTTGTAGTCCAGCAACATCCAGGGACCCAAGGCTGAAGTGGACTGCTGTAGAGAGGCAAGTGAGCAACTGATGCACTGTTTTGTAATGGTGCTGGTTTCAGTACCAAGAATCTTCCTAAAATGCTGATGCAAATGTATTTGCAGTCTAAAGAGCTTAGCAAACAATATTTGGGTTCCCTTCACAGTCATTACACGTTGCAGAGGGAAGATGTGACCATAGGTTTCTCTTTCAGTTCTCTTACCAAGAACAGAAAGAGTTGCAGATCCTCCCTGCCTCGTGACAATTTTTTCCTGTAATTGGTCAGGTGTTGTTTTTTTTATTATTAAAAAATAGCCTGACCAACTCTCTGTTTTGTGATTGGCAGTTCTATATACAAGGAGGGGTAGCCAACCTTTCCTAAGATAAACAGAATAGCTATATAAAGAGCTGGTGAATTATTGTTGTAAGTGGGAGGAAGACCATCTTTGGCTGGGAGACAAGCTACTTTCTTACCATGGAGCAGACAGTGAGTAACTCTGTTACAATTTATCTGATATGCCTCTATCAAGCTTCTGTTATTATTGTGGCATATAATACATGTTATGAATAAATAAATAAATAAATATAACATTCATACCAATAAGACATTATCATCATTCCTACTTACAAAACAAGTAGGAATGATGATAATGCTTCATTGAACTTCATTGAAAAGAAAACAATAACAACAGTATAATTCTACAACATTAGGATTTTGATTTAATATCTATGTGCTGCTTTCCTGACAACAAGGATGAGCTCCAATCAGCTCAAAACAATTAACAGCTCACAAGATGTAAGACGATTAAATTCAAAGACAAATATTCAAGATTTACAGTAATAAAATTAAAGTACAATGTTATCGTTTTAGAACTGGGAAAATATCTGATAGGCATATCTTATATCCAGATTGCATTGCACCCTCATGTAGCTAATTAAGGCGTAGGTGTATGAAACTGGGAATGCATAGCTTGGGGATATTTCTGGAGCCACTCTTGTCACTTGAGTCATAAGAAGCCCCATTGGCATGGAGTGTCTTCTATCAGTTTGGGCTGATGGTCCAGCTACACCCCTATCTGAACGGTATAGCCTAGCTTCTGCAGTCTAGCTCTGGCAATCTCTACCAGTCTCAGGTTCTCCACCCACTACTGCTAGCCAGTTAGATCAATTTTCTGGACTCTCAGCTTCCCAAAGACAGTCACCATTCAGGCAGCAGCTTCCTATGACCCTTCCAGAGGCAGGGCGTGGAGCAGAGTGGCTGGAAACACCTAGCCAATGTCACTACTCTGAGTGCCCTCTCTTTTTGTTTTCTTCTGACAGGTGTCCAGAAGTCGGTTGGGTTTCAGCCTGTTGAGTGTGACTTTCCTGCTGTGTTTGACAAGTGGAGCCTTTGGGTCTATAGATCCAGACAACCTGAAGGCAATCATTGACTACATCAGAGAGTGAGTAATGTTTTGGATTTTTCTGGGGCTTTCCAATCAAGTGTTCAACACATTTCGAAAAACCCCTCAAAACAAAATCATGGGACTAAAACAAGCAAGAATGTTGGTATTCTGGCTAAATAAAGCATTTTGCTTTCATACTCATAATAATTTAAATTTTAGTATATGTGCTGCCGAAGCGAGCACTTAATAATTTACGTTTTGATGATTTCATACAACATGGAGGTGATTGTTTTGCTTCGTGTTATGAGCTTCCCTTGATGCTGATGCTACTACAAGGTGGCCTAAGATAAATGAATAAGATTCAGTCTGTGTATGCATATTTGTGCAGAGGGGAAATGTGTGTGTGTTATATGTTTGCTTTCAAAGGTCTGCCCATGTGATTTTGTTCTGGCATGCGTGCTTTCACATGTTGTCATTTTTAAGTGATATCAGGGTGAAGATGTTGGGGAAGGCAATATCATTGTGACTGTGAATATTGCAAGGTACATAAAAACATGTACATTAAGATGCCTGTAGAGGGAAGCACTGCATAGGGATGGGTGAGCATGTTGATTTCAGGTTCTCATCTTTCCATTCTTCAGTTTTCCACATTTCCAAGAAAAATCGCCAGCATTTAGCGCAAATTTATATTCACATGTTTTTATGCAGTTTTTCCTAACATACACATTTTTGCAAAAAATTCCCCTTTAATACAATGATTTTTATGTTATTTTTACAACACACATGCATTTGTATGCATACTGTACCTTAATATAGGCATAATTAATTAATTAATCAATTAATGAAATTTCTATTCTGTCCTTCATCCAAGGACCACAGGGCAGGTTATAAAAACACAAAAATATACACCATAATAACAAACAAAAACAATAATCCCCTCCTATGGAACTAACTTTCTCCTCCAATCATTCTCTTAAGTTAGATATCCATTTCCAAATGAGCTTATTAAGGAAATAATCTGTTCTTATATGGGTAGGACATAACAGTAAACACTGAAGGCATACCTAAGTTCTACAGTACTTTAGAAGGTTAGTGGTTCTTTCATTTATATAGTACTTCTAACGTTGTAATGGTCATTTTCTTCTGCTTTCAGAACAGGTCCTCCAAACTCTCATAGCAATGAAGTCGAATGTTTCCCATCTGTTTTACACCTATAGCCTTTCTTGCCTTTCTACTTTCTATTGGGGCTTTAGCAGTGAGGTCTTTTCACTTCCTAGAAAACCTGTTAATGCACTTATCCCCCAAGTTCATGAAAACAAAGCTGCCTTTTAATGGGCTGTAGCAATGTCAATGGTCATTTGTGCAAATTACTTTGCTTGAGAAGTACATTGCATAATTTGGAGAAGTGTGAATTTCGGGGGGGGGGGCTTATTTTGGTTTTCAAACTGTTTTGGAAAGTGAAAATTTGGTAGGTTCACCTTTAAATGTGGACTGAATCGCATTCCTCCACCATCCTACCTCTGGGATAAAGGGCAGTGCAGGAGAAACAGGGTGATTTGGGAAGGAACTAACTGGGCATTATGCAGGCCCTGCTGGCTACAAGCCTCAGCCAGTGTGCCCCAAACACAGTAACGGTGCCATAGCTGAGGTGGTCTTTATTTTTAAAAAACCTTGTGCACTCAGAGCAGCACAATGTCTGGCTTCACTCCTGGGACGCCCATGGGATTATGCAGCACATAGTCATATGGGTGTCCTGGAAAGTGCTGATGTGCTGAGAGCCTTCTTCTGTTGCAAGCAAATATGGTGCTTTTACTAGCACAGTATTTAAAAGAAAAGGGTATTCCCCCTCTAGGATGCATGGAACCCCTGATCTGCACCCACTGGTCTGCTCTAATGGCACTCCTGGTTTTGCTTAGCAAATCTAATTCCAATTAACATGATAAAATCCCTCATCTTGGGTTATTGGCGTCCCATCCTCCCCCAAAACCCCCCGCTATCTGCTGTAACATTAAGTTGTGGCTTCTGTTTATAAATAGGTCATCACAGATATTGCAGTAGAACTGGAACTTCTCTGCCTCTCCATTCAAATGACTGCAAGCGAAACTATAATAAAAAATCAAGCCAACATGGGCCAAAAGGAGGAACCTGGTTTGGAATATTTCAGCATCACTCATTCTCAGCTTTCCTTTGGTTTTTCTTAGGTTTGGCCTCCCCAATAACCATTATGCTGTGGCTGTAAGACTGGATAACACATACTGCAGAAATCCTACACGGCAGAATTTAGAGACTGCTTTACCTAGAAACCAAATGAATCAGATGAATAGGGATATTAGACGGCAAAATGGAATATATAACCCACGGCACATAAGGGATGTTGTTGCAGCCAGGCCAAACTTTTTGACACTCCCAGCAGAGCATGCTGAATGGCGTTTACTGAACGGAGGCCAGAATAGCCCAGTAGAAAGGATGCTAGCCAATAAGGACCAAAATAGTTGCCTGATCTTCTTTAGCAAATTATCCCCCTGTGTGAACTGATGTCTCAATGAGAATAACATGAGAAACATTGTACAGATGGTCAACCCCCTTTTTAACAGGTTCAATGAAGATGCCAGGGCTTTTGTTTTTGAGTTCATTTACGCAAGGGATGCAGAAAGAGAAGATAAGGTTGTGTTGGGGGCCTGGCAACGCATCCAGCATGCCCCACTATTTCGGTGCTATGCAGATAATCGAGCCTGCATCAAATGTTTGAACCATGACCAATCTGATACCGACAGTCCCTGCTTGGCCAATTAGGGAAAGCCAATGATAGAGTAGTGCCACCTAGGGATTGCAGGGATTGCAGTTGTGGCACTTAGCATTTTGCCAGCTGGCCTAAGAACCAAAGTCACCCATTCCTCATTCCGATATTCTTGTTTTCTCAAGATTGACCAGTACATATGATCTTTGTAGTCCTTTGCTTTGCTGCTGAATCAATAAAATCCTTGGAGCATATCACAAAAGCTTCTTGTCTGTTTGCTTCTTCTTCTTCTGCTGTACCCTATAGTGTGAATAATCACCCACGCCTACAGAAGAGATGTGCAAAGTCATGTGGGGCTGTAGTGTCCACATTGGGGCTGTTAACATGCCCATGTGTGTTTGAGAATTCAAGGTTACAATACAATTCAGTGCCCACAGCTGGCATAAAACTTAAAAGCCCAAAGGACAATTTGCTGCAGTCTGGAGAAGCAACCTAAGTTAAGGAGAATTCGTTGCAACATTGCGATGTCTCTGAAAATCTAGATGCTATATCCTCAGTTGCTAGATTCTGCGCTTCCATGATGGACATTCATTGAAATATGGTTTTATCTTATGCTGGTCTGTGACCAAAATAAAGTTTGATACTGATTGTGATGTCTTGATCTGAAAGACTAGGTCAAGGAAGGGGAGCCCTGGGATCATTGTTGGTGGGGTGCTTGGTTGATCTGGAATTCAGAGCATGTCCCTAAACCCCTTAGCTTAACTCAACAGGTCATTATAAAATAAGCACAAGCTCTTGCAAGGGAACAGAGGAAGAAATTGTTGACATAAACTGGCTGCCCACACATACACACACCTGTGGGTTCTTAATTAGCATTTGTGAGCATAAAAGCCTCCTTCCCAACTGATTCAGCCCAACTAATAAACTAACCAGCAGTTGTTTTGCAAATATTAAGAAAAGCACCCTTGACTTCTGTTTTGCCTATTTCCACATGTGGTGGGAATGCCAATATGTGTGTGGATTTTGGAAGGTTATGCTGAAAGAATGTATTATTATAATAACATATGTTGTTGTTCTCAATGTTGTTCTCAGTCTTTAGTGCTTGCACTATAGGCATCAACTTTTGCTTCCACACTCCTGATGTGCCACAAATAATGTTGTAAGCATGTCATGTGTATCTTTATAGCTCTGGGAACTGAATCAACTTGCAGCCTAACCTACCTCACAGAGTTGTTGGAAGCACACTGCACACCCAGACATACTGGAGATGTAAAAATACACATATTGCATATAATAGTTTGTTGGCAAAACTAGCTGCTTGTTTCAGGATAACTTTTTTTTAAAGAAAAAACCCACAATATTGTTTTCCTGCCCAGTAACAGCCGTGACGCTAAATAAACCCGACTTAATTTTTTGAGAATCTTTGTTGTAAAACCCATCTCTGTCCTGGTATATTAGCAGATGGTGGTTAGAATTTGTTTATCAGTTGTCACAACTATCACATCACCAATAAAAAAAATCCTTCCATCTCACAATGCCTTTCTATTCAGCTGCCAAACATGGAAGTTCAGTTTGGAATACTCAATGTTAGTTTTTGCTCATTCAGTGACACTCATTCCCACCATTTTTTGGTGATCATTCCTAGGTACGGCATTAAAAATATCCATTATGCTGTGGCTATAAGACTGGATCATGCATACTGCGCAGAACCTACGCCAACGGTCTTGGAGACAGTTTTGCCCAGGAGCAAAATGCAGCAGATGAAGAATGCTCTCGACCACAGGAATGGAATATATGTCCCAAAGCCAATAGGAGATGTCATTGCAGCTAGGCCAAGATTTACCCGTAGTAAAGAGCACGCGGAATGGCGCTTGCTGACTGGAGGCCAGAATAGCCCTGTAGAAAGGATCCTATCCAATAAAGACCAAAATAGTTGCCTGATCTTCTTTAGCAAATTATCTCCTTGTGTAGAACGTTGCCTCAATGAGAGTGATGCGAGAAACATTGTCCAGATGGTCAACCCCCTTTTTAACAGGTACAGTGAGGATTCCAGGGCTTTTGTTTTTGAGACTGTTTACGTGAAGGATACAGTGAAAGAGCATGAGGCTGTGGTGGGGGCTTGGGAACACATCCAGGGTGCCCCCCTATTCCGGTGCTACAGTAGCAACAGAGGCTGCATTAAATGTTTTGATGACAACCAGTCGGGTGACAGAAACCCCTGCTTAGGCAATGAGGTAGAGACAGAAAGGTAGTGGGAGAACAGCTGTGACACCTGATATTTGCCACTTGGCCTCCTGGGCTATATATTGCCCAGATAAGCAAGGTACCTCCTCCAATCCCAGACTTAGTTGATTGAGCATTGCATGTTATATGTTATCTTTTGTTGTTTATTTAGTTCTCTGCCGTTCTGTTCAATAAATAATTGTTCAGAGCACACCACAATATATTATCTTTCTAGCTGCTTATGGTATTTCCCTCACTTTGGAGCACTGGACAGTCATGAGGACCCACAGTCAGTGGCCTAGTGTGTGTGGGGGGGGACAAGGGGGGCTGTGGCCCTGGGCACAGAATCTTGGGAGGTGCAAACTAGGCATGTGCCCGGTGCACGAGCCCCCTGGGCCAGTGCAGTGGATGTTCTTCACCTCTGGGGTTGCCCCGCTCCTGCCCACCATCTGATTGTCAACCTCTGTGCGCTAGGCGTGGGTGGGGTGTGTGTGTCGGGGTGGTGAAGAGTACCTTCCATGGCCCGCCCCTGCCCACCAGCCGGTGGGTGGGCACTCACGGTCTGGACACAGACAGAGCATGGAGGGCACTCTTCACCCTTTGCTCCTGCGCCCCAGCCAATGAGCACCTGCTCGTCAGCCGACTGGCTTCTCAGGCTAGATTTCCCTTAGAATCAAGTCTCTTCCCCTACCCTCACCCCTGCTTGACCCTGGTATCTGTTGTCATATGCTTTGCTCTTGCATCAATAAATGTTCAAAGCAAATCCCAAATGCTTCCTGTCTTTTCTTCTCGACTACTTCTGATGTCACCCACCCCGTGCTCACCACATCTGGCAGCTGAGACCTGTGGATTCATGAGGAGCTGCAGTGCCCATTATTGCTCGCATGAGATCGATGGACTGGTTGCATGTTTGCACTAAGATTGAGATTTTCCCCACATTGTTTGATTCACAAATAAACATTTTAGCATGCTTGGAAGTCTTCGTCTCTGTCTTCTGTTTTACATATAGATGATATCCAGACAAGTGCCTGGAGGATCAGTATCCAAACCAAGACCCAAAACCACAACATCCCTAAAAGCCTAAGCTTCTTGTCTTGGGATCACTAAAATGCAGTATGTTTCAATGGAATCAATTTACAGATTCAGACCCTAACCCTAACTCTGGCCTACTCATGCAGAAGAATTAGTTGGGAATGAAATGGTGTTGGCAGAATGGACTAAACTAGAATGGAGTGTAAGGTGTGTGTGTGTGTGTGTGTGTGTGTGTGTATGTATGGGTTTAGCATACTTTTCTAGGCAAAAGATTGTACTGTACTGTATCTTACAAGCTCCCTGATTGTTCATGTGCCTCATCTTACTCATATATTTCCTTCTGTAGTTCCTCCCAGCTTCTACTCCTTTGAACCTCATGCTTGATTGGTTGATTAATTAATGTCCTTCTTGGAACTAACTCCATTGTATCCCATAGCATTGCTGCAGAGTAGGGATGTAGTTAACGAAACACTGTTATAACTTCCTCATGGTCAAGTATGCCTATTGTCCCTAGGTTTGAGTCTTTTAATTTAGGCAGCCAGTCAGAGATCAGTACACAATTTATATGAGAATTGTTCGTGTTTGAGAAAAACATACAGTACCTGACATCCTGCTTGTATCCTTGCCAAAAGTCCACTGAACAATATTGTTTGAACAATTCTGTCAAGAGTACCTTTAAAAAGAAAAGAAAAAGAAAGACTTACCATAGTAGCCAGGTTTCTTATGGTGTCACAAGTCTCACTGAGAGCTGTTTCCCAAACAACTTCACCCTCTTTGAAAGTCTTAAGGGTTTGCAACATATGAGAACCATTTAAAAAAATCTAATTATTTCTCACTTGGTGCATAAAAAGGTAAAGGTAAAGGGACCCCTGATCATTAGGTCTGGGGTTGCGGCGCTCATCTCGCTTACCAAGCCTAATGTAAGTTACCTGTGTGCGTGTTTCATCTCTACAGCTGTTTTGTGCTGAAACGTATGGAAGAGCAGTGGACTGAGAAGGCCATGAAACACAATTAGTTTCGCTTTTTGTCAGCTTTATTTGAAGAGGCCCAGAGTTCTTCCACAGCGTTTCAATTCCCAGAGCGACCTGTGAGAGCAAAACAAAACAAAAGCACTCCACACCTGTGGGTGGTGAAGGAAGAGAAGGAAAAATGACCCATTTATCACCTTTTGTGTTTGTGTGGCCTTCAACTTGTCTTCAGGCTGTCCATTTATCACTCTGACCTGCTGGTTGGAGATCCAGATGGGTTGGAACATGGTGGGTGGAGGGGACCTTCTTTGCTTTTTGTTTTTTTTGGGACAACTCCCCTTCTGAATGGATAATGCATCTATTCATTTCTGGTGTGCAAAGCAGCTTGGTTCTTTCAGGCTCCATTCATATTCACTTTTTGCTCCCTTCAGCCCTTTTTTTTGGTCAGCTGACCAGTTTGTAAACTAGCTAAATTGAAACAGTGTTGATTCCTCTCAGTTTAACAGCCGTGAAGGTAAATGATCACAAATCCATGTCGTTTGCTAAACTGGTGTGTGGGTTGAATCCAGCAAAGTCATTATGAGTAGAGTGACTTTCACAAATGCAACAAATCCTGTCCTCCATCTCCTCCCACTGAGTGCCCCCCAGAACTTCCCAAAATTGTTCTTGAGGGCTGGGGAAACTGCCAGAGCAGGGTTTTTTTGGGGTGTGTGTGCAAGGGATGAGGAGGGGGAAGTTCTGTTCTTTAAGCAGAAAGTGTTCCACTCAAGCAAGGACTTCCTCTAAGATATAAGTTGTGTTTGTGTATGTGAGTAAATCAGCATTATTTGTAATGCTGACTGTAGTAAGAGTTAAAAGTTAGTCCTCTGCAAAGGTTGCAGGAAGTCAGGCTCTGTGACCTTGGAGAGCTGTTGCTTGACAATGCCAGTCCAAGTGGGTCAGGCACAGGTGTTTATCCAAGAGGCAGGACAAAATACAAAGTAGTGGGCAGAAAAGTAGAGCACAAACTTAGATCAGGCAGGAAGTGGGCAAGGGATGTAATGTTCAGGCCAAGAAGAAAGTTCTGAAGCTAAGACCGTGATGGCCAGGAAATGGTCCTTGCAGTCAGTTGATGGAATGCTCAGGTGGGTTGCTACTGCAGCCTAGATCATGTCATGTCGCGAAAACAGAGCACTCAAGTGCAAGTTGTAAAGCACTTAAGCCTCACAGTCATCTGCACTGGAACATAAGAAGAGCCAGCTGGATCAGGCCAATGATCCAGCTAGCCCAGCATCCTGTTCTCAACCATATGCATGTGGAAAGGAAGCAGGACCTGAGCACAGCAGCACTCTCCCTACCTGTGGTTTCCAGCAACTGGTATTGAGATGCTTCTGAAGATGGAGGTAGCACATAGCTATCATGATTAGTAGTCATCTGAACAGATGCATATCATCCCTACGCTGCCATGCCACTTTTAGCTATATTTATCCTCCTGCACAATCAGGGTTCTCAGTAGAAGAGGGAATTCTAATCAAGTCCAGTTAAAATCTCCCTGCAGCCTTTCATGCTTAGCACAGGAAGTTCAGGAGAGAGGAAGGAGAAAGGGTGCTGCTTCCCTTCCTCTGTCTATCTGAGCACACGTTTTTAATGTCTGATGAGGGTTAATGGCCACTGGTTCTGATGGCTTTAGGCTACTTCCAGCATCACAGGCAGAATATCTCTGAATATTAATTGCTGGGGAACAAAAGCATGAGAGAGCTCTTGCCCTCATGGCCTGCTTTTGGGATTCTTAGAGGCATCTGGTTGGCCATTGTGTGTGAAAGATTACAAGGGCTTTTAACTGAAACGTCACTATATATTACACCCAACACACACACACTGACAGGACATGCAGAAACTGTCTAGATGGATAAAGGAATTTCAGCACAAATACTACTTGCAAGGAACCACAGGTGGGGAGACTGCTTTTGCACTCAGGTCCTGCTTCCATATTTCCCATAGACATCTTGTTGGCCACTGTTGAGTACAGTGTTACTTCTGGTTACAAACTTAATTCGTTCCGGAGGTCTGTTCTTCACCTGAAACCATTTTTAACCTGCGATACCACTTTAGCTAATGGGGCCTCCCACTGCCGCTGTGCCACCAGCGCACAATTTCTGTTCTCATCTTGACGTAAAGTTCTTAACCTGAGGTAATACTTCCGGGTTGGTGGAGTCTGTAACCCAAAGTGTTTGTAACCTGAGGTACTACTGTACAGGACACTGGGCTATGATGGCATGATTTAACAGTGCTTTTATTTTGATATTTCACACCTGAGTTTCTGTTTCAGTATCCAGGCGATACTATCTGTTTGCCTAGACCATGGGTAGGCAAACTAAGGCCCGGATGCCGGATCCGCCCAATCGCCTTCTAAATCTGGCCCGCAGATGGTCCGGGAATCAGCGTGTTTTTTACATGAGTATAATGTGTCCTTTTATTTAAAATGCATCTCTGGGTTATTTGTGGGGCATAGGAATTCATTCATTTCCCCCCTAAATATAGTCTGGCCCCCCACAAGGTCTGGTGGACAGTGGACCAGCCCCCTGCTGAAAAAGTTTGCTGACTCCTGGCCTAGACTCACATTTGTAAACACATTTGCTTCTTATATCATTAGCGAACCACACAGATGAGGCAGTGGAACAATGTGTTCTTAAAAGAAAGGGACAACATAACTGGCACTCTCATGCTAGTGGCAATGCTCTTTCACAGTATTAAGCCGATATTCCCAAAGCTGTCAAGAACCATTTTAACATTTATAAACCTGCCCCTTCTTCCCTCCTCACACCAAGCATTGCCTGCCATCACTGAAACAACCTGAGAGTTTCAGTCTCTTCTTTTGAAATGGTCAAAAGCAGTCTCTTTCTCAAGTTGCATTGCAACAGAAGAGATATGTATTCACACAAGAAATGGCATTCATGATGTGCTTTAGTAATATAGTTCAGTTGTATGGCATAACATTTGTGATACCTGGCAGATGGCCTTTTGGCAGTCAGAAGATTGCTCTTGATAGGATACAGGAATGGCTGGAGCGGTGACTGGGGACCCTGTGGCCCCTCAGAGCTTGTTGACCTACAATGTCCATGGACCCAGACCATTTGTCAAGCTGGTGGAGGTTGATGGAAGTTGAAGTCCAACAACATTGGGAGCGTCACATGTTTCCCATCCCAGGCTACAGAGTGGTTCAATGTAACTATTGGGAAATTAAGGGATCTCAATCCATCCTATTATTCCACCATAATCATTGGTCTGAGGTGACCTGACAGCTCCTGGAGAAAATGGCAAAAAGCCACAGGTGCTCTGTAGGAGAGGAGGAGAAAAATGATTTATTTGCAGCTGTTCCTCTAGGAGGGAGGGAATATAAGTTTTGGCAGGCAAGTTGATGTGGGGAGCGGCCAAATAGAGATTATATAGAGAAGGGAACACATCACATTTCACTTCTTATGGACTTACCGACGAGCTGAGATGTTTGCTATCCTGGGATTCCTTGTATTAGGCTGCAATCTCCATACAGTCCACACAGTAGGCAAAGGTAATACTGATGCCAAGAGATGCTTCTAGGTTCTCGAGCTGTGTCTTTAGAGGGCTATTGCTGAGGACTACCAGAGTGATGCAGCCCCTCAAACAGCAAATCTGGGGTTTGTCATGAGGAGGCAGCAAATTGTTAGTTATTTATTGGGTTTTATGATGGGGAGAGGTGTTGATGGGGTTTTCTGCTACAGGTGACAAAAGAGGTTTGGAGACTGTGCCCCTTGACTTAGAGGGGAGCATTATTTGCTGCTCTGCCTCCACATCACAGTAACTTGGGCTGGTTCTGCGTAAGGTGCCACCATGTCCTAATTTACCATCTTAGAGATGAAGAACCACTAGATAGGAGAGCAGGGCCTTGAAGTCCGCCATCAACAGTTAGCCCTGGGACAGGTACTCATGCCAATCTTCCATACTATGGTGAGGTGTGCTGTATATCCATTTTAAATCCTAGTAATAATTTTCTAAATTTTCAGTTGCATGCCAATATGTAAACATGTGCAAACTTTGTCTATCTCTGTCCTTTTTGCTCTATGTTTTGGTGATGCCTAAACTGGCTACCCTAGCTCTATATGCACTCTTAGCTTCTCGCCCCGCTAACTGTTTCCTAACAAGACTAGGTTTCCTAACCGCTAACTGTTTCCTAACAGGAAGGCACAAAATTATTCGTATGGGCTGAGCTTTCTAGATTTAATCCATGGAAAGAAATGGGGTGGTTGATGGGAATTTCGCTGTTTCGGATTGTATTTGCCTCTCCAGTAAAGCTTCTCCCATACAATCCATTGGGTCACCCCAGGTCAGTGGGCCCTCAGCTAGTGTGCCTGACCTGGCTGACCTCTGGCATACTGCTAGGAAACATATCTCAAGTGATATGTTGCAGTTCAGGTGATGTGAGGCTTAACAGGTCTGGCCCAATTATAAATGAATATGATAAAACCTGATGCTTGCTGTTGGGGAGACCAGATACAGTGCCAGCCCAGAGTTCAAATGGTACCTACCCACTAGGAACACTTTTAAAAATGTTGCACCATTCAGACACCATTCAGCTAATCATTAGGACTTGTACAGCTTCTGTTTTATTCTGCCATGATTTTGATCAATCCCATTTGCTGGATTTTCATAACTGTAGTAATGCTGCTGAACTGTCAGAAACTGGCTTGGTGAATTGTACATTTAGAATCGTTTTTAGGAAATTGTTTCACTAGTCAAAATTTATATCAAATGTTGTTGCTCCTATCATTAGCTGTGCTGAGGGTTCCTGGTGGCCAAGAAGTGAAAAAAATAAGAAAATCAATAAAAGGAATCCAGTTGAATAAATATGCACATTTTAACTAGAAGCCAATATAGTTGGGATTTCTAACACACATTTTATTTATAATACAGTTTTTCTTTTTAACATGTTTTCAGGTGTTTTTCCTTAAAAAATGTAAATGTTTTCATTGCCAATTCCATTCATTTCAATGCATCAATTGATTGCAATACTCCCCTGATATCCAGATGAAGTTTTATGTAAATAGGGGTGTCCTTGATCTCAAGGCAGGAGAAACCCCACACTTGCAGCAGAGATGAATGTGGAGAATCTTTTTCCATACTCAGGTGAACAGGGCTACACCCTGTTACTTTTACTTGGCCATGATTCTTAGATTAGCTTATACCGACAGCCTCTCAATTTCTTACTTTTCCTTTAAGGTCCTCCATCTTGCAGCTTCCCTTTCATTTTTGATGGTAGATCCTACTCATCATGCACGAAGGATGGGGCTATTGATGAACAGTTGTGGTGTGGCACAACTCCTAACTATGACAAGGATGGCCAATGGAAGCGCTGTTCTCTCCAAGGTGGGTAGTCCATAATACTGCTAGAATTATTAATTTTTCCTGAGCAGTGACTCAAGCTTTATACGATGCCTTAATAGTGATGGGTGAGCCTTGTTCATTTCAGTTTCTCATTTTTCTCAGTCATTAAGTTTAGTTCTATACATTTCCACATCAGTTTGCAAATTTTCTCTCTCATGCAAGATTTGCCAGCATTTTAGTAGAAATTTCTCCCTATTTTGACTTTTAGTTTTGTCTGAGAATTCCCCAATGCACACACTTCTCAAAGCATTTTCCATGAATATTTTGTATTTATGGAATTTCACAAATATATGCATATATAAGGTCTCTGCTGCCTGGCCTACTTCCCACCTTATTGGTAAGGAGCAGTGACGTGTCGCACTGGGAAGTCAAGTGAGCAGTGCCACTTTTTCCTATGCCATTGGCACTACTGTTCTTCACATTGTGGCTTGTTCCTTCCACATTTTCAGAGTACGGTGGCAACTCTGGAGGCAAGCCCTGCATTTTCCCCTTCATCTACAAGAATCGGACATTCTACACCTGCACTGATGAGGAGAAAGGTGTATTCTGGTGTGCCACCACGAGAAACTATGACAAGGACCTTGAATGGAGCTTCTGTGCTGACATCAGTAAGAAAACTGAGGGACCATGACTGCTATTAGTATTGGTACTCCAGAGGGAAATGGGAGATAAAGACTTCTGAGTCATCAGTTACAATATTAAGGGAGACCTGGGGAAAGAAAATGTTTTTTCATGATTAAGAAAAGACTCAGAGGGCAAGGTCAACGTCAGGCAGGGCCAGCTCCAGGTTTCTGGGGGCCCTGGGGCACAGGGTATCAGTGAGCCCCTTGGCTTTTCTCTCTTTCCTCCTCAAACCACACCCATACCTCTTGACACCACCTATCTACTGTGGTAAAATAAATGTCTACTGAATTATACATTTAAGCTTTAGTTATCACTGACTGTATTTTTTGCCTTCCATTACCATTCAACTCCCAACTTGCAATGTTGTTGTTTTGCCTACAGTACTTCAAACCCATTGTTGTTATGATTCAAATGTCTTACCTGGTCTTCATTATAAGGTCCCAGGGCAAGTTACAACAATATAAAATACGAGCTTATAATCAGTTAGAACCAGTGCTTTTTTTTTTCTTTCCTAAAAAAAATATGTTTAGGGCTACTCTCATTTTCCTACTCATATTGAAATACTACCCCTCAATGAGGCCAAACTTAGATTCGCAAAATGTTTAGGGGTATGCGTTCCCCTGCGTCCCCCAGAAAAAAGCTCTGGTTAGAACAATATACAATCAGAAGAATAGGTGAGTTCTAAAAAATGTGTGTGTGTGTGACGACTTGCCAAATTGTAGTTTGGGAGGAAAAGAATCCCTTATAGTGCCATGCATTCTGGGGAAAGGAAGCAGATGTGTGCAGAACAGTCTATGGCAGGGGTGGTTGACCTATGATTCTGCTGCTGCTGCTGCTGTTGTTGGACTCCAACTCCCATCAGTCCCAGAGACCATGACTTAATGGTCAAGGGAAGATAGGAGTTGTAGTCCAGCAAAATCTAGAGGGCCATCAGTTTCCCACCCCTGTTTTATGCTCTTGAGAATAGGCTGAGCTGAGTGTTTTACCCAGGAATCCAAGCTGAACACACTATTCACTGGAGTACACTTGTATTTATGCTTCTTGTACCAACATTTCCCTAAAGGGTAGGAGGAACACTGTTTTTGTCTCCTCTCCTCAGGACTAGATGCCAATCCCAAGGGCCCGTGTGTCTTTCCTTTCACCTATAACAGTACATCCTACTCAGCATGCACAACAGATGGAATTTCTAACAAAAAGCCCTGGTGCTCCCTTACCAACAACTATGACATTGACTTGAAGTGGACTTACTGTGAGCCCTCAGGTAAGAGAAATGACTACTAACCATGATGGCTACTCTCTTCCTCTATGGGTGGAGGCAGTACTGCTTCTGAATCCCACTTGCTGGAAGCCATAGGAGGGGAAAGTGCTGTTGGACTTGGGTCTGGGTTGTGGATTTCCCACGGGCATCTGGTTGGCCACTGGGAAAACAGGATGCTGAACCAGATGGGCCATTGGTGTGATCCAGCAGGCTTTTCTGACATTATTTTGAAAGCTGTAAGCTTGGTAGGGAAGAGGCAGGATCCCACCAGGAACACTTTTCTGTGATCAGGCTAGAGGTGATGACAACAGTTAGGTCAGTTTCACCACAGGACTGCTCCAATCATATAGAAAGGGGAGATTTCCAAAAGGGGTGGGCAGGATCAGAGTTTCTGAACCTCACCACTCAAGCCTACCTCTTAGTTCCTTCAACCTCTTTCTGCAAGCTTCCCCCATTCGCCAGCTGAGGACAATTACAGCATCAAAGGGCAGTGGAGGAGAGAAGCACTCAGGGAGAGAAGTTATGGGGAGGGCTGTGTGCTCTAAACTGTGCATCCTTTCTGTCAGTCACCCCCCACCTCTCCTTTCTATGTGATTGTAGGAGTCTTGTGTTGAAGTACTACTTCATACCTAATTTAACCCTAGGAAGACTTGGCCTAGGCTAGGAATTTTTGCATGACACTGTTTTTATGGTTGAAGACATTGCTTTTGATGCTCCAGGGGCACTCTAGGAGAAAGAAAATGGCACTTGGAGAATGCAAAAAATATGGAGGGGAGGAATCTCAGCATGAAAAATGGTTCTTTTAACATTCCATCTTCGTTTCACCCCATTTTCTTGTTTTTTATTTATCTTAACTGACCTATATTTTAAATAATTCTTAACACTGTGGTCATTGTGAATTTGAGATATATTCATGAAAATTCATCAGCGTTTTGACCAAAATTATCTTTTAAAGCAATTTTTTTTAGTAAATAGCATATTTTTTTGAAAGCAATTCCACATAATTTAATGCATGCTTGGATGCAATTTTCACTAAAATATTCGGTTTGATATACACATTGGTTGGAGGACTGTATTACAAAATTCAGGGAAGTGCGAATTTTGAAAGATAGATTTGTTTCGGTTCTCGTATTGTTTTGAGAAGTGCAGATTACTGATTAAAATGCAAGCAAAATTAAATTTCTCTTCCACCCCTTGGTCCAATTCAGCACAACACAGTTTCACATGTTCCTACTCTAGGTGGCCTACAAATCCTCACATTTGCCTTCTTTTATTTTAAAATCCAGGGCCAGCTCCAGCTTCAGAAAACCCATTATGTGTCTTCCCCTTCATCTACAAGGGCAAGTCCTACAGCACATGCACTAGTGAAGGCATGAGTGATGGGAAACTGTGGTGTGCAAACACCAGTAATTATGACGTTGATAAGAAATGGGTGTACTGTACTGTCACAGGTAGGAGGAAAGCAGCATATATGTTTGTGTTGGGTTTGGTGGAAGGGATCCAAATGGGTATGAAAGGTACACTGGTCTCCTTTTGAAGGAAGGGCAGGGCAGGGCATATATTCAATAATAATAATAATAATAATAATAATAATAATAATAAACATAAACCGAGTGAAAAGAGAATAAGCATATCACTTCTTCTGCACACAAATACACAAAAAGTTATTTTTACACATGTGTGAACTGACAATCAGCATCCAAGCACTGGGGCATATAGCTAGACAACACAGGTATTGAAACTGGCAAAGGGTTTGACTTGCACAGTGGCTTCCCCATGCCCTTGTATACGTTAATTACAAGGTGAATCTTTACCATCACCCTGCAGAGCCACCAGGGAAGCAAATGGGCAGAAAGGTTCTAATCTGTGCCACACAGCCTGCAGCAGACTCAAATGCCCTGGTTGTTCCCACATCCAACTCAGGAACAGTATCATGACGGCTATCAAATTCTGACCTGTTCATGACTTTGTTTGTAGCTTGCCTTTCACCTTGACAACCCTTTCCCTTTGATAATGCACACAACTCAATGTCCCAAGCTATAGGAAGGTTTCTAATAGCGCATCAAATCATAGTTTGATTCCGTGGCAGAAAATTCATGATGCGCACAGTGCAATCCATGCTGGGATACGGGACTACAAGCATGCATAATGATCTTCTCTTTTGGTCTTGTGAACTTTGCCTCCCCATTCCTGCTCAGATGCAGCTGCTGAGCCCAAGGACCTTTGTGCCTTTCCTTTCATGTACAACGGCAAGCTCTATGAGTCCTGCACAACACATGGAATGTCCCAGAAGAAGCCCTGGTGCTCTCTCACAGCAGACTATAATGCGGACCTGCAATGGACATACTGCGAGCCTTCAGGTAGGAAGGATGGGAGGGGCAGGAAGAAGTTTAGTGGTGAGAGATGGGATGCCAGGTAGATTACACAATACTGAGCAAGATGGAAGCAGCTTCCTGCGAATGCTTGTAAGAAGACGGCACATCCCACAGAATCCATTTTCCAAAAGTGCAAGCCAAACTGGATGTTTATGGCAGAGTCCCCCTGTGCTCAAACACAGAACTGCTTCAATCCTGTAGAAAGAGCATGCCCAATTTCAACAAGAAAAGTGGTGGATAGGTGAGAAATACTGAATTCTCCCAATTTCTGCCATTCACTTCCTTTTTCACATATGAGATGTGAGAGGTGAGGCTCTAATATGGCCATAATATGTGGCCATGAATGTATGAAAATCCAAACAGGCCAATTAGATTGATTTTTATTGCCCTGTCCAAGCATTCCCAGCAATACAAATACTGTCACAGGCAGTTCATATGCCTGGGGTAACCAGTGTGTTGTGCTCACCAAAGTTCATTCGTTCTCCGCCCACCCTGCCACACCCCTGAATACCAGGCCACTGTTTAAACAGGATCTTGTTGGGCTTTTGGCCTGATCCAACAGGGCTCTTCTTTATTTTCCTTATGTGAAAAGGGCTGCTTTTATATATCTTGAAATATATTGTCCTGATTCAGAGAGGGATGGAAAGTTGAGGTTGATGGCTTCTCTAGCACAAGGATATCTCTGATTAACTCCAATCCCTCCCTGACAAACTGTATATTTCTTTTGCATGGTAAAAAAATCAGGCCCTGACGAGGTTGCGGAAAGTCCACCTTGCATCTTCCCATTCATCTTTAAGAGACAGTTTTACTACAGCTGCACCACAGATGGGCGGAGAGATAAGAAGCCATGGTGTGCCACTACAGGCGACTATGATACAGACAAGAAGCTGAAGTTATGTCCGGAAGAGCCAGGTAAGAGAAGCTAAAGGCAGGAGGAAGAAACAAGCCAAGCAGGGGCCATATCTATTTATTTTATTTTGTAGATTCATAAGTCACATTAAAAACAACAACATGTGCGCAGGGCTCCTACAGGTAGATCAGGTTGTGCTGCTGGCCATATCCCTGAGGCTGTGCCTTTTCTGGACCACCCCCTTGTCAGGGATGGAGAATCCCTTTTAGACAGAGTTCCTTGTTACTTTCTGGGCAACCTTCCAGTGGAGAATGAAACCAGAAGCAAAAGTGGGTGGAGCAATGAATGTAAATTTTCTCTATTGTAAGATAGGCTAGTTTTTTCACATGTTCATGTACCCTTCTCTATCCTCCATCCAGCCAAGTGAGAGGAATTAACAAAGATGAAGTACACATTCCAGCTTGGTAAAAATACTCAAGAGGTGTGGCTTGGGTGAAAGAGGGTGTGACCTAGGGAAGGTTTCAAGGGTCAGACAGAGAGGTTTAGAGGACCACATCTGGTCCACAGTCTTGCTTATGTATAGCTGCCCCATACAATTGTGTGGAGCACCCACCTGGGAACAAAAACTACAACTCTTTCTAGACATCCATGTGGGTGTTGAGGGGGAGGAACGAGCAGGAGGTATGATATTGGGGGCATGGCCTCACTTTTCATTATACCTGTAGGAGACTACATCATGTGGAGAAAACATAAAGAGGTTTTTAGTATACAAAAAAAACCTGAACTGCATTGATCTGATTCAAAAGTGAGTGACCCCAGTGTTAAAAGACAGCCATATATGTGTGTCTAGCTGTTTCCCCAGCATGTCATATTTATTCAGAGGCCTCAACTTCTGACTCGTAGGGATTGTCTATCTAGTAAAGCAGTGTTACTTAGCAAAAAAAAAAAAAAAAAAAAAAAAAAAAAGGAACAGGAGTTAGCAATAAGGGAACAAAATAGTTTTGGGGGCCCAAATATGCCGCCAAATTCAGCTTCTCGGGTGTTGTGTATGGGCATATGGATTGGCTGATATCATTTCCTCTCTCTGTGGCATCTATTATGATATGGATTGCCCACATATCCCTCCATCCACCTTATTTCTAATTTTAAAACCTAGGTCCAGATGTGAAAGTAGAGAGTCCATCTTGCACCTTCCCTTTCATCTACAAGGGCAACTCCTACAGCACATGTACTACAGAGGGCATGAGTGATGGGAAACACTGGTGCGCCACCACCAGCAACTATGACACGGATGAGAAATGGATGTACTGCAATGTCACAGGTAGGAAGAGGACAGCAAAAATGTGTGGCTTGGTTTAGGAGAAGGGTGTTCCTCTTTGTTGCTTGAGAAGCAACATTCCACATTTTCCTGGATGCTGCTTGCAGCTCTGGGTGTCTGTGGATGTTGTATATTCTCTGTCTATAATCTGACACAAGCTATTTTCTTGGGTGCTCTGCAAATGTTTAAATCACTTCTTTTTATATTAACATCCAGGGCCAGATTCAAAGGCAGAGAGTCCAACGTGTGTTTTCCCCTTCATTTATAAGGGCCTATCCTACAGCACGTGCACTTCAGAAGGCATGAGTGATGGGAATCTTTGGTGTGCCACCACAAGCAACTATGATGTGGATAAGAAATGGGTGTACTGCAATGTCACAGGTAGGAGGAGAACAGCAAAAAGTGTTTGTGTTGGTTTAGGAGAAGGGTGTTCTCCTGCAGGTGGGCGGAGTGATGGGAGACTCTGGTGTGCCACCACAAGCAACTATGAAGCTGAAAAGAAATGCCCTAGAGCAACTTTTTTCTCTGCTCATGGATGTAAGAGCCTTAGATCATCATGGATGACCATCAAACAAATCATTGTCCTGTTCCTTGCTTAGAACAGAAGCGGGTACATCTCAGATTGTATGTATTCCACTCTGGAGTGAAAACATGTATGTTGTGTGCTGACAGAAGATCTCCCCTATAAGTAACCTAAGATGATAACTACTTCTGCTTTGAGAGGTCCATAAATCCTTGCCCTGAGTGCTATTTTTCTAGAAAAAGAGGTGCTGGAACTCACCAGGAAGCCCCCCTTGTTTTCTTATAATGGAAATGGCACCTTCCTGAGAGGTGCTGGAACTGAGTTCCAGTGAGTTCCAGCTGAAAAAGCCGTGCTTGCACCCATTTTCTTTTTTCTTTCAAATTCAGGGCCAGACTCAAATGGAGAGGGTCCTTCCTGTGTATTTCCATTCATTTATAATGGCAAGTCCTACAGTGTATGTACCACTGACGGCATGAGTGATGGGAAATGCTGGTGTGCTACCACCAGCAACTATGATTTAGATAAGAAGTGGATGTACTGTAATGACACAGGTAAGAGGAGTAGGACATATGTAGATTGCAAATGATACTTTATGACAGTACCTTCCATTTGCATTGAAATGAATGGAGTGGGATAATGTAAATACAACATAATCTGCGTCATTCATTATATAATTTATGTAAATTACACAATTTTGCCACAGTAACAATAACATAATGTAGTTTTTGGTGGAAGATGAACTGAAGCAGAATGGAAACAGTGCTGCATGCAATGAATACGGGGCAGGTTGGAAAATAATACCTTCTTGCATCCCTGGTGGTACTTAAGAAGCGACATTCCACGTTTTCCTGGATTCTGCTTGCAGCTCTTGGTGTCTGTGGATGTTATATCTTCTCTATCTGTAATCTGACAGAAATTATATTCTTAGGTGTTCCGCAAATGTTTAAACCCACTTCTTTTTATGTTAACACCCAGGGCCAGATCCAGAAGTAGAGAGTCCAACATGTGTCTTCCCTTTCATCTACAAGGGCCAATCCTACAGCACATGCACTTCAGAAGGCATGAGTGATGGGAAACTCTGGTGTGGCACCACGAGCAACTATGATGTGGATAAGAAATGGGTGTACTGCAATGTCACAGGTAGGAAGAGAACAGCAAAAGGTGTTTGTGTTGGTTTAGGACAGGCATGGCCAAACTTGGCCCTCCAGCTGTTTTGAGACTACAACTCCCATCATCCCTCGCTAACAGCACCAGTGGTCAGGGATGATGGGAACTGTAGTCCCAAAACAGCTGGAAGGCCAAGTTTGGCCATGCCTGGTCTAGGAGAAGGGTGTTCCTCTATGTCTGATCATGCAAAAGCAAGGCACTGCAGAGGTTTAAGGAAGAGAGCACTCTGGAGACAAAGAATGACAGACGTCATAGAGGTGTATAAAATTAGCCTAAAACTAATGGATGTCCTGTAATGCCACAGGGGGAGAGCAACACAACACAGGAAGCTTCTACCTATATTGAGTAAGACCATTGGAAATACTAGCTCAGTATTTTCTATCACTTGGCAGCAGTTCTGAAGGGTTTCAGGCAGGCAACCTTACTTGCAGTTGCTAGAGGCTCAGTCTGGAGCCATCTGCATGCAAAGCAGTTGGCCTACCACTGAGCTATGAGCCTTTTTCATTTGTGGAGTAGCCAGGTTCTGCGATCACTGGCTATTGGGTGGGCTAGCCCTGGCTGTGTCACGTAGTTTTGGCAATCATTTGCGTTTTTGTGTTCTTTTTGGTGATATAGTTAGGCATTATCATGTGACATTTATGTGACGTTGTAGTTTGATTAGTGCAATGCGTTGCTTTCTTTTCTTTTCATAATTTCATACAATGTTTTGCTTCATTGTTCATTACATGCATTATAACATTTCCATTCACTTGGAGCTTCCAGATTTGGATGGAAAAGGGACATTATAAATTTATGTCTTGCCAAATGCAAGGTGGCTCTTTTAAATGAGATCCAGAAGTAATACAAAACACAAGTGAGTGAGAAGATTAAAGATTTTATTCTAAACAGCAAGTAATATACACAGTGGTACCTCGGTTTACGAACTTAATCCGTTCTGGAAGTCCATTCTTAAACCAAAGCATTCTTAATCCAAGGCATGCTTTCCCTACTGAGGCCTCCCTCCGCCAGTGCCCTTCCACCATTCGGCTTCTGTTTGGCTTCTGAGGCAAAGTTCACTAACTGGAACACCTACTTCTAGTTTTGCAGAGTTCGTATCCCGAATTGTTTGTTAACAGGGCTGTTTGGAGACCGAGGTACCACTGTACATACCAAGAAAGCACCTCAATCTGACACTTGGAAGCCCTCAAGAAATGGCAAAGTGACTCCCCCAGGTAGCCCTAGTTTGCACGGCCCTCTGGCCATCAGTCCATGCATGAGCTTGTTAGACTCTGCTCAACACCATCTGATTTATAGATAGCTAGCCTGTTAGCCTGTGTGGCTTGCTTGACTGGCTACATGCAGATTATTCATCAGCCACCTCTCCCAATGCCTCACATTCTCCAAACAATGTCTAACACCAAAGAAGGTGAAGATACCCAGCACTATCACTTCCTTCCACAGATTAGGGCATTAAAGGCTTTTGCGTGGCAAGGCCCCCAGACCAGCCCCTTGTTAAAATAAATTCACACGGACACAGAATATTTAGTTGAATTTACAGAAATGTGAGCAGTATTGGCATAGACTATATCGGACTCCTGCCCACTTTGCAGGTAGTCAATAAGGGTAAACCACCCCAATAGGAAGCCACATCGGGGGAACCTGCTGTCAGGGAAAGGGAGACGGTTAGAGAGACAAGGGGGGAGAGAGGCAATTACCGAGAGCCCAAAGAGCTCATTAGCAGTCTATCATTCCTCTGAGGAAATAGGGAGGGGGCAACCAGTCCCTGGAACGAGCTACTCACAGAACAAAGGAAGTAGCAGGCGTGCCCTGCACCGATGGGCATTCTGGGGAAAAAGACGTCACAAATCTTCAGTCGAGACATCTGACTGAGCTAAGCATGGACATCTTTGTTTGAACTCTTGTAACTGCTTTGAACCTTTGGTAATAAACCAACAAGACAGAAATGGCTGTGTGCCTGGAGCGTTATCTCTGCTAGTTTTGGCAGCTTCTACTCCTTACACCCGCCTATAGCTTTCCTCAGTGTTCCCAGAGGCCTGGCATGGCCCTAGCCTCTCAAGCGGACTTCGGACAGGAACCAGACCCTGGCTTCCTTTAATGGAATACCCTTGGTGAATGGAGGGGCAGGTGATGGCTGATCTCCCCTCCCCCACAATTCAATGAGCCAATGCCTAACCTCCAAACCTTACAAAGTTGTGACGATGGTTAAGAGGTAGGCGAAAACCAAATGGCCCATGCCAATTTGCCAAATGAAAAAAATCCTACCTGGCCCCTGTCCCAAGACAGGCGACCAACCAACCTCCAAAGCAAGGCCAGAGAACACATAAATTACAGGGCAGGTGTGTGGGTGTTTGGCAGTGTGAATCAGGTGCATAGCCATGTCGTGCTGCTGCTTTTAAATTCCTCACAATCTCACTGCTCAAAAAGATTGGCCAATAGGTCTGGGGTGATTATGATGCCACCCTGGCATGAAAGTGTTACTTCGCCCATGCCAGGGTGGGGGGAGGAACCAGGCTGGGGGCCTGCCCACAACCAGGACCACTCTAAAGATGATCCCACTTCTCAGCCATCAAAGAGCTAACAAGAGATAAGAAGGAACAGAGGCAGGAAAGGCAACCATATTAGATCACTAACTCCTCGATACAATTTATTTTCTGGATAGATTGCCCATACAATGTGAGAACTGCATAATAAACTGCTTCTCCTCCATGTCTACCCCAGTCTTCTTCAACTTCCCATCATCCCTCACCATTGGCTAAGCTGATTGGGAAAATGAGATGGAATTAGCAAGTCTTGGACAACAAGCAAATAGAATAATGCAGGTAAGTGCGAAAGTGTTCCATTCTTTAAGAACATTTCTTCCTTCTATCTGTTCAAAAACCAGGGCCTGATGAGAGTGTGGAAAGCCCGCCTTGTGTCTTCCCATTCATCTACAAGGGCAAGTTTTACCTCAGCTGCACTGCAGATGGGCGGAGTGATGGGAATCTCTGGTGTGCCACCACAAGCAACTATGAAGCTGACAAGAAATGGAAGTTCTGCCAGGACTCAGGTAAGCTCAGAGAAAACAGAGGAAGTGGAGGTTAATCATTCCCATTGGTACCAGATGGTCAAACTGGTGTGGGTCAAGATACTTCCTCAGTTCCTCAGGAGCTCTGAACCCATTGGTTTCTCTTGTTTAGTGAAATGCTAGGATTTCATTAAAATTACAGTGTTTTAAAGGAAGCAATAGCATGACAGCACACAAGCTGTTCAGTGGTCGATAGTCTCACTAGATAGGTTACGTCTTACTTCAGAATATAATCTTTATCCTTGCTAGCTGGAAGAGTACCAGCTTTTCTGTCCCAATGCTACCTGCTCTACCCTCCTTTAATTTTTTTTAACCCAATGTATTTTGTGAGTGAGCCGATGCATTTTTATTTTCTTCCTATCTACAAATAATCCAGAAGTTACTGAATGGAGATAACACTTTATGTTTCTTACAGGAACTGGGCAGTTGTCTGGGTTAGGGCATATCTGAATCCCACCCTATAATGAGAGGAGCGTAAAGAGCTTTGGGAATGCAGCACCGCACGTCTAAGGATAATATGGTGGTGGGCGAGGATTTATTTATAACATTTCTTACCTTCCCCTTCACCATAAGGTCGTGGGGCAGGTTACAACAATACAATCATGCAATGATAAAAATACATAAAGCAAGTTTATACGAGAATAATAACAAGAAAAGCAGCACAATATAGGTTAATTCGGGAGGAGTTGCCATCAGAGGTAAGGGACGGGACCTTCATAGTGGTAACACACTGGGGTGACACACTCACTATGGAATGTTTTTCATAGGGAGTTTCACTTCACACCTACTTTAATGTTATTTCAGCCCCATCTGATTTCATTTAAAAAAAAAACCTCTGTGTTTTCCCAGTCCCCTCCTATGATAGGGCCTAGAGGTACTTTTTTTCTCTGCTCATGGATGTCAGAGCCTCAGATCATCATGGATGACCATCAAACAAATCACTGTCCTGTTCCTTGCTTAGAACAGAGGCGAGTACATCTCAGATATATTCCACTCTGGAGTGAAAGTGTGCAGGTTGTGTGCTGATAGAAAATCTTCTTCTAAGTAACCTAAGATGATAACTGCTTCTGCTCTGAGAGGTCCACAAATCCTTGACACCAGTGCTATTTTTCTAGAAAAAGAGGTGCTGGAACTCACCAGGAAGCCCCCCTTGTTTTCTTATAATGGAAATGACACCCACCTGAGAGGTGCTGGAACTGAGTTACAGTGCGTTCCAGCTTAAAAAAGGCCTGCTTGCACCCATTTTCTTTTTCTTTTTAAATCCAGGGCCAGACTCAAATGGAGAGGGTCCTTCCTGTGTATTTCCATTCATTTATAATGGCAAGTCCTACAGTGCATGTACCACTGACGGCATGAGCAATGGAAAATGCTGGTGTGCTACCACCAGCAACTATGATTTAGATAAGAAGTGGATGTACTGTAATGACACAGGTAAGAGGAGTAGGACATATGTAGTTTGTGTTCATTTAGGACAGGGGTGGGGAATTCTTCCATCCAAAGGGCAGCTGACCCTTCTATTTCACACTTGATAAATTCTCCATGGATTTTTGAACATTGAGAGAAATTATAGGAGTGGGGGGAGGCATTCAGAACATATTGTACAGACACTGTTGCAGTTATATTGGTTGTCTATTTGTTTTGGGATTTTTTAAAAAAATTGTGGCATTGATCTTTAAAGCCCCTAAATAATTTCAACCAGATTATTTGAAGGACCACCTGTGCTTATAGGAACCTACCCATTTCTTAAGATTTCTCAAGGAGCTTGCTCAAAGGCTCGCTGTCAAGGCCCATTAGGCTGGTAGGCACTAGAAACAGGGGCTTACTCATTGATGACCCCGTAATTTCTTTTAACTGTTCTGAAGGGGATACTTACTGCCCCATCTTTGTTAACTTTCAAATGGATCTTTAAACCTTTTCATTTCTATCTGAATTACACTAACGCCCTTAAACAGATATTGAACTGTTCTGTTTTGTAATTTGCATTGTATTGTATGGATTTTAAAAATAATTCATATACGGTACACGCAGTGGGGTGTTGCTTTCCTGGCTATGGCAGTGCTGTCGCTTGCTAGAAGTGGGGTGGGGTGGAGCAGCATGGTAGTAAGATTTGGCAAGGGTCAGGAGTGTCAGCTTGGCCCTGCAACTGTGGGTACCTGAGGCCATGGGTGCCATGCAGCTTGCATGGCCCTGTCACTGAAATTTGTGGGTGTCTGGCCCCTTCATGGGTAATTTTGTGGGTGCTTGGGCACCCAGGGCCCCAGGGAGTTGGCACTTATGGCAAGGGTAGTGGACCCTACTCTATGTGTGTCTGCATTGGCTTCTGCTAACCCAATGCTTTCTACACCCTCACTGCTGTGCTGCCCTAGCTCACCCTGGTTCTGGCAAGTGGACAGGAGCAGTACCCCACCAGACAGACACATCACCAGACAGACTTTCTGTCCTTCATTTGAGCTTTAAAATACAGTGGTACCTCGGGTTAAGTACTTAATTTGTTCGGGAGGTCTGTTCTTAACCTGAAACTGTTCTTAACCTGAAGCACCACTTTAGCTAATGGGGCCCCCTGCTGCTGCTGCTGCACCGCTGGAGCACGATTTCTGTTCTCATCCTGAAGCAAAGTTCTTAACCTGAGGTACTATTTCTGGGTTAGCGGAGTGTGCAACCTGAAGCGGATGTAACCCGAGGTACCACTGTATATAGGACTTGTATCTCAGAACAAGAAAATAAGTTAAGACGTCTAAGAGAACATTTCTAACTTTAAGAACACATCATCTATTTGTTTAATGACAGGACCTGACAAGAGTGTGGAAAGTCCACCTTGCACCTTTCCATTCATCTTTGAGGGCAAATTGTACGTCCACTGCACTGCAAGTGGGCGGAATGATGGGAGGTTGTGGTGTTCCACCACCAGCAACTATGATATCGACAAGAAATGGAAGTTCTGTGAGGAGGACTCAGGTAAGGGCCTGAGGAAGTAAAAAACTTGAAGAAAACAGAGACAAACCTCCAGCAGTGAGATTCAGAGGGGCACAGAATGACTGCAGATTAGTGATTGCTATTGCTAAAAGGTGGTTAAATATGTTGGCAACTCTTGGGAAAAATTGTTATGTTTGCACGTCATCACAATGGGCTCCAGGTCTTCCACTCTGATCCCACTGCATTCCTCTAATGAGTTCCTGTCACCAGGTGCCAAAGCAGTAATGGGAGTAAGGGAAGGAGATAAATATTTGGGCAGCACCTAGGGATGTTAGAGAATTTCAGTAAAAATGGAAATGGGAGTGCAAATCACCAATGTTCTTTTATTCATCCCATGAAAAAAATCCAGTGAATAAAATCAGTATTTGGTATTGTTTCTGCTTTGAGACTGCAAATGATACTTTATGATAGTTCCCTCCATTTGCATTGAAATGAATGGAGTGGGATAACGTAATGACAACATAATCAGCGTCATTAATTATAAAACTTACGTAAATTACACAATTTTGCCACATTGAACAATAACATAATGTAGTTTTTGGTGGAAGATGAACTGAAGCAGAATGGAAACAGTGCTGCATGCAATGAATACAGGGCAGGTTGGAAAATAATGCCTTCTTGCATCCCTAGTGGTACATCAGAAGGAACATTTCATTTTTTCCTGGATACTGCTTGCAGCTCTTAGTGTCTGTGGATGTTGTATCTTCTCTATCTGTAATCTGACATGAGATATTTTCTTGGGTGCTCCACAAATGTTTGAACCCACTTCTTTTTATGTTAACATCCAGGGCCAGATCCAGAGGTAGAGAGTCCAACTTGTGTCTTCCCTTTCATCTACAAGGGCCAATCCTACAGCACATGCACTTCAGAAGGCATGAGTGATGGGAAACTCTGGTGTGCCACCACCAGCAACCATGATGTGGATAAGAAATGGGTGTACTGCAATGTCACAGGTAGGAAGAGAACAGCAAAAAGTATTTGTGTTGGTTTAGGAGAAGGGTGTCCTCTTTGTCAGATCAAGCAAAAGCAAGCAGCACTGGAGGATTAAAAAGGAGAGTACTCTGCAGACAAAGAAGGACAGACATCATAGAAGTGTATATAATTAGCTTAAAACTACAACATTCTTCTCTCCCCCCCCTTCCTTCTTGAAACAGGACCAGATATAAGCAAGGAAGCTCCCAAATGTGCCTTTCCATTCATCTTTGAGGGCAAGTTGTATATGAATTGCACTGCAAGTGGGCGGAATGATGGGAAGCTGTGGTGTTCCACCACCAGCAACTATGATGTCGACAAGAAATGGATGTTCTGTGAGGAGGACTCAGGTAAGGGCCTGAGGAAGTCTAAAGCTAGGAAAAGAAAATAGAGACCAGCTTCCAGCAGGGAGATTCAGAGGGGCACAGAATGAATGCAGATTAGTGATTTCTGTTTCACATGTTCACGTATCCTTTTCTATCCTTTAGATAGTCAAGTGAGAGGCATTATCAGAGTTCAAGTACACATTCTAGCTTGGTAAAAATACTCAAGGAGTATGGCTTGGGTGAAAGAAGGTGTGACCTGGGGAAAGTTTCAAGGATCAGACAGGGAGGCTTGAAGAACCACATCTGGTCCAGAGTCTTGCTTATGTATAGCTGCCCCATACAATTTGTGTGGAGCAGCTACTTGGGAACAACAACTACAATTCTTTCTAGACATCCATATTTAACATGTGGGTGTTGAGGGGGAAGAACGAGCAGGAGGTATGATATTGCGGGCATGGCCTCACTTTACATTATACCTGTAGGAGTCTACATAATGTGGAGAAAACATGAAGAGGGCTTTACAAAAAAATCAAAAACACAAAAACTGAACTGCATTGATCTGATACAAAAAATGAGTGACTCCAGTGTTAAAAGACAGCCATATATGTGTGTCTAGTTGTTCCCTCAGCGTGTCATATTTATTCAGAGACCTCGGCTTCTGACTTGTGGGGATTCTCTATCTACTAAAGCACTTCTAATACTTGCTTAGTTATTTTGCATATTTCTCGTATGGCTCTTGTCCAGAATAATTGGATTTTGGGGCATTCCTACCACACGTGGAGGTGTGTGCCTGTGGAGGTGCATCTTCTCCAGCATTGTGGTGAGGTTCCTGGGTGTATTTGTGCTAGTTTCTTTGGTGTTTGGTACCACTGGTAAGTGAGTTTCAGAGTGAGTTTTTTCCTTTTCGTTGATATGAATTAAAAGGGAGGTTTAAACCACATTCTGGTCCACTGAGTGGGGTTAATATCATAACGTATGTCGTCCTCCCATTGTTTTTTGATTACGTCTAGGGGGGTTGTGGGATTTTGGAGTAGTATTTTGTATATTGCGGATACTATCCATTTGCCATGTCCCTTTGTTGTTAGGAGGGGGTTTTCGAAGGTCGTCAGGGGCCTAGTTTGCTGACATAATACCCCACACAAACATTAAGTAAAATAGAAACATTGCCACCCGACTCTACCCCCACTCACCCTGGCCCCCTCCACCTCTTCCCCCTTTTTCTTCCTAGTGTAACACTAATGTCTCAACAAAAGAAACTGATCTGTAGAAAATGTAACTTGAAAAGAGACATTGAACATACTTTTGTAAACCAAGAAGTCTTTAATAAAAAATATATCGTAAAGCACTGTTATCTAGCAAAAAATAGTCATGGGGGGAATTAAATATAAATAAATATAATTAAATTAAATTAAATATTAGGGGACCAAAATAGTTTTTGGGGCCCTAATATGCAGCAAAATTTAGCTTCTTGGGTGTTGTGTATGGGCATATGGATTGGCTGATATCATATCCTCTCTCTGTGGCATCAGTTATGATATGGATTGCCCACATATCTCTCCATCTATCTTATTTCTAATTTTAAAACCTAGGTCCAGATCTGAAGGTAGAGAGTCCATCTTGCACCTTCCCTTTCATCTACAAGGGCAACTCCTACAGCACATGTACTACAGAGGGCATGAGTGATGGGAAACACTGGTGCGCCACCACCAGCAACTATGACACGGATGAGAAATGGATGTACTGCAATGTCACAGGTAGGAAGAGGACAGCAAAAGTGTGTGGGCTGGTTTAGGAGAAGGCTGTTCCTCTTTGTCTGATCATGCAAAAGCACGGAACTGTGGAGGATTATGGAGGAGAGTACTCTGCAGACAAAGGAAGACAGCAGGGCCGTCTTTAGCATATGTGCTGCCGGGGTGCAAAGATCCACCCAGCGCCCCCAAATTTAGTTTAGGGGGAGTGAACTCAAAATTCACCTGTAACAACAATGCAGTGGAAAAAACTGCTTTTGTTTCCTGATTCATCGGGAATATTTGACGCTATGGAGTAACAGAGCAATGGTGGAGGCGGGCGAGGACTTACACTCCGTTTCTTTTCACTGCTGCTGATCGCAAGGGACTGGTTGGCGCCCCCCAGAATTCGGCACCTGGGTGCCCCGCACCCCTTGCACCCCCAGCTAAAGTTGGCCCTGGAGGACAGGCATCAAAAACGTGTATATAATTAGCTGAAAATTAGCCTCTCCCCACCCTTCCTCCTTGAAACAGGACCAGATATAAGCAAGGAACCTCCCAAATGCATCTTTCCATTCATATTTGATGGCAAGAATTACAGCAGCTGCACAGAAGATGGACGGACTGATGGGAAGCTGTGGTGTGCCACCACTGCCAACTATGATGCAGATAAGAAATCAATGTTTTGCACCATCACAGGTAAGAGACAGGCAGAGAAGAAAAGTGGAGAGACATACCTTTTCTCTGAGGCTCATTCTTTACTGCAATTAAAATGGAAATTCATGTCCCCTTTTCTCTTGGGATGCAATTGCTGATGAATCATCAAAGTCTACAACTTTCCAAAGGAGAGCATCAACATTTATTTGTTAGCAGATAAGCTCATTAATGATACTTGATCTGCTTATATCACATCTAGATGAGGGACATAATCCCAATGTATTTGGTGACCACACTCATCTTTGATCACATTATTTTCACATTTTGACTATGAGGTTTTCATTGTTTGTGTGTGCTGGAGGTTTAAATGTGTGATAGGGCAATATAAGTGCCAACTCTACCTCATCACCCATTTTCTTCACCAAAGAAAAAATCACTTTGTGGTGACCTTACTGCAACAAAATATAACGAGCAAACTGGGCCGCATACATTTATACATGTGGCAAATTGCTCACCACTATATCTTCCGTTTATACGAGAAGAATATTCCTTGTTCTACCTTGTATCCATAATTATGAATGGCCCTCTAAAGTAGAACATCTGCTGCAAATACTCCCCCCTTCTGTGTTAAGGAAGGGTTGGGATTAGTGAGTGCTTCCTCATTTGGCTTGCTCAGTACGTTATTATGACACTGTCATTAAAAAAACCATTTATGTCCATGTAATACTGAAGAGCGACTACTCTGTATAGGGCAGCAAAGCCTGTGAAAGTAAAATACATGCATGAGAAAGAAGAAATTTTGTGGCTGTGAAGAAAGGCAGGGTGGCAGGAATCTAGCTATTTCCTCCTATGACAGTGTTCTTTGACTTTGGGTCCCAATATGTTGTTAGGAGAGGGACGCGGGTGGCACTGTGGGTTAAAGCCTCAGTGCCTAGGACTTGCCGATCATCAGGTCGGCGGTTCGAATCCCCACGGCGGGGTGCGCTCCCGTTGCTCGGTCCCAGCGCCTGCCAACCTAGCAGTTCGAAAGCACCCCCGGGTGCAAGTAGATAAATAGGGACCGCTTACCAGCGGGAAGGTAAACGGCGTTTCCACGCTGGCCATGTGACCCGGAAGTGTCTGCGGACAGCGCTGGCTCCTGGCCTATAGAGTGAGATGAGCGCACAACCCTAGAGTCTGGCAAGACTGGCCCGTACGGGCAGGGGTACCTTTACCTTTTTATGTTGTTAGGACTACAATACCCATCATCCAGAGCCAGCTTGGCCAAATATTCAGGGATAATGGGAGTTGTAGTCCAACAACATCTGGAGAGCCACTATTAAAGGCATCAACAAAGAGGGAGTTTTAGTTCAAGGTTAAGCCTTTTAAAAGGCAAGCATTAACAGGAACACAACCAGTTATTCTAAGGATCACTGAAGAAGAAAACAGTGATATTTGCCATGCGAATGCCATTGTTCTCTTGATTTGTGCTGCCATCTGTTGGTGACTTAATATTGCTTCTGGTTTAAAATTAGTTTAATTGTTATGGTGTCACCAAGGAATGACAAGAGCTCTAGTTTCTAAGAGGCACCAGACACTTTCCAGCAATGGCTGTGATTCCAGAACCCCAAAAAGGACCAACCTGGAATTTCTGCAGTTAGGAAAGTAATGGGGAAATGCAGTGAAAAGTGTGAATCAGGATGAATGCTCATTGTTGTATAACCTTTCCACAAACAAATAATAAAGCCCAGCTCTAAGTTAGCCTTTGCATAAACTTCGTAGAAGCAAATCAAGATGAACGCTTGTCTAACCTCTCTGTGAACAATTTGGAATGAATCTTCAATAAAGACCAGCCATAGTCTAATGTCTGTATAAGCTTTCTTTAATCAAATCTGGATAAATGGTCAGGAAACAGGTCACCTGGAAGCAACCTAAGAGAGGGAATTCTGCAAGGAATTAAGAAAACTCAATATAACATGTTCCCATAATTGCAGTTCCCAGGATTCCTGCAGAGCATGGTGCTTGTTTAAAGTAATTTGCAGTCTGAGATGCAGTTGTGGTCTTACTACAACTCTCTTCCCCACCCCTTCTTTTCTATTCAGAAACAGGCTGTGTCTTCCCTTTTATCTATAAGGGGAAACCTTATGAAAGCTGCACCACCCTGGATAAACATGAAGGAAAAGCTTGGTGTGCTACCACTCCAGACTACCAAACCGGCTTGAAATGGAGATTCTGCAACCGTGAGCAGATTGGGAGGGCAAATAAAAGGCCAAGGGTGGGGTGGGGGTTATTTATGTTTCTATTTGTAGGTCAGACTAAAGACCAGGTCGAAGTGTGGGTGCATGGAGCCTATGAGTTGAGACCATACAAAATCTTTACTGCTTACTTGGCATGGAAGTTAAGGCATTTGTCATGCCTTACGGTTTCCTGGTGGTTTTAGAGCACAAGATTGCGCCTTAACTTTCATCTGAAACACAAGGGGGTTTTAAATCACTGAATAATGATATCATAGGTAGAAATTATGGGAAATGGTAGACTAAAAGTGTGAAACTTAAGTAGGGATGACAAAAATATACTAGTGAAAATAAAATAACCAATCTGTTATCTTAAGAGAAAGATACACTTTTCAAAATTGTGTATACAGTTGTACCTTGGAAGCCAAACACCTTGGCACTCGTACATTTTGTCTCCCGAATGCTACAAACCTGGAAGTCAGTGTTCCGGTGTGCGAACGTTCTTTGGAAGCCGAATGTCCGGCACGGCTTCAGAATCAATGGCTTGATTTTCAATGGCATGCCTTGGTTTCCAAACAATGTAGAACTGTACAGTGGTATCTCGGGTTACATACACTTCAGGTTACATACGCTTCAGGTTATAGACTCCGCTAACCCAGAAATAGTGCTTCAGGTTAAGAACTTTGCTTCAGGATGAGAACAGAAATCGTGCTCCGGCAGTGCGGCAGCAGCAGGAGGCCCCATTAGCTAAAGTGGCGCTTCAGGTTAAGAACAGTTTCAGGTTAAGTACAGACCTCCGGAATGAATTAAGTACTTAACCCGAGGTACCACTATATTGGAACGCAGGTGGCGCTGTGGGTTAAAGCCTCAGCACCTAGGACTTGCCGATCGAAAGGTCTGCGGTTCGAATCCCTGCGGCGGGGTGCGCTCCCGCTGCTCGGTCCCAGTGCCTGCCAACCTAGCAGTTCGAAAGCACCTCCGGGTGCAAGTAGATAAATAGGGACCGCTTACCAGCGGGAAGGTAAACGGCGTTTCCGTGTGCGGCTCTGCCTCGCCAGAGCAGCGATGTCACGCTGGCCACGTGACCCGGAAGTGTCTCCGGACAGCGCTGGCCCCTGGCCTCTTAAGTGAGATGGGCGCACAACCCCAGAGTCTGTCAAGACTGGCCCGTATGGGCAGGGGTACCTTTACCTTTTACCTTACCACTATATTAGGAGAAATTTGCACTTAAACAGTGAGAGTAACCAGAATTGATAGACTTCCCCATCTCTCAGGTTAACCTCTTCAATCCGCTTTTTCTTTCTTTCTTTCCATTCAGAATTGGACTGCGTCTTCCCCTTCATCTTTCGTGGCAAGTCATACGACAGCTGCACCAAAGCAGGACGCTCAGATAAAAGGAGTTGGTGTTCCCTCACTAGCAATGCTGACACCGACAACAGATGGATTCTGTGCTGATTCAAGCAGAGGAAGTTCAGGTGGGGATGGATCACAGTGGAACTGAGGGATGCTTCCAGACAAGCAGAGATGAAGAAACTGGCAGTAAAGTCTAGTAGCAGACATGTCATGTGGGGTTGCTGGTTCATGTGTTTTGTTTCATATGCAGGACAAGGCAAAGAGATTTTATCTTAACCCACATGCTGAGACTCTTCCTATATATTTAGCTCTCTTTTCAGTTTGTTTCCAAAGGAGCTGACTAACCAACTACCTGGTCTTGCTGAGATGTTTGTAGTTTCAGTTTGGATGTTCCTGACTCTGAACGATGAGGAGGTCAACAAAAGAGAAGACGAACAAATGAACCAAGTCCAGCTGTCTTTTTCCTACTTTGATGAGTTTTGTAGCTGGGAATAAAAAATCTCTCAGACTTCCAATCTGTATGCCTTCTCCTTCTGCCCCCCCACTTTGATCTTTCTGAAAATCTTCCTGTCCAAGGTGTTTCTTAGCAGCTGTGGTGTGCAACAATTCTAGTGCAGAAGAAAGCAGGCTTGAAGCTTGCATATTCTACTAAAAATTAGTGATCCACCAACTGGAGTCGGATGCAAAAGTCATACACTTACTTAGAATTAAAGAGCATGGTGCTTCTGAGCTACTGCTCAGAACTGAGCTGGGCTCAGTCTTTTCACTCAAAATCTGCTTTCCCAGCATTCTTCATTTCAACAGTCGAAGGAGCAAGGTGAGGAGCCATTTCATTTTCCCTATTGTTAAAACAACTCTGAGAGCCACATATCCTTGCTGATCTACTGCATATCAACCAGACATCTGTCATTAGATCTGCTCATCCTGACCCACCCATCATTGCTGCCTTGCACTTACCCTGTATAAAGCAGAGATAAAGGATTGAGTTCTCACATGCATGCTCCTTACTTAAGGACCACCACAATCAGTTATGGACTTTAGATTCATAATTCTGATAAAGGAGTTGGCATGGGAATCTATTGTTGTTTGGTATTAAACCATTGCTGGCTTAGAGATGAACTACTTCTGAATACTAGACTGGAAATAGTTGGCTAGAATATCCTTTTCAATGTGGCACCTATTACACGTGCATTTGCTCAGTGCAAAGGAACAGCTGACACTCTCCTTTGTTCTCAGCAGTGATTGCTAGGAAGGAACAGAAGTAGCTTTCTAAGTTGATGATGTGAAGCACACTTAAGATAGAAACACTTGAGGAATTCAGCTTATTTGAATTCCTATGCAAAATTACCTTTTCTCCAAGTATTGGGAAGCTTTAGAAGCAATGCTACCAAGTTTTCCATTCGGTGGGAGACCACTAGGATTGTGAATTCAGCTGCTTCTTTGGAAGTGAGGTTGAAAGATATTCAGGGGTACAAGAACTGGGGGGATAGCGTGGAAAAAAGTTACCATCACCAGCCTGGCATCAGTTCTGGGTGAAATGTATCCTTGTATCTCCACCAACAATGAATTTCCTAAGGAGCTATTTAACACACCTTCTGTGACCTCATAAATGATTGGAGTCAGCCAATCAGGAATCAGTGGGTATAAGCACAGTGTGACATGTTATGATGTCATAATCCAACAGCCAGTGTATAGGCATAACTGTAGACAGAGTAGGAAAGGCAGTTCCCTTTAACAATTTAACCTATTTGTCTTGATTGGAACACATATGTAGCCAGTCTCGGGGTGTAGTGTGGGGGATGCCAAAGAAGCCACGGTCCCTGGCACACAATTTTTGAGGGGGCATGAACCAGGTGCCCCCCATGTAGGCACCCCCAGTGCAGAACAGCTCAGTGCTTCTTACTGCCTGCCAAGGGCCGTATTAACTGGCTGGGCTCCCCCTGCTTGGGAGGGCAGGCAGCTCATCACAGCCCCACTTTGCTCTAGTGGGGGTGGGGTTGCTCTGGCAGCCTTGGCATTGTGGGCTCGGCTGGCACACTCTGCCTGGCAGGTGCGCGTGCCCCAACTGCTAGCAATCAATGCTATGCCACTGGCCAGTCTATATGAAGGTAGTAGAAGTCACCCACTATTACAACATTTCAAATGCTTCCTTGATTTCATTCTTTAAAATAATAGCACCTGGTTTTCAGCAGCTTACTGCCTCTGATATTGATGGCAGAACATTGCGATCATGCCTAGTAGCTACTGAGAGTTAGACAAATTCATGAAGGATAAGGCTATCTTATAAATCCATTCAGGTTGCTGGCCATCACTACATCTCATGCGAGTGAATCAAATTATTTGATTATATGCTATGTGAATGAATACTTCATTTTTTGTGTGTCCTGACTCTTCCAACATTCAGCTTCAGCACATGTTCCTGTGTTCTGATATTATAGAAAGATACACACTTTCTCACCTTTCTCTACTACTTCTGAGCAGACATGCTTAGGGTTTTTCTGACATGGAACCATTTCTTCACAACTTGCATAACCGGATTCTTATATTCCCATGACACCAGTTGACAGATCCTTGGAGAATGATGAAAAATTGAAAATCCTCCAAGAACTGGCCAGTGCCAGATCCCATCACTTCTGGCATTTACCACATCCTGGTAAACATTCAGTTATCACCTGGCACAGCAATTCAAAGTTCAGTTATGAAAGAGAACTAGTTACATAATTATGTGATCTGTGGGAGGGGGCATTGGGGAAGAAGGCCCATTTCTACAAAAAGTTGGGAAAGAGCCTCTTTTGTAGGAATCTTACCATGCCTCAAATATGCACGAGGGAGAAATTAATCCACTTTGAATTTTAAATCGAAATTACCTAGTATGCACTCTCTGGGGTAGGGTGCTTTTCTAATGGTTCTAATACATTTTATCCTGCACTGTAAATAGCAGGTTGTGGCAGGGTGGATTCAGATTGGTATAATGGTTTTGGTGGAAAGGATTAATAGAACTTTCCCTATTTAGAGTTTTGGATGGTGTGAGAGATCCAGTCACAGACCTCTGGGTTTCACCAGTGGTTTGGTTTATAATAGGGTCCCCAAATGCACACTGGTACATTATGGTCTTTACTGATCTTCTAAAAAACCAATAAAGAGTTGGGCTGCCAAATTTCCTTAGTGAGGGCACCACACCTTAACCCTCACTCAGGCCCTGTACCAGCCACTCCCCACCCCCCCATCCATTGGTTGAGTGCAGTGGGGCAACCTGTCAAACACACAAAGTCTGGCCCCATGAGGTGGAACCTTATGTTTTCAGAGTTCCAACTCTTGGGATGAGCCTATATACATTCGGACTGCAGATACAACCTCTAATACATGGACAGTGGTGTGGGGAGGGTGGTGTGAGTCACAATAGGAGGGATGGGGCGAGTGAGCCAGGTCCTCCTGCTCCTCTCAGTCATGAAATTATCACTGCTTGTTTTGGGTCACCTGTATAAGTCTTGTTATCACAACTTTTTCTGCATTAGTGAACAAAGACACCCTATCTTCCATAGAATTATCTACAAAAGTTACCGGTCGATTACCTTCTAAAAGTGGCTTTTGTTCTGTTTGACAGCAGTGATAAACCCTGTTTCAAGTGCTTCTTCATAGGTAGTTAGGCCATGTTCCTTCTGAGAATTTAACTCTTCCCTCCTATGTATGCACTGACTCCCAAAAAGTGAGATAAAGCAGGTATCTTAGCAGTTAGGAAAACTGCTCTCCAGTCCCACTGTACCTTAGTGCAGTTAAGTTATATTTAATCTGAGCAGAAATATCCTACAAACCTCTCTCCCTGTCTCTGGTAACAATTTGTTGCCCTTTCATAAACCTTAAAATCAGCTGCCCGAGGCAGGCACCTCACTAATGGTAGGGTTGGCCCTGGGTGTTCTTTAGGGTCTGGATATAGCACCCAATAAAACATACCACTCCCATAGGCTGGACAAACAATCAAACTTCTATACGATTGGTGGTTTTGTTCTAATGCATGATTGTATAACACACCATTCCCATTGGTTGGACAAACAATGGAACTTCTATATGATTGGTTGCTTTGCTCTAATGTGTGATTGGTTTGTGTAACAGCAAGGTCTGACTGGACAGTGGGGTTCTTGGGGCCAGTTGAACAGTTAGAAAATTCAGATGGAAAACATGGTGAACTTGCTGAGAGGTGTAAGAATCGGGGGAAAAGTGAGTAAGAAAGGCGCTGCTTCAGAAGTGTCTTTAAGTAATAATAATAACTATGGGCAGCTCCCAACAGATTGAAAACAGAATAAAACATCAAACATTAAAAACTTCCCTAAACAGGGCTGCCTTCAGATGTCTTCTAAAAGTCAGATAGTTGTTTATTTCCTTGACATCTGATGGGAGGGCATTCCACAGGGCGGGTGCCACCACCGAGAAGGCCCTCTGCCTGGTTCCCTGTAACCTCACCTCTCACAGTGAGGGAACCGCCAGAAGGCCCTTGGAGCTGGACTTCAGTGTCTGGGCAGAACAATGGGGGTGAGTATTGTTATATTTATATTCTACTTTCCCTCCATGATCGCAGGGTAGAGTACTTGGTTCTCCCTTCTTTATCCTCACAGCAACCCTGTGAGGTAGGTAGGTAGTCTGAGAGTTAGGGACTGGCCCAAATGAGCTTCAAGGTCACCCCACTGAATTCAAGGAGATTTGGGACTAAGTAGCATATGTATCATTTATATGTGTCATTTTTGGATTTGCGGCTTATCTTTTGAATGGTAAATAGCAGGCACAGCCGCTCCCCCTTCAAAAAATTAGAATCAGAACCACAGCATGTTGGGAGAGAGGGATTAATCCATTTTGCCCCTGCAATTGTCACAATAACAACAAAAAGGCTGTCCCAGAGGAATGCTTCAATTGATGTCAATCATGGTGGTGGTGTTGTTGTTTAGTCGTTTAGTCGTGACCGACTCTTCATGACCCCATGGACCAGAGCACGCCAGGCCCTCCTGTCTTCCACTGCCTCCTGCACTTTGGTCAGACTCATGTTTGTATCTTCAAGTACACCGTCCAACCATCTCGTCCTCTGTCGTCCCCTTTTCCTTGTGCCCTCAATCTTTCCCAACATCAAGGTATTTTTCAGGGAGTCTTCTCTTCTCATGAGGTGGGCAAAGTATTGGAGCCTCAGCTTCATGATCTGTCCTTCCAGTGAGCACTCAGGGCTGATCTCCTTAAGAATGGATACGTTTGATCTTCTTGCAGTCCATGGGACTCTCAAGAGTCTCCTCCAGCACCATAATTCAAAAGCATCAATTCTTTGGCGATCAGCCTTCTTGATGGTCCAGCTCTCACTTCCATACATCACTACTGGGAAAACCATGGCTTTAACTATTCGGACCTTTGTTGGTAAGGTGATGTCTCTGCTTTTTAAGATGCTGTTTAGGTTTGCCATCGCCTTTGTCCCAAGGAGCAGGCGTCTTTTAATTTCATGACTGCTGTCACAATCTGCAGTGATCATGGAGCCGAAGAAAGTAAAATCTCTCACTGTCTCCATTTCTTCCCCTTCTATTTGCCAGGAGGTGATGGGACCAGTGGCCATGATCTTCGTTTTTTTGATGTTGAGCTTCAGGCCATATTTTGCGCTCTCCTCTTTCACCCTCATTAAAAGGTTCTTTAATTCCTCCTCACTTTCTGCCATCAAGGTTGTGTCATCTGTATATCTGAGGTTGTTGATATTTCTTCTGGCGATCTTAATTCCGGCTAGGGATTCATCCAGCCCAGCCTTTCGCATGATGAATTCTGCATATAAATTAAATAAGCAGGGAGACAATATACAGCCTTGCCATACTCTGTTCCCAATTTTGAACCAATCAGTTTTTCCATATCCAGTTCTAACTGTAGCTTCTTGTCCCACATAGAGATTTCTCAGGAGACATATGAGGTGATCAGGCACTCCCATTTCTTTAAGAACTTGCCATAGTTTGCTGTGGTCGACACAGTCAAAGGCTTTTGCATAGTCAATGAAGCAGAAGTAGATGTCTTTCTGGAACTCTCTAGCTTTCTCCATAATCCAGCGCATGTTTGCAATTTGGTCTCTGGTTCCTCTGCCCCTTCGAAATCCAGCTTGCACTTCTGGAAGTTCTCGATCCACATACTGCTTAAGCCTGCCTTGTAGAATTTTAAGCATAACCTTGCTAGCGTGTGAAATGAGTGCAATTGTGTGGTAGTTGGAGCATTCTTTGGCACTGCCCTTCCAACCCTCTGGCCACTGCTGAGTTTTCCAAATTTGCTGGCATATTGAGTGTAGCACCCTAACAGTACCATCTTTTAAAATTTTAAATAGTTTAGCTGGAATATCATCACTTCCACTGGCCTTGTTATTAGCAGTGATTTCTAAGGCCCATTTGACTTCACTCTCCAGGATGTCTGGCTCAAGGTCAGCAACCACACTACCTGGGGTATATGAGACATCCATTTCTTTCTGGTATAGTTCCTCTGTGTATTCTTGCCACCTCTTCTTGATGTCTTCTGCTTCTGTTAGGTCCTTTCCACTTTTGTCTTTTATTATGGAAATCTTTGTACGAAATGTTCCTTTCATATCTCCAATTTTCTTGAACAGATCTCTGGTTTTTCCCATTCTATTGTTTTCCTCTATTTCTTTGCATCGCTCGTTTAAGAAGGCCTTCTTGTCTCTCCTTGCTATTTTTTGGAAATCTGCATTCAATTTCCTGTATCTTTCACTATCTCCCTCGCATTTTGCTTGCCTTCTCTCCCCCGCTATTTGTAAGGCCTCATTGGACAGCCACTTTGCTTTCTTGCATTTCCTTTTCATTGGGATGGTTTTAGTTGCTGCCTCTTGTATAATGTTATGAGCCTCCATCCATAGTTCTTCAGGCACTCTGTCCAGCAAATCTAAATCCTTAAACCTGTTTCTCACTTCCACTGTGTATTCATAAGGGATTTGACTTAGATTGTATCTTACCGGCCCAGTGGTTTTTCCTACGTTCTTCAGTTTAAGCTTGAATTTTGCTATAAGAAGCTGATGATCTGAGCCACAGTCAGCTCCAGGTCTTGTTTTTGCTGACTGTATAGAGCTTCTCCATCTTTGGCTGCAGAGAATATAATCAATCTGATTTCAATGCTGCCCTTCTGGTGATGTCCATGTGTAGAGTTGTCTCTTGTGTTGTTGGAAAAGAGTGTTTGTGATGACCAGCTTGTTCTCTTGGCAGAACTCTATTAGCCTTTGCCCTGCTTCATTTTGAACTCCAAGGCCAAACTTGCCAGTTGTTCCTTTTATCTCTTGACTCCCTACTTTAGCATTCCAATCCCCTATAATGAGAAGAACATCCTTCTTTGGTGTCATTTCTATGAGGTGTTGTAAGTCTTCACAGAATTGGTCAATTTCAGCTTCTTCAGCACCAGTGGTTGGTGCATAAACTTGGATTACTGTGATGTTAAAAGATCTGCCTTGGATTCGTATCAAGATCATTCTATCATTTTTGAGATTGCATCCCACTACAGCCTTTGACACTCTTTTGTTGACTATGAGGGTCAGTCCATTTCTTTTATGGGATTCTTGCCCACAGTAGTAGATGTGATGGTTATCCAAACTGAATTCTCCCATTCCCGTCCATTTTAGTTCACTGATGCCCAGGATGTCAATATTTATTCTTGCCATCTCATTTTTGACCACATCCAACTTACCAAGCTTCATGGTTCTTACATTCCAGGTTCCTATGCAATATTTTTCTTTACAGCATTGGACTTTCCTTTCGCTTCCAGGCATATCTGCAACTGAGCGTCCTTTCGGCTTTGGCCCAGCCGCTTCATCAGCTCAGAATCTTCTTGTACTTGTTCTCCGCTCTTCCTCAGTAGCATGTTGGACGCCTCCCGACCTGAGGGGCTCATCTTCCAGCGTCATAACTTTTATATGCCTGTTGTCTTTGTCCATGGAGTTTTCTTGGCAGGGATACTGGAGTGGCTTGCCGGTTCCTGCTCCAGGTGCATCACATTTGGTCAAAACTCTCCACTATGACCTGTCCATCTTGGGTGGCCCTGCACGGCATAGCTCATAGCTTCTCTGAGTTATTCTTTTTTTTAATAAAAAAATAAATATTAAAGTTTCAAACATTTTATAAAAACAAAACTAAACAATACAATAATACAAACAAACAAACAAAAATAAAAACAAGTATAATTTCAATCCCTTATTTTCTTATAACTTACTTCCCCGACTTCCTCATACCTCCCCTTTCTGTATTCCAATTTCTAATTTATTAATTCAGCAAATCCTTTCCCTTATTTTTCATTTAATTTTTAGTCTCTCTTTTCTTTTTTACTTATTCATTACAGCTGGAAACCACATAATTTCTAAACCAACATCATTCTAACATTCATTAATTTTGCTTCTCTGAGTTATTCAAGCCCCTTCGCCACGGCAAGGCAGTGATCCATGAAGGGGGTCAATCATGGTAATGGAAAATTAATAACAAAACCTTGGACTAAGTGACCAGTATATACATATTATTTCATAATAATTAAGGACTTTAATAGTACACTGTTGCTCTTTGCAACCATCATTACTAACCTTGAGTGAGCTTGTGGGTGGCAGAGGAATAAATTCTCTGTTTTGGGACTCTCACAGTAGATTTGGCAGATTGCTTTGGAAAGGGCAATGAAGAGATAACAGGAACTTGAAGAGTTTATTTCTGTGGCCACCTCACCCAAAGATACCTGTTGCCTGGTAGGAAGGAAGACAAAACAAGCACCAGTTAGACACCAGTTCTCCAGCGCATGGTATTACCTGAAGCAGGTGGCAGAGTGAGGTGATGAGCAGTTGTGAAGTGTTAAGAGGACAGAGTTGTGTGTGTCACATGGCCTGGACGATGGTGGAGGTCCTTGGGAACTGAGTGGGGATGGAAGCACTGGGAGGGAAGGCAAAGCAACGATGATGGGGCTGGAGGTCAGTGGTGGAGCACCTGTCTTTGCATGTAGAAGGTCCCAAGTACAACCCCTGGCATATCCAGGTAGGTAGTACAGTCTGAGTCAGTATATGGTAGCTTTTTCCATTCCCAGTGATAGCAGCAGGAGGGAAACCCAAGAGTGATCTGGCTGGGTGCCAGGCAGAGTTTCTCTTAGGCTTCTCTCCCATCTGGCATGGACACTTCTCAGTTCTAACTGAGAACATGCGCCAAGCACAATCTTGCACTCAGAGGGTCCTTCAGCCTTGGAAAGCAAGGAAGTGGACCTCCATGGCCAATGGGGAGATGAGTAATGACGTCATGGCAAGGCAGGGAGAATGTAGCCCCAGATCAAAGGAGTTGCCCATCCTTGTTAACTTTTCCTTTTACCCTCTGCTATGCCCATAAGGTAGCTAAAGAGGGATTTCCCCCACTCAGTCTCACCAAGGAGGTAAGTGGTCATGAACAACCTAGCATGAGCCAAAAGGAGTCTCAAGTGGGAAGAACATAGAGATGCAATGAAGTTGAGAGTATGTTCTTTCATATGTGATGGACCTGTAAAAGGGTTAAAGAGTATTGGGAAATAATTTATAATGAACTGAAAAAAAATGTTTAAAAGCAGAAAAGGAATCTCAAGTGGGAAGAACATAGAGTACCCCTCTGGAGATGCAATGAGGTTGAGAGTACGTTCTTTCATATGTGATGGACCTGTAAAAGGGTTAAAGAGCATTGGGAAATAATTTATAATGAACTGAAAAATATATATGTTTAAAAGCACTTTTCCAAGAATACCAGAGTCCTTTTCGTTGAGGATAATTCAGATGGAAATTCCCAGGCGTCAAAATGGTTATTTATGTATGCTACTACTTCGGCCTGTGTTTTTGTTAGCCCCTAAATGGAAAATGAGCGAGTTCCCAACTGAAGAATGGCAACTTAAACTGATGGAATATGTGCAGCTTGTGGACCTAACGTATGGAATAAGAGAACAAGAAGAACATACATTTAAAGAAGATTGGAAAATGTTTATTGAATATATGGGGGGAAATTGTGTACACCTGAAAACAAGGGCAGCATTAAGATAAATTCAACTGTGTAAATAAGTTTTGATGGATGTAATAATGGAACACTGAATGGTTTAGTTTATGTAAAATATGCAGGGATTTATGTTATGCAAAATGAACTATGGAAAGAGAAGAAGGGAAGTCACTGATATTTTAAGGCTGTTTAAATGAATATTTTAAAATGTAAAACATAATTAAATAAAAATTATATATATAATTTATAAAATAATAATAAAATTTATATATATATATATATATATATATGCTTTCGTAGATTTTCACGGGTACAGGAATGCAGGTTTTGGTGTCCTCGGGTGTCTTCCCGTGTAAAAGTTGGGGTGTCTAGGCGACGTTTCGACGAGGTCTCACTCGTCATCTTCAGGCTGGTGCTTTCGGCTTCTTGTTACTGGAACAGAGCAGGATCTCAGTGTTTGAGTTCCTATAAATACTGTTGAGGGGGTGTGGTGTATAGCCTCCAATGTTCTGGGCAGAGAGGAAGTTCCCAGGCTAGTGTGCCTTTTCTTCTTTTGTTCCTTAATTACTTGAGGGATATCTTGAGTGATTTCTTGAGTGATATCCTGAGTACTACTTAGGTGGGTCATTAGGTGTGGATTAGTTGCTAAAGTCTTTGTGTCTTGACCTCTTGAACTTTGTGAAGAGTTTTTCTGAGAAGATGGCTGTACTGCACTTAGTTGTGCTCTGGCTTGGCTTCGTGTATAGGGGCGAGCTGTGGTTTTGTGGCCTGTGTCAGCCAGATCTGTGTAGGGATTGCAGGGGGGTGCAGCATCCGGAGGTGCCACCATGGTTTGGCTACTGGATGGTGTCTGTAATTTATCTGTGGAGAGGGTCTGGGTTTGGGTCTGGTGTGGTTGATTGGTGATGGCGTTCTGTGTGCCTCTGGATCTGGTGTCAGTTTTTGTGGGGAGGGCTAATTTCCAGATGTCTGGCAAGCGGGATGTGTCGTCACGCTTGTTCATGTTGTGAGGGTGTTTCTCTATCTCGATGGCTTCCATGATTATTCTCTTGTGGTGATGTTCCATGTTAAAGAGCAATTTGGAATCTGCAAAATTAATTTCATGTCCTGTTTCTTTCATGTGTTTCATGTCTTTCCTCTCTTTTCCAACACATGAAAGAAACAGGACATGAAATTAATTTTGCAGATTCCAAATTGCTCTTTAACATGGAACATCACCACAAGAGAATAATCATGGAAGCCATCGAGATAGAGAAACACCCTCACAACATGAACAAGCGTGACGACACATCCCGCTTGCCAGACATCTGGAAATTAGCCCTCCCCACAAAAACTGACACCAGATCCAGAGGCACACAGAACGCCATCACCAATCAACCACACCAGACCCAAACCCAGACCCTCTCCACAGATAAATTACAGACACCATCCAGTAGCCAAACCATGGTGGCACCTCCGGATGCTGCACCCCCCTGCAATCCCTACACAGATCTGGCTGACACAGGCCACAAAACCACAGCTCGCCCCTATACACGAAGCCAAGCCAGAGCACAACTAAGTGCAGTACAGCCATCTTCTCAGAAAAACTCTTCACAAAGTTCAAGAGGTCAAGACACAAAGACTTTAGCAACTAATCCACACCTAATGACCCACCTAAGTAGTACTCAGGATATCACTCAAGAAATCACTCAAGATATCCCTCAAGTAATTAAGGAACAAAAGAAGAAAAGGCACACTAGCCTGGGAACTTCCTCTCTGCCCAGAACATTGGAGGCTATACACCACACCCCCTCAACAGTATTTATAGGAACTCAAACACTGAGATCCTGCTCTGTTCCAGTAACAAGAAGCCGAAAGCACCAGCCTGAAGATGACGAGTGAGACCTCGTCGAAACGTCGCCTAGACACCCCAACTTTTACACGGGAAGACACCCGAGGACACCAAAACCTGCATATATATATATATATATATATATATATATATATATATATATATATGAAAGAACATACAGTGTTCCTGCTTTTAGGAGCACCAGTGTCTTTTACTTTAAGGCAGCATTTCTATCTTCTTTAAAAATAAGCTCTTATGCTTTCAATAGAAACTGCCAGCTCACAATGAAAGGGCCAACAAATACTGCAGACAGGACAAACAGCACTCACTGTCCATACACCGCCTAATAAAATTTCAGCTGCCCTTCAAACACTGGCTAGATCAGCAGCAATTTCCAAGTCATCGTGTTTAGCTCTCAGGGATGAAAACTTCACTTGTTAGTTTCAGTCTGTGTAGCCTCTGTTAAAGAGATAGGAGCAGGCAATGACTATTTTCTTCCCTTTAGCCATTTGGCAAACCCGAGCAAAAGCTTTGTCCCATACTGTATCAGCTCGTGCAGAAGTGAAGCGAAAATGGGAGCGGTCTAATGCTGTTTGAAAAGGTCAGGTTTAACATAGCAGGGTTTTGAACATCTCCTTCTGTTATAGTTGTGGGAGCAAGATGTGGCCAGGCAGGGCCTATATAAAGAGTGAGCATGATGTGGTTTCTTCACGACTGTCAGATTCCCTGACTGAGAGTAGAGATGGCTCCTGTCATAGCTTTCCTCACATGCACCTGGGCTCTCCTGCCACTACTTGTGGCATCTGAAGGTAAGAACCATTCCACCTGTCAATTCTCTGGCCCCTTTTCGCTGGGTTGGTGTGTGTGTCATTTTTCATATTTATTTAATGAGATTTATATACCACTTAATCATGAAAGCCTCTAAGTGGTTTACATAAAATATGCATTAATATTATTGATAAAATCAATAATAAAATAAGCCACCCTATTCCCCCCATAAAGCCAAGAGTTTTTAAAAATTTGCATTATGAAACACATACTGTATTATCGTATTTTTCCATGTATAACACGCCCCTGTGTATAAGACGCCACCTACTTTTTGGGACTCAAAATTAAGAAAATTCACTATACACTATCCATGTATAAGACGACGCCTTCTTTTAAACTTCAAGAATGTAGGAAAATATATAGTCTTATACTCAGAAAAATATGTATATATTTGTTGTTGTTGTTTAGTCGTTTAGTCGTGACCGACTCTTCGTGACCCCATGGACTAGAGCACGCCAGGCACTCCTGGCTTCCACTGCCTCCCGCAGGTTGATCAGACTCATGTTTGTAGCTTCGAGAACGCTGTCCAACCATCTCGTCCTCTGACGTCCCCTTCTCCTTGTGCCCAACATCAGGGTCTTTTCCAGGGAGTCTTCTCTTCTCATGAGGTGGGCAAAGTATTGGAGCCTCACCTTCACGATCTGTCCTTCCAGTGAGCACTCAGGGCTGATCTCCTTAAGAATGGATACGTTTGATCTTCTTGCAGTCCATGGGACTCTCAAGAGTCTCCTCCAGCACCATAATTCAAAAGCATCAATTCTTCGGCGATCAGCCTTCTTGATGGTCCAGCTCTCACTTCCATACATCACTACTGGGAAAACCATGGCTTTAACTATTCAGACCTTTGTTGGTAAGGTGATGTCTCTGCTTTTTAAGATGCTGTCTAGGTTTGCCATCGCCTTTGTCCCAAGGAGCAGGTGTCTTTTAATTTCATGACTGCTGTCACAATCTGCAGTGATCATGGAGCCCAAGAAAGTAAAATCTCTCACTGCCTCCATTTCTTCCCCTTCTATTTGCCAGGAGGTGATGGGACCAGTGGCCATGATCTTCGTTTTTTTGATGTTGAGCTTCAGACCATATTTTGCGCTCTCCTCTTTCACCCTCATTAAACGGTTCTTTAAATCCTCCTCACTTTCTGCCATCAAGGTTGTGTCATCTGTATGAGGTTGTTGATATTTCTTCCGGCGATCTTAATTCCGGCTAGGGATTCATCCAGCCCTGCCTTTCGCATGATGAATTCTGCATATAAGTTAAATAAGCAGGGAGACAATATACAGCCTTGCCGTACTCCTTTCCCAATTCTGAACAAATCAGTTTTTCCATATCCAGTTCTAACTGTAGCTTCTTGTCCCACATAGAGATTTCTCAGGAGACAGATGAGGTGATCAGCAACTCCCATTTCTTTAAGAACTTTCCTTATATATATGTATATATTACATAATATCAAATGGGATTACCTGTATGGGCAGACTTGCTTAAGCATTTTTTTTTAAAAAAGCTGGCATCAAAAAGCGTACAGCAAAGGTGCCTAATATCAGGGATCTAGTTACAGATTTGAATAAGTATGCATGCACGTGAAAGCTCATACCAATAACAAACTTAGTCTCTAAGGTGCTACTGGAATGAATTTTTTTATTTAATATCACGGAGTCCTACTTTCAACAAATCCCTTGCAGTTGATTTTAGCTTTAATAGCTAATCTTTTATTTTTGCATTAAATATTAAAACACACAAATTGACATATAGAAAGATGACAGATTACTGGTAATTACATAACTAGTAATGTTATCATAATCGGGCATGCTGAGGAAATAAGTAATTTGCATCCAAATAAAACACCATGTCTCTGTTCCCCCTCAATTCCACATCTTAATTTGATCCATTACATCAAATAAAGCTCTCTGCAACTCAGGTCCTCATGTTCCACCCAGTATTTTACAAAGGAGCCCCATATTAAATAAAAGTGATATTTCATTCTTCCAAGAAAAGGGGGTTCTCCTTATTTATTGAAACAGTAGCAAACAATGTTCCTAGGTTTTAGCCATTTCATCACTGACATTTTTTAATACTGAAAGCAAAGCAAAGCAAAACAGAAGCACCTGGGTCAAAATAAATTCTGGCAAAGTTGATTGATTTTTTTTGCCACTGGGGTGCTTTTTTTTTGCTCCCACACCCAAATGAAACGCAGGAGACACAAGTGGAAGAAAGGTTATATATAACAAGTAGTTTAACCAAATTAACCAAATTAATAAAGTATGCTGCTGTTGAATGCTCCCCTGCAGTGTGCATGCCAGGCCCTAAAAGGGTCCATAGTGCACCATGCATTTTTGTACACATTATTCAGTTAGAGAATTCCACTGCAAAATTTGGAGACGTGAGAATTTTGAAGGCACATTGTTTTGAAAAGTGTGAATTTGGTAGATTTGCCTTTAAATGCGAACTGAATCAAACCTAGCTCCTGGACACCCAAGGAACATCCATGACAGATGGCCATCTCTTCTGTATTTTTCTTTTCACACAGTTTCTGCCGAGTGTGGTGCAACTTTCCTTATTTTTCCTTTTCCTTTGTCTCCCTTCCAGCCCCTCCAGGCTGTGTTCTCCCCTTCCTTTTCAATGGCAGATACTACTCTTCGTGCACCACTGATGGCAACCCTGACCAACAGCTGTGGTGTGCCACAACTGAAAACCATGACAAGGATCGTAAATGGAAGCCATGTGCTCTTAGAGGTGAGAGGCATACAGTCCTTCTGGTAACATTCATTTGCGTGTTAATATGTCACCCTGCAGACTATGTTTATTTACACACTGAAGTGTTCTATGAGTTGAAATCGATCCAAAAAGGTCCTAGCAGGGCTGGCCTGCTCATGAGGTAGACGGAAGCAGCAACCTCAGGCAGTGGAATCCAGTGGGGGTGGCAATTCTATGGCTAGCAAGCATTACCAGCAGGCCAGTGGGACAGGGATTCCCCTTACTCTACCACCACCACCTCTTCCTCCTCCTCTTAAAGATGTTATTCCATTTTCTGAGCTTGCAAAAAGTCCTCTTGCACCATCCTAAAGGGAGTTCTAATCCTCACAATGCCCAGGAATGCTCATTGCCCCCTCTTCAAATTAGCTCCTTTGGGCAGTTGCCCATTTGCCCTCTTGTAAATATTCCTCTGATGGAACATTTGTTCTGATCTGTTTGTGGGGAGGTTATACAACAGCAAGCATTCATGCTGATTTGCTTGCACAACATTTACAGTGGTACCTCGGGTTACATACGCTTCAGGTTACATACGCTTCAGGTTACAGACTCTGCTAACCCAGAAATAGTGCTTCAGGTTAAGAACTTTGCTTCAGGATGAGAACAGAATTCGTGCTCCGGTGGTGCGGTGGCAGCAGGAGGCCCCATTAGCTAAAGTGGTGCTTCAGGTTAAGAACAGTTTCAGGGTAAGTATGGACCTCCGGAACGAATTAAGTACTTAACCCGAGGTACCACTGTATATGTCTTAACATTAGACATTTGTTTATCCCAGACTGTTCAGGGCATTTCTCTGCCACTTTACTACTTGTAAAAGTATGTATGTATGTATTTTAAACTGGCTTTAAGCTACTTCAACCGTGCAAACCTGAATTCCTGATGTGGACATGAATTCCTCCTGCAAGATATTTTGCTCTGGAGGTGACCAAAAAGATTAACAAAGTTCATTACAGTCTCAATCTCATCCTATTGTTAAGAAGAGCAGCTTTTGCAGGGAGTGATTAACCATCTTCCTACTCCAAATTGCTCACCATTAGTTGTTTTCCCCTCTTGCAGTGTTGATACTGCATATCGGCCCATGCAAACATGTTTGAACGTGTATGTGTGTCTAGGCAATATGGAGATAGGGGTCAACATACTCTATCACTGCTTTTCTGCTCTCTGTCACTCTACTCAAATGTGCCTCCCCCAGTAAAGGGGCAATGACGCATTTATACTTTTGTGTAACATATAGTAACCCTCTGACCTCCCCATTCAGAAAGTAAATAGGTTTAATTCTCGTTAATGATACGTATCTGTGACAATCCCCAGAAGCAGTGTCTATATAGGCACTATGTGTCTTTGCCTGAGTGGTTGGTTTTCAATCCCAGCAGGCAAAGGAAATGGGGTTTGGTGGTGGGCAGTTGATCAGCAGCATATACAGACCCTGAAGCCTTTGTCTGCCTGATTTGATTTGTCTTGCCTACCTGTCAAAATAGCCCACAGTGTTTGGGGCAGGTAAGAATCTGGCTGTTGGCTGCATCCAGTTCCCTGCCCCTGCAATAGGGTGTGACTATTTTTTTTAAAAAGGATAATATAAGAAAGAAGCAAGAAAACTGTTACTAATGATTTATTGGCACAAACTCTGCTTTTGTCTTTTGCCTAGAATATGGAGGCAACTCGAATGGAGCAGAATGTGTTTTCCCCTTCAGCTACAAAGGCCATACTTACTACACCTGCACTAACAAATTCGAAATAAAAGGGCGCTACTGGTGTGCTACAACAGGAAGCTATGATAAGAACAAGAAGTGGAGCTTCTGTGCTGACACCAGTATGTAAACTGGGGGCCTGTTGGATTAGAAGCCAAGGTTGGGTTGCGTCACAGGGCTTGGAAGATGGTTGGTTGTAGATTAATTCCATTCTCTGCAAATGCTCTTTGTAAACTCTCCTTTCCAGTGCTTTGCTTTCACTTTGACATCAGCATCAGCATTGGCCAGGCAGTCACATTACAAAGTGGAAGTGTGAAATTAAGGGTGTCAGAGCCACCCAAAATTAAGCAGTTTTTCCATTTATTTTAGTGGGTGGATTACAGACCCTCCAAGTGTAACTATTTTCCAGGGAAAGTCCTAGATTTACAGAAGCCATTCTGGTTTTTTATTTGATCTGCTCCTGGAACGCCCCACTTTTTCTTAGGGTGTCCCTATTTTCATTGGAGAAATGTTGGAGGGTTAGACATATGTTTAGTTTTCTCCCATTGGAATCAATGGAACATCAGCGGCAATCCTATACACACTGTTTTGGGAGTATTTTTCTTTATTTACTTAAAACATGTTTTACCCCATGCTTGATTGAAGAGGGGTGTGTGGTAAAAGCTTTCAGAGTGGCTTGCAGCAGTCAATAGTCAGATTATCAGTGCGGAGCAGTGGCATTGCAGGGGGGGGGCAGTTTGCCCCAGATGCCATCCCTGGGGTGTGTGTGACGAACCCCCAGGTGGATCAATGCAGCGGCACTCACATACCCCCTGCAGGGTGGATCAGTCCTGCGCCGGTCGTACTCCAGGCGGCGGATGCGATGGCGGGGGGTGATGGAGCCAATAGCTACACCCCGGTGCAGAGTCCCTGCAATTCTTTCTCTCCTTCTGCTGTACCAGAGTTGAGGATTCCACCTCCATCTGAGGGCCACATTCCCTTCTAGGTAACTTTCCCAGGGCCACATGGTAGTGATGAGAGGAGTCAGGAGGAAAAGTGAGCACAGCAAAGAATGTCCATATTACCTTACACTTACACAGCCCTCTCTGTCCTTCATTCAGTCATGCAAGAAGCGTTATCAGAGTTCAAGGACACATTCTAGCTATCCCAAAACACTCAAGGAGGGGTCAAAGCAGGGCTGGTGAGCAGTGAGACTAGGGAGGGAGTATGACCTGGGGAAAGGCCTGGGGGTGCATTCAGTCCCCAGCCCTGAAGTTCCCCAGCCTCGTTTTATAGTCTGATTGACCTAAAAGGGACTTACCTCTGAGCAGATATGCATAGACAGGGCTTCTTTTCAGCCGGAACGTGGTGGAACTCAGTTCTGGCACCTCTCAGGTGGGCTCCATTGCCATTATAAGAGAACATGGGAGGCTTACATGATGAGTTCTGGCACCTCTTCTTCTAGAAAAATAGCACTGTGCATAGGATAGCATTTTTAAAACTTTAGATGAATGGTGATGTGGGTAGTTGTTCCATGATTTAATCAGGCATAGGAATCTGATTGCTGAGCACATTCAGCAGGACAAAGAAGCATTGTGGGTTATTAAGGAAGCCCCTCCTTCTCTCTCTTCTCCACTTCTTCCAGGACTAGATGCAAATTTAGCTACAGGGCCCTGCGTATTCCCTTTCGTCTTCCAGGGCAAGTGGTACAAAGCTTGCACAACAGATGGGAGATTCGATGGGAAGCTCTGGTGCTCTCTTGTCACCAACTACGATGAAAATCCGACGTGGGCATACTGTGAACCCTCAAGTAAGCAAAATAGGGAAGTATGTGGGAAAGGCTGTTCAGGGTGACAGACCAGAAATGTTTCTCTTCCTTGTCCCAAATAAGGGCTGAACACCTGGCTATTATTATTATTATTATTATTATTATTATTATTACATACCTGTCCTTCACTATGAAGTCCCAGGCCAGGTTAAAAGTAGGGTTGGTCCTCACAATATTGGCTGCATTCAGGAAGTACTTTATTCAGCCCAATTAAACTGGAAAATCATGGGAGTTATGTGCTATAATTTTCCCCATGGTTTTTATGTAACACACTACCGCCACGCATGTGATGAAATCTGGGGCTGTATTTCTGAATCCAATTCTTTCCTGGCCTTGGGAGAAAAGAAGCACACATGAGGATTAAGGGCTGATGACCCGTCTGATGGGACACACTGTTGTGGGACACAATGTGAACGAAATCTAGTGCAACATGAAGTAATATCCCTCAGGAAGACACCGTTCCATAACTCCACAGGTAATGCAGTGTACAAGGAATGTTGGGAAAGGGACAGAAGTGCCAACATTGTAAACAGGAAAACGAATGCAATAATTCCCACATCTGAATGCACATTATATCTAAAGTGTCATTTTATAATAAAATCCTACTGCAATCAATGAGACAAATTCGTGACTTAAGTGGATTTCAGTGGTACCCGAGTACAACTGACATAACCTGGATTAAATCCATTTCATCTATATCTATCTATCTATCTATCTATCTATCTATCTATCTATCTATCTGCAGAATTTGGCCAATTCCCCTTACAGCTGACTAGCATGCACACAAAATGCAACGGAATATGAATATCACACCAATCCCCTCTTTATGTTGCTTCAGTTAATGCCTCACGTCTCCACTCTGTTTCTCTTCAGAACCTGCCTCCTGCGTCTTTCCCTTCAAGTTTAGGAACAAGTCATACTCCTCGTGCACCAAAGAAGGAAGTTTTGATGGGCAGCTGTGGTGTGCCACAACTCCAGACTATGACAAAGACAGCAGTTGGAAAGGATGTTCCCTCCAAGGTAGAGTCCTGAGCTGACTGCCTGGCTGCTGCCGGCTTCGCCTCCTATTTATGCGACTGGCCCCACCTCCAGCAGTGCTAAATGACTGAGGTTTGGCGGGAACCTCCAAAGAATAGCACTGAGAGGCAGGCCAGCCCAAGCAGCCGGTAGGTCCCCAGGATCCTGCAAAGGGCGCCCACAGTGTAAGTTGTGAGCGCTCATTTTGGGCCTAGTTTGTGGTGCAAACCACCCTTTGATGAATATTCATCATGGCAGTGCAGAATCTAGCAACTGAGTATGTAACATCTGGGTTTTCATCTTGAAGTAGCAGGGAGGTATAAGGTTGTTCTGTACGACCTGGGAATTTATGTAGTATAGGCAAGATCAGGCATAGGCAAACGCGGCCCTCCAGCTATTTTTAGGACTACAATTCCCATCATCCCTGACCACTGGTCCTGTTAGCTAGGGATGATGGGAGTTGTAGTTCCAAAACATCTGGAGTGCCAAGTTTGCCTATCCCTGGACAACGTGAACCTAGCTTGTATATCTGTATAGTATTGGCAGTGAAAAAATACATGTTCTGTTGTTTCCAGTTGCCCAGAGCCATATGGGCATTAATCTGCTCCATGTACGGTGTCTTCCTAAAGTGGCCTTCCTGGATGGTGACTCTGCAGATCACAGGATTTTAACTGAGTTTTAATTGGATATAATTGCAATCCCACAAAATGTAGCGATGACCACCAACGTGGCTGGCTTTAAAAAGGGGGTTAGACAAATTATGGAGAATAAGGCTCCCAGAGACTACCAGCTACAATGGTAGTGTTCCATCTCCAATGCCTGTGTTTAGTAGCTGCTGTGAATCGGAAGTGGGGATGTTCCTGTTGCACTCATTTCTTGTATGGGCTTCCCATAGGCATCTTGCTGGCCACTGTGAAAACAGGGTGTTGGAGGAGGTGGGCCTTGGCCTAATTCATTAAGCGTCTGTCTTTATCTAGTCCTTGAATGCAGAGGCATTGCCCATATCCATACAGTTCTCTTTGACAACACGACAAAACTCTACGGCATGTTATTTTTTGTGTCCCCCCCCCTGTCTGCAGAGTATGGAGGGAACTCCAATGGCCAGCCCTGTTGGTTCCCTTTCACCTTCAACAACCAAACATTTGATGCCTGCACCAATGAGGATGACGACGGCGAGAAGAATGGCGGATACTGGTGTTCCACTACTCCAAACTACGATGAGCAAAAGCTATGGAGCTTCTGTGCTGACACAAATTTGAGAACTGGGGAAGTTTTATTACCAGGTTAGCAGAAAGCTGCCCAGGTGGGGGTGTAGGAGAAAGTTGGTTTCAGACATGCAGCCTGCATGTTCACTTGGAAGCCCATGCCGCCAAGCAGATTTTGATCCTAATGTGTTGAAGTAATATGCTGTAGGCTGCAATTCAATGCACAGTTATTTGGGAGCAAATAGCTTCTAAATAATCAGAAGTATTATTAAGATAGCTTCCTAGCCTCCTTATTCCTTTGCTAGAGGTGCTCATCTCATGATTTTCTCTCACATTCCACTTCCAATCCTCACGGGACAAGATGGAGAATCTACGAAGAGCTGTGTCTTTCCTTTCACCTACAATGGCAAGTCTTACACAAGCTGTACATCAGTTGGGACAGTAAACTGGAAGTACTGGTGCTCTCTCACCAGCAACTATAATATAGATCGCCAGTGGAAATACTGCGAACCTTCAGGTAGGAATGAATCCTTCTTGGTGCTTCATAAAGTACTTTATAGTGGGCATGGGCAGCAAGAGCAACAGTGGAAGCGTCACAGATTAGAAAGCTTTCAGTTTTCCATTCTGTGCAGTTTTGTATCTATATTTAGGTTCCCCTTGGTTTCCTTTTACTGCTTAAATCCCCCCCCCCAACAAAACTTTACCTTATGTTCAACAGATTTGAAAAAACAAGAAGATTATCAGCCATAAAGACAAGCGAGACCGGCAACTATCACTAAGGTAAATGTGTTTCATGTTTCCAATTCATTTTTATTTGTCTCTCAATCTAGGAACGTTTTTCAGCTTGAGGGACACATTCCCTTCTGGGCAACATTCCATAGACCACATGACAGTGGTGGGCGGGGCCAGGAGCAGCTGTGGGTTCAGCAAAAAATGCAGATTTTACCTCTGTACAGCAGGCTGGCTCGTTCACACTATCACACCCTTCTCTATCCTCCTTCCCATCAACCAAGAAGCATTATCAGAGTCTGATGATACACTGGAGCCCGGCAAAAACATCCAAGGAAGGTGCAAAGCAGGGCTGGTGAGGGCTGTGTCTCACAAAGAGTGTGAGGCCTGGAGAGAGTCCTGAGGGCTACCGTATTTTTCGCTCTATAAGACACACCAGACCACAAGATGCACCTAGTTTTTGGAGGAGGAAAACAAGAAGAAAAAAAATTCTGAATCTCAGAAGCCAGAACAGCAAGAGGGATCGCTGCGCAGTGAAAGCAGCAATCCCTCTTGCTGTTCTGGCTTCTGGGATAGCTGCGCAGCCTGCATTCGCTCCATAAGACACACACACATTTCCCCTTACTTTTTAGGAGAGAAAAAGTGAGAATATAGAGCAAAAAATACGGTAAATAGAGAGTGTTCTGAGGTTCTCCACCCTTGCTTTGGGCCCTGTCTCTTTTAACATGCAATACTGCTTAGCACTTCAGCAGACAATGAATGATCAAGAGTTAATTTGGGGAAAAACTGGTGATGAGCAAACTTCCTTTCCCTTCACTTAGAATTAGGCTTAGCAAGTCAAGGTGATTCCTACCTCCCCAAGCCGCATATAGATAACAGCTTGGTTTATTTTCCTAATTTTGAAATTTGGACCTGGCCATGCTTCCAATCACATAAATAAGCACACAAAAGAGTCAGAATGGCTCTCTCATCAAGTGCCAGGGGCAAGTGCCAGGAGCAGGTCAGTAATAAACATACACAGCATCAGTGAACTTACCGTATTTTTTGCTCTATAAGACTCACTTTTTCCTTCCTAAAAAGTAAGGGGAAATGTGTGTGCGTCTTATGGAGCGAATGCAGGCTGCGCTGCTATCCCAGAAGCCAGAACAGCAACAGAGATCACTGCTTTCTCTGTGCAGCGATCCCTCTTGCTGTTCTGGCTTCTGGGATTCAGAATATTTTTCTTCTTGTTTTCCTCCTCCAAAAACTAGGTGCGTCTTATGGTCTGGTGCGTCATAGAGCGAAAAATACGGTAACTCTTTATTCCAAGAAACAAACAGCTCAGGAGGCCAGGTCTAGTGAGCACACCAACTCTTCCTGGTAGATCTTGCCCCAATGAGGCAGTTGTGAGCACTGAAGGTCCCCGTCTTCCCACAGTTGTCTAATCCTCCCCGCCCCCCCAGATCCTTCCCAAGCAGTTTAAGACTTTCTTGATGTGTGTGTGTCTCCTTTGCCCTGGGAGACAAGGGGGAAGGAGACTGGTCACAGCAGGAAGGGGAGACCCTTAGGCTTCTTAAGCAGCCTGCCTGATCTCTGCCTCTTTGACCTGCTCCTCTCTAGCTTCTGCTTCTGGCCAGCTGTCTGCTACAGACTCTTTCTGCTCAATAAATCCTGTCACCTCTTCAGCTTCCAACATCTCCTCCTCCCATTCTTCTCCCTTTTCTCCCTCTGACCACTCATCGTCATCCCACCACTACTCCCCTGGCTCCAAACCTTCTTCCCTTGGGGGTTCCCCACCTAGTGCCTCCCACCACTCCTCTACATCCAGCCTCCCCATGGCATCAAGACACACTGACTTGCACCCTCTTCTTTTTCTGGTTACCAAGTGACAGTTCTGGAAAGCTTCCTGGAAGACCTTTTCTCCTTGGCTCCTTCAAGGCTAAAGTAGCAACACCCCAGGCACCAATAATTCTGTGAAATGCAGTTTCCTATGTTGCCTGAATACTTAATGCACACACTGGGTACTCTGGAAACGACATGCCCCAGGGCTCCTTATGCCTGAGAATGCTGCCCTTTGGAGTATTCATGAAATCAGCTCATGAACCCTTTGCCTTCTAGCTTTATTGGACGTGCTACATGCCTATTGGCTCTGACTTTAGGTGTTGTTGGTAACTAACCAGCACGTATCTTTTCCCACCAGATTACCAAAACCAATCAACCAATATCTTGGACACCTGTGATTCCCACTACACTGTTTCACTAGTGGAAAGTGGCTAGTTTTCATCTGGGCCTATCCTGTTTCCACCTATGCTACAACTATGGATAAAGTCTCTGACACACTGCAGCTGCTCTTCATCCCTGGCCTAGGATTCTGCTAGGGACCCAGTCTCTGAAGATGTTTTACCTTCATCACCAATGAACAGCAGTTCAGAAGCACCACCAGAATATCTAACACTGTCGTCACTTTCATCCTAGATTTCCTCACTGATACACAAACTCCTCCCCTGTCCTTTACTCACATGATGAGCAGCTCTGTGCTCAGTTGCTGATAAACAACATTTATTTTTCTCTTGTCTGACAGCTGTAGTCTTTTGGATTATACACATGGTAGCCTAAGTCATATAAAAGCATTTTAATTAAAATTAGTAATTTAAATCAAGCAGTAATATAATTGTGCATTTTCTGTACGGCCATGATTTCACTCCCTTAACAATGAACATACGGGTTTGCATCTGGGTTATCATTAATCATCTACAAATTATTATGGTTGGGCAGAAGAGTGTAAATAGGGTAGGCCTGGTGAAATGTTAGAAGCTGGAGTGGTGTGAATAGACAAGGGAGAAAAAAGAAGGGAGTACTGCCTACAGCATCGCCTCCCCTATAGCTGCTATTCTCTAGCCTCTGCTAATTGGAATAAACTGTTTGAAGGAAAAGGGTTCATTTGGGATCAAATCTGAAATATTTAAATTTTGCTATATAAAGGGAGGGTGTACTGTGTAATCTAGCTAGCATGAAATGAACACTATTATCAAGAACTGATGAGGCTGCTCTGTTCTGGGCACCTATATAATTGACCTCTGTGTACCATTGCATAGTTTACATTTTGATGACAAGATGATGTGTGAGTGATGTTACAGATGTGCACAAGAAATGTGCAACTTTCAGATGATTCTGGGTGGATGGTGGACCTGGGTTATTGTAAATGTGTCCTCCTGTAATGCTAAGTGGTTTATTTCACCTGAATACTTAATAAAGTCTATCCTTGCAAATTCACAATAGAGTAGCTTTGTAAACTGTGAAACACCAAGACAGAGAAGCTATGAATGAAGTGGAAAAAACTCTGACACTGGGAGCTTCATTCCTGTCAGTATTTTTCTATGGGTAGCCAACATGGTGCCATCTGGATATTGTTGGTCTACAATTCTCATTAGCTAGAGCCAGCGTGCTTGATGGTCAGGGGAAATGGGAGTTGTTATCAACAACAACAACAACAGGCTACTCCTGATCTAGTCTCACTTTAGTTCCCACAATATGCCTGCAGACTCCTAGTCTACCCTCTTCAGCTCCAGTGTGCATGCTCACAACGTCTGTTCCTCTGTTTGCAGAAAGCTGGTTCTGCTTACTGTTTCTCATTCTCCAGCAAATGTTTGGGGGATTGGAACCTTTATGTGTTGAATCCCTTAATGGGGATGCAATTAAAGAGAGGGAAAAGAGATTTTTTTTCTGCTCCCAGAGTATGCAAGGTAGTGTGATCAATAACTGCATTCTCCACCAAATGTTAGAACCCAGTTTGGAAGTTGGAACTGAACTGGAAACTTTGTTTGAAGGGGGGGGGGGACAGCACAAAGTGGCTACAAGCACCTGAACACTGAGCCCGGTACCCAAGCTCATGCAAAGATCAAACTCTTATTTCTTAGTGTCTGACTTGTACGCCTTTTTGCGGTGTGTATAGATGAACAATTCTTTTTAAAAATAAAAAATGTCCATTTATCTACCTCCCACCTAATGGTTGGTGAAAACATCAATTTCAATTTCTCCCTTTTCCAGTCTTAAGGTCAGTTCTCTACATATCCACAGCAGTTTGCAGTAAGGGGGGGGGGGAAAACCAGCATTTTTGTGCAAATTTCTCCTAATGCACATTTTTGTCTGCAGTTTTGCATAACATACACATTTTTCACAAAGCTTCCCCCCCTAGTTTTGATATTCTCCTTAATAAAATGCATTTGTTTGTGCTATTTTCACTAATATATGCATGCTTATGCACATTTAACTTAGTAGATGCGTTTTTGGAAAAATTACTTTGCTGAAGAACTGCTTTTGCAGAATTCAGAGAAGTGCCCATTTTTAAGAATAGTTGTGTTTCAGTCGATGCGTTATTTCAGAATATGTGAACTAGGTAGAATCACTTTTAAAAACAAAGAGAATTGACCCCACCACCCCAATCCCTAATTCTAACTTCCTTCCACAGAACTCAAGGCAGTCATGATTTTCATAGAATCATAGAATCATAGAGTTGGAAGAGACCACAAGGGCCATCGAGTCCAACCCCCTGACAAGCAGGAAACACCATCAGAGCACTCCTGACATATGGTTGTCAAGCCTCTGCTTAAAGACCTCCAAAGAAAGAGACTCCACCACACTCTTTGGAAGCAAATTCCACTGTCAAACAGCTCTTACTGTCAGGAAGTTCTTCCTAATGTTTAGGTGGAATCTTCTTTCTTGTAGTTTGGATCCATTGCTCCGTGTCCGCTTCTCTGGAGCAGCAGAAAACAACCTTTCTCCCTCCTCTATGTGACATCCTTTTATATATTTGAACATGGCTATCATATCACCCCTTAACCTCCTCTTCTCCAGGCTAAACATGCCCAGCTCCCTTAGCCGTTCCTCATAAGGCATCGCTTCCAGGCCTTTGACCATTTTGGTTGCCCTCCTCTGGACACGTTCCAGTTTGTCAGTGTCCTTCTTGAATTGTGGTGCCCAGAACTGGACACAGTACTCCAGGTGAGGTCTGACCAGAGCAGAATACAGTGGCACTATTACTTCCCTTGATCTAGATGCTATACTCCTATTGATGCAGCCCAGAATTGCATTGGCTTTTTTAGCTGCCGCGTCACACTGTTGGCTCCTGTCAAGTTTGTGGTCAACCAAGACTCCTAGATCCCTTTCACATGTACCGCTTTCAAGCCAGGTGTCACCCATCTTGTATTTGTGCCTCTCATTTTTTTCAGGTAATCTATCAAGTACTGAGCGGGTTTAGCTACATCAGGTTTGCTACACTGCTCTCATACTTCCACAGCATAACCTTGGTTCTAATGATTCCATGCACTGTACAGCTTGCATGGGAAATGAGCGAAGTTTGCATTAATGAATGAATGAATGAATGAATAAATAAATAACTGACTGATATGCAGAAACAGCAAACATGGAATCTGTGTATCCCCTTGTAGCCTTGGTGATTAATTTGGGAGAAAATAAAATAAAGTGCTGATTCTAAAGCTGTTTAAAAACTACCCCTTTCTGTTCTCAAAGACTTATCTCAGGCCCATATGTGTGGATATGCATGGCTGTTCACATCCCTTTTCATGCTCAAGGACATCTGTGCCATTTCTTTGCACATTCCAGGGTAGATTCCTGGCACCATAGACAAGTCCTGTGACTGAGTCCTGATTAGGTCCTAACTGAGTGTGCTAGTAGGATTCATCTGTCATGATCCTGGAGTTATTAAGGTGATGAACACCCGCGTGAGAATAGCGAACATTATTTCCAAATATCCCCCAAATGCAGCAAACAGATGCTCTGGGCAGGCAGATCTGTTAGATCTGATTGGATTTCTCTTGCTCACTACCCCCTTGCCAAGCATTCTGCTTCCTAACCTTTGGCCATGGCATTGACCTGATCAAGTGGTCAAAATGAGACCATGAGTGCAACTTCTCCTTAAACCAACAGTGGGACAGATGCTCTGTTTGTCTGCTCTCATTTCTTGTAAGTTATTTGCATTGGTAAATAAAAAAAAGAATGCTGAGGTTTTGAAATCCTTTAAAAAAAATTAAAATTAAAAAACTCCCTCCTGGAAACTCTAGTGAATTGCTGTGGAGAACTTAAAACTCTGTAATGACGATCATACCCCTGAATCTCACATTAGTTTCACTTTAAAGTAGGCTGCTACCAACTTCAGACATCTCTGCTACCCAACAGGATGGCAAGGGAAGGATGTGGCGGTTTTTAAGTGGAAGGAATTTCAGTCTGCCCTTAGTTATACATGCCTGAGGTTTAGTTTAAGGGCTATGGAACCTCTATGAAGGCTGCGATCCTGTGCACACTTACCTGGGAGTAAGGCCCAGGGTTGTTTTTTCAGCCGGAACTCTCCAGAACTCAGTTCCAGCACCTCTCAGGTAGATGCCATTGCTATTATAACAGAACAAGGGAACTGTTCGTGTTGAGTTCTTATCCGTAGCTTCAGTCAACAATGGTAAGAGACCACAGGTGAACAAGAGGAATGCCATGACGGAGCCCATCTTTTCACTAAGGGACTCTGACAGGCATGAGGCGGGTATTCTTTTTATAAGCCCCCCTTAGACCTTTCCTTCCTTCAACTACAGTTGTCTGATGTTTGCACAATCACAAGAAATGGCAGATGTTTGTATTTCCCAACAGCAGCTCAGGGTGCCTCATCATTTTTTGTTTCCTCTTTGTACACAATGCTAAGAAAAAGGGAAATGGGTCTTATCTTGCAATGAGTAAATAAGGAGGCTTCCTTAGAAAAGGATTACATTTGACCTTAAATCGAGAATTATTCCCTCTATGTACAGTGGTACCTCAGGTTAAGTACTTAATTCGTTCTGGAGGTCCATTCTTAACCTGAAACTGTTCATAGCCTGAAGCACCACTTTAGCTAATGGGGCCTCCCGCTGCTGCCATGCCGCTGGAGCCCAATTTCTGTTCTTATCCTGAAGCAAAGTTCTTAACCTGAAGCGCTATTTCTGGGTTAGCGGAGTGTGTAACCTGAAGCATCTGTAACCCGAGGTACCACTGTATCAACATACAGATTCCTACTATACCTTTACTACCATCATGATCTGGGGAGGGGGGGCATTAAAAGCCTGTAATATGCAAATTATACATTTTTATGACATTATTTACACAGAACCTTATCTCTCCTTAGAAGTCTACAAAGGAAACACGTACAACAAAAGGAGGTGGTTGTTTCCTGATACTGTATGGCAGAACGCTGGTGGAAAAATACAGATTTGGATTGAGTGAAATACACATTTCATTCTCCAATGAAAATTGGGATGTCCTACCATACCCTTCAACATTTTTTTGATGAAAATAGGGGTGTCCTAAGGAAAATAGGGACATTCTGGGATCAAACCAGAAATCAGGACTGTGTCTGTAAATTTGGGACTGTCTCTGGAAAATAGGGAAACTTGGAGAGGCTGTATATTATGTGAGTGCTGTAAAATTTGGATAACCAATTTTACACAATAGAAACATAGAACAACTTAGAGACTGCTCTGTTGCTGTAAAATTATCAAGAGAAATGACTCATGCTTCGGCAGATACAGAACATCATTGCACCAGGCCAAGCTATGAGCCTTACATGGCAGAACATGTGTTGATTGCTTGAAAGAAGAAGTTAGAGGTTGTGCAAACTCAGTATGATAAGCTAGCTTCACCATCTCTTATCATCAGAATCTTCTCCCAGTCTTCACTAAATCAGCTCCGTATCACAGAGATGAGGAACAGTTTGTAATGCAAGGGCCACATTCCCTTCTGGGCAAACTTTGGGGGCCACATGCCCTTGGTGGGCAGGGCCAGAGGCAAAAGTACAAGCAGCAATCATTGTAATTTTTACTTTTATAGAGTAGACTAGGTTCTACAAATATTCAAGCACCCCTTTCTTTCCTCCACTCTGGCAAGCAAGAGGTATTATCAGAGTTCAATGACACATTCCAGCCAGTGACACATCTACACTGGTTGTTTATAATGTTAAAAATGTGTTAATAAAATGTGACACCAGAAGGCACTGAAGAGCAGTGAGCCTTCAACAATAGAAAATTGCATTGAGAATGATATAACGTCATATTTAATAACATTTTTACAGATCAATGTAGATCCAGCCCAGGCCAAAACACTCAAGGAGCGTTCAAGGTGTATGACGTAAGGAACATCTTGAGGGCCAGATAGAGAGACCTGGTTGGAATCTAGACACATATAAAAACCGTTCTGAAAATGCTTTTTTTAAAGTATTTTTTTAAAAAAATACATTGAATTTTTCATAAGGCTCATCATTGCCCTCTAGTGTCACATTGTATATTACACTTAAAACACACTTAAAACATTTTATTTGCAGCTGTATAGCTGAGTCCCTGGAGGCCAGGCCTGAGCTTCCCTACCCCTGCTTAGGGATGTAAGAACAAGCAATTTCTATTCTGACCTGACAAGGTCATCTTGTTTCCATCTGTTGTAGTTTAGTTTTTGCCAAATATGAAAATATTTGTCTTATTTGTCTGCTATATAATTTATGTAATTTACAAATATTATTAATTTTACATAATTAACAGTGTAATTATTTCCTCACCATACTTGTCAGCGAAAAGGCCATCCTTTTCTAAGGAAGCCTCCTTATTTACTCATTGCAAGATAAGACCCACTTCCCTTTGTTCTTATCACTGTGTACAAAGAGGAAACAAAAAATGATCAGGCACACTGAGCTGCTGTTGGGAAATACAAACACCTGCCATTTCTTGTGATTGTGCAAACATCAGACAACTGTAGCTGAAGGAAGGAAGGTCTAAGTCGGGCTTATAAAAAGAATACCCGCCTCATGCCTGTCAGAGTCCCTTAGAGAAGAGATGGGCTCTGTCATGGCATTCCTCTTGTTCACTTGTGGTCTCTTACCATTGTTGACTGAAGCTACAGGTAAGAAATATTCCATGAATTGTTTCTGATTCATCTTAATGAGGCTAGTGGATCACTGATCTCTGCTTTCAAAGGATCTATTACAGCTAGCTATCACTTGCATCAACTTCTGTTTAGCTATGGTCCTGCCCTAAGATGACTTACAGTCTGTCCACCCATCAGTAAGCCCCACTGAGTTAATGGGCTTACTAGTGCTATTTTTTTCTAGAAGAAGAGGTGCTGGAATTCAACATGAACAGCTCCCTTGAAGGGAAGTTTTCCTCTTTAGGGAAGTTTTTAATGTTTGATTTTTTAGTATGTGATGTTAGCCACCCAGAGTTGCTGGGGAAGTCACCCAGCAAGATGGGTGAGGTATTATTATTATTATTATTATTATTAATAATAATAATAATAGGCTCACCCATACTTACCTTTGCTCCACATTTCTAGGCACAGGTCTGGGATTTTCAGGTACACATCTGACTGCTTATTTTTGGACTTGGCACCCCTGAAAACCCACTCTTTACCTCTGAATTGGAGCAAATGGCAATCCATGGAAAACCCAAATTGCCATATGATCCGATTCAGTGGTAAAGATTGGGTTTTCCTGGGAAACTGCTGGGCAAAATAAACAAACAAATAAATAAGCCCTCAGACATAGACTAAGAAAGCATGGCTGCTGGTCCCCAGTGCCTCTTCCACAGCCCAGGTTGGGTGGGATGCTCCAGCGGCTACATATGGTACCAGTCTGTGGCACACTGGGGAGGGGGGAATGCCAGCCCACCACAGGAGACAGCATGAGAAGCAGTGGCTTGCTCTGCATCCACTGCTTGCTCGCTGCTAGTTTTTGAAGCCACATTCACATGATATTAGCCACTATCCATATTGATGCTGTAGTTTCTTGACAAATACTGCTGTTTGGTGTGTGATTTTCTTAAACCAGCTTCAACTATTACTAGAAAACTGAATGCTGAGTAAGTGGAAATCGAAACAGCTGTTGCACATGCATGGATGAAAACTACACTGTTTCCAGTTAATGAATTGTAGTTCTTATTCTTACACCTTTGTCCCCTGTTTCCATTTTAGGTGATCATCCTTGTGTCTTCCCATTTATTTACAAGAATAAACCCTATTCCTCTTGCACAAAGGATGACCACCATGAGCTGTGGTGTGCCACATCGACTGACCATGGCACAAAAAACATGTTACAATGGAAAGCATGTTCCCCTAAAGGTGACCTGTATTTTCTTCTATTTCTGGTTTCCTATGTCACACATATGCATAGCCATTTTACTGAAATAAAGTAAACAGATCCTCCTCATGAACTTTCCATAGGCATCTGATTGGACATCGTGGAAACAAAATGTTGGATTAGATGGGCCTTTGGTCTGATGCAGCTGAACTCTTTCTTTGCTCTTAAACAGGTTTGGGACTCCCATCAGTAGCTTTTATAGATCTTCCTTAAACCCAAACGATTACAAATTTCCTTCCAAGGATCAGTGAAAAGTTGCTTCAAGCAACAAGATCTCTGAAGAAATGAAACACATCACCAGTATGTTAAGTTGAAAATATGGTTCAAACTATGTACCTAAGAGGCACTTTTGTACAAATATTTCCTACTAATAATTGATAAAGATTGCATAGACCATAAAAGTCACATGTCACCTTTCTAACATTACTGATATTACATTGGCATAAATGCCAGCTATCTTCATGTCTTGTTTTATATCTAGTATAACTGAATTCATGCACTTAATCTTTCTTTATACTTTCTTGTTTCTTTAACATTATTTTCAGTTGAGTAATTGCCACCTGCTCTCACGGGCTCCTGACCAATTCTTTTGTCCTTGGTTTGTAGCTATCTTTCTAAGTTTTTGCAAAGGAGATCCCTGGCAAGGTTTACATATATGTGACTTATGGTATCTATATGGTATCTGAAGAAGTGTGCATGCACATGAAAGCTTATACCAAGAACAAACTTAGTTGATCTCATAAGGTGCCACTGGACAATTTTTTAATTTTTTAATATATTTCGACTGCGTCAAACCAACACGGCTACCTACCTGAATACATGTGACTTGTTCACCATTTTGTTTTGTTTTTTGTATTTTGTAATCATCACTAGTATGTTTCAATGCATATAATCTCACTCTGTTTGGGTCTAGAGTATGGAGGTAATGATGGTGGACGATCCTGTGTCTTCCCCTTTGCGTACAAGAACCAAACCTTCTATACCTGCACCAATCTAGATTCGCAGAAAGGGAACTTCTGGTGTGCGACAACAGGGAGCTATGACAAGGACAAGAAATGGAGCTACTGTGCTGATACCAGTGAGCATACTGCAGGGGCCTGGAATAACAGGAGTGGTTGGCTGGATGAATAATTAGTCAAGGCACTTTGTAGGCCAAGGAGAGTGAGCGGGAAGTTCAGTATTCTCCAATCTGGTGCCCTCCAGACATTTTAAACTGCAGTTCCCATCACCACTGACCAGTAGCCATATTTGTTGGGGACAGACTGAGGTGAAACACCTGGAAGGCCCCACGTTGGGAGCACTTGCTTTGCATGCAAAACATCAAAATTTCATTCACCAGAATCTCCAGGTAGGGCTGGAAGAAAGTTCTTGCCAGTCAGAGTAGACAACACCAAGCTAGATGGATCTAGTGTCTGACTCAGTTATAGCGTTGTACAGTGGTACAATAGAAGTTATGGAAAAAGGAATATTATAGTACTCAGCTACATTAGCCAAAACCCCACGTTTTAAATGTGTAAAAACATGCAACACCAGATGGCACTGTAGAGCACAAAACTTTTCTATCTGATTTTAAATAATGTTTTTTTCTTTTGTTATAATGATTTGATTTATTACTTATTTATAGTGTTTTTTCCCTGTGCGTAGATCCACCCTACGTCTTGTGACTCGTGTCACAAAGACATAATCCTCCCTCTCTCCCATAGATCAACCCAAATATTATTCTTAAAAATTAATATTTATTGATTTTTAAAATAAAAGTTGAGAAGGTGGATTGGCATTACAAAATGTTCAAAACAAATACAATCTTTCAAAATAGGTGAACATGGTTCAAACCAACACCAGAAAATAAAATAAAAATAAAATTCTACCACCAATCAATATGTATTAGTCATCAGAGCCCTTTTTACACTGTTTCATATTTTAAAGCAAATATTCTTGATCACAATGAATACCAGAGAATCGTGGGAGTAGAGCAAAATAACTCGAGAAATGTAGCAAATTCACTGTGACCACAAAAAGGGGAATTAGTGCTGATTTACAAGTCTGCTTTCAATATCTAGTCTCTAGTTTGGTACTTTTGAATGTGTTGTAGGACAGAGAAAATGGATAGGAAATAGGACATTAATGACAGGATTAGGGAACCCCTGTTGTATGAGATGACCATCCCTCTGTCTCCGCCTTTCTGCAGGACTTTCTGCCAATTCTCATGGGCCATGCGTCTTTCCTTTCATCTACAAAGGCAAATCCTACTCATTTTGCACAACAAGTGGGGCATCTACTGGAAAGCTCTGGTGCTCCCTCACCAGCAATTACGATACAAACCCCAAATGGACTTACTGCGATCCTTCAGGTAGGGGATGAAATCCAGAGGGAAAAGTCAGATACCCTTGTTTTACCATTGGGGAACATATAAGAGGAGGTGGGTGGGTCAGAAGAGAGACAAGGTTGTTTTGTGTGATGGACTGGAAACATCTTCTCCTCTTTGGCAATTTTATTCAGAATTAAATATTCACATTGGTGTACATTTATGGAGAAAAATCAGGGGTGTGTAGGATGTACATTCAAGATATGATTTTGGTAATACTTTCGGATGCATCTAGAGTTTGGTCTTCTGCCTTCAAAACTGGCTCATGTGCCCATGAGTATGGAAATAGCAAAACTATTGCATATGGACCTTGAGTCAGCTTTCATCTTACCATGCATTTCCCATTAATCCCTCTTAATGTAGTTTTTCAATTCCCAAACCTTTTATTTCTTTCTCAGAACCACGCCCTTGCACCTTCCCTTTCATTTTCAAAGGGAAATCCTACTCTACCTGCACCATGGATGGATCTGGTGATAACACGCTGTGGTGTGCCACGACTGCGAACTATGACAAGGACAGTAAATGGAAGGCATGTGCCCTTCAAGGTAGGCTATGTTGTGGCAGGAAACGTGTCAACTATTTTCAGGAAAAAGGGAACTTATTCCATTGAAGTTTGGTAGAGATGTAAAACAGTGGTTTACAGTGGTACCTCAGGTTAAGTACTTAATTCGTTCCAGAGGTCTGTTCTTAACCTGAAACTGTTCTTAACCTGAAGCACCACTTTAGCTAATGGGGCCTCCTGCTGCTGCCACACCGCCAGAACCCGATTTCTGTTCTTATCCTGAAGCAAAGTTCTTATCCTGAAGCACTATTTCTGGGTTAGCGGAGTGTGTAACCTGAAGCTTATGTAACCTGAAGCGTATGTAACCCGAGGTACCACTGTACTAGGGATTGCTATATGGGATTGATTGGGACAAAAAAAGACTAATAAGGATAATAATAATATTATATCTGCATATGAAGTATCTTTAAGTTCACCATTGATTTTCAACCATCACTAGGCCTTATTTTCAATTTACAGAAGCCCCATTGCTTGTGCTGCGCTTGTACCCAGGCCAGGACTAGCCCACCCATGAAGCAAGCTGAAGTGACTGCCTCAGGTGGCAGGATCCAGAGGGGCAGGAAATCTAGCCTCCAAAGAATACGCTGCCCATTGCTGCCACCCCAGGGGCAGCAATGTCTGCAGTGCGCTCCTTGGAGGCTAGATCTGCTGTCTTTTCGGCAGCCTCCTCAAGGCTGCCTCTATAGTGGCTTCTCAGTGAATAGGGGGCACTGGTGGTTTCCTCCTACCCCTAAGGAGGAAATAATGGGGGCTGCAATCTGATTGTTTTGTAGACTCATGCAACATCTGAACAAAAAGGACTGAAAACAGAACAGGGGATAGGAAAGCTTGGGGAAATGTTGGCTTGGAACCAAATATGGACACGCCACCTGAGAATTTACATATAGTTTAAACGAAAACACTATCCACCATTTGAAGTCGATTATGGAAATCAAAAGTATAGTCTGAGCTTTTAGGGTTGCCATATTTTGAAGAGCAAAAAAGAGGACACATTTGCCAACTTCTACTTTTAGCTACAGATTGCTATGACAACTCTCATTTTAAATACCCCTACTATATATAGTAGGGCCAACCTCCTGCCAACCTAGCAGTTTGAAAGCACGTCAAAGTGCAAGTAGATAAATAGGTACCACTCCAGCAGGAAGGTAAACGGCGTTTCCGTGCGCTGCTCTGGTTTGCCAGAAGCGGCTTAGTCATGCTGGCCACATGACCAGCTCCCTTGACCAATAAAGCGAGATGAGCACCGCAACCCCAGAGTCGGTCACGACTGGACCTAATGGTCAGGGGTCCCTTTACCTTTTTACTATATATAGGCTATAGAAGCTGTGATATATTGCTAGTAGCAATGTTCTTAATTTTCAACAACAAAATAATAATAATACATATTGCTACCTCACTTGGCACATGAAAGTATTTCAGCTCACGTCCACATCTTTGTGAACATAAACGTGCACAGAACAATTTATTGAACTATTTGACGTGTACATACGTACTCTCCTTAAGGGCAGGGGGATGTTAACTGTTGCTCTCCCAGACTCCTTCTCCAAGATCTTGTAGCAGAGCCAGCGTCCTTTTAGTTTAGCCACAAGAGAAGGGATTTATACAGTATGTAGCTAGTTTAAAATTCTGCTCTGTTGTGACTCTCTGCTGCAGCCTAGCTTAGCTGGGTGCCTTAAATCTGAGTCTAATTCACTAGAAAAATTTTCCTGGGTTATTGCAAACAAAAAAACCAAACCAAAAAAACCTGGACGTTTTGCTAAATTTTAAAAATCTGCCAGGACAGAAATTTTAATCTTGAAAAAGAGGACATATCCTAGAAAAAGAGGACATATGGCAACCATAGAAAGGTTGCTCAGTCCCTGCATGATTGGCCTTTGTCCACTTCTTCCATACATAATTTTTAAACACTTCCCCCTTTTTGATCCTTCTTATTTTTGTATTCCCTGCATCTGTAGAATATGAAGGGAATTCCAATGGCCAGGCCTGTGTCTTCTCCTTCACCTACAAGGGCCGCAAATTCTTTACCTGCACCAATGAGGATTCTGATCATGGCAGATTCTGGTGTGCAACAACAGGCAACTATGATAAGGACAAGAAGTGGAGCTACTGCGCTGACACAAGTAAGATGATGCTAATGGTAGTGTGCTACTAAGTTTAGAAAACACCTGAAGGCAGCCCTGTTCAAGGAGGTTTTTAATGTTTGATGTCGTATTGTGTTTCAAAGGGTGTTGAGGTAGATATTTTGGTTGCTAAATCAAAGAAAGAGGTGTGATGCATCATTAAGTCACACCAACCAGACTCCAAATCAAAGAAAAGAATAGGTTGCCTTCCACACAGTTCAGGTATATGTGGCTCACTGCCTGTCACATTCTGGCACACAGTCAAGACCAGAAAATGCTGCTAGCTGACTGAAATTTTAGTTTAATTCAGCAAGCCCTGCCTGCCTGCCCATTTGATACTTCAGATGGCACCCCAATTCTTTTGTTTTATTGTGGACTTGTTATCATGGCATGCAGTTTAGCTCTTGTGGTGACATGATTGTTTGTGGGCTATGGCTTTTTGCTAACAGTGCCAAAACTCTCTTCATTGTTCAAGATTTTATGTATAAATGCATCCAGAAGTGCAGTGGGTCATATCCCACTAACATGTACTCTGAGTATACCCACTGAAATTAGCCATGCCCATTAATTTCAGTGGCTCTACTCTGAGCATGACTAACATTTGCAGAAATGAGTTGACATTTTACAGTGCGTACTGAGCATTCAGTGGACGTCAGTTGATCAAACGGGAATGGATCTGGAAAAAGCCCAGTCTCCATGGGTGCTGAAAACTTGATGTACAGTGCTTGCAATATGACTCTAATGCAAGGTTTGGAAGTGCTAAAAGGCAATGCTATGATGAGCCACTGATGTTTAGCATAGGGAAAGAATTCTGGGTCACAGTGCCTGAGTCCACAGGTTTGTTCTAGATATATGTTATGAAGTAAATCTGTGGTACTTCCCAGGACCTGATAGGTGGAAGTATCCTTTCCATTTTGTAATCATTTGGGCTATACGTTTCATTGGAACTGTTCAACATTAATGGTATTTTGACTACTCTGTTCTCATTTTCCAGGAGTTCAACCAGGTAGCAGCGATGAATGTCTGTGATTCCAGTTATCCAGTTTGGATCACAACAGGTGGATGGGTAAAAGAAAGGTCATTGGGTGTGCCGACTAGAAGCCTTGATGATCCTGTGACATATATATATATAAGTCACATATATATCTGCTTTGGGGGGGGGCTTTACCCTGTGAGGTGGTCTACAAATAAATAAGATGTGGCAGTGGGATATCATTAATCTTTGTCAAACTGTATCTTTGTGCTACAAAAATAAAACATTTCTTCTAGTTTGCTGGGCAGCATAAAAAAATGTACAATGAGTGATCACTATGAAATATGACAAGTGTGGGAGAATTTTTTTGCAATTGCATCAATGATATTGCATAGTCTTCAGAAGAAGAATGAAAATATGTAAATGTGGCTGGTTGTATTTGAGAGTTTGTCACACACTTCACCCAAACATCCAAAGCATGACCTTGACAGAAAGAGATAACAGAACCAGTTTAAGCCAGCTGTACTCAGCTTCTCTGAAGGAATAACCCAAACATCAGGAACCTTCTGCTTGTTTCTTTCACACTGAGAATCTTCCAGAACCCTCTTGAATTAATTAGAACAGGAAAGATCTGTACACATCAGATCAATACTTTCTGTATTAAGAAATGCAAACTGATACTGTCATCCACTCCTAACTCGGACAGCCACTCCAGAAGGATATCATGGTTGATGGTATTGAAAGCCACTGAGAGGTCAATGAGAATTAACAGAGACACATTTCCCCTATCTCTCTCCTGACAGAGGTCATCATATAGGGCGATCAAAGCAGTTCCTGTGCCAAAATCAGGCCTAAACCTTGATTGAAATGGGTTTATTTGATAAAAAACCTCCACATTTACTTCTAATTTCACTTTATGAGACATGTTGATGGCACAAAATAGCATATGCACAGTATGCATAATAGTTTCTCATTTACACATATTTGTGACTGTCAGGGAACTGACATCTAAAGCGCCGCAGGTGCAAAGGCTCCCTGAGGTTGAGAGAGCAGTAGCAGCGGAAGAGGGAACCAGTAGAGGGCGAGCAAGAACTCCAAGGGAAAGTGAGTCGGAGGGATGGCTCAGAGACGCTTCAAGCGAAACCAGTGGGGAGGTCTCAGGACCTCCTATAGGGACACCCACACCTCGACGGAAACTGTCACGCCGAGAGGCCAGACGACGTGTTTCCGTTAAGGAGCTTTTATGTTGGAAACGTTTCCGAAAGCAGCCACTTTCGGATTCTACTAGTGATTGACGCAGCCATGCTGGAGGGGCTCCGTCACAGGCAGAGGTTTGAAAACCTGATCAAACTCTGAGGGACTTGCATTTTACGCACAAGCAGCTCATCGTCCCATCACAGCAATCCGAAAGTCACCGAAAGCCAGCTTGTGCAGAGAGAAGCATCATGAGCAACCCAGCCGGAACCGGGGGTGCAGGAGCAGCTGGAGGGGGTCCAAGCCTGGAAGAAAGGTACAGAGCGTTGGAGATCCAGTTGGCGCTGCAAACGGCGAGGCTTGAGGAGAGGAGGGCTCAGGATGCAGAAAAGGGAAAGGAGAAAACCACCCCGCTCGCCAGAAAGGTACCAGGATTGGTGCAGAAATTCGGGGGGGATCCCAGGAACTATCATGCCTTTAGAACAGAGATGCAATACGCTCTAAACTTGCAGTTTGATGACTTCCCCGACGAGGAATCGCGGGTGGCGTATGTGATTGGCCATCTCGAATCCGGGGCGAAAGATTGGGTTAGACCCCTGATGGCAGCGAATAATGAGATCTTAAAGGACACGAGGAAGTTTTTTCGTGCCATGGACCTGATGTTTTCCAGCGATATTGAGCAGGGGGTGGTGCGAAGGCAGTTAATGGCTTGCCAGCAAGGAAGCAGATCTGTCCGTGAGTACTGGACTGAATTTACTATGCTGATTCATAAATTGGGGTGGGACCTATCGGCGGAGCCCATCCAAATGCTTTTCGAAGAGGGGCTTTCTTCAACCGTCAAAGATGAGCTTTCCCGGGGGCCCAGGGCGGAGTCTATGGACCAATTAACCAAATCTGCGCTGGCCATAGGAGCGCGCCAGGAGGCGAGGGCTTTGGAAAGGCGGGAAGGGAAAGGAGACCGTTGGAGGGAGTTCCGCATTCCAGACATTCCAGAGCCATCTTTCCCGCCGGCAGAGCCGATGGAAGTTGGAACAGCACGGGCGCGCGCAGTTTCAAATCCCAGTGAAGGGCGGAAGAAGGAGGGAAAGAGCGCCAAGAGATGTTATCTCTGCCAACAGCCAGGGCACTTTGCCAGAGTCTGCCCACAAAGAAAGGAATGGCAAGGGATGGCAGGAGCTGTTGGGGGAAAGGAAGAGGAAAGCAAGGAGCAAGTAAAAGCCAATGCCTGGCTGCCACCGTCGGGGCACAGCAGCCAGGCCAAAGAGCAATGAAAGTGCCCATGCCAGAACCTCCCAGACCTGCTTTAGTGATAGAGGTGTTACTAGAACTGCCAAACGGACACCCACTAAAGGTCAAGGCGCTTTTGGATTCAGGCAGCTCCTGTAATTTCATGAGTAAGGAGTTTGCAGCTGAGCACCAGATACAGACCATCCCTTTAAGTAACCCCTTGCAGGTGACTACGATTGACGGCAGAGAGCTGTTGGGGGGAGAAGTTAGCCAACAGACTGTCCCGATGATAATGAGAGTGGCAAGGCACACCGAACAGATAGCGTTTAATGTGGCCATCCTGGGAGGAGCGCCCATCATTTTGGGGATGAGCTGGCTGGCGCTACACGATCCGCTAGTGGGCTGGCATCAGAGGGTGGTCTCCTTTGGGTCAGCGCATTGCCTAGAACACTGCAAGGAGGGGAAGGTCTCGGGAGGAGACAGAGTCACCCTAGCGGGGATGGAAGTGATGGGCAAAGGGAAGGTGCCCCCGCAATACGCAGATCTGAGCAACGTATTCAGCGAAAGGGAAGCAGACAAACTGCCACCGCATAGACCCTTTGACTGTCAAATCAACCTACTCCCAGGGGCCCAACTCCCAGTAGGCAAGCTGTACGCCATGTCAGACAGGGAGATGCAGGAGCTGAGGGAGTTCATTGACAAAAACTTGAAGCGAGGTTTCATCAGAGAGTCCCGAGCGGTGGGGGGCAGCCCAGTGTTTTTTGTGGACAAAAAGAACACAGACAAACCGAGACTGGTGTGTGACTTCAGGGCCCTCAATGCAGTGTCGGAGCCCCTGGCTTTCCCTATGCCCCGAATTGACGACATTTTGACCAGAGTAAGGAAGGGAAAGATTTTTACAAAACTGGACCTGCGGGGGGCGTACAATCTGATACGCATAAGGAAGGGAGATGAATGGAAGACCACCATGTTTACCCCTTTGGGAGCCTTTGAATACCTCGTTATGCCCTTCGGTCTACAAGGGGGCTCCGCCTGTTTTCAAGCTTTTATAAACCACGTTCTGGGACCTTTGCTCTACAAGAACTGTGTGGCCTTTTTAGACGACGTGTTGGTGTATTCGGAAGATGAGGAACAGCATGTGAGGGACGTTCGAGAAGTGTTGGGCAGGCTGCAAGCCAACCAGCTGTGGGTGAAACTGGAGAAGTGCCAGTTTCATACCAAGGAGGTGGAATTCCTGGGGTACAGCTTGTCAGACAAGGGATTGGCCATGGATCCAGGCAAGGTTCAAGCGGTACTGGAATGGAAGACACCGAAGACCAAGAAGGACGTGCAAAGATTCTTGGGGTTTGGGAACTTTTATCGGAAGTTCATCAAGAACTTTGCCCACTTGACGGCGCCCATCACCGACTGCCTCAGCAGCAAGAAGAAATTTGTTTGGACGGTGGAGGCGGATCGAGCCTTTGAAGAACTGAAAAGGGCTTTCGCCTCGGAAGAACAACTTCTGCATGTGGATTTACAAAAACCCATGAGAGTGGAAACAGATGCATCCGACCGGGCTATAGGGGCGGTCCTTCTTCAACCGGGGAGGAGTGCGTCGGAGTGGAGACCGTGTGCATTCTTCTCGCGGAAACTGAATAAGTCCGAGAGGAATTACACGGTGTATGACAGGGAACTACTTGCCATTCACGAAGCATTCCGGAGGTGGAGACATTTATTAATTGGGGCACAACACAAGGTGCAAGTGTGCACCGACCACAAAAATTTAGAGTATTGGAGAACAGCTCGAGTGCTCAACCAACGACAAGTGAGATGGGCACAGGAATTCTCCAAATTTAACTTTGAGATTTGTTATGTGCCAGGCCCAGAAAACGTCAGGGCGGATGCGCTCTCACGCAAACCAGAATATTGGGAAGGGGAGGAGGTGATCGAAGAGAGACATGTCATCCCGGAGGACCGCTGGGTGTGTGGGGCGGCGCTGGTGGGGCAACGGGAACTGGTGGAGGAAACGGAAAATGATGAATATGCCCAGGATAAGCTCAGAGGTCTCAGGGGGGAGGGCGAGAGCCCCGGAGGTTTTGAGGAAAGAAATGGGGCATTGTATTACAAAGGGGCACTGTATATACCCGAAGGTGAATTGAGGGGGAGAGTACTCAAGCAGTTGCATGATAGCCCCACGGCGGGACATTTTGGGCAACACAAAACCATGTGGTTGGTTACCAGGGAATTTTGGTGGCCTAAGGTGAGGGAAGATGTAAGGGAGTATGTAAGAGGGTGTGACCAATGTCAGCGAGCCAAAGGGGAGAGAAGGGCGCCGGCAGGGTTATTAGAACCTTTACCCACACCAGAACGGCCTTGGGAAGCGATATCAATAGATTTTATGACGGATCTGCCAAGGTCCAAGGGGAAAACAGCCATCATGGTAGTAGTAGACCTGTTAACTAAGATGTGCCATTTTGTAGCATGCTCACATGCAGTCACAGCGGAAGAAACGGCGAAGTTGTTTGTGGAACATATCTTTAGGTTGCACGGGGCTCCCTCGAGGGTGATCTCAGATCGAGGCAAACAATTTACTTCCAGGTTCTGGAGGAAGCTCATGAGCTTGCTACACGTGGAAGTTAATTTTTCAACTGCCCGGCACCCTGAAACCAACGGGCAGGCGGAAAGGGCAAATGGCATTCTTCAACAATATCTTAGGTGTTATGTCAATGATAGAGAGAACGATTGGGTCGAAAAGTTGGCGTTGGCAGAATTTGCCTACAATAATGCGGAGAATGTGTCCACAGGGATGAGTCCCTTTTTGGCTAATTACGGGTGTCACCCCAGGGCATTTCCAGGGGAAGGAGGGGAGAGATGGAGCGTTCCAGCGGCTGAACATTTTGTAGAAGAGATGGAAGCCATCCATCAGCAGCTCCAGCTCAACTTAGAAAGGGCCAAGGCACAATATAAGAAGCAGGCAGACAAGAACAGAAGGGAAGGTGAAACCATAAGGGTGGGGGATCAAGTGTGGTTGTCAACCCAAGGGTTGCCGTTCAAAGGGGGTTGTAAGAAACTGAGGCCCAGAAGATTGGGACCCTTTGAGGTGATTCAGCAGGTCAACCCGGTAGCTTTCAAACTCCGATTACCCAACCACATGAAATTGCACCCAGTGTTCCACAGGTCGTTACTGTCACCATACAGGGGGGGACGTGAAGGGGAGCACGTCAGGGGACCAGCCTTGGAAGAGAGGGAACGCCGCAACCATGTAGCGGAAATCCTCGATTCCAGGTGGAAGGGTAATCAGGTGGAGTATTTGGGGGCGTGGGAAGGGGAACCGGAGTCAGAAAACACCTGGGTAAGTGCAGAGGAAGTCAATGACGAGGTTTTAACAGAAACGTTCCACCAAAGGTTCCCGAGGAAACCTCAGCCTATAGCAAGGTTTAGGAGGGAGTATTTCGGCACCACCGATGAGGAAGAGGAAATGGAAGGGTTCGCGGAGTCGGAGTTGGAAGATGGAGTGGACTCTGATGACGAAGAGTACCTAGAGAGTAGGAACAGCAACAAGTGGAAGGAAGTGTTCGCGACGTCGGAAGATGAGGGAGGTTCTTTCAGGGGTTTTACCTCCTCACCGCCAGTAGGAGAGGAGACGGGAGGGGGTGAAGGGGGCCCTGGAGGGGAGGTGGATGTCAGGGAACTGACATCTAAAGCGCCGCAGGTGCAAAGGCTCCCTGAGGTTGAGAGAGCAGTAGCAGCGGAAGAGGGAACCAGTAGAGGGCGAGCAAGAACTCCAAGGGAAAGTGAGTCGGAGGGATGGCTCAGAGACGCTTCAAGCGAAACCAGTGGGGAGGTCTCAGGACCTCCTATAGGGACACCCACACCTCGACGGAAACTGTCACGCCGAGAGGCCAGACGACGTGTTTCCGTTAAGGAGCTTTTATGTTGGAAACGTTTCCGAAAGCAGCCACTTTCGGATTCTACTAGTGATTGACGCAGCCATGCTGGAGGGGCTCCGTCACAGGCAGAGGTTTGAAAACCTGATCAAACTCTGAGGGACTTGCATTTTACGCACAAGCAGCTCATCGTCCCATCACAGTGACCAAGCATCATGAATAGAAAGAACATTTCATAGAATTTATGGCATATTGAGTTTATTGTTAACTGGGAACTATGCTAGTCCTGGTTCCCAGGTTATGACTCATATGTTTATTGCATTCCTACTTTATATTTGTATATATGAATGTAAAACATTTTTAATGTGCATTTACAAAATGTAATGTGTGACACAGCCCTTAGATTAATAACAAGGATTAGTTTGATGTTGATCAACAAGATTACCTTGAACTGTTGCATGAGTCAGTAATATGGTTTCAGAGAAGCCTGCATTGCCGGGGCAGGAAATTGTTCATTTTGGGGGGGAAAAAGAAAAAGAAAAGTAAGTTATTTGAAATCCCAGACACTTTTACAGAACTGGACACAAATCTCTCATGCTGTTTGCTTTTCCAAGCTTCACTTCATTCCACTACGGTGCTCTGAGAACAAACTTGGACCCAGTTCCCATTTTTAATTAATGGGTTGTTGAGGGAACTGAGTTCACTCTAATTATGTCGAGCTTGTTGCAATCATTGCATTGCTTGTTATAGAACAAGTTTTCTTGGATTTGCTGAAAAATTTTCTGTACACACTCAGTAAGCATAGCCCATTGAAACACTCCCCTGCCACTGTTGACCTTAGCCAGATTTTTATTCTTTGCAAGGTACTGAATGACCGCTATAGGGTACAAGTGGTGCATGGCTGAGCAAGAGAGATATGCCAATCAAAAAATCACGGTTTCTTTGCTCAACAATTCCGGTGCTTTCATAAGCAAAAAAGCTCAACAACTTTGTTGGTGTCCTGGTTTTTACTTTTTGAAATATGGCAACCCTAGAGACGGGCAGGGGACACAGGTGGCGCTGTGGGTTAAAGCCTCAGCGCCTAGAACTTGCCGATCGAAAGGTCGGCGGTTCGAATCCCTGCTGCGGGGTGCGCTCCCGCTGCTCGGTCCCAGCGCCTGCCAACCTAGCAGTTCGAAAGCACCTCCCGGTGCAAGTAGATAAATAGGGACCGCTTACCAGCGGGAAGGTAAACGGCGTTTCCGTGTGCGGCTCTGGCTCGCCAGAGCAGCGATGTCACACTGGCCATGTGACCCGGAAGTGTCTCCGGACAGCGCTGACACCTGGCCTCTTGAGTGAGATGGGCGCACAACCCCAGAGTCTGTCAAGACTGGCCCGTACGGGCAGGGGTACCTTTACCTTTACCTTTAGAGACGGGCAGAGTCTTTTTTTTTTTATGGAAGCGGAAAATATTTCCATGAGTTTGTGGAAACCATGCCCTATCTCTCTGTTGTGTTGCCAGTTGCGTTGTTAAAATGTGCCACAACATCATCCAAGTGACCTCTGCAAGCATGTCAGTTTCAAATATTCTGATTATATTTAATGTCAGTTAAGTGTTTTTGTTTACTTAATTTAGGAGTGGCAGCTAACCCCCATCCCCCTGGCTACACCCATGGTTACATGTCTTGGAATTGCTAATAATTTTCAGCAATGATAGAGGTCTTTGAAGGGAGTGTGGAAAGTCAGTGTGTCAGGAATATAACACCCCCACCAGTGCTATTTTTCTAGAAAAAGAGGTACTGGAACTCACAAGGAACACCTCCCTTGTTCTCTTCAATTGGCAATGGAGCCCACCTGGGAGGTGCTGGAACTCAGTTCTGGCGAGTTCCAGTTTTTTTAAAAAGGCCCTACTCCCCACTCTCAGAACAGCCAATTCAGAATGACAGTGAAGTTCTTCTGAAGCTGAGGTGTTGCCTTCAGGGTTTTGCAGCTAGCAATGAATTATAGCTCAGACCTAACACCAATGATTTGCTCACTGTAATTTCAGAAGTATTACGTATCTCATGCCAAAGCAGTGCAGGGATACAGGAAAGGGGAAAAAATGGCCCAGCCCAGCTGATTGGCACATCCACACCTCTCTTGAGTTTCTTGTCCCAGTATTTAGTATTTGAGATTCCTTTGCCTGGTATGAGTGTCATGGCTATTTATGGAGTGCAGTGTTTTGCAACCATAATTAAGGGTGTGTGGAGACTGTGCTAAAAAGAGGACACCACAAAGAAGCACAGGGATTTCAAACTCTGGAGTGATCAGCAACTATGTGGTTCATCACTCAACTCCTAGTTTGTACCTGGGTCCTGTTACCCTTCAGTGCGGCACGTCCAGGTAAGAATTTCCTTCTGCCTCTCCAACACTGCACAGCAGGAACTATCTCCTTTCTTCTGTTTTCTTCTTTCCTGCTTCATTACTTTAAGATTGGAAGCTCCTGTCCTGTGAGACAAGCTGTGGAGAACATGGTGACTCAGAAGCAATGATTTTGTTTCCTGGTGGCACTCAGTTGTATGGAGTATTGAAACCTTTTTTTTTTTAAAGAGCAACATCATGTTCTCATCTGTTTATTGGGGGATTTAGTGAGGTTTACTATTGAGTAAGATTGCATAGGATTGTACTGTTAATATATAAAGGGTAGAAGTGGAAAAGAAGCATTTGTGCGAGGTACAGAAGATGCTTTCCTTGCCTGGGCTATGGAACAAGGCCAGTGGGCAAAGTTTAAAGAAGAATCAGGGCAATACTGAGCAGGAAGTGTTATGTAATGCTGAATAGTGGTGCTATGGGCTGAGGAGGCAATGTCTCTTTTGCTACTGAGCCTGACAGCTGTGGCTTCTGAGGAACCATGTTGTACAGTATCTCCTTGACACATTCCTTCCAGTTCCTTAGGTATACGCTCTGCTCTGCTTCTTCTCACCCCCACCCACCGCCTCCTTGAGTGAGAAGTGACTGAAGAGGAGAAGGACTAAAAAGCAGCAGTCACTGTGAGGGCAGTGCCATGGCAGTGCCCCACACAGAGTTCCCCCTTCATGGCAGGAGGGGATGGCAAAGAGACCTGATAAGGCAGAAGGCTGCATGGCATTTGACTTTTTATTTTGGTCATTTGCAAATGATAGTGCATGAAAACATAAAATGACCACTGCTGGATCAGACCAAGTCTTATTCAGCATACTCCATTCAGTTTTGGTCAGGCGATTGTTTTTCTTAAGACAATGGGTGGCGCATGCAGAGAACCCCCTTTCCCCATCCGTGTACTCCCCAACAACTGGTATACAGTGGAATACAGACGGAAAGCATTTAATTGTTATGGCTAAGAGTAGTTGGTGCTGCTTTCCTCCATCACCTTTGTCTAATCTCCTGTCAAAGTCATTGAAGTTAATGGTTATCACCTTGTAAAATTAATTATGCTTGATATAATGATGCTTGATACTATTTTATCTGTCCTGAAACTCCTGCCAATCACTCTCATTGGGTGTCTCTGAGTATTATGTAGCATTATAAAGGAGAGATTTAAAACTGCTCTCTATCTTGTGTTTCCACATTATGTTGTTGTTGTTTAGTCGTTTAGTCGTGTCCGACTCTTCGTGACCCCATGGACCAGAGAACGCCAGGCACCTCTGTCCTCTACTGCCTCCCGCAGTTTGGTCAAACTCATGCTGGTAGCCTCGAAAACACTATCCAACCATCTCGTCCTCTGTCGCCCCCTTCTCCTTGTGCCCTCCATCTTTCCCAACATCAGGGTCTTCTCCAGGGAGTCTTCTCTTCTCATGAGGTGGCCAAAGTACTGGAGCCTCAGCTTCACAATCTGTCCTTCCAGTGAGCACTCAGGGTTGATTTCCTTCAGTATGGAGAGGTTTGATCTTCTTGCAGTCCATGGGACTCTCAAGAGTCTCCTCCAGCACCATAATTCAAAAGCATCAATTCTTCGGCGATCAGCCTTCTTTATGGTCCAGCTCTCACTTCCATACATCACTACTGGGAAAACCATAGCTTTAACTATACGAACCTTTGTTGGCAAGGTGATGTCTCTACTTCTCAAGATGCTGTCTAGGCCTGTCATTGCCCTTCTCCCAAGAAGCAGGCGTCTTTTAATTTCGTGGCTGCTGTCACCATCTGCAGTGATCATTGAGCCCAAGAAAGTAAAATCTCTCACTACCTCCATTTCTTCCCCTTCTATTTGCCAGGAGGTGATGGGACCAGTGGCCATGATCTTCGTTTTTTTGATGTTGAGCTTCAGACCATATTTTGCGCTCTCCTCTTTCACCCTCATTAAAAGGTTCTTTAATTCCTCCTCACTTTCTGCCATCAAGGTTGTGTCATCTGCATATCTGAGGTTGTTGATATTTCTTCCGGCAATCTTAATTCCGGCTAGGGATTCATCCAGCCCAGCCTTTCGCATGATGAATTCTGCATATAAGTTAAATAAGCAGGGAGACAAAATACAGCCTTGTCGTACTCCTTTCCCAATTTTGAACCAATCAGTTGTTCCATATCCAGTTCTAACTGTAGCTTCTTGTCCCACATAGAGATTTCTCAGGAGACAGATGAGGTGATCTGGCACTCCCATTTCTTTAAGAACTTGCCATAGTTTGCCGTGGTCGACACAGTCAAAGGCTTTTGCATAGTCAATGAAGCAGAAGTAGATGTCTTTCTGGAACTCTCTAGCTTTCTCCATAATCCAGCGCATGTTTGCAATTTGGTCTCTGGTTCCTCTGCCTCTTCTAAATCCTGCTTGCACTTCTGGGAGTTCTCGGTCCACATACTGCTTGAGCCTTCCTTGTAGAATTTTAAGCATAACCTTGCTAGCGTGTGAAATATACACATTATACATAATGTTTATTCTCTCTCCCTCCTTGTTGTCTCAAGGTCTCCAAACACTTAGTGGTTCCTCCTCCCCAAGGATTGTTTTGCAGGCACTTTCCCATACCTTTCCCAGGTCCACAATATCACTATGTATATTGGTACACAAATGCCGCTTACTATCCCACAGCTCCAATATTAATTAATTGTGAGAAATGTCATTTGGGAAGGGTCATAGCTCAGCTGTAAAGCATCTGATTTGTATGCAGAAGGTTCTGGGTCCAGTTTCCAGTATCTCCAGGTAGAACTGGGAGAAACCTGCATCTGAAATCCTTGAGAGAGACTACTAGTCAATGCTGAGCTAGATGCAACAGTGGTCTGGCTCAGTATAACAGCTTCTTATCTTCCTAAAGTCAGTGAACTCCCCCCCCCCCCCAATGCTTGTGACTTCCTAAGTTTACATTGCATGTTTCATGGTGTTTTTCCCCCCGAATTTTGAAGAGGAAGGAATTATTCAGTGTTCAGTATAAATGATACTGATGTTCAAGGGCCGATTACAAAAATTCTTTAATATCTGGAATTCAACACCACACTCTTTTTGTAGGCTAAGAAGTTGTGGAAAACAACATTAAAATAATATGATCTACTAAATTTAAATCACAATGGTCTTTACCCGTTTTCTTTAACTGTTTCAGACTTTTCATCCTGTGTCTTCCCGTTTATCTATAATAACAAGACATATCATACCTGCACCAAGGATGGATCCAGATTCCATTGGTTGTGGTGTGCTACAACCAGTTCCTATGACAAAGACCACCATTGGAAGACTTGCTATGAGACAGGTAAGCACATCACCAGAGTTTGAAAATCTCAGTGAAGGAAGCGTATGCACACACACACACACATTTACTAAGAAGTAAATTCTACTGAATTCAATGGGATTTATTTATTTGACTTCATTTTTGAATTACTACTACTACGACTACTACTACTATTATTTATACTCTGCCCATCAGGGCAGCTTCCCTAAAAAGATCTTGAAGCAATTTCACAATAAAAATAATCAACAAGTAAAAACAATTTCATATGTACAAACAATGCCATTTATACAAATAATTAAAAATTGTTCCATATATATAAGAACAATTTGAAATCTAATGAAGATTATTATTGTTGGCATTTGTCTGTCTCGGGAGACCATGGAAGAGACCATGACTTCAGGGGTGAAGTCAAACCATTGGGAGCGCTTACAATAGTGACACATTTTGATACAGATGCAGACAATCACTTCAATAGGCAGCAGAAAGACAATAGACATGACAACAGCCCAATATTTAACAAGAGAAGAGTTCCGAAGGATAGGTATCACTACCCTAAAGGACTGGTTTTTATACCATATGGAAAGGAAGTCCTGATGAAAGTTTATCTGCAGTAGGCCCTCTAGTGCAGAGCAAAGTGATCTGCGAAGTGTGCATAGAACTGCTCTCCTCTTCTTAGTTTTGAAGCTCCTCTCCTCTTGTTTCACTCACAAGAGACGAAACAAAACAACCTCAAACCCTACAGGATGAGCAGGTGAGTTCCTGTATATCACAAATGTATTTCTGTGCTGCCAAACACCATAATTCAGTTGTTGTAGTAGTGGTTGTAGTAATCACCACCATCACAGTAATTTTAAATTATATATTTCAAAACAATGTGAAACAATGTGATAAAAATATAGTAAACAAAAGCTAATTCCATTAATAGGATAAGAGCAGCATCAAGACAATTAACAGTCAGATTAGGCTGCTGGTGTGACCTATCCAAGTTATTTTTGGAAAACAAGTGGTGTTTGCAGTGTTGTAGACAGCCATTAGAGAGAGGGACTCAATCAATTATATCTAGATTTGTATCATCCAGAAACACTTTGGTTTGAGAATCCAATGCAAGTTCAGACAGCTTGCCCAAGAATGGAACTTCCTACGCAAGTCTGGTTTCTGCAATTTGCTGAATGACTGTGGTTAATTTTAGTATGATGTAATTTGGGCTCAATTACTCTGAAGTGGTACAGCCAAGAAACAGGCTTACTGTCTGCTTTTTGTGGGAACCAGGCCGCAGCGTTTTGAGCTTCATTGTAACATGTACCCAACAGGCATTTTAAGCAGATATCTATCTGCATATCTTCCATATTCGTTCATTTGTATGCTAATTTATCTCTGGCAGAAGTAATAAGATTACCATCAGTTCCTATGACTTGTTTACAACTATATCTTTTAGGAATTGCAGTTAACCTATCCAAGGAGTTAGCAGAAGATACATGAAAGATTACCTAGATCTGAGTTGAAATTTCTCAGAAAAAAAAGTCCGGTCAATTTTTGAATAAATTATTTTTCAGCTTCTGCCTGAACCTTTGGAGAATTTGGAGAACATCAGCCCTCTCTTGGAGAATATTATGTCTAATGGTCCTCCCAGCTTAGCCATCTATGAATATTGGGTGCAACTATGATCTATATCACTCTGCTGCTTATTATGCCAAAACACCAATGAAACTTTGCAGTCATAATTCAGTGCAGTCCTAAATATGCTGAAATCTGTTTGTCCCAGTGTGTTGTGAAGCACATAGACTCTCCATTAAACTGGTGCCATCACATTTGCCTCATATATTTCTTGTCTCCAAACAGAGCATGGCGGCAACTCTCACGGAAAGCCCTGCGTGTTCCCCTTTGTTTACAGGGGGAGGACGTTCTATACTTGCACAGATGAAGAAGTCATGCCCAGGAGGTTCTGGTGTGCAACAACAAGCAGCTATGACAAAGACGGAAAATGGTGCTACTGTGCTGATACTAGTAAGCCTGTCCATAATAGCCAGCTTTATGGTTCAGAACCTTCTGCACTACCAAAGTGGAAGTAAAGCAAAGCAACAAGCAGCAGATGGTAACCGCTGGTCTAATTAAGACCTGCAAGATATGGCATAAGCCTAGAAAGAAGGCAGAGGCACAAAAATAGCATTATGTACTGACCTACAGTGATATGTGTATTAGGGTGTCTAAGCAACCTATGACACCCCCCCGAAGTTGTTGGGATACAACTCACATCATCCCTGAGCATTGGCAATATTGGCTGGAGAAGATAAGATTTGGAACCCAACAACATCTGAAGGGCACCCCAAACTAATGCTTATTTGTTTTCCTTCTATTATGAGTTCATGGTAATTTAAGGGACATGCTGCTGCTCCCAGCCAGCGATCAGGTTTTATTGTTCCTCACCCTGAGATCTTGGAATGAAAAACAGGTTAAAATATTTTATAGAAAATTACTGGATTTATGAGCCCCAGTATCTTTACTGGTACTGATTTGGATTCTTTTCTTGCCTTTGGATGACATTTTAGATTCAAAAGGCTGTTAAAATCTTAATAGTTACAGTGTCAAATTCAGCCACCTTCCTTGCTTCCACTTGATGAATGGCATGCTGACAGAACAGATAAACTCCAAGTTTGTTAATTATTTCTTATCTCACAGCTCCACATTTTTTCTGCTCCCCAGCTTCCAGGTTAAAAGAACAGTTGATAGTTAATAAAATGCTTGGTTTAAAACGAGTGAAAATCAATTAAATCTGTGGAGCTCTGGAGCTGGCTGCCTGGCCTGTCGCCATCATAACCGGAAGCAGAAAAAATAAATAAAGTTATTTTCAACTGTTTCAATACATCTTGTACATTAAGATGATAAGGCAGAAATTACAGCTCTTTCCCTTTGAATATCTCTTATTTATTATTATTCTCTTTCTTTCATTTTTAGTAGTTGTTGGGAAGTCTAAATCTGACGTGACTCAGGAAAGGGCTCACTGTGACCCTGCAGGTAAGAACATGAAAGCATCTGGCTGGCTGCTTTGGGAAACTTGATTTGATAGGCTTTTGATTTGACTCAGCAGAGTTTTTCTTATGCAAGAAATTAATTGAGAAGCCCAGCGTGCTTCCAATATCCCAGCTATTGGATCCAGATTGCTTTCAGCTGTGAGCTGTGACTGGTCCCGGTATCTAATTCCCAAGCTGTGCACATCTCAAAACAGAATCAGACAGCAAAGTTCAGAAAAGTACAGAAATCTATGAAATGATATATTTTGGAGATGAGACTTCAATAATTATACAGTGCTTATTTCAGAATATGACAAGGAAACTGGATACCAACATTTGGAAAATACTTTTGAGCTGTATTTATAATTCAAACCATTTGGAATAAAAAGTAATAATAATGGGGTATTGGATAAAAATGTAGTTACAGTATAAGAGCAGTAGCCTGCTACAGCAAAAACAGAAACAGCTAAGAGTCCTGAGACATTTTAAGGAATGACAAATTAATTATGGCATGAGTTTCCATAAATTTGACTCTATCAGATGCATGGAGCATGATTCTTAGTTGGCAAGTGTGTGTATCTATCATGCAGCACAGTCTTTCACCACAGAAATTGTCTTGGTAGGTTATAGTAAATTTAAGAGACCGAAGGTGAAAAATATGTATAACAACAACAACAAAATCTGTTTTCTGATGCCCAGTTTCTGCCATCGAATGTGGCTGCCTCCTGTTGCCTCATAGTGCAGTCAGTTCTGCTCTGTCCTCCAGGAATTCATTCAGACACTTTGGTCTTCCTCCTCTGTCTAAGCATTCTCTCAAACTTTCAGCACGCCAATGAATAACAAAGAGCCCAAACAAACCAATCAATCATGCGCCTAACATTTTGCTTCTTCTTTCCCTGCAGATCCTAATTGCCTTGTAGCTTCCAGGGGGCTGAAAGGGTTAGATAATGGAAAGCATGGAAACATCCTGCCCAAAGAATACAGCAGAGATGAAGATCATGGAAAGGATCAAGAAATGACAATCCAAGATCCTGCCTCATCCTTCTGATTCTTCCCAAGCCCTTTTGATGGCTATCAGTATGGAACTTTCAAATTAGCAGAACAGTTTGTGGTGACGACCGTGGCAGAGCGACATGCTCCGGCACCCGGAGCGGCGAACAGGCAGGGTGTCACTGGAGTGCATCGTGGGGGGCACACATTGCGAGTCGCAGGGCAGGGGGCATGCGTCATGCATCCCAGGATGCACGGCGAGCGGCTGGCATCCTGGGGGGCCCCTGCTGCGATGGCACCCCCAGGAATGGAACCTGGGGTGGAACGCTCCCTCCACCCCCACCTTTGTGTACTAGTGGGTGGTGATTCTGTGCACCTCAACAAAACATAGAATGAGGGTCATATTGATGATGTAGGCTGCAACTTACAAGTAATCTTTGGGCCTCACCAGACTGGTGTATTCTGCAGCATGTTGTTGATTTAATAATAATAGTGCATTAGTAGTGGGTCTATACTGGACTGTTTTATTAGTTCTTCTGCAATGCAGTAGCACAACCAGACTCCTTCATCTGCCCCAGCTGTTTCTCCTGTATCAGTCTCTACAACCACATCAGACACTGTAATTCTCCAACAGTTTGGCTTCACCCACAAAGGCACACTCCTCCATTGTCTCCTGAGATAGATGGAGGCCAACAACAACAGTGTTTGTTGCTGCACTATTTGATGGTCATTCTTGTGTTATAGCATGATAAAGGTGGGATAAAAACGAAACATCATCATTGGTCTTATATCTATGCTTGAGTATCTGAACCATCCTGGGTCCATTTTATTCATGCAGCCAAGGTTCTGTTCAAAGCTCCAATGAGAATAAAACTTTGATGAGTGGTTTTCAAGGTGAAAGTCTCCATCAGAAGACATGGATTTGTATCCCTTAGAGCTGCGGTGGCGAATATTTTTGGTTCAATGGACCAGATTCTTATCAGGGGAATGGAGAAGTCCCTGCTTTCCTTCACCTAGCCTGGCAAACAGGGATCTGCTTGCTATGGCTCTATGCATCTCTTTCCAGCAAACTGAGCAAGATTTAAGCCCCACTTGTCAGATGTGTTATCAGTGTTAAAGGTAAAGGTAAGGGGACCCCTGACCATTAGGTCCAGTCGTGACCGACTCTGGGGTTGCGGCGCTCATCTCGCTTTATTGGCCGAGGGAGCCGGTGTTTGTCTGCAGACAGCTTCTGGGTCATGTGGCCAGCATGACTAAGCCACTTCTGGCAAACCAGAGCAGCACACGGAAACGCCGTTTACCTTCCCGCCGGAGCGGTACCTATTTATCTACTTGCACTTTGTGCTTTCGAACTGCTAGGTTGGCAGGAGCTGGGACGGAGCAACGGGAGCTCACCCCGTCACAGGGATTCGAACTGTCGACCTTCTGATTGGCAAGTCCTAGGCTCTGTGGCTTAGCCCACAGCGCCACCTGCGCCCCGTTATCAGTGTTACAACAATATAATTACTTTTATATACCTAAAATGAAGTAACAAAAAATGCAGTGCACAAAACATCTTTTGGCATCTTGGCAAAGTGTCTTCAGTTTCTCTCACGTGGTTTTGTAGTGATTTGCAAGCTGCTGATGACCATTGGATTCTAACCATCAGTCTATCTCATCTCTATCTCATTGTTCATCCATGCAGCTCAAGGTGATTGTGTGTGTGCGTTAAATGCCACCCCAATCTCAGAGCAGTGCAAAATTCCAGGGGTCCAGACACTTAGTCAGGGTTTGTGTTTCCTTTGGAAATGTAGCATAGCGAAGATGGTAGTGTATTTATTGTTGTTGTTTAGTCGTTTAGTCGTGTCCGACTCTTCGTGACCCCATGGACCAGAGCACGCCAGGCAATCCTGTCTTCCACTGCCTCCTGCAGTTTGGTCAAACTCATGCTGGTAACTTCGAGAAAACTGTCCAACCATCTTGTCCTCTGTCGTCCCCTTCTCCTTGTGCCCTCCATCTTTCCCAGCATCAGGGTCTTTTCCAGGGAGTCTTCTCTTCTCATGAGGGGGCCAAAGTATTGGAGCCTCAGCTTCAGGATCTGTCCTTCCAGTGAGCACTCAGGGCTGATTTCCTTAAGAATGGAGAGGTTTGATCTTCTTGCAGTCCATGGGACTCTCAAGAGTCTACTCCAGCACCATAATACAAAAGCATCAATTCTTTGGCGATCAGCCTTCTTTATGGTCTAGCTCTCACTTCCATACATCACTACTGGGTGTATTTATTGTGTTTGGCTTATTTACACACGTATGCAATCTGAGCCTATGATGGAGGGGTTCAAGGCATTGCACTCCGACAGGGTCCTGTTTCTCCCATTGATTTAGCCTTGGATCAAAAAAGAAACATGGCTCTCTGTGCCTCTGCTCAGCTTGCTGGCTTTAACTGATTGACACTTTTTCTCTCTAGCCCCCACGCTAGCCAACTCTGCTTTGTCTCTGCTATCTCTCATACCCATCTACTGTCTGACACAGAGTATCTGCTTGGTTAATCTCCCATTACCTTCCTTTTGTTCTCCATGATGATTTTATGAGAATGGAAAAACTGGTTTGGCCTGTATTTTGACACTGCTAAATTCAGTGTGTGGCAGCCAATCTCAATACTCCAAGCAGTGATTAAACACCAACACCCACTAGACCCAGTAATTTAGAGGAGTCAAGGCACCCACCCAAACACACACAAATGTATCCTCACAGCTACACTGTAGAGTGGATCAGGCTGAGAAAGAATGATAAACCAAAGTAATCTTTAGAGCTGAGCACAGATTTGAACTCAGATCTGTCCAATCCAAGGCTAGCCCTCCCGCCATTTCACTAGTCCTCATCCTGGATCTATTTTAAATTACTAAATGTCAGAAATCCCTTGAATAAATGTAGATTAGATTAATACCTGAAAAATGTGTATCCTATTTCTTTCAAGCTACCACAAGTTTCTCTTGAAACAAACCTCATCAAATTGAACTGGAACTGTGCCATACTTTCACAAATTCCTATTCATTTCAACAGGCCCTGAGCAGGATGGCATTGCTGTTCATTGTGCCCCCAAAAAAGGTTGTGCTGAAATTTGAATATGATGGTTCCTCTGTTTTCAGATGTCTCTGTTGCCGAATGTTTCGGAACCCAAACGCCGAAAAACTGGAAGTAAATTCTTCTGTTTTTGAACGGGCCTCGGAAATCAAAAGGTTTCCGCTGAGTGTACCACTGCATTTTTCTCAATTTTCTGCGCCTTGGTTTTCAAATGTTTCAAAAGTAGAACGGTCTTCTGGAATGGGTTACGTTCGAAAACCGAGGTACCACTATATATGGTTTTTCTTCCTCTCCTGAAAAGACCTGGCTTGCCTCCAAACCATGTCTATTTTGTGGGATGGATTCAAATGCATACTGGAAATCTAGGATTGCACAGTTAAAACACATGTTGTCAGACAATTTCTACCCACGCATAGAAGCAAAAGTGGTGCTGGATTGAGCAATCTCTTCCTGAACAGATTGGAGTGTGTGTGAAGGATTGTCCAAATCTGCCCCAAGGAATGAACAGAACAGGGGAGATCTACTTTTCATTAGCTGGAAAGTAGCCTTCTTCAGTGTGGTTCCTGCCAGGTGTTTTGGTCTACAGTTCTCATTAGCCCCAGCCATTGGTGAAGGCTGCAGTATAGTGTCTCCTGGCAGTTATAAGACATCATGTTGAGCAAGTAGTTCTCAAAGGTTTAGTTAAGGATGCAAAACTCCCCATGGATTTATTATTTACTCTGCTTCATTTAAGTTACATGGTGAGAGAAACAAATCTCCTTGGGCTTCCTTTACACAGCAAAAGACCGGAGGGGAAGTATAATCCACAGTGGGAATGAGAAGTTTCATTTCGTCATTATGCAGACATGAAAGTTTCAAGGACCTCTTTTGCAGACAGAATAATGAGAGGTTCAAAAAGCATTGGATTGCACTCATCTATTTTTTATTCTGAGTAGACCCATTGAAATTAATCACCATGACTAACTCAGGCTCATCAATTTCAATGGAACTACTCCAAATAAAAAATGGTTGAATGCAGCAATCTATCCACTGGGTTAGAAACACACAAACACACTTACACATTGCTCGCGTGCCCCCCCATGCAAACAAATCTAACTGCAGTCAACTAACGTCAACCAACTATGCCCTGCCTGCCCCCCTCAACCTCTGTCACTGACAAGGAAAAAATAATAAGTGAATAGAAAGAAAATCTACTCAAGTGACGCTGACACAAAAAACCTGAGTAAAAGAATGCAAGCTTTACCACTGCAGCCTCTCTCACTCTCTCCCCATTCTCTCCCCCCCCAACTTCACACTGTATGCAACATTAATGTCTCACATTGAATGCAACTGGTAAGTAAAATGGCTCTATGACCTGAAAAAGAGATAACACAGGTATTTTTGTAACCCAATATTTTAATTTTTTTTAAAAAGCCATCTAATATTATTTTCCAATTTAATCCAGATGTATCAGAATCCCATTTAAACAGGTCCATTTGGTAACAAAAAACCAAAACAAAAACAAACATGGAAGCTGTAAATACAGATTAAATGGAGGGCATATGGCATGGCATTTTGGTGAGGATAAAATCATGTGGATGCTGGGGAAAAAATGCTTGCATGAGAAGCACCACATCTACAATAAACCACTGCGTGTAAGTGCCCTGTGTCTCACACACCCATTTACTTTAATGAGAAATTATTGTGAGCTTTTGTGTTGGCACGCATTTGTCGATGGCTCTTTTCAGAGACTTGCTCACCTCCTTGTTCCTCAAGCTGTATATCAGAGGATTGGCCAGAGGTGTAAAGACCGTGTAGAAGAGAGAGAAGACTTTGTTCATTCGGCTCAGTGTGTCTGTATTTGGGAACATGTACACTACTATTAATGCCCCGTAAAAGATAGTGACTACAGAGAGGTGGGAGGAACAGGTGGAAAAGGCTTTCTTCCTCCCCGTGGCAGATGGGATTCTCAGAATTGCAGTGATGATGTAAATGTACGAAGCAATGGTCAGCAGAAATGGTGGAAAGGTAAACACAGAGGTAGTGATGAAACTGGACAACAGAAGAAAATGGGCACCGCTGCAGAGGTGTTGTATCAATGGCATGAAATCACAAAAGAAATGGTCTATTTCGTATGGAGCACAAAAACTGAACTGTGCCATTGTTAGTGTAATTGTGGTGACTACTAACGAGCCACTTATCCAAGATACGAGCACTAACTGGACACAGAGACGGTTGTCCATAAGGGCTGCATAGTGCAGCGGTTTGCAAACTGCAAGATAGCGATCATAAGACATCACCGCCAGGAGATAACATTCTGTTGCTGCTAGAAATGCAAAGAGCCAGAACTGTAGCATGCATCCTTTTGCAGAAATGGTTCTGTCCCCAGATAGCAGGCTGGCTAGCATTCTTGGCAGAATGGTTGAGCTATAGCAGGTCTCTAAGCAGGATAGGTTACCCACAAAGAAGTACATGGGTGTGTGAAGGTGCTGGTCAGAAATGACTAGAATAACAATGAGGATATTCCCAGCCATGGTCACAAGGTAGATGGACAGAAAGATCAGGAAGATGAATATCTGCAGATCCTGGAGATCGCCAAACCCCAGCAGGACGAAATGCATAATGATTGTTTGGTTTTTCTCTCGGATGCTACTCATGGAATGCATCTGCCATAAATCAAACAAAACATTAAACATGCTTTCAATGCAGGTAGCTACAAATAGAGAATGAAAAGAAAGAAAAGAAAAGAAAAATGCAACAGCAAAAGAAAGGCTGGGTCGATGGTCTTTATGGTAACAGTACTGGAAAACATTGATGTGAAAATGTTATTTATAAGAGGATATATATTTATAAGAAGATAAACACATACAGGACACCCTGCTGGGCCAGACCAAAAACCCACCTCATCCAACATCCTGTTTCCAACAGTGTTCATTATCCTCTTACATCACACTCCTGTATGAGACAGTTAATGAAATGTTTCTTACCTACTGTTATGATATCAAACTAGCGATAATGGCTTATTCCTTTACCGTATGGGTTTGTTTTCCAAGAAGAAGGTGGTAAATACTTCCTCTTTTGGTTTGTTGCAGATATTGAATCCAGCAGCTTTGAATGTTTGCATTTCTAAATGCTCTGCCCCTTGTTTTTTAATATCTTTTCCAGAGGAAGGCTGGTTATCCCCTGGACACTATTTAACTGTGAAAGAGGAAGTAGTATTTTTGTTGTTGTCGTCACTGTTGTTCTAAATCAAATTTTCAAATGAACATTGGTGGCTGATGACTTTTGGAACTCATGGGGAAGAGATCCCAACAGGAGGTGGAGTCAGAGCCAATGATGAGCAGAGCCAATTAATTCTGTTCTGGTCCCCATCCGCCTCCCTGTTATGTTCCACAATTGGCAAGACTGATAATAAGGAGAAGAAAGCTGCCATAAGTAGTGCCATCCCCTGGACTAGGTGCAAGAAAGCACGCAGTTGGGGGCTGGTTGAGGGAAGAATGAGGTTGGTGGGGCAGTGCCCCACTTGCTACAATGGAGCAGCCTTTGTGGCAAGCATTCATTTTCAAAAACAGTGTTGTGTTGAGTGCTATGCCATTCCTTCAATGGCCAATTCTCAGGCCAATGTTGCTAACGTAAGCAAATCAGCCTCACACATTCAGGAGGGAGGTATCAATGGGCTCAGGGTAAGTTCAAAGTTTCCATAAGGATAACAAACTTTAGGGGAAAGCTTCGGGAGGAAATGACTTGGCCCAGCTTATGAAACCCTTGATGAGGACGGCTTTATTACCCCATCATACTACATTGTTTTGTCCCTATAGTCTGCAGCAGGGAAAAACATGTTCTCACATTGGTTTACATTCCATTTAATTCCTTGTACAAATGAAGGTACCCATTTCACTATGCATGAACAAGGACACAGAACCGCACAGAGATAGGAACTATTGCTCAGCAAGCTGTGGGTACTTGTGTTTTGGTATTCTGTTTCGTATTGTGTTTTGGACACAGGTGGCCCTGTGGTCTATACCACTGACGCTCTTGGGCTTGCTGATCAGAAGGTTGGTGGTTTGAATCCCCACAATGGGGTGCGCTCCCGTTGCTCAGTTCTAGCTCCTGCCAACCTAGCAGTTCGAAAGCACACACACACACACACAAAGTGCAAGTAGATAAATAGGTACCGCTCCGGCGGGAAGGTAAATGGTGTTTCCATGCGCTGCTCTGGTTTTGGTGTTCCATTGCGCCAGAAGTGGTTTAGTAATGCTTGCCACATGACCCAAAAAAACTGTCTGTGGAAAAACGCCGGCTCCCTCGCCTGTAAAACGAGATGAGTGCTGCAACCCCAGAGTCCTCTGCAATTAACTGTCAGGGGTCCTTTACCTTTTTTATTCTGTCATAAAATTGTTGCAGTGGTACCTTGGGTTACAAATGCTTCGAGTTACAAACACTTTGGGTTACAAACTCCGCTAACCCAGAAGTAGTACCTTGGGTTGAGAACTTTGCTCCAGGATGAGAACAGAAACTGCATGCTGCTGGTGTGGCGGCAATGGGAGGCCCAATTAGCGAAGAAGAAGAAGAAGAAGAAGAAGAAGAAGAAGAAGAAGAAGAAGAAGAAGAGGAGGAGGAGGAAGAAGAGTTTGGATTTGATACCCCGCCTTTCACTCCCTTTAAGGAGTCTCAAAGCAGCTAACATTCTCCTTTCCCTTCCTCCCCCACAACAAACACTCTGTGAGGTGAGTGGGGCTGAGAGACTTCAAAGAAGTGTGACTAGCCCAAGGTCACCCAGCAGCTGCATGTGGAGGAGCGGAGACGCAAACCCAGTTCCCCAGATTACGAGACTACTGCTCTTAACCACTACACCACACTGGCTCACACAGTGAAAGCACACCTCAGCTTAAGAATGGTTTCGGGTTAAGAACAGACCTCTGGAACGAATTATGTTCGTAACCCAAGCTACCACTGCATTTTTAATTATAATATTAATTATGATTTTCAGTTTCATACATTTCAATAATTTTACAAGGAGGAGCACAGGGTTAGCTCATTCACACAACTCTCTTCCCTCCCATGGTTCAACAGCTTATGCTGCCACAGCCACACTATGATGTGTATGAAATGTGGACAAATTCCAGTATGCACATTCCTGTAAGCCCACTTACAGTAGAGCATAAAATACATTAATTTGCCTCTTTCTGTTTTGAGCCACTGTTTACTCAGTTTGCTTACTGTTGATTTCTTCCAGTGAAACTGAAAGAGGAAGGGCCATAGCTCAGTGACAGAGCATGTCCCTTGAGTAGAGAAGGTCCTAGATTCTTTGCATGGCATCTCCCTGCCTTAAACCCTTGGGAGCTTCTGTCAGTGCAAACAATACTGAATTGACCAATGGGCTGACTCATTATGAGGCAGCTTTCTATGTTCCTATATGATATTCTTTAAAAAAGAGCAAGCTTTGAAGTCAGTAGTTTAATTGCAATATGCTTAAGTTCATAAGTACCAGTAGTTTGATGCTTCTAGCCTTAAAACACCTATTATTAAAATGATGTCAAAGGAGACTGTGATTTCCCTGTGGGAAGAGAGAGATGCAATGCACCAAGAAGGAAAATCATTCTGATGGAATATATATGGAGAGAAGAAACACTGAAAACAAAAATGCCTTTTTTAATTTCAAGAATGAATTGAGGTCAAGAATAAGATGGGGAAAATGAGAAGAGACTGTTTTCAGAACAGAGATACAGCAGAAGAAGTAAATTGAATTCCGGCACTATGGGCATGTTGTAATCTATACATTTTTAAAAATGTTATTAATCAAAGCAAACACACTACAGTCAACTGAGACATGAAAACAGCGATAATGAGAAATAAGGTAAGCAACCAATGGCTTTTCCATTGATATGTGAGAATGAGATAGGAGGAAGGGGGGGGGGAAGAAAGAAACAGAAGCATCTGTTCATGAGTTTTAGAGTTGGAAGGGACCCTGAGGATCATCTAATCCAACCTTCTGCAATGCAGGAATAAGTAGTTGTCCAGTATGGGGATTAAACCTGTGAAATAATAATAATAATAATAATAATAATAATAATAATAATAATAATAATAATAATAATTTATATGCCACCCATTTGACTGGGTTGCCCCAGCCACTCTGAGTGGTTTCCAGCAAATTATAAAATCACAATAAAACATCAAACATTAAAAGCTTCCCTATACAAGGCTGCCTTCAGATGTCAGATAAATGTTCATCTCTTTGACATCTGACGGGAGGGCATTCCACAGGGTGGGTGCAACTACCAAGAAGGCCTTCTGCCTGGTTTCCTGTAACTTCACTTCTCACAGTGAAAGAATCGCCAGAAGATGCTCAGACCTGGACCTCAGTGACTGGGCTGACTGGGCTCAGACGATGGGGGTGGAGATACTCTTTCAGGTATACAGGGCCAAGGGCCATTTAGGGCTTTAAAGCTTAGCACCAAACCTTTGAATTGTGCTCGGAAATGTAATGGGAGATAATATAGATCCTTTAGGACTGGTGTTATATGGTCCTGGTGGCCGCTCCCAGTCATCAGTCTGGCAGCCACATTCTAGATTGGTTGTCTTGTGTGCAGGCAAGTGTATGTTAGGTGAAATGTGCACAAAATAAAATTGTATGAATGTTTTCATGGTGTGGAAATGTGAACCAAGTATAAGACAGAAAAGAAAAACTAAGGGAAACTGAAATTGTCTGGTTTGTCCATCCCTAGTATTTGCTACTATTAATGAAGAATTAAAAAGCAAATATATTATTAAGGATAATGCGCACCATGCTCAACCTAGGCCCTGTTAAAAAATCCTAGTGATGGAGAGGAAAATATTTGTTTGAACCCTCTAGTTGTGTTCACTTACGACTTAAAAAGTTGTCCTGGAAAACCTCCTCCCATCCTCTTCTCTCTACCCCTCTCTAGTTTAATATCTGCTGTATAACTGCCAACGTCTAAACCTTATGGGTGCAAATGAAAAGAGCTAATGTATATTAATCCTTTCCACCCATCTAAAGTAGAGTTTATCTAATCTTTCCAGGTGTGAAGCTAATACAATGGCAAAAGCAGAATTGAGAAATCAAACAGTCCTCACTGAATTCCTTCTTCTGGGATTTGGAGATCTAGGAGATCTTCGGTTTCCTCTCTTCCTGCTCTTCTTAGTGATCTACATTGTGACCATGCTTGGGAATATTCTCATTGTCGTGCTTGTTGTGACTGATCGCCACCTTCACACCCCCATGTACTTCTTCCTGGGAAACCTGTCCTGCCTGGAGACCTGCTACAGCTCCAACATCCTTCCCATGATGCTGGCCAATCTCTCTGACGGAGGTCCAAGAACCATTTCTATAACTGGATGCATGATCCAATATTACTTCTTTGGCTTCTTGGCAGCCTCGGAATGTTATCTCCTCGCAGCGATGTCCTACGATAGGTATGTGGCAATTTGTAAACCACTGCTCTATACAGTACTGATGAATGGCAGAGTTTGCCTCCGGCTAATAGCTGCATCTTGGATCAGCGGTTCATTGGCTATTAACGTGACTATATATTTAATGCACCAGTTAAGGTTCTGTGGCCACAGTGAAATCAGCCACTTCTTTTGCGATTTCAATCCAATATTAAAGCTCTCGTGTAGCGACACACACGTGATTGAACTTTTAACCACCTTCCTGGCTGCAATATGTTCCTTGCCTCCCTTCTTGTTGACCCTGACATCTTATGTCTATATCATAACTACCATTGTGAGAATCCCCTCCACCAGTGGGAGGCAGAAAGCCTTCTCGACCTGTTCCTCACACCTCACTGTGGTGTCCATGTTCTATGGCACAATCATGATTGTCTACATGTTGCCCAAAACAGATGCCCTGCGAGACCTCAACAAAGTCTTCTCTCTCTTCTATACAGTCCTGACACCTTTCTTCAATCCCCTGATATACAGCCTGAGAAATAGAGAGGTCAAGGAAGCCTTCAGAAAAACATTTACTAAATGTTGCATTTGGGAAAGAATGCAGGGCCATCGTTTAATGCAGGGCTTGTTTATCTAGAAGTTGAGTTTGCTCCTCATTGATGATGTTATTTTTTTCTTGGGGAAAAATCATACACACATTACCCTACTTAATACTGTTGTAATGCCCAAAAGGCATTCACATTGGATTGCCTCCTTGGTAATGGCAGATAGCTTTTCCTTCTTTCTTTTCCAATGTTGTAGGTTTGGCTTTATAGACAACTTGTATATAGTAGTTCTTAGCTGATTATTGGTCCTGTGTTTTTGTTGCAACCATTATTTTATAAATAGGAAAGTGTATAGAAATTATGCAAAAAAAAAATTCAAAGTGTGAAGGGTTGTGCATATGTGGGTATGAGACGAATTAAAGTGCTAGTATATTCATGCCTGCCACAGTCACATATAAAGAAGGGTGTGTGTGTCTTTATTTTTATTTTTTGCAAACCTGAGATGGAATATGCTGGTGAGGCAAACAGTATCATTCCTTTTCCAGCACATTTTCTTGCTATCAGAAGAAAATCACCCTGGTGGGGTGGAGCCACAATGCTAGCTTCCTGAAAATGGTCTTGCTGCTACCTACAAAGAAGGACAGGAGGATGTGGTGAAGTGGCGGAGAGTTTGCTCTGCCCATGCACCTGCACTGAATAAACCTCTGCCAACCTCATCTCTACCCCACCCAGTAAGCAGCTGCCAGGAATCTAGCATTGCAGCTCTGCCCTTGTGGGGGATACACTTCTGTCTGCTATCCTCCATAGGTGCAAACAAATTTCTTTCCAGAATCCTTTACTTCTGATATGAGCATCATGTCTTGTTTACATGTAATAATTATTTAGCTCTCAATCATCTTTCCCTCCATTCCAGTTAGACTGGAATATCTGCAGCTATTTGAATTTGTATATGAGGAGCAAGTTCAGTCTTTCCCCTTCATATAAGTAGTTATTCCCTTTTGTGTTTGACCCTGCCTACTAATGCAATGATTATACTGTACACACCTGACACGATCAGTGACATAGTGTGAAAAAGAAGAACACTTGCATGCATTGGTTTTTCGTAATCTCAAGTACCGTTGATTTAAAGGAGATCCCATGGTATCTGTACCCCTTTTAAACCATTTCCTTTCCGTCTATACACTGAATGTGTGGAGAGAGAAACAGCTTTGCAGCTTTGCAGGTGTGCCCCAGGCCTCCTCTGCGAACTGGCGTATTGCAGGCTAGATCGTCCTCCTGCCACCAAATTGGCCAATGATGGCAGGAATTAGAGGGCATTCCCCTGAGTGCGAGATCAACTGACCAATAGCATTGGTTGGCCCAGTCTTCAGGGCAAGGATAAATTTCTCGCTTGCTGGGCCATTTGGCCTCAGGAATATCCTTACCAACCTTGACTCCAGTGCTACGTCTGAAAGGAACTATTATGGATGCATATCAGGGACCCGCACAATTAAGTATCTCAATTATTTCATTTTGTTTATTTATTTCATAAAATGTATATATCACTTGATTGTCAAAAACTTCAAAGCAGATTCCAAAAATGATCAAACAATAAACTCAAGAAAAATTTGCAACCTTAAACACACAAAAATTAAAATACTAAAACAGATTCAAATGACCTCAGTTTTCTAAGCATCTGGGTAGGCTTGTCTAAATATGAATGTTTTTAGCAGGTACTGAAAGGAGAACACAGAAAGTACCATCTTGATCTCAATAGACAGGGAGTTCTAAAGTGCAGGGGCTGCCACAATAAACAATTGGGTTCATATAAATCAGAAATGAGTATGATGTGATGTAGTAGTACTAATACCACTAATCGAAGCAGGGTGGTGAGCTTATGCCTACTGAGCACTAGGAACCCGTTTTTGGACCGGATGATAGGGTGGGTCTGTCAGCTCAAGGGGGGGGGGTCCACTTTCTCTTCGCACCTTGGCCACATGCCAAAAACATTATCTGAAACCCTATTTAAATTCCCCTCTCCCAACTTACTGTTAAGAACAGAAGTGGAGTGGGGAAAGAGGTAGAAGTTGGATCACACCTGTCCTATGTCATGATCCTTAATAGTGCTGTAATGCACTACAGATTTTCAATTGTTGGGAAACTCATAGCTCCACTAGAACTCCTTTTTTGAATTGATCTTTATTACGGCCATTGGCCCGTCACACAACAGTTTCCCATACCACCATAATGTACTTGAACCTCCAAATTTAAAACCGCCAAAGCTTACAAAAAAAAACAGACAAGAACCAAACAAAACAAAAACAGAAGACCAACATCATACATTACAACAAATTTGTAGCATGAACATCGCCCTCTGCTCATAAATTGATAGAAGACATCAATGGTGATATCACCTAATTACATCCTAAAACATAGATCATGGTTTAAAGGGAATTATCCGAGCCACACAGGAGTCCGTTTCTCTTCTTTAGGGATAGGACGCTGATCAAGAATCTGGCAACCATGAGTGATCTTAGGGGGTCATCATCATTTAATAGATATCTCAATTTGGCTTCAGTCGTATCATCGGCAATTCCCTTAAGATATTGAGCAAGAAACTTGCTCCTGGCCGATAAGTGAAAAGCACAATCAAGAATTATGTGATGCAACGATTCTGGTGCCCCACAATTACAATCACATAAGAGCGATATCTGTCCATTGGAGAATCTATTTCTCAGCACGTTCGATGGGAAGGTGTTGAATCTTGCCTTTACAAAGGCATATCTATGAGCTGAGGAAGTTAAAGAATTCAAATAGTTTGGGAGCCTTAAGAGGGGTAATAAACCAAGATTTAGAGGTGAGCAGGTACCATTGCCCAAGATCATTTTCTGCTGCAAGTCCATCTCCTCTAGCTTACAGGTTACTGTTCTTTTAGCTGGAACTATATCCTGCTCTAGTAATTTGGATGGGGAGATTCCCATTGCCATTATTTTCAGCTGTAATTTTTTTACCCATGGGCTCTGGAAATCATCTCTCCACATACATTGTATCAAGTACAAGTTTGGGAGATTGTGCCATAGAGATAACCAGTGACAAAGTATGTGCTTCCACAGAGCATTTTCCAGGGATACAATATTAAGTTCCATGCGTAACGCTGTATTACTTACACAGTTGGGCAGTTTCAATATCCCTCTTAAAAACTGATTTTGAATGACCTCCAGGTGAGATAGGTTGGCAAAAGTCCCCCAAATTGAGATGGCATAAGCAATCGTCGGGATCACCTTGGCCTTGAAGACTTTCAACGCCGATGGGATATGAAGAGCCCCATCGGTGAAGAAGAATCGCAAGATCGCCAAGGAGATAGATTTGGCTCTATTTGTAACATAGGCTACATGGGCCTTCCATCTGAGGTTATGTTGTAACCAGACTCCCAAATATTGGAATCTATAGACTTGTTCGATGACTCTCCCATCAATTCTCCAATTATGGAGTTTCCGGCTCTTTGAGAAAATCAGGATCTTAGATTTTCCATAATTAATTGTAAGGGAATTTGCGTGACAGTATGATCCAAAAATTTTTAGGGCCCTCCTGAGACCTACTCTAGAAAAAGAAAGAATGACTGCGTCATCCGCATATAGTAACAAGGGGCAGCGATAAAGTGCTAGGCGGGGTGCATGAATCCTTTCTTGGGCCTCTATCAGGGGAGTCCTCATGTCACTTATGAACAAATTGAACAGGAGTGGAGCCAATATACAACCCTGTCGGACACCTCTGTTAATGGGAATTGAATTCGTGAGATCACCCTCCGGGGTGAATCTCACTCTGGCCGCTGAGTTCTCATGGAGTTTGATTATTAGCCAGAGAAGCCTTCTGTCGATGCCCCAGCGGGTGAGTTTTTCCCAGAGGATGCTCCTGGGGATACTATCGAATGCTGCCTTCAGGTCAATGAATGCCACACAGAGTTGGCCACCTTTTGGGGTGGAATATTTCCAGGCAAGATGCTGTAAAATTAGAATATGATTAATTGTTGACTGTTTTGGGCGGAATCCGGCTTGTTCGGGCCCAATTAATTTTTTCTCTTCGGCCCATTGGATTAGTCTGTTCAACAGGGAGCGGGCATACAGTTTCCCCACTATTGAGAGCAGGCTGATGTTCCTGTAGTTCCCCGGGTCATCTGGTGAGCCCTTTTTGTGGATTGGAACGATAACAGCGTCCTTCCATACTTCTGGAATCATTCCAGAGTTGTTAACTGCATCGAAGATGTTCGCCAGGACCTTGGCCCACCAGTCTGCGTGGTATTTTATAGCTTCTGCTGGGATCAGGTCTGGCCCAGGCGCTTTCCCTGTTTTAAGGTTGACGATCAAGTCATGGATGTCTTCCGGATCGGTAGGGGGCCAGAGGGGAAGCTGATCTTGAAATTCGTCTCTTGTGTTGACGATACAGTCAGTTGTGGCAAAGTAATTTTTTAAATAAGATTCCCAAACCGGGGCGGGAATAATAGTTAAAGGGTATCTTTTAGTTCTTTTATTTACAAGGAGCCAAAATTGTCTGGTGTTCCGTGATGATGAGGCTTCTATAATTGCCCGCCATTGATTCGCTTGCCATTCCAGTCTGGCACCCTTTTGAATTTGCTTGTAGGCCGATTTTGCTTGGAAATATTCTTTTGGCAAGACCGTTGCCCCAGAGGCTTTATACTCTTTGTAGATGTTACCAAGAAGTTGTCTAGCCTGTTTACAAGCACTGTTGAACCACAATGCACCTGTCTTCCTTTGTGTTCGATTTATTATATGCGTCGGGACAGAGAAAAAAGACGTTAGATCTTCCGACAGATTCGAGAATAGTCTTAGGGTTTGGTCGTAATCATGATAATCCTCAATTAATCCTGAATATGCTTGTTTTAGTCCTTGTTGTAAATATGCTGAGAATTTTTGAGCATGAAGTTCGGACCATTTTACACTTTTGACTTGCAGTACTGGGTTCGTAATCAAATGTGTTGGATGTCTGTCTCCATCTGGGGTCCAGTCTATAGTCATTGTGGCGACCAACGGTAGGTGGTCGCTCAGTTGAATATTTTCAACTTTAAAATGGGAAAATTTGGGGAATATATCATGAGATACCAGCATATAATCCAGGACACTGTTTGCAGAGGGGCTTATGTATGTGAACTCACCCGGTATGTCAGGTGGGCAGTTCCCGTTTAGAATCACTAAGTTTAGACGTAGTACCAATTGGTAAAGAAGGGTTCCTGCTTCATTTACCCTTTTGTCTTTGGAGAGTCTTTGATTGTGGAGGGAGAGGTCATTAATGAATTCAGGGGTTATCCACCATTTGGCTTTGGTTAAGGACTCCCAGTTTGTTGCAATGCGAGCATTGAAATCCCCTGCTATAACATTGGGTATATTGGGGTGTTTGGAGTGACAAAGAATAAGATGTTCCTCCAGGATTTCCCATTTATTGTATAAGTCAGCAATGTTGCCTCCAGGAGGAAGATAAACATTTGCTATAGCAAGTTCGAAGTTTTTCCCCGTAATCAGGGCTGTAATTGCAAGGGTGGAAGCATTTACAAGCGTGAGTTTTGCCCGTATTTTCAAGGAAATTGCTATGACTAATCCTCCACTAGGCCGGCCTCCTTTAGTGGACGGGCATGCTGGTGATGATATAGCATCAAACCCATTAATATTTACTCTCCCCTCTTCCCATGTTTCCTGCAGGAGAATTACTTGGTGTGAGTTTATTAGTTTTACAAAGTCTGGGTCGAATTTTTTCCCCTTCCAACCTGCTATGTTCCAGCTTAAAAGGGAGAACGGGGGAGAGTTTGGCTGAGGTTTGGGTAGTCACAATGGAGAAGGGGGGAACGCTGATCTTGGTGGGTTGTCAAATTTAAAGAAGTCAGTAATTTTCCTTTGACTAATGGTAGATGACTTCTCTCCTTTTGGCGCAGGTGTGCCTCTTGAGCTATTGTGAATATAGATAATATTTGATGTTTTTAGCTGTCGGGCCCAACTAGGCCCTGAAGAGGCTCCTGCCAAGTCCGCTGGAGCTGTCCTCTTTGGGGATCTAACCGATCCACTTGTGATCATTTGGTTTATATGTCCTGCTGGGTCTTCAGTCCACTCTGTGGTGACTCGCGGCACTGTGGTGTCTTCCTCACATGATTGTTGGATTTTTGGTGGAGAAGCCTTACTTGAGGTGGCCACTACCGTCTCAGGACGTGGATGGTCTTCGATGTATGTTGATTCCAAGTCCGGCATGGAGGGGTGAAGGGACAACGATTTATCCAGGGGGGTGTTATCCTGAGTTCCATTCTTGGATCGGTTAATCACAGAGGGAACAGATAAGTCTATTAAAAGCAGGGATGAGTTACCAGCGTGAAGGGGAGGGGAAGAGTCTGCCTCCAGCAGTGGGACCTTCCCATCTACTGCAGAGGGCACCTTATATGCTGGGTATTGGGGAATTGTTGTTTCCACCTCCATGGGGCATGGCACCGCTAAATTAGAGTGGGTATCATTCGTAGGAACTCTGTTGCAGGCGATCCTTAGGAGCTGAAGTTTAAGTAAATCCAGCCTATTTATAATATCTTGTTGTTCCATCGCTGGTAACTCTCCAAAGGAGGCGATAAGCTCTCTTTCCTCCTGGGGTGTCAAAGAGTTACTGGCACACTCGTAGTGTTTGGTTGTAGGAGTGGAGTTACTATGAGACTGGCCCAGACATGGAGTGTACAGCTCAGCCCTCTTTTGTGGTTCAGGGCGGGAGGGTTGTACCGTCTCCTTGGTTAATCCCTCTGATAGGAGGGGTCTAATTTTGGAATCCATGAAAACTCTCGTTGGAAAAATACCAAGATTATTCAAAAAAACTTTTTGCTTAATAATAAGAGAGGGGATTTTTGCAGAGTGGAAAGCCAGCATCACTCTCTGATATCTGTTCTGGCTAACTAAGGGAAGCACAGCACAAAGATCTATTTGTGATGCCTCGAGTTTTAGAAGCCATCTGAGGTGCTCTTTAGTCCCATGTAGCGTTGTCCAACTTAGGTCCCTTCCCCGGAAGGTTAGGGAAATCTTCCTTGGATGTAGAATCAGGGATTGGCGATTCAGTGCGGGGTTGAGATTGTATTTGCAGTTCTTCATACAATCGGTGTTTGGTGGAGCTTCCTGCCGGCGCAATGGAACATCTACTGCCCCCTCTTGGGCTGTCTTGGTCGGCTGGTGATCCAGTTTTTGCTGAAGACTATGCAGCTGAGAGGATAGGCCATCAATTCTCTTAAATATACAGTTTAGAGTTCTAATTATTAGATGGAGTTGCTCGCATCCTGTGCAGTCCGATTCGGCTACCAATTCCTCCTTTGGATAGGGACCATCCCCATTTGTGTTACCATTAGCGTTTCCAATTTGTAACGTCTCAGGGGCCTCATCTTCTGATGTTGTTTCAAGGGCAGTTAGAGGATCGAAACGATTTTGAGTTGCTATTGAGTGGGTACATTCTTTGGGGCCTCTCCCTCCTTTAGGTGAACCCTTCCTTAATTGCTTAGGCCTTGGAGAGGATAATGCCTCGTCAGAGTCTCTTGGACGTTTTCCATGGCCCATAAATCAATTTTGCAGGAGCTGGGGAGCTCCTTAAATCCTTTAGTCTTCCTCACAAGAATACTACCACTTCCAGGAGAGTGGTGCCATAAAATTACTCACAGTAAGGCAGTCAGTTCAAGCCTCTTCCTTCCCCTTTTCCTTGTTCCTAGGATTTTGAGACAGCTCGGTTCCAGCAGTCGGGCAAAATTCACTTCGTAGTGTGCAATAAACTAAAAGCTAAAGGAAAGAGCTGGTCGACAGGGCAGAGGATTTATGCCCAGGAGAACCTTTCACTTATCTCTCCCTGTTAGGGAGACGGCGGCAGCCGTGGCGGCAAGTCCGGGCGTCGGAGCCACCCAGATAAAAAGAAAACAAAGATAAAACAAGTAGCGGGATACTAAAAGATACTAAAAGACAGCCAGCACAGCCAGCAGATCATTAAAACTCACGGATAAAAACAAGGGAGGATAAAAACCGCATAAAACCACTTAAAACTTTGATAAGAGTAAGCGAAATTACTCAGAGACTACCTTCGCCGCCATGTTGGATCCTCCTTCTCCCAGAATCTCCGAACTCCTTTTTCACTCTCTGATCTCAAGGTTCAACTCCATAGCTTTGCTAGAACATGGACCAAGAAATGAGTGAGACATACTGTAGTCACAGTGATATAAGATTTTAAAGGGAGATATTAATTTTCAAACAGAAGACACAGTTCTATGGTCCCTGACTAAGAGTTCCACTTAAAGCCTGATCAGGTATACTAACTCCTTTTCCCTGTATAAATCAGACATTTTGAACTACCAGAATTAATTGCCTGGACATTTTTAGCCCAGCCCTCAGAAGTACTAGGCTTTGGGCAATGTAGCATTCCAAGGAAAGGTAAATAACCTTGGTATCTCTCTGGGGCTTAGGAGGCTGGTTGCATCATTCATACAGTTTAGAAAGCCAGCAAATTAGCAGCCACTCTCCCAGGATCATTTCCTTGAAGTGCTTATGAGAAGCTATATTACGAACACTCATTCACCATAGGTGAAAAGATGTCAGTTTCTTTATAAAGGATTTGGAGAAATGGTGCTAATGAATCCTGGGACATCTGTGATTGTGACAGTGACTTACTACAGGTAGGTTCTAGAACACTGCTATTCTTGGCAGCATTGTACCATCTTTCAATGCCCCCTTTGAATTTAAGGCAAACAAACTCATTAATTCAACGATTTTTAAATTGATTGTCAGTAAAAAAAAAGTGAAGACTGTGTTCTCAAGCTGATGTAGTTTACTGTGTTGCTCTCCTCCCTTTTTATCCTAATTAAAAAGGTTGAGCTTATTTTTTGACAAAATATACCATATCATCATATAGAGTGCATGAATGATAATTTATCACAAACATCCAGCTCTTTAATGTTATTTTTTTATCATAATGGATTGTATCTATTCTAGACTAATTTGCTCTTTGAAATAGATGAAAAAGGCAATCATGATTTAACTAAGCCCCAATGATTTATATGGGAATGAAGTCCCATTAATATTGAAATATTTCCAACTAAGTCATTCCCTCAGTAGAGCCATTGGCATGGGCACAACCAAGTCCATAGTTTCCCTGGGTCTGCTCTGAGTAAGACAGAATATAATCCTTAAATTTAGTTTGAAGCCACTGACTTCATTCTATGCCACCTTGGAATGTGCTTTACCCTGATAATAAGGGTAAACAAATATATTCTCTCCTTATATTTGACTGGACTCATTCAGCGGCCTTAGAATGCTGACTGCCTGTTGGTGATGGTGAATGGGAAACCACGGGGAGGGAATTGAGTATCCTGAAATGAAGCATGGCATGGCAAGTTAGAACATGAAACAGGAGAATTCCGCACTGCAACATTTTGTTGTAGATACAAATGCCCTTCTCCTTGCCTAGGGGACAAGCTCAGGATGCCTGCACTTTCAATTTCAACTGCAGGTCTTTCATATTTAAACTAAGTTGTGACCTTCAGACCAATCACATTCCATAGCTTCATTCCTAATGTGGGGAACAAAATTGACCAACCTAACTCAAAATACACTGCGCAGTTACAATTGGAGCTCATGTACAAAATGTTCTTGATATTTCTCCTGCACTAAAATGTATGTCCTCCCGGTTAGATTTTAAAGTTGGTGTGACATTTGTTGGATAAAAAGACAATGTTGGATATAAAAGAAGGAAACCAAACAGTCATCACGGAATTCATCCTCTTGGGATTTGGGAATCTCCCTGAGCTGCAGCCTTTTCTTTTCTTGCTCTTCTTGATGGTTTATATTGCGACAACAGCTGGGAACCTGCTGATCTTTTTCCTGGTTTGGGCAGATCAGCACCTGCACACCCCCATGTACTTCTTCCTGGGGAATTTGTCTTGCCTGGAGACTTGCTATAGCTCAATCATCGTGCCCAAAATGTTGGCCGATTTACTGACTGGTGTTGGTTCCATTTCTGTTAGTGGATGCATAGCCCAGTTTTATTTCTTTGGCTGCTGTGTAGCGATAGAAACTTTTCTCTTGGCAGTAATGTCTTATGACCGCTACCTGGCAATATGCAGTCCTTTGCTCTATGCCACTATTATGCATAGAAAACTATGTTTTCAGCTCATGGCAGGAGCATGGGTAAATGGTTTGATGGCTAATAGCATTGTGCTGATTTTCATGGTTCAGCTATCCTTCTGCGAACCCCGTGTCATAGATCATTACTTATGTGATTATTTCCCATTGGAAAAAAAGTCATGCAGTGACACAAGCATGATTGAAATCCTCGTCCTTTTCTTTAATTTCATTTTTGTCGTCATCCCGTTTCTATTGACTCTCACGTCTTATGCTTGCATCATCACCACCATCTTAAAGATCCCATCCACCACTGGAAGGAAAAAGGCCTTTTCAACCTGCTCCTCTCATTTAATTGTTGTCTGCCTATTTTATAGTGATTTAATCATTGTCTACATGCTGCCGGACACGCCGACCCTGAGAGACCTCAATAAAGTCTTCTCCATTTTCTACACAGTCTTGACTCCTTTGCTCAACCCTCTCATCTACAGTTTGAGAAACCAAGAAGTTCACAGAGCCCTGAGACGAGTTTGGAAGAAACTGACAATTTCTTTTTCCAATGAGTGATTTGAACTCTTCCATTTTCTTTATCAGGTAGTTCAAGTATCCATGTCTGCAAAACCCTGTGTCCACTGCGATCTTTCCTTTCACAGTGAATGGTAGGGGGATTATAATTAGATGTGTTTTTTAAAAAATCCATGATTAAACATAAATTCTGCCCGTGAACGAATTCAGGAATAGAATTGAGGTATGGTTATGGTCTCCAGGTTTGCCCAGGGTGGGGTGGCATAATTGGAAGCCTCAAGAAGGGAAGACTGGGCGGGCTGTGTACCACCATATTTTCTGGTCTTCTTCATGTGCTGAATCAGTTAGATGCAGTTCTACTCAGAAGAGAACCATTGAAATTCTTGGACCTCAGTTAGTCATATTCATAGCTTTCCATGGGTTTACTCTGAATAGAACTGATGGATACAAGCCAATAACTTTTGTCTTAATCATTTCACTCCAAGAACTGGCCTTCCATTTCTGCAGTTTCTTGAGCTCCTGTGTGACTTGGGGTAAGTGGCACACCGAGATAACAGCGTATGGGAAGTCACTAGTCACAAGAAGAAAAAAGGGGCAGACTTCCAGGCACTTAGGAAAAGTGTAACAATTCCCAATCAGGTATATAAATCACCCATGCAGTGTTTTTTCTTTGTGCTGGGAGGTCTCCCATTTTAAAGTCATCTGCTGAACTTTAGGATTGAGTGGGAATTTAAATCCAGGTATCCTCAGCATAGCATCATGCTCTAAACCCACTCCAATTGGAGCACTGTGTTGGCTGGGGCTGATGGGAATTGCAGTCCAAATCCTCTTCATGGAACCAGGTCAGGGAGGTCTGCTCTAACCACTGTACAACACTGGCTTTTCACGAAGGATGTTTTAGAAGAAGTGCTGATGAGTCTCCGTAATATTCTCTCTCTTTTTAAAGGCATGGGTTTATATATTCTAATCTTCAAAATGTCCCCAAGTGGACAATGGAAAAACAAACAAACAAACACTCCTTGTAATTATCCATATTATGTGCTTTGTCAACCTTTCAAAATTGTACTTGCATGCTGTGTTTGCAAAGGTTATGGTGATCTGATGTTTTGTTGATATTTTATTAAGAATATAAACCAATAAATGAAATTCTCTCCTCTTCCCAATAGCACTGGAGTCATGTCAGACATGGGAAATGGAACAGTTGTTTAGTTTTTTCTTGGTGTACTAATTCTACTAATCAAAGCATTGTGGTGAGCTTATGCCTACTGAGTTCTAGGGATCCGTTTCTGGACCAGATGATAGGGTGGGTCTGTCAGCTCGGGGGGGGGTCCACTTTCTCTTTGCACCTTGGCCACATGCCAAAAACATTATCTGAGACCCTCTTTAATTTCCCATCTCCTAACTTACTGTTAGGCACAGATGCCGGGATGGGGAAGAGGTGGAAGTAGGATCACACCTGTCCTGATCCTTAATAATGCAGTAATGCTGGGTGTGAATCTGGATTATAACTGTGGAGCAGGGCATCAGTGCAGTTGGCATTACCTGTCCTGTGTCATGATCCTTAATAATGCTGTAATGCTGGGTGTGAATCTGGATTATAACTGTGGATCAATGAAGATGATGGACTTTTCGGAGCTAGCCGACCTGACTGGAAGAGTCCGCGACCAGAAGGAGGAGGTGTACCTGGAGGAATGGATGAAATTCAAAGACTATTTACTTAAATACGCCAAGCTAATTTTGTTGGAAAAACTTGCAAATATCAGATAGGCTTAGGATTTAAATGTGATGTTAGAGAATAATATGTTTAATGTTAAAATGAAAAGAAAGAAAGATGTTAAGTGATTAAGCTAATTTTATGAGAAAATTGGTTTTGGAAAACTGTTACAATGATATACACTGAAACTTTGCCAGGGGGATTTGAGGAAATCACTTAACAATGTTACTAAGATTGGATCAAGTACAGTTAAGATCTATGTTTGTTTGGCTGTTTAAATTTTTTGGAAAATCAATAAAATTTTTGGATATATATATATATATATATATATATATATATATATATATATATATGACTGGATCAGGGCATCAGTGCAGTTGAAACTACCTGAATATGAAATATGCCCCCAATGGGCTGTTTTTTGGATAATTTTTTTTTGTCAAAATCTAGGTCCTTAAGAAATGTGTCTTAGTTTATTACAACTAATGCAATTGCATGCTTTCTTTATGTCAGGGGTGGAAAACGTTATCTGCTTGATGGCCACTCTCTTTCTGAGTAAACTTCAGTCTGGGGAAGGGCCGTAGAAAAAGTGGGCCAAGCAATCAATACATATTTTTTTACTTTCTGCAGTAGGTTAAATTGTACACACAGAACTCGCTTTGCTTCATCCATGAACACAAAAGGGATTATCGGAGTTCAAGGACTTTTGGAACTCATGGGGAAGAGATCCCAACAGGAGGGGGAGCCAAAGCCAATGATGAGCAGAGCTAGTCAATTTTGCTTTGGTCCCCATCCGCCTCCATGTTATGTTCTACAACTGGCAAGACTGATAATAAGCAGAAGAAAGCTGCCATCCCCTGGACTAGGTGCAAGAAGGCAGGCAGTTGGGAGCTGGTTGAGGGAAGAATGAGGTTGGTGGGGCAGTGCCCCATTTGCTGCAATGGAGCAGCCTTCGTGGCAAGCAATCATCTTCAAAAACAGTTTTGTGATGAGTGCTATGCCATTCCTTCTATGTCCAGTGCTCAGGTGGTGAGTGTTGTTGCTAATGTAAGCAAATCAGCCATACACATACAGGAGGGAGGTATCAATGGGCTCAGGGTAGGTTCAAAGTTTCCATAAGGATGATGATCTTTAGAGGGTTTTTAAAATACTTTTTTTATTCAGTTTTACACTACACATTTAAATTCAAACAATGGACATGATAATCAACATTTAGGATTCCCTAAATCCTTGGACTTCCCTCCAGCCTGCCATGGTTTCCATTTCCATTCTTTTTCAACTGCATCATATATTTTCCCCATTTTTCTTAAAATCTTAGTTTACAAGTGTTACTCAAATCCTGCCAAAGTTTTTAGTTGTTTACAGTATTTTCTTAGATAATTTGTAAATTTCTCCTATTCCTTATTAAAGTTTCTTTCTCCCTGGTTTCCAATTTTCCCAGTCATTTTCATCATTTTGGCATAGTTCATCATCTTCTTCAGTCATTCGTCTCTCGTTGGGACTTTATCTTCTTTCCATCTCAGCATGATAATCCTTTGGGGAAAACTTGGGGAGGATGGCTTAATTACTCTATTACAGTGGTACCTCGGGTTACATACGCTTCAGGTTACAGACGCTTCAGGTAACAGACTCCACTAACCCAGAAATAGTGCTTCAGGTTAAGAACTTTGCTTCAGGATGAGAACAGAAATCGTGCTCTAAATAAGAATGTTTTTAGCAGGTACTGAAAGGAGTACACAGAAAGCACCATCTTGATCTCAATAGACAGGGAGTTCTAAAGTGCAGGGGCTGCCACAATAAACAATTGAGTTCATACAAATCAGAAATGAGTATGATGTGGTGTAGCAGTTGTTGTTGTTTAGTTGTTTAGTCATGTCCGACTTTTCATGACCCCATGGACCAGAGCACGCCAGGCACTCTTGTCTTCCACTGCCTCCCACAGTTTGGTCAAACTCATGCTGGTAGCTTCGAGAACAGTGTCCAACCATCTCGTCCTCTGTCGTCCCCTTGTGCCCTCAATCTTTCCCAACATCAGGGTCTTTCCCAGGGAGTCTTCTCATGAGGTGGCCAAAGTATTGGATCCTCAGCTTCAGGATTTGTTCTTCCAGTGAGCACTCAGGGATGATTTCCTTAAGACTGGATAGGTTTGACCTTCTTGCAGTCCATGGTACTCTCAAGTGTCTCCTCCAGCACCATAATTCAAAAGCAGGTGTAGTAGTTCTGATACCACTAATCGAAGCAGGGTGGTGAGCTTATGCCTTCTGAGCTCTAGGAACCCGTTTTTGGACAGATGATAGGGTGGGTCTTTCAGCTCGGGGGGGGGGTCTACTTTCTCTTTGCACCTTGGCCACATGCCAAAAACATTATCTGAAATCCTCTTTAAGTTCCCCTCTCCCAACTTACTGTTCGGCACAGAAGCGGGGATGGGGAAGAGGTAGAAGCAGGATTGCACCTGTCCTGTGTCATGATCCTTAATAATGCAGTAATGCTGGGTGTGAATCTGGATTATAACTGTGGAGCAGGGCATCAGTGCAGTTGGCATTACCTGAATATGAAATATGCCCCTTAATGGGCTGTCTTTGACCCTGGTAACAGACCTTGCTTTATACGTATCCCGGAAAGTAGAAGCAAATATCTGGAACTCTTAATATTAAATTAAAGGTCAGCACCCTGATCCTGTGTTACTTTCCAACCAAGTTTAATCATCACTTCATGTAAAAAGGAATTGGATTTTGCTAGATGATGAAATGAGTGAGACACAGTGTAGTCATGGTGATATAAGATTTTAAGGAGAAATCTTAATTTTCAAACAGAACGCACACATCTTCTATCCCTCATTCAAAGATCCACTTACAGCTAGATCAGGTATACTAACTCATTTTCACTTTCTGATTAGTATGTGTCTATGGAAAGTGGTTGTGTTCACAGTTCAAGCTTGGGTAATTAGGTCCACCTGTAACCTTGCTGTCTGAAGCAGCATCTGTATACTCTGTCTTTCATTTCATGTCATAAACCAATTCTTCTTTAATGCTCTTGTTTGTGAATATTTTTATTAGGTATAGTGGTTAGCAGTAAAGATGCATTCATAACACATGCATGTTTGACTACGGAAAAGTTTCCAATCCTCTCAGGAATGTGCGTAGAACACATGTAAGTGGTGGAGACACATATGGGTTCAGCTGTATACTTTATAACAGTGTTTCTGTGGGGCTGGATCATCCCCTCAGTGTTTGTAGTCCAGGACTGCCTGTTACTAATATATAGACAAAGCAGTCCAAGTTAAATAGTTCCCAGTCTCTTTCTTTTTCAATGGGAGCAATGTTAGCAAGTGCCTAGCTCTCCCTCCGGAAGCAAATGGAAGTTGAAAATGTTTTGGCTTGACTAGTTCATGCCCCATGAACTTCAATGAGTTTCTTGCTGTACAGTTAATCACAGTAGCAAAACAAAAGGAAAACAATATTATCTTGATGGCTCTGCCTGAACTTAAATTTTACAGCATGTTCAAAGTAGAATTAATTTTCTGGCAGTTTAAAGTAGTTGACATTCTTGCTATGAACAAATGTCGAGGGAGATTACACATTCCTCCAGGATAAAAGGAGTAAATAATCCAAAGAGGAGTGCTAAGCACCCCTCTAGGATCAATGGCAAATAAGAGCGATGCCTTTGGGACATCATGATCTAGAAGTGTTCCGATTGATTCCCTGCATTGTTGTTAGTATCAGCCTGAAGACAGGTACTGGAGTTAAAGATGTCAAAGGATGTTTTGAACCTTCAGGCTCTGCTATTGCTGCTGAGAGAATTCCCTGCACTGCTCATTCTACAGTAGACACGTTTAAAGGTAAGGCAACCTTTCTCACATATTTACAGAATGGGAAAAGACAAGGTCCACATTTTATCACCACTGGATATTTTTGATATTGCTTATTGATGTTGCTTTTTGATATTTTGATATTGCTGTGCAAAATCAATTCAGCTTCAGAATTTAATAAAACCACTGAGATCTGCCTTGCAATACAATCTCAAAGTCTTGAGTAATCCTGTGGTGCTGGGTGATATGTGCCCCTCTTACTACCCCCCCAAACCCCATCCTCCTCTGCTAGCGGAAGAATGAGAGAGAGAGAGAGAGAGAGAGAGAGAGAGAGAGGCAGAGAGGAGGAGAAGAAGCAGCAGGAGCAGCAGCAGCTGCTGCCAAGTGTGTGGCTAAAAATATCCAGTTACAAAATTCACATTGTGAAAGCCACACCTATACATTTTCTAGTTTCTTTCAAATACGCTTTCAATTTAGTTCTACCCTTTTTCTCCTTTCTTTTTTTTGTTTTCCAATGTTCAGGTCTTATCTATATTTCGTGCTGGCAAGTGCAAAATGGAGCAATCGTAATGATTACAGAATTTAGGTGATAAATCTGGCTAGCAGAAAGTGAATGGTGTTCAAACATCTCACCATTGTAAAATTCACACTCCAAACCTAGAATTACATATTGCATAGATTGCTTCAACACTGCCGTAAATTAAATCCTTCCATTCTTGTTTTCCAGTGTGCAAATCTTATCTACATGATCTCCTGGCAAGTGCAAAATGGGGCAAATCAAACCATGATCACAGAATTCATTCTCCTGGGGTTTGAGGGTGGTCAGAATCTGCAAACTGTTCTCCTGTTGCTGTTTTTGATGATTTACATTGTGACCATCTCTGGGAACCTCATCATTGTTCTTCTTGTTGTGTCTGACCAGCACCTTCACACACCCATGTATTACTTCCTAGGGAACTTGTCTTGCTTGGAGACCTTCTACAGCTCCACCATTCTGCCCAGGATGCTCTATAGTCTCTTTACAGGGGACAGGTCCATTTCATTCACTGCTTGCGTCACACAGTTTTACATTTTTGGCATACTTGTTACTACAGAGTGCTTCCTCCTAGCCGCAATGTCCTTTGATCGTTACTTAGCCATATGCAAGCCATTGCATTATGCTATCCAAATGACAGACAGATTGTGTCTTCAACTGGCTGCTGGTTCCTGGGTGAGTGGGGGCTTAGCTGCCACCATAACCACATCTCTCATGTCCCAGTTAGTCTTTTGTGGCCCTAATGAGATTGACCATTTCTTTTGTGATATTGGCCCAGTCATTGACTTGTCATGCAGTAATACGCATACAATAGACACCTCAATTTTAATATTGTCATCACTATGTGCCTTTCCTCCTTTCCTGTTGACCCTGGCATCCTATGTTTGCATCATTACCTCCATCCTGAAGATCTCTTCGCGTTCCAGCAGGCAGAAGGTTTTCTCTACTTGCTCCTCTCACCTGATAATGGTGACAGTTTTCTATGGGACACTGATTATAGTTTACATTGTACCCAAGACAAGCATCCTGAGAGACTTGAACAAAGTTTTTTCTCTCCTGTACACCATATTGACTCCCCTTCTCAACCCCATCGTATATAGCTTAAGAAACAATGATGTCAAGGAGGCCCTTAAAAAGGGTTCTATGAAATTTGCAATTCATACAGGAATTTAGAAGATGGGCTGCAAATTTCACAGCACCATTTATTTATTGGTAATATTCCTCACATACTTCTCTGCTTAGATGCAGATCTCTGGAGCAGTTTCAGCAATAAGGCTCACTTAGTGGGTGTGGGGGGATTATGATGTAAAATATTTATTAAGCGTTTCCATACCAGCCCATCATGGGTGGTATAAATAATAAAGATAATTCATTTGGTAAAATAGATTCTCCCTCTAAAATCTCTGAAGCACTTTGGTCAAGAAAGCCGCTTACTTCTGCATCTTGACTGTCTGTTGGGACTGCTCAGAAAAATAATTTTGGATTTTATTTTTTTTTAATGAAAATCTAGGTCCTTAAGAAATGTGTCTTAGTTTATTACAACTAATTCAATTGCATGTTTTCTTTATGTCAGGAGTGCAGAACATTTTCAGACTGATGGCCTCTTTCCTTCTGAGCAGAGTTCAGTCCGGGGAAAGGCAGTAGTAAAAATGGACCAAGCAATCAATACAATTTTTTACTTTCTGCAGTAGGTTAATTTCTACACACTGGAAGAGGAAGACAGTATAGAGTTACAACAGGGGTTTGCCGGAGGTTACAGCTCAAAGGTAGATGGGAAAGTTGAGAAATAATAGCTAACCGACATGTTGTCATTAGAAAGAATTCTAGACCCACCATCTTCCAGAACATGGCGAGCCTTAAAAGTAGGAGAGCAAAGAGGTCAAAGGCTTAGCGGCACCTGTAAAGGAGGAGATAATGACGACAAACGAGGAAGGGGGAGAGACGGGGTGTGTGTGGAGATTCACTCAGAACAATGGCATTATCCCAGAGTCTGGGTTCTATAGCCTCTCTCTGTAGATTTTTTTTTAATAAAAAAGGACTGTAAGAAACTTTTCCTTGTCTTTATACTTTCCTGGGCAACCAGGATGACAGCATCCTGACAGACACAGACCTCTTTTTGCTTCATCCATGAAAACAAAAGGAATTGTCAGAGTTCAAGGACACATTCCAGTCATCTGAAAACACTCACTGAGGTTTCTAAGCAGGGTCAGTGGGAGGAAGGAGGCCTGGAAAGAGATGTGTGCGGCCAATGAAGTGTTGTGCTGTTTGGGGAGTCCCAAGATCCAAACAGAGAAACTTGGAGGGACCCATTTGGCTCCTAGACATGAAGTTCCCCAGCACTTTCCTACACTGTATGCTCTCATAATGTACATTCCGTGGCTTTCTTTCCCAGTTTCTTCCCAATGTGTTGACTTTCTTCCCAAACTACATGACAATACATTTAAAAACATTTATCTGAGCTTTAAAACAACCCCTCCCAAAACATTATAATAATTCTAATAGGTAGGAGCAGATAAGAAGAGGGATGGAGGAGGAATCAACCTTTCTCAAATTCAAAGCAAACACAGTTGATCCAAACAGGATGGATCACAATATGGAACAGATCAATGGGATATTCAGAATCTGTGAAATAGTGGATGACTTTACCAGGTGGCTCAGTGGTTTTCTCACTGCCTTCATCCTTAACCCCTTTCCCCTTTAACACTTTTAAATAAGAATGTCTATCTGTCTACAGATCTATCTGGGCAGCCATCATGTGGTGGTCCTTGCTATCACACACTTACTCATAGAGCAATCACCCTGAGAGCGAGAAGACTTGATGACATTATGTCACTCTCAGGGGGAATTGTATGGGAAAAACATGGCTGCCCCATGTAAACAATGGTGGCAGATATATTTTTCTTAGTCCCATCCCCTCTGAAAACAGGGATGGACCAGACTTCAGGGGGTCTATCCATGCCTAGGTAAGAAACAATAATAATTGCCAAAAACATATTCCGCTCAGTATAAATATTAAGATCCCATAAATGAATATTTCTAACTAAAACCATTTTATGTATTTGGATATCCAGTCAAGTCTTGTTTAGGGATGGAGGTGAAACACTATTGTGTGGCCCATTTACACAGTTTAATAGGAATAATATATTCCATTTGCCACTTGCTATACTTTCCCCCAAAATACATTTTCCCCCATTTCTGAAAGGGAGACAAAAGGTACAAGTGGAAGTGGCAGTGGCAGTAGTTGGTTGCGGGTCTAGTGGTGTAAACTCCAGTGTGAGATGCTTCTCCTCAAGGAGCACTATGCTCCAATTGGGGCCTCTATATTAAGCTGGGGACACACCCATCTCTGAGGGATCCTTTTTGCAATATTCTCCCCAGTTCGTACATTATAATCTCTGTATAAATCAGACATTTCGAACTACCAAAATTAATTACCTGGAGATTTAAAGCCTAGCCCTCAGAAGTACTAGGCTTTGGGCAATGTAGAAATCCCATGGAACGGTAAATAACCTAGGTATCTCTCTTGGGTTTAGGAGGCTGGTTGCATCATTCATATAGTTCAGAAAGCCAGCAAATTAGCAGCCACTCTCCCAGGATCATTTCCTTTAAGTGCTTATGAGAAGCTGTTTTACGAACACGAATTCACCATAGGTGAGAATATGCCAGTTTCTTTATAAAGGATTTGGAGAAATGGTGCTAATGAATCCTGGGACATCTGTGATTGTGACAGTGACTTACTACAGGTAAGTTCTAGAACACTGCTATTCTTGGCAGCATTGCACCATCTTTCAAGGCCCCCTTTGACTTTAAGGCAAACAAACTCATTAATTCAATGATTTTTAAATTGACTGTCAGTAAAAAAAAAAAAGTGAAGTCTATGCTCTCAAGCTAATGTAGCTTACTGTGTTGCTCTCCTCCCTTTTTATCCCAATGAAAGAGGTTGAGATTATTTTTTTGACAAAATATGCCACGTCATCATATAGAGAGCATGAATGATGAAGATTTATCATGAACATTCAGCTCTTAAATGCAGTCATGATTTAACTAAGACCCAATGATTTATATGGGAATGAAGTCCCACTAATATTGAAATATATCCCACTAAGTCATTCCCTCATTAGAGCCATTGGAATGGGCACAACCAAGTCCATGGTTTCCCTGGGTCTGCTCTGAGTAAGACAGAATATAATCCTTAAATTTAGATCCAAGCCACTGATTTTATCCTATGCCACCTTATAATGTACTTTAACCTGATAATAAGGCTGAACCATTTGAAAACAAAGATAAGCTCTCCTTATGTTTGACCAGACTCATTCAGCGGCCTTAGAATGCTGACTGCCTGTCGGTGATGGTGAATGGGAAACCAAGGGGACGGAATTGAGTATCCTGAAACGAGGCATGGCATGGCAAGTTAGAACATGAAACAGGAGAATTCTGCACTGCAACATTTTGTTGTAGATATAAATGCCCTTCTCCTTGCCTAGGGGACAAGCTCAGGATGCCTGCACTTTCAATTGCTGATTTCAACTGCAGGTCTTTCATATTTAAACTAAGTTGTGACTTTCAGACCAATCACATTCCATAGCTTCATTCCTAATGTGGGGAACAAAATTGACTAACCTAACTCAAAATACAGTGTGCAGTTACAATTGGAGCTCATGTACAAAATGTTCTTGATATTTCTCCTGCACTAAAACGTATGTCCTCCCGGTTAGATTTTAAAGTTGGTGTGACATTTGTTGGATAAAAAGAAAATGTTGGATATAAAAGAGGGAAACCAAACAGTCATCACGGAATTCATCCTCTTGGGATTTGGGAATCTCCCTGAGCTGCAGCCTTTTCTTTTCTTGTTCTTCCTGATGGTTTATATTGTGACAACAGCTGGGAACTTGCTGATCTTTTTTCTAGTTTGGGCAGATCAGCACCTGCACACCCCCATGTGTGCTCAATCAACGTGCCCAAAATGTTGGCTGATTTGCTAAATGGCGTCAGTTCCATTTCTATTAGTGGATGCATAAAAGGTAAAGGGACCCCTGACCATTAGGTCCAGTCGTGACCGACTCTGGGGTTGCGGTGCTCATCTCGCTTTATTGGCCGAGGGAACCGGCATACAGCTTCCTTCTGGGTCATGTGGCCAACATGACTAAGCCGCTTCTGGTGAACCAGAGCAAGGCACGGAAATGCCATTTACCTTCCCGCCGGAGCGGTACCCATTTATCTACTTGCACTTTTGGCGTGCTTTCGAACTGCTAGGTTAGCAGGAGCAGGGACTGAGCAACAGGAGCTCACCCCTTCGTGGGGATTCGAACCACCGACCTTCTGATTGGCAAGCCCAAGAGGCTCTGTGCTTTAACCCACAGCGCCACCCACGTCCTTTCCAGTGGATGCATAGCCCAGTTTTATTTCTTTGGCTGCTATGTAGCGATAGAAACTTTTCTTTTGGCAGCAATGTCTTATGATCGCTTCCTGGCAATATGCAGCCCTTTGCTCTATGCCACTATTATGCATAGAAAACTTTTGTCTTAATCATTTCCCTCCAAGAACTGGCCTTCCATTTCTGCAGTTTCTTGAGCTCCTGTGTGACTTGGGGTAAGTGGCACACCAAGATAACAGCGTATGGGAAGTCACTAGTCACAAGAAGAAAAAAGGGGCAGACTTCCAGGCACTTAGGAAAAGTGTAACAGTTCCCAATCAGGTATATAAATCACCCATGCAGTGTTTTTTCTTTGTGCTGGGAGGTCTCCCATTTTAAAGTCATCTGCTGAACTTTAGGATTGAGTGGGAATTTAAATCCAGGTATCCTCAGAGTAAGCATCATGCTCTAAACCCACTCCAATTGGAGCACTGTGTTGGCTGGGGCTGATGGGAATTGCAGTCCAAATCCTCTTCATGGAACCAGGTCAGGGAGGTCTGCTCTAATCACTGTACAACACTGGCTTTTCACCAAGGAAGTTTTAGAAGAAGTGCTGATGAGGCTTCGTAATATTCTCTCTCTTTTTAAAGGCATGGGTTTATATATTCTAATCTTCAAAATGTCCCCAAGTGGACAATGGAAAAACAAACAAACACGCCTTGTACTTATCCATATTATGTGCTTTGTCGACCTTTCAAAATTGTACTTGAATGCTGTGTTTGCAAAGGTCATGATCTGATGTTTTGTTAATATTTTAACAAGAATATAAACCAATAAATGAAATTCTCTCCTCTTCCCAATAGCACTGGAGTCATATCAGACATGGGAAATGGAACAGTTGTTAAGGATTTCATCCTACTGGGATTCTCGAGTGTCTCACATAGCCGGATCCTTCTCTTCATACTCTTTCTGTCCATCTATGTGGTTACACTATCAGGGAACAGCCTCATCATTGGCGTCATTAGCATTGACTCCCGGTTGGCCACACCCATGTACTATTTCCTGCGGAACCTTGCAGCCATTGACATTTGCTACATCTCCAGCACGGTTCCACAGCTGCTAGTCCATTTCTTGAGCCAAACCCAGTCAATCTCGCTTCTGGCCTGTGCTACCCAGAACTACGCCTTTTTTGCCTTTGGTGTGACTGAATGCTTTCTTCTGGCTGTCATGGCCTATGACCGCTATGTGGCTATCTGCAACCGCCTAAACTACATGCTGGTGATGGGGCAGGGAGCATGTGCTAAGATGGCGGCTGCTTCATGGGTCTGTGGTTTCCTCCAATCAGTGGTCCTCACAGTGTATACCTTTCATGTGCCCTTCTGCAAGTCCAACCGTATTGACCATTTCTTCTGTGAAGCCCCTCAGGTGCTCAAGTTGTCCTGTTCTGACACTTATATGAATGAAATGGTCATCTTTGCTGTGGCTGTAATGGTCCTCATTATCCCCCTCTCCCTAGTCTTTGTGTCCTACACCCGCATTGTGGGAACCATTTTGCGCATGAGCTCAGCAGCTGGGCGCCTGAAGACGTTCTCCACCTGTGCTTCACACCTCATAGTTGTCTCCCTTTTTTATGGGGCAGCCATTTTCATGTACATGAGGCCCAAATCCACCCACTCAGCCAATCAGGACAAGATGATCTCCCTGTTCTACTCTGTCATTACCCCTATGCTCAACCCCATTATCTACAGCCTCAGGAACAAGGAAGTGAAGGGGGCAGTGATAAGAATCCTGAGGAAAACACTGAATTCTTAGGCTGCATCACTGAAACAATAAACTGATTCTGTCAATACTCAGATATTGTCTCCCTCTAGTAATAGCACCGATTCTGGGTTTTAGGGGACCCTTGGGTAAGATGCTTTCAGTAGTGTCCCCCCCAATTGACTCACTTCCTCTTCTTTGTTCCTGTTGCCACTTTCCATTTGTTTGCTTATATCTCTGGGACCAATCTGTATCATTTCCCAGAGGGGGGGGGGAGATAATGCATCGGTCTCAAACTTTTTTTAGACTTGTGTGCATACTTACATTTCTTAGCAAGTATTGTGGGTGGCACCCACATTGGTCACTTCTCTTCACCCTTCCCCTGTTGCACTTTTTTTTTAAAGGATCTGGGTCAAAGTTGGATATACAGTCATACCTTGGAAGCCAAATGGAATCTGCTCCGGAAGTCCATTGGACTTCCAAAATGTTCGACTTCCGAGGCACAGCTTCTGATTGGCTGCAGGAGCTTCCTGCAGCCAACTGGAACCCGCAGAATCCCTGCCAGATGTTCAGTTTCCGAAAGAACATTTGCAAACTGGAACACTCACTTCTGGGTTTGTGGCATTCAGGAGCCAAAACGTTTGACAGCTAAGGCTTTTGTCAACCAAGGTACGACTGTAGTAGAATTAACGTGAGAACTGAAAAGCAAATAAAGCTAAAACAGGAAGTGGGAAAGAGGGTCACTCTTCCAACTTCCTCCTGCAGCTGTATGTACTTTACAAGTGGGGGGGGGGAGCCACTCCCAAATCACCTCACAACCAAGGGGGAAGTCAATGGAACACAATTATTCTCATTATTGAACGCAAGCTCTATTGGACACAAGCTATGCTCACTTTTCCATGCCAGAAAATTGGAGAACCAATTTAAAAAGGCCAAATAAATCAGACTTATCAGGAAGTTGGGGGGGGGGATGATGGAAAGTTATATAGTTAATAACAAAAAAAGCAAGAGAAAATATTTAGGAGTGCAAAATAAATGAAACACAGTAACCTGTGATATTTCCACGTGTGTCCCCCTCCCCCATTGCTGACTTTTGAGGCTGGTAGTCCAGCTGCTGTGGAATTTTGAATGTTTGCCCAGGAGAAATGTGTTAGCAGCAAAATATTATACTGTCTGTGAATGGGACTATCTGGACTTCCATTTGCATTAGCTGGAGATGATTGATGCTTTGTATAATAGGGCAGTTCACAAAAAACCTTTTTTTTTAAAAGAAATGCCGGCTCCAAAGGTCTTATCCTACTACACTAGGGATTATATAGCTATATCTGAAATTTTCATGCATACCAGTTAATATCTTGACCCTGCTCCACTGAATTGAATTTTCAACCTTCACAACATAGGAAAACAGCCAAGTAAACAGTTTTTTCATGGAGGGTCAAGATATTAACTGATATGCATGAAATTTCAGATATAGCTATATAATCCCTAATGTAGTAAGATAAGACCTTTGGAGCAGGCATTTTTCTTTTAAAAGTTTTTTTATGAACCGCCCTATTGTACAACAGAGAATATCCAATGTAGAAAGAAGTAATGTAGGCACCTCTCTTGGGTTTAGGAGGCTTGCTGCATTATTAATCAGCAGCAACTCCCCCAGGATCATTTCTTTTAAATGCTTATGTAGAGCTGTTTCAAGATCACTCTTTCTTCATAGCTCAGAAGACTTCAGTTTTTTAGCATGAATCTGGACAAATGATGCTACAGACACTTAGGATATCCTTGAATATAACAAAGATTTGCTGCAGGTAATAATAATAATATTATAATAATTTATTATTTATACCCTGCCCATTTGAGAGCCAGTGTGGTGTAGTGGTTAAGAGCGGTAGTCTCATAATCTGGGGAACCGGGTTCGCGTCTCCGCTCCTCCACATGCAGCTGCTGGGTGACCTTGGGCTAGTCACACTTCTCTGAAGTCTCTCTCAGCCCCACTCACCTCACAGAGTGTTTGTTGTGGGGGAGGAAGGGAAAGGAGAATGTTAGCCGCTTTGAGACTCCTTAAAGGGAGTGAAAGGCGGGATATCAAATCCAAACTCTTCTTCTTCTTCTTGGCTGGGTTTCCACAGCCACTCTGGGCGGCTTCCAACCGAATATTAAAAACAATACAGCATCAGACATTAAAAACTTCCCTAAACAGGGCTACCTTCAGTTGTCTTTTAAAAATAAAATAGTTGTTTATTGCCTTGACATCGGCTGGGAGGGCATTCCACAGGGCAGGCACCACTACTGAGAAGGCCCTCTGCCTGGTTCCCTGTAACCTCACTTCTCTCAGTGAGGGAACCGCCAGAAGGCCTTCAGTGCTGGACCTTAGTGTCTGGGCTGGAAGATGGTGGAGGAGATGCTTCTTCAGGTATACAGGATCGAGGCCATTTAGGGCTTTAAAGGTCAGTACCAACACTTTGAATTGTGCTAGGAAACGTACTGGGAGCCAATGAAAATTTTTCAGGACCGGTGTTATATGGTCTCGGTCGCCACTCCCCATCACCAGTCTAGCTGCCACATTCTCAATTAATTGCAGTTTCCGAGTCACCTTCAAAGGTAGCCTCACGTAGAGCGCATTGCAGTAGTCCAAGCGGGAGATAACTAGAGTATGCACCACTCTGGCAAGTTATCGAACACTGCTATTCTCTGCGGAGTGATGCCATTTTTAAAACTCTTATATGTCTTTGGGACACATCAGTTCATTAATTCAAGGATATTTGGATGAATCTCAGTAGCAAATATGGAGTCTAGCTCTGAGGTGAAGGCAATCTACTAATATGTTTTCATATCTCAGTCCAATCGACCTTCCTCCTCCCAATTTAGAAAAGCGGAGCTCATTTTTGGCAAAATATTTCATGTTGTCCTATTGAGAGCTTGAATAATGCAGGCTCATAATAAAAACTAAATGTATATCTTTTGGCTGCATTCATGATGCTTTTGTTATATTGGATTTGATCTAGACCAGGAGTAGGGAAACTTTTTCATTCTAAAGGTCACATTTTATTTTGGGCAATGGTGTAGAGGTCCAGAAGCAAAAAGCATCATCAGGGTTTAAGCACACATTTGAATCAGAAAGAAAGGGTAAAGGAGGCTGTCAAGAAGGACTGGCCATGGATGCCAGTCATTAGGGCAAAATGGGGTGGTGTCCTCCCACCTGCACAAACTCTTCCCCCTTCCATTCCATCAACTTCTAACTACAATGCAATTGCTTCAAGTCCACTATCTGCTTCTGCCTCCTGCTAGCTGCTGCACACAAAGTTCAGAACTCTTTATCTCTGTGGCTCACAGCTCTCCCTCTGCACATCCTGCAAGGTGGATGGGTGTTTCTTTGCACAACAGACTCTCTGAGGTAGAGGAGGAACACTGCCTAGAATCATTGTGATTAGCTTGAGGTGGGGGTAACTGAACAGACACAACATTTCCTAGTTCACTCTAGCATTGCTAATGGCCACCCCAGCCAATCCCATTGTTGTCCTCTGTCAGCACATAAGCAATGAACCCACCCTAGGAGAAGATGCGAGAGCAGCAGCGTGGCCTCTGTTGTGAATTTGGGAAAGCAGTTATTATACATCAAATGATATGTAAATAACAAAAATTTCAAAATAATGTCCATATCTATTTGGGGGTAATGGGCTCATGTCAAACCAACCAAACAACTTTATGCTGGAGGAAAATAGAAAAAAACATTTCTAGCAACCATTTGTGCCATGCTAGGGATCAAACAGACTGAAATAAATTAATTTCATTGTTCACTTTTGATGGATTTGACTGACATTCCTGTTGCATTTACAAGAAAATTGTATGCACAAAATATAATTCATGGTTCTTCTACATTAAAATGTCTATATTTCAGATTATATTTTATAGTTGATGTCTCATTTGTTTGACACAAGACCCATGTTGGATAGAGAAGAAGAAAACCAGACAGCCACCATAGAATTCATTCTCTTGGGATTTGGGAATCTCCCTGAACTGCAGCCTCTTCTTTTTGTCCTCTTCCTGGTTGTTTTTATTATGTCACTAACTGGGAACCTCCTGATTGTTTTGCTCATTGTGGCTGATCAGCAACTTCACACTCCCATGTACTTCTTCCTGGGAAATTTATCTGGCATGGAGACTTGCTACAGCTTGATTATCTTACCCAAAATGTTGGCCAATTTGATAAATGGAGAGAGAACCATTTCTGTTCGTGGGTGCATAGCCCAGTTTTATTTCTTTGGTTTGTGTGCTGGTATAGAAACCTATCTCCTGGCAGCAATGTCCTATGACCGCTATCTGGCTATATGTAGACCTTTACACTACAGCACCATTATGCGTAGAAGGTTCTGTGTTCACCTCATGGCTGCAACATGGATTAATTCTTTGCTGGCGAACTTCATTGTGATCATCATGATGGCTCAGCTATCCTTCTGTGGTCCCAATGTCATAGATCATTACTTTTGTGACTTCATCCCAATTGTAAAACTGTCCTGCAGTGACACAAGCATGGTTGAACTCACCGCCCTTTTCTTTAATTTCAATTTTAATGTTGCCCCATTCTTATTGACTCTCACATCCTATGTTTGCATCATTGCCACCATCCTAAAGATCCCATCCACCACTGGAAGGAAAAAGGCCTTCTCCACCTGCTCCTCTCATCTAATTGTGGTTTGCATATTTTATGGCACTTTAATCATTGTCTACATGTTGCCAGACTCCCCAACTCTAAGAGGTCTGAATAAAGTCTTCTCCATTTTCTATACCATCTTGAATCCTTTGGTCAATCCTCTCATCTACAGCTTGAGAAACCAAGAAGTTCACAAAGCCCTAAGACGAGTTTGGAAGAAATTGAACATCTTTTGCAAGGCATGAGCTGAACTCTTTCCTTTCCATTAAGTTTATCAGCTAGTCAAAGTACTCATGTATGCAGAACCCTGGCTCCAGTGGGAACTTTCTTCTTACTTTGAATAGATAGTGTGTGTGTGTGTGTGTGGGGGGGGGATTATAATTAGGATCAGTGCAGGAGCAAATTTGGATTCCTTCACATCATCCTATGGTCCTGATCTTCTGTTCTCCATTATCCCATGTGGCTAGCTATTTGTTAAAGAATAATTAACTACTCAAGAAAAGCAAATTATGTAATAAACATCAGATCTAGGTTTGCGGTTAGTTTTATTTAGGAGTTGTGTTTTTTAAAAATATTTTTTTTTTATCACAGAAATGCACACTCAAGTCATATCCCTGTTTGTCTATATGTACTCCCATCTTTTGCAGTCTTTTTAATGGGCTGACTCCAACCAAGTTCTACTCAGAATAGATCCACTGAAATTAATGGATGTAAGTCTGTCAGATTCATTCATTTTAATATATATCTTCTCAGAACTAATGTTGGATACAAGGCCATGTTTTTTGTCATGATCATTTTCTTTCAGGAACTGGTGTTCCTGATGTTTCTAATTCTGCAGTTTCTTGAGCTGTTCTGTGACTTGGGGTTCAGTGATCACTTAGATAAAAGTGAATGGGAAGTCATCAGTCTCAAGGAGAAGGAAAAGAATAAGAGTTCTCAACCAGTGGTTCTATCAACCACTGCTGCAGCTTCCTTCTGTAGTCTGGTGTGTGTGTCTTACCTCTTTCCTATATGCGGCACACAACCATGACTTAGGTGGCCCATATACCCTCCAAAGTTCTCTCCTTCATGCCTTACTAACTTCTGAGTTCCATTGGACTGGGACAAGAATATGGCAGAGAGACTTCTAAGTTATGTTCAAGCTTTAAAATTCCTTCCCTGGGGAAGTTCATCTTTCCTCCACTACTTGGCCTTCCAGTGTTATATAATGGCTTTTCTTACCTACAAGACATTTGATCTGCCAAGTTGTTGTCCTAGTTTATCAGCTTCAGTGATAGTATCTGCCATCTTTTCTCTTGCATATTGATGTTTTACAGAAATGAGTTTTTAGGGTTCATTATGGTGTGAGCATTGTTGTTGTTGTTTGAATGACAAGGTCACCATGTTTCTAATTCATGTGATGAGCTTTTATCCCTTCATTGATTTTTTAAAATCAAGCTGCTGCATTCATGGATGTGATTCTTTTTATTAATATTATTATATCTTTTATTGAAATTGATCTTTTATATTATATTATATTATATTATATGTATGTATATATATATTATATTTATATTTTATATTATGATATCTTTTATTAAAATTGATTATTTGTGTTTGCTTGTCTTGGATGTGTTTCTCTGGAAAGACAGGATATACATTTGTTAAACAACAATAAAGAAACAATAGCCTCTCTCTGCTCCCAGAACCTCCTGTCCAATACAAGACTCCCTCTCCATTTGTATTTTTTGCTGCTTCTATTCCCATACCAGCTACCAACAATATCCTCATCTTCCTGCCCTACCTTGGTTCACATAGTACAAACTGATGCCCAGCTATAATACCTGTACATAGTAGCTGAATTTTAAAGGGAGCAGCTAATGAGATGCAAGTGAGAGAAGTGACCGCTAGGAGGAGCAGAAGGCAATTTGTGCTTAAGACTTAAAGGTAGATAAAAAGACACAGAGATCCAAAGTGCATCAAACTCTGAAGTGCAGGAAAAAGGTGACTGCAGTCTGATGGAGGAGGAATTAATATCGGGATTTCCTTTGGGTTTAGAAGGTTGGTTGCATCATAAATGATTTCCACACAACCAGAAAATCAGAAGCACGTCCCCAGACTTGCTTCTTTTAAGCTATTGAAAGAAGCCTCTTCAGAGGCACTCATTTTGCAGCTGAGACAATGAAGTTACAGCTCGTTGTTTTTCAACACAAATTCAGAGAAATCCTCTGCTACCTGTACTGATCCTGGTACTAATCACTGAATGCAGATACATAAGGGGAGGTAAGTGCTAAATCCACACGCTTTATATTCATCATCTTTCAAAACCCTGGCTAACATTAAGAACCAAAATCCAAGAATATTGGAAAAGATAGCAGAAGTGGAATGTGGCTCCTGTTGTTAATTTTTGGGTGCAATTCTATAAAGGGTGGAAGATCATGTGCATGGCATTGTTCCCCTTTGGGGGAGCTGTTTTAATAAAATGTTCTCCTCCCCAATGGTTTCAATGGTAAGGAAAATACATAAACCAGTTCCAAGATTTGATGTGCTTTCCTCCTAGTTCTGATGTGAGTGTTGGGGAGTACAGATACAGATTCATTGAGTATACAACCTATGGGTGTGTGTAAACAACAACTGAAAACACATACAGTTATCTGCATGTACACATGTTTCTACATGAGCTGTACAAAATTAACAAGTGTACACTTTTTCACACAAACACCTGTACATGTATAGAGATAGCTTGTATTTGCATCCAAGGCAATGTGTTTGTATTTTGTGTACCTATACCTCAGGGGAATAGGAGGACTTTGGATCCAAAGTTTAGCCTGATCCATTTTCAACATGACTCCAGAAGCCCTCCTTTTTGCTTTGTCTGATATTGGAGCAACATTTATAGGGGAGGGGGGCAAAATTTGGATGGAAGCAGGAGTGGCTGGACACTGCTAAGGATGGAAGAATCTATCTAATTTGTTTTTCTCAGCTTCTATTTTTTCCACATTCAGTTCACCACATATCTGCAGCAATCTGTATTTCTTAAGAAAAATCCCCATGAAGGTATTTCTGCATTTTTGTGTGTATTTCTTACAGACACATTTTGGCCAGCAATATAATGCAATTTTGTATGGTACTTCCACAAATCTACTTTTCTTTTTGCACACTTTCCCATAATACATGCATATTTGTGAACACTGTTTGGATAACTACATCACAAAATTTGGATAGTATGGGAGGATGGCTATGTGTTGATTATCATATTATACCAGAAAGTGTGAATTTGATAAATTTAGCATTGAATGTGAAATGAATTAAATTTCCACGCCATTCCTACCCTCCACCCATGGATTTCACTCTTAGTGTGCACCTCTGTATTAAAAGTGCTCTGATTATGTTATAGGGCTGCCTTGACCTCAGTTGGATAAAGACAATGTGGAAGAATGAAGAAGGAAACCAGACAGCAATCAAAGAATTCATCCTTTTGGGATATGGGGATCAGCCTGAGCTGCAGCCTTTGCTTTTGTCCCTCTTCCTCATGATTTATATTTTGACGCTAGCAGGGAATTTCCTCATCATTTTGCTGGTTGTGGCTGATCAGCACCTTCAAACTCCCATGTACTACTTCTTGAGTAATTTGTCTTTCCTGGAGATTTGCTATAGCTCCGTCACCTTGCTCAAAATGTTGAGCAATTTGATAACTGGAGAGAGAACCATTTCTGTTAGTGGCTGCATAGCCCAGCTATTTTTCTTTGGCTTCTTTGCAGCTATAGAAACATACCTCCTGGCAGCAATGTCATATGACCGCTACCTGGCAATCTGTAAACCCTTACACTATGCCTCCATCATGCATGGAAAGCTCTGTGTTAAGCTCATGGCTGGGCCATGTATTAGTTCTTTGCTGGGCAATGGCATAGTAGCCTATCTGATGGCCCAGATATCCTTCTGTGGTCCAAATGTCATAGACCATTACTTTTGTGACTTGATCCCAATGGAAAAACTCTCATGCAGTGATACAAGCCTGATTGACCTCTTCGCCTTCCTCTTGTGTGCATTGTACACCATCACCCCATTCCTGCTGACTCTCATATCCTATGTCTGCATCATTGCCACCATCTTAAAGATCCCATCTGCTATTGGTAGGAAAAAAGCATTTTTGACCTGCTCCTCTCATCTCACTGTAGTTTGCATTTTTTATTCTACAATAATAATCGTCTACATGTTGCCAGCCACCCCGACTCTGAGAGATCTCAATAAAGTATTCTCCCTTTTCTACACCATCCTAACTCCCTTGATCAATCCCCTCATCTATAGCTTGAGAAACAAAGATGTTCACAAAGCCCTAAGAATGGTTTGTAGTAGATGGCTATTTTTTGTAAGGAGTCATCTGAATTTGTCAAGGATCCTGCTGAATTCATCCCTTTCTTCAATGCTTAAAAGGCAATCAGAAGTTTTCAGGCATAGCTGCTGACCTCATCTGGGTGGCCACACCATTTGGTTGTTGAACTCCTTTTGGTGTACTCAAAAATGTTGTTGGGATAATTTTTGCTTTCGGTTCACATTTCTGAGCAACTCTTGTGCTATGACTTTTAGCTTAGCAACGACATGTCAGTTGTTTGATCTGTAGCTGCTTAGCCCTGTGTTGATGGCAGTAATATGTATAAACAAACAAATGGAATATATCCTTCTGCTTCAAGGCATCATCCCAACATCCACATTTAAACTGGAGCTTCTATCCACGAGCTTAAGATAAAAATATCCAGTATAGCTTGTCAGTGAATTGTGTGCCTTGGAAAGATGAAGACCTGGAAAGTTAAACAACAAACAAACAAACAAATCCCAATTGGACACCGCATCTGACCTGGTTTGAGTTTGCAGTATGAGGAGAGGTGAGTTTAACTGTTCCACCCATTGCATTTATTATGAACCTCTCTTGCCCTCCCCTTCTGCTGCTGCTGCTGCTAGAATGTCAGAGCTATTTCAGCTGCAGTTCAGCACAGAAACTCAGAGAGGAGCAGTAAGGTTGAGTCTTTATTCAGAGGGAAACATCAGCAAAACTCTGTGGCCAGGTCTAGCCTGATGAATCAGTTGCCAGAAATGAAGATCTGATCCTCCCACTTCCTCCTAAGATTCCTCCTCAGCTGGCTGCTTTCCTAACCATTGCAAACTCCTTCGAGGAGGGGCTCTCTGTGCCTTTTGTTCTGCTTTATGTAATACCCTCCTTGATCTTGGGGACAGAAGAGGAGGGGAGAAGGAAATAGTGGAACTGGCAGGTTGCTGGGGATCCGTCACAGCCTCAGCCTGCTTCTCCTGCTCAGCTGCCTCACTCTCACTTAATCTCTTGCTTACTCAGCTTCCAACCCATCTGCTCCCCCTTCTTTCTCTGGCCTCTCCTGTATCCCACCAGAATTTTCCTGGCTCAGAGCCTTACCACTCTGATGCTTCCTGGGGTGTGTGTATTCCCCTGCTGTAGCCTCCCACCATTCTTCTTCATCCAGGTAGTCTGTGACACAGAATCACTTGTTTTTCTAAGGGTATGGTAGTTTACGAGAACAATTTTCCTCTGCACTGCAGCAGGTGGGATATATAGGTAGGTACTTTGCCCACCTCATGAGAAGATAAGACTCCCTGGAAAAGACCCTGATGTTGGGAAAGATCAAGGGCACAAGGAGAAGGGGATGACAGAGGACAAGATGGTTGGACAGTGTTCTCAAAGCTACTAACATGAGTTTGACCAAACTGCGGGAGACAGTGGAAGACAGGAGTGCCTGGCGTGCTCAGGTCCATGGGGTCATGAAGAGTTGGACATGACTAAACGACTAAACAACAACAAAAAAGGTAGAGAGAAATTCATTTCAACTTGCATTCCAAGGCAAACTTACCCAATTTCCACATTCTGAAACAAGATGCAAACTGAAATGCAGCCATGTTTCAAAATCCATACATCTCTAGATTCTGTAATGCAGTTCTTAAAATAATGTGTACAAAAATGCCCGTGCGAGTGCCAAGTGTCGAAGTGTGCATATAAATGCATTTATAGTCACAGCCATCCCTTTCTTCTGACAATCACGTTTTATCCTTGTACTATTGCTAACAGATTAAATATTTCATTGACTATTGGAAGGCAAAAGTCCTTTTTCACCCGCCCTTTTTGTTTGCCTTTTTAATGTACAATAAATGATTAGTGGGAGTGTTACAAGTTACTAGACAGCCATAAGCAGACCTCAGCTAAGTTTTCTTCATTTTTGACAGTCTTGACTTATTTGTCAACCCCCTACAACCACTCTACAGAACCAGTAAGTTAAATATCACTCAGTTTATTACTCTCAAGGAACAGCAATTAATGTAGACATATCTTTTAGGTTCAGAAGGCATCTTGCACCATCATTTTATTTTATTTTTAACACTCAGAAAATCATCAACTCCCGAAGGTCCTTTTCAGCTTTTACAAAAAGCAGTTTCAGAATTATCTATTTTTTCACTTAGGCCAGAGCCATCCATGTTCCACAGACCTCCTCTGCTACTCGTGCTAAGTCTAGGAACATCACTTAGTATAAGAGCAAAAGACCATAGGTGTCAGGGAACTGCCATCAGCTCAGAGGCAAGAGGTGGAAGGGCAGTTGTGTTATAGGAAGCCTCTGAAGATCTTGTGAAGCAGTTCTTCCTCTGGCGAGGAGGGAAGCCCCGCCTCCAGTGGGGAAGGGGCGCAGGGATCAGAAGATGCTAGGGAGAGCCTAAACACTGAGCCTGAGCAAAGGGGAGGGGAGGCAAGTCCCTCTTTGCCAGCGCCCACGTTGCGCAGAAGGTTTGCACACAGAGAGAGGAGGAGAAGAATGGGGGTCACATGACTGTTACAGAAAAAAGGATTCCACCATCCTAAAGTTCCCTTCTGCTATTGGGGGGGGGGGAAGCCTTTTTGACCTGCTCATCTCTTTGTGTCTTACATTTTTAAAATACTGTACTATTGCCATTTTTTAAAGAAGCATTTGACTGAATTCACCCCTGTCCTTTATGTTTCAAAGCTACTAAAACATTTTGGGGCATATATTTTCGAGTCTGTTGGGGTGACTAGAGTACTCCATTTAGTTGTATGACTTCTCCTCTGTTTATTTGCACTATATCACGTGTTGCGGATGGGCTTGTTTATCCAACTATGCTTTCAGTTGTTATTTCTGACTAGCTGCTGTGTTATGGCTGTTGTCTTGGCAATAAAGTGTTGATTTGATGTATTAAATCAAATGAAAGTAGGTAATTTCCTCCTTATCTCCTTACCCTGAGTAGATGACCATAATAAGTACAATGGCTGTAATATGTGTAATCTTTGTGTAAGCACATCAGGATAAATGCTCAATAAACAGATTTTGTGCTGGATCCTTAAGATTTAGCTGTGTCTGTTTCTGGATGTGCTAAAGGGGATAACCTACAGCTGTGTTTACAGATTTCCCTGGCAGCAACCAAAGGGGCATGATCTATGCCGCTTACTGTATTTCTTTCCGTCATGCCTAGCAATGGAGTAATATATTTCCTGTAGTCTATTTCTGTGAACTGTGTTCAGCTGCATACAGTAATATATCCTATTCAGTCTGCTCAGACTTGTGTGCATTGCTTTTGTTATTCTTGCCATCCTTCAATCAAGCCTGCAATCCTCATCCTCAAGCATCCATATTGCCTTCAAATCCACAAAGGACCACTTCCTTTGCCAAAACCATCTGACCTTAGAAGAAAACACTGCCTACTATTTAAAGTAATTGATGTAATCAATGATGTAACACCATTCTCTTCATTTCAAAGGTCATTCATTTCAATGCAAAGGGAACACAATTTAAATTGGGGAAATAACACTATCAATTATGCCTAAAACCCTGCACACCAGTAACAGCAAATACTAATTGGTATTCACTTGATTGATTTCTATTCCGAATATGGGGCAAATAAGCAAGCTTCATCACTTTCCTCTTCAGTTTCCGTTTCTATTTTTGTTTTGAATTCTCTAACATCCCTACCTATAGATGTTCTAGGTCACAATTTACCCAGATGAGATAGTAGTCCACAGAGGAGGAATTAATATTGGGATCCCTGTTGGGTTTAAGAAGTTGCTTGCATCATACATGTTTTCCACACAGCTAGAAAATCAGCAGTAAGTCTCCAGGCTCACTTCCTTTTACGTTTTTGTAAGAGGCAGTTTCAGAGACACTCAGTTGCATGGTGTTGTTCATCATACAACCTCTGTTAGCAGCACTAACTCCTGGAGCATAATCCAACAGTAAATGGGTGCATGTAAGTACTAAAGCCATATGCTTTCATCAAAGCGCTGCCTAAACCTCAGAACTGAGATATCAGATATCCAAGAATTTTAGACTGAATAAGACACATGGCATTTGGCTCCAATTACGCATTTTTCAAACAGGGAATAAGTTTCGTTGAATTTTCTGCAGTGGTGTTTCTGAGTAGTCATGTATAGGTTTGCACAGTACTGTCCCCAAAATATGTGAATACCACTTCATTAAAACCATTGGTTCTTGTTATGTTGTAGGGTTGTGTTGACCTCCAGTTAATTAAAGCAATGGGGAACACAGAAGAAGGAAACCAGACAGCAATCAGAGAATTCATCCTCCTGGGTTTTGGGAATCTGCTTGAGCTGCAGCCTTTCCTTTTCTCCTTCTTCCTCATGATTTACATCTTGACACTAACTGGGAATTGTTTCATCATTTTGCTTGTTGTGGCTGATCAGCACCTCCACACACCCATGTACTTCTTCCTGGCCAATTTGTCCTGCCTGGAGACTTGTACCAGCTCAGTCATCCTGCCCAAAATGTTAGCTGATATGATATCTCAAAAGAGAACCATCTCTTTAAATGGGTGCCTAACCCAGTTTTATTTCTTTGGCTCTTTTGTAGCTATAGAAACATATATCCTGGCCGTGATGTCCTATGACCGCTATGTGGCAATATGTAGACCTTTGCTGTATGCTTCCATCATGAATGGAAAACTATGTTGTCAGCTTATGGCTGGCACATGGACAAATGGTCCATTCTTTAATGGCATACTAGTAGGTCTCCTGGCTCAGTTATACTTCTGTGGGCCCAATGTCATTAATCATTACTTTTGTGACCTCACCCCAATTGAAAAACTCTCTTGCAGTGACACTAGCAGGATTGAACTCTTTACCCTTTTCTCGGCCTTCTTTATCACCGTCACCCCATTCTTGTTGATTCTCATATCCTACGTTTGTATTATCAGTACTATCCTGAAGATTCCATCTGCTGTTGGAAGGAAAAAAGCATTTTTGACCTGCTCCTCTCATCTCATTGTGGTTTGCACTTTTTATGGTTCAATAATCATTGTCTACATGTTGCCAGACACCCCGACTCTGAGAGATCTCAATAAAGTATTTTCACTCTTCTACACCATCCTGAATCCCTTGATCAATCCTCTCATCTACAGTTTGAGAAACAAAGAAGTTCACAAAGCCTTAAAGACTCTATGTGGTAGATTGACAGTTCATGCAAGACTTTGCTCCCCTCCATCCTTTAACCTTATCAGCCATTGAAGATCCTTGGTCATGGCTTATGAGAGTAAGATGTGAGAGGCTTTGTAATAGAGTGTTTACAGGAAGGCTGTTTACAGAAGAAAAGTTCCACCATCCTAAAAATATACTCATATTCTAAACCCTTTTTTGTACTGCTCTTCTCATCCTGCTATGGCTTGTATTTTTTATGACACCGTAATAATTCTCCAGATGTTTCCCAACACCCAAATTCTGAGACAGCTTAGTAAAGTATTCTGCACTGTCCTGACTCCCTTGAACAATCCCCTGACAAAAACCTAAGAGCTGTTTGTAGCAGATTACTATTTATTGCAAGGATTCACCTGACTCAATCCCCTTCCTTACGTTTAAAAGCTGATCAAAAGTTGTGAGGCATAGCTGCTGAACTTCTCCATTCAGTTCCTTTGATTCTATATGGGTTGCTAGCATTATCGCTTGTTGTGAGTCAGCTAGTTTATCTGACTGTACTTCATTTCTTATTTCTTACTAGCTCTTACTATGGCTTTTGGCTGAGCAACAAAGTGTTGGTTTTATGTATAAAACCAATAGAATGTAGGGCATCTGTGTTATAAGGAACAAAACCTGGATCCCTGGGCTTGTATATCCCAACACCCACACTGACATTGGAGCTTCATTCAGCAGTTCAATCTTCTGCCTCATGTTATTATGTATTTGCCTTGCAGTGGAAGGTAGACTTATCTAACATGAGGCAGAAGATTGAACTGCTGGAGTGGAAATCATAAAGGGCTTCCTTCACAGATGAAAATGTAATATTTTAAAAAGAAAATATCACATTTTTATCTGTGAAGGAAGCCCTTTATGATTTCCACTCTAATCTTGCTTTTGATTTATTATGTATTTTTTTTATTGTTTCTAGTTTAATTACGCTTACAAACCAGTTTTGAGAATGTTTCTATACAGCTCAACTATGACACAAACATTCTCTGGTCCACCCTACTGCCATGATTAATGCAGTGGATGTTTCAACATAAACCACAGCCAGGTGAACTGCACAATTTTTAGAGTTCTTTGCAAGTGGCCCCTCAGAATTTCCCATGCTATGGGGACATCATCAAATTTCTTCAGGGTTAGAAGAAAATGTTCCTCCAGAGTAGGTCTCACCTTTGTAGTGGCAGTAGCAAAGCTTCTTTCTGAGTGGCTTTTGCTGCCAGTGTACCGGCAGCTTGACCACCATTTTGCATCAAGCTTAGCATCATTTCCCCTCCCATTAGTTGTAGACATGCTTAAACATGCAAATGATTAAGAAGGTTGCAAAAAGAGTACTTGAAAGGCAATGGCCATAGTGGGAAATGATGTGTATATTTTATTCCTACTTTGCCCTAAAGTGAAACACAAGGCAACACATTCATGGACCAGCCCAAAATATATTGCTACCTGAGGCAAAAGACAATATGGTGTCCCTTCATTCCAAATAGAGACTGGATTGGCATCTTAACCTTCAATGCTGGCATTACCCCTGAAGGCAATTCAGCTTTGGGGGCATGGAGAGCTTTTGATTTAGTGCTTTGATATGGCTTTCTCTTCTGCAGCATTTGCTGCTTAAGGCAGGCAACTCACTCTGACCAAGTGATCAGGCAGTGAGGCAAACAGCCCAGGCTATACACTCATGCATGAACATTCATGAGTCTCCTTATGTGATGCATAGTGACACCACCAATGCATTTGTTTGGGTTGGCAGAGAGCTAGAAGGGGAGTGAGCAAGCAGCAGCAAGACACCGAGGAGAGTTATGTCTGTGCCATGCAGACTGTCCCACATACTGTCACTATTTTGCAAGTCGGATTGTAGCCCTTATCAGAAATCTAAATGTAGTCTTGCATAATTCAAGCGGAATAAAGTGTCCTAGTGCCCTTGCCCTAGCATAAGCAATCCACATAAAACACACCCAGAGACTGTGCAGTGATGGGGAAAGAAACTGAAAAGTGTGGGAGGAATGAATGATTAACAGGAAGATGTGTAAATACCTTGGAAGCAAATCAGGATGAATGTGCGTTGCCTTATAACTGCCCCACAAACAAAACAGAGACAGAATGGTTAATAAAAGTGGGATGTAGTCTAACTTCTGTCTATTAATTCCTAAGAGACTGCTACTGTCTTGTTAACTGCAAATTGCAAACTGTATTTGTTTGACTGTAACTTAGCGGCTGAATTATGATCATCATAATAAAGAATGATGGATTGTCATTGATGTATTATTTATTTAAAAAAATATTCCTCCGTACCACTGCCTTTTTCGTGCACAGGCAGCTTCCATTAAGGAAAGAAAAAAAACCTAACAAAAATTAAATAATCAACTGTAAAATCAAACATTTGGAAAAACAGAGAAGGGTGTAACAGGTACAGAGCTTTTTTCAGCTGGAATCTTTTTGGCACCTCTCAGGTGGGCACCATTGCCACTGTAAGAGAACAAGGGAGGTATCCATGGTGAGTACCAGGACCTCTTTTTCTAGAAAGACAGCACTGTGTCCAGCCAGTTTCAAAATCCAGCCCACAGAAAAATCCTCAACTTGGAATGTCAAATGGCAGATGCCAACTGGTAATAAAAGTAATAAAAGTCTTAGGCATGGAAAAGAATGGAGGGTAGAAGGCACTGAACATCCTGAAGTGGAGATTGGCATGATCATGGAGAAAGGCCTCTCCCACATCTCAACCAGCCATTCCTCAGCCACCCTTGTGGCACAAGTGGATCCCCAGAAGATCCCAGGGAGTGAACAAGTTGGTATGAGAGGAGGTATCCTAGGCTCGTGCCATTTCACCTAAGACTTGGAGGTTCTTGAAGTTTCATAGCCCACTTCCAAGTATTTTAAAGTTGAGTGCCTGTGTCAAGCACTAGGTGTGGAGGCAGGAGCTAAGGCAGTGAGTTCCAGAGTGGAAATGGAAATGTGGGCATTAACAATGGTCCAGAGGATATGGAGAGAGTTGTATAGTCACTGACAGCTCCTCCTTTACTTTCTCATTTATTGAAGCCGAGTCATTGCTTGCAGCTAGATTTCCCTCCTGCCACTGAATAGACCCTCCCACCCCAGTAGATCATGAGCAATAGAAACATTTGGTAGGCAAATGTAGGCTTCTATTGAAACACTTGGCTTCCCATGTGGTCTGTTGCTCCCTTTGCTCCTGAGGCCAATTGACAAAGAGAACTGGAGATCAAAGCAGTATCGGGTAGGAGGAGTTATTGGCGGGAGCCCTAGAAAGGGTATTTCAGACCTTTAGATCTTCAGCTGGAACAAGGGTCTCCATGGGGCCCAAGCCCCTTCTTCCAAAGAAGTCCCTTTATAGTTTAGGTAAGACAGGAACCTGACATTGCTCTAAAAGAAGCAGAGGTGTGCGGGGGTAGACTGCCCCAGAACTGCAGCACATGTTGCCTGCAATTAGAGGACAAACAAGCTTGCACTCATTAGACATTCCATCTTTGCCTTTCAGAGTCATACTTTTGTTGAAATGTTGTTGTGAACTGCCCTGAGATCTATGGGTATAGGGCGGTATACAAATTTAATTAATTAATTAATTAATTAATTGGGAAACCTATTAATTTTCTGTAGGTGAGCTGGAGCCCAGCAATATTTCCTGTGCCGATGACTATAAATTGGGACAAGCAACAGCCTTAAATAGAAGGGAGAAGGATTAGATCACTATGTCCATTGCAGCATTTAATACACAGCAACATATTTCAAAGAGACAAGTTTCAGAGAAAAGTGTGAAGTGCAGATGGAGGACCACCTAGACGTACACAATCAAGTAACTTGGCTAGCACCAATTGCAATTCAGCCTTCATCCTCCCTTTCAGATTAAACCCCATCCGTTCAGTGTATACTATATAGTGAATGTCCTTGAACCATGTGAAATTTCTTGCTTCTACCTGAGAATACTCAGGAAATATTGGAGGACATCCTGCAAAATCAAACTCTGCATGTCAAATCTCTCTGTCATCTTGTAAAAAGCAAACATTACTCTGGCTTTCCATAGAAATGTCCCAATATGTGTCGATTAAAATACACACACATGAACAGACATGAGCACAGTGATGCCAGATACAATTTTAATTTTATTATTTTATTTTATTTAAATATTGTTTTTCCTCCCCTATGTTTTTAGCAGTTATTATTTTATCTGTAGGACACCTCGAGTCTTTGTCAGGGGAAAGGCAGGATATAAATAAATAAATCTACTAAAAATATTATTAATATATTCATGTAACTAACATGCAATCCTGTACATGTATAATCAAAATCCCCAATGACTTTAACAGGACTTACTTCCAGAGAAGTGTGCACAGGACTGGATCCTTCCAGACCAATCCTATGCATGTGTATAGAAAAGGAATTTCTATTGAATTCAGTGGAGATTACTCTGAAGTAAATTGGCATAAGATTGAAATCTTGATGACACAGAACATAACCACATAGTGGTGATGAATAAGAGTTGAACGAGAGATTGAAATGGCACAGCAATATGGCCATTTTGGCTGACATTTGAAATTCCATTAAAATTTTTCATATTGGTTTAGTTCAGTGGTAGGGAATGAATGGCCCATTAGATATTGTTGGGCTAAAACCCTTACCATCTGAGACCATTTTGGCCAACAATATCTAGAGACCCTCTGTCCTTTAGCATTATAGAAATGGAGCCCAATTCAGGAGGTAAATGCAAGTAATTGTTGTTCTTTCAATAGACATGGCAAATACACATTTTACAATTTTAAAAATCATGCTTTATTTCATATCTTCACCAGCTACAATTATCCATAATAATTGTGATTATGGATTAACAGATCCATGAAAATACCCATCAGATCCACCTGCTGAAAAGTGTGCCACAACAACTTCAGAAGTCAAAAAATATGCTGAAGAACTGAATTGCAATATGCACATTAATGTGAGGGGTTTGGCTCAGGCTGCTTTACTGAGGTATTTGCAAATGTGAGATCCTCACATCCCATTAATGGCAAATCCTTTCTCAACCCTTCTACGTCTGCTGTCCACTTGCATCCTCTCCCCAGGGACGCAGGTGGCACTGTGGTCTAAACTACTGAGCCTCTTGGGTTTGCCAGTCATAAGGTAGGCATTTTGAATCTGTGCAATGTGTCCATCTCACAAGAAGCCACAAGTGTTTCACAATTACAAAATCTTTCTGTATGCTTCACCAGATCCATCTACTCAGACATCAATCAAATCCATCTACTCAGAATAATGCCACAACAACTGAAGAAGTGGAAAAACTGGTAAACAGCTAAACTGCAATTGACACATTAGATCTGAAAGTTTTGGATCAGGAAATCTTAAAGATGGATTTGGCATACATAGTTTCCTCAGACATCATCAAACATCCTTGATAATGTCAAATCCTTTCTCAGGACTTCATCTATGTGTATTTCTGCATACTTCACCAGATCCAGCACAACATTGCGAAGCTACAAAACTCTGCTGCTGAATTTTCTGACAGATCTGAACAGAGCTTCCTTCACCTCCCTATTTCTCAAGCTGTATATGAGGGGGTTCAGCGTGGGAGTCAGGATGGTGTAGAACAGAGAAAACATTTTGTGTAGTCTCTTCAGTGTTTCTGTTTCAGGGACTATATAGACAAGGAATATTGACCCATAGAAAAGTGACACAACAATCAGATGAGAAGAGCAGGTGGAGAAGGCCTTTTGCTGCGCTACCTTGGATTTAATTTGCAAGACAGTGGAAATAATGCAGCTATAGGAGGCCAGAGTTAGTAGAAAAGGGGGTAATGTCACCATCAGCCCTAGTATAAAAACTGCAGTTCTTACTATGTGAGTATTGCTACAAGAAAGGTTTGCCACAGGATATACATCACAAAAGAAATCATCAATTTCATTGGGCCCACAGAATGTGAGCTCTACCATGAGAGATGTTATGATAGTGTTGGTTAACAGACCACTCATCCAAGAAGTGAATGCTAACTGGAAGCAGAGTCTACCATTCATAATGGTTGAGTAGTGCAGAGGTTTGCATATTGCCAAATACCGGTCATAGGACATCATGGCCAGAAGATAACATTCCGTAGCTGCCAAGAAACCAAAGAAATAATATTGTGTGATGCATCCCATAATGGATATGGACCTATCCCCAGTAAGGAAACTGACCAGCATCCTGGGGAGGATGGTTGAAATGTAGCAAGTCTCCAAGAAGGACAGGTTCATGATGAAGAAGTACATGGGGGTCTGAAGATGCTGGTCAACCACAACCAGAAAAACAATTAGGAGGTTTGCAACAAGCGACAAAGCATAGATGGTAAAAAAAAATACAAAGAGGAAGATTCGCTGTTCAAGGATATTACCAAATCCCAGAAGGATGAATGTTGTAGGGCTTGACATATTTTTCTTTATTTCTGTTTGATGATGAATCTCAACATCATCCTGAAATACAATTTGACAAGTTTTAGTGAGCTTGGACACCATCCCCTCCTGTTTCACCATCCACTCATGTTCGAAGCTAAAGTTGGCAGGATCCAGGTATCCAATACAGTTTTCACATGCTGTATTATTTCAAAATAATGGTCATGGAGTATCATGTGTTTTAAAAGCTCTGCCACAACCCTACTTCTTTTACTTTGAAGCACTTCTCGCATAGAAAGGGTTAGAGTTAGGGCCAGTGAGAAGGGCTGATTTGCAGAGGTGAGGCATTTGGAGAGAAGGATCGTGCTTAACCATTTGCTACCTGTGGCTTTACCCTGTTTCCTCCCTGAAACTAGGCAATATTCCCAAAGCTGGGATTCCAGAACTATGTTGCTGCCCTTCCCACTAGGGATAGTGATATAATGAGAAAGCAAGACTGTACAATCCTGAGAAGGGATTGTATTTCCTTCAAAAGAATGAGGGAGGGGGACTGTCTTTTGGGTGCTTCCAGATAATGCAAAATATTTTCCCTGGAAGTAGAAAACTTGCACAATGGAAAACCATCAGATTGTAAAGCAGGCATGGCAAAATTTGGCCCTCCAAATGTTTTGGGACTACAACCCCCATCATCCCTAGCTAGCAGGACCAGTGGTCAGGGACAATGGGAATTGTAGTCCCAAAACATCTGGAGGGCCACATTTGGCCATGCCTGTTGTAAAGATTGCTTTGCGGATCACCTAGTCCACCACCTCCCCTTCAATCAGGAAAAGATCTGCAATGCAGATGTTACAAAGTGTGAGTCTGAACTCATGTGTGTGTCCAGCACTCATATGTTTTCCATCGTACACTCCAAACAGGTTTAGGATCTTCTGTTGAAGTTAAAATGTGCTTTTGCTGTGAATATGCGTTTCTACCCTTAACCGTATGCCCCAAGATGTTCATGCACCAGAGGAAGGAAGAAAAGTTGGTTTATTGCATGAAATGAAAGGGACAGTTTCATTAGTTTACCCTGCCCAGTTGGTAGTTGAAAGGACATGACCTTAGTGAGAAATGACTCATTTGTTTCCTGAATCAAAAGTTTACCTTAGAATAAGGGAATGTTTTCTGTGTGGAACACCAGACTTTCCTACAGGATGTTGTAATCAAACTTTGCTGGTGACACAGTGTGCTGGGTGCTGATTTTCACAGTAATAGGACACACACTGTTACACAGGATGCAAGCACAGCACCAACGACAGATGTGTGCCTGGTCTGTGTGTAAATAATACAGGATAGACCAGGATTTCCCATGGCATGAAATAAAACATTAAGATTAACTGTAAAAGAGCTAAAAGCAGGTACTTAAAAACAGTGAAAAGATGACTGAAATCATCAATAGCTAAAAAAAGAAGGCACGTGGTTTTTTTTTGCTACATATCTGAGGAGGCTTGGCTAAACAAAGAAATTTTAGGCAGGCACTGAAAAGAGTATAGCACAGATACCTGTCAGATATCAGTAGGTTGGGTATTTCAAAGTATAGCCGCTGCTCTAAGATTTCTTACGCTACTGATTTCTTACAAGTGTGGAACACATGTTCTTTAGCACCTTCAACAGTGCACATTCCACAAAGCTAAATGTTCAAGTTGGTACATATGTTCCACTATGAAACAGCTCTTATTTCACAGTTTCTTCTCATATTTAGCTGAAATCTTCTTCCCTGTAATTTCTATTACTTCTGGTCCTACATTTTGGAACAATGGAGAACAAGTCTGCTCCCTCGTCAGTGTGTTAGACCTTTAAACATTTGAAGAGAGCTATCGCACCTTCCCTGCTTCTTTTTACAGGCAGCCTTCTACCACATGTGTACCACAGGACTTCTAGTCAATCACTTGGAGTGAGTGCTGAACATACTGTAGCCAGGCAATAGCCAACCTTTTCTTTTTTGGCTGGAAATGGAGAATGAAAGAAAATGTGCCTGGTGTGATGTAGCTATGGAGTGAAGGAGAAGAAACTCTGGTAAACAGTGAAGTCCCATGTCCCACTGCTGTCATCTCTATTAATACAATCACTATTGTATTAACATTTACATTATTTTCATTACTTTAACTCTGAGTACCTAGTCCTGGAGTTGTTTTCTGTGAAATTCAAAGTGTTGCCTCCAATATTCCAAAGAGTTTAATTGCTTCAGTAACATATCTCATTTCATATGCTTGCCAACTCTATGACTTTCTTAATAAACTTAAAAAAACTTGAGGACTGAGCAACACTATAATTTTGTAAAATAATAAAGAGAGAGAGAGAGAGAGAAAGAAAGAAAGAAAGAAAGAAAGAAAGAAAGAAAGAAAGAAAGAAAGAAAGAAAGAAAGGGGAAGGTACATTAAGTAACTGTCAATCTGAACAAAAATGAGAAGAAACAGATTTATGCAGCACATCCTTCACTTCCCATCAAACAACCCCACAGTTCCAAATATAGCACATAGGGATGAAAAGCTAATGCATAAATATTTACCTCAAAAATGATTATATTTCTAGGTGGAATTTCTGATGTGTTAGATTCAGGTTCCATCACTAGAAGACAAGTCTCTGTTTTGCTGCTTCTCTATCCTAACAATCTTTGCTTCAGGCGGATGTTGTGGAGTCATGCTTCCTTAGAGTAGCAGAATCCCAGTGTACTCTTCTAAAAGCTCCTCATTTGTCTTGCTTCTATTTATTAGGAAAGTATCAGCAGATGCACTTATTCAAATATGCTTAAATGATCAAGCACAATTGTTTCTGTAGATGGATACTTGAAGTTACTTGGGGGATGGCACTGATCAATTTTTTTTTCTATGCTTGGCTCTATGTATCAGTAATTCTGGGAGCTATGCCAAACATCTTAAACTATTAGCATGGTAAGGCTCACATTATAGGATATCAACGATACTCCAGCCAAATGAACTGGAAAATTGTTCTCAGATGCAGAAAGTTACAGGTTCACTCATGTCAGGGGAAATTCATTTTACTGATTACATGTTACTGTCCCAAAGCCTGGTCTTGATATAACGAAACAGATTTGTTTCCTTTAAAAATATATATATTTGCAAATATAACAATATGACTAGAAGGAAAAAATAAAGATAGCAGCACCTGACATTGACAATAAGGATATTACACCAATCCTAATATATATAGATTAACATACACAGTCCATGTATCCAGAAAGGTATCTAAACAATTAGGAACTTTGTGCTGAATCCTAAGAGGGACAATGAGGTCTTCAGACCACTGTGTAGTAGATGGTGGATGTTTGTCCTTCCAACCTTGAAATATACGTCTCTGATCCAGCATAAGAGTTTCCAGAATCTACTTCTGCTGTCCACTTGCATCCTCTCCCCAGGGACGCAGGTGGCACTGTGGTCTAAACTACTGAGCCTCTTGGGCTTGCCAATCATAAGGTCGGCATTTTGAATCTGTGCAATGGGTTAACTCCCATTGCTTTGTCCTAGTCATTTGTTGTCGAAAGCAATCATGGTGCAATACAGAGTTTAAATTTGTAAAAATTATGTGTCCATCTCACAAGAAGCTACAAGTGTATCACAATTACAAAATCTTTCTGTATGCTTCACCAGATCCATGAAGACATCCATTAGATCCATCTACTCGGAATAATGACACAACAACTGAAGAAGTGGAAAAACTGGTAAACAGCTAAACTGCAATTGACATATTAGAACTGAAAGTTTTGGATCAGGAAATCTTAATGATGACTTTGGCATATATAGTTTCCTCAGACATCATCAAACATCCTTGATAATGTCAAATTCTTTCTCAGGACTTCCCCCACGTTTGTGTATCCTTCAGTTTCTCTATCAAGTCATTTTGGAGCTATGAAACTCTATTGCTGAATTTTCTGACAGATTTAAGCAGAGCTTCCTTCATCTCTCTGTTTCTCAAACCGTATATGAGAGGGTTGAGCAAGGGAGTCAGGATAGTATAGAACAGAGAAAGGGTTTTGCGTAGTCTTTTCAGTGTTTCTGTTTCAGGGACTATATAGACAAGGAATAATGATCCATAGAAAAGTGTCACCACAATCAGATGAGAAGAGCAAGTGGTGAAGGTCTTCCACTGGGCAGCTTTACACTTAATTTGTAAGACAGTGAAAATAATAAAGGCATAAGATGCCAAAGTTAGTAAGAAAGGGGGACCTGTTCCTATCACTCCTAAAATAAATGTTGCAAGTTTTACGAGCTGAGGATTGTTACAGGAGAGGTTTGCCACTGGATATAAATCACAAAAGAAATGATCAATTTCATTGGGCCCACAGAATGTGAGCTTTAGCATAAGCAAAGTGATGATAGCATTGGTCAACAGGCCACACATCCAAGAAGTGATCACCAGTCGGATGCAGAGTCTACCATTCATAATGGATATGTAGCGCAGAGGTTTGCATATTGATAAATACCGGTCATAGGACATCATTGCCAGAAGGTAGCATTCTGTGGCTGCCAAGAAACCAAAGAGATAGTATTGTGTGATACATCCTGTAATGGATATGGACCTATCCCCAGTAAGAAAACTGGCCAGCATCCTGGGGAGAATGGTTGAAATGTAGCAAGTCTCCAAGAAGGACAGGTTCATGATGAAGAAATACATGGGGGTTTGAAGATGCTGGTCAACCACAACCAGAAAAACAACCAGGAAGTTCATCACTAGAGATAAAACATAGATTGCAAGCAACAATATGAACAGGAGAATTCACAGTTCAAGTAGGTTGCCAAATCCCAGAAGGATGAATGCTGAAGGACTTGATTGATTTCCTCCCACTGCTGTTTGTTGGTGATGACTGTCAGCATCATTCTAAAACACATTTTTTTTAAAAAAAAACATTAGCAAACTAATGTTGTCACATTTGTATTTGTATTTTAAGAGATATCTGCTCCTCCACAATGGCTTTGGGAAGGGAAGATTTGTGGTGGAGAAGCAGCTGGAAAGAAGGTTGCTGGACCTTTTCCTACCTGCTCCTTTCTCATGTTTCCTCCCCCAACCCAATCATGATTGCAGCATCTTGTATTCGAAACCCATGCCATTTCTCTTCCCAATAGTGACAGGAATGGAATCCTGAGAATAAGATTGGGGAATTCCATACATATTATATGAATGGGATATTGCTTTGTATGTTCCCCAATAAAGAAATATAACACAACAGAGAATCTCAGAACTGTAGAGTTGGGAGTTACCTTAAAGTCCACACCCCTAACTAGTATGGAATAAAGGATTTATTTATTATTTTGCAATGGGTGTTTTTAAGGAGATAAGAGAAATCACTGTGTTAAAGCTGACCAAAAGTCCAGAGGTAGCATTATTATCAATTTACGATGGGGCGGAAGGTTCACAGGCTATGAAGGACTTGCTCACAGATTTATTGACAGCTGCATGAATTATTATAGTCAGAAAGAGGAAGGAGCAAACTCAATATAAAATGGAAGAATGGTATAAAGAGGTGTGGGATACAGTGGTACCTCAGGTTACATACACTTCAGGTTACATATGCTTCAGGTTACAGACTCCGCTAACCCAGAAATAGTGCTTCAGATTAAGAATTTTGCTTCAGGTTGAGAACAGAAATCACACGGTGCGGCAGCAGCGGGAGGCCCCATTAGCTAAAGTGGTGCTTCAGGTTAAGAACAGTTTCAGGTTAAGAACGGACCACCGGAACGAATTAAGTACGTAACCAGAGGTACCACTGTATAGCTATTAATGATGAATGTGCCATTAAGGAAAGACGGGGAATATGCAGGAGAAATGATTTTAAGGAGATATGGAGGGTGTTTGTATAATTTGTACTGTTAAAACGGAAAGGGGTCAAGCCATTACAAGAGGTGTTGAATTTTTGGGAGGTTGGATAGTTACAACGGAATGGTCTTGGTGGTGGGGTGCACATTTTTATTCTTATTCATTTATGATTATTACTTCGTCAAATAATAATAATAACAATAATTCCACACCTCTAACAGTACACAATACTGGACTAAATTCTGTGATATAACCATTCTGATGTTTGAAGACACCCATCTCTATTTCCATACATGCCCTTTTTGTGCTGTGCTGATTCTATTATTGGTGTTCAATGCGATTCCTCCTAATATGATTTCCACAGCTGTAGTCTAAAATGGAACTAAATGGGTTAGAGGACATACAATTGTAGCCCTAGTCCAGTGTCTTGTTTCAGCTATACTGAAGCCCAGATGAAGGGCACTGGTATAGGTTAAACACTCCAAGAACCTGATCACATGAAAAGAGCTTGCTGGCCATAGAAAGGGAGGCTGTTCCAAAGGACATCATAGCAAAAATCTGGCGCAGACAATGTGATGTCCAACAGAGGTTTGGGGCTACAATTCTTATCAGCCCTATTTAGAGATGGAGGAGAAAATTGATTTTAATGAGAAACTACCTAATTCAATTTTTTAAAAACACATACACACACAGACACACATGACAAAAACACAACTGTCCTTCAAAGTTCACACTTCTCCATATTTTGCAATATGGTTCTTATACCAAGTAATACAGTATATTAAAAGGAAACTGTCATGGAAATGCAAAAATGAGCATCTTCATTAAAACATCATTCATCCCCCCCCCCCCAAAAAAAAATCTTTCTAGAAAAATAATAAAGAAATGTCATGATTAAAATTCACAAATTGCTATGGAAATGTTGAGAACTAAATTTAAGAGTATAAAAATGAAAAACTAAGAGAAACTGAAATGGAAAGACTCATGCATCCCTCCCCCCTGTACATATGGCCAAGGGTCAGGGATAATGGGAGTTGTCCACAATATCTGGAGAGCCCTACATGAGCTATTCCTACACTACAGGAAAATATGAAGGATGAAAGGACCTGAAAGTGAGATTACTGGATACAGTTGAAGGCGATACAGGGAGGATGTGTGTGTGTGTGTGTGTGTGTGTGTGTGTGTGTGTGTGTATTTACTGGTGACTGGACATTTGCCTCCTCCCCTTCCTCTTTACAGAGAACAAAAATATGCCTTTAAAAAAAAATGATCCACACAATCTCATCCCTGTCTGGAGTTTTATGCTTAATTCTTCAGGATATTTCAAGTGATTAATGAATGAAATGGGGAAGGGAGAGAGAAAAGTAGCTGAACCAAATATCTTGATTGTTGTAAAAATTATCAATATTTTTATTACACTGTCTTAGGAAACATTCTCCAATCCTGAAGTAAACTACATATAGATTTTGATTTTTCTTCCAGAACAGTCTCACTGAATCAAACAAGGTAACTCCAGATCCTTATTACCTATATTAAGTGAACAGAATTCTGGGTAAAAATCAGCAGCTTGGAAACATCATTGATTGCGAGATTCCAAATGAAGATGAAGAACGTAACTGTCAAAACTACAAACTCAGGTGAGCCAGAACTGAAGTACATTCAAAATATTCAAATGTCATGAAATATTATTTAAACTATGAGTACCTAGCATTGGATTGAGAAATCCAACATGCTATCTCCGGTTGTCTAAAGAGTCTAAAATTGATCTGTCCTTTAAAAGATGGCTTTTCATACATTGTATGCACATATTCCTAATAAACCTTGTGACTGACATATAAAGAGGAAGGCAAATTAAGTAAATGCAATTGATCTGAACCAGTGCTTTTTTCAGGGGGCACGCAAGGGTACGCTGTACTGGCACCTCTTTTAGTTGTTGATAAAAAGTGTGACACTTACAGTAACAATTTCAGGGTGAGTACCGGCACCTATTTTTCTAGAAAAAATAGCACTATATTTTTTAACAATCTAAACAGAAATCAGATCAGACTTACTAAACCCACCTTCCACAGTTCACCATGAAATTGATAAGAGTTGCCATATGAGTTTGAAATGGTTTCTGTACATACCTGATAGAAATATGGTGCCTATAAACCATATTAAATTCTCATGAAATAAAAAAGAAACACCCTGTTCCAAGGATAGCACATGCGGATGAGAAACTATATTTACCTCCAAAATTATTGTGTTTCTAGATGGAATCTCTGATGTGTTCAGCTCAGTTTCCATTCTTAGGATGCACGACTATCTTCTGATTCCTTATGGCGCTCCCAAGTTTTGTTCCAGATAGATGCTATGGAGTCGTGCTCCAATCTTGCTCCCATCCACTAACAAAATATCAACGTGCACTTTTTAAAGTTCAAATGTTCAAGATGTCTGGCTTCCATTTAGTAGCAAAATATCAGTAGGTACACTTAGACACAGTTAAATAATCAAATACAAGTGCTTCTGTCACTAGATGTTTGCAGTGACTGGGAGAAATCACTAAGCAGTTTCTGCCTGTGTTTGGCTACCTATATTTGTTATTCTGGGAGTTATGCCAAGTGTCTTAAACTATTAGCATTAGCTGTTAAACTATTATCTCACATAATGGGATGTCAATACTGCAGACAAAGCAGGGGGGGGGGAGTTCTCAAACAGGGAAAGTTAGATGCTCACTCATGTCAATGAGAATTCTATACGATACGATATCTTTATTGTCATTGTCCCATGCAGAACAATGAAATTGAAAAACTACATAAAACATTCAAAAACCCCTAAAAACTCTGAAACCCATTTTAAAATACACTATACTATAGAGACACTTTATGCTGCGTTTAGAACCTGAATTGCATTTGCATAGAAATTGTTTCTCAGGCGGCTAGTCCTGGCCTTTATAACCCTATACCTTCTTCCAGAAGGCAGAAGCTGAAAGAGATCATTTCCGGGGTGCGTACTATCCTGTGCTATCTCTGCCACTTTCTTATGGCACCTGAGAGCATAGATTTGATCTAGGGTGGGAAGAGTGCACCCAATTATTCTCTCTGCAGTCTTTACAACCCTGGACAGCATTGTTTTTTCCCTGGCCGTGCAGCTCCCAAACCACACACACAGACCATAAGTTAATACACTCTCCACAGTGCAATGGTAAAATGCCATCAACAGGTCCTTTGAGAGATTATTTTTCCAGAGGATTCTCAGGATTCTCTACCCTCTTCTAAACCCATGTCTATTTAATTAATGGCACCAAACTGATATTAACACACACACACACTGTCTCAACAGGATGAACAAGAATAGCCAAGCTATACCCACCGAGACTTTAATTTTCAAGTGTAGGAGTAAAAATAAACAAATAAAAGAAATAAAGTTGGATCATGATGTCCTTGTGGAAAAATATATCATACCTGACAGCTGGATCCATTGCCATTTTTAGAGTAATCCCATTGGAATCAACGGAACTTATTTACTGATCTTATAATCTTTACACTAAGGATTGTGCCCAAACTGCTTTATTGAGAGCAAACTCTAACAGGCATTAGGCATGAGAAAAGACTGGATTTCTTAACATTACTGAATAGGTCTATTCTAATCATGACTAACGCATTCTCTGCATTCTGAATTAAGTGAACTTTTAAGGACATTTCTAAATGAAGCATATTAAATTAATCTAAACTGGAAGGTACCAAATTAATGAATGACAGTAGTATAGAAGCTGTCAGGGTATGAGTAGTCATAATCAGTTCCCTTTCCCCCAGCAGTATACACAGCTAGCAGATGAAGTAGCGTTGATTAAAGTTACTCCAGGATAGAGCTATCATTGTGTAATCCTCTGCCTTTTAAAGAGGAATTGTGATCTCATCAAGGGTACACACTGAGTAGCACAGGAACCAGCTCCTAAGTGCCAAGGTCCCTTCACCTTCCCTAAAATATTTGAGGGGCCCAGGCCACCCAAATAAATGGGTATTGCTACTCAAATAGTGTGTGTGTGCTGCATCATGTCATCAATCATGTGGGGCAGGGCTTACCTGGATCCCGCTCCCATATTTTATTCAAGTTGGCACCCCTGCTGAGTAGTTCCCCCCAATCACCATCTGTCTCTTCTCTGGACTGAGCCTCGGTTTATTCACCTTTTCCCAGAGCAAATGGAAGCCTTGATCTAATGTCATTGGTAGACAGTTGGAGCAGAACTGGGGAAATAATAATACCTTGTGCATGTGTGATGACATTCCAAACTGTCTCAGAGCATTCCTAGGTGAGCTTTCATCGCCTTGAGAGTACTATGACGAAGTTCATAAATACTGAGCTGATTTCAAATCAAGTCATGGGGCATTGTCTATCACTAAAACAAACAAACAAACAAACAAACAAACAAACAAACATACAAACAAAATGAGAAATGCATGATTTTAACCCAGATTCTCATTTTACAAAATCATAAATGTGGCACTGCCAATATACTTTTGAAAATAAACATCACAGCAAAAAGCCTTCTATTTTTCCATTATTGTTTATAAAATCAATCCAGGCATAAACTGAACACTATATGAAGTTGCTGCTGTCAAGCAGGAAGTTTGAACACTAGAGGGCAGCTAAAGGCAATCAATTTATGTATATAAATCAAATGTCTTAAAACAGGTGTTTTGTTATGATTTTGTTTTTAAAACATACACCCCACACCAGTGGCAGAGCATATGGCTGTGCTACCCAGGATGGGCGTGCTCCCAAGGGGGGTGGGGCACACTTCTGAGGGGAGCAGAGTGCACTCCCGAGGGGCATGAGGTGTGGAGGGTGCCCTCCCAGGTGTGGGATATCCACTTGGGTGCATGGAGTGGCGTGCACATTCTGTAGCCGGGGGCGGAGCAAGCCGCCCACGGGGGCAGAGTGAGCTGCTGATGTTAGACATTCAGCGCACCGCCAGCCTGCGACTCCCAAGCCTCCCCCAAGCTGTCAAAATGAAGGGGGGAATGTCGCCAGCAAAGCGGCACAGCTCCCTCCCTTACCCTGACCGCTCGGGGTAGGCCTGGGAGTCGCGGGCCAGTGGCGCGCCAAATGTCACCCCCTCAGCGAAGACACCCGGGGCAATCCATCCCCACCGCACCCCCTTCCTCCGTCCCTGCCCCACACAACTGAACTTGAAACCAGAAGGCTGTAAAATTCCAGTCATATGTTTCATCCAGACAGTAAAGCAATCCCATGAAGCAATAATTAATACAAGAATCCCCTTAGGGTTTAGGAAGTCAGTTGCAAGATAAATGGTCCCCGCCCCCAGATAGCCAATCTGCAGCAAAGTCCCACAGGATCACTTATTTTAAGAGAGAAGCATCTACACCCACAAACATTATCACTAACAGTTCTTTGTAAATGTGGCTGTTCCAGCTTGATCAGAGCCTATTGTGTTTCCTTAATTTTTTTACTACAGGTTTTGAATCCTGGAATATCACTGTGCATCAAAGAGATTGGTTGAAGGCAAGTGCTCATCCCATATGATGCTATTCTTTTGTTGGTGAGGTACCATATTTCAAGAGTTTTTCTAAACAATAGTTTGTTTTTACCAGTGTTAGGATAGGTCAATTTCTCTGTTTCTCCGTTTCTCTCTGTTTCTCTTCTTTCCAGTTGTATGTGAAGTTCTGTTAATGCAAATGCATGGTTCAAACTACCTTTGTGGATGTTTCTGGAAAGGCCATGACAAGTTAAATAATTAATTTATTTTACTAATCCTTCACGGCTTTCTCTCACCCATTGTATCAATGTAAAGTTCAAGGAAGAAATACATACAGAGGATCCTATCTTGAGGCAGTTGACTCTGGTGGCAGATGCTGTGGGGGGCACTCCCCGTTCCCCCTGAGTTCCCCTAGTTAGCCTCCTGTCCTTTGGTACATTGGAGGATGCCCCATCAGGAATGCTGAAATAAGATTCTGGGGAATGGCTTTATTTCGGCTCATGTATCATTCTGGAATGTGTAACGTAGTGTCAGGTAATGGTCTGAAGATGACGACTGGGGAATGCATTCTACGGCAGACCAGCTTCTCTCCGATGGAGAGTTAAATGGGGAAGAGTGGTCCCCATTGTCCATGGTGTGTTCAGAAGCAGAGAGTGAGAGAAGTTGAACAGTTTAGGGAGGGGTTACCCAGTTGTGAGATAATGACAAGAGAAACAGAAGGGAGGGGGCAGCTAGTCAAGACATCACTAGAGAGTGTGGGGGACTCCCCCCTCACCACGTACTCAGAGGTCCAAATATATTAGAGGGCAAAGGAGTCAGAGGGAGGGAGGAACTTCCCGTCGGTGCCTAAAATGCTGCAGAAGTTGGAAGGAGGATTTAGAATAGCCAACTGCCCTCCTTGAGGAGAGCTGTGTATTTGTGTTTGCAACATGATGTCGTAATAAAAGGACTATAAATATATCAACTGCTTGTTAATTCTTATCTGTGAAGGTACAGAAAGGAGGAGAGGACTCTCCATGCCTGACAGGTAGGGAGAATCACCTTGAAATGCAATCTGAATTGAATTGCTCTCCCATCTCTACACTTAGTCAGGAAGACAAATGGGGAGAAATGGCAACTGCCTTCCCAAATTCACCCAGTTCATCAAAACATTTCTATATCAAACTCCCCTTTTCATTCACTACTCCAACTGGAAAAAGAAAGCTCAGCTCATTTTTGGATAAAGATACTTGTGTTGTGTTTTTGCTTAGCATTGCAGCACTCACATTGCCTTAGGCTGAAATCCTGCACACACTTGCTTGGGAAAGTGCTTTGTTCCAATGATAACAGTGGGGTGAACGTCTGACTAAGCATACTTGGCATTTATTAACTGATTGATTTTAGAAAAACTATACTCCACCCTTCCAAAGCATTTGCATTGCCTGGGGGGGCGGGGTGGGGGGCTTACACCACTTAAAAGCAACAGCAGTAAAAATAGAAGCAGACTTTGCACTGCAAATTCTAAAATGACTGCTACTCAGATAAGAAACCATTAATAATAAAAACACCGGTATTCATGCATGTCACAAAGCCATAGCTTGCAGTAGCCAGGTCTCATCTTCTCAGGAATGTGCAGAGCTGGTGCATGAACCTAGGACAAGAAAAGACCACAGCTGCTTTCTGAGCATCCAGATGCTTAACCACAAGGTGCCATAGTGATAGCAAGAAGCACCACCCTCGTTCTGAATTGTCTTTATAATGATGCTACATGGTGGTACTGCGGGACAGGTTTTAATAGGTAGGACTGTAATATGAGGATTGTAATCGTATTGGAAGCTGCAACAGAGATGGTAAGCAAAATCTGTCCCACATACTATAATCCACTAAATTTTGCTTGAGCTACTCCTATTGCAAAACAGCTTCCTTGTGCTGCTGATATTAGGAGGGTGGGGCTTTTAAAACTTGATGGATGTCTTTATATCAAAATTCATCTTCTTCTGCTTTTATTTTCTAGGGTTGATGTGACCTGCGGTTGATTAAATCAATGTGGAACACAGAGAAGGAAAACCAGACAGTTATCACAGAATTCATCCTCTTGGGATTTGGGGATCTCCCTGAGCTTCAGCCCCATCTTTTTGTACTGTTTCTAGTGATTTACATTGTGACAATAACTGGGAATCTCCTTATCCTTTTGCTAGTTGTGTCTGATCAACACCTCCACACCCCCATGTACTTCTTCCTCGCCAATTTGTCTTGCTTGGAGACCTGCTATAGCTCTATTATCTTGCCCAAAATGTTGGCCAATTTGATAAGTGGCAAGAAGTCCATTTCTCTTGGTGGATGTCTGTCCCAATTTTATTTGTTTGGTTCTTGTGTAGGTATAGAGACATATCTCCTGGCAGCGATGTCCTATGACCGCTACCTGGCGATATGTAAACCTTTGCACTACACTTCTATCATGCATGTAAAGCTCTGTGTTCAGCTCATCTTTGGGGCATGGATCGACTCTTTGCTGGCTACTTGTGTAATATTATATCTGATGGCCCAGTTATCCTTCTGTGGCCCAAATGTCATGGATCATTACTTTTGTGACTTCATCCCACTTGAAAAACTCTCCTGCAGTGACACAAGCATGATTGAACTTGTCACCTTTCTTTCAACCTTCATTTTCACTATCATCCCATTTCTACTGACCCTCACATCCTATGTTTGCATCATCAGCACCATCCTAAAGATACCATCCACCACTGGACGGCAAAAGGCCTTTTTCACTTGCTCCTCTCATCTGACTGTTGTCTGCATTTTTTATGGCACAGTAATCATTGTCTACATGCTGCCAGATACACCAACTCTGAGAGACCTCAATAAAGTCTTCTCCGTCTTCTATACGGTCTTGACTCCTCTTGTCAATCCTTTAATCTACAGTTTAAGAAATAAAGAAGTACATAGAGCCCTAAGAAGAGTCTGCAGCAAGGTGACGCATTTTGCAAGGATGCCAAAAAATGTACTGTCATAACTGGTTTCAATAAATGGATCCCTGTTTTGCCTAACCATTTCTACAGTGTGTGATGCTCTTAACTGTAATATATTTCCTTCAAGAGAATACAGGAGGGATAGGGAACCAATGGTCTTCCAGAGGTTTTTGAACTCCATCGCAAATCCAGTGGTGGATCTTGGGGTCTCAATTTTCAGCAGCTCCCTGTGTGATGCCAAAATTTGGAGCCCCTTCTGCCTCTCACGCAGTGCCCCTGAGGCTCTACACCCAAAACCTTCTCTAGCACATCAGCTCCACCTGAATGGCATGGAGTTGGAGTCCAATAGCTTCTGGAAGGATACAAGTTGCCCACAAAAGGAGTTGTGGAGTCAACAATCAGTAGTACTTTCTTAATCAATATTGTGGAAGTATAAGGTATTGTACTAGAAGCAGTTGGAAAAGTTCGTTGATATGTTGAAATGTTTATATCCCAGGTTTCTGTTCCACAACATGGGATCCACTGGCTAAAAAGCAAAGTTTTGAAAATGTAACTCTGGAATATGTAACTCTGGATTTAAAACAAGCAGAGAATCTCAGGCCCTAGTGCCAAAATGCAGCTGTTCTTGTTTTCAGTCTGCGAACAATATGCAATTGATTACTTCCCTCCCAATTTGCATTGTTGCCTTCACATTAAAAATGAATATTTTGGAAGAACTTAATGATTATATATTCTGCCACAGCAAGAAAAATAACGTCTCAATAGACCCCTGAAATAAATTACTCAAATAAATAAATTGCTCAAATCTCAGTTGCAACCCTTTCAGTTGTTTTCATTTACAATCGAACCCTGTGGATGTTTATGGACATGTACATCATGTTTTGTTCAATGAACCTTATTCATATGGGTGTTTGCATCAAATTGCAGCCATACAGTGCAATCCTAAATACATCTATTCAAAATTAAACCTATGAGGCTTTCTTTCTGGTAAAAGGGATTAGGAGTACAACGTTAGTCAGGATTAACTAGACTAAACCAGGAATCTTCTCTTTTATTTGCTGTGTTGTTTTAATGGAATTGTTTTTCTGCACTGTAATAAGGGATGTTCAGGTTCTAATGTTTGGGCAAGTGGTTTTTATATTTTGTAAACTGCTTGGAAGTCTATTTTGACATTAAGCAGTATACAAATTAATTCATATTCAAGCACAACCCTGTGGATTGAGTATCTAAGAAGTTATCACCATAGAGTTCAGTGAAACTTACAGCTAGGCAAGTATGTGCTGGATTGCAGGTCTATATATTCCTCAGTCCATATATAACTCTATTTAGATACACAATGAATGATGAAGTCTGGACCCAGCCCTTTGAGTATGATATTCCGGCACAAAACATTTTTCTGACAATCCACAAGACCATTGTGAATAAATTCCATCTCTTTTATTTTATTACTTCTATAATTAAGCAATAAAACATCATCAGAATGAATGCTATTCCTTGTTCAGACTGTTGAGGGCAGCCTGTGAGTACCTTAATTAAGAACCTTGGCTTTGCAAGAGTCTAATGGCTTCCCCAAGGCATGAGTCAATATCTAGCTTCCCGGGTCATTGATGTCCTGTTATGTAAGCCTGACTATGCTAATAGCTCACTATAACTCCTAGAATTCAAAACATAGAAAGGCAAACCCTGGCAAACTGCTGAGTTCTTTTTCCTAACCATAGTTAATATCCATTTGTAGAAATAGTCTGTTAAATAAGTTTACATTCTCATATTTTGCTGCTGAATAACAGCAAGGCAACTTGATCATTTGTACATTAAATAAGTGAGTACAGTAATATTTTGCTACCAAATAAGCACCAGACACCAGAGTCACCACTGGAATGAAATGTTTGGACCAGAGCAGGGATAGAGAAGAAAAGCTTCCATCCTACATATGGAAACTGAATGGAACGTACCTAGGAATATAACAGTTTCAGAGGTAAATATTTATCAATCATGCTATTAACCTTTTGTCTCCAAGTACTATATTTATGATATAGTATTTCATTCTTATAAAGGTTTTAAATGGTTTATATACACTGATAGTGGTTGATAAGAAGGGAAAGTTGGGTTTTGTAAAGCTAACCAATCTGATCTCAGTCTGCCTCTTTCTGTAGATCAGTCTCATGTTTTGTGAGAGAAAAGGTAGGTTGTTAGCTTGTAGGCACAGAATATATTAAATGACATATTTTATCACTGGGCCAATTTTTTTTTAGGATCTTTGACACTGCAGGGTCAACCTTTTTTTGGATTTCTCAAAATATGTTCAGGGAAACATATTCTGTGCTATTATTGATTTAAGTTAGTGCATTAACAGCCCATCTTCATTTCATCGTGGACTTCAAGGTGGCATACATGGGGTTCCTTGACATTCCATATCCAGGCACTTACCAGACCAAATCCTGCCTCATCTGCCCTCAGTGCATGCTCTGGGGCAAAAATAACACTGTTGTCAATTTATTAATATTTTGGATTAATTTGATGTACTATAGAACTGAGAAAGCTGATTTCAGCAAACAGCAATGTCAAGGAGCAAAGGATGGTGTGCCTATTAGGTACCAAGCACTGACTAAGCTCAGCTGCCTATTTTCATAATGTCCACTTCCTAGTCTGACGTTGTCCTGTTTGACTCATTGAGATAGTTCTGGAGTGAAAATTGAAGCTTATATGATGTTCCCTCCTGCATTGTTTAACATGCCTCTTAACTATCAGGAGAAATAAGATACACAAAAATCATTTTCACAGTTTCATAAGTTTCATATAAAATACCTGACAGAATTTAATTCTAGTTATAGATTAGAAGCCCTGGTGTGTAAATAGGCAGCTCAATAAGGTGCTCAAGGGCTGAGGTGGTTGAATAAAGGATGCCACTTCAGTCTGCATGTGGAGGAATCACATTGTTTTTTAAATAAATTATTTGAAATAAGAAAAGATGCACATGCATGGAAGACCTTAGCCCATATTACCCCCCATTGTGCTAGATTTCTGCAGGCAAGGAGATTTCATTTATAAGGAAGCATTCAATGTGGTATTTCCCACCTACAATTTTGAAGAGCTGCCTTCATTACTCAGAATTCTACCGCCTCCTTCCCACATAATTCTGCTCCAAATATAGCCATTGAGCACATCTATTTATCTAGCAGTAAAATATAGCAGAGTCCTAAACTACTAGCAGAAAACTAACAGCCAATCAAGGACCACATCTTCATAAAACACCTCCTTGCAAACAGAAAACTAGGATAGTAAAGTCATAATTTATTTTTAAATATAACCTGGGATTTTTATTTTTTATGTTTTTTACAAAATAGGGAACATCTACTACAGTCAGAAGTACTAAATTCCACTCCAACACTTTCAATTCTTCAGCATCTGCAGTTCTACATTTGTGTGATGTCATGGATTTTGCGGTTACACAGGTTTGGAACCACAAATTGGTGGGTGAAGTGGGGTAAAGAGCAGGGGCAAACCAAAAGGTTGGTAAGAATCGTGAGCTCTTTGCCTCTCTTCCTGCTTTTCCTCTGCAAATCATCCCTCACAGTCTCCTGCAACTGTCCACATTAGTCACAAACATCCATGGGAGGGAAAACAGGAATGGGGTGGGTTGCTGAGCTCACTAACATTTTTCAAATTGTATTTCAGAATGAATTTGAGATTCAACAGCAAAAAGCAATGGGAGGAAATCTGTCAACCCCTTCAACATTCATCCTTCTGGGATTTGGCAATGACTTTGAACTGCGAATCCTCCTCTTTGCCTTGTTCCTTGCCATCTATGCTTTATCGCTTGTTGGGAACCTCTTAATTGTTTTACTTGTTGCAGTTGACCAGCATCTTCACAAGCCCATGTATTTCTTCCTCGTGAACTTGTCGGGCTTGGAGACCTGCTACATTTCAACCATCTTGCCCAGGATGCTGGTCAGTTTCCTTACTGGGGATAGGTCCATATCTATTAAGGGTTGCATCACACAATACTATTCCTTTGGTTTCTTGGCATGCACAGAATGTTACCTTCTGGCAATGATGTCTTATGATAGGTATTTGGCAATATGCAAACCTCTGCACTACCCAACTATAATGAGTGGTAGACTCTGCCTCCAGTTAGCATTCACTTCTTGGATGTGTGGCCTGGTGACCAACACTATCATAACTTCTTTTTTGGGTCAACTAACTTTCTGTGGACCCAATGAAATTGATGATTTCTTTTGTGATGTTTATCCTTTAGCAAACCTCTCATGCAGCAATACCCGCCTAGTAAAACTTGCAACTTTTATTTTGGGGTTTATGGGAATAGGGTCCCCTTTTCTCCTAACTTTAGCTTCTTATGTCTGCATTATTTGTACCATCTTGCGAATTAAATCCAGAGCTGCCCAGCAAAAGGCCTTCGCCACTTGCTCTTCCCATCTGATTGTTGTGACACTTTTCTTCCTTTCGTTATTCTTAGTTTATGTGGTTCCAGAAACAGAAAAATTAAAGGAATTACATAAAATCTTCTCTTTCTTCTACACCATCTTTACTCCCATGTTAAATCCTCTCATTTACAGTTTGAGAAATAGAGAGGTCAAGGAAGCTTTGTTCAAATTTGTCAGAATTTTTTTGTGATTGAGTTCCATAACTTCATAGTGGGTTGGATCATGTGAAGTATACAGGAAGATAAAGATTGGTTTTGTCATTGACTGGGTTGCTTGAGGCATTAAGTTTTCACATAGTCATTAAAGTGCATATTTTGAAAAAATGGTACATTTTCAATACATATTACAATACCTCTTTTGTGATGATTTTTTTAAAAAAAATATAGAACTTTACTAATTAATCTGAAAATGGAACAGAAGTGTGGAAACACACACACACACAAACCGTCTAATATGTGCCATAAACAGAGAGATTGGCTCATCCCTTGCCATTGAATAACAATCCTTTGGGCTGGGATTCAAGTCTTTTCAAAATGATACTCAAACTGCCACTGTCACTGGTAATGTAACAAGGCAAAGAATAAAACAAGCAGAAACCTGCAGTGCAGTCCTAACTTCATTTACTCAGAAATAAATCCTATTGAATTCGGTGAGGCTTACTCCTCAGGTAAGAGGAATTAGGATTGCAGCCTTAGTCAGGATAAACTAGCCTAAACTTCTCTTTAATTGCTATTTTGTTTAAATGAAATTGTTCTATTGTGCATTGTAATAAACAATGCTTATATTTTAATGTTCGTGAAACTGGTTTTTATGAAACTGTTTTTAAGAAACTGTTTTATGAAACTGGTTTTTATGAAATTTTATGAAATTATGACATGTTTGTGAAACTGGTTGAAAACTGCTTAGAAGCCTATTTTGGCGTTATGCAGTAAATGAATTAATTCATACGCAAGCACAACCTTGTGGAATGTATATTTAAAAAGTACGTCCTGTAGAGTTCAGTGAAACTTACAGCTAGGCAAGTACAGCATGTGCAGGGTTCCAGGCATTGTCTTGAGCCAATTCCTCAGGTGCATAAATGACTCTATTTGATGAGTCTAAGCATGGTAAAGTCTGAATCTAGCCCCCCGAGACTGATATCCTGACACAAAATATTTTTCTGAAAATCATACCACAACTGGAATACAAGGCCCAGTTCTGGATGCAACAATTTAAAAAGGACATTGACAAGCCGGAACATATGCAGAGGAGGGCAAGCAAGATGATCAGGGTCTGGAAACCAAGTCTTATGAGGAACGGTTGAGGGAGCTGGGTATGTTTAGCACAGAGAAGAGGAGACTGAGAGGAGATATGATAGCCTTCTTCAACTCTCTAAACTCTCTAACCATCTTAACATGGAAGATGGAGCAAGCTTGTTTTTTCTTGCTCTGGAGGGTAGAATTTGAAGCAATGCCTTCAAATTGCAAAAATGAAGAATTCAGCTAAACATCAAAACTTTCTGACAGTAAGAGCCATTAGATGGTAGAACAGACTCTCTCGGGAGGTTGTGGATTCTCGTTCCTCAGAGGTTTTTAAGCAGAGGTTGGATTGTCAACTAGTTGAGATTCCTGCATTGCAGGGAGTTGGACTAGATGACCACTGGGGTCCAAGTCTACAATATGTCCAAACCCTATCTCCTTTATTTTAATGTCTCTATACTTAATAAATAAAACTTCAGTAGAAGTGAGGTGGCATTTCTCATTCAGGATGTTGAGGATAGGCTGTGAGTACCTTCATAGCACTGAAGAGATAGTATTAATTAAGAGCCTTGGCTTTGGAAGAGTCTAATTACTTCCCCAAGGCATGAGTGAGCACATAGCTTTCAGAGTATATAGCGCTTTTCCCTAGCCATAATGAAATATTAATTTGTAGAAACAGTATGTCCTTGATCATTTAGTCATGTTCAGGTAAGGTTACCTGCTGATATTTTGCTGCTGAATAAAAGCATGGCAACTTGATCATTTGTACTTTAAATAAGTGAGCATACTAACAGTTAGCTACTAACTGGAAAGAAGATTCCAGAGCCAACATTAGAATGACATGATTGGAACAGAACAGGGGTAGGGAAGAGAAACTTGCATCCTATTTATGGAGCCCGAATGGAATACATCAGATTTTCCACATGGAAGTATTATCATTTTAGAGGTAAATGTTTATAAATCCATCCTGTTAGTGTTTTCTCTTCATGTACTACATATAAACATGATTTTCCAATTTTATGAGGGTTTTAAATGATTCGTATGCAGTGTATGCCAATTAAGAATACCACTTTCTTGGTAAACTGGATGAAAGGAATTGGCAATTGGGCTTTATAAATCTAACCTATCTGATCTTGGTCTTCTTCCATAGGTCACTCTCAAGCTTTATGAGGAAACTGGTTAATTTTTTGTGATATGCATACCAAAAAGAAAGAGAGAGAGAGAAATGTCATCTTTTTTTTCACTGAGCTGATTTATTTTAGAATATTTGGTATCCTAGAATTAACTTTTTGGAGTTCACAGAATACATTCAGAAAGACAAAATTCTATTATTCACTGAATGTACTATATCTTTATCCCATTTCCCCCCGTCATGTACTTAAAGGCACTCATGTACAAGTGGTTCCCATATGTCCCTCATTCAGACACCTAACCTGCTTAACTTTAGCAAGTGGTCTGCATCATATGCCCTCATATCATGGCTTGAGGCAATCATAAAACTCCTGCCAATTTATTAATATTTTTGATTTCTTAGAAGTACTATAGAACTGAGAAAACTGTCAGAGGTTTCAGAAAACAGTAATGTCAAGGATCCAGCTTAAATCAAAACATTTTAAAAACAAGTTCCTCTGAGAACTCACATGCTATTAAGGTACCAAGCATTGACTAAGCTCAGCTGCCTATTTTCATACACAGCACTCTTCACATAATATGGTGGAAAGTTGTACTGTTTGTCTGAAGTTGTACTCTTTGATTTATTGAGATAATTTGGGAAGGAAAACAAATGTTTACATGAAGCTCTGTCCCTCATTGGAGAATGTGTCCATTAGCGTGTGTGGGAGAGAAAATTGCACAAAAATCATTTTCACAGTTTCACAACAGTCTGGGTATATGTGTGTGTGCATGTGTGCATGTACACACATTTTATAATCAGGAACAAGTGCCTGGCACCATTGAACACTTTTTACTAGGTATGGACTAGAAGCCCTGATGTGTGCAGCTCAATAAGGTGGTCAGATGCTGAGGTGGTAGGTTCAAGGACGCTACTTGAGCCTTCAGGTGAGGGAATTACATTTTTTGAATACTTAAAAAAAATTGCAAACAAAAGAAGCAGTACAAGTATTGCAGGACTTGGCTATAATAGTCTTTGTTAATGCAGTAGAGTTGTAAGCAGGTAGAAGAGAACTAGCTGCTAGTCAGGGACCACTTTATTAAAAAAAAATGAATTGAAAGTAGAAAACTAGAATAGTACTGAGCTTTTTTCATATGTGCAAGCTGGAAATTTTACAAAACTAGGAACACCCACTCTTCCACTTCAGAATTCTAGCAAGATATTCTTGGAATTGTGTAGTTACACAGGTCTGGGACCACATCTTGGAGGGTGGGGTAAGCAGCATTGGAAACCAAGAAATCAGAAAGGGTTAATCACTCTTCCTCTTTCCTTCTGCTTCTATTCTGCAAATCATCCCTCTCCAATTCCCCTTTCAGGGGAGCAGCAACACTCAGGTGTTTCTGAAAAAAATACAAACAAAAAATTTACTTCTGCCCTCAGTTAATTAGCCAGATCCTTGGCTTGAGTTTTGATAGGTGCTGTGTGTTTCCATGTATAAGGAGCCTGTGTTTAAAAACAAACGGGGACAAGCTTAAATTTGTGGTCTTCACTGTTCTCAAGATTCGCCTTGATTTTGTATCTGTGCATTATTTGCAAATTTCAATCTGTTTGTGAATTGCTCTGTGCCTCCTACATTTTGATCTGTGTTGAAGCTTCTAAGATGCATTGTAAAATAAGATGCTCTGCCTTCCCTATTCACTGCAAAGGTGAATCTGAAAAACAGCCCTAACCTTTCCCCCCTTCGGTCAACCTGAATGAATGTTAAAGGTGCAGAAGTCCCATCAAAATGAATTTAAGTTACCCAAACTTCAGGCAAATAGGTCCAAGAGCTATTTGTGGAGTAAAAAGGAATAATCTTCCTCCATATTTCTTTATTGGATGTACATGTTGGGAGATGGTTGTCCTATGTTCTTACTTTTCTTAAGTTGGTTAAGAGTGGTTATTTATACTTGTTCTTACATTTTTAAAATTCCACAGCTTCATATTGGCCTCTTCAGTGCTTGTTTGTGCCCTTCAACAGAGCTTTCAAGCCTGAGGTCATAATATGAGCCTATATAGAATTCTGCCTGTGGGGTTCTTGAGTGTTATTGCTAAAGCAGAGCAGTGTAGGATTTTTTAATTTTTTAAAAAAACTTACATGAAGTTTTCAACTTATCAAACAAATCCTCAACTACTGTGATGAAAGAAAAATATAATAAAATACAGAGCTCCTTAGTGTCCCAGTTGGGACAGTATCATTTGTTGCAGTGCCCAGGGGTCTAAAGAAACATAGAGAACTAGGAAAAGATAGAGCTCTGTAGAACTGAAAAGTACAGCAACAACAGAACAACAGGAGGATCTGATCCAACACAAGATTTATGAATAGCACAGTGCAGGAGCACCAGCTATAGGGGGCTGTGGATGCTCAGCACCCACACTGCAGGGCCCCATGCAGCTTATGAGGTCTCGAAGATGGTGTCTGAGGCCTTCTGAGACCTCAGAGATGCTTTCCGAGGTCTCCAAGATCTCGGAACCTGACTTTCAGTACCACCAGAAGTCAGCTTCCGAGGCTGGGTGTGTGTGTGCATTCATAACATCATGACGTCACGTAAAAATGTGACATCATGACATCATGCGCACTGGGCACCCATAACCTGGGTCAGCTCCCCTGTCACACTGTGAACTGCATGGGGTTAAAGACCCCTGCATCACCCTGATCTGCCTCACTATTCAGACCCTGCAGAAAGCCAGGTCATATCCCTAATTTAAGTACATGAGCCTCACTTATTGGTGACATAGAAAGCTGCCTTATATGAGGTCAGCCACAGTCAGTCTATCTAGCTTCGTATCCTTTATACGGACTGGCTGTGGCTTTCCACGGATCCAGACAAGGTTCTCTTCCAGTTCTATCTGGAGCTGAAAACCAAGACGTTCTACTACTGAGATATGGCCCTTATTTCCAATAATGTATAATTATTAAGTAGTATAGAATGCAGAGGCCCAGGAAGGATGTCCCATGTGACTTTCAAAATCAATCAGAGGAAAAATAATAATGAGATGGATTTCCAAGCTCAGTAATGTTTTTAAAATTGTATTTCAGAATGATGCTGAGATTCACCACCAAACAGAAATGAAGAAAAATCTGTCAAGCCCTGCAACATTCACCCTTCTGGGATTTGGCAATCTCCTCGGATTGAGAATAATTCTCTTTGTATTGTTTTTTGCCATCTATGCTTTGTCTGTTGTTGGGAACCTCCTAATTTTTTTACTGGTTGCAGTTGACCAGCATCTTCATACTCCCATGTATTTCTTCCTCATGAACTTGTCAGGGTTGGAGACTTGCTACATTTCAACCATCCTGCCCAGGATGCTGGTCAGTTTCCTTACTGGGGATAGGTCCATATCCATTAAGGGGTGCATCACACAATTCTATTTCTTTGGTTTCTGTTTAGCCACAGAATGTTATCTTTTGGCAATGATGTCTTTTGATCGGTATTTGGCAATATGCAAACCTCTGCACTACACATCCATTATGAATGGTAAACTCTGCCTCCAATTAGCATTCACTTCTTGGATGTGTGGCCTGGTGACCAACACTATCATAACTTCTTTTTTAGTACAACTAACGTTCTGTGGACCCAATGAAATTGATGATTTCTTTTGTGATGTATATCCATTAGCAAACCTCTCATGCAGCAATACTCACCTAGTAAAACTTGCAACTTCTATTCTCGGGTATATGGCAATAGGTTTCCCTTTTCTACTGACTTTGGCTTCCTATGTTCGTATTATTCTCAACGTCTTGCGAATTAAATCCAAAGCTTCCCAGCAGAAGGCCTTTGCCACTTGCTCTTCCCATCTGATTGTTGTGACACTTTTCTATGGCTCATTATTCTTAGTCTATGTAGTCCCTGAAACAGAAACCTTAAAGGAACTTCATAAAATCTTCTCTTTCTTCTACGCCATTTTGACTCCCATGTTGAACCCCCTCATATACAGTTTGAGAAACAGAGAGGTGAAGGAAGCTCTGTTTAAATCTGTCATAAAATTCAGAAAGATGGTTTCATAATTTCATGGTGTCACATAAAGTGCTGTGATTAAGTTTTGAGAATGATTTTGTCATCAACTGCTTGTTGCATTCAATCTTCTTATTTTCCTCAATGAAAAAACTTGATCCAAACTTCTCAGACTAATGTTCTTTTTTGCATTAAGTATTCATTGGGTGTTGTACTGCTCTAGTTGTTGCGATGCAGTTCTCAGCAGTTAAAAGATTAAAGTACCTCAATGAAAGTGGATATTCAGGAAACAATATATATATTTTTATGTCTGTTTTATTCTTCCTTTTTTTTAATTGATACACCCCCCCCCCAAAAAAAAACAAGACAAGAAATAAAACCAAACCATGATATGGACAATATGGACAATATGGACAATATTAATTACAAATCAAAAAAACAAAAAGTGGTCCTTGGACTATAGACCCAACCTCCTGTCCATTATCTATTATTTGTTGCCCATACACGTTTTTGTCTTAAATTGACTAATTAACTAATTATTGATTTATCTAAGGTTTCAATCTTTCTTAAATCTACTACTAAGGTTATTCAAACACTGCAACAGAGTTTAAACTACTGTAATTGTTCTTCAAAAAAACTTTAAAGAATTCCCATTTTGAGATGAATTCCTGTTTTGGTTTGTTCTTTATTTTTTCTGATAAACTAACTCCGCATAATCTGTTAACTTTTGGATCCGTTCATGAATAGAAGGGATTTCATCACTCTTCCACTTTGTAGCGATAAGAATTTTTGCTGCCACTGTAGCATCTAAAAATATACTCTTCATTTTTTGAGGGATATCTAAATCTGTGATCCCCAGGAGGTAAGCTTCTGGTTTTCTCTTAAAGGAAGTCTTTATTATTATTTTTATTTCTAGTTGTGATGCAGTTCTCAGCAGTTAAAAGATTAAAGTACATCAATGAAAGCAGATGTTCAGGAAACAATATATTTTCAATATTTATTTAAATAACTGTTGTGTCATGATTTTTTAAAGAAACATCTTTCAAAGTAATGTGAAAATGGAATGGAAGTATGGATGAAAAAACATGCAAAAGTGTAAAACTTCCCATAAACAGACTTGCCTATCTCTCATCACTGAGAAATGATTTTGGCCTGGGATCCATTTTCTTTAAGATGATACTCAAAATGCCAATGGCACTGATAACGTTAACAACAAGAAGAATAAGCAAGCAGAAACCTGCAAGGATTTTTTTTTAAAAAAATATCTGTGTCACCTAACAAGAATGTTCTTTTCAAGGCTCCATTAAGTTTGGGAGTTGCATTGGGCGTCAATTTTGCAGGATTCTTGTGGAGGCATAGCAAGGTCAGGTGGTACCCAGTGCGAATTTTTTTTTGTCACCCCCCCATATTGACGGCTCAGAGTAGGCTTGGGAGTTGCGGGCATGCGGTGCGCTGAATGTCACCCCCTGGGTGCACCGCCCCCCCACGACTCCCAAGCCTACCCCGAACTGTCAAAATGAAGGCAAAGCAGTGCAGCTACCCCCTTCCCCCAATGGCTCGGGGAAGGCTTGGGATTTGGCAGCAGGCGGCATGCTGGATGCCACCCCCCTCAGTTAATTAGAGTTTAATTTGGACTAATGTACATGCATGTGCTAGGATGCGGGTAGTGCTGTGGGTTAAACCACAGAGCCTAGGACTTGCCGATAGGAAGGTCAGCGGTTCAAATCCCCATGATGGGGTGAGCTCCCGTTGCTCGGTCCCAGCTCCTGCTAATTTGGACTAATGTACATGCATGTGCTAGGATGCGGGTAGTGCTGTGGGTTAAACCACAGAGCCTAGGACTTGCCGATAGGAAGGTTGGCGGTTCAAATCCCCATGACGGGGTGAGCTCCCGTTGCTCGGTCCCAGCTCCTGCTAACCTAGCAGTTCTGTTTTTCCTCAGGACATCTCTATTTTAACCAGAGAAACATTGGAGGGTATGGAGTTATGCAACCCCTGAACCATCTGAAGACAGCCGTTTCTAGGGAAGTGTTTCAAAACTGCTGCAAATACAGAACAAACATTACGTGGCACTTGTAAAAATGCCAGATCTGCAGACCTAGAGATTGTTGCTCAAGTTTACTCAAGTGAGATCTTATGTGAAGATTCTGAAATATAGGTGGGGCTGTTTTCATTCTTCTCATTGCCAGCTCATAATTTTGAATCGGATCCAAGTCCTGATGAATTCCTATTATTATCTCATCTTTCCAAAGTTTGAAGTTACCTGAAGTTACCTTACATTTATTTATTTATTTATTTATTTTTTCATAAAGTTTATCTACTGTTTGATTGTAGAAGACACCTCAAAGTACTTTCCAAAAGTGGTTTAAGTTAGTCCTAAATTAGATATTTCATCGTCTATTAACAAGGCTACAGGAAATGTCTTTGAGATCAGCACCTAGCTACTCTTCTACACTTTAAAGTAAACTCTTTTGAAAAGCAATGATAAAACACAATATTAAAAGTAGTTTAAAACATCCAACAACCACAGAAATAAGGTGGGTCCCAAAAATATTCATCTCAAGTATCAAAAAGCCAGGCTACACAGGTGTGTGCATATATCTATATGGTTATATATTTTGCTTCTAGGCATCCACAATAAATTTTATATGTTTATATCAACATAAAGCTCCTCCATGGGGTATTTTACTTATCTGCAGCTATTTTATCTTACTATTTGGCATCCCCATCTGCTAGTAAAGACCTTGTGCAGTGTAGAATTATTTCATTTTTTATTCAGCTTTTTTCATATTTACATGTGTGCATGGGGATATACTGGGCATGCAGTCCATTGTGGTGGGGGGAGGGTTATGATCAGAAAAAAAATATCCCTCTTCCCACTCTGGCTGGAACATCTAAGAAAATGATTCCTTTGTTGCAAGAGTCTAGCCATGTGGGAAAGTTATTTTAGTTTTCACTGTGCCAGGAAGGGAACAGATACTTGGAAGTGAGTGAATTTTCCTGTTTGAGAACTTTGTTTCTATAATATCATTGATCTCTGATTGTGTTGGCAATACTATAACAACAATGCAAAATGTTTAGATGCATGCTATACCTTTCACAATTCTTAGCATTTTCCTTTCAGTTAATGCACTGGTCAAGCCTCACACTATGGCATTTGAATACAAATAATCATCATCAAACCTTTTTTTGGCATCACATACAAACATTCAAAACAAATCAATACAGAATTACCACTTCCCCAGCGGCACAAAACATTTGCTAAAAGAAAGGAGGCAGAGCCCATAACTGTGGGAAAAAAATCCATCCTTTGGGGAAATTATTCTCACTCACTAAAAGTAAGAATGAAACTTTCCTCCCCACCCCCACCCACAGTATGTGTTTTTAATAATTCAAAATCATTCACAATTGATTTGCTATACAATAAAAGCTAACCAAAGAGTTAAGCTAAAAAAACACACCAAAAACCTGGGGAAGGGGGAGTGATGCAGGGAGGGGTAGAAACATTGAGTTCCAAACTACAGAGTCACACTTTATGTCATTTTGAAAAGTTTGTTCTTATCAGGGGACTGAACCTGGAAGTCTGCCATCAATTTCATGAATCCAGCACTTCTTTAATATGTGATATTTTGAATCTTAAAAGAACAAGATAGGCATCGGATTTGGCATGACTTTGCAGAGCCCTAGCTCCCCAAACCATAAGCACTAAAAGATGCCAGGTGGGACAGATTTCTGAACTAGAATGCCACCTAATCCACATGATTCTTACTGTTATTCTTGCTCTCAAACCTGGTCAGTATTATAAGTACCTCAAAACCCCCAAAACCGCCAGCTGAGATTGCAACAGGGTCCTTGAGGTTAAAGGTTCCCTTCTTTCCCACTCCTCCCCTTCTACCAATAGTGAAAATGTGGGTTTCCTTAGTTCTGCAGTTATTAATAATAGAAAGCCAAATGCGTGCAAGACTGCTTAGTTCTCCTCCCCCAGTCATTGTGAATATCCATCTGTAGAAACAGTTTCCACCAGAACACTTACTGTTTAGCTAAGTGTACATAGTGATATTTTGCTGCTGAATTGAAGTTATCCTCCTTGATCAGTTTCAGTTTAAATAAGTCGGCACGGTGGTGTTTTGCTATTGAATGGAAGCAAAACCCTTTAATTAATCGTACTTTGAATCTTTTGCTACTGAATGGAAGCAAGACAAGACGCCATAATCTAAAACAGGCGGAGAGAGAAGGCACTGAAGAAACCCTTATTTTACAGATGGAATCCAGATGGAACACATCAGAGATTCCACCTGGAAATATAATCATTTTAGAGGTAAATATTCATGTTATCTATCATAGTAGCTTTTCATCCCCATCTGCTATATTTGGGGCAGGGTATTTCATTTTTATTTCATGTGAGTTTTAAATGTTTCATATGCACACAAATGAACTCTGCCGCTTTCTTAGTAAACCTTGACACTGGCTGGTTGGAAGTGAAAGGTCTGCTCTGCAAATGGGATCTCATCTGTTTCCAGACAGATAAGATCTATGATGTTCACAGGATCTGTCCTGTCTTCATTTGGAACATCAATCTAATGGTTTATGAGGAAGGTTTAGATTTGGCAAGAATGCATACAATACACGTACTGACATCTTAATTTTACAATGTTCAGAATTCTGGGAGCAAATTTTTGGATTTTGCAAGCTGTTCAGAGAGAAAAGGTATTCTTTATTACATTTTACATCCCACCCTTCTTCCACCATTTAACCCAAGGCAGAAGGGCTCCCATGCAGGCACAGTCAAACACAGATCTGCTTAGCTTCACCATCTACCCTCAGACCATGTCCTGGGACAACAATAAATGTATCAGTGTTTTGGATTTCTCAGAAGCACAGCAGAACTGAGAAATCTCAGAGGGGTTTCAGAAATCAAGGAGCCACTTTAACTCCAACTATTCTGGATTATAATATCTATATATATAACTGGGATTAAAAAGCCAAACATTTAACTTGTTTGAGACCATCTGAAAACTTGTAATGTCTGCCAAACATTGATTAAGTACAGCTGCTTATATTAATCCACAGTTTAATTTATAAAGCAAGGTGGAAACAGTGTTCTGTAGAACTAGGCAATACTCACGCCATGCATTTAAATCACTCTTATGCTACTTAAATGGTCATGACTTCCGTATGCATCCTGGGTACTGTAGTTTGTTAAATGTGCTGAGTTTTTAGGAGATGCCACCCCCCTGACAGAGCTACAATTTCAGAGTGGTTTAAAAGTAAACCCCTCTTCCCACAGAATTCCTGGAACTGTAGTTCTGTGAGGGGAATATAGATCTCCAAGCAATTCTCAGCACACTTAACAAACTACAGTTCCCAGGATTATTTATGGGGAAGTCCTCAGTGTAATAGTGCTTTAAATGTATTGTGTGGATGTGGCCTCAGTGATATCGTTCTGAAGGAAAAGGCAATCAGCATTTGAAACCTACTCCCTTAACTGTAAAATATGTCTGTTATCTGATGCAAAAGGACCAATTTACACAACAAATTGGATATGCCTCTGTTAAATTCAGAGAATGTGAATGAATGTGTTGCACAGCCAACTATAATCTAGTATGTTTTGGGTTTTTTTTAATAAAAATATGCACGAATAGCCTCCCTCTCTAGAGTCAGCAGGCATGATTTATGTGTCCAAGGTATTTTTTAGTTTACAAACATAGCAACTATAATAGTGGGTTATAACCTCAAAATTGCATAGAGAAAAAGAAATTTCATTTGATAATTATCAAAGGATTGAGAATTTTATTGTAATTCTTATGGGTGGGGTGCTTTTTCTTTTTATCTTCTTATTTGTTTTTGAGGTGGCCAAGAGGTGTCTGAGAATGTCCTTTTTTTCTTTCTATAAATCACCTACTGTATCTCTTGGCCTGCATTTTGCAAACTTTGAGGGTGGCTGCAATTACAGGAAATCTTAGCCAAGAGTATTCTAGGGTTTTGAGGAAGTGCCGGCTGAAAAGGCTGCAGACATCCAATAAGTGACTGTAGAATGGAAGAGGACATTCACTCACACACAGTGGTGGCTGTTGCCAAGTGAGACCAGTAGGGCACAAAGCAGAGAGTAGGTGCAGACAGAGCCAGCAACTGAGAGCGCCAGTTTATTCTAGTTATGTTCCAATTCACCTTCCTGCTGTTACAAAGACAACACTACATGGACTAAGTAGGAAGTAAGCTGGGAGGAGTGTTGCTGGCCACTGCCTAGGGCAGACTAAGGTTCTTAGACTAAGGGCAATGACCCTTTAGCCCTAATAAACCAGCCTCCACTCATCATGCACCCTGCATCCACCTTGTAAGTAAATGTGAACTGTTAAAATGAAATACAGAAGAATTTCTCAAGCATCTGGAGAAAGAAGAAAGAAATCAAACATACAACCTCTTTTGACTTGACAAAGGCTATCTAGGAATTTGGGGGCAGGATTCAGCACAGCATAATTTCTAAAATGATAATGTTTCCCCATCTATTGAAATATAATAAAAACAATAGCAGCAGCAGCAGTAACAACAATAACTTATTATTTATACCCCGCACATCTGGCTGGGTTTCACTCTGGGTGGCTTCCAACAAAATATTAAAATACAGTGGTCTGTTAAACATTAAAAACTTCCCTAAACAGGGCTGCCTTCAGATGTCTTCTGAAAGTCTGGTAGTTGTTGCTCTCTTTGACATCTGGTGGAAGGGCGTTCCACAGGACGGGTGCCACTGCTGAGAAGGCCCTCTGCCTGGTTCCCTGTAACTTGGTTTCTCACAGTGAAGGAACCGCCAGAAGGCCCTCGGAGCTGGACCTCAGTGTCCGGGCAGAACAATGACGGGGACGAGATTCAGGATAGGCAGAAAAAAGTACTTAGTCATACAACATAAATTTAATGTAAGGAGTTCAGTGTCTTGAGTTAACATGGTGATGGCCATTAGATGAAATGGCTTTAAAATGGAATTTGACATGGAGAATTTTCTATTTATCAGTGACTACTAGTCATGACAATTAGGAGAATGTATGAAGCAATGTATATCATGAATGTTAGTTCTGCCTGGGAGTCACAAGTGAAAAAAGTGCAGCTGTGCTCATGAGCTACTTGTGGAATTCTCCTAGGTTATCTGGCAGGACACTGTGAAAATAGGATGCTGGACTAGATGGGTCTTTGGCCTGGTCCAGCAAGGATCCTCATATATTCTTGTCCTCATGGCTTCAAGAGGAAGTAGGCCACTGACAGTCAGCTGCTGGAGAGCAACAACAGGAGATGACTATTGCTCCTATGTCTTGCTTAACAGCTTCCCAATGGTTGACAGCTGGTGAATCTTGGGTACTGGACTAAGGTTGCAGCCCTATGCCTACTTGCCTGGAAATAAGCTCTGTTGAATACAGTGAGACTGACCTCGGAGCAGATATGTTTGGGTTGGGATTGTTCATCAAGCTTAGGTCTTATGAAGCAGGGCTCTTATTTTGTCCTTATGCTATATCATCATCATCATCGTCATCAACATCATCATCATCTTTTTTCTGATCCAATCTTGTCCTGCATTATCTACCTCCTGTTACTTCCATTCATCACTGTATTTCATTTGTTGCAAATTGTCAGACTGGGGGAAGGACTGAGACATGGGTGAAATGTATACAGCACTGCACATTATTAATGCTGCATAAATGTGTAGTAGTAGCAATGATAAAAGTGATGCTAGTGGGAGGCTTCTTTCCTCTCCCCATAAAAAAATTCTTTGTACAGAGGGAACTAGCATATTTATGAGAAGGCTTCCTATCATGGTGTTATACAACTACGTGTAAAGGAGGGTTGAGTTTTAAAAACAAGAACAAACAAATGTGTCAGAGCATTCAAAACATACAAAACTCAATTTCCATTACTAAGTGGAACAGTACTGATAGGACCATACTGGGTGGCTGGCTATGTGACTGTCAATGGGAGGGGAAAGCACTAAGCTAACACTAATCAAATTGCATTTCAGAATGACTTTGAGATTCATCTGCAAACAGCATTGGGAGGAAACCAGTCAAGCCCTACAACATTCGTCCTTCTGGGATTTGGCAATTTCCTTGGATTGCGAATTCTCCTCTCCCTATTATTCCTTGCAATCTATGCTTTGTCTCTTGTTGGAAACCTCCTAATTGTTTTACTGGTTGCAGTTGACCAGCATCTTCATACTCCCATGTACTTCTTCCTCATGAACTTGTCCTGTTTGGAGACTTGCTACATTTCAACCATCGTACCCAGAATGCTGGCTAGTTTCCTTACTGGGGATAGGTCCATATCCATTAAGGGGTGCATCACACAATACTATTTCTTTGGTTTCTGTGCAGCCACAGAATGCTATCTTTTGGCCATGATGTCTTATGATCGGTATTTGGCAATATGCAAACCTCTGCACTATTCAACCATTATGAATGGTAGACTCTGCCTCCAGTTAGCATTCACGTCTTGGATGTGTGGCCTAGTGACCAATACTATAATTACTTCTTTTATGTTGGAGCTCACATTCTGTGGACCCAATGAAATTGATCATTTCTTTTGTGACATATATCCAGTGGCAAACCTCTCATGCAGCAATACACACCAAGTAAAACTTGTAACATTTATTCTAGGGCTTATGGGAACAGGTCCTCCTTTTCTACTAACTATAACCTCCTACATCTGCATTCTTCTCACTGTCCTGCGAATTAAATCCAAAGCTGCTCAGCAGAAAGCCTTTGCCACCTGCTCTTCCCATCTGATTGTTGTGACACTTTTCTATGGGTCAATATTCCTTGTCTATATAGTTCCTGAATCAGTAACACCGAGTGAACTACACAAAACCTTCTCCATTTTCTACACCGTCCTAACACCCACCCTTAACCCGCTGATATACAGTTTGAGAAACAGAGAAGTGAAGGAAGTGCTTTTCAAAACTGTCAGAAGATTCAGCAACAGGGTTTCATAGGTTCACAATGTTTTGATAGTAAGATTAGCAGACCTACCAAATGTCCCTATTTTCCAGGTACAGTCCCAATTTACAGAAGCCTTTCTGGTTTCTGATTTGATCCTGGAATATCCCATTTCCCCTTAGGATGTCCCTGTTTTCATCATCTGTGGGTTAAACCACAGAGCCTAGGACTTGCCGGTCAGAAGGTCGGCGGTTCGAATCCCCGCAACGGGGTGAGCTCCCGTAGCTTGGTCCCTGCTCCTGCCAACTGAGCAGTTCGAAAGCACGTCAAAGTGCAAGTAGATAAATAGGTACCACTTCAGCGGGAAGGTAAACAGCGTTTCCGTGCGCTGCTCTGGTTTGCCAGAAGCGGCTTAGTCATGCTGGCCACATAACCCGGAAGCTGTACGCCGGCTCACTTGGCCAATAAAGCGAGATGAGCACCGCAGCCCCAAGGTCGGCCACGGCTGGACCTAGTGGTCCATGGTCCCTTTACCTTTACATGCACGTGCTAGAAGAGATGAGATCATAAACTGTGGAATTGAACCAACTGCAAGGTCGTTAAGATTGGAAATTGAGAGACTTCGTTTGGTGCAAAAGACAGGGGGGGGGCGAGGGGAGCCTATGGCTTCTTTACATAAAGTTTTCTTTTCTATATTTATAATTCAGTAACCCTCCTTTGAATGCTAGTTCAAATTATGTATGTACAGGTGAGGAGACATGAAAGTGGATTGCAGATATGGAATATAACATTGAATGGAACTGTGTGTGTAAAGAAAAAGGAAAAAGGAAGGGAAGCTCTATTTTGCAAAAGGTTTATGCTGGAAACTTAGAGCTGATTCTTCCCTATCATTTATTATTTGCGGACTGAATTGAATGATGCTAAAAGTACTTGGAATTTAATTTAATTGGAAGTACAACTGCACATTTATCTCTGGCCAAACAGAGGGATGAAAGGAATCTGCAAGCTTGCCAAGGAACTGATAAGGTTCATTACTGAGTTATTTGTAGTTTGACCGACCACTCTCCTTCCCAGGCTGAGAGGGAAAATGGTGAAGACAGGTTATGTATTGGGACAGTGTGAATTTTGCAGCTGCTGTTAAAGTTGCAAAACAGTGAACCATGGGACGGAGCAATGGAGAATTTCTGAAACAACAATGGGATATTAGCTCCACCCAAGGCATGATAGAGAACAGCAACAACCAGGAAAAGACAGACATAATATTTTACAAGGACAGGAAGAAACATCATGGAAGAAAGATTGCCACACACAGGAAGAACAAGGATACAGTTTGAATGCCTCACTTGTAGATTTATATATTATTTAATGTGTCAATAAGAATGGAAGTTGTTAATATTGCAGTTGTTGTATAAGGGATTGTTATTTTGACGGGAGTGTAACTGAAATTAATAAGATTCTGGAATGCAGAAATAAAATAAATCATCCACCCATCAATTCTAGCATGTGGGGGGGGGGACACTTAAATTATATAATTTGGTATTTGAATGATTGGTATTACTAATTGTATTATAATTTGGCATTGTTATAATGAGGTTATTATTAGAATGTAATTGAAAACTAATACAAATTATTCCCACCCCCAAAAAACACATTTTTGTGTTTCTGCAATCTCCCTTAAGTCTGCTATTACCTCCCTCTTGTGTGTGAAAGTTGCCATTTTAACTAAGCAAAGTCACACACTTTAAGAACGTGTTTGCTGTTAGAAGAAGAACCACTTACCTTCCAGGAAAGTGGTGAATGAGGCCTACCCCCCCCCAGCATTTCCTATCTGAAGAAGGGCAAGGGCCACCACCAATACACCAATGGGACACATTGCCTACACCCTCCACTGTCCTGAGAAAACTCCTTAATCCCAATTTTATTTTATGTTATTCTTTTGTAGATTTACAACAAGGATAGCACACAACAATACATAAATTTTAGAAAGAGGCAATGGAATTCCATTGGAATTCTTCAGCTTATCTAGCTGTGGCACAAGTACTAACAAGAAATTATTTTTTTAAAATTTGTTTTAGTAAATTATACCATTACTTTCAACAGCTTCCATGGTGACTTACAAAGAGGGGTTGGTGGGAATGCAATGCATGCAGGTGGTCCCAGGTTCAACCCCAGACATCTCCAGGTAAGCTCGGTAGTATCTGAAATCCTGGAGAGTCACTGCCACTCAGTGTAGGAAATATTGAGTAAACAGACCACTAGTTTGACTCAGTATATGGCAGCTTCCTATGTAATGCTGTCATGCTGTGCAAAGATTTTGCTGCAGCTCCTTACTTCCTTGTTATCAGAAACAGACATAAAATGCCACCCAGTAAAGGTTAAGGTAACTGAGCCAAACCAATAGCTTTTCTGACAGTTCTGTATAGGGCCTCCTTGACATCTCTATTTCTCAGGCTGTATATGAGGGGATTGACCATGGGGGTTAAGACTGTATAAAAGAGAGAGAAGTATTGATGAAGTTCCTTCAGTATGTCAGTTGTAGGAGCCATGTAGACGCTGATGAGAGACCCAAAGAAGAGGGTCACTACAATGAGATGGGAAGAACAAGTGGAGAAGGCTTTTTGCCTCATGCCTTTGGATTGGATCTGGAGGATATTGATGATGATAAGCACGTATGAGATCAAGGTAAGTAGAAATGGGGGTATGGTATCCATGGATGCCAGGATGAGGGTTGCAAGTTCCACCACATGGGTGTCACTACAGGAAAGCTTCAGCACTGGGGCCAGATCGCAAAAGAAATGGTCAACTTCGTTGGGGCCACAGAATGATAGCTGCAACTCTAGAGAGGTTATGATGGTGTTACTTAGAAAACCACTTATCCAGGCGCCACAAATAAGCCATAGGCAGAGCCTACCATTCATGAGAGAGGTGTAGCGCAGTGGCTTGCAGATGGCTAAATATCGATCGTACGACATCACAGCCAGGAGATAGCATTCAGTAGATGCTAAGGAACCAAAGAAATAGTATTGTGCAATGCAGCCATTAGCAGAAATGGATCTCTCTCCTGTTAGAAGACTGAAAAGCATCCGGGGAAGAATGGTTGATGTGTAACAGATCTCCAAGCAAGACAGGTTCCCTAGGAAGAAGTACATGGGAGTGTGGAGGTGAAGATCAGCCAGAACTAGCACAGCAAGGAGGAGATTCCCAGCCATGGTAATAAAGTAGATTGCTAGGAAAGCCAGGAAGAGAAGAGGCTGCAGTTCTGGGTAATGATCAACCAATCCAAGAAGAATGAAGTTGGCAATGGTAGTTTGATTTGTTCTGTTTTGCAGTTGCTGCAGGGAAAGAAAGGATGTTGTGAAACAAAGAGCAGATTTATAACTATTCATTGATTCATATGATTCGTATATTCTGCTTTTCTGCTCAAAGCAGCTTACAAATAAAAAGTAAATATAACAGCAGCAGTAATCCAATAATTAAAACACAAAAGAATGAAATGGAAAACAGCAGCAAAAGTAAAAGAGCAGCAGTAACAATAGAATAATAGAGGACCTATTTCATGTCAAGCTAAAAGTTGCAGGTAGCTACAGAAATCTGGCACTCATCATCCCTGGCCACTGACAATTTTGGATGGTGCCCAAGGACTTGTAGTCCCCAACATCTGAAGGGTAGGTATTATGTTAGCTGTTTTTTCAATATAACATGTATTGACTGCTTCCATGGCCTTAACCTGCTATTTCCATAGTGAATCTGTAAATAGTATAATTTTCTCTGAAATGCAAGGATCTTTCTTTGCTGAGAATTATCTTTCGGTGGAAAAATATATACAGCCCTGGTAACAGGATATTAGAGACATCATAAACAGGCGGTGGTCATCATCACATTGATTCCTTCTGAGAGCTTAAAGAAGCATCTGGTTGTCCAATCTTGGAAATAAAGTGATGGTTGAGCTGGTCTGCTCTAGAAAGGCAATTCTTATTCATATGAACTAAAGGTTCTGCTTCATATAGGAATGCCATTATACCCCACCCTCTCAGGGTGTGTGTGCCAAGCTATTAGCTATTGGTATTCCTTGTGTTACTTCCACTCAATTTCTCACTGGAAATGAAAACTCTGTAGAACTTACTATGTTGGATATTAACTTTTGGATTTTTTAAGGCAACCATTAGCAAGAAGGTCTCTATTCTGTACCTATGGGCTCTTCTTGAGAGCCACACTGCTAGAGAATGGGGATGCAGCCCTACACACAGGTTGCTTAAAGTCCCAATGAGATTTAAGTAGCTTACTGTGCAGAACTTTAGCTTGAGAATCAAGAGAGGTCAACATCAACGGCAGAAGTTGTGCAACATCACATTCTTTGCAACTGAGCTAGTATCCAGAGCTGACTGAGATTACCATGCTTGCATTGCTATGTCAGGAGCAACCATTACTGCAGACCTTCCAAGTGTCACTATTTTCCAGGAACGTCCCTGATTTAGAGAAGTCGTCCCAGTTTCTGATTTGATCCAGGAATGCCTTGCTTTTCCTTAGGATGTCCCTATTTTCATTGGATAAATGTTGGAGGGTATTTAGTTATTCAACCCCAGAGGCATCTGAAGGTAATCCTATATAGGGAAGCTTTTTAAACGTTTAATGTTTTATTACGGTTTTATATATGTTGGAATCTGCCCAGAGTGATGGGGAAAACCAATATGTTGTGTGGGGTATAAACCGTAAAATTATCATTATGGAATGGGATGTCCCTATTTTCATTGGATAAATATTGAAAGTTATGTTATTGCAAGACATTACAAAGAACTGGGTAAGGATATCATAGCAACAATTAATTCCTACTGATAACAATGGGTGTACTCTTAACATGGATATGTTTGGATACCATCAACCCATGCAAGCAATTTTATGCAGAATTCCCTCCTTCTCTAGCAGTGGCTTGCAGCTACAATATATATGAATAGGTTAAAAACCATATTGCAAATGATTACATAACAGACTGTTATTGTCTAGGTTTGCAAGTTTGTAGGGTAGAAATGTGTTCTGAAATAAACCATGATCAGTCCCAGATTTGAACAATCTCTTTCATGAAGTCCAACTATATATCAACACAGTATTACACAGAAGATCAAAGAGAGAGTGACCAGCCATACAAATGTGGTTTCTTTCTCCATTGCAGCATATAACTTTGATAGCAAGTTGTGGGCATTTTCTTTCTTTTTTAGAATTCTTTTTGGTACAAATTATTTGTGGCAAGGGTAGCCCTTTATAGTGCCCTCCAGATGTTGTGGGCTACAAATCCCACCACCCTGACCTATGACCAAACTGGCTGGAGCTGATCCATAATATATTGAGGGCATCACAATGGATGTCTCTTCTTTATGGGCTGCCAATTAGACATCCAAAAGCACAGTTGCTGCTGTTTAAACAATTTGATTATAGGCTTTGGTACAGGACTCAGATGGTCACTGTCAAAACAACAGGTCCCATTAGGCAGCTTTGGTACAAGTCAATTGGTTTGATTGTCACACTCTCTCAAATATATAGAAAATGGAATCTCACTCTCCACAGGTTGGATGGGGGGAGGAGGAAGAACTATTGTAAAAAATTGGTTTACCTCAAAGTTGTTTCCATTTTGGGGTTGAGTGGTATGTGTACTTCCTTCACCCATTTCTGGGTTTGGAGATCACCATATACAATCCTTTATACACTCCAGCTAATCTTCAAAAGAGCTGTACATTGACTGTACAGGACCTTGGGAATCTTAAGTGAATAATAGCATATAACAGCATCTCCCAAATATTTTGTTCTCTCTCATTCTCTCTCTCTCTCTCCTTTTCTCCTTCTCTGAAATCTTCACATCTGTATTTAAAGCTAAGCAATGTCGTCAGCTACTTGAAAGAAGAAAGTATTGCGTAAGCAAGGTTTTCTTTTAAGTGCAGCACTGTTGGGGTTAAGCCTCTTAAAGAAGTAATGAGAGAGAGAAAAATGGCATTCCTTCAAGGAGAAAAGAAACCATTGGGATGGTGTCCTTAGAGGGCAATTGCCTCTCACACAGATGTGAGGGTTTAATGTGTTTGTAATTGTCTGTACAAATGGGAAAAAGCTAATCACCCACTCTTAAAATCTTACCAGAATCCAACCCTAATCTATGGTGGCTTTTCTATAACATCTTTCATTTTTGTACTTACTTATCAAACCTTTATTAGGCATTATGCGAATAAAACCATAAAAGAGAAAATAACATATAAAGGCCTTGAAATATATATAAAAGGGCAGCAGTTGGCTACATACATATATATATATATACATATAGAGTCAATGGTTTTCTTTGTTAACCTGCTCCTTGGAGGACTGCTACCAAAAACTCGGCTACCCCCGCCGTTACCCTTAGGTCAACGTCGGATAGGTAGAGTCCCACACATTCACCTTGCTGGGGTTCCAGACCACCCGAGAGAGGGGACAGCACGCGTTGACGGAGCGTACTGTACAATGGGCAATGAAAGGGAATATGCTCTACAGTGTCCGGGACATTCATAGAACATCTGCAGAATCTCTTGTTTCTAGGAATGTTTTGATATCTTCCCCTGACAAATGCTGAGGGAAAAACATTCAAACGGGCCAGCATAAAAGCCCTACGTTGGGCTGGGATTATTAATTTAGTGACGTAATTGGCTCTGCTATCTAAGATATTTAAATCATAGAATATGGGGGAGCAAATTTTGTTTACAGCTGCCATAATATTTTGTCTCTCGACATCCTTTAGTCTAGTTAGGATATTATGGAAAATGTATTGCTCATTAGAATTGTACAGGGGCTCCAGCTCGATGCCTAAAGATTCAATCTTTTTTTCGAGGTGCTGATACCATCTTGATTTATAGGAGTCATTGAGCAAATCAGCGAGCAGACTTGATGGAGGGCAGCGAAAATGGCAGCGTAACCAGTACTTTATTGAGGTGGACCAATGCCCAATATTCCAATTGAGGTGGACCATGCCCAATATTCCATTGTGTGTATGCCTATTTCTGCACACATTGTTTCATATTTGATCATAGCTGGGAGTCCAAGAATACGTCTCAGAAAGCTGGAGTGAATCTTTTTTAAATCACTGTTATATGCTTGGACCCATAGCGGGATTCCATAGAATATCTGGGATTGCACTTTTGTTTGAAATATCTGATTGGCCGCAGGAATAAATTAATTACCTTTCTGATAGTAAAAACGGGCAACTGCTGATGAGGTGCACTTTGCCTGTTTTATGGCGTTTGTGCGATGGGTTGCCCACCCTAAATTGCTCTGGAATAAGATTTCCAGATACCTATAGATTTTCACTTGTTGGATTTCTTGCCCTCTTATTTTCCATTTCTCTAATTTCCAACCATTCGAGAAGACCAAAATTTTTGTCTTCTCATAATTTATAGAGAGTTTGTTGCATTCGCAGTAAAGGATCAGTGAAGATATAAGACGTTTCAGACCCAAGCTCGTTAATGATAGTAGGACAGCATCGTCTGCGTATAATAAGAGAGGAACTGGTTTCTGATTAAGTTCTTTCATTTTTATTGAAAAAGAGTTTTAGTTTACCTATTTTGGATAGTACTTTCCTTTAGGACATGCGTTCTCTTCTCACCATGGAAAACCACCCAGCAGTCTTGGAGATGAATAGCAGTGCAGCTGGGTTGGGCTGGGGAGGGATCCTTCCAAGCTCATTGGTATTTAGTGGAGGCAGGTAAGGGACTTAGGGCATGGTCAGCACCCGGGGGTTAGGCTGGGTGAAGGACCCTTCACTAACCCCTTCCTATTGTTGACCAGCTTGGGAGGCTGGTTGATTTGGTGCTCTAGGGACCTGGCATGCACTGCCAGCTGAACAGCAGGGGTGGCTGGCACTAGTCAGTTCACACACCCACAGCTCACTTTATGCATACCCTTCAAGTGTTTCAAATTTCAATGGACAGTCCTGGAGACACAAAAGCCATCCCAGCTTCTGATTTGATCCCAGAATATCCCTATTTTCCCTGGGGAGAAAGATGAACTGGTGCTTGTCCTGAGTGATGAAGATGAAGGCAGTGGCAGCTGCAGGACAGCATCCCGTTGCCCCTCCATGGACTCTCCATGGCCATGGCTGCTGGGCTCCTCCCTCGGGCAGCTCATTGCAGTTGCTGGAGAGCAGGCAAGGAGGAGGAGAAGCTGCCACCACTGAGACCCAGCCTCATACAACGCTCTGGCTCTGAGGGGCAGGCAGAAGGTAGGGCTGCCCTGGGTAGGAAGAAAGGGGGAGCGGAGCGGCGCACAACGAATCTAGATTTTTTATATTTCTTTTAAAAAATGCTTTGTGGGTCAGCATCTAATCTTGCCTCTTTCTAAAATTTATTTATTGCTTTGTATTTTCCTTGTTGTAAATCTACAAAAGAATAAAATAAAATAAAATTGGGATTAAGGAGTTTTCTCAGGACAGTGGAGGGTGTATGCGTTGCGTCCCATTGGTGTATTAATGGTGGCCCTCACCATTATTCTGGTAAGAAATGCTGTGGGGTGAAATAAATGGGTGGTTGAGGAGGGTCAGTTGGCAGGGAGAAATGTTTTCATTGGAGGAATGTTGGAGGGTATGCAAGAGAAGAAGAAGAAGAAGAAGAAGAAGAAGAAGAAGAAGAAGAAGAAGAAGAAGAGGAGTAGTAGTAGTAGTAGTAGTAGTAGTAGTAGTAGTAGTTTGGACTTGATATCCCATTTTACCACTACCCTAATGTAAATACAGTGGTACCTCAGGTTACAAACACTTCAGGTTACAAACGCTTCAGGTTACAGACTCCACTAATCTGGAAGTAATACCTTGGGTTAACAACTTTACCTCAGGATGAGAACAGAAATCATGTGGCGGCTGCAGCGGGAGGCCCCATTAGCTAAAGTGGTGCTTCAGGTTAAGAACAGTTTCAGGTTAAGAACAGACCTCCAGAACAAATTAAGTTCTTAACCCGAGGTACCACTGCATACCCTAACAGCCATCACACTGGCACAGGTGGGGTTGCTGGGACAGGGCAACCGTAGAATCATAGAATTGGAAGGGACTCAAAAGCTCATCTAGTTCAGCCCCCTGAAATGCAGAAATCACAGCTAAAGATGATGTGTGTCAGGTGCAGACATCCCCATCCTCTCTCTGATGTGAACAACTCTGCCACAAATGTGGCTTGAAATGCAGCGGGAGGAATTAACTCACTGCGTTTCTAGCCTTGGATGGGAACATAGCTTATGCAAGCCAGGTCTATATAAAATCTGCTGAAAGTGGAAATCACCAATACTGCATAGTAATCTAGCTTGAACGAACCAGAAATTATACACGGAACATTCCTTACCTTCGCTTGCTGTGAGCAAAGGTAGGAGAACCCAGCTGTACAAGAGGCAGGTTATAATGGAAACCATTAGTTCTTTAAGGCAGCTTGACAGGCATAGGAACGCAGAGTGGCCTAATTTACCCTCTTTATAAACCCCTCTTGGCCACTCCTTCCTCCCACAACTACAAACACCAGGTTTTTGCACATTGGACAGGGACTGAGCAAACGATATATGCATACCTAACTCCTGCATTGATATTCATGTATGTTTCAGACTACCAGTTCAGTGGCTATTAAGCTAAATGATGAGGCAACACACACACACACGCACACACACACACACTGCTTCATCACCCTGTCCACAACATGCAAAGATGCAAGAGGTTTTGAGCAATTTTGTGGGTGTGGATGTAAGGAATGAAAACATCACTTTTTCATAAAAGGCCCAAAGGTCGCAAGTTGCAATAGCTAAGGAAAAGGTTGTGACAGCTAAGTAACCGCAACCTCGCTTAGAAGCTTACCTTTACTGGCATGGGGTTAGAATGCCTGGAAACAGGGCAGTTTGCTGCTAGAATGTGGTTTATCTGGACATTTCAGCATGCGTCAGCAGGACAGAACTCATGTCCACCTAAGAGGCAGTCGGGAAGTGGCTTTATCACTTGGGTAAATGTGTAAAAGCATAAGAACACACTTCCTTATTTGGCCAAAAGTAATTAAGGGTGATGGTCTCTGAATTCAGAGGAATGGGAGATGTCAACAGAGGCAGAGAATTTAGTATTTTAATTAAGCGGTCATGATAGGCTGTGAACCCTGTACGCCCCCAACCAACAGGGAGGCAGGGGAGGGACCTTGCGCTTGGTTGAAATATATGCTTGTGTTTTACTGAACTTGGGTGTGGCTGCTTTTGGATGCCCACACTTTCAAAAATGTGTAATCAATAAACTCTTTGTTGCTTCACCAATTTTGTTCAGGCTTTATTATGAAGGGGTCCCAGGACTCAGAATCTTGGGACCTGCATTTTATATCTCACAGTGGAGATGCAACAGTGGGGCAAAGCTAACATCGATCTGGTTGATGGTTTTTATTTAACCAGGAGGCTAAGGGCAGGAAACATTATTCTTACTCTGATTGGGCTTTAGGATTGGGCTAAAAGCTTTCTCTGTGCAAGGCCAGCTCCTTTGGCGGGTGGATAGACTTGTCAAAGTGCCTTCTAATCAGCCCATTCCGACGCTGGTGAGATTAGCTGGTGCAGCGGAAGCAGTAGACATCCATTTAATCCTGAATGCGGCAGCCAGGACCATATAACACCGGTCTTAAAGGATCTACATTGGCTCCAAGCATGTTTCCAAACACAATTCAAAGTGTTGGTGCTGACCTTTAAAGCCGTAAATGGTTTTGGCCCTGCATACCTGAAGGAGTGTCTCTACCCCCATTGTTCAGTCTGGAGAGATGGCAAAAAGTCTGAATCTGCAACTGTATACAAACTTGTCTGAGAATAAGCCTCATTGCACTCCTTCCTTTGAGGCAGACACACAAAATGAATTCCTACCTCATTATATGGAATCCCAAGCTTGCCAAGGCCTTTCTTCACCTCTTCCTTTCTAGCAGCAGTAGCTGCTTTTTCACCCTCTGAGAGAGCTTTAGAAATACGGACCTTTACTCTGCCAAAAAGTACCAAACAGATCTAACAGAAAAGCAGGATATATGAATCATATGAATATTTATATCTCCTGGCTGTGATGTGGTACAATCAATATTTAGCCATCTGCAAGCCACTGTGCTACACCTCACTCATGAATGGTAGGCTCTATTTGTAGCTCTTGGATAAGTGGTTTTCTAACACCATCATAACCTCTTTAGAGTTGCAGTTATCATTCCGTGGCTGAAACAAAATTGACTGTTTCTTTTGAGAAATAGACATGTCAAGGAGGCCCTATACAGAACTGTCAGAGAAAAGCTATCAGTTTGGGTCAGCAACTCCTGCTATTTCCTTCTGAAAATTGGGCTATTTCTCTCACATAGCCCACCATGCACCTTATAAATTAGGTCTGGTCTTCAGTTGCAGTGGACAATGCTATTCCATTGAAAATTCAGAAGTACGATTCAACTAAAGGTCCAATTTGCATTTTTACATGAAATGAGGGTGGGTATCATCTTCTCCTTTGCCCCAGGATGTAAAATGTCTTGGGTCACCCCTACCTGCCCCTGAAAAGTGACTGATATTCTATGCCACCATATTTAAGGAAAACGAATAGTTCCAAGAAAGTATGGAGGAGCTATTTTGCCCATGCTGGTTTTTAAGTCATTCCATGTCTTCAGAATGTGGCAAGCCAAAGATCTTAGAAAATGAGCCAACAAACTATAGCATTCCTCCCAAATACACACACACCAGCAAAATTGGGATAACTGCAACAGCTGATGCTTTCAATTAGTTAAATCCGCCAGCCTTGCAAACAGAAAGCCTGGAGCAGCAGCTGTAAGGCAAATATTGAAGGGATCATATTACTTCTAAACACATTCCCTCCCACTCTCCTGAGTCATTCAGTACTGGCCAGTAGCAGAGTCCGGGTAGAACTGTGGAATGCTGAATCTCATGCAGGAAGTCAGCTTAATGTGAAGAAAAGAGGAACACCGCAGGCTCAGTGCCTGCCATAAATTTAAAACCCTGACATTTAGAGGAAGCCCTTCGGCTACGCCGTCATTTGAGTGTAAAGGCACTGAACCGATGTTGGAGAAATAGGGAAGAGAAGATGGCAAGTAATGCAACTGGGAAGGTAAGCTATACCTCTGAGAATTAGCAGTGCACCTGTCTCTGTGCCAGCCATCATGGTACCCTCAAAATGTTGTTGAACTCCCATCAACCCCAGCCAGCATAGCCCATGAGCAGGGATGTGGGTAGTTGTTGTCTGTGAGTCCATTTTATTTGTTAATAGCTGTCACAAATATATAGTCTGTTAGGTCTTAGCATAAGTGGTTGCCAGAACAATGTTGTTTATTGAAATTTTGTCTTCATCAGTTGGACTGCTAAAGCAAACATAGAAAAAAAATGTAGTATATTTCTCATCAACTGCCAACACCGAAAATGTTTTCTCCTTACTGTTCAAAAAAGGGAACTTTGGAAAGTCCCACATTTGTCACCCCTAACTACCAGTTGACACCTCTATACATTTCTACAGAAATTCTGCTCAAATTGTGTGGAGGGGCTGGGGAGGCTGTAGCCCCCCCCCCATGTTATTGGTCTATATATCCTGTTATCCCAGACTATTGGCTATGCTGGCTAAGAGTGATGAGAGCTGGGCATACAGCAACACCGAGCAGGTATATTATAGTAGACTCAGCCAAGGGTTGGTGTGCACCTTCATTTGCGTGGACAGGCGGAGTCCCCAGATCCCGCGCGGTCCCCCCCGTCATGTGGAATAAAGACTCATGACAATGTGCTATGGGATTAAATTGGCCACAACTTTATTAAATTTCAAATGTGGGTAGACCTTGGCTCAGGCATTGGGCGATCTCCCTCCCCAGTCCCCAGCCGGGGACCTAGGGAGCATCAGGGTTATCCAGTGTGTGTGGGGGGGGGATGGGCCGGCTCTGGAGAACATATGTTCAAGCAGAGATAGCCGCCCCCGTTACGCCACTGCTGCAGGGGAAAGCAGTGACAACCTTTCGGTGTACGGTCAAAGCCTCCTTTCAGAAACCCCTTTAATGGGGAACCCTGGTATCGCCGCCGCAAAGAGGAAGATGGACTAAAGGATTCCGCCCAAGGCCTGATACCGCCAAAGTTGTGACGTTCTGCTACGGGAAAGGCGAAACCTGCCAATGCAGGGAAATTCCTTTCCGGCCCTTTAATAGCGACCTTAACGTAGCAGCGCCCGCATACCTGTGAAGAAAAGTTAACCTTGCAAAACCTGTGAAGAAAAGTTAACTTGCAAATAAGACATTAACTGAGGGTGGGTAGGGTGGGAGAAGCTCTGGAGCCAAGTGAGGATTCCCAGCTAAGATCCTCCCTCTATTGTGTGGGCAGGTAATCCCTCCCCTACCTGGCCTGGTCTCCTTGGCAATGCTTCCCCCAGGTGGGATTGGACAACTGACTGAGGTAGGCGGAGACCTCCAGGTATCCCACCTGAGGGAAGGCAAACCAAGCCTATGCTGTTGGAGCTGCTCCAGATCTAGGGGCTGCGCGCGTCCACGCAAAGGGCGCCCCCCGTTTTAAGCGGGGAGCGGTCATTGCTACTGTTGCCACATGGCAAAGTAGATATTTGAATGGAAGCATCTCACACCTCCCAAATAAGGAACAGTGTGGTGTGAAATAACCCAGTGTGGATATCATGATACAGAGCTGGGGAACACAGCCACAGATGTCATTGCTTCAAATGAAGATACTAGCTTTCTTGGCTGAAGGCCAACACATGGTAAGCATCAAGTGCTCTGCTTTGTACGTGTTGGCATGTGACTGTAAGTGTTCTGTTGGATCTGTTTTGTATTTTTTTGGCAGGGAGAAGCTAAGGTCCGTATTTCTAAAGCACTCTCAGAGGGTGAAAAAGCAGCTACAGCTGCCAGGAAGGAAGAGGTGAAGAAAGGCCTTGGCAAGCTTGGGATTCCATATAATGAGGTAGGAATTCGTTTTGTCCGTCTGCCTCAAAGGAAGGAGTTCAATCGGGCTTATTCTCAGACAAGTTTGTATATGGTTGCAGCTTCAGACTTTTTGCAATCTCTATCTGGTATTAAACTGTAAATACATTATCATGTAAAGCATCGGATATTGGAAACACTAAATGCCATTGACTGTTACCTGCCAAATACAGTTGTAGCTCTGCTTACGTATCCCTCTGGGATTCCATTCTGCTCAATTCAAGAACACAACACATCTTCTCCACTGCAGACACAGCCATTTTGCCTGATTAGTTGCATGAGCCAGTGTGGTGTAGTGGTTAATAGCGGTAGTCTCGTAATCTGGGCAACCGGGTTCACGTCTCTGCTCCTCCACGTGCAGCTGCTGGGTGACCTTGGGCTAGTCACACTTCTTTGAAGTGTCTCAGCCCCACTCACCTCACAGAGTGTTTGTTGTGGGGGAGGAAGGGAAAGGAGAATGTTAAGCCACTTTGAGACTCCTTAAAGGGAGTGAAAGGCGGGATATCAAATCCAAACTCCTCTTCTTCTTCAAGACACGTGCACAAGACACGTAAACACAAACTTTACGAGTACATCTACCTCAGAGTTCGCAGTTGCGGTCCGTGTCATCGCCTGTTACTGTTTTACAGCATCTGAAAACTGTATAATTCATTATGAATCACCCTGTATTTAATTCAAAGACATCAAAGTTGATGTCAAACAATATCTAACCTACAGAGGTTACCTACTGAGTATATCTGCATTCCTTCCATTAGGACCAAATCCCAAATATTGCTGTCCTGGGATCAGGTGGAGCTGTGCGGGCCATGATTGCTCTCTATGGGACACTAGCAGAGCTGAAGAAATACAACCTCTTGGACTGTGTGATGTACTTGGGCGGGGTGTCAGGTTCTACCTGGTAAGTGCAGAGTGGTAGAGGGGAGAGAAAATTCAGGACTTAAGAAGGTAGAATTATTTGCCTTGCTAGCTAGTTCAGATGAAGTTAGAAGCCATCTTGGCAAGTAAGTGTTACATTTATAAATACATAAATATGCTTTGCCTCACCTTTCACAGCCCAGTGCCCTGCAGTTATTTTGAACTACAACTCCCGACAGCTCCAGCTACAATAATAATAATAATAATAATAATAATAATAATAATAATAATAATAATAATAATAATTACCTCAGCCACTCCAGACGGCTCCAAACAGAATAAAAAAGTGATAAAATATCACACATTAAAAACTTCCCGAAATAGGGCTGCCTTCAGATGTCTTCTAAAAGTCAGATAGTATTTCCTTGACATCTGATGGGAGGGCGTTCCAAAGGGTGGGCACCACTACTGAGAAGGCCCTCTGCCTTTTGGTAGTTTTTGGTAAATGATATGGTTGTTTAAGGTTTAAGAATTCATATAGATATCTCTCTCTCCCCCCTCTCTCTTTTGCATAATGCTAGAATCCAGGATCATCCAATGTGGGGAGATTCAGGATAGATAAAAGGAAGTGCTTCTTAATACTGCACATAGTATGGAATTCTCTGCCACAAGGTGCAGTCGCTACCACCACTCTGAGTGGCTTTTAAACAGATTCATGGAGAATAAGCTTATTAGTAGCTTCTATTCATGATGGCTCAACACTATTTCCAGTATCAGAGGTCCAAAGTCTCTGAATAACAGTTGCCGAGGATCCAGGGTGGAGTAGGGAGTTGCTATTGCAACATGTCCTATACATGGGCTTCCTGTAGACATCTGAATGGCCAGAGTAAGAACAAGATGCTGTTCTGCTATGGCCTGGGGAGGTTTGGCAATACCAGTGTTACAGGAAGAAGTCAATCTTACACAGTGACTGACAGAAGCTAATGTGCCAACAAGCTGGTTTTACCACATGACAACAGCGTTCTCATTACCCGGTCCTACAGATTCCTTCAAAATAAATTCCTAATGAGGGTCACATCTGAAATCCTTCCATTTTTTCCAACATAAATGTTCTATTTCATTAAAAGGTGCATTTCAGCCTTTTTACTTCTAAACCCCCTCTAAATGGCTCATGCGCAGGTAATAACACCTTAAAGAAAAGCACAACCAAGAGAGATAGACAAGTTTAGCATCCAGCAGGAACCCAGTTTACGGAGAAATAAGCTATTGAAATAGGACAGCTTCCAAACCAGAATCATCAGTTAGGAGAAGTACACAGAAGGCAACACATCATTAGCTCATAGGATGCATACATGAAAGGAGAGGTCAGGGAGCTAAAATTGTCTTGCTTTACTTTATCTTCTTCTGTCCATCAAAAGTCATTAACATACCATTCTTATATCTTCCCAAGTTTTAGGGAAGATCGAGGAGATACTAACTTAAACTTCCTGACCATCTGTGCCCTTGAGCTACACAAACAATCCTTCAGGGATAGATAAGCAAGAGATACAGTGATTCAGTAGTTTACACAATGTAGGAAGACAGAAAGAGAGACTGTTACAAAACGCAGGGATACAAGAATTAAACCACACATTGATACATAATTCTATACAGTGGTACCTCGAGTTACAAACCCCTCAGGTTACAAATGCTTCAGGTTACAAACTCCACTAACCTGGAAGAGTTACCTTGAGTTGAGAACTTTACCTCAGGATGAGAACAGAAATGATGTGCCAGCGGTGCAATGGCAGCAAGAGGCCCCTTTAGCGAAAGCACGCCTCTATTTAAGAACAGTTTCAGGTTAAGAACGGACCCCCAGAACGAATTCAATTCATAACTAGAGGTACCACTGTATAGAGAATAAATGCAATTACTCTGGGATAGATACATGAAGCAGCTAAAACAGAATCCTTGTGTCAAAATTTATGTATTAAATCTTACGCAGTGGCAGCCACTGACAGAAGATAATGTGCCAACAAGCTGCTTTTACCATGTGACAACAGCGTTCTCATGGCCCAGTCATATGAATACATTCAGTGCTAGATTTATGTATAAGCTAAATAAGCTATAACTTAGGGCCCCACTCTCTTGGGGGGCCACAAAAAAATTAAAGGAAAAAAAATTACAATTACTTTGATAAAATACATATTTTGGTGTGCAAATGGCTTTAGATACCTATTAGGTCCATAAATTACCATATAGCATAAATTCAACACAAAAAACAGTGACAATTTGTTGACAAAGGACAGCTGGAGACATATAAAGGGCCCCATTACCTTCAGTAGCTTAGTGCCTCATCAAACCTGAATCCGGCCCTGAATACACTCCAAATGACTAGCACAGAAATCCTTCGCATGTTTTCCAACGTAAATGTTCTGCTTCATTAAAAGGTGCATTTCAGCTCTCTACAAACATGAAGACTGGGCAGAAAAAATAGAAGCCTTAGAAAAAAGTCAGTGTGAAATGCTTGTCAAAGGCCAGTGGGAATTTCAGAAGGCAATGAAAGCTGTGATTGGGGCTGCGGAAGATGAATGCTACTCTTTGACTGATTTCTGGTCCTATTTCCTTGTGCATAAACTGCTAAACGAGGTGAGTGGAGAACTGTCACACACACACACACACACACACGTTCTTCTACAAGGGTGGGAAATCACATTTCCATTGCCACATACCAAAGATGGGCAGGACCAGGGCTGTCTTAAGCATATGCAAAGATCCGCCCGGCGCCCCCATGTCCCTAGTCCCAGGCGTGCAGGAGGGCAGAGCCGGTCGGCTGCCTCAGCATCTTGCTGGCTCTGCCGCCCCCGAACTTGCGGCGCAGAGCTGCCCGCAGCAGAAGAACCCCCTGTGGCATTCCAACTGATGGGCAGGCTCTTCCCCGGACTCAACTCTCAGGCTCCAGACTCTCGGCCTGGCGCACCTGAGAGCCTGGTGCCTGGGTGCCCTGCACCCCTAGTGCCTATGGGTAAAAAGGCCCTGGGCAAGACCAAAGCCAAAACTAGGTGAAGCAACAGATATGAGAGGCTCTATTACAGTTCAGGGTCACATCCCAGTATGGCAAAAGCACTTGGGCGGGGCTGTTGAGGGGTGTGGCCTGTAGAAAGTCCAGGTGCCTAGGAAGGACTGAAGGGATATGTGTATATGTTATTATTAGTAGTATTAGCATATTATTTCACCCATGTGGGTAGAAGTGCTTTGAGGCTGTGTTATACATAGCATTCTTGGAAGACCAGGGTTGAAGCTACCTTTAAGGAGGGCCAAGAGTAGTTTGGAAGCCATTTAGGTATCAAATTAATTTAATTTAACCAAATGCCTGCATTTCAGCTTGATGAGTCTGAACTACCTGTGCACAGGGGAGCTTGTGAGAATGGGAAAAATCCTTACCCGATCTATAATGCTGTGGACAAGCAAACCTATGAGCAACAACATGCAGGTAATTATATCTATTCAGACATACATATTGTGTCTAAGAAAATCAAAACAGGCAGATGGCCATTTGTTGGAGGTGATAGCAGTCGCGTCCTGCATTGAGCAGGGGCTTGAACAAGACCTCCAAACTCCCATTCAGCTCTGTTTCTATAACTAAGTTTTGCAAAGGAAGAGAAAACTGGTGAATGGAATCCAGGCATGCAATTAATTAATTTTAATTAACGTCCAGCCCACTTCCAGTGTTTGGTGCAGACAAGAATATCTCTCTCAGTGTTAAAATCCCCAGAGTTTTCTGGGAAGAGGGACTGAATATTAAACCACTCTGAGAATTGTAGCTCTGTGAAGAGAATGGAGGTCTCTTAAATCTCAGCACCATTGACATTCTATAGTTCCCATGATTCTTGGGGGAAGCCATGACTTTTAAAAGTGGTATGATACTGCTTTAAATGTATAGTGCAGATAAGGCCATAACTATCTACTCAACAGGGGACACGGGTGGCGCTGTGGGTAAAACCTCAGCGCCTAGGACTTGCTGATCGTATGGTTGGTAGTTCGAATCCCCGTGGTGGGGTGAGCTCCAGTCTTTCAGTCCCAGCTCCTGCCCACCTAGCAGTTCGAAAGCACTCTTAAGTGCAAGTAGATAAATAGGGACCGCTTTATAGCAGGAAGGTAAACGGCGTTTCCGTGTGCTGCGCTGGTGCAGGCTCACCAGAGCAGCTTCGTCACGCTGGCCACATGACCCGGAAGTGTCTTTGGATGGCGCCGGCTCACAGCCTCTAGAGCAAGATGAGCACGCAACCCTAGAGTTGGACATGACTGGCCCGTACGGGCAGGGGTACCTTTACCTTTACCTTTTTATCTACTCAACACCCAAATATTGGATCTGCAAATACAGTGGTATCTCGGGTTAAGTACTTAATTCATTCTGGAGGTCTGTTCTTAACCTGAAACTGTTCTTAACCTGAAGCACCACTTTAGCTAATGGGGCCTCCTGCTGCTGCCGCACCGCCGGAGCATGATTTCTGTTCTTATCCTGAAGCAAAGTTCTTAACCTGAAGCACTATTTCTGGGTTAGCAGAGTCTGTAACCTGAAGCGTATGTAACCCGAGGTACTACTGTAGCCAGATGTATCAGGACAGAAAACAGTTTTACTTAATTGCTGAGTGTTAAAATGGCTAATGCTGAAACCCTCACTCGGATTCCCCAGGAGCAAGGAAGGTCCACTGATTTCAACAGGTTTTACTTCTGAGTAGATATGGTTGGAATTATGCTGTAAACTGTCATTCTGCCTCTTCATGATGTAAATGTTAAAGTAGCACATCTCTTCCTATTTCACTATTTAGATGTGAGAAGTCTTTACTCACCACCCTGAGGGAAGTTACTAATCTTACTGAAATTTGTTTCAACTTCTTTCAAAATCCCAACAGATGTTTCTCTTGTTGCTGTAAGGGAGATGTTGGTGGCAGGTTCGCTCATATTTCCCCTGGGCATCCAGCCCTTCTCATATCTTTCCCTCCAATCTTTTGTTTGTTTTCCAGGCACCTGGTTTGAATTCACCCCACACGAAGCTGGGGTTCCTGGCCTGGGAGCATATGTAGATATGAAGCACTTTGGGAGCATATTTGAAAACGGGCAACTGACTGAAGAAAAGAAGAAAAGAGATATCTGCTATTTGCAAGGTACCTGACCTCCCTCAGCATCTTAAGAGCATGCCATTCCCTGAATGCCAAAGTAACAGATTCTGTGTTCTTGTGGCCAATGAATAGGAATGTAGAGGAGGCTCCTGAATGTCTAGATCAAACAAATAAGCTATGTATCAGCCACTCCTTCGTCAGATGTGTGTGAGAACTACAGATGGAGGATGAATCTTGAAATATATTCGGAGTCTAGTGTTGATTTCATGCTCTTTATTTCAGCTCATGTCAAACAGGGACTGAGTCTTCCCAAAAATCTCTGCCTATATAGACATTATTTACACAATGGGTTCTGTGTGATTGGCTGATCCAACTCCCCTCCTGAAGCCTGATTGGGCTGCTGCTGCAGGCCAATCAGGTTGCTGATTCACTTCCTCCTGGAGCTGGATTGGGTGGCTCCTGCAGACCAATCAAGATGCTGCCTTCTAGGATCCTACTTGCCTATTGTTCTAGGATCCAAGCTCAGTACATAACAAATCTGTTCAGTTCTCCTGCTAATGTGAACCTAACAAATTTGTACTTCATGAAACAAAACACTTCTCCTTTGGAATTGGCGCCTTTCCAATTTTTGTGACACAGTTCCCCAACTAAACAATGCATACAAAAGTACATGCACTAATGAAATGTGAACACATACATATGCTTCATAGACAAAATTGTGTTTAAAAATTGCATATGGTAGGACAAATGTGCATGAGAATGCATACAAATATTCTTGCAAACCTCCTTTTTTTAAAAAATTAACATTTGTTAAGAGACCAGAAGCCTTCTTATTGGGCATTATGACAATAAACATCCCAAAAGAAAGCAAAAGAGTATTTCTATACGCAACAACAGCTGCCAGAGTGTTAATTGCCAAATATTGGAAAGGGGATCCAATACCAACTAAGGAAGAGTGGCAAATGAAATTGTGTAAATACGTAGATCTAGCCAAAATGACAGAAGCAATAAGAAATCACTCGAATGTAAGGTTTAGAAAAAGAATGGGATTGTTTTAAAAATCAGCTGTGTAAACATGGTTCCCAAATTAAAACTCGGATGTGCCTAGATTAAATTTCACAAAATAAATAGACAGCTGGATAAGATATTTTACATACAGAGAAGGTTGAAAGAATACTAGAACACAGTTACAAAGGAAAATGAAATAAAGAGAGATGACGAAGCTGTAAAGAGACAGGGGGAAGTAAAATATTGTATTATGGAAATGAACAAGTTTAGAAGAGTAAACAGATTATGTACGTAAATGAAGAAGAAAAGATGATATATATTTGTAAATTTTAAAATACAACAGCAGCAGCAACAACAACTGCAAAAATGGGCAAACCAAGCTTAACATTGGAAAAATGGGAAATTGTCAGAAAACAAATTTAGCAGATTTGTCTATCCCTAGTGAGGATGGGTTACAGCAGAAAGCCCTGGTGCTAAAAATCCATACAAAAATGGGCTCTTTGTCTGTGTGTGATTACATTCATAACCGTCCCTTTCTGTGCTGATATTATGTCATAAAAAGATAAAATATTAACTTTGTCGTTACTTTTACTGCCACCAGGTGAAGCATATGATTGTTAATGCCACAGCTTTCTTATTTTTAGGTTTATGGGGAAGTGCCCTTGGAAGCGAACAAGAACTCTATAGGACTATAATGGGTATTGCTCTTTTATCTTCTTTTTTAAATATGGGGTGTGCATTGGCTCTATGTGTATTCTGAATTATAAAGTGGATTGGGATTTGGTTTTTTTCTGGAAGGTTTCCTGCATGCAATCCTGTGGGTGCATCTGCATACAATTTTGCAAGTTTAATTCTCTCTGGAGGTGGGCTGGTGCCTGCATATTTCATTCACTTTGGCCAAAGAAGAAGAAGGGAATCTGGGAAGGGAATCCTTTGCAGTGATTCAAAGCTTCACTTAGTAATAGAGGTGGTGAATGCAGTATCTTTAAACCTGTATCTTGTCTCTAGGACAAACAAAGTCTCTAGGTGAACAAAGCTTGACTAGTGGTTATGGTATTGTTGAAAGGAGGCGCCATATTTTGTCAAAATGAAAATCGAAAATTCGAAATCTGAACAATGTATTGGTTTTTGCAACCTGAATATTGCCAGCTATTTTACTACTTGTTGCATTTGGGAAAGATGGTTTTTCATACTGTTCAGAGGCAGTTTGGCTCTGTATACCAGTTGTTGAGAACCATGAGAGGGGAGTGTGCTCTTGCAAGCAGATATCCCAAGCCAACATTTAGACATTAGGTTGGTTGGCCGATGTGAGAACAGGATGCTGGATCAGAAGACCCTTTGACTCTTCTCATTGTGTGTGAACATGCACATTTCTTTTTCAAGATTCTTTGCTGAATTATCTAAAACAAAAGAGATCAGGAGACTCTTCCTCAGCTTCAACAAACTTAGGTAAGATGTTGCAACCAACATTAATATCCTGGTCTCCCTTGTACTTGGATTTGATTTCAAGTTCAGCTGTGTGTGTTAATGTCTATAATAATAATAATAATAATAATAATAATAATAATAATAATAATTTATTATTTATACCCCGCCCATCTGGCTGAGTTTCCCCAGCCGGTCTGGGCGGCTCCCAATCAGTGTTAAAAACAGTACAGCATTACATATTAAAAACTTCCCTGAACAGGGCTGCCTTAAGATGTTTTCTGAATATCAGGTAATTCTTTATCTCTTTGACATCTGATGGGAGGGCGTTCCACAGGGCGGGCGCCACTACCGAGAAGGCCCTCTGTCTGGTTCCCTGTAGCCTCACTTCTCGCAATGACGGAACCGCCAGAAGGCCCTCGGCACTGGATCTTAGTGTCCGGGCTGAACAATGGGGGTGGAGACGCTCCTTCAGGTATACAGGACCGAGGCCGTTTAGGGCTTTAAAGGTCAGCACCAACACTTTGAATCGTGCTCGGAAACGTACTGGGAGCCAGTGCAGATCTCTCAGAACCGGTGTTATGTGGTCCCGGCGGCCACTCCCAGTCACCAGTCTAGCTGCCGCATTCTGGATTAATTGCAGTTTCCGGGTCACCTTCAAAGGTAGCCCCACGTAGAGCGCGTTGCAGTAGTCCAAGCGTGAGATAACTAGAGCATGCACCACTCTGGCGAGACAGTCCGCGGGGAGGTAGGGTCTTAGCCTGCGTACCAGGTGGAGCTGGTAGACAGCTGCCCTGGACACAGAGTTAACCTGCGCCTCCATGGACAGCTGTGAGTCCAAAATGACTCCCAGGCTGCGCACCTGGTCCTTCAGGGGCACAGTTACCCCATTCAGGACCAGGGAATCCTCCACACCTGCCCGCCTCCTGTCCCCCAAAAACAGTACTTCTGTCTTGTCAGGATTCAACCTCAATCTGTTAGCCACCATCCAACCTCCAACCGCCTCCAGGCACTCACACAGGACCTTCACCGCCTTCACTGGTTCTGATTTAAAGGAGAGGTAGAGCTGGGTGTCATCTGCATACTGATGAACACCCAGTCCAAACCCCCTGATGATCTCTCCCAGCGGCTTCATATAGATATTAAAAAGCATGGGGGAGAGGACAGAACCCTGAGGCACCCCACAAGTGAGAGCCCAGGGGTCTGAACACTCACCCCCCACACCACTTTCTGGACACGGCCCAGGAGGAAGGAGCGGAACCACTGTATGACAGTGCCCCCAGCTCCCAGCCCCTCTAGACGGTCCAGAAGGATGTTATGGTCGATGGTGTCAAAGGCCGCTGAGAGATCCAGCAGAACTAGGAAACAGCTCTCACCTTTGTCCCTAGCCCGCCGGAGATCATCAACCAGCGCGACCAAGGCAGTTTCAGTCCCATGGTGAGGCCTGAATCCCGATTGGAAGGGATCCAAATGGTCCGTTTCCTCCAGGCGTGCTTGGAGTTGTTCAGCAACCACCCGCTCAATCACCTTGCCCAAGAATGGCAGATTTGAGACTCATAGTGTTGCAATTTTCCTGGTTTTTGTTTGTGCTTTTCTCATGTGTGTGCTTGCGTAAGACTGTGTTGTTATCCACCCATATGCAGAGAGTGTTACAGGGTGCACAAGTACTAAGGTAAAGGTAAGGACGCGGGTGGCACTGTGGTCTAAACCATTGAGCCTCTTGGGTTTGCCGATCGGAAGGTCGGCGGTTCTAATTCTCATGACGGGGTGAGCTCCCATTTCTCTGTCCTAGCTCCAGCTCCCAGTTCAAAAGCATGCCAGTGCAGGTAGATAAATAGGTGCTGCGGGAAGGTAAACAGCATTTCCGTGTGCTCTGGATTACATCACGGTGTTCTGTTGCACCAGAAGCAGTCTAGTCATGCTGGCCACATGACCCGGAAAGCTGTCTGTGGACAAACGTTGGCTCCCTTGGCCTAAAAGCGAGATGAGTGCTGCAACCCCATAGTCGCCTTTGACTGGCCTTAACTGTCCAGATGTCCTTTACCTTTACAAGTACTACATTAGTGATGTCTAAATTCCCTGACAGAGGACAAGGATCCTGAGATCATTATTAGCGTAGCCAAATTCTGTGCGTTTGCCATTAAACATAGGGAACAAGCTGTGCTATCACAATGATTAAGGCCTTAAATGATAATTTTAGGTTATATGTTAGCGACTAAGTTTTAATTTATTTATTTTTTAACTGTTGCTATATCTGTAGTGTCCCTGTTATACCTAATTGCAAATTCAAATGTATTCCTATCGTGTTTTATATCTTCCTTGATATTGTATGTGGGCTGGAACTGGTCTGTGACCGAAATAATAAATTCAATTCACTACATTAGTGTCTATTCCATCAAGGATGAAACAAAAGAATGGCAAAGCTTGTGGTGCCCCCAGGGCATTTTTTTGGGAGGAAAAACAGGCAGAAGGGGCAAGATCAGTTTTGCCCACCTGAAATAAATTGTTGAAATACTTTACCAAAGTGATGGGAAACCTGTGGCTGTTTTGATGTTATTAGGCCTTCAATTCCCACCAGCCCCAGATAGCACGGCCAATGACAAGGGATGATGCGAGTTGTAGCACAATAATATCTGGAGGGTACCATGTTGATCACTAGAATATGTGCCTAAGGGTTTCAACAGGCTGAGTTCAATATTTCTCAGGTTGAATTCAGTTATTGCCATCATCAGCCTCCAAACTTGGTGAAGTATTGCTGGGACAACTGTGAAGCATTTCCAATGCCCCTCCACCTAACCATGGGATCAGAAAAGGTCTAATGTTCAAGAAATATATTCCTGACTAAACATCAGGAAGAACTTTCTGATGGTAAAAGCTGTTTGATGTTTAAATGGACTCCCTCAGGAAGTGGTGGACTCTCCTTCATTGGAGGTACTAAGCAGAGATTGAATGGCCATCTGCCATGGATGCTTTAGCTGCGATTCCTGCATGGACTACCATATAAAGGTTGAAAGATATGGCCCTTGGGGTCCCTTCCAACTCTACAATTCTATGATTCTGTAGAAGTATTTTGTATTATATGAGTATTCTTCTGCTTTATGGTACAATCCTATACATGTCTGCTCATAAGTAAATCACACTAATTTTGATGGGCTCTACATACATACATGGGACGCGGGTGGTGCCGTGGGTTAAACCACAGAGCCTAGGACTTGCTGATCAAAAGGTCGGCGGTTTGAATCCCCGCGATGGGGTGCGCTCCCATTGCTCGGTTCCTGCTCCTGCCAACCTAGCAGTTCAAAAGCACGTCAAAGTGCAAGTAGATAAATAGGTACCGCTCGGCGGGAAGGTAAACAGTGTTTCCGTGCGCTGCTCTGGTTCGCCAGAAGTGGCTTAGTCATGCTGGCCACATGACCCAGAAGCTGTACGCCGGCTCCCTCGGCCAGTAAAGCGAGATGAGTGCCGCAGCCCCAGAGTCGGTCACGGCTAAACCTAATGGCCAGGGATCCCTTTACCTTTACATACATACATCATTTTATTTGTATGCCACTTTTCCAAAGTATAAACCATGCGCAAGGTACCGTAGCTTACGACATGAAAAAGGTGTGTGAATGGCAGCCTTTCCACAATGCACAACCACCCCATGTGAAGCAATAGTATGTTTTCAGCTAACAGCATGAATCAAGCAGTACACAAATAGATTTTAGTCTAGAATGTCCCACTTCCTCCCAACATCTAGCTATACTATTTGTTGTTTGTGCCCTTAGGCCTTACTCAAAGTTTGTTTTGGGGTGCAATCAATGAGTGATTTTCTTCTGGATCAGGCATCCCCAAACGTGGCCCTCCTGGTATTTTGGGACTACAACTCCCGTCATCCCTAGCTAACAGGACCAGTGGTCAGGGATGATGGGAATTGTAGTCCCAAAACATCTGGAGGACCAAGTTTGGGGATGCCTGTTCTTGACACAGAAGTTGAGAGGAGGTGGAGGAGGAGTAACTTTACCAGCAGGTGGCAGCAGAGAGGCTTAAGTGGCTCTGCAGCTCTAAGCTAATGGGCATCATTAAACCAGATCTAAATCAGATGCCAAAATAATTTAGTCAGTCTTAGAGACTATGCACCTAGACTTGGAGGTAGAGTGGAGTTGCATATGCTGTTCTGCCTCGAGCAGCAATATGTCTTAAGCCAGGCCTGAGTATTTGTAACTCTCTTTTGTATGCTCTTTTATTGCCAAGATGAAGATGACCAGAAACTTAAGACACTCTATGAGGGTTATCAGTCCATTCTAGAGCTTCACCTCTGTGAAACATCAGATGGAAGGACAGCAGATAAGCATTTTGACCACCTCCGCAACATTTTGAAAAGTAAGTGAACGTCAGAAAAAAATCCCAAATATTGCTGCAAATTAAGATGAGTTTGTTTAATATATTATATTTGTTATGCTTAATAAAGCTTTGGTGAAGTAAAAGTCTTTCAGGTACCCTTAACCATTGCTCATTTTTCTTTTCCTGTTTTAACACTCCATGTCATTTTGTCTGCAAAAATAGACCATAGTTCCAGCAGAAGCTATGAATTGCTTAGAGAGATCTGCAAGACCTGGTTTTCTGCTAATGCGGAAACAAGAAAGAAAGACTGTATGAGACTGTGTCAAGCACTGGACCTGGATTTTGGAGGCAAGTGTAATAGCAACCATATGTTGCCTTTGAGCAGCTGTTCTTCCTGAAAGTCTCCTCAAAGATATCTGAGTTTGGTAGTACAATGTAATCTGGAGGAGTGTCTCTCTTTATTCTTCATCTTTTTATGCCCAAGTGCTAGACCTCTTCCTTCCCCATTTTTTCTTCTTTTAAAACTTATCTACAATAACAGTGCATGTCATGGGGTTCAAAAAAATCTGCTACTCTTTGGACCTTGGAAATCCATTTTACCACTAAAGAGTTGTAATGAGTGAAAAGATTTGCAATGGAGAGAACTGAACGTGGTGCCCTCCATAAGTTTTTAGATTCCAGTTGTTGTTAGCCTGAGCCAGGATGGCTAATGGTCAGGGCATGATGGGAGTTGTGGTCCATAACATCTGGAGGGCACTATGTTGGCTATCTCTGCTATAGAACCAAATGATCTGGGGAGCTCTAATCTCAGACAGACTCTGGGATGACAACTTGGCTGGTTTAAGATAGATTCCTTCCATGTTCAGTCAACCAGTCAGTCATTTTATTTGGATACTGCCTTTCCAAAGTTAAAAAAAAATGGTGAAATTATTTTTTTCCCATTCTTGACTCTGAATATTATCCCCTTTTAGGTTTTGCCAGGGATTCCCTCCGTGTTTTACATGATGTGGTGAGAAAGACGTATTTATGCCTTTTGAACTGGACATGGGGAAGCACTAATAACTTCCTGTACCACTGCTGTAAGCATATGTTGCATTGATATTATTATTTTTATATATGGATACCACTGTTCTGAATGTTATGCTATTGGGTTGCAGCAAAATCTCTCTTTCCCCCCAGCCAAATATGGCTACCCAGGAAGAGACAGCTTGTGGTAACATATAGCTTCTTCCTGGAGCATTTCCTGATAATCTTCCTTCCTTCCTTCCTTCCTTCCTTCCTTCCTTCCTTCCTTCCTTCCTTCCTTCCTTCCTTCCTTCCTTCTATTATAGGATCAGTAACTAGGTTGTTGTTGTTTAGTCGTTTAGTCGTGTCCGACTCTTCGTGACCCCATGGACCAGAGAACGCCAGGCACCTCTGTCCTCCACTGCCTCCCGCAGTTTGGTCAAACTCATGCTGGTAACCTCGAAAACACTATCCAACCATCTCGTCCTCTGCCGTCCCCTTCTCCTTGTGCCCTCCATCTTTCCCAACATCAGGGTCTTCTCCAGGGAGTCTTCTCTTCTCATGAGGTGGCCAAAGTACTGGAGCCTCAGCTTCACGATCTGTCCTTCCAGTGAGCACTCAGGGTTGATTTCCTTCAGTATGGAGAGGTTTGATCTTCTTGCAGTCCATGGGACTCTCAAGAGTCTCCTCCAGCACCATAATTCAAAAGCATCAATTCTTCGGCGATCAGCCTTCTTTATGGTCCAGCTCTCACTTCCAAACATCATCTCACTTCCAAACATCACTACTGGGAAAACCATAGCTTTAACTATACGAACCTTTGTTGGCAAGGTGATGTCTCTACTTCTCAAGATGCTGTCTAGGCCTGTCATTGCCCTTCTCCCAAGAAGCAGGCGTCTTTTAATTTCGTGGATGCTGTCACCATCTGCAGTGATCATTGAGCCCAAGAAAGTAAAATCTCTCACTACCTCCATTTCTTCCCCTTCTATTTGCCAGGAGGTGATGGGACCAGTGGCCATGATCTTCGTTTTTTTGATGTTGAGCTTCAGACCATATTTTTCGCTCTCCTCTTTCACCCTCATTAAAAGGTTCTTTAATTCCTCCTCACTTTCTGCCATCAAGGTTGTGTCATCTGCATATCTGAGGTTGTTGATATTTCTTCCGGCAATCTTAATTCCGGCTAGGGATTCATCCAGCCCAGCCTTTCGCATGATGAATTCTGCATATAAGTTAAATAAGCAGGGAGACAAAATACAGCCTTGTCGTACTCCTTTCCCAATTTTGAACCAATCAGTTGTTCCATATCCAGTTCTAACTGTAGCTTCTTGTCCCACATAGAGATTTCTCAGGAGACAGATGAGGTGATCTGGCACTCCCATTTCTTTAAGAACTTGCCATAGGTTGCCGTGGTCGACACAGTCAAAGGCTTTTGCATAGTCAATGAAGCAGAAGTAGATGTCTTTCTGGAACTCTCTAGCTTTCTCCATAATCCAGCGCATGTTTGCAATTTGGTCTCTGGTTCCTCTGCCTCTTCTAAATCCAGCTTGCACTTCTGGGAGTTCTCGGTCCACATACTGCTTGAGCCTTCCTTGTAGAATTTTAAGCATAACCTTGCTAGCGTGTGAAATGAGTGCAATTGTGCGGTAGTTGGAGCATTCTTTGGCACTGCCCTTCTTTGGGATTGGGATGTAGACTGATCTTCTCCAATCTTCTGGCCACTGCTGAGTTTTCCAAACTTGCTGGCATATTGAGTGTAGCACCTTAACAGCATCATCTTTTAAAATTTTAAATAGTTCAGCTGTAATACCATCACTTCCACTGGCCTTGTTATTTGCAGTGCTTTCTAAGGCCCATTTGACTTCACTTTCCAGGATGTCTGGCTCAAGGTCAGCAACCACACTACCTGGGGTATACGAGACATCCATTTCTTTCTGGTATTATTCCTCTGTGTATTCTTGCCACCTCTTCTTGAAGTCTTCTGCTTCTGTTAGGTCCTTTCCACTTTTGTCCTTTATTATGGAAATCTTTGTACGAAATGTTCCTTTCATATCTCCAATTTTCTTGAACAGATCTCTGGTTCTTCCCATTCTATTGCTTTCCTCTATTTCTTTGCATTGCTCGTTTAAGAAGGTCTTCTTGTCTCTCCTTGCTATTCTTTGGAAATCTGCATTCAATTTCCTGTATCTTTCACCATCTCCCTCGCATTTTGCTTGCCTTCTCTCCCCCGCTATTTGTAAGGCCTCATTGGACAGCCACTTTGCTTTCTTGCATTTCCTTTTCATTGGGATGGTTTTCGTTGCTGCCTCCTGTATAATGTTACGAGCCTCCATCCATAGTTCTTCAGGCATTCTGTCCACCAAATCTAAATCCTTAAACCTGTTCCTCACTTCCACTGTGTATTCATAAGGGATTTGACTTAGATTGTATCTTACCGGCCCAGTGGTTTTTCCTACTTTCTTCAGTTTAAGCTTGAATTTTGCTATAAGAAGCTGATGATCTGAGCCACAGTCAGCTCCAGGTCTTGTTTTTGCCGACTGTATAGAGCTTCTCCATCTTTGGCTGCAGAGAATATAATCAATCTGATTTTGATGCTGCCCATCTGGTGATGTCCATGTGTAGAGTCGTCTCTTGTGTTGTTGGAAAAGCGTGTTTGTGATGACCAGCTTGTTCTCTTGACAGAACTCTATTAGCCTTTGCCCTGCTTCGTTTTGATCTCCAAGGCCAAACTTGCCAGTTGTTCCTTTTATCTCTTGACTCCCTACTTTAGCATTCCAATCCCCTATAATGAGAAGAACATCCTTCTTTGGTGTCACTTCTATAAGGTCTTGTAAGTCTTCATAGAACTGGTCAATTTCAGTTTCTTCAGCACAAGTAGTTGGTGCATAAACTTGGATTACTGTGATGTTAAAAGGTCTGCCTTGGATTTGTATCGAGATCATTCTATCATTTTTGAGATTGCATCCCAGTACAGCTTTCGCCACTCTTTTGTTGACTATGAGGGCCACTCCATTTCTTTTACGGGTTTCTTGCCCACAGTAGTAGATATGATGGTCATCCGAACTGAATTCACCCATTCCCGTCCATTTTAGTTCACTGATGCCCAGGATGTCAATATTTATTCTTGCCATCTCATTTTTGACCACCTCCAACTTACCCAGGTTCATGGTTCTTACATTCCAGGTTCCTATGCAATATTTTTCTTTACAACATTGGACTTTCCTTACTTAGCTATAATTATCTGAACCAGCCAAGGCCTTGGCACTTACATGTAGCAAGTCCACCAGCCACTTATTCACACCTGCCACTTTTTGCCTGAATTCCCAGAGTTGTGAGCCCATAGCTCCATGAATGTCATGAAATAACCTGGTTATGATGCAGAGTGTGATATCTGTATCATAGATAAACACAGCTCATTGCACACATTGCTCATGGCCTTCAAGGAAACCACAGGCAAAGGGTTATGGTTTGAGAAGTTGCCCACTCATTGCATCTGTGTTGGAGGTACCTTTACTATAGATGAGTGGACTTGATTTGGGATGCCGATGGCAGGTTAGCAGGACTTGTGCACTTGGCTCAGCTCTCGAATCCTTTACATGGGCTCAATCCACTTACCACCTTTCATCAGCCTGTAGGCATTTCTGATGCAGAAATATGACAAACTGAAGACTGGGGTGGGGTGGGGGACTGAAATTGACAGATTTGCCCATATATAAGCGGTGGTAGTATTGGTATGGCTTCTTAATAACTAACTTAATAACTACCTAGGCAGCAGGTTGATATTGATTCCAAAAGCTTTGTATTGATGCTCTGTGTTTCACGTCATATGTCTAGCGGATGTTGAATGTCCTGACTTGACAAGCAAACAGGTTGTCTCTCTGATTGATGCTGGCCTGGCGATAAACGCTGCTTACCCATCCCTTCTTCAGTCTGAGAGGAAAGTGAAGTTGATCCTCTCCTTTGACTTCAGTGCCGGAGATCCTTTTCTGGTAAATTCATTTAATTTACAGGGGCAATCAAACATGACTAAAATTCTGGTCAAAGCATAATTCTGTTAGGATTCATTAAACAATATTACATAAGCTTTGGTATCCATGTTTTAGATTTAAATAAAATAAATTTAGATAGGAGAAGGGGATGTTGGTAGTCATCTTCAAATATCTGAAGGGCTCCAGAAGTAGGACCTGAACCATTGGATTCAAATTACATGAAAAAGATTCCAACAAAACATTAGGAATAACTTTATCATGGTAAGAGCCATTCAACAGTAGAATGGACTACTTCAGAAGATGGACTCCCCTTCATTGGAAGTTTTTAAACAGAGGTTGGATGGCTGTCAGGGGTTCTTTAGTGGCTGTGCCTGTATTGCAGGAGCTTAGACCTCATAACCATTGGGGATCTCTTCCATCTCTTCAATTCTTTGATTCTAGTATGTTGTTATCTAAAACTTCCTTCTGAAGATTCCTTACCAGTATCTACCACGGCATTACTCCTTTTCACGCCACTTTGTGATATCAGAAGTGCCCTCCCATCAGATGTCAAGGAGATATAGAACTGCACAATTTTAGAAGACATCTGAAGGCAGCCCTATACTGGGATTTTTTTAATGTTTGACATTTCATTACATTTTTATATGTGCTGGAAGCTGCCCAGAGTGGCTGTGGAAACCCAGCCAGATGGGTAGGGTAAAAGTGCCCTGGGACTTCCTAAAGCAGCTTAGGAGGGAGCCTAACTGTATCACTTCCCATGTCATGATGGTAATGTCTGAAGGGTCCCTAACTGCTATCCAGGAAGTAGCCATGAGTATTCTTTTCAGCCAGCTTCTGTTTACCCAAGTGGATATGGCAATTAACTACAGATTTCCTCCTTTGGTTCAGACCATTAAGAAAGCCATTAAATACTGTGAGGAACATGGAATCCCATTTCCCAAGATTGATGAGAGAGAGCTGCAGGACACGGATGATTTGAAGGATTGCTATATCTTCAGAGGAGATGCAGAATGTGTCCCAACTGTCGTGCACTGCCCACTGTTCAACAAAGTCAACTGTTCAGGTAATGTGTCGATGAGATCCATTTGGTAAGTGTGCAGTTGATCAGATAGTGGAGTTAAAAAATTACCAAGACAAAATAATTGGATACATCATTTTATTTCTAGTGCTGAATTCCTTCCTTATGCTTAAACTGAACCAATCTCCCTGTAGTTCTTACTTCCTTTTGCTACCAAGGTTTTTTACAGTTCCAACATTTGAATTTCCCATACCATCTTCCTTTCTCCAGATTCATACAACTCTTTGACCCACCAAGCAGATTTAATTTTATTTGGCTCAGCAAAACTCCAATTTTCATTAGTGATGATGGGGACCAAATTCAGAATTAGAATAGGATCACTGGAAACAGAAGAAGTCTTTTATCCTCTCTTTCAGTAGGACAGATGAGTCATGCTCAGTGTTATAATTTTTCCCTACAGTTAATGGAATATGTTTTCAATTCCTTATAATTCATTAATACACAGCAACTCTCATTTTCAGATAAAATTCATGAATACAGAGAACAGTTTTCTACATTCAAGATGAGCTATTCAAAGGAGGAGATTGAAAAGTTGCTCACTGCAGCAAAGCAAAATGTAGCAAATGTTCACGAAAAGATCTTGGAGGAGATCAAGAATGTTGTAGGTCCTCCTTCATAAAGGGCTTAAGTAAAGTTTTTTCCTCTTCAACATTTGCTTGACAACAAAGTTCACATAACAAAGATTTTTCCTCTGCTAGAGTTCTAACTTTTGTTAGCATCATTGTTATTATCGGCTCAATTTGTATCCGCTATTCTAAAAGTATCTGATCAGTATATATATTACTGATCAATAAAAACATAGCATATAACAATGGCCTCATTTGGACACAATGCTGAAGTTTGACTTGAAATTAAATTAACAAGCATTGGGATTTATTGCAGTTAGGTGGGGACCCAATATTGAACTAACTACAGTTTATTATTTCTGAGACTACAAACTATGGTTAGTACCTATACAGTGGTACCTCTGGTTATGAACTTAATCCATTCCTGAGGTCCATTTGTAACCAGAAACCACTCGTAACATGAGGCGCGCTTCCGCTAATGGCGCCTCCCACTGCTGCTGCACCAACATAGGGCATCTACTTCCAAGTTAGTGGAGCGCGTAACCCGAAGAATTTGTAAGGGGGATGGTTCGCAACATGAGGTACCACTGTAGTTCAGGGAAAGAAGAAAATCTCCAATTGCCATTTACGATCCATCTGTGGTCAGGAAATGGAAACCAGTCAAATAAAATTGGCATCCATTGTTGTCTTTAAGTCCTCAAATGATGTGTAATGAAATACCTTTTAAAAATTGTTTTGATGTATCCTTTCATTTAATGTGATATAAGTTACATGAGTTACATAGTTGCATGAAATAGTGATTGTGAGATGAGTAAATGAGTATTTGGTGGTAACTGAACCACAGTGAGATGGAAACACAGACTGTGCTGAATACAGGTCGGAACGAAAATTACTGCCTTCTTACGTCTCTAGTTGGCAATGAAGCACTGGCAGTAGTAGATAGATACATTTGGACCAAAGGCTATACCTGAGTCTCACTCAGATATATAACATCACATGTGCTCTATTCACACATTACTCATGTGTAGGGCTTTGCTATGTTGAAGGAGTAGCAGGACCATGCTTTTAGTCTTGCCTTTACATCAGTACTGCAAGAACCATGTGCACTGTGTGATTGAGCTTTCTCTGTGATGTGTGAATACCTGCTCATGACTCCCACATGACTGGGAGACCTGCACAACTGGTTGCCCTGATTGGGGGGAATATTCATGTGCAGATCCTTGCACATGGAAGTTTAAGCTGTTGATAACCACAAATAGCAAGCTTTTACTGCAGAAATGGGTAGTCATGTCATGGAGGAGGCTAAAAGTGTGGCCTTGCTCCTCCATCAATGTGGCAAATTCTACACAGGAGTAGCATGTGAAAAAGGTCTTTGCTATTCATGTATACCACGACATACCCTCACCTCCCCCCATGAACTCAGGCTATCCCTTGCCATTCAAAAGTTAAGGACAAAGTTTGCAAGCAAATATGCTCCTCATAACTCAAACATGCACCCATCCAGCATGTGACCGAGTTAGACAAAGACTCCTTGTGGTTACAGATTTTTTTTCTTGTCACACTCTTAATTAAGCACCAGTACTATAACAAAAAGCAAGCATTTTTAAACAAATTTGCCGAACATTTAATGGGGAGAGAAAGAGCAAAAAATGTGAAGAATCTTAGTTACGGTGTGGAACATATCAACATCAATTCATCCACAAACAAATGACATGCTGTTTAAGCAAAGAAGAAAATAAAGTTCTTTGATGCACAAGTTTAACACTATCAAACACAGAACACATTTGCCTCACCCTGCATGAATGCACAGAATCTTTCCTCAGAGCAATGCGTTGTGGAGCAAGAAACTGCAGACATGTTGCAATCCTTTTGTGAGCGTTCCCAAACAACTCCCTCTGTTTCCCCATTTGCACACAAGCCTACTCCCATCAGAGCACGGCATACCTCCTAACCTCTGCAGCCCTAGCATGTGGATGAAATTTTGGAACAGCAGTTATTTGTTTATTATTTCATGAAATTCATATACCACTTGATTGAAAAAGAAAATACCTCAAAGTTCTTTACAAAATAAAACATAAAACCAAATTTAAAGCAATTTACTTCCATGAGAATGTGTGATGATTGCATCTGTATATATTTGGTATGTAACTTCAAGTCAGAATTTAAAGAGCTGCATTGGTATGTTCAGAATTCAGAAGGGTGTTTTAAAAAAGAAGTCCAGCCCAAGAATTGATCGGGGATGTGTGGCCTGGGCAAGTTAAATTATAAATTTATAGGAGTCAGATTTCTCTTCTTTTTCCCCTCAAATGATATTTATTGAAGTTTCCATTAACAACATATAAAAACAAACAACAACAATAAAAAACAAACATAAACAAAAACAACAAGTATAGTTTCAGACCTTATTTTCTCAGCCTACTTTCCCCGACTCCCTCATACCTCCCCGTTCTGTATTCTAATTTCATTATCCAGTCAGTAAATCCATTCCCTTGTTTCCCAAAGTTTTTTGACAATTCCATTCCTTTTCTTAATTAACATCTCTGAACACCGTATTATTTTCCAACCCATGTCTTTCTAGCCTTCATTAATTTTATAATACTTGTCAAGATAATCTTTAAATTTCTTCCAATCTTCTTCCACTGTCTCTTTCTCCTGGTCTCGGATTCTGCCCGTCATCTCTGCCAGACCCATGTAGTCTGTCATTTTCATCTGCCATTCTTCCAAGGTGGGTAGCTCTGGTGTCTTCCAATACTTTGCAATAAGAATCCTTGCTGCTGTTGTGGCATACATAAACAAAGTTCTATCCTTCTTTAACACCACATGGCTAACCATGCCCAGGAGAAAGGCCTCTGGTTTCTTCAAGAAGGTATATTTAAATACCTTTTTCATTTCATTATATATCATTTCCCAGAAAGCCTTAATCCTTGGGCACGTCCACCAAAGGTGAAAGAATGTTCCTTCAGTTTCTTTGCATTTCCAACATTTATTAGGAGTCAGATTTCTCAAAGCAATACTAACCTAATTTCTATTGATTTCAATGGGACTAGATTGTGGGCGGCCAAACTGAACTTGCTGGACTCCCATCATCCCTGACCATTGCTGGCTGGGGTTGATGGGAATTGGAGTCCAGAAACATCTGGAAGTCCAGGCTCCTCACACCTACACAATAAATAGATATTCTGGGTCTAATGTATTCAAGTCTAATGTATTCTCCTGATCCATCCCATTATTTCTGGTCAACCATACTTAAGACCTTGCAGAAAATCACTCTTTTTATGGCACACAGATTTGGCTGATGTTCTCTTTGTTTCCTTTTAAACACTGAATAGTAGTTTATATTATTTTATCGGGTATTTAAATTGTGGGTGTTAATATCTGATTGTTGATTGTTGTTTTTTATGATGTTCTTACCAACTACTACTTTTAAACTCCATTGTTCTTTTCATTATCTGCCTTTATTATGGTAAATTGTATTACACACAGAGAGAAACACAAGCACACACATATTTAGTGTATTTCTAGTGTAGGTTACCTTAGGAAAGTTTTTGAAGAGTAGCATCTAAGAGTCTGAGATAAATATGCATATCATGGCTTCATGTAATGTGTTTTGCAAAGCACCTATCTCAGAGGTGTTTCTGCATAGACCAGGGGTGGCCAATAAGGTGCCCTCCATCGTCCCTGATCATTGGCCATTCTGGCTGAGGGCTAAATTGTATTCAAAAACATCTGGAGAGCACTAGGATGGCTATCCCTGGTTTGAACAAATAATCTCCTAAAAGTGGTGTGTGTGTCACAGAGAGTAACCCTGCCAGGAACCACAGGGCAAAACCCTTATAAATACATTTTTGCATGTTCCTGTGACAAATCATGCATCAACAGAACAGTTAAATCTTTGTAAACACAGAGCTGTTTGTCTCTCTGACATCCACTTTGGCTGAATCGTTCATTCAGATCCACTTTTTGTTAATCCCTTAGGCTTTCAGTTATGCCATTTATTTTAAGCCACACCAGCCTTGGTATCTATTTAGTATGGCAACTTAACATTAATCTGCATTGACAGACACACAATCCACATACAAAAGCTGTCTGGGTTGGCAGTTGAAGCTTATCTCAACAGCAATGGAATAGTATGGTTCACTGGGTGGGTATCAGGAACAGGTCAGCAATTAGTGAAGTTAACTCCCTTTATTCAAAGAAAGCTCAAAACAGCTCAGGAGACTAGGCCTAGTGAGCAGAGCAATTCTTCCCAGCAGATCTTTCCTGAATTAGGCAGTTGTGAGGAGTGAAAGTCCCCTGGTTCCTTCCGAATCAGTCTGAGGTTCCTTCAACTTGCTTATCATTGCTCTGCCCTCTTCATACCTCTTCATGTTCTAGAAGACCAGGGAGGAGGGTAGCTGCCCATCACAGGATGGGGAGACAGCCTGGCTTCCTCACTAGCCTAATTCACTGCTGCCTCTTGTCCCCCCCTCCTCTCAATCCTCCTCTTCTGCTATTGGTTCTTGACTGCTCTCTGCCACAGACTCTTCCTGCCCACTAAATCCTGTTACCTCTTCAGCTGCCAACACCTCCTTTTCCCAGTGTGCTTAATCTTCTCCATCTGACCACATCATCCATCGTCCCACCACCAATCTGAACCTTCTTCATTTGGGGTGAAGAATCCCTTGTGGGGTTCTCCAACTAGTGCCTCCCACCACTCCTCTGCATCTAGCCAGCCCATTACAATGGTCAGGTCTGTCTTAAGTATATCAGGCACCGTGGTGCAAAGATCCCTCTGCCCCTCAAAGTTTCCCAGAGTTCCCAGAGTTGCCAAAAAGTCGGGAAAAACGGTTGAGGGGGAATGTGAAAGATCCTGTGCAGGAGAAAATCTTGGAGGGGGGAGGTGGTTTAACGCAATAGCCCAATAGCCAAAATCCTAAGGAGGCAACGGGTGGGTTTCCCTTCTCCCGCTCCCTTGCCGACACACTAACTGCACTCCTTGCACCCCTCAGCTGATCTCCGATAGTTTTAAAGCTGCAGACGAGCGACATGACTGTAGAATAGACCAAGGCTTCCACGAGGTTCCACTTAGCTGAACCAACCACAAAATACCTAAGACAAAAACACAAGACAGAAGTGAGAAGCGGCAACTGCGTTGCGAAATTCCCCAACTGATCGGCGGCAAAGAGGGAGCTCCTCTGCCGCGCTTGCCTTAAATGTGGCAAGCCACACACCCCGAGCCAGCCAATTGGCTGGCCAGGGGGATGATGTGGCAGAGGATTCCCCAGATCATGCGAGGCTGGGAGCCAGCCTCCGTGAGAGTATTGGGGGCAGGAAGCCAGCAACACCATCTCCTCCCGAGGTCGGAAGTGGCTTTGGCAACCTTTTTACAGTGCTGCTGGCAGCTTTGCAGAGCTGAAGGAGGTGGGCACCTGTTGGAGGGCAGCTTCTCTGGTGGGGAAGAGGTGGAGACTCCAGGCACAGCACTGCGTCAGTGAGGCAGGCAAAGGCAGCAAGCTGATGCTGGGAGGCACCACTGCACCCAGCCTCCACCTCTTCCCTGGTGCCTGTGCTGCGGTGGCCACGGCAGGTAGAGGCTCTGGGCATGGCGCTGCTTCGGTGTGGCATGGCGGAGGCGGGTGAAGGCAGTGAGCTGATGCTGGGAGGCGCTGCATCCAGCCTCTGCCTCTTCTCTGGCACACTTCAGAACTTGGCGCCCTGGCGCAATGCGCCACTTGCCTCTATGGGCAAGACTCCCCTGACAATGGTCTACCACAACTGAGGGCAGCAGGCTAGTTTTGGGTGCACAAAGCAGGACATAAGACACACACAGGTCTATCCTTCCCAGCAGATCAGCTTACCTCGCCACTGCCCCCTGCACCTCAACATCTGCCACCTAAGGTGGCAGGAAGCCTCCTGCTGTCTAATCAATGGAAGGGCCAGTTCTACTTTACTCCTGCCTCTGCTCCCTGTCATTTATCTGGTTAATATCCACCCTATTACCCAATGACCATTAAGTTTACATTTGGAAATCTCCAATTCTTGTGAGGCTGAATAAGCCCATTGTACAAAGCTAAGGGGCATATTCATTACCTCAAGCCTACTGATACGTGAACCTCAGAAGGTTGTTCATGAGATAATGTGGACCTTGAGCTAAAAAGGTTCCTCAATTCTATTCTACCAAGTTAATAAGCAATGTAGCAACCCAAGACATATACCTTTCTTTTGTATTTTTTTTCTGAGGGAAAGTTTGTATTTATCCACCAGGAAGGGTGGAATTGATTGTGGGGTGGGTATTTTTTGGCATAGCTGAAAAAAACTCTGGTTGCTCTAAAACCTCTCCCATAGCAAAAATATATGCTCATAGCATTACAGCAGCATATATGCTTGACACCAGTGTACAACAGGAGTGGTGATCAATTGCCTTGGTAGAGTTTACCCCATGACTGTCCTTGTGACAGGGACTTAACTTTTTCTTGCCAACTTCTGTGTCCCCGCCCTCTATTAAATTTCCTTGGTTTTAAGCCCTCCAGGAGACACAACTGACAGAATCCTCTGTGGGTGGTTGAAGTTTTCTGCGGCTGGGTAAGTTACATTTCAACTTGCTCTCTCTCTTGTCTCCACTCTCCACAGTTTCTAGTTCTGACCCAACCTTCCATACCTCTGTAAAGTAGTACTCCCCCCCCTTTTTAAGAAGAGGATTCAGAATATCAGTGTTTCTACAGCTCCACCTCCCAACGTTTTATGTTGGAATTTGTATTGGTGAAATAAGGAATCCTGCACATCCTCTGAAAGAAGTTAATATTTAGCAAAGTCTGGGGATATTCTCTGGTGATAGAGAGGTTCTGGGGTGAGGCTGCCACAAATTAAACTCTCTTCTCCAAACTCCTCCATCATATAAGCCTGTACCTTGAACCCTAGCCTGTTCTTCAGACAGCATGCCAAGCCAAATTGAGATCTCTGCACCAGCTGAAGTTTTTGAACAGCTCATTAAGCCATCTAGTTGTGAGATTTGAAAGCCAAGAATAGCAGAAATGCTTAAGGGATTGTACCATAACTACCAGGATGAAGCCCTCTTCCTTTTCTAGAGTCTCAGGCTAGTTCCATACAGCAGTTTATTGTGGACTCAGTGTTGCTTGTGCATGGAAAGCTTGTAAAGTGTCTGCATTATATTATTGCCAAAATGCCACCCCATATTATTTCTGCATTTAATTTACATTTATTGTTTCAATGAAAAATCCAGTAACTGAATGAATAAAAACAGCAACAGTAAATCTGGATTAAATGGAGAGGGGGAAATGGCATTGTATTTTGATGAAGATGATTGTGTGTGGATGCTGGGAGAAATTAACTAATAAATTATTTGAATCCATAATAAGATGCCATGAGGAAGTGCCCTCAGTCTCCCTTGAAGGGAACGACTTTGAAGGTGAGATTCAGATGATGTTTGGAGGGGGAGAGTGTTCTTTACTGGGTTTTTGTGAAATGATGAGGGGTCTTCTTTCATCACATCTATTTACATAAACATTAAAAGCAAGGACAAGGCAGCTTTATGTGACATTTGACAGCTCTGTTGCTATAGGCTTTGAAAAGGTGCTATTTGTCTCACTATCTGCTCTGGAGAAGGAAAGATAAATGTGAACATTGCCACCTCATAAAAAGCCAGTAAATTTCCACACCCCAAAGTGCCAAGCCACCTGAACATTGCCCTCCCTCCTGATCTTCAGAAGGGTTTTCGCCCACACCCACTCCTAAAATCTATTAGATTGGGTTAGACTGAAATTCAGCCCAGCCCAACTTATAACCCAGCAGCAGGTTCCTTCCTGCCCATTTGGCATCCAGTGCTATTTAGTAACAGGAGATGAGTGACTGAACGGTTTCCTCTTGTCTCACCAAGTAGCTGTTTGTTGCTCTAAAGTAACTGGAGAAAAGCAGAAGCTACAGGAAACAAGAGGTGCTTTTGTTCTCACTGTATTCAGGACCCCCCTGCTATTGCTTCCTCATTTTGAGCATCAGTAAAGAAGAGGAGATGAACATCTTTCCACCTAGGACGGTAAGTGATATCTACCTTACAATCAACAGTGCCTGATGGTTTCTGCTCCAAGCGAAAATAAGTTCTACTCAGTAACAATCCTCTAATTCTAATGCATGCTAAGCTACAAGCAATAATGGGTTCGTCAGTACTTTTCTTTGCTGTGCCTCAAACATGGCAAGGGGAAGTTAGGACCAAAGCATCTCAGATTATCTAAGAAAGGGTGGGTCCATTTAGATATAATGCAGAATGATGTATTGAGAAGCTTGAAGGCTGAAGAGAGGGAAGCCAGATTCTCTCTCCCTCTTTTAATAATGCAAGAAAAAACAAAACTCTGCTATCTGGTCCAATGGATTAAGATTTCAATTCCAGGGAGGTTATCTTGTCACTTGGGGGAAGGGACATAGTTCAGTGGTTGACCATCTGTATTGTATGCAGTAGCTCCCAGCTTCAATCTCTAGGGTCTCCAGGTAGGGCTGGGAAACTTTCCTGTCTGTAACTCTAGAGAGCCACTGGCCATCAGTGGGGACAATGCTGAAACTAGATAGTCCAATGGTCCAATTAAGTATAAAGTTTTAAATTGGACCATTGGAAGGAAGGAGGAAGAGCAGGGAATGTACAAGACGGCAGCTCACTAACACAAGACCAACTGATGTATCTGAACTAGCCCAGTTTGGTTTGACTTAATCCACTGATGAGACCGTTATACTGGCCTGAGAAACTAGAGCCACTGAAACAATTTCCCCAAGTGATGGTTTGGTTTTCATAGTCAAAAGATGGTGTCATTGCATTTCCTAGCATGAGAAACCTCCCCCCCCATTTCATTTCTCAGCAGGAAAAATCTGAAGTCCGGATCATTCAAACCCTCACACAGGGTGAACAAGCAGCTGTTGCTACTAGAAAAGAAACCGTGAAGAAATGCCTTGCCAAGCTTGGGATTCCACATGATGTGGTAGGGTTTCATTTATTATTAGTAATAACAATTAATTATAATGATCAAACAGAAGCTTCATCAGGCTGTGTAAAACAAGTATGCTTTGGGTATTGAAAACACACACTTTATTTTTTCATTCCTTGATTAAACAGAGATTTGTTAAGTCCCCTCCCTTTTCTTCCACCAGGACAAAACCCCAAATATTGCTGTCCTGGGGTCAGGAGGAGGACTGAGGGCCATGATTGCCCTTTATGGGACATTGACGGAGCTGAAGAAATATGATCTCCTGGACTGTATTATGTACTTGGTTGGGGTATCAGGTTCAACCTGGTAAGTGAATGTAAATGGTTAATGAGAAAAGCAAGATGTGGCATGTGGTAGAAGCTGCAATCTCTGGTGCAACACCTTATCACAACTGATAAAAATCTCTGTGCCATCAGCATTTACAAGATCAAACTCAGCCCATGGCAGCAAGGCAAAAGCAACATGCCTAACAAAGCTACATTTTTCACCCGGCTCAGTTGGTAATGACAAGAGGTTGTAATTCACATGTTAAATTACAGAAAAGACAGCTACCCCACAACACAGTCTCATTTTAGGCTCTATTCATGGGCAAAGGATCTTGGAAATGCAAAATATATAGTCTTCACAAATCATTTGTGCAAGACAAAGGGCACACACACTTCCCCACAAGAAAGAGTGGGCGGTGTTGGCATAGTGAAAAAAATAGTTTTCACTATCCTGGCATATAGAGAGTCATTTTACGGAAACATCCTGCAACACAGAGAAATAATAAGGATGTCACATTGGTAAGCAATTATTACACCAAAGAAGACCTTTTCTCATGCTCTGGTGCATACAGTGGTACCTTGGTTTGTGAACAGTCTAGTTTACGACCATTTTGGATTACGACCAATTCAAACCCAGAAGTGTGCGTCCTAGTTTGTGAACTTTTTAGGATTATGAGCTGCTTTTTTAAGGATTATGAACAACTTTTTTGGCCCCATTGGCAAAAGTGCGCCTTGGGTTACGGCCTGTTTTGGTTTATGAATGGACCTCCAGAACGGATTATGGTCGTAAACCAAGGTACCACTGTATGTCTTGTCAGTGAATGGAGAGGAATGTGATCACATGCATTGACTCTGATGTCTGACTTCTGCACACTGAACAAAATGGGCTTTATGTCAGTAGAGCTGGATACATGGAGGCTGGAGCTAGGGCCAGTTGCCATGATATATGGTTTTATTGACTGTGTGGGACCAAAGGAACTTAGGGACTCTTCAACTGTTACTATATTGTACACTTACTCTTTATCACATATGAATGAACACTGTAGACTTGGAATTTTTAATCCCAGCTGATTGCAATGTAACTTCTTTTATCACTCATGAAAGTTCATTCAAGTGTGTGTCTGGTTGCATATATACTCCAAGCTGAAACTAAAAAGGAAGAGAGTTGTTAAAGCTTCTGACCTGCAGAGAACATTCTTCATTTGCTACTCCTTCGAGTATTTTCAAAATTAGTAGGTAGTCGTGTTGGTCTGACACAGTCAGAATATATGAAAAATAAAAAAAATTGCCCGGTAGCACCTTAGAGTAATGGGCAGTTATATAGATAGATAAATAGATAGATAGATGATAGATAGATATAGATAGACGTGGGTGGCACTGTGGGTTAAACCACAGAGCCTAGGACTTGCCGATCAGAAGGATGGCAGTTCAAATCCCCGCGATAGGGTGAGCTCCCGTTGCTCAGTCCCAACTCCTGCCAACCTAGCAGTTTGAAAGCACATCAAAGTGCAAGTAGATAAATAGGTACCGCTCCGGCGGGAAGGTAAACGGTGTTTCCGTGTGCTGCTCTGGTTCTCCAGAAGCGGCTTAGTCATGCTGGCCACATGACCCGGAAGCTGTATGCTGGCTCCCTCAGCCAATAAAGCGAGATGAGCACCGCAGCCCCAGAGTCGGTCACGACTGGACCTAATGGTCAGGGGTCCCTTTACCTTATATATATTTCAAAATAGGATTGTGTCTGAAATCCATTGCTCCTTCACATTGTTTCAAACATATTGTTGCATGTGAATCCAATCTCTGAGAGGTACAAAATCACAGGGATTCCAGAAGCTTATTATTCAGGGTTTGTGTTTCCTTTGGAATGAGGTGCAGTCGAAACTGTGGTGTCTTTAGGATATATGGTTTATTTACACACACATATATAACCAACTGCGGGAGGCAGTGGAGGACAGAGGTGCCTGGCGTTCTCTGGTTCATGGGGTCACGAAGAGTCGGACACGACTAAACGACTAAACAACAACAACAACATATAACCATCCCTTACAATGGAGGGGTTTACAGCATTGACATCCCCAAAAGGGTCTTGCTTCTCCCATAGCTGCAGCCTTCTATTCCAACAGAAATCAGGCATGGGTCTATCTCTCCCAGCTGCCAAGCTTCTAGCACACATCACTCAAGTCTCAACTCTGCCTTTATCTTTCTATGTACCGGCAGGTTGAGGAAGGGGCCCCCACCCATTTGTTATCTGACCCAGAGCCACTTTTTTGTTATCTTAATGGCTCATACTTAGAGGGCCATTACCTCACCAGGAAGCTAGCCTGCCTAGTCCAGGAATTGAATCCATGCTGGATCCAGGAATTAGATGAGGCCCCCAGATATACAGCCTACATCCCCTCCACAAACTCATCATAATATTTATATTGTTCCATGAAAAGGTGCATGTCAGCTCTCTACAAAAATGAAGACTGGGCTGAAAAAGTAGAGGCCTTGGAAAAACTTCAGAAGGAAACACTTGTAAATGGCAAATGGGATTTGAAGAAGGCAACAGAAGCTGCATTGGAGGCCTCAAAAGATGAATATTACTCCTTGACTGATTTCTGGTCATATTTTATTGTGTATAAAATGCTAAAGGAGGTAGGTGGAGATTTTTTTAAAAGGTTTTTTTAAAACCACATGAGACCCAAACTGAACAAGAATATAAAGAAAGTTAGCAGTTACCAAAAGTGACCAGGACAGTATTTTCCCCCTCAAGGCCCTACCATTATCTCTTATATATCATACGAAACATATAAATCCATTCATATATTCAGAAGCACTAAAATTAGGTAGGTAATTTTGTTTTCATCTCTGGATTATTATGTGGTAAAGTGTTGTCTGGAGCTAGACAGGAAGGGTTTGAAGAAGAGATTTTGCCTGCAAGTTGGCCAACCATGATCTGACGCACCCCTGGGAAGAAAGAATGAGAGTCAAGTGTGGGTTGGTGTCAGGAACCACTGACCACTTCCCTATGTGGCAAGCAGTGTCATTATAGCTTCTTAATCTAGAACCATGTGGATTCACTCTCTACTCAGTAACCTTATAAAAATTCTTCAGCATTTTAATGCAAATTTCTCCTAATAAACACACGTCTGTATGCAGTTTTGACTAATGCATACATTTTTGCAAGTAATGCATCCTAATACCATGCATTCTGCATGATAATTTCACTTATATATATTCATTTTTATGCACACTTCTACCTAATATATGCATTTTTGTGAACATTTGTTATCGAAGAGGTGCATTGCAAAATTCGGACAAGTGTGAATTTTGTGTGTGTGGTTTGGTCTCAACTTGCACTCAGAAAGTGCAGATTTGATCAATTCGTCTTCAAATGCAAACTGAATCAAATTTCTCCCCCATCCCTGAATGTTACACACAAGTAAACACTGACAGTTGGGGAACAGGTAGAGTAGTAAAGTCAATTAACTAAACCCATGTCTTTTCAGCTTGATGAACGCAACTTGACTGAACACAAGAGATCATGTGAGAATGGGAAAAATCCTTATCCCATCTATGCAGCTGTGGACAAGCACAGATACGAAGGACACCACGTAGGTAATAACATGACAATATCATTTTCTCTTATTATTTTCTCCCATCCATTGGTATCATTCACTAAGGCCTTTCTCCACATGCCTCCCCCTACAGTGTTAGCCAGCTGGCTACCAGTGAGTGCCAAAACTCTGCCAGCTTACCCAGGACCACATCGGATTTGATTTTAAAATGAGCCGATCCATCTCCCTCCCTGCCAAAATAAAGAAGTAAATCAATCAATCAAGACTAGCAGCAAAACCAATTCAAATTTTCCAGAGGGCAGCTCTTCAATATACCAGCATGGGCAAAGCAATCAAGATGACCTTGTCTGTGAGGTTACATTGAAGAGCTCTCCCTGGGGAAACTGAGAATGGTTACCAAAATCCCTAGCATCATCATGGGAGAGGGACGACTTTGCAGCCCCAAGGGTTACACTCTGATTGCTGTGTATTTTCTGTGGGTAAAACTACCCACCCTGATACTGAAACAGAGATTAGCAAGTTCATCTGAGCAATTGGATATTAGCATGTTCCTGCTTGCCCAAAGAATTTCATGGTTATTGCTGACTTCCTTTCAACTTCACTTCAAAATCCCTCCAAGTGTTTCCCCTGCACAGGGCCTTCCAAATCGCTTTGCATTCTGCTTTAGATGGAATTTCTTGGCAGCTCTTTCTTTGCTGATTTGTTTCCCATTCATTTGTCTTCTGGGCATTCTGTTCTCATTAGCACTTTGGGATTTTCTTCTCATCTCTCTCTCTCTCACTTTCTTTTATCTTCTTTCCTCCCAGGCAGCTGGTTTGAATTTACCCCACACGATGCAGGGGCTCCTGGCGTAGGTGGGGGTCAAAGTACAGCAGGATATGTTGAAACCAAACTCTTTGGGAGTCTGTTTAGAAATGGAGAACTAAGCAAGAAGAAAAAGGAGAAAAATATTACCTACCTTCAAGGTTTGCCAACCTAGTTTTGCTTATTTGAAGCCTGTTGTTCTCAGAATGCGAAGTAGAATAACCTCCTCTGAACCAGTGGTGGCTGGAACAGGTGGGGTGGAGGGCAGGGGCACCAGCTGTAAATGAAGCTAGACCCAATGACAGTCAGGACTACCACCCAATTGGTGGCAAGACAGAAGGAGCTGGGGACAGGTTGAGTATAGTTTGAGGTTGATGGACAGTGCTCCATTCATTCTAATGGACCAGCCTCCTCTGTTCTGAAGGTATTCTAAAGATGCACAAGAAGCAACTTCACATCAAGTCCATTTGGCTTCATGCTGTTTCAGCTCAGTACTATCTCTTCTAGCAATCTGGGCCCCAGACATCACAGGCTTACAACTCCCATTATCCCCAAACATTGCCTATGTTGGACGTGGCTGGTGAGAGTTCTTTCTGTGATGATCTGGATGGTCAGAGGTTTCCCATCCCTGGTTTATACTGATTGGCTACAGCTCGCCAACATTTCAGACAGGAGTCTTTCCACCCTCAGCTTTACCTGGAGACAGCAAGGATTGAAATTGGGATAGTCTGCATGCAAAACATGTACCATGGCCCTTCCCCTCTTTTTGCAAGATCAAAGAATAGAGTGGGTGTGTGATCAGTTGAGAGGTTTAGCAGTGGAATTCTATCCATGCTTACTCAGAAGTGAGTTCATCTGGAACTTGCTAGGGACTGTGTTTAGAACTGCAGCCTTAACATGCATATTTACAACACTGTAGTGTTGAAACCATCTAGGTTTATGGGGTACATAAGAGGAGTTCATGCAGCAACATGTCCTGGAGCAGACAAGATGGGAAAATGTATAACCAAGGAGACTATGATGTGTGCATTGCTATCTCTATAATTTTTCAAAGGATGGAGCCATTTCAAACATGGCTAGTTAAATGATATATGAGCTTTAAACATCAGGTTTGGACATTTATACTTAGACCAAAGACCAGTGCTTTTTTCTGGGGGGAAGCTGGGGTACGCATACACCTAAACATTTTGCGAATCTAAGTTTGGCTCCATTGAGGGGCAGTATTTCAATATGAGTAGGAAAATTAGAGTACCCCTAAACATTTTTTTAGGGGGGGAAAGACTGCCAAAGACTGTTAAAAAGCCATCTCTTCCTGATTTTCAGGTTTATGGGGAAGTGCTCTTGCAAGCGAGCGAGAAATTAAGAAGGAAATCCTTGGTAAGTTGTTACATTTTTGCCTCTGTTGCTCAACGAAGCAAAATTCTTCATTGTGACTCAACACATTTCTGAGTTAAGAGCTCCTTGTTCAGGAGCTATAGACAGAAACAGACAACAATAGTGCTATGATTCTTTAAAATACTTCTTAAGTTGCATGCATGCTGTGGAAAGTCTTCATGGTCCAAAAATCTTTAAAACACATGGCCAAAAATAGCTTTCCTGAATGCTTATACCCTTTTTATATTGTAAGCCACCCCTATGATCCTTGGATGAAGGGTGGTATTGATTATTAATTAATTATAATAAAACCCATGTCAGACTCTTAAAAGATCCAATGATGATGAAACAGCATTTGCCAGGTACTAAACTCAGACCTTAGCCATGAAATCACAAAAATCTATTTGTTCTCCTTGAACAACACACATAATTTATCTTTAATGTAAACATAGGGTGGTATGCAACTACCGGTAAATAGATCCACTAGCACAAGGATTTCTGCTTGCTCCCTGCCCTGCTCCCTCTCCAAATGCACTCTGGAAAGCTGGGGGACTGGCCAGAACAGATATATTGGGGCATAGGGAGTATGCAGGGATAGAAGAGTTGACAGAAATTTCTTTGCACAGCCAAAAATCTGCATACTAGCAGATCTATTTCACTAGATGCCTCCCAAGCACCTACTTTTGAGGCTTGCTGGGTTCTGGGAGATGGAGGGTCTGGAATGCTTTCTAATGACAATGTGTCAGCTGGGTGTTGTTCCAGCTCTCCCATGATTTCCCAGCTTTCCCCCTCATCTGCCTCTGAGCTCAACCCCCTTTTGTAAATCTATACCATCTTCCTCCTCCCTGGAAGGGTCAGGATGGGGAGGCAGTCTCCACCATTCATCCTCCTCTGCCCAGTCCCTGACGTCTTGTAGTAAAGCTACTCTGGTCTCCTTTGGGAGGAAGTGCAGGGCAGAATTTTAATAATATATTAAATGAAACAATGATACATATGAGAAAGTAAGCCTTACATGTGTGTTAACATTGGGTTTTGTCTTTCAAGGTGCTTTACTGGATTTGCTAAAAAAGGACAAAGAAGCTTATTTTAAAGCCCGTGAACTGAATCCAGGTAACTCACGTTTCCTTTCATCAGTTTCCTTTCCTCATCTTTTTGAGATCCCAGTCATCACCATAAACCAGGAGTGGACCATATTTTGAGGGCCAAAGAATGACATTCACTTTGGGTAAAATGGTTGTTGGTGGTGGTGGGACACACTTTCTCCCTCTGTCACTCCTTCACCACACAGAGGGAGAGCAACAAACCAGGAAACACAGAGAGACAACAATGGAAACCTTTTGGTTTCTCTCTAACCCATCTCCTTTCTTTTCCTCCCATTCTTTCACATCCCTGTACAGATACCTATTCACCCACACTCATTCCTACAATTACCTTCTACTGGGATTTCTGGTGTTCTATGGACTTGTGCCTTCAGACAGTTTGGAAGCTTCCCATGGATTATGAACAACTTGCACTTCTCTCTTCCGTACACACCAGAAAGTCCCTGTTACCAAGCAGTATCAGCAGATCTTTGTGAAACTTTAGGCCAAGCACAGGTTAGAGTAGTGGCTTGCAACTGCCTCAATAGTTTGGGTTCAGGAAAGTATATCTGTCTTTGAGATCTCCTCAGGAGTGGTCCTCCCTTTTAAGCAGAGCGATTTTGGGTGTAATGAAAAAACACACCAGAAAATTGTTAGTTATTTATGCTTATTATAGGCTTGCTCCCAAGAAGGGGTGCTTGAGAGATTTTTGTTCCTCAGGTGCCAAATTGACTTTGTCAGCTTGCATGTCATTTGTTGTTCTATCCAAGGGAGAAATATATATTGGGCTGGTCCTGGATCTTATTGACCTATGCAGATCTTAGGAAATGTTAAAGGCAAAGAATGAAAAGGAGGTCATCCATTCCCCACAAAGTTCTGTTGTGTTTATGAGGTGGAGGGATAGCAGTTGCTGGACATATGAAAGAAATGACCACTGTAAAAAGCTCATTTGGAATAAATAGAGAGCAGGCCGGCCTTTGTAACCAACTTTCCTGTTGTGTTTCATTCTCAAGAGTACCAGGCACTTAGTTTTCTTTGCAAGGCTTATGAGTATATTTTGGAGTTGCAACTGTCTATATTAGATGCTTCAGCAGCAGCAGCAACTGGATTTTTTGACCTTTTAGAGAACCTCCTGAAAGGTAAGTGATTTCTAAGCAACATATTTTCTTCCTTTTGAAAGCAGTATGGTGCTTTGTGAATAAATTGATGGGCACTACTTCAGAGTAAGCTGTCTGGAATTAATGAATCTGTTAGATATGCCCATTAACTTTTTAATTTTCTTTATTATTATTATTATTGTCCATCAAAATTCAAGTTTGCCAAAATATAATTACAACAAAAAGTGTGGGGAAGAGAAATGTTAATGTTATAACTAAGTATGCCTTAAATAAAAACAGATTGCAAGAAAAGCAACAATGCTACTTTCCAAACAGAATATATACCATTACTTAAGAGACTTACAACATCCCTAAAAGTATATTTAAACTTGCGGTTTCCTGTACTCTGTTGCACCATTATGTTATGAGCATGCTCTACTTTTCTACAAAGCAATTATGAGGCTGTCTTCCTTCTCTTATTTATATATTTCCCAAGTTTTGATCATCCATTCTTCTACAGTCCTTCCTTATATCATAGAATCTTCCATGTCTCTCCTCTCTCTCTCTCTCTCTCTCTCTCTCTCTCTCTCTCTCTCTCTCTCTCTCTCTCTCTCTCTCTCTCTGTGTGTGTGTTATTGCAGATTTTAATACAGGTAGCTGTCCATTGGGAGTAAATAACCCATTATTTCCCCTTTGTTGCTTAGTTTTTCATCCTGCCTTTATTCACCATGCCTCTCTATTTTCTGTGAAGTCCATAGTACCAGCAAAAGCTATAAGGCGCTCAAAGAGATGCGTCAGTCCTGGACGACAGCAGATGAAAAGGCAAAAGAGGAAGCATGTTTGAAACTGTGGGAAGCTTTGCATGATGATTTTGGAGGCAAGTACCATAGTGCTCATATATTGCCTTCTGACAGTGACTCGCTACAAAGTTAGGGAATCGGGTTTTGGTAATATAATATATGCTGGTGCTCACTTTATTATTTGTGTAAGAGTTATCCTAATAGCAAACTCAGGTGACAAGTGCTAACACTATTGCACCCAAACAACAGCCACTTAAAAGAGAGAGAGAGAGATACCAGTATGGAGTTTGCAACAAATACACATGTATACAAGCATGCACATTTGTGTATGTGTTTGTGTGTGTGTGTGTGTGTGCGCGTGCGCGCGCGCACACACACACACACACACACACACACTTTGCTAATTTTTAACAAAACTACTAATTGGGAACCCTCCCCCCAAAGGCCTGATGAATACTGAGCATGTTCAGTAGCTGCAGAATGGACAGTGAAAAGAGAAATGGAATACAAGTGGAGTGGAAAGGCCTCATAAAAGAGAATGGCTGGAATCCAGGATCACTCTTTTAGGGTTGAGAATAGACTTCAACATCCATACCTGTTGCTTATGCTTAGAAGTGAACTTCCTACTCCACATGAAAAGTGTTTCGTTTTTTAAAATCCCAGAGAAACCCTGAGCCAATTCAAAGGCTCAGAAATGTGTCATTCTGCCAGCCATGTGATGACCTCTCCTGTCACACAAACTTATCACTGGCAATCAAGGATGGTGGATGTTTGTAAACTTTTACAATGCTTGTCTGACAACCACAATTTTGGAGCTAGGTGGGGCTGGGGGTGTTAAGCGGGTGTAATTTGGATTTTCTCCAATAAACCACACAGTTTCCTATTTAGAGGGTCATGGATCAGCTTATTTTTAAGCCAACTAGCAAATGTTGCAGGGACGGGACATTGTTCAACTTTTTAGAGAATGAGCCCCTTTCAATGAAATGGAACTTACTTTTGAATAGGGATGGAGGAGGAATTCAGTTCACTTTGCAATTAAAGTTGAACATGTCAAATTCACAGAAAAGTGCATATATTCGTGAAATTAACAGCCATATTGCTTTTCTTCTAACACCCTCACCCCCAAAAAATGTGTCCATGGGAATTTAAGAAGCTTAAGATATGTCTTATCTCCCTGCGGTATCTTCAAGCTGCTTGTTGAGATGGTCTATACAGTGGTACCTCGGGTTAAGAACTTAATTCATTGTGGAAGTCTGTTCTTAACCTGAAACTAGTCTTAACCTGAAGCACCACTTTGGCTAATGGAGCCTCCCACTGCCCCTGCACGATTTCTGTTCTCATCCTAAAGCAAAGTTCTTAACCCAAGGTACTATTTCTGGGTTAGCGGAGTCTGTAACCTGAAGCGCATGTAACCTGAAGTACCACTGTAGTTCTCAAATGGTTGTTTTTCTTCCGAAAACAGGAGTTATAAAAGTGATATCTATCAGCCCTTTTCAAGCCATTAAAAGTAAGTAATTGCCTTTTTATTTGCATTGCCTTTCTGTTCTCTGTAGCCAGTGCCATTTAGAGGATAGACATAGAGTTAGATTTGGATCTTTAATGCCTGAATAAAGCCCCATTTTAGACTCATTGAGTTGAACCCAAAGAACTATGAACAGAAAGAAAACAGCTGCTAGCAGTGTTCCACAAGCACCAGTACAAGAGATTCTGTTTCATGCTTACATTGGGCAAGTGCAAAACTCTTCAACATGTTTTGCTTCAATTTCATTTTTCCTCTTAGAATGCTCTGGCAGAGAGATGCGGAATGTGTGACCCTCCCAATGTTGTTAGAGCCTGCATCTCATCAGCTGCACTGCCAGTTATCAGAAATAATGGGAGACACAGTCCAATGATATCTGCATTTCCCCATCCCTTCTCTAGAACAAAGCACACATCTGTGCATATGTGAGCAGAAAGTACCTTCTGGAGCTAGCAAGGTTCTGTTATGTGCCTTTGGGAGAATCACTGTCTCTCAACTTTGCACCTCTAAGTAGAATTAAGAATATCAGCATGGGCTTGGTACTGATGAGCACTGCAAAGGCTCTTAACAAATCAGGAACACTATCAGTTAGTAGCAATGGCCATCTGTAATCTGAAACATCCCTGTGGAAGTGCCTGAATCTATCCAGGAGAGCCTCTTCCCCATGCAGTTCCATTTCAGCTGGAAGCAAGTGGAGTGGTTGTTGGCTGCCGTCTGGATAACAAAGCATGCATGTCATAATTAGCTTGAAGATTTATTGCAAAACAAACAATCAGTCTCGGATGCTCTGTCGGAGCTTCTGTACCTTACGATTCAGTTGACCCTTCTGAGGAGTGCTACCTGGTTCTGCAGAATATCCTGAACCTATGACCCTTACGTTTCTGGGTTTGTTTCCCATCTAATACCTTTCCCATATGTCTACTCCTTGGGCTCAGGGGATTAATTGCCTCCTCTTCCAGTGAGGAAAAGCTCCCCCTCCTGCTTTCCAAGCCTGCCTGTGCTTCTTGAGTGAGTTGGCTTCCCTCCACCCCGCTCTCTGCTAATGTCTTATCAGCATTCCATTCTGTGTTAGGGGGAGGGGGAGTTCTTCTTTTTTGGCGATCACTCATAGCCGAGTAAGATTATCTTCCATAAACACAGTTTTGACAATGAGTCTGTAAGTGACTGTGGAGACAGCCGACTACTCCCAGCTGTCTGACTGCTTCCTAGCAGATGTGTTCAGATGTGTTCATGACAATTGTTCTATTTCAGGCATAGGCAAACTCGACCCTCCAGATGTTTTTGGCCCACAACTCCCATGATCCCTAGCTAGCAGGACCAGTGGTCAGGGATGATGGGAATTGTAGTCCCAAAACATCTGGAGGGCTGGGTGTGCCTATGCCTGTTCTATTTCATTACCATTGTGTTGAAACAGGAAATGTGTTGCATAAAACCTCATGTCAACATGGAAGCGGCCCTTCTTGGTAGTAGCACCCTTCCTTTGTAATGCCTTGTCTTGGGTAGTTTGAGAGGTGAAATAGTAATTAGCTTTATATGTCTCTTTGAATGGTGTATTTTTAAAAACCCACTTGTTATATGTATTTTTAGAAACTGAACAAGAAATCCTCATAAACTTCCACCCCCCCAAGAAACATTCCATGGATATATAATGTAAATTATATAGTCAAACATGAAGTTTGTAAGTAGCTTAGAATTGAATGTTTTAGCAGTTTGTCCCAATGTGAGCCATGGGTGGTGAGAGGGCAGCATTGCTCTTTCCATCGAATTCAATAATAAGTACCATACAATTTCAAAATCACATTTCGTATTTGTGTTCCTGAACACTCTAAGGTGCTTTGTTAGTTTCTCCATAAGGGATATGTTCTTTATTCTGTCCCACCATTCCTCTGGAATTAAATTATTTGCTGCTTCGCAATGTTGTGTAATTATATTTCTAGCTGCAAACAATGATTAATAGGTCCTTAATGAATAAATTCTTATTGTCATCTAGATTCAGATTTAATAATGCTAGCCTCAGATCAGGTTGTATCATCTGATCTGAGGCTTCAAAGATTATTTCCCAAAATAATTGAAAGGTGTATGGTTTATCCAATCTTTTGTGCACTATTTGCTTCAGTGTGAACTGTTCAGTTTTATTTGTTTATATAGTTTTGTTCTGCTTTTGTTTGGTTTTCAGGAAGCCTTATCGAATGCTATTGTATTGTTATTTATTTATGTGGCATTCTTAGCTCTGAATCTCATTTAATTTAGACTGGATCATGCTCATCCACAAAACCAATGTATGTATTCTGAAGTGGACTTGGGGAAGCACCGATAACTTCTTTCACAACGACCGTAAGATTGTTTTGCAATCACATTCATGATAGTTTACTTATAATTGTAAGTTTTTATATTTTACAGCAGAATCTCGGTTTTTGAATGTAAACCATTCCGGAAGACCGTTTGACTTCCAAAACGTTCGAAAACTGAAGCATGCATTTCCGGAAGCAATTACTCAATATGGAAAACTCAATATGGAATCCGTGTGGCACGTTCGGCTTCCGAAAAGCGTTCAAAAACTGTAGCATTTACATCCGGGTTTTCGGTGTTCGGAAGCCGAAACGTTCGACTTCTGAGACACTCGAAAGCCGAGCTACCACTGTACTGCATGTTTCGGACTGTGACTGCCACATAATCATGCCATGGGGATACTGTCGAATAGGGATAAGTTTAGAGATGGGGCAAGGATTTGGACTAGGGATGGTCAACTATTGGTTGACTTTTCATGGAAAGAATCAAGTAGTGATGGCTGTGTCCCCTCCCCCAAAGACAAATTATCTCACTCTGCAGAAGGGGATGGGTCACACCTATTAGAGGGGCTCATTGTGAGACATCTTCCTATGTTATGCATTCCTGCTCCTAAGAGAGTCAGCTAGCAAACAGCAGTTAAAAGTAAAATACTACTTCCAACTCCTTTCCAAATAAAACCTTTCATTTAAAGTAAAAAAGGGGAGACCTGGTAAAGTAATTCTTGAATTGGTAGATTCAGCTAACAAGTCATAGAGCCAAACCTTCTCTTTTCCACTAGCATTTTCCATTAATGGAGAACTTGGAGGTGCATGTGGCAGCTTTAGATATATTTCAAATTAAGAAGGGGAAAAAATGGAAATCCTCAGGAACAGTATGCTTCACCTTGGAACACACTGGAACAGAGTTGTCTTGGGGCTATTTGACTCATATTTGTATCCCAACTGATCTTTCTCCAGAGCTTTATTAATAATCAATCACCAATAGGTTTGTGTTGGTTCAAACATTTACACTGAAGTTTTGTGTGATGTTATGTTCTTAGCCGATGTTAAAGTCCCAGCGCTAAAAGGGAAAGATGTCGTGTCCCTGATTGATGCTGGCCTGGCAATAAATACTGCTTACCCGCTTATTCTCTACCCTGAGAGAAATGTGAAGCTGATCCTGTCTTTTGACTTCAGTTCTGGGGACCCTTTTGAGGTAATTCATTTTATGAAAGGGGCAGACAGATAGGCATACAAGGGTAAAATACGTCTTGTCTCCCTTTCTAATTTTTCATGGCAACAGGAATTCAGAGGATGAAATGAAACCTTGCAATGGATGTGACTAACTTAGGACCATTAAATTCAGTGAGACTACTCTGAATTTAACTTAGTTGGATACAACTCTTTGACTCACTTCCTGACCAATCAATTGTTGTCAGAAACCCCCCTCTCTGTGTGAAATAACTATGATACAACCTCTTCTCAAGCATTATCCCAGTTTTCCATAGATGACACTGCTTGGGAATATCCGCTCACCTGGGACTCTGGGTGGGCAGCTGTTGCAGCATGGCACGGCCATGGTGGGTCCAGGAGACTGCCATATTCTAGTGGCTGGAGGAGGTGATGGCTCCAGCTACGTCGGGCACTCAGGTAAAGGTGGGCAGTGCTCTCTTAGCCAACCAAAGGCAGGAGCTTAGGGGTTGCAAGCAGCCTGCCCCCAGCCTATTTAAGGGGGCAGACAGGTGTTGGACACCCTCATGGCTGACTGGGACAGATCAAGTGGCAAATAAAGCATTGGGCTGGATCCTTAGTCACAGGGGTACCCCGTTAGAGGGGTATAGGAGGGCTGATTCTGGGAGACCACTGGGGGACCAATGGGCCAATGCACCACTATAAATGGCAGCCTGTGTGGGGTCATAGCATCCAATCCATGTTGTGGGTCACTCCCCAGCACAAGTTTGACCCCATCAGGTTGCTTTCAAGTAGCAGGCAGGCTGCCTGATGCAGGATACATGCCCAATGCCTTAGCCAAACCTACTCTTTTCTGTAATCAGTAAACTTGTGGCCTAATTCAACCCAATACCAGTTTCTGGTGCAATTCTTCTCCCCCCCCCCTTGACCTGCTGCAGCCGTAATGCTCCTGTGCTGTCAAGTATCAATGTATGTAACACTGAGAATCCGATGTTAACAGAGCATTGGAGGAGGGAGCAATGTTACATCACTTCTCAAGTTGCTGAGGTAATGTTAGAAAAAAAGGATGTTTAGGAAAGAGACATATAGAAGCTTAGTGGCAGAACACCATTTTTCATGCAAAAGGCCCCAGGAACAACCCCTTGCATCTTCTGGTAGAGCTGAGAAAGATTCCATGCCTTAAATCCTAGATATTGCCAAGAGGTGAAGACAATACTGAGCTAGATGCGCTGTTCATCTGACTTGATAAAAGCCAGCTTCCTATGTTCCTGTGAGCCCCTAAAAGCAACACAGGAAGCAAAGTGGCAGCTATTTTTCCAGGTGGATTTGTCAATGCATTAAATAGTTTTCTCTTCCTTTTGGCACAGACCATCACAAAAGCTGCAGAGTACTGCAAAGTCAATGGAATCAAATTTCCCAAGATAGATGAGAAAGATCAGCAAGAGAAAGACAACCCGTTGGATTGCTATATCTTCAAAGGAGAGGGCCTAACTATCATGCATTTCCCACTATTCAATAGAGTCAACTGCCCAGGTAACTTGAGAATGGGGCTCATTTGGTGTTTTTTGTTTTGTTTTTAATGATCAGAGATTAAAATGATTGAATGCAGTGGGTCATTTCCTCCCAACATTAAATTGCTCTGGTAGCACATTCACCTTCATGTTTAAACTCATATTCCATATTTCCTTTCTTTCTGAGACATTTCTCCTTTTCCTGACTGGTGAACATTGCCTTCCTTAAGGTTCCTTTCTCCATATCAGATAAACCCTACTGGGGCCTCATTAAACATCCCTGCCACATACATTCCAACATTTCACAACTGAAAATAGGGACAGACCTCAAAGCCCCTATTCACAAGCCACCCGATTGCACATTGTTCTATTGCACATTATATCCATAGACTGCCCTTCATTCATTTTTCTAAAAAGGACAATAGAATGTTTTGTTTTTTTTAAATTTTTATTGGGTTTTCACATTTTATATAGACATACACACACATAAAAAGACAAAGACAAAACATGTATAATTTCATACCCTTGCTTTCTTTCCTCTTTCAGCAATACTACAAAAACATAATTATTATAGACTCATGGAGTAAAAGCAGGCCTTGTAAACCACACTGTCCTGCTGAGTTCAGGAAATTTAGAGCTTGAACATCCCAAACAAGTGGCTCTCTAACCTTTTTTTGAAAATCTTTCATAAAGATGTCCCCAAAATTTCCCCAATTAGCTAAGAACTGCGGACCCCATGTTTTTCAAATGCCTAGCAATGGACCCCTACCTTTGAAAATTTTGGTATCTCTATTGTAGTTTTTGTTATGTGATTCTCCTAATGTTTGGACGAAACCTCCCCTTCTGTAACTTAAGCATATTAGATCTACTCTTGCCCTCTGGGTAATATATTATCAATATGATATCAATAATTGGAAATCAACATCACCAACGATAGTATGTGAAATAGGAGGCATTGTACTACATGAGACATTATATACTCCAGTGCATGTCTTTATATGCCTGCGTATAAACCTTAGATGCATCTGTGCAACCAAACTCAGAGTTTTAAAAGCTAGAGATTAAGGGAATGCAGCGAATCCTGCATAATGCAACTCTTGCAGTGTGCTCAATGAGCAATTCCATGTATAGCTGTGATCCTCTTTCTGTAGAAAAGTGCAGGGGAGAAGTAAAGTTACATGCAATATTCTCTTTTTTGGCCTTTTTTATATTATTGATTTATTATACTGACACCAACACAGACAACACTCACAAAACAAACAAAAAGATACTACAACTACAAATGCAAAGTAGATATTACAGACACATCAGTAATTCAGTTCTTATTCATTTCTTTTAGACTTCTTTCATCCTCAGCGCAGGTCCGGTTGTATACTTAGTTAACTGCTTCTTTCACAATTCCTCTTCTCTAATTTTTTCTTTATCTTACATTCTTACACCATAATTTGTTTTGCGGAAATTAGTCAAGACAAGTCTAGGTATTTAGAATTCTTGCTGCAGCTGTCACATATTCTCTTATTTTTCCCTTGCAATATCTGACTCTAATATTTCCAATAGAAAGGCTTCTGGTTTTTTTAAAAAATTGTTTGAATATTTTCTCCAGCTCTTCATAAATGATATCCCAAAAACTTCTAACTGTATCACAAGTGCAGCACATGTGCAGCAGTGTGCCCTCCGCTTGTTTGCATTTCCAACACATTTTCAATTTCATTCTATACATTTTAGATAGTTTGTAAGGTGTCATATACCATCTGTAGAACATTAAATAATTTTCTTTTATTGCTTCACATGCCATGAATATCCAGTTCTCTTTCCACAATTTTCCCCAAGCTGCTAATTGAATAGGTTTACCTATATCTATTGCCCATTTCACCATCACTTCCTTCACTTGTTCGTCTTTCACCTCCCATTCTAGTAAGGTTCCATACATCCTAGATATTACTTTTATCTTGTTTTGTATTATTCCCCCCCCCCCCATAAATGCAATATTCTTAAACCCATCAGTAATGGGTTACTTTATAGTCACCCTCCAATGTGCCTGTTTTTCAGGTAAAATTGATGAATACGCTTCAACATTTAAAACCTTCAAGTTGAAGTACTCGGATGAAGAAATTGAAAAGCTACTCACTGCAGCGAAGATAAATGTAGCAAATAATCATCAAAAGATTCTGGGTGAGATCAAGGATATTATGGGTTCTCCTCAAAGGCCTTAATCAAATGTTATAGGCCTTCTAACTTGTGAAGAGCCTCAAAGAGCTGGCTCTCCTCGTGAGATTTTGTTTGTTTGGAGAACTTAAAATCACTTTTGGGTATTGGTTGGGTGCAAAACTGTAATGTCTGCATTAAATATAAAACATATGCTCAGGAAGAATTCCTTTCCTTTTTGAATGTGTGTTTCAAGCATTGTCTGTTTATACATAGGTGATTCTCTGCTTCAAGAATATGGAACTTTGACCCTCCAGATGTTGTTTGGACCGCAACTTCCAGCATATCTGATCATTGGTCATGCAAGCTGAGGCTGATCAGAGTTGGAGTCTAACAACATCTGGAGGGCCACAGGTTCGTCATGCCTGGTCTAGATGGTATAGTACTAATAATGAAAAATATAACAATGATTATGATAAAAAATAACATGTATAATACTGTCAACGAAACAAGTTCATATTGCATATCATTGTAGATATAACACTCTCTTGATAATGTGTTATATGGATTAAATAGAATGACTATGGTCCAAAGGAACTCTTTCCCTCCTATTTTTTGTTTGTTTGTTTATGAGGTGCTTTTAATTGTTCTGTATATTACACAGCTTTCTACATGGTGTAGTGCTAAGAGTGATAAGTATAAGGCAAAATTCAGATTAAGTTACTTCCGTCCCACTGAAGTTGCAGCTAACTTGTCCAATTGATTTCTGTTGGAGAAGAGCACATAGGGAGCTGCCTAATTCTGTATCAAATCATTGGTCCATTTTTGCTCAGTGTTGGTTATACTGACTGACACTGGCTGTCCAAGATTTCAGACCAGGATTTCTCCCAGCCCTTCCTGGAACTGTCAGAGATTGAACCTGCAGGCAACATGCATGCTCTTCCACCCCCAATTAAATCTATCATAAATATGTGATATACAAGGAAAGTTTTGCAAAAGAAAACAACCTCACTGGAATCCATAGCTTCTCAAGAAAACAAGCCCTCTCTGAAAGATGAGACATCCAGTCAAAGTATGAATAAAATGAAGAAACAAAATAAGACCACTATAATGAATGTAATATGTGGAATGTAATCAATCTAATAAAGATAGCACCTAAATATTCTTTCATATGTTGTCAGATTTTATTGGTAATGTAATGGTTATATGGGGTTGCTCGTGCGTAAGTTGCCGCCACTCCTGGCTAGGTGGCCTGGTTAAACCTTTCCTGGCTGGACAGCCCTTCACTTTGTGGCTGTTCAGTCGCTAGCAGAATCCGTCAGTGGGCGTTTCTTGAACCTCTTCCAGCAAAGAAGCTCTTTGACGCCAAGTCGCCGCTTACTTTCCCTGCACGGAAGTCTTCTGCGCAGGGTGGGTTTGGGCAGCGGAGGACCTGTGCTCTCCTTGCTGGTCTCCTGCGAAGAGTCCTGGAGCCTCCTCTCTGCTTCCCCCATCGACCCCCCTCTATCCCTGGTGTAGCACTGATTATCTTCCCCAGCCGGAGACTTGCCTCTCTCCTTGCTTGGCCCCTCTCCAGCATCGCTGTGGAGCCTCGCCTCCTCCGCTAGTTGCGATGGCAGTTCCCTGACAGGTAAGTACAAGGTTTTGAAAGGCAAGTGCTGGTAGTATGGCCATGCTGCCAAAGGGCTAAGAGCTGCACCTCATCCTCACTTTTGTATTAGGAGCTCTCTCTGTGTGAATGTGTGGATAGAGCTAGACAGAGACAAAAGTGGACGGATCAATAGATGCGGCTCATGTATTTTTTCGGTAGAATACATTCCAGCCGCGCGGAAGTCAGAGGTTTGTACACCAAGCTTTCAACTTATGCTCACATTTCTTATGTGATCCCAAGCTTACATTAGGGTTTATTTCCAGAGGCAAAAATCCAGACAAAAGAAGTTGTTGAGCTTTTATTCCCGCGATTGCAAAAAAATATGCTGAGCTTCTCTGCTGAGCTCATGCTGCCCACACCAGAGCCCATACCTGAACCTGAACCACCCACCCACCCACATGCACACCCACCCACAGAAATTTAACCCCTCCCCAAACCCCAGACATTTTCTTAAAATGGTAAAAATCCTCCTGGATGGGCATGTTCGCCCCCAAAGAGGACATGTCTGGGATTTCTTGGACGTATGGCAACCCTACTTTATATCTGCAATAAAATGCAGTGGTACCTTGGTTCTCAAACTTAATCTGTTCCGGAAGTCTGTTCCAAAACCAAAAGCATTCCAAAACCAAGGTGTGCTTTCCCATAGAAAGTAATGCAAAACGAATTAATCTGTTCCAGACTTTTAAAAACAACCCCTAAAACAGCAATTTAACATGAATTTTACTATCTAACAAGACCATTGATCCATAAAATGGAAGCAATAATCAATGTACTGTACTATAAAATAAATAAGACAGTATTGTAGATGATAAAAATGAAAAATTATTTATTTTTTCTTCCCTACACTGATGATAGTCAGTTTGGATGGGGGGGGGGGCTTTTATCCATTTCCACAGTCATACAATCAATCAATCAATCAATCAATCAGTAGCTGAACTGGGTTCTACACAGTCACAAAAGCAAATTAACCGAAAAAGCCTCAAAAACGCAAAATGAATAGCAAAAACAGAAGCATCAAACTTAATCCATTCCAGAAGTCCATTTGCCTTCCAAAATGTTCGAAAACCAAGGTACAGCTCCTGATTAGTGCAGGCTTCCCAGTTGTAGAAAAAATGTCAAAAGGAAGTGGAGGAGTGGGAAACAACCGTTGAGAAACAACATTTTAGTTTCTCTTGAAGTCTCTCCCCCTCCCAGTAATTTGCACGTTTTTCTGACTTTCTTGTGCTTCTTATTATGATTAATTTTGTGAATGGGTTTGATACAACTTACTAATCATGTTCAGACACTATGCCTGAATAGGGAATAGTAACCATGGCTTCCCTGTGTGCTCCATACTGACCATCTTGCTTTGAATGTTTCCTTACTGCGCAGCGGTGTCTAAACATGTTCAACAAAATGGACTTAGAAAATGCCTGCAGACATTGCCATTCCGTGCTGGTACACTGGGTGTGCAGCATGCAGGAGACATTGCAGGCATGTGTGCATACCCATCCATACACCCTATTCTTGTTGACTAGGGCTTTTAGGAGGTCGCACATGAATTTCACTTCAGCTGAAATGCAGTGGCAGTCTAGGGAGGGTGTGGGAATCCCATGAGAAATTCTGGTAATCAAACACTTTTGCCTTCCCTTGAAACCCTTTGTTTTGTCTACTTAGACATTCCCCAAAGAGATTTACAAGCAATACTTTTTATTACTTATTCAGAAACAAAGAATCCCTCAAACATTTCCTAAGACATTAATTAGGACATGAATGCCTGCTGCTTCTCACATTCTTCTTAAGCCTGATATAAGAAGCCATGGGTGTTAGGACAGAGTCAAGTACTGTCACTGCACTGATCCCTGAGAGGTCTGTGTATGAGGAAACATCATATCTATGCTTAAAGAATATGACTTTGAAAAATCAAAACAGACCACATACAGCTTTGTGTTTTTACTCACAGAACACACCTTGCCATATAAGCAAATTGTGATATATTTTCCTGGATACCTGTTTTCATTTTTCACCTTCAACCTATCATCTTCTAAGTGGATTAATGATAGGAAACTATTTGTCTACTGATATTTGCAGAAGGTGAGTTAACAAACGGAATATACTTTCTCGTGTGCTCAGACTCTGAAAGAGGTGGCAAATTTTCAGGGTTTGTTGTTGCAGGGTTGATAAGAACTGTTTGTGTATTGCCTTATGGAACATTGACTCCTGACTCCTCCTGAAGCTGCCCAATTCTTTTATCAAATCAGAGTGCATTCCTTCCTGTTTGCCTCCTTCTCGTATAATGCTTCTTATGTAATGCTAATCAAACAGATTGCACTGCTAAGCTGATGAAAAGGATGCAGAAACCAGAGGAGAGAAATGAAACCATCATTACAGAATTCATCCTTCATGGCTTTGGAGACCTACGTGATCTGCAAATTCCTCTCTTTGTGGTTTTTCTAGTTATTTACATCATGACTATAGTTGGGAACCTGATCATTGTTGTACTAGTTGTGAGAGTTCAGCACCTCCGTACCCCCATGTATTTCTTCTTGGGCAATTTGTCTTGTTTGGAGATTTGTTATAGCTCAACCATCCTCCCTAGAATGCTGGCCAGTTTCTTAACTCAGAACCAAGCTGTTTCTATTTATAGCTGTTTTCTTCAGTTATGGGCTTTTGCGGTTTTTGCGGCTGTAGAATGCTATCTCCTGGCAGCAATGTCTTATGATCGCTACTTGGCAATTTGCCGACCCCTGTACTACTCCACACTTATGAATCTCAAGATTTGCCTTCAGTTTGTTGCTGGATCTTGGATTGGCAGCTTTGTGATAAACACAGCCTCATTTCTCTTTATATCACAGTTATCCTTTTGTGGCCACAATGTCATTGAGCATTTCTTTTGTGATTTCACTCCATTGATTAATCTGGCCTGCAGTGGTGCACGACAAGTTAAACTGGTATCAGCTATTCTGGCTTCTTTTGCTACCCTGCCACCATTCATTCTGACCGTAACATCATATGTGTATATCATTGCTGCCATTCTTCAAATCCCCTCCGCCACAGGAAGGCAAAAGGCCTTCTCTACCTGCTCTGCTCACCTCATTGTGGTGACCATTTTCTACGGCACCCTAACCATTGTGTATGTTTTGCCAGATACCAATGAACTGAAAGAACTGAACAAAGTGTTCTCTGTTTTTTACACCATCTTGACACCTTTGGTCAATCCCCTCATATACAGCTTGAGGAACAAAGAAGTGAAAGAAGCCCTGAGAAAGTCAGGTAGCCAATTTTGTAATTCACATAAGAGTGCATTGACCTCTTGTTTTCAAATCTTATGATGGTGTTTCTAAACAAGGAGGCTTGATCATGTTGAATTCTAATATCACTTGGGATATTCTCCCTGTATAGCTAAGGAGGGATACAGTAGGGTACCATCTGGACTGGAGATTAATAGTGAATCTCATATATCATATTTGGAGCTTTCCAGAGGAACCACAATATATGAATTAATATAGATGAAAACTGGTAATTGGAATTTTTTCTTGTACATACATAACTTCTAAGTTACTTGACTTTCCTTGGTCCTTTCCAGTTCAATTATTTTGAATGTCAGTGTTTGTTTCAAGATGAATTGTAATGAGGAATGAAAGGGCTTCTTCTTCAAGAAATCAAAACATTTAAAAGGATTCTGCTTTTGTTTTGGCTGTATTGAACACCTTGGATACTCCTTCCAATATCCTCTACATTTCGGCCAATGAACATCAGAGATGGACGTCATGAATCACATATAACAAATCAACTTTCTTTTTGCAATACCTTCTCCTAATGTTCACACTTAGTCACACTTACCACCTATCCCTCTTTTAATATTTGTTGCATTCGCAAAGTAAAGGAAGGATTGAACTCTGATTAATAAGAATACACACAGAGGCTTGAACCAGCAAGACTCTGGGAAGGGTGTGTATAATCGTCTCTCTGTGCTTGTCCATCTGCAGCCCCTGGCCCAGGTAGTTTTATTCACAAAAAAGCTTTTTACAGAGTGTTCGTAAGAACCAATCAGATTTCTTCTGAGCATTTCCACAAACCCACATGGGGACAAGTTAAACTACTAAAACTAATTAAGCACAGGGTAAACAAAGAACAGAACTACAAAGAAGAGCATTTGGCAACCCCGGAGGTGATAAACAAGCAATACATATGATAAGAAGGATGGCCAGGAGGACAACGATCATTACCACCTTCATGTGAGATCTGTTTCCTGGCCCTAAGATTAACATCCTAAGATTACCATATCAGAAAGCTACTTCCAAGAAGCTTGCCCACTATCTTTATGGCCCAGGATGCTTGCCTGGCGAAGCAAATGGGCTGTGTACCTGACTTTTCAGGCAAGAGAGATGGACAGTAGAGGCAAAAGGGCATGGAAAGGGCATGAATGTAGAATCTTATGGGATTTAATCAGAAACTATCATCAATATATCAAACCTAGTCAACACAATGCTTTCATTGTGGACACGATGGCTTGATGTATATTTTATAATTCCTCATGGTAATCCCATCTGATCCCTACAAATATTATCATCACTGTCCTGAATCACATTACTCTGTCACATTTGTTGTATGTTTCATGCAGTGGCTGGCCATGTGATTACAGGCCTTTTCAGTAGTGGACCCCCATTTGTGGAATATTCTGGCCAGGGAAGTGCATCTGGTTCCATCATTGGTGTTTTTTAGGTGCCAGGCTAAGATACTTACTTTTACCCAGGCCTTTGGTAGTGAAACTAGCCTCTACTGTGGTGTTCATCTTGTGGGATAGGATATCTCCTTGCTGTATCCTTGGATGGCCATCTAGAACATTTTGCATTGTACATTAATTTTTAATTCTATGGCTTTTTAATGGTTTTACTTGTTTGCATTTTGTCTTCTTAAGTCACTTTAAGACTATTTTGTATAAAACCCAGACTCTGCAATCATCCTCTGAGTTCCTTCTTTGTGTGCCTTGAGAGGTCAGCAACACAAGAATGTGCCTCTTCTGCAGTGGATCCCCTCTTGCGGGATGCTCTCCCCAGGGAGGCTCCCCTGGCACCTTCATAACATATGTTTAGGAACCAGGCAAAAACATTCACAACCTGGCAGCTAGACTGGTGACTGGGAGTGGCTGCCGAGACCATATAACTGAAAGACCTACATTGGCTCCCAGTACCTTTCTGAGCACAATTCAAAGTGTTGGTACTGACCTTTAAAGCCCTGGATGACCTCTGCCCAGTGTACCTGAAGGAGGATCTCCACCTCCATCGTTCAGCCCGGACACTGAGGTCCAGCTCCAAGGGTGTTTTGGCGGTTCCCTCACTGCAAGAAGTGAGGTTACAGGGAACCAGCAGAGGGCCTTCTCGGTAGTGGCACCCACACTGTGGAATGCCTTCCCATCAGATGTCAAGGAAATAAACAACTACCTGACTTTTAAAAGACATATGAAGGCAGCCCTGTTTAGGGAAGTTTTTAATGTTTGATGTTTTATTGTGTTTTTAATATCCTGTTGTGAACAGCCCAGAGTGGCTGGGGAAACCCAGCCAGATGGGTGGGGTATGAATGAATGAATGAATGAATATTATTTTTCCTCTTCTCCCAGACCTTTGGCAAATTAAACAATTTATGGCCTTTTAAACCATGTGGGTGGATGTTCTTGTTTTGGTTTCTAACTATGTTATGTATTTTTGTGTTTTTATATTGTAAACTGCCCTATAGCCCTCAGATGAAGGGTGGTATAGAAATTTAACCCATAATAATATTAATAAAATAAAAAGTATAAATAATAATAACAATAGTAATTCTTCCCTGTGTCTAACACACCATATTCTTCATATAATAAATCAACATACCACATGACTCTGGCATATATTATTCTTACTAGTTACATACCCCTCTCCCTGTTTCCTACAAATACAATGTATACACTTCTTGCACAGCTGGTTAAAGTGCTGCCCCCCCTTCTTGGTCACAGGTCCCTTTCATGTATTACTTGAATGACCAGGACAAAGGCAGGCAAGACCAGATGGGTATAGCCACCCTCATATAAATCACACACTCAGATAGAACATTGATACACATACACATGCTCTTTGGGATGTACTATATGCTAGCTGTCATCTAAATGTTAAAAATATTATATTTTTGTGATAAAGAGAATGGCAGGCATGAAAGAGTGATCATGCTCTTTTAAATAAACACAAACTGAGCCAAGGGAATCTTGGGTGACCAAGCTAAGTGGGTTAGGTAGAAAGAGCACCATCCATGGGGTGGGAGCTTAGATCAGAATAAGATATTCCTTCATGAATCTTGATCGCAAACTCTTTAGGACTTTGAAGGTTGAGATTACAATATCATCTCAGTTAAAATACAACTGTTTCAAATAAAAATAAATATTTTTCTACTCTTCTACTTTTTTTTTAATTTTGGGATTGAAGCTGAACAAACTCACTATCCAAGGACATCCTGGAGAGGGCGTGGGGCTCCTTTGAATAATTTCTCTAATATTATCTATCATAAATTATTTGGGCTTCACTTGAAATTCTTTGGAAATTGATTTTGCAATGATGCTCCTCAAATAGATTCTCAGTGATGTTTTTCAAAAGATAACTCCACTACAACACTAGAATATCCCAAGAGGTCAATTAGCCAATAAGTACCTGTTTCTTCTTCATAAGAAATTACATTCTGGATAAGAAGTTCTGAGCATGAGGGGGAATCAGCCATTGTCAGTGAAACTGATCCAGCAACATGACTGGAGAAATCTTCATTTCATCCCTTAAAATTATGGAATTGATAACAAACCAAAAGACCTTTTTCTGATCAGTTCTTAAGAGTGACTCTAGTTTATAATCAAAGGTGAGTAGTCCAAGTTATCTATTGCTTTAGATCCCAGTTTTGAATTTTCTGCACATACTGTTGTTGTTTAGTCGTCTTAGTCCTGTTTGACCCTCCGTGACCCCATGAACCAGAGCATAACCTTGGAGACTCTCACTTTCAAAGCTTCTCCTTTTTTATGTCCATGAAGTTTTCTTGACAAAATACTGGAGTGGTTTGCCAGTTCCTTCTCCACACATACTGAATACATGATTATTCCAAACAGCCTGCCATAAAAACAAGTCCCCTATGGTGACCAGATGCAAAGGAGGACAGGGCTTCCATGCCCTTTAATTCTCTCATTCTGTCTTCTCTCCAGCCTACACTACTGTGACATGCTCAGCTGTTTTTATTAGATAACTTCTTTTTTTGTCAGGAGTCATATCCTCATTTGCATCTAATCAGCCAAGAACTCTGTCACAAATTAAAGAGGAGCTTCTTTCATCCCTCAGCTTTAAGCAGGGAAATGTTAGTGCAACCGGCTTGCAGAATTTTGGTGGAACAAGTTCAGTGTGAAATCAGCCACTCATTTACCGGGTGACCAATGCTTATTAACCAGCCACCTAGTAGGAAGGCTTATAGGGAGTTTATAGGGCAGTTTGGGCCCAATTTTCAAGCTTGGTGGGCACAGGGATAACTTTTCTGGTCAGAGTGAGTTAATTTAATGTGGCCAGTTATGAAAGGAGAAAAACCAGTAGATGCTGATGGTTTTCTACAGTGCTATGGTGGCTGCCCTCCCAACACTGGTGTCACTGCAGCTTATCTGAGTGTGGCGGGGGAAGGACATGGTGGCAGTGAGTTTGGGGCTGAAAGGGTACACCTATGGAACTAATGTCACTTTAGTATTTCTTAAATTATGGGAAGCCTAACCTCCTAATGCAGTTGGGACAGAGTTAATTCTGGGCTCTGTGAATGCAGTGATCACATGAACATACAAAGCTGCCTTATTTGGTATGCAGTTCCAACAATACACTCACCAGCTGACTTGTGAAAACAACTGTTCATACTCTTCAGCACTTCAACATTGCATAGCCACACACAATATTATCGGTAAGACATGAAATGCTGGAGCAGTGATCTGCTGCCAGATCATAGCATGGTATCATTTGTATGGTGAGGATTCCCAGCTCCATTTCTCTGTTACATCTGAATCAGGAGAGGCTGTGACTGTTTTCAAAGATGCCTAGCTGCAGTGGTTGGGTGAATGAGAACCAACAAACCGAAGCTGAATCTTGTCAAGATAGAGACACAAGGTTTCACACCATCTGAATAAACAGTTGGTGTGTAGTTTGTGAATGATCCTTGATCCACCTTTGTCATTGGAGGGCCAAATGACCTCTTTGCTTAGGGTGGGATGCCAACAATGCCCTTTCCTTGGTCACTCTGATTCATGCATCAATTACTGTAATGCTCTTTTATGTGGCACTTTCATTGGAATTGTTCCAGAAGCTGCAACTGGTGCTATTGCACTTGAGTTGAAGGAACTGAATGCCTGACAATCAGCTACCGGGCCCAGTTCAATATCTTGTTGTTAACATAGAAAGCCTTGAAGAATTCAGGACTGCGTTACCTGAAAGACTGCTTGCTCCTGCATGGGCCAGTAAGATCACTTAGATCATCTAGGAAACTTCTAGTCATGGCAGTGCACCCTACACAGTATTATAGGGTAGAGACAAAAAAAAATTAACATTTTCTGCTCTTGCCCTTGTACTATGTGCCATATGTAAAGCAGTAGCTATCAGTTGCTTCAGATATCTTGTAAAGACTTACTGTATCACGATGCTCTGGTTTTCCCTGATGCATAAGATTTTACACAGTTATATGTGCTTGAGTCCCCTACATTGTTTTATATACTCTTATATGGATACTTTCATGATTTTAAGCTCTGCTTTTAAATTAAGAAATTGCAAAATATAAAATATACTGTATTCTTTCTTCCTCTTGACTACCTCCCTATTTTTTCTTTTCTTTCTTTAAGCGATAATTTTTTAAATTGTTGACTGGACAAATTCCATTCCCCCCTTCAACTGAAAAAGATGCAAAAACCTGCTGGGCGTAATGAGACCATCATTACAGAATTCATCCTTCGTGGCTTTGGAGACTTCCATGACCTACAAATTCTTCTCTTCATTGTTTTTCTCATGATCTACATCATGACCATGGTTGGGAACTTGATCATTGTTGGGCTAGTTGTGACTGATCGGCACTTACACACACCCATGTATTTCTTCCTTGGAAATTTGTCTTGCTTAGAGACCTGTTACAGCTCAACCATCCTCCCCAGAATGCTGGCCAGTTTATTAACACATAATGATAGTGTGTCTATTCATAGCTGCTTGGTCCAATTCTGGACTTTTGGGGTTTTAGCAGGAACAGAATGCTATCTCCTGGCAGCAATGTCTTATGATCGTTGCCTGGCAATATGTCGACCACTGCATTATTCCACACATATGAATGCAAAGGTTTGCCTCCTGCTGGTGGTTGGATCTTGGATGAGCAGCTTTGTGATGGACACAACAGTATTTATATTTGTATTGCAGCTAACATTCTGTGGTCACAATGTTATTCAACATTTCTTTTGTGATTTCACTCCATTGATTAATCTGGCCTGCAGTGACACACGGCGGGTTAAACTCATATCAACTGTTCTGACTTCAATAGCTACCCTGCCACCATTCATTCTGACCTTAGCATCATACATGTACATCATTGCAGCCATTCTTCAAATTCCATCCACCACAGGGAGGCAAAAGGCCTTCTCTACTTGCTCTTCTCACCTCATTGTGGTGACCATTTTCTATGGCACTCTCATCATTGTATATGTTTTGCCAGATACCAATGAACTGAAAGAGCTGAACAAATTATTCTCTGTTTTTTACACTATTTTGACACCTCTAGTCAATCCCCTCATATACAGCCTGAGGAACAAGGAGGTGAAAGAAGCCTTGAGGAGAGCAGGCAGCCATATGTGCAAATGTGCATTCAACTCTGGCCTTCAAATCTTTAGATGTTGCATAAGGTGACTAGACTTCCATAGCTAGAAAAAAAGGAATGATATGGAGTTTGTGAACCTCATACACACTAAGAAAGGCAACATTCAAAAGTCATTTAGGCTATGTTACAGAGCCCTCTGTATTGTAGCTAATGAACATTATAGGTGAACACTGTAAGCTACATATGACAAATCAATTGCAATACCTTTTTGTAGCCATTCCTAATGTCCACACAATTAATCACATATTCATACCATTCATGCAACACCCTCTCTAACATTCCCATTGCTCTGCCCCTAAGCACGTTATGCTCTCTGGTGTCCAACACATCCCATTCGCGTAATGCATATAACCCATCAACATAGCATATCATTTCCACATGCACTTCTTCTTAATAGTTACATACCCCTCTCCATTCCCTCGAAATACAATGTTAAACCTTTCCACACACCGACTCAAGTGCTACTCCTTCTTTCTCACACACAAGCCCCATTGACCAAGTCCCATTACTCACGTGACCAAGGCAAATATAGGCTTGGTCAAAATGAATGTGGTCATTTCCACTCCACCACGAAGCCTACATACTCACATGCATATGTATGCACATATTTTTGTGGTGTTGTTTTTTTTTTACACACTAGATCACAGAAGAACTGCTATATAAAATTCAGTAAAATGTGGGTTTCAAAGGATATTTGTGTTTCAGTTTGCATCTGGGAAGTGTGAAACAAGTATGCTGGTTTTTAAGTGAAAACTGTGGAGGAGGAGGCACACAAGGCAAGTGTGGCACAAAAAACTGCACATCTTTTGGCTCCACACCTGCAGGAGGCAGCTAACGTGTGAGAATGTAGGACCAAAAATTCTGGGATCCAATCAGAAGCAGGGATGGCTTCTGTAATTCTGGGGTGTCCCGGTGAAATTGGGATGGTTGGAGGATATGCAGATCCAGCAGACCCTCATCCAGCAACTGGTAAGGAGCACCATAGCTTCTGACCTCTGAACCAAGGGAATCTTGAGTGACCAAGTTAGGTGAGTCAGATGTAAAGATCACCATTCATGGGGTGGAAACTAGACTAGTATGACATATTACTTCAAATGTCTTGGTCTCAAACACTTTAGAACTTTAAAGGTTTAAATTACATTCACCACCTCAGTTAAGATAGAGCTATTTCAAATAAAACATAGAATTGTAGAGTTGGAAGGGACTCCAAGGGTCATCTAGTCCAACCACTGCAATTCAGGACTCCTGCCCACAGCTGTCACTGGGTGGACTCGAACCACTAACCTTCTGGTTAATGGCCAGATGCACTGACCTATTGCACCACAGGAGAGACTAAATATTTGAAATGCATTTCCTTATTCTTCTCCCTTTCTATTTGCTTTATTTTGTATTTTGGGATTGAAGCTCATCAAACTCACCATCCAAGTACAACCTTGAGATGGGGTGCTCCCCCACCCTTGAGACATTTTCCTAATGTTATTATAAATAATGTTGGTTTCTCTTGAACTTTTTGGAAGTTGAGTGTTTAGTGATGCTCCTCCTCCTTTTTCAAACTTATCCCCACTCCAACATGGGCATATCCCAAGAGGTTAATTAGCCAGTGAGTGTCTTCTTCTTGCTTTCTTCATATGTAATTACAGTCTAGATAAGAAGCACTGACTATGACACAGAATCAGCCATTGTCACTGTAACTGATCCATCAGTATGATCAGTGAAATCTTCATCTTATTACCTGAAGAACGTGAATTTCATAATATAGCAAAATGCCTTTGCAAACATCAATCGTATACTGTTCCTGTCTAAAGATTAGAAACCACTGGTAAGTAGTTGAAGTTTTCTCCTGTGTTGGATTCCAGAATAGCATTTCCTGCACATGCTGAATACACAATTATTGTGATATAAAAGCAACTCTACTATGGTGACTAAATGCAAAAGAGGGCAGTGCTTTTATGTCTCTTAACTGTTGTATAGAAACAGTGTTGTGTCTTCTCTCAACATTTCAGTACAGTGGTACCTCGGGTTACGTACGCTTCAGGTTACATACGCTTCAGGTTACAGACTCCGCTTACCCAGAAATAGTGCTTCAGGTTAAGAACTTTGCTTCAGGATGAGAACAGAAATCGTGCTCCAGCAGCGTGGCAGCAGCAGGAGGCCCCATTAGCTAAAGTGGTACTTCAGGTTAAGAACAGTTTCAGGTTAAGAACGGACCTCCGGAACGAATTAAGTACTTAACCCGAGGTACCACTGTATTTGTACATGCTTGGTTGTGCCCATTACAAATTATTTTTTTTGACAAATGTTCATGGCAGAAGTGACCTTTCCCTCTTTCACATCCAATCAATCGGAGCTCTGTTGGGATTTTAATAGGGGCTTCTCTAAGCTTACACCTGACACTTTTAAATATCAAAATGTGTTTTTGTGAAACAGCTTTACAGAATTTCATTTCAAGGCATTCTGTGGGAAAGCAGTCACAACAATTCCTGTGTGGAGAATGCTTATTAATCCTTAACAAGCAGAGGATTTTGCAGAGATCATACAAAGGATGTAGCTTGGGCCCACCTGGAAGACTTGCTGAGCACAGGGAAATGATCCTGTACAAGACAATGCAACTTTTTTTTTAATTTCAACTTGGCCAATTGTAAAAGGAGAAACACTAGGGCAGCTGAGTCTGTGCCAGAGATCCATCCTCCTAACACTTGTGCCCCTGCAGCTTACATGGATTGGATGGAGTGATGTAGGGTGGCAGTGAGGTTGGGGATGTGTCAGTGAAATGATAGAACCAATGCAGTGCTCCTGCCAATGCGCCAGTGCATCCCAAACCTTACAGCTGCCCTGCCTCCTCCCAATCTGTATTAGCTGAAGTAGGTGTTGGGAAGATGGATCCAATGCATCACTCCACCACAATGTGCTCCTAACAATGCCTACCACTTGCTCCTAAATCCTGCCACTGTATGTCCCCTTCACCTGGTAAACTGGCAAGCAGGAGTGTCCAAAAGGCACGGGAGAAGAAATTCAAGGGAGCCTCACATAAGGGAAGAAAGAACCTGGGAGGCATGAATGGGAGGACGACTTGTCCCACCTCCCATAAACCTGGTGAATGGGCTTTGAAGTGGGGTGTGCAAATCAAGAGTTTCTCTCTTGCACCTTCTGACCACCTTGGGGGCTCTGTTTAAGAATGAGGACATTGTTGGGGCATTGACCCTTTGCTGGTCATGATAAATGCCTGACATTGCTATCTTCCAGAAATGGCCCTAGATAACCTATTGAAACCTTTGAATTTACTTGTCTTGCCCATACCTTGCTTCTTTTACATCTTAGGTTGACCACAAAGGGACCATTATTTTATCTCAAATCAAGAAGATTGAACACACATTTATACTCTATACATAATTTCTCAGTGTATAACTTGAACACTGCTAATAATAACATATTTTTAAAAATTCAAGTTTCAATGTGTCCCCAACCCCTACCCAAACTGTTTTAGCTCATGGTGAGGTCTAGCAGTGAGAGCTCTGTGTTGTCAGCTAGCATCAGAGGGATTAAATAAGAGCGCAGTAACATATGGAGAACTCTGATGAATCCAATTAAAGGTCTATCTAGTCAGTGTCTAGTTTCCCATAATGGCCAACAAGATGTCTCTGGGAAGCCCACAAACAGCATATGAGTGCAACAGTCACCTCCTCTTGTCCTTTCTCTGTGACTTGTATTCATGGGTATACTGCCGTTGATCCTGAAGGCAGTATACAACCCTCTCAACTAGGAGGTTGTGATTTAATGGCTGTTGCTTACAATTGATGGGAAAGGTTAATATTGTTTCCACAAACTGTATATTCTGTCATGGATGCGTAAGAATCCATAGAAAGACGGTCCTGGTGAATAAAAAAGACTCTTGTATTCCCTCCTGTGCAATGATATTATAACTTCAGCAATATGGCTCTTGCTTATGTAATATTGACTCTCCTGATGATTGTTCCTGTTTGTATTTGTACTTGCAAAACGAAGAAAACAATGGTCACACCCCACCTCATCTTTTCTATTTCACCAGATGAAAACCATGAAGAAAGAGGAGGAGGGAAATGAAACCAACATAGCAGAATTCATCCTTCTTGGTTTTGGAGACATCCAGGAACTCCAGATTTTTCTATTCATGCTGTTTCTAATTATATACATTATGACCATGGTTGGGAACATCCTCATTGTTGTACTAGTTGTGCTTGATCAAAGCTTACACACACCCATGTATTTCTTCCTTGGGAATCTGTCTTGCTTGGAGGCCTGCTACAGTTCAACCATCCTCCCTAGAATGCTGGCCAGTTTCTTAACCAAGAACCAAAGTGTTTCGGTGAATGGGTGCATTGTGCAATTGTGGGTTTTTGGTTTCTTGATAGCAGCAGAGTGCTACCTCCTGACAGCAATGTCCTACGATCGCTATGTCGCAATATGCAGGCCCTTGCATTATCCATTTCTTATGAATTTCAAAATCTGCCTCCAGCTGGTGGTTGGTTCTTGGATCGGCAGTTTTGTGGTAAACGTGATCTTGTTAATTTTTACACTGCAGTTAACCTTCTGCGGCTACAGTGTTATTGATCATTTCTTTTGTGATTTCATTCCAATAGTGAATGTTGCCTGCAGTGACACACATCAAATAAAAATTCTGTCACTTGCTCTGACCTCCATCTGCACACTGCCACCATTCAGTATAACAATAGCGTCCTATGGGTGCATCATTAATGCCATTCTTGACATCCCGTCCTCCACAGGAAGGCAAAAGGCCTTCTCTACCTGCTCTTCTCATCTCATTGTGGTGACCATTTTCTACGGCACCATCATCGCTGTGTACATTTTGCCAGACACCAACCAACTGAGAGAGCTGAACAAAGTCTTCTCTGTCTTTTACACAATATTGACACCTCTCCTCAATCCTCTAATATATAGTCTGAGGAACAAAGAGGTGAAGGAGGCCTTGAGGAAAGTAGCTTACAAATATGCACATATAAGGGTTTATTAAAGCCATGATTTCAAACTGAATGATGAAGCCCTTTTCTATTACAAAGGCATCATTTTTGTACTGGATGTAGGTCTTCTTCTGAACTAAACAAGTGCAAGCCTTGGAAGTAACTGAATGGAACATTCTCAGGGGACTCTCATGCACTCAACTTTCAGCTGTCTGTGGAAAGATTTGGATCCAAATAGAACAATATGAATGTAAATCTTTCTAAGTGTTGAAAAATACATGTTATGCAACCTCTAAACATTGCATATGCACCTTGCTTAGAACTAATTGTTATTCCTTTCATGCTATATGGAGGTTGAACTGGGGTTTGTTAAGCATCTGCAGTGTGACTTCAGTGGACTACTGTTCTGACCAGCAAAATGAAACATAGAATCATAAAATTGGAAGAGGTCATGTAGTTCAACCCCTTGCAATGCAGGTATCACAACATGCAGTCCTCCACCCAATTTGAAACCATAACGGACCCTGCTTAGACATTAGTTTACACCGCAATGCATATATTTTTAGTGCATACTAATGACTGGAAAAGTTTTTCTTCTAAGAATACCACATTTCAGTTAATTTTGCTTAAAACCCCTCTCTGGATAGTCAGCATGTGATAAAAAAAAAGTTCAAAACAATTCTCAGAAAAATGTCTTCTGAGAAATGTTGGGTCAGTTCTAAGAAATGTTCAGCTTCCCTTATCATTCCCGATGAGATGTGCTTCATTGAGCTATTCCTCAAAGAGATATTTAATCAACACAGTGTTTAAAAACAAGTTTTTCTTAAGAGACTAATTACGGCATAATGCCCATGGCTTCTCACACATCCCTTTGGCAGTTGTAGCCTAAATAATAAGCTTTGAGCATGAAGAAGTGATCTGGTTTTAAATTCAACTGATCTATGAGATTGCCTCATGAATCTTAGACTCTCAATGCCTACAGAACATGACTTTGAAAAGCAATCAAGCAGCCATAGTCAAGAGACCTTTGTGTTTCTAATCCTAAAATTAAATATTAGGAAGCAGAAGGGAGCATTCCAAGATTTTGAGTGCCTTGAATTTCAGGTGAGAATTACATGCACAGGCTGAATGCATGATTATTCCCATCACTGTGATATAAAGGCAATCTACTATAACAACCAGTTTGCTGTCAGACTCAGGTGTGTCTTTGATCATCCATTTAGCATTGTGACATGCTCAGCAGTGGCATCATAATTCCTTCTTTGTTGACACCTTGTGAAAATGCAAGAGCCCTATACTCCTTTGTATACAATCAACCCAGAGCACCACCAGGATTTATAGAGGGACTTTGTTAATCACCCAATTGCTACAAGAGCCTTGTTCTCTTCCTATCTAGGCACTCTAAGGTAGAATATGGGAAAGCTTTGGGTCTCCAATGTTGATGATCTACAGCTCCCATCAAGTTGATGTTGGTAGGAGCTGATGGGAGTTGAACAACATCTGGAGGATCACAGGTTCCCCATTCCTACCCTGCAATAATGGACCAATATCCAATCTGCCTCTTCAGTTACCTAAATTTCAGTGGATAAATGATAAGGCAGCCTTTGCTTAGATACACCTGGATCTGGATATATCTGGAAGGTAAGAGAGAAAGTAGATGCTATATTGCATTAAAAATTATGTTGATGTGGGTGCAAGCTTTTAATAGTCACAGAGCTCCTTGCTAAAGCTGGGTAACAGCTAACAGTTCACTGATCTACAAGTGCAAATATTTGAGTTATTTGAATTATTTCACTGTGTCTGTTGGTAATTTACACGTGTTCTGATTATTCTGATTATTGATGGCATTGCATTTCAGAGGATAACTATATCTTGCAGCTATCACTTAGAGGTTTTGATGATTAAATGGTATATAAAACCTGTTAAATAAAATAATAAATACCTTGCCTCACTTGACCAACCCAATTTATAACCACAGATTATTTTGACATGTTTGTTCCATCAATAAATTCATGTGGTTTCACCCTGACATAATTTGGAATCATCCAAAAGACAAAGTTATTTTGTTTCTCATGTTCTTTAGTTGTGGCAGCGTGGTAGCATTTCCTGACTGATCCAGGGTGAGAGGGATCACTAAAATTCTGGAGCCATGATTGCCTGGTTGATACTTTGTAAAGCATTCAAGTTGGTCTCAGGCTACCTTACTAGAAAGAAGGATGATATCATTTGTATAGCTTCTATGCCAAAAATCGTAATGCAGTATCAGAAAGGCAGCAATCTTTGCATTATGGTTTCTATCCACCGAGTGTCTCCCTCAGCCATTTTATAAAGCTCACCTAGGGGTGCCTTATTTCCAGAAAAAGCAGGCAGGTTAATCTAAGGACTCAAATTCAAAACAGTTCACCTTTGTCCTTGTTTTTCTTATGGGAATAATTTAAGCGAGACTTGGAAGAACAAATACCTGAATAGAACTATTGGGAGACTTGAATCCAGGGCGAGATCCCTTTAATTCAGATGGGGGCAAATACTAGAATAACATGAGGGGAGAGTAATATTGATTGCACAAATTGTTCTTCTTCCCCTTCAACAGATTAAAAGGATGTTGACATTGGAGAGGAGAAATGAAACCATCATTACAGAATTTGTCCTTCGTGGCTTTGGAGAGCTCCAGGAGTTACATATTCTTCTCTTCATGCTGTTTCTAATCATCTACATCATGACTATGGCTGGGAACCTGATCATTGTCACATTGGTTGTCACTGATCAGCACCTCCACACCCCCATGTATTTCTTTTTGGGCAACTTGTCTTGCTTGGAGACCTGCTATAGCTCAACCATCCTCCCCAGAATGCTGGCCAGTTTATTAAGCAAAAAACCAGGTGTATCCGTTAATGGCTGCATTGTGCAATTATGGGCATTTGTGTTCTTAGCAGTAACTGAGTGCTATCTCCTGGCAGCAATGTCTTATGACCGTTACATAGCAATATGCCGCCCCTTGCATTATTCTGTCCTTATGAATTTCAAGGTTTGTCTCCAGCTGGTAGCTGGGTCTTGGATTGGCAGTTTTGTCATAGACACAATATTGCTAGGTTTTATACTACAGGTAACCTTCTGTGGCCACAATGTGATTGAGCATTTCTTTTGTGATTTCATTCCGATGATGAACCTGGCCTGCAGTGATGCAAGTCAGGTGAAACTGGTATCGGCTGTTCTGACTTCTATCTCTACCCTGCCACCATTCGTTCTGACTATAGCATCATACGTATGCATCATCACTGCCATTCTTGGCATCCCATCCACCACAGGAAGGCAAAAGGCTTTCTCCACTTGCTCTTCCCATCTCATTGTGGTGACCATTTTCTATGGCTCTTTCACCATTGTGTATCTTTTACAAGACAACAATCAACTGAGAACACTCAATAAGGTATTCTCTATCTTTTATACCATCTTGACACCTCTGCTTAATCCCCTTATATACAGCCTGAGGAATAAAGAGGTGAAGGAGGCCTTAAGGAGAGCAGCCAACAAATGCGCTAACTGTATTCTCCCATTTGCTCCAATGTAAATCTGAAACACTAAAGTCAACGGGGTTGTACTCCAGACTTAGAAACAGCAGCGATTAATGATCTTCCTAACATGTAGCCTTGGAAGCAGCGAGCATTTGGGTAGCATTTTTCAAATCCATATGCTAATTCCTATCAAGTTGGTTCTGGAGCTGTGCTACATTTGGTCATTTATTTTAATATATATATATATATATATATATATATATATATATATATATATATATATATGCTGCCAACCTTAAGAAAAAAAAATATAATGGTGGTAAACAGCAACACATCAACAATAAAATTACAACCATAAAACAAATGCAAAATGCCATGGAGACTCATCCCCACTGCCACTTCTTCCTCCAGCAGCATTGTGTCACATGAAGTTACAGGCTGCTTTACAAGCCACCTCATGCATTGTGTGTTGTTGTCTGTAAAGAATCCCCAACATTCAAGATCCTGACTGTGTGTAGATGCACCACACGATTGGGGCACCTGATTGTGCATTTGTCCTGATTGTGCAGTGCATCTTCCTTTGAGCAGGAGCTTAGACATTGGGGTTTCTTTTCATGCAACCCTGTGCAACATGTGTTTGTTGAAGGAAGAAGACGTCACTGGAGAGACACTGCTTGGCCCAGACTCACTGGAATAACTCTGGGGTTGGGTCAAATGTAAAAAATGTTTTTAAATAGTTTTTAATTTGTGCTGTTTTAAATATCGGTTTTATGGTTTGGTTTTTGCTTGTTGGGGGAGGGATTAACATTTAGTTGCAGTTGGGTATTAGTTTAATTTTTAGTAGAACTGTGAATTTTTTGTTTTGTTTTTTAATTAGTTTCTATTTTTTGATATAGTTTGTATTCTGTTCTTAAGGGGAGAGAGTCAGGGCTGCCTGGGAGTAGGCCCCAGCCAACAGAATGGTTGGGGCAGGTTCCACGGGGGACACACACAATCTCTGCACTGGGACACACTGGGATCACGGGTGATCAGTGATCACGGGTAGGAGGAGGAGTTATGCTAAGACCAGACCATGTTATTACTGAGTAGGCAGGTTTTGTTGTTGTTTGAAGACCATAGTAAAACATACTTCTGGAAGTGTTATGCAAGGAGAAAGTCACATATTGTATTAATGAAAATTCCTCTCCATCATTCCTCCCACTTTGTATAGAAACTAGTTTCAAAGTTTGGAAGGCCAGAGGTAACCTAGAGGGAAACCAAAAACATCTGCTAGTCTCCCCCTCCCATGTAGATAGCAGGAAGAAGATCCATGGTCAAAGATCCATTTCTCAGAGATTTACAATATCTTCATGGCTCCCCATGGCATTTCAAAACCCTAAAGAGCTAATATCTTTCAGGAAGACAGGGCATTTAGCCTTCTTAAAAAACCCCAATTGACCTCAGTTTGGGGAGAATCGCTGGCATAAAATCCACACCAAGGTTGTAAGACTCATTGCTTCTCACACTTTCTTTCCCTTGCAAGTACTCTGCACTCAAATCTAAGAAGAAACGAACTTGTAGAACACATCTTACCTAGGCTAATATTCCTTTTCCAATCTAGATGGTCCTTCTTTGAACTCCTCTTTCTTTTCTTTTACTCTGTTAGGATTTTTGGGTGTTTTAGTATGGCTTCAGGGAGACATTTCAGAATTGAGGGGAATCTATCATTGTACATGTGTAATATTGTGAAAAGCTTGAAAACTGACATTTGTGTTATAATATGAATACTTATAAATTAACAAATAACTAAAAAAAGGAATCAAGTGATGTATATTCCAATGTATATTGTCACTCATTCAGTATCACATGAAATTGCATTTGACATGGTGATTATTGCTTGAACTGTTTATCATTTGGTACGCTATAGAATGTTTTTACATGTAAAAATACAAACACATATCACACATTCCCATGAGTCTTTTCTTCTGAGTTTGATTAGACTCCTGGGAGTAATGGAAGTAAATATGGATAAAATCCAGTGCAGCATCTCAGTATAGAGAGCAGTAAGAGAAATTGCCTCTCAAACAACTATGGGGAGAGAATGGTGTGATACATTGAAAAGGCAAATCACATTGGCTGCCCAGAAAAACAACACAGATCGCAACCAGGCATGAAAACGAAGCATGTAAACACTTTCATGAAATCACCCAAGATCTGCCCACAAACAGCTTGGTAAGTCTATTTGAATAGATGACTTTTCAATTATTTTATTCATGACCTCCTGGATAAACTGTGTACACAGTTCAGGAAGATCTAGAAACCAGAGTTTTACAATGCAAAAGCCCATGCTCGGTTTGTCCCAGCCAGGGTTAATGGCTAGGAATAGAAGACATCTCACATATTTTATTATTGTAAATTCCTTGGAGGTCTCTTTTATTGTGAGAAGTGATTTATGAATTCAGTGAACCTAATGAAACATCTAGAAGCAGAACCTTGAAGGCATAACAGACCTACTGGATAAAAAGCAAGTTTTATCACAAGTTAAATATATTTATGGGTTTCCTAGTAAGAAATCTGCAAAGGTCAGATGTGCAGAATAGCCACCATGTCACCAATAATTATACATTTTCATTCATTAAAGAGAATATTCTGGCCTGCACATCCTCATTCCACATAAAAGAGGCCAGGTCAGCCTGTGTCGGTCTTAGCAAATGCATACTGGAAACGTGACATGGACAAAAACTGTTAAATCTCTATCACATGAAATTCCATGTAACATGGAGATAACTAATTGTGCCTCCTTTCTTAAATAAAGGTTTATAAAGATAAATATTTAAATAAAATAGGGACATGGGTGGTGCTGTGGTCTAAACCACTGAGCCTCTTGGATTTGTCAATCGGAAGGTCAGTGGTTCGAATCCCTGCAATGGAGTGAGCTCCCGTTGCTCTGTCCCAGCTCCTGCCAACCTAGCAGTTTGAAAGCATGCCAGTGCAAGTGGATAAATAGGTACTGCTGCAGCAGGTAGGTAAACAGTGTTTCTGTGCACCCTGGCTTGCATCACGGTGTTCCATTGCACCAGAAGTAGTTTAGTCATGCTGGCCACATGACCCAGAAAGCTGTCTCTGGACAAACACCAGCTCCTGCCACCTGAAAGCGAGATGAGCTGCGCAACCCCATAGTCACCTTTGACTGGACTTAACCATCCAGGGGTCCTTTACCTTTTACTTTACCTTTCTTAAATGTGTTTGCTCCTCTTTGCAGGAACCACACACAAGCACTATGTTCAACCAGTCATCTGGAGTGGTGGAATTCCTTCTGTATGGATTCTCTGATACTCAGGAATGGGAGACATTTCATTTCATTACTTTCCTGTTCATTTATCTGATGGCTGTCACTGAAAACCTTCTCATCATCACAGTCATCACCTGCAGTCCTCAGCTTCACAAACCCATGTACTTCTTTCTAGCCAATCTGGCATTCCAAGACCTTGGCTCCATATCTGTCTCAGTTCCCAAATCCTTGTCAAATTCCCTGATGAACACCAAGGCCATTTCATACAATGGATGCATCTGCCAGGTTTTCTACTTTATGTTCTTCACTGTATCTCATTTTTTCCTCCTTGGCATCATGGCATATGACCGCTACTTTGCTATCTGCAATCCTCTGCACTATGAGACTGTGATGAACAGAAAAGCATGTGTCAAAATGGCAATCAGTGCATGGATTACTGGGCTTATCTATTCCACAGTATATACTGGCAGTACATTCACAATTGAGTTCTGTTCTAATGACATCAGTCAGTTTTTCTGTGAAATTCCACAGTTATTCAAAATTGCTTGCTCTGATTCATATCTCATCGCATTTTGGGTTATTTGTGTTGGTGCGTCTCTGGCTTTTACATACTTTGCTCTGATAGTTTATTCTTATGTTCAGATCTTCAGGGCAGTTCTCAGAATTCCTTCTGCCCAGGGAAAGGAAAAGGCCTTCTCAACTTGCCTGCCACACCTTATTGTAATATCTGTATATTTTGCCAGTGGTTCATTTGCCTATCTAAAGCCAACTTCTGGGTCCTTATCAGCCATGGATCTTGTAGCTTCTATGTTCTACTGCATGTTGCCTCCAGTTATAAACCCAATAATCTATAGTATTCGGAATAGGCAACTGAAATCAGCATTGTGGAAGTTGACTGCAAAATTTTTCACCCCAATTTTTCTTCCCCAATTTGCAATATGTTTCTCTTCCTGTAAAAATATAGTAAAACATTTTTAAACATACAGATAAAACCTGTGTTGGAATCTTTATTTTCATTTCAGTTGCAAATCTTTTGAGAACACACTTGCTAATTAATTGTTGTTGTTTAGTCGTGTCCATCTCTCCGTAACCACATGGACCAGAGGAATGTTGTACTTGACTGATCTCAGTGGGTTACATCCCACACACCTTGGGTATAAAAGCTAATGTTTCTTGTCATAGCAAAAAGGTGTTTTCTCTCTCTGAAGAACCTTCACAGTGAGGTAGTAAGACTTGTTGCTTTTCTCACTTTCCTTTTCATTCAAAAACTGGGCACTCAAATCTGAGGAGAACAGATAATTGGACATCACAACCACAGCATAAATTATATAGAATAATTAAGAAATCATCAGTAAAAAAATTACAAATCACCAGCATAACAACCACCTTCTATAAAACACTATTAAGAAAGCTACTAAAAGAAATTAAGCTAAACAGAACAACCATAACAAAAGTCATATTATAAGATTCACAAGGCACTATAGCTGCAGGTAGCAATGAAGTCAGAAAATGAAGAGATTGTGTTAGATTTTAGCAGGAGTATACTTATGTTGTCCACATGGATCAGAGGTGTGCAATGAATCTTTTTATGAGGATACGTTAGGGCCGGAGGTGCCAGCTTTTAAGGGTGATTTGGGGCAGGGGCAACATCTGTGTGTGAGCATCACCCCTCCTTCCCTAAGCCGGACAGAAGCTTCTCCAGCTTTGGGAAGGAAGTGCCTGGCTTTAGTACTTTAATACTCTCATTTACCAGGAATATTGAGGGGACAAGCCTAGTTCCCTGGTCCACTGACTGCCTGCAACGGACACGGATCAACAATATTCAAAGTTTATTTGGGAAGTATAACACAGGTTGAGCAAGGAGCTAAACAAAAGATTTATGGATGCAAACATTTTCCTAAGGGATTTATATTTGAAGCAGGGCTGGAACTCTTATTAGGCAAAGTGAGGGGGCCACTCCAGTTTTGTTGGTCAAATACAGTAGTACCTCAGGTTACATATGTTTCAGGTTACATACGCTTCAGGTTACAGACTCCGCTAACCCAGAAATAGTACCTTGGGTTAAGAACTTTGCTTCAGGATGAGAACAGAAATCATGCTCCGGCGGTGCGGTGGCAGCGGGAGGCCCCATTAGCTAAAGTGGTGCTTCAGGTTAAGAACAGTTTCACGTTAAGAACAGACCTCCGAAACGAATTAAGTACTTAACCTGAGGTACCACTGTAGTGACATCAAAATGCTATTTATTTCATTTTAAATTATTGCCAGAGTGCAGAAGAGGAATTTGTAAAGGGTTTTCTGGTGTGTGTTTTTGCTTCAGGTGCCCAAATTTCTTGATTTGGCTTTTTTCGGTAAAGAACTCTATCCCACTGGAATTCTGCACATACTGTTTTATTTTGAACAGTGTGGATGGTACTGTCACACAGAGATAGCTGCTGTAGTTCAAGCAAAGTGTAATTGGTGATCCACACCAAATATCCTCCCCATTGCTGGGTTCATAACTGGTGGCAACATGCAACAAACATGGACGCCACAAGATCTGTCTATATGTTGTGTATCTTATTTGCTGGTTCTGTATACAAATTATCCAATGGCCTATTCTATTCAAAGATTCTTGAAGCAGTAACTTCTGGTTTGCTGCGGGAGGAATGGCAGTGCGTTTCAGATCGTCTGCTTAAAGGACGACCATTTCGGGCTGGTTTGAGCAGTGGGGAGAGTGCTAAGACTCAGTACCCCTCCCCAAAACACTCCACAAAAGAGTGGGGCTTCGAGGGGACTGGCAGAGCGAGAGGAAACTCATTGTGACCCTCCCTTTGAACTCACCTCTGTCTCAGTAGCAAGTGGGGGGGGGGAAGGGAGGGAAAAGCAATTTGAGTTTGCTCAATTCAGCACCAGCGCACCCATCAGCCACAGTCACAAGCTGCCGTCGAAAGCAGGAGATCTTCCAATCAAGGTAATTAGGAGCCAAAAACTGTATAGAAGAAATTAGGCCCTAAAATTTAATTTAGCAAAAACGGAATCTGTCTATATGTCGTGTATCTTATTTGCTGATTCTGTATACAAATTATCCAACGGCCTATTCTACTGAGAGATTCTTGAAGCAAACATATTTTAAAAAACATTCACAGACATTTTCCAGCAGTTCTCTGCTTTATACAATAGTTGAAATTAAAAGAATCAGCAATAGCTGTTATGTTATTACAATTTTTAAGAAAAATAAAAAATAAAGAACTTGGAACATGATAGATACCGGTAGATATTATATTAATTATATTAAGTATTATATTATAGGAAATATTTTTAAAGCATCTTAGTGTTATAATGGAAATATTTATAAATGAATGAAAAAGAAACCAAGTGATGTATGTACCTCCATATATTGCTACTCAATCTACGTATATCAGGTGAAATCCCATGTGACGTAGTGATTCTTGCTTGAAACTTTTATCATTTGATAATCTAATAGAACACCTTTACATGTAAACAGTAAAATACACATGCATTCCACACATACGCCTGAGAATTTTCTTCTGAGTTTATTAGACTCCTGGGAATGGAGAAACAAAATATAAATAAAAGTAATTACTGCATCTCCTTATTCTGTTAGTCAGTGAGGAAAACTGTAACCGAGATCACCTCTTAAACAGTGATGGAGAGCTAAAGATGTGACAGATCATACTGGGTGATCAGAGAAAAGCAGAAAATGAGCAGACATAAAGCAGCAGCAGCAACAACAACAACAAATACCACCACATAAAATTGTATTAAATTCTCCAGGATCTGCCCATGAATAGTTTGGTGAGTCAGTTTTTATGGATCACTTCTCAAGTGGCTTATTGAGTATCAACTTGATAAAAAACCAATTTATCACAAGTTAATTATAGTGAGGGCAATTCTGGACAAAACTTTAAGGTTCAGGTGTGCTAAGAAGTTAACATGTTACCAATATCTGTTTTAACATTTTCAATCACTGGTCAACAACAAATTTGTTGTCTGCGTTTTTTTCAGTTTTTTTTAGGATGAATCTGATGCGCTGAATCCAAAAATCACATTGGTTTTGCTCAATCAGCTCAAGTTTTTGAGCTATGGCCACATGTCATTTTTTTTTAACGTTTTGTTCACATGTACGCTTGCATGGAGCATTTTAGAAGAAGTTGGTGGGGGTAAAATGCCATGTCAAATAATTGTTTTGATTGGAAATGATTATTTTAATGACAAGAAGTATTCAGGTCCGATAGTTCTGGGTGATTATGTTGACAAGGGATCAGTTTGAAGTCATAAAACCTCATTTTTTTCTTGGAAGAGAGGGACTTGGTGTAATGTGCAGATATTGCGCAGCTTCTGCTCAAGCTTGGAGTGCCACAGTACAAACCCAAAGATTGGAGACTGTTCATTGACAGCAGCAAGCGATCACTGAAATGTATTCTGCTACACAACAGCAACCAGTTTGCCTCTATACCCCTGGCTCACTTGAGTACACTGAAGGAGAACTATGAAGAGGTGAAGTATGTGCTGGAGAAAATTGGTTATGATCAGCATAAGTGGTTTATTTGTGTTGACCTGAAGATGGTGAACTTTTTGTTGGGACAACAGTCTGGCTTCACCAAGTACCCATGTTTTCTGTGCATGTGGGATAGTAGGGACCGTGTTCAGCATTACACAAAGAAGGACTGGCCTGTGCGGGAGGAATTGGTGCCTTGCAAAAAAAGGAACGTCATCAATGACCCTCTGGTGGACAGAGACAGAATACTCTTCCCACCTCTGCACATCAAGCTCGGCTTAATCAAGCAGTTCACCAAGGCTCTGGACAAGGATGGTGACTGCTTCACTTACTTGTGCCAGGCTTTTCCAGGATTGACCATGGAGAAGTTGAAAGTGGCATCTTCGATGGTCCTCAGATCCGTCAGCTCATCAGAGATCCAGAGTTCGGAAACTCAATGAACGAAGTGGAACTGGAAGCATGGAAGGCATTTGTTCTGGTAGTGAATAACTTTCTTGGCAACAATAAGGCCAGAAACTACGCAGAACTTGTCAACAACATGCTGACTGCTTTCAGAAACCTGGGCTGCAACATGAGCGTCAAGATGCACTACCTATTTTCACATATGGACCGGTTTCCTGAGAACCTGGGTTCAATGAGTGACGAGCAGGGGGAGAGATTCCATCAGGACATGAAAGAGATGGAGACCAGGTATCAGGGTCGCTGGGATGCAGTCATGATGGCTGACTACTGTTGGACTCTGAAGAGAGACCTCCCTGCCACTGAGCATTCCAGGAGTTCCAAGAAACGGAAGTTCAAGCCCTGAAGTTTGAAAAAGAGTGAAGCAACATGCAATTTACATGTACTTACCTTTATCAATGCCCACCATTCAGTTTACAATAAACCTGACCTGATGGAGAGAAACGGATGCCACTTCCTGATTCAGCAGTGCAAAAATACCCTAAATCAGTTGTAGAAATCTAGACAACATTCAAAAAGTAAAAAATCGTTGCCCAGTGATTTGCATGAGGCACTGAAGAGAATGTGTCAGCTGCAGATTCTCTTTGCTGGTGCATGCTGGAAACCCGTGACATGGAAAAACGCATCATTGAATGATGGGGATCATCGTGGTCTTTTGGATTATGATGAGAATTAATGCCTGCTTTACACACACACACACACACACACACACACACACACACTTCTGGCAGTGGAAAAGGCCAGTACTACTAAACAAGCAGGTTTTCAGGTCAGAATTTCATGCTTCCACTCAGCATAAGCATCCTCCCTCCCCCCAAAACCAGCACCCCAGCCAGGACTGATGCACCACTCTTAGAGGTCAATTTACCATATCAAGAGCTCCACCCCTTAAGACACTTAGTGGAGTTGCAAATTTTCTAACTGCATTATACTGGGAGGAATGATTTCAGATGTCATCCCCACTCGAAGCTGCACCAAAGTAGAACAATGCTCCAGTGGCAGAAACAGAATGATTAGTTGCCACTTTTGTAGTGTTAGACTGGTTAACTTAGACCATCTCTACTGAATGGTTGTTGCAGGAAATGCTCACTGAAGCCTGAGACAAACAATCTGATTCAGTTAAATGTCTTGGGAATAATGTTTGAATGTTTTTGGCACTGTATTCAGCAGGTAAAGCCCTGCAACAAAATGGCTTGTGGAGGGTTTCTGCTCAGGGAAGCAGCAGCTGCCTTCTATTCCCTCTCACCTCAGTTCCTCTGTTTCTTTCCAACAGTCATCAGTAATATCCAAGGCAACACGATGACCAAGTACAACAATGCAATATCAATATAAACTCTTTATATAATCTATACAAAACATTGAACAATATGAAATATTTTTATAATATATAATACTAACCACTTAGAGATTTCACATTTTTAAAGGTGTATACTTTTTAATTTTAAGATGAACAACAAACAAATGTTTATTGAAAGAGCAATGGTTTCTGGCTTGCCTAGGTCAATCTATTTGATCACATGGGGAACCTGCATGAAAGCCTCTGATACTCTTCTCCTTTCTAAAATGGGTTTGTTTTCTCTTTGCAGGTACCAAATACCTACACAATGTTCAACCAATCATCAGGACTGATGGAATTCATTTTGCATGGATTCTCTGATACTCGGGAGATGGAGACATTCCGTTTCATTGCTTTTCTGCTTATTTATTTGTTGGCTCTCATTGAAAACCTTCTCATCATCACAGTCATCTCTTGCAGTCCTCAGCTTCACAAACCCATGTACTTCTTTTTGGCCAATCTTGCATTCCAAGACATTGGCTCAATATCTGTCACAGTCCCCAAATCCTTGTCAAATTCCCTGATGAACACCAAGACTATTTCATACAGTGGATGCATCTGCCAGGTTTTCTTTCTCATTCTTTTTATTGGATCTCACTTGTTCATCCTTGGTATTATGGCATATGACCGCTACATTGCCATCTGCTGTCCACTGCACTATGAGACTATCATGAATAGAAAGACATGCGTCCAACTGGCAAGCTGTGCATGGGTTGGTGGGCTTCTGTATTCTACAATATACACTGGAAGCACATTCACACTTGAGTTCTGTTCCAATGAAATCAACCAGTTCTTCTGTGAAATCCCACAGTTATTTAAAATTGCTTGTTCTGATTCATATCTCATCGCATTTCGGGTTATTTGTGTTGGTATATCTCTAGCTGTTACTTATGTTGCTCTGATAGTTTATTCTTATGTTCAGATCTTCAGGGCAGTTCTAAGAATTCCTTCTGCCCAGGGGAAGGAAAAAGCCTTCTCAACTTGCTTGCCACATCTTTTTGTAATATCCTTATTTCTTGCCAGCGGTTCATTTGCCTATCTAAAGCCAACTTCTGGGTCCCCATCAGTCATTGATCTTGTGCTCTCAATGTTCTATTGCATGTTTCCTCCAGTTATGAACCCAATAATCTATAGTATACGGAATAGGCAACTGAAATCGGCATTGTGGAAGATGACGTCAAATCTATTCACCCTATCCTTCCCCAATTTGCAACGTCTACAGCATTGATTACGTTTCTCTTTCTGTGCAAAAATAGTAAAACAATTGAAAATATTTTAAATCATTTATAATAAAGATAAAACCTAATGATTTTGAAATCATGTCTGATGCAGATATTGGAGAACACACATGCTAATTTATAACTATTCATAAACTGTTATATAGGTTCAACAATGGATCTTATCATTTTTATGCTCTATAACAGAGTTGAAACATTTTAGTTAATTTACTTGTTTTCTACTTATTTTCACACATATATTTATGTTGATTCTGCTGAATTGTGTCAGGTCCATGGCAAGTCAGAACTATGCTCTCAGCTTGATTGTATGTGTGACTTTGCAGATGTGGGCCCACATTGGCCTACTAAATCTCTATTCAGCAGATTTCTGCAAGCAGAACACTTCCTTCATTGACTGAATGTAATTGTTCTCAGACTAATTTGAGTTAGTGGAGATGGCCCCATAGAAAGTGGACTTTCTGGATTCACAGAGTTGCAAACATTTTGGGAAACATGAACTACAAACCACCCACCAAGTCCAGTTTTTTTTTACTTTAGAGGCATAGCAAAGCATAAAAAAGAGGGCAGGTGGGTTGAGAGATCTGGCGAAGGGTAAGAGAGCAGGGCTCCCCAGAGGCGCTGTGGTCTTAATTACCCATGGCCATGCCTCCCACAGGTCCTGATTGGACAGCGGGGCCACCCCTGGGTGGGGCCCCATCCAGCACTAGCGATGTCGCCCAGATGGCAATGAGAAGGGTGTCAATCTCCAGTCCCCACCAGATCACTGCAGGGTCCCCAATGCTTGGTCGCAACACTGCATTACAGAAAAAGGTGAGTGGACTTCTCAGATACAAGATTCAGGTAGGTAGCCGGGTTAGTCTGACGCAGTCGAAATAAATAAATAAATAAATAAATAAATAAATAAATAAATAGTCTAGTAGCACCTTAGAGACCAACTAAGTTTGTTCTGGGTATAAGCTTCAGAACCGTGCATGCATATGAAAGCTTATACTCAAACAAACTTAATCTCTAAGGTGCTACTGGACAATTTTTTAATTTTTAAATGTATTTCTCAGATACAGTCATATTTTGGATCACAAACGCCTTTCACACAAGTGAAATTGCCAGTCTTTTGCATGCACCACACTAGAAGAGGGGGTTTAAATGTGCTGGAGTAGACGTGGGCGTGGCATGCCGTTGTTCCAGCTTCTGGGATGGAGCACAGGTGTGAAGAAGGAGATGCCCATCTAGCTATTTAGCAGGGGTGGCACATGTGATTCTCACACCTTAGGAGCTAATGCAATTGAGTGTTTTGCCAAGAAAGAACTCAACTTTCAATTGTGTGTCCCAAGAGCTGCAGACAACAAAGATAAATGATGACAGCAGAGTGGAGTGAAAGGGAAAGGATAGCACAAACTGGAGTGGGAAAAGTGCAGAGGGGTGAGCTATGTTGAGCTATGTTGTCACTGGCAGGTGATATCTGTAATCAGAGAGCATGAGTTTACACCGAAATCAATTCCTTTTTAGTTTTTTCATCTCCAGCAGATTTATAGGTACCTAGAATCTATATTCCTTCATCTGCTTCAAACCTGGAACGCATGACTGCAATTTTCTGAACAGTGGCAGGCTCCCCAGCCCCACAGCCTTCCATGAATTAAAAGACAACTGAGACAGGTTTGGATTGAAACAGGCTACAGCTTTGTTGAATACAGATGAAAGAGGATTGGCTTGGGCATGGGGTAATGGAAAATACGTCCAGCCCGCCTGCTGGAAGTGACACATAGGGCAATCTGAACAGGTGTTACTAAAATATAAATGAAATAGGGTGACCCATGCAGAGACCGCCGTCTGGGCGTATGGCAATGGCCCTGGTCCCTGGCTGGGTGTGAGGACATGGCAACTCCCCCCGGATCCCTTTAACAGGATACCCTAGCTTTTGGAGGATGAGGCAGAGACTGCTACTTCCCCTTCATCCAAGACAAGGATTGTCCCAATGCCCAGCCCCAGTTGCAATGATTGCTATGAGGTAGGCAAAACCAGCAGGCTGGAGACAATTTGCCTTGTGGACAAATTCCCACTCAGCCACCATAGCCACAACAAGGTCATTCAATAGCAGCTTGATCCAAGGGAGGGTGGTTGGGTAACTCAACAAGGAAAAACTGGTAAAGGCTCCAGGTGTGGGCTGTTTAAATAGCCTGAGTGCAGACCTGAGGGAAGCCTTCCTGCTCTGTCAGCTCTGCCCACCGGCCCAACCCATATCTGAGCCTGTGCCCCCATTTGACAATCCTGGTCACAAGCTAGGATCTGGTATCTGATAGGCAGCATGGGCTTGCGTAGAGATCCGACTGGTTGGACTTTCGCTGCATTATAATGTCAACATGCTGCATACACATAAGCCCTTGCTCCATTCCCTGCTAAATGTTACAGAGCAGCATATTCTGCATAATGCCTCCTGTGGGAAAATATCTGAGGTTGTTGATGTTGTTCTTAATTTGTGAATTACCATCAGAAAGCAACAAACAACAAGATGAGACAAATAAAAACAAAAGTAAAAGAGCAAAAAGAGACAGGTTTATCTCCCTATGCAGTAGTGGTAGTGGCAGGATGACCCAACACTCAAACTGCCAGGTGGCAGCACATAGCTGCCATCTGTAAACACATTTTACGCATGGCAACAGATTTCACCAAGCTTTTTCCTGTTGTGACTCAGTAGAACACCTAAGTAAACCACAGCTAAGTGGTCAATACAGTCATACCTCAGGTTAAAGTAACTTCGGGATGAGTATTTTCAGGTTGCGCACTGCAGCGAGCCAGAAGTAATGAAGCGCATTACTTCTGGGTTTCGCCGCTCGCGCATGCACAGACAGTCAAAATGACATCACGCGCATGCATAGAAGCAGCAAATTGTGACCCACGCACCTGCAGATGCGTTTGCTTCAGGATGTGAACGGGGCTCCGGAACGGATCCTGTTCGCATCCAGAGGTACCACTGTACAGGCCAAGACATCTTAAAATTCTATTACAGGAAGTATACACTATATTTTGAAGTTTGTTTTTTTAATTATTTTTATTAGTTTTCCAAATTACCTCAAATCAAACCAAATTACTTTAATTTAATACGATTTCTTTTTTTAAAAAATCAGGTTTTCTGCTTGTGTTGCTAACATATGTCAATCATTTCCTCCTGTTGCCACATCATCTCTTCTTTGTTGTCCACTTGTTCCTTCACTTGTTGTTAGTCCATTCTCGCAGCTGATCATATTCTTCTTCTCACAAACAACACCTCTGTTAGGTCTTATAAATATAAAATATGTAAATATAAAATCCATTTCACATCATATACATTGATGTTTCAGACCTGGTGTCCTGGGAGAGTTAATTACTCTCTTCCTTCATTCAGTTCTTGCAGTGTTTATCTAGATGTTACAAGGTCACACTCCATTCCTTTCACTGTTCACCAGCTAGCGTACAGGCTGCGGGTATAAATAACTCACAGAGTACAAGTCCAGTCTCCACCATTAAAATTCGGCTCTGGAGTTCTTCCTCGGTGCACAGCCCAAAACAGACTCCTTTCTCAAATTCAACCTCTCGACAGATCTTTCAGCAGCCGTTCATTCGACTTGCTCTGCAATGCTCCCTCACACTCCTGGTCCAGTCCACAGATAATTTTAAATAAAGTCCATGCAACCTTGGTCAAGGGGGGAGGGCATAATAAAATCTTGTTACATTCCTTGTTGAGCGTAAATCAAAAGCCTTCCGCTTCTTTCCATGGTGACAGACAGAATCACATCACCATGGCTACACATGTCTCATTTTGCAGGGGAAAACAAGGCAGAAAAAGAGACCATTTGAAAACCATATGAAAGCACAGAGCAGCTTTTCCTCCTGCTTCCTTTTGCAGCTGTGTGAGGATTCTCAAGCTTCAGGGGGGAAAGCAAACATTCAAATGCCTTCAAAGAACCAGACCCAGTCTTTTCGGCATCTGACTGATTGCAGCCCAGGAGCCTCTTGATTAACGTCAATATTCCAGATTAAGGAGGAACCCAACACAAATCATGCCAGAAATGGAGGCTCCTCCATGGCAGGGACACACTCCCAGGTCACACTTGTTCTGCCTTTCAAGTTGGCAGACATGGGCTTGAGCAGCATAATGGGTAGCAGTGAACTCCCCAGACACCACTGGGGAGCATTGCAAGAATTGATGTCTCATAAATCCTCTCTTTCCCCTGCCTGAACTTTCCTGCAGCCCCTGCAGGGCTATGAAGAACAACCACCATTGATCGTGGGCGTGGCCGGAAACCTACATTATATTTTGAAGATTCAAAACAACCACATTTTCTGTAAGTGGCTAGGAAAAAGAGATTAACTGGAAGAACATGACATCGTTCCTAATTACTTTCTGTGTTTTCTAAACATTTATATTTATTTGGAGAAAATGATTTCAGATGGTGGATGCTTTAAAAAGGTATATGGGAAAACTGGTGTAAAGTGAAAAATTGGAAGTTTAGAAACTTTAAACATATGTTTCAGAATACAAGAAAGTTAAGAGATTCACTGGAAGATAATAAAATAGAGATAAACTAGCATGTAAGTTGCTAAAGGTTTATACAGTATTTTCTTGTAAGGACATAAGATTTCACAGTGGTAATTAAAAACAGGAAAACAAACATAGTGGTTATTAAAAAGAGAAAAATTGCATTACTATTTCCTTAAGAGCATTGATGATTGTGCAAAAAAATGAGCAAAAACATTTGAAATAAACTTGCATAATGCTAATTTCAGTTCCCTATTCCTAATGCTATAGATTAGGGGATTCATGACTGGTGGCAACATGCAATAAAACACTGAAAGTACAAGATCTATTGATGATAGAGACTTAGAAGTTGGCTTTAAATATACTAATGAACCAATGAGAAAATATAATGATATTACAACAAGGTGTGGCAAGCAAGTTGGGAAGGCTTTTTCCTTTCCCTGGGCAGAAGGAATTCTTAGAACTGCCCTGAAGATCTGAACATAAGAATACACTATTAGAACAATATAAATGAAGGCCAGAGAAGCAGCAACACACGTATTCCAAAATGCAATGAGATATGATTCAGAGCAAGCAATTTTGATTAACTGTGGAATTTCACAGAAGAACTGATTGATGTTATTGGAACAGAACTCTATTGTGAATGTACTAGCAGCGTATGATGCAGAATACAGAAGCCCAGCAATCCATGCACCAATTGCCATTTGGATACATGCCTTTCTATTCATGACAGTCTCATAGTGCAGCAGGCAGCAGATGGCAATGTAGCGGTCATATGCCATAATTCCAAGGAGGTAAAAATGAGATCCAGAGAAAAGGACAAAGAAGAAAACCTGACAGATGCATCCATTGTAAGAAATGGTCTTGCTGTTCATCAGGGAATTTGCCATGGATTTGGGGACTGTGACAGATATGGAGCCAAAGTCTTGGAATGCCAGATTGGCTAGGAAGAAGTACATGGGTTTGTGAAGCTGAGCACTGTAAGAGATGACTGTGATGATGATGAGGTTTTCAGTGACAGCGATCAGATATATGATCAAAAATATAATGAACTGAAATGTCTCTGATCCCTGAGTTTTAGAGAATCCATGCAGAATGAATTCCACCAATCCTGAAGACTGGTTTAACATTGTGTGACTGTGTGGTACCTGCAAGGAGAAGACAAATCCATTTTAGAAAGGAGGTGGAGAATGCTTTGATGCATGTTCCCCAATATGATCATGTGGATTGACTTAAGTAAGCAATAAACAATTGATTAATAAACAATTCTTCAGGTTTTTTTTTTAGTTTTAAAGAAAATTAAATGGCATTAAATTGCAAAATGGTAAAGCAGTCAATATGAAATATAGTGAAATGCTTTTTTTCAAGGAACACTGATAAAATCATCAAAAATTAACATTTTTTATCAACAAAATATAACATTAAAACAGCAAGTCTGGGCATATTTCATTGAAATAAAATGATTTTTAAAAGCCATTTAAAATAGTCCACTGAGGGCTCTTGTCCAGAATTATGTCATTAGGCAGGGAATTCCTAACTGCCCAGTGATCCTTGGACATAGAAACTTAATGTAATAAAGAACTGTAGGGGCTACCACAGTAAAAGTCAGTTTCTGTAAGTGTAGATTGACTATTATGTGTCACCTGTAACACGGCCAATTCTGCAGACTGAAATAGTTGAGTGGGCATGTATTGGTAAACACATAAACAAGCTCTAAACCAGGGGTCAGCAAACTTTTTCAGCAGGGGGCCAGTCCACTGTCCCTCAGACCTTGGGGGGGGGGGCAGACTATATTTTGGAAAAAAAAGAGAACAGATTCCTATGCCCCACAAATAACCCAGAGATGCATTTTAAATAAAAGCACACATGCTATTCATGTAAAAACACCAGGCAGGCCCCACAAATAACTCAGAGATGCATTTTAAATTAAAGGACACATTCTACTCATGTAAAAACACGCTGATTCCCGGACCATCTGCAGACCAGATTTAGAAGGCAACTGGTCTGGATCCAGGCCCTGGGCCTTAGTTTTCCTATCCATGTTCTAAGCTTTAAAGAGCTTAACCTACTATTTATAGTACCTTGAAATTCAACGCTGCCACCAAAATTTCACTAAATTGAACTTCAGAAAATGAACCTGCAATCTATCTTCCAGGAGAAATATCTGAGAGGCTTGAAGAGAAACTAGGGGACCATTGACTTTATTTATCTACAAGAGCAGCACTGTCCCATTTTTTTGGGGGGGGTATATGAATGTCTTGCTTTTGTTTAATCTAAGTGGAGGTCTGAAATTCTTACCCCCAAACCTGATATGAATCCACCACTGGTCCTTTCACTCCCAGAAGCAAGAATGAAAAGCAGGCATCAGTTCTCAAAATGATCCAAGTAACCCCAATGATCATCAATCTTTGTCCAAATCAGGTTTCTGAGATGCACAAGCAAAGTGAGACTTCATGGGAGAGGTGCCCCATTTTCTTCTTCCAGTGTGTGCATGTGTGCTTCTGCTAACAGGAAGCCTAGAATCATGCCTTCCCAAACCTGAATAGAAAGAATACAAAGCAGACATCAATTTCCAACATAATCCAAGTAACGCTATCTGTCATCTTTAACCGTCTTTTTCCTTGCCATGTTTCCAACATCCATAACCAAAGAGGGACTTACTCTGGCCTGTTCTCTTCTATGTGCAGGCAAGAATATTCCCTTTATTGAATTAAATTGTATCATTCTTGGTGACATGGTGACTCTTCTGCACACCTAATCTTTGCAGACTCTGGACTAGATAATCAATAAATAAATTGTGATAAAACTTTATTTCTATTATGTAGGTCACCAGTAACTGAAAAGACTTACCATGCTGTTCATGGGCAGAGATTGCATAATTTTATCTGCTTCATTTTCATACCTGATTAAGATCTGTGGCATTTTTTCCTGGGCAGCCAATGTGATTTGCCCTTTCAACGTATCACATCCTTCTCTCTCCACAGCTGTTTCAGAGGTGATACTGTTCTCTGTACTGGCAGAAATGTAAAGGAGAAGCTGCAATGAATATTTATTTCTACCACTCCCAGGAGTCTAATCAAACTCAGAAGAAAACACTCATGGGTATTTGTGGCATATATGTGTATTTTACTGTTTACATATAGAAACATTCCATGGAGTACCAACCGATAAAAAGTCATTTCTGGCCAAGCAATGTGATTTGCCATTTTCTCTGTGGATCACATCCTTCTCTCTCTTACTGTTCTCTGTACTGTATTGGCAGAAGTAAGAAGGAGATACTCCAGTTAATTTTACCCATATTTATTTCCTTCACTCCACATGAGTCAGGAGTTCCAACTTGAATAAAGTATTGTGGGGGCAAAGCACATAAGCCCCACCCCACATAATCAATCACATGGTATAACATGCACACACCTTTTGAATGGCAATGCCCATTAATTTTGGGGGCTCACATATTTTATTCGGGTGTTTGTGTGAAAGGACTTCAACCCCTAGAGTTAGCTCCTTTGACATGAGTCAACAGTTTCATGCAGCAGCAGCAAAAAAGCTAATATTATTCAAGGCTGCAACAGCTTTTTGTCTACTAAGAAGGAAGCATATTCCCACCCACCTCTGCTTTAAGAATCACTTCAACAATGTTTGAAAATTTTTCAGATATCCCATATTCTGTGTTCTATTACCATCTGGACTCATAACCTTTTGTAGGGTGGAAAACAGCTATTGATCACCTGTGTAGAGTAATCAATAATATATATATATTAAAAAAATAATTTTTACTGATTTTCTTTCCTCATAACAAATATCCAATATCCTTACTAAACATTCATTTTCCGATTTCCCCCCTCCCTATTGACTTCCCTCAGCTTCCATTTTGGTTTTGTTACATCAAATGATACATTCTGCTGTTTATACATAATACTATGTTATCACATTGTTATACTTCTTTTTCTCTGTAAATAAATTTGTAAATGTTTATTTAAATCCTGCCAATGAGTCCATTTTTTTTTGTTTCTGCAAATATACTGTAAAAGGTTCCTATTTGTTTTCAAAATCACTACTGTATTGTCCTTTTCACACACTTTGCCCGTTAACTTTGCTAACTCTGCATAGTTCATCAATTTTCTTGCAGTCGTTCTTTTGATGGTACTTCTCCAGTCTTCCAATTTTGGGCTATTAAAATTCTAGCTGCTGTTATAGCATAAATAGTGTCCGTTTTTCTTTCGGCAACTCTTGTTCTAAAATACCTAACAAAAATGCTTCTGGTTTTTTAACAAACGTTATTTTAAACACCCCCCCCACAAGTTCATTATATATCATTTCCCAAATGTTTTTAATAACGAGTAATCAATAAAAAAATTGGCTGGATCTCTAGATTCAAAGGATGGGGCTCGGTAGCTCAGGCACCATGCAGGCCTGATTCCCACAAGCAAGACATATGCATCACTGGCTGAATGTGATTGTCCTCAGACTGATGTGAGTTAGTGGAGATGGCCCCATGTGGAGTAATCACTCGGCAGATCAAATTTTGGTGTAGAATTGGACAGTACTAGAGAAGGGAATATCTGCTTTAGCCTGGAAAGGAAAGAATGAGACTACTTTTTATTAACTCCGTGAGGGCACATTCACTCAAGTTCTATGCTTGATCACCTCCTGCATCTCACCACAGAAAACATCCATTTGGTAGGGCTGCTTTTATGAGGCCAACACCAACACACATCACTATATATATACACACTATTTACAGATGTTACAAGTGGTCTTTGCTCTCTGAGCCCAGAGAGGGTTCTTTGCTGCAAAGTCCTTGATGTGTTAAAAGTCCACAGCCAAGTCCTTAGGTTCAGTTGCTTGCACAGTCCTGCAACTTCTCTGAGTTCTCTGAGTTCTGAAGTTTGGCAATTTCTCAACTTCTTCCTCAGACAATCTCTTCAAAAAGTCTTCTTTCAGACCTACCGTTCCAACATATTGCAGGAATTGTTGAAGGCTGTCTCCTACCACAAGCCACACCTGAGCCCTTTTATGCACAAAGTTACTTCCCAAATCTGTTCATTAATACAGATATCAGTATCACAAGATGCCTGTAGGTGCATTGTGGGGAATGAATGATCTCTGCTAGTTCATGGAGAATTAACCTATTAACTGTATTCCTTAACAAACATATTGGCAGTATCCGTCTTACTTTGGGTGCAATAACAGCACCATTTGCTGATCTGCCTCAGACAGCAAGCTGTTTTGGACTGAGCCTGATTAGAAAATATATATATTTGCAATAGTTTCTAATTAGCAGGTGCATTTTTTTTAAAAAAGATACAAATAATTTGCTTGGAGAAATAAGGATTTCAGATCACAACCAGTTTCACACACCCTTTTTGAACGACATGGAGAAAGATGGTCAGACAGCTTTTCTCACACAGTTGGTTAGAGTGTGGTGCTGATAATGCCAAGGTTTCAGGTTTGATTCCTGTATGGAACAGCTGAATATTCCTGCATTGCAGGGGGTTGGACTAGATGATCCTCTGAGTCCCTTCCAACTCTACAATTCAATGATTCTATGAGCTACATATGGGATGTACACAGGCCACAATATTTGCCATTTCACTGTGTGATTTGTTTTGTTTTCAAACTGTTTCTGAGTTACCCTGAACTCTCTCCATATTGATCTGTGTATTGAGTTCCATGCCACTCTGTTTAACATGAATCTGTGTGTTCTCCATTCAATATAATGGGAAATCTAAAAATGTATATAGCCTTTTCCCTGGATGATTTTTACAAACACAGCAGCCTGTTCAGGGTGCATTAAGGCCGCCAGATTGCCAACACTTTGGTCCAAAAGCTTTTTTTGCAGAAACTAAAAGGGATTCACTTTGGTTCATTTCACCTAGAATGCTAACAGCTGGGTTCTGAAGACCTATGGACTGCTAAAGCAAAGCACTTTAAGATCTGAGTGCAAGAGCAAAGTCCCTAGTATTAAATAAACATGTAACAATAACAAACAGGTGGCAGCAGATAGCAACAGTCAGAGAACCAACAGCAACCAAAAAGCCACAGCTAAGTCATCAACACAGAAAGATACATCTTAAACCTTAATTTTCAAATGCAAAGTGCTAATTATTTTCATGAGGGACACACATCCCTCAAGGAGCTAAGCAAAATTATTGTGGATACAAACATTCCCCAAAGGGATTCATTAGAAGAACATGAAACAGTTTCTAATTAGGAAGTGTATTTTCTAACTGTTTGCATCTTTGTCAGAAGAAACAATGATTAAAAATAATGTCCAGTTTCAGACACATTTTTAAAACTTAAGTGGGCAAAACCCAGAAATGTTTGGTTTTATTTTAAAAGTATTTATTCTATAATAGTTTTAATAAAATGTTAAGTAAATGTCAAGTCCACCCCCCTACAATCCAGGAAAGGGGATCTGGATGGTGGGCCAGACATGCTATCTCCCTCTCCCATCATGCTCCAAGTCTTACAGGTGGACAGAGCTTCCCATCTGTCAAACATCTTCTCATCTGTCAATCTCAATGGGATCCGGTGACCCTTTTTTGCCTGCAAGGGTCTTGCAGACTCCCTTTTCAACATGGTGTCTTGCACAACAACTTGAAATGGGCTTTTGATTATCTGGCAGCATTACCTTTCATAATGCTTTGCAGGCACCCTTGAAAACCCCCTTGGACATAAGAGCAACTATTAAAAAAGGAGGACAAACCTAGACAGCATCTTAAAAAGCAGAGACATAATCTTGCCGATAAAGGTCCGTATAGTTAAAGCTATGGTGTTCCCAGTAGTGATGTATGGAAGTGAGAGCTGGACCATAAAGAAGGCTGATCATCGAAGAATTGATGCTTTTGAATTATGGTGCTGGAGGAGACTCTTGAGAGTTCCATGGACTGCAAAAAGACCAAACCTATCCATTCTGAAGGAAATCAGCCCTGAGTGCTCACTGGAAGGACAGATCCTGAAGCTGAGGCTCCAATACTTTGGCCATCTCATGAGAAGAGAAGACTCCCCGGAAAAGACCCTGATGTTGGGAAAAATGGAGGGCACAAGGAGAAGGGGACGACAGAGGACGAGGTGGTTGGACAGTGTTCTTGAAGCTACCAGCATGAGTTTGACCAAACTGTGGGAGGCAGTGCGAGTGCCTGGCATGCTCTGGTCCATGGGGTCATGAAGAGTCAGACATGACTAAACGACTAAACAACAACAACAATTAAAGAAGGGTTATCAAGGGCCATGGTATGTAGATTAATTCATTATATTTGTTCCTTTTACATCTCTGATTGTTCTGCTGGTTTCTAGCGATCCAATGGGATTTGTCATTTTCTCCATTTAGAATCATAGAATCATAGAGTTGGAAGAGACCACAAGGGCCTTCGAGTCCAACCCCCTGCCAAGCAGGAAACACCATCAGAGCACTCCTGACATATGGCTGTCAAGCCTTTATCACATGTTCCTCTCGCCACATTTGTTTGGGAGGTGGTCACATTTATTCTTCTTTCCATTGGCTGAAGTGATACTAAGACCTGTCCACTAGTCAATGACAACTGGGTAAGAACGGAGTGGAAAGATTGGCAGTCAACTTCCAGAATGCCATTTTTAGTTCCTTATTCCTAAAGCAATAGATTAATGGGTTCATAAGAGGTGGCAACACACAATAGAACAATGAAGCTACAAGATCCATGGTTGATAGGGACCTCGATGTTGGCTTTAGATAGGCAAAAGAACCACTTATAAAATATAAGGATATTACAACAAGGTGTGGCAAGCAAGTTGAGAAAGCTTTTTTCTTCCCCTCAGCAGAAGGAATTTTTAAAACTACCCTGAAAATCTGAACATAAGAAAAAACTATTAATGTAAGGTAAATAAAGGCCACAAAAGTTCCAACCCAGACAGCAAAAAATGCAATGATATATGAGTCAGAGCAAGCAATTTTGAATAGCTGTGGAATTTCACAGAAGAATTGATTGATATCATTGGTACAGAACTCTATTGTGAATGTACTTCCCGTGTATATTGTGGAATAAAGAAGCCCGATGCTCCATACACTGATTGCCATTTGGATGCATGCTGTCCCATTCATCACAGTCTCATATTGCAGTGGATTACAGATGGCAACATAGCGATCATACGCCATGATGCCAAGGAGGAAAATGTGAGATGCAGTGAAAAAGACAAGGAAGAAAACTTGACAGATGCATCCATTGTAAGAAATGGTATTGGTCTTCATCAGGGAATTTGCCATGGATTTGGGAACTGTGACAGATATGGAACCAAGGTCTTGTAATGCCAGATTGGAGAGAAAGAAGTACATGGGTTTGTGAAGGTGATGACTGGAAATGGTAACTGTGACGATAAAAATGTTTTCAATGGCGGCCATCAAATAAATGGCTAGGAAAGTAGTGAAATGAAATGTCTGCAACTTCTGATCATCAGAGAATGCATGCAGAACAAATTCAGTCACTTTTGATGATTGGTTATGCATTGTCTGCTTCTTCAGTGGCTGTGAAAAGAAGACATATCCAGTTTAGAAATAGAGAAGATGGAAAAGGTGCTGATGCAGACATGCCAAAATGCTCAAGTAGATTGAATTAGGATATTAGGTTCTTGCTGAGAATGTAGTGCCTTAGAGAAGAAGGAAGTGGTCAAGAAACTATCATTAGACCTGGGGATACCTATTTTGCAATTCTTGCCCAGAAATTAGCCAGGTGGGTTTGAGCATTGCAGAGTGAACTAGATCCTAAGTGGCTGTTCTTTCTGCGCTATTCCCAACAGAGGCAGTGCTTTCTTATACAAGTTGGCAGTTGATATATGCCTATGGAAAACTCTCCTCTAGCAGAATTCTGAATTAAATTATGTTTTCCCTTCCAAACAAATTATTTGTGGAATTTTAAGATATGCTACACAAGTTTTGAAAAGGTTGCCAACATTTCTTACTACAGCACTACTCTGCGTTGACAGAGCTATAATTTGGTTGTCACATCTGACTGTGGAGCACTGTTTTGAAACAATTCATTCTCAGAATGAAAATCAGAGTTGAACACGACTGTAATTCATGTATCGCTTTCCTTGCAGCTAGGTAATTTAATATTTTATTCAATGTTCTTATGAGGTGCAGGTCTTTAGACAGTAAATGTATAATATATCACCCCAAAGTGATGCATTTAGCACCACTTGGTTTGAAGGCCCTTCTGTTCATTCTTCTGCATGGAAGCCTGACGTTTTGTCTCAAAGTCCTGTGCTGATGGCACCACTGCCACTTTTTAATTCCAGAAGCAACAACATCAGATCCCATCCCATCAGATCCCATCACAATCCAGCTAAACCCTGTGAGCCTGATCAGTCTATTCCTTATGGTTCTGACATGCACAAACAAAGAAGAATTGCTGAATTGCTGCCACTGTCCTGTTTTCTTCAATGTTTTTTGAAAAAAGAGTGTGCACTGGTAGAAATATTTTCTTTATCAAAGCCCCAGTTTAGATGGTGGCTTTATGCACACCTAACCCCTGAAGATATTTCTTGAGAGTATTCAAAGTATAATGAACTTCTGATACAATCAATCAAATTGGTAACGAATAAGATAACTGAAAATACCACATGAACTTACCTAGCTGTGCATGGGTAGATTCTGGGTTACCTAATCTTATTTTATTTCTCTCTCTCCATTGCTGATCATGCAGTTCATTGGTGTAGCCATCCACCAAATGTGAGCTGCTGTTTCCTCCATTTATCATGTTTTTCTCACTCTGTCCGTTTCAAAGATGATCTGCCTAATTGCTCTTTGCATTGACAGAAATGAAAGAGACATGGCAATGAAGTTTATATTTGGTTCATTCATTCCCATGGGTCTAATCAAGCATTGAAATAAATATTTAGAAGTGATTATGTGTGTTCTGTTGGTCATATATTAATTGGCAGATGTTGAAAGACAATGTGGCAAAGAACTTTATCAATATTTGCCTCTTATAGATCTTCAGGAGCTTCACTCCCAAGAGGCAACTCAAGCTGAGAAGAGAAGATTCTGTAGGGGTGGGGGTGGTACGGGAGAGGGAACCTATTTTACTGTTTGATTTCCATGTGATATATGGTTATAGAAGTCTGAAGCATGCAGCTTCATTTCAGATACCACATGAATGGCTGTTGAGTGAATATTCACATATTCACTTAGTCAGTGGTTTTCAACCAGTGTGCCATGGCATCTTGGGGTGCCTTGAATTATAGTCAAGGGTGCCATAGGCAACACTGACCTCTGTCCCTCTTTCCTTTCCTCCCTCTGATGTCCTCTCACATCTCTCCCTCCAAAAGGCTTGCACAGCTGTTTGTTGCAGCAATCCTGACAACAAGCTCTGTGGGCAAATGGTGCCTCTGGGGCTGGCCAGGGGGTGCTGGTTGCCAGAAGCTGATGTGGCCCCAGAATAAGCAAGCAAGAGGGTGAGGGAGCCCAGCCAGCCAGTCTGCCAGCCCTTGCTGTTGGGAATGGACAAACCCCTGTGGGACAGTGTGAGGAGGCACCTCTCTTTGAGGCAGGGGGGCAGCTCAGAGACCAGGGGTGGCAGCAGTAGCTGCCCAGAGGACTCCCAAGGAGAGGGCAGAGGAGAGGAGGATGAGGGAACACTCCACAATGGAGGGTGTTCAAGAAAGGGCGAGAGGCTGCCAGCAATGCAGGCAATTGGGCTTCTGAGCCCCACAGGGGTGTTTCAGAAAGAGATGCACAAAACTGATTTGGAAACTAAACTCAAAGATTTCCCAAGAGTCTAATTAGGATATGAGTATTTGCTTCTTTCCCACTCTTCTTAAGCAATTGTAACTCAAAGAAAGAACTTTGAACATTCAGGCGCAAGTGAACCTTTCTCAATGTAGCTGATCCGTGAGCATGACTGAAATAGCTTCATCTCAATATTTAAAGTAACTGGTTTTGAAGTCCAGAAGTTAACCTTCAAAGATTTCTAGCAAATTGGAATTCAGGTGAGCAATACTTTCCCATGCTCTTCAGCAATGGCAGAAGAGACAGCTACCATTTTCTGAAAATCTTTTTAATCTTTGCAATTTTATTTTGTATTTATTGATATTTTAAATTTTATTTTGTATTCATCATTTACTTTCAGCTTGCCTCCCTGGTTTATTATTTGTTTTGACAGGTCTAGAAAGCATGTCAGAAAGCTGTCAATTATTTTATTTTTATTTTTTTAAGGAGAACAATGTGTCTTACAGCAGAATCCTAATCATGCCTACTCAGAAGAAATCCTGTTGGATTCAATGGGGCTCACTCCCAGACAAATAGAATTACTGTCTTTGTTGTTGTTCATAGCTCTCTTTGCAACTTGCAGGAGATAGAAAAGGGTGGAGACCCTGCATGTATCCATTGAGCAACTATATAGTATGCTTTGTTAGGAAAATATACTGCACATTCTTTAGCGTGTGTGTGTGTGTGTGTGTGTGTGTGTGTGTATATATATATATATATATATATATATATATATATATATATATGCAGGTTTTGGTGTCCTCAGGTGTCTTCCCGTGTAAAAGTTGGGGTGTCTAGGCGACGTTTCGACGAGGTCTCACTCGTCATCTTCAGGCTGGTGCTTTCGGCTTCTTGTTACTGGAACAGAGTTTCGGCTTCTTGTTACTGGAACAAGAAGCCGAAAGCACCAGCCTGAAGATGACGAGTGAGACCTCGTCGAAACGTCGCCTAGACACCCCAACTTTTACACGGGAAGACACCCGAGGACACCAAAACCTGCATTCCTGTACCCGTGAAAATCTACGAAAGCATATATATATATATATATATGATCTCCAGTAGCACCTTAGAGACCAACTAAGTTTGTTCTTGGTTTAAGCCAGTGGTTCTCAACCTGTAGGTCCCCAAATGTTGTTGGACTACAACTCCCATCATCCCTGAGCTTTGGCTTTGCTAGCTAGGGGTGATGGGAGTTGTAGTCCAACAACATCTGGCATCTGGGGACCCACAGGTTAAGAAAGGCTGGTATAAGCTTTCTTCAGAATGACAACTTATACCAAGAACAAACTTAGTTGGTCTCTAAGGTGCTACTGGACTGTTTTTTTTAAAAAATATATATATATATATTTTGATTGCATTAGACCAACACGACTACCTACTTGATTCTTTAGCATAACATTTGAAAATCTAAAAAAAAAATCCATTCCCTTGGTTGGATGACAATGCAATTCAGAAGAGGGAAGGTTTTTTCTTCTCCTTCTTTTCTTTTTAGACACCAAACTAGAATATTTTATTAACCCCATATGTTCTAAATAAACAATTTGTATAAAATTTGAACAGATCGTGTCCAGTGAGCACAAACTGCTGAAATTAAATGTGTTTAAAGCTACTTAAATCAATTATCTATTGTGATTCTTGCCCATTCTCCTCTGAAAACTTGATCCCAAGAATTGGTGCACCCTCTGAAGCAGCATGGAAACCAAAGGGTCAACAGGGAGATAAGGACATCAGTGAAAATAATGACCCATCCTTGAGAGGCTTTCACTAGATCAAGGACTTTTCCATGAATGGAAAGATTCCTGTTCATAGAATGGAACCAATTGATACATCCTACACACAACTGAGGATGCTGGTGGCGCTGTGGGTTAAACCACAGAGCCTAGGACTCGTCGATTACAATCCCTGCAACTGGGTGAGCTCCCATTGCTTGGTCCCAGCTCCTGCCAACCTAGCAGTTCAAAAGCACGCCAAAGTGCAAGTAGATAAATAGGTACCGCTCCGGCGGGAAGGTAAACGGCATTTCCGTGCACTGCTCTGGTTCGCCAGAAGCGGCTTAGTCATGTTGGCCACATGACCCGGAAGCTGTACGCCGGCTCCCTCGGCCAATAAAGCGAGATGAGTGCCGCAACCCCAGACTCGGTCACGACTGGACCTAATGGTCAGGGGTCCCTTTACCTTTTTACACACAACTGAAGAGCTTAAAGCTTAGTTGGGTGTTACTGAAACTGTGTTTTAAAAAAACTAATAGTAATTGCATTAATTGTTCTCTTCCCACTCCACTAGATGAAAACTATGCAAAGACTAGAATGGGTAAATCAAACCATCATCACAGAATTCATTCTACTTGGATTTGGAGAAGTCCGGGACCTCCAGATTCTTCTCTTTGTTGTGTTTCTAACAGTCTACATCATGACCATGGCTGGGAACCTGATCATACTTGCACTAGTTGTGACAGATCAGCACCTTCACACACCAATGTACTTTTTCCTGGGCAATTTGTCTTGCTTGGAGACCTGCTACAGCTCAACCATCCTCCCCAGAATGCTGGCCAGTTTCTTAACTGAGAACCAAAGTGTTTCTGTCTGGGGCTGCATTGTGCAATTTTGAGCTTTTGGGTTTTTAGCTGCAACAGAGTGCTATCTCCTGGCAGCAATGTCTTATGATCGCTATGTGGCCATATGTCGACCCCTGCATTACTCAATCCTGATGAATTTCAAGCTTTGCCTCCAGCTGGTAGCTGGGTCTTGGTTTGGAGGTTTTGTGATAAATTCAATCTTGTTAATTTTTATGGCACAGTTAACCTTCTGTGGCCACAATGTCATTGAGCATTTCTTTTGTGATTTCATCCCCATGATGAAACTGACCTGCAGTGATGCACACCAAGTAGAGCTTTTATCAACTGTCCTATCCTCACTCTGCACCTTGCCACCATTCGTTTTAACAATAACATCATATGTGTACATCATCACTACCGTACTTGGAATCCCATCTACCGCAGGGAGGCAAAAGGCCTTCTCTACTTGCTCTTCTCACCTCATTGTGGTGACTATTTTCTATGGCACCCTCATCATTGTGTATCTTTTGCCAGACACAGCTGAATTAAGAGAGCTGAATAAAGGTTTCTCTGTCTTTTACACCATCTTGACACCTCTGGTCAATCCTTATATATACAGCCTGAGGAACAAAGAGGTGAAGATGGCCCTGGGGAGAGCTATCAGAAAGTGGGCAAATTACTTCACATTGTAGGCTTCTTCAAGCTTTGCTGCTGTGAGGAAGCAACATAGATACAACAGTACTGCAAGCCCACAGCTTTACCTCACCTCCATGGCATTTTTTTGGTAGCTCCCATGTTTAGTTGCTACTTCTGAAGTGGAGTCATTACTGTACACATGGAGGCTCCTTGTGTAAGGCACGGCACATGGCTTGTTGTAATGTGGATTTGCATTCACAGATGTGGGAGACACAAATATCTAACTGTCTCCTGTTAAAATGGCTTCAGAGGGCACTGTGTAATGTGGTTAAGATGCAAATGTTCAATAGCATTAAGATGTAATGTTGTGAGACATGCATGGAACTTTTTAATGAAGTACAGTCGTACCTCGGGTTACATACGCTTCAGGTTACAGATGCTTCAGGTTACAGACTCCCAGAAATATTACCTTGGGTTAAGAACTTTGCTTCAGGATGAGAACAGAAATCGTGCAGCAGCAGCAGCAGCAGCACAGCAGCAGCAGTGGGAGGCCCCACTTCAGGTTAAGAACAGTTTCAGGTTAAGAACGGACCTCGGGAACGAATTAAGTTCTTAACCCGAGGTACCATTGTAATGATTCAGGATGACTCAAAATTCACATCCTGCAGATGGCAGCAGATTTTACCAGCAATGTGTTTGACAAAATGAGGAAGGAGTCAAAATCCCCACCCTATACTTTTGTGGTCTTGTGTTTTCATCAGGTTGTCTCTATTAAGTGGATTCTATTTTGAAACTTGCTGTGGTTGGATGATTTATTTTATATTCATCTTTGGCTATTACCTAGGGTTGCTTTTTTGGCAAAATCACAAAAGAATGCAGTTTTTAAGCTATTTTCAAGGGAAATTGGCAAAAATGGTGTATGGCGACCCTACTATTACTGCAGTCTTTTGCCTAAAGCTACTAGGAAACTGAGCTATAATTAATCAGTGTTCAACCAGAAACTGTGTGTGTACAACAAAGAACTTGCATTTGTGAAGTGCAATGTAAAAACTCAGCTTTGGGCTCCATAGAACCATTCACCATAATTTTTTAAGAATTGGATGCAGGGGGCATTGTCAGGGTGCTGACGGCAGCTGCAGCCAATTCCCAGGAAAGCAGTGTTCTGTTTATTAATACAAGCTACAGAGACAAATTGAAGATGCTCCATGATGCCTAACGTTGCCCCCAGTGAAGTTCCACCCCTTCTACGTTACTTCCCTATTCATCGCTATTCATCTGACTCCTCCTCCTGCCTCCAATGGTGGCTGGTACATGACAGTTGCCTCTGAGCTCTCTGTTCTCTATTCTCATTCAACTGCTGCTCAGGTTCTGCCAGTTGAATGCTCTCCACTTCCTCCTCCTCCTCTCCTATTATTTCCCAACTTTTGCCCTCATCTCCCTCTGAGGTATGCCCTGTGCCAAACCACTCCTGGAGGTCTATGCTATCTGCCTGTTCCTCCTCTCTAGGTGATACCTGGGACAATGGTCTCCACCATTTTTCCTCATCTACCCAGTCCCTGACAGGAGTGAAAATTCCCAAAGGATCCAGGATCATACTAGGCTGCAGTAGCATAACAACTGGTGATGTATTTTTGAAGAAAGCTACACCGTACTTCAAAGTAGTGGAACTTTTTATTCTACCCACAATTCCCTGGGAACAACACAACTTCCACCCAGAAGTCTCTGACATTATGTGTGATGAAGCATCATTTTCAGAGCATTGTCCACATATAATAATCTTAATAATAAGAACTAATCAATCTTTTTGTTTGGTTTTTCCAAAAAAAAAGTGACCGAAAGTGATTTACATAATGAAACAAAGGTTAAATCAAAGTATTGTTGCAGTCTATTACCATCTCCAAATGGTGCAAGATTCCAAGGGTTCCAGGCACTTACCAAGGATTCATGTTTCCTTTGGAAGTAAGGCACAGAAGAGACTGGGGCATCTTTATGAAATATGGTTTATTTAAATAAGCCACCATTTCTTCAGCTGCTGGCTGCTCCTCCAGCATGTTCACACATACAGTACCTCCAATTCCTCCTGCTGACCCCTTCTTCCACAGCAGGCTCCCAGAGAGTGGCAAAATCAATGAGTTGCAGCTTCTCAGCCCCAGTTAGCTCACCCTTCTGAGGCACTTTCCTCTTTGCATCTACACTCTGGACCTCTTCAGCTTGCTGCCTTGCTTCTGACCCAGATCACCACAAAACTCTACTTCAAACTCTGGCTTTATCTTTTGAGGGAGGGAGGGGGGAGGGAGGGAGGGGGCTCACCCATTTCCCATCTCACACCAAGGCCCTTAATCCTTTGTCCTCTATTTTATTTTTTCAAAAATACTTTATTTGACAAACAACATTAACTTACACGACAATCCACCATACACCACAATATACAACACTGCACAACAATACAGTATATACATCACCAGTCAGAAATTTTATCTATATCTGTTTTACAGAACAGAGTGCAGATTACCAGAGAAATGATCTGTAGAACAAAATATAGGAAATTCACAAAAGTAAGTGCAACATAAAATCTTCAACCCACTCTTGAGAATTTCACCGACATTTTTCTCTCGACAATTTCTGAGTGTGATTTATTTTCTTGTGGAGAACGGGTAGGGGGAAAACACAGAAGACATTTTTCACACAGCACTAGTTTTTTTAATGAATTGTACTGGGGGTACATATTCCTTAAAGGGTAAAACAGATTTGTTGGAACTAGGAGCAGCAGTACTGCCTCAAGAGTTCAATTAGGACAAAAATGTTTATTTTCCTCTTAAACAGTAGATTCAGAACACAGATCAGGAACAATGGGAATGGTGACTGCCCGATCTGAGAAGATAATCAAGTCCTTTTGCAATAACAACAGAGATTTAACTGCTATATAAGTACAAGTCCCAAGCTTTAGATTTTCTGACTAAGGAATACAGGTAATTTCTATTGCTGTTATTTCAGGTGAGCATCATAATTCACCATACTGTGACAGGGCTGAAATATCTAAATAGATCATATTCAACATGCCTCTTTAATGAACTGAAAACTCTGGCCTGACCTTCTTCCTCCCCCACCCCACATTAATTTACAGAACTGGAATGAGAAACTGGGCATCCATAGAGAAAACTATATGATCTATCCTAGAACCATATGCTCTATTCACCAGAATTGCAATGTAAACATCATTGCATGCCTTTTATTTTATTTGCCTCTAGAAAAAAAAAGCAAACCATGGTAGAATCAGAGGGGGTGAATCGAACTATGACAACTGAATTCATCCTCCTTGGATTTGGGGATCTCCAGCATCTGCAAATTCTTCTTTTCTTTCTCTTTCTAATCATCTACACTTTGACTATGACTGGGAACATCCTTATCATTGTCCTAATTGTGACCGATCAGCGCCTTCATACTCCCATGTACTTCTTTCTGGGGAATTTGTCTTCTTTGGAGGCCTGCTATACCTCAACAATCCTGCCCAGAATGTTGAATAGTTTATTGACTGGGAAAAGGATAGTCCCTGTCCATGGCTGCATCATGCAGTTGTGGCTTGCAGCATCCTTAGCAGCATCCGAATGCTACCTTCTTTCGGCGATGTCTTACGATCGCTATGCTGCAATATGTAAACCCCTGCATTACACAAGAATAATGAACAACAAGGTTTGCCTTCAACTGGTAGCTGCATCTTGGCTGTTTGGTTTCATAGAAAACACTATATTGATCGTTTTTGTATCTGAGCTAACATTCTGTGGCCGCAGTGAAATAGAACATTTCTTTTGTGATTTCCTCCCTATCATTCAACTGTCCTGCACTGACACCTACAAGGTTCAACTTGCATTGACCATCATGGCATCCTTCTGCACACTTCCATCATTTATCTTAACCATTACATCATATGTTTACATCATTAATGCCGTTTTGAGAATTCCCTCAGCAACTGGTAGGCAGAAGGCTTTTTCCACCTGCTCTTCTCATTTGGTTGTTGTGTCCATTTTCTATGGAACAATCATTATTGTCTATGTGCTACCCAAAACAAAAATACTAAAGGAGCTGAATAAGTTTTTTTCTGTATTCTACACTGTCCTGACGCCTCTGGTCAATCCCCTTATATACAGTCTGAGGAACAAAGAAGTGAAGGAAGCTTGGAAGAGGATTGTCAGCAAATGTAAAAGTAATGCAGTGATGTGAGGGTGCTGAACTCTTATGACTGAAGCCCCTTTGTTGAGATTTGCACATCATTTGACTTTCAAGGACTAGTAAGCAGTGCAAACAAGTACTGAGTATATCTTTATTTCAGGAGTACATGGAATGAAGCAGGGCCTTTTTGTTATTTCCATGCAACAATGGCAATACCAACTCTCCTTTATTGACATACAGTGGTACCTTGGGTTACAAACGCTTCAGGTATCAGGTTACAGACTCTGCTAACCCAGAAATAGTACCTCGGGTTAAGAACTTTGCTTCAGGATGAGAACAGAAATTGTGCAGTGGCGGTGCGGCAGCAGCAGGAGGCCCCATTAGTTAAAGTGGTACCTCAGGTTAAGAACAGTTTCAGGTTAAGAACGGACCTCCAGAATTAATTAAGTTCTTAACCCAAGGTACATCTGTATTTCCTGGATTCTACATTCTAACTGTACCCAAACTCATTATTTGTGGCAATTTACACTATTGAATTTGCTGGATCACAGCTGCTTAAAGAGATATTTTAGTGCCTTCAATGTATGCTGTGGATTTGGTCTGAGGACACTGACAGACAAAATATATTTGTGGTGAATATTATTCTGTGACATCTTCTGCCTGCAGATGAACCAAATTTATTAATTCACATTTTCATGACTGAGCCATGTTGAAGAATGAAATGAATCACCCAGTTTTGTCTAAAGTTTAGAATAGCTGTGTTTTCTTCATTAGAGAAAAAAATAACTTTGGATAATGAAAAGTTAGTTTTATTTACTGGTAAATGGGTAATGTGTTATGGTTTTGGAAATGGTATGGTGTCCTTCTCCCCACCCTCAAGTCAGATTACCAGTTCAGTGGTGAGCACTGGAAGAGGAATGGGGAGGGGGCGGGGGGAGCACACCGCCCCCTGCACCATCGGGGAGGGGGGTACCATCACGCCACACGCCCGCCTGCTCTCCGCCCCCAGTGCCAGAGTATGCAGCTTCACCACTGGTTGTGAGGTTTTACTCCTACTTTGTGTAGGCTTATAAATGTCACCATTAGAATCACTCTAAGCAAGAAAGCATGCATGCAAACAAGGAAAATATGGATGTGTGTAGCCATGTAAATGACAATCACAAACCACTGGGCAGTTCTAAACTAACCTTTTAAAGGCTCTGCAATGAACAAGGTGGCAGCTCCTCTCCTCTCCAGCATATACTCATGCTATTTGAAAGGTTATGGGTAGAATTCTGAAGAGATCAAAAGCCACCACATACTTTCTTTTGAAGTAATAGGAGGGATAGGGAACCTTTGGCTCTCCAGATGTTGGTGATGTACAACTGACATAGCTCCTAAGCACCTGCCGTGGTAGCTGGAGCTGATGGGAGCTGGAGTCAAACAACATATGTAGATCCACAGGCTATCTATTCCTGCACTCTGTTCAAAGACATGTTAAGCTTCCATTCCCCCAAGGAGCTTTCTGCAAGGGCAATATGAAGCAGAATAGCCTCTTTTCTGTCTCGGATGTAATTCTACCTATCATGGCATGTATTGTTGTGAAAAGTTCTCTGAGCTCTGTGCTTGTGGAAGCCAATGTGATAGAGCTGTCTAGTCCCCTTAATGTTCCCAGCAGGACATTTCTGTGTACCTGCTTAGCCAGTATCTCCAGGCTCTATGTATGTGTGTGCATGCACAACTCTCTGTCTCTCTCTGCCTCTCTCTGTGTGGTTACCTCTGCAAAGGCTGCAAAACTTCACAGCCCTGCAGAGCAATACACACACATGAGCCCTAACTGTTTCCCTGTGAAAAAATTCACCGTATGTCACTGCTGCTAGAGAAAAATTCTACTTATAAAATAGGCACATAAAACAATTTCTTCAAGTATATCAGATAAAATTGCAGAACTGCCTCCAAGTACAGCAAACATGTTGCCAGAGGAGATAACATCTTCTGTTGTGACATAGCTAATAAAGTCCAGGCACAAGCAGGCTGCCTTTCTGTCTGGCATAAAACCATTCCCAGCATTCTTGGAAGCATAAACAACTTTTCAAAAGGAGACAGGATACCCAATAAAAGTGAAGTTGTAGGGGAAGCACAAATAACAATCTCTTTTCTGTCAAGGAAAAAAAAGAGAGAGGCTCGATTCATCCTGTCCTGGATCCAAGAAGCGTGAAAGTGAAAGTGATTGTGAAGTCATTCTTGACTTGATTCTCCTGCTCTAACATAAGTGAATGTAGCTTTGCCCATTTTTGACATTTCTGTACGTAGGATGAGTGCACAGAGTAGCCCATTTCCAGGTCAGAATTCACTCTGGAGGATTTTCTGATTTCTGTGGACTTCACCAGACACCCCCCTTTTTAAAGTTTTGTGCCGACATACTGAGTAACAATGGCAATGTTCTTCTTAACTCTATGAAACCATCCCAAGCTATTTTATATCAAGCCACTGAAACCTGCAGCCATTGATAGTAGGATATTTTGTATTCAGATGTACATAACACATAATAGCAAGTCACCCCCAATGGCAAAACAAGGAGAACAGCCCTAGCAACTGCTGATCAAGTACCAGAAAATACAAGAGATGCTGTCACTGATGCTCAGTAAGCAGCCAGTTAAGAATGCACCTGACAAACCTTCATTGCCAGGACTGCTACCTGGGGTAGCACAAACACCTGAGAAGAAGAAATACATGATTTATTAAATTAATAATGTAAGCATATCACATTAAGAAAGAAACAAAGTAATCAAATGGTAATAAGGTATCACATTGCATACAAGTATAAGACCTGTCATTCAAGAAATGAAATATATGTTTCATTTTCATAACATAAAAACAATAATACCTCGGGTTACAGACACTTCAAGTTACAGACGCTTCAGGTTACAGACTCCGCTAACCCAGAAATAGTACCTTGGGTTAAGAACTTTGCTTCAGGATGAGAACAGAAATTGTGCGGCGGTGGCGCGGTGGCAGTGGGAGGCCCCATTAGCTAAAGTGGTACCTCAGGTTAAGAACAGATTCAGGTTAAGAACAGACCTCCAGAACGAATTAAGTTCTCAAACCGAGGTACCACTGTATTTAGATGGATAGAAAGAGTCATAATTAAAAGCACACTAAGTGCACAGTTTCTGTCAAAGACATGCCCTCTCAACTAAATCTATTGTGTAATATCCAATGAATTCAGGTTTTTTTTTAAACGGAGCATTCCCCGCAACACACCGGAACACATTCACCTGGTTGGCTAGAGAGCATCAGAAACAATTTGAAAGACAATGACAAATGTTGAAGGTGCAAATGCAGACAATTTCAATGAGAAAGAAAAGAGGAAGGCATCTAAAGAAAGTTGTGTGGCTGCATGAGGAGCATACAGTTTAACTGAGACTTAATAAGGTCATGTATAAGAAATGGAAGAAAGAGGAAATCACAAAGGAAGGGTATATATATATACAAGTAGCCAACGTCTGCAGGGAAGTCTAGTGGGCCAAAGTTCTAAATGAGCTCAGGCTTGCAACAGAGTTTAAAATAAAAGTTTATTTGGCTATGTTCAAAGCAAAAGGAAGAACAAACAAATGGCAGATCCTCTGCAAGGTGAAGACAGAGAAATGCTATTGGGTGGTAGAGAGAAAGTGAAACTGCTCAACACCTACTTTCCCTCTGTCTTCACCCAAAAGAAAAGTGCCCAACTTGGTGATATCAGAATAAATTATGCAAGGAGGGAGCTGTAGCCCACGATATAAACCCCAGTTGTGCAACATCTTGGGGAAGGCCCCAAGAAGCCAGACCGTGCACTGCAGCTGGTAGCATATATGTGTTTGCATTGCTCTGCTCACTGTTGCTGTACTGTGTCATCTGTTTAAATGAGCAGCAAGCAGGTGTCAGGTGCAACAATGAGCACATGGTATCCTGTGCTACTTTTTGTGTGCTGTGTGACCTTTTGTGCACCCCTCAATATAGCCTGAAACCTTCATATGAGGTGAAGGATGCTATCGCTTTGCCCGTGCTAAAGTAAGATTCAACTACCACTCCATCCTGCTTATCTATATAGAGGTGCAGGCATCTTGTCATTCACACAGGCAGCAAAATGTCTACATATTGGTTTGCGCTCTCTCTCTCTCTCTCTTTCTGAAGGCTTGCCTGCCAAAGTAAATTGGCAGGACACATAACATTGGTAAGTTAGTCCAATCAATAATGTAATAAGTGATTTCTTCATCAGCCTATAACTTTTATACCACCTCCCTCCCCCTTCCATTAATGTTTCATCCAAAGCTGAATTGAAATGATGGCAATGGATCACTAGTTAGAGTCCAAGTTCAAAGAAGAGTTCTGTGTTCTTGGCATCCAAGGCTGCTGAAGAGTAAATATTTGATGTTTAACAACATACTCTGGAAACTTGTACTGGGATGAGATAACAAAACAGGATTGTGATAGGGATCTCCCCTCTAACCTATACACATCAGAAAAAAATCCCCAAACTGAAACAACTGTGGTGTTCAGGTCATTATTCTGATTGTGCAATGTAGAGAACCAGGAATGAATGTAGGGGTGCAAATGCAAGCCCATCGCTCAATGACCCTGATCTTCCATAGTGTGTGGTCAATAATAATAATGTGTGTTTGCATTTTTAAAAATTCTAATTTTGAAACAAGGCATTTCAGTGCAGTAGTTTACTCAAACCATAAATGCCACTATTTCTACTTGCTCCAAATTAGAATCCAAAGCAAAACCATCTTTTCTTATCAGCTGAAAGAATAATTCACTTGGAGTACGTAGTGGGACTTTGCCATGCATTGTGGACATCGTAGCTCTATATTTTTGCTTTGTGAGGAAATATAACAGTAAAGGAATTACCATATCCATATAGGAGGCAGGATCTGGAAGGGGTGTAAAGGTCAGAAGAAAGCAATGCAGCCTGCTGAGGTACACAAAGCCAGGGATGAGGAATCTGTTGTTCTCCAGATGCTGATGGACAGGGCCTTAGCAAAGGGAAAGGTGAGGTGGGCTCCCTACAGGGGCACATGCAATGGGGGTGGGAGTGGGGCTAAATATATGTCCATAAATATAAATATTGATTATTGCCTCATAAGAAATGGTTTTAAATAGAAGGTGAATTGAATGGGTGGAGGAGGGTGGGTTGGAGGAGAGGTGAAAAGAAGAGCTAATTTGTCCGTGGCTGGGGGGCGCAATCTGGATGGTTCTGCCAAGGGCGCAAGATCACCTAGCTACTGATGGACTACAACTCCTTTCATCCTTGGACATTTGCTATGCTAGCTTGGGGATGATGGGAGTTGGAATCCAAAAATGTAGAGAGAGCAACAATTCCCAATCCCTGCACAATGCTCAGCTCTAAGGGGAGGGAACATAGCAGCTTCTTCGTGCTTCCAACAGTTGCAGATTTATCTGGCTCAGAGTTTCTGACTCATTCTGACCCCTTTGCCCTGCTCTGCACACACCATGATCAAAGCCCAGATGTGGGAGAGCAGGCACTCTAGGGATGAATAGTCAAATAGAGAGAGCAAGTCCATGGGAAACAGAAGTTTCTGCTTGTCTGCTTGGTACCAATAGTTACAGAGTGCTCCCAAACTTCCAACACACCTCCTCCTTTCACATGCATGCGCGCACACACAAGCCCATATGTTATATTTTTAATTAACTGAATCACTGTACTGCAACAGGGGAAGATTTTATTTAAACACTTTATTAACTCTCAACAGTAAAACTATAGTGAGAGATGAAGATTATGGAAGAATCAAATCCTTGTTTTCTGTGAATCAGAAAGGTGGTGTGTCACAAGTGAAGAAGCAACCAAGGATGCGTGAGCTTATTTGGGCTTTATTTTCAGTGTTCTTCCTTTCTTGAGAGAGAAGAAAACAACAGCAAATAATTATTTGCAGCAGAACAAGCAGAACATTTTAGAGAAAATGAGATACCTCTCATTTCAGATCTAGTGGTCAGTTCACACGGTCTCATTATTTTGAAACAACAATAATTTTGATTTAAAGGCACCCAGCACACACACACTTGGTGTACTTTCTTGTAAGTTGGCAGACTAAACTCACCCTGGACGGACAACTACACCGGCAAATTCTATCCATTTATGTCAAAAGAAAAAGAAGTGATAACTGGGTTTTGTTTGTTTTTGTTTGTTTTGTTTTTTTACTAATAATGAAGGGGAGAATTTGACATGCCCTTCTGGGGAAAAACCCTGCTTCTATTATTCTGAAATTTTCCAGGATTCATGCCTTAAGAATGAAAGGTATTCCAAGGGCAGGGAGAGGATATAAAGCATAAAAAAGAGCAATAAATTAGGAATAAGTATAGTTGGACAGGCAAACTGAACTAAGCAACCTACAAAGCGATTCAGTAGCAAGTAGTATGCTTTAAAAGCCCAAAATTGAAATTTTTCAGCCCTACTGACAACCAGGTAGAAAATTTGAGAGGGAGGTAAGACCAGAATGTACAACTTGAAAATGTAAAGTGTGAACTATGTTTCTGTTTGTTTCTGTGTATTATACTTGGATTACCTCTGAGTGTATGTTTGTTGGCAAATGTGGGTTTGCCACTGCATAATCAGAGGCCCTTTAAGTATTTGGTTTGGAGAAGCCTCCCTAGGCTGTAGACATAAAAAAGGGGGGTTGAGTTCCAATTGGTTCTTATTATGTGTGCAGTTGTACATTGGTTCTTGAACGGAATCTGCTCCGGAAGTCTGTTTGACTTCTGAAAACCAAGACATGGCTTCCGATTGGCTGCAGGAGATTCCTGCGCTCAATCAGAAGCTGCGGAAGCCGCGTCAGATGTTTGGCTTTCAAAAAAAGGTCACAAACCGGAACTCTCACTTCCGGGTTTGTGGCGTTTGGGAGCCAAAACATTCGAGTCACAAGGCATTCAAAAACCAAGGTATGACTGTATATACATCCTCTTTTTGTTACCTCTCATTAGAGGCACTATTTTCTCAAGAGCCCGCCCCCCCTTGATTGAGGGGACTTAGGAGCACATGATGTCACATGTGCAACATTGTGCAACGTCCTGACATTGTGTTTGCAACATCGCGAGGAGCCAGGGGGCAGAGCCGAAAGCCCTCTGAACATTGAGGGGGCCTGGACCCCTCAAAAAAAGAAAACATGGGGGCGGGGCTGAAGCTGCCTTGGCCTCTAGGAGCTGGCACATATACCTCAACTGGAAGCAAGCTTCTGAAATAATTCAAAACTCTGAAAGTTTTATTTGTTGGAGACAAATATGTGATAGATGCAATAGAACCTCCAGGGCATGATCCCCTTTGAGATATCTGAGATAATAAAATGAGTCCCCAGAATCTGAGTCTCTCTGTATCATAGAATAATAGAATCATAGAATAATAGAATCATAGAATCATAGAGTTGGAAGAGACCACAAGGGCCATCAAGTCCAACCCCCTGCCAAGCAGGAAACACCATCAGAGCACTCCTGACATCCTAGACATATGGATATATGGACATATTGCTGACATATGGAGCACTCCTATCCTAGAGTAGGAAGTGTTAATCATGAAGACATGCATTCTGAGTGGTTCAAATATCCATTCTTTTGTCATAATGTCATTTCTGGCTGTAAATAGATACTCCAGACCTTGGGTAGTGGTATAACATAAATAAGAACAGAGGTTAAGCAAGGCCCTTCATACGTAATACTTTCACTGCTGGTAGTGGCAGATAACATTCATCCCGCATTGTCAATGTTGAATCAGTTAAACCTTTTCCATTCCAAATCAAGCCATGCTTGCACATCAGCTCACCTGAGAAGGCTACTGCTCTCCAAAAACAGCTCTACTGCGCTCAACCACTTTTGGACCCTGGAAGAAATGACAAACACCCTTTGACATTCCTAGAGAAAGTGCTCCAAGTTGACCATAGACCTCTGCATTGAACAATTGTGTCAGTTTAATTCTATTGTGAATGATACAGGGGATCGTTCTGGCACCTTGAAGAAACTTAAAACCTCCACCCACAGCCTCCCACTAATTTTATAGCAAAAATGGTGATTGCAATTATATATTTCTAGAGCAGTGCATTCAAATACAACCATGTTTTCTTCCTAAGCCCCTGTTGCTCCCACCTCATCCTCCAAACTTGGCCTTGCATTGCTAAACACACCACCCAATCCTAACCACATTCCTATGTAGGTGGGCATACTTTTTACATGCGATACCAGTTTCTCTTTCTCTTCAAGAGAGAAATTCTGACTTGGTTCTGCCATGGGGGATAAAAGAGGGCAGGAACTGCTGTTTGAATAGTGCTGTGAAACCTTAGGAGAGTCGTGTGGGGGTAGGGGTGGGGTTGGAATGCTGGAGACAAGCAAACTCCAGGCAACAAAATATATTGGACTGGAACTGGTGAAATCTCCTTTTCCATCACATTCTCTAGAAAGCTTGATCAGGATACATTTTTTCTTATGACAGTATTTACTGTAGTGAGCAACTACTGCCTGGTTGCAAATACTCCCTTTGGCGGCAAGGTACTCAAGAGGGTAATGAAAAAGCAGCTGCAGGCATTCCCAGAGGAAATCTAGACCCATTTCAATTTGGGTTCAGACCCAGGTTTGAAACTGAATCTGCCTCAGTTGCCCTGACAAATGACCTATATTGGTAGAGGAACCAGAAGAGCATGACACCATTGCTTTTACTAGACTTTTTCATAGGCTTTTGTTACCCCTAACAATAGTATCCTCCTGTGGACCAGAGGTGTTGGGTTGCCCCCAAGACTGGGGTGGGGGATGGGTGGGCATCATATGTTGCATGTGTGTGACGTCACTCACATGGCATGCAGTGTCACACATGTCTCTGGATGCTGTGCAGGCCAGTGCAGCCTTCTGCTAGGCCACACCAGTTCCTGCAGCATACTCTTCCTCCACCTATGGCCTCATTTTATTTTTTTAAAGCTACAAATAGCAATTGCAATGCTATATTTCCAGAGCCCCACTTTCAAAATATGGAGCTTTTCTTCCTCATTTCTTTTGTCCCCACCACAACCCACAACCCTGAGAGCTACTTTCTACTCTTGTCATTAAGGGGGAGTCCAGGCCTAGGTACTCATATCCCAATCAAGCACTTGGCCTCAGCCTTGTCAGGCTGTCAGTGAAGAAGAAGAAACTGTCCCGGACATTTGTCTCTCTAAGAAGTTTACCTCTGTTGTAAAGCATTCCTCATGATTTTCAGCTTCGCAGCATTGGGTCACCATGGCAGTGAAATATCCTGTCACTTCTGCTATTTGCTCAGTGGTGCTATTGGGTTGGTGTTTTATTAAGTGGACAAGCTGCCTGCAATGAGAACAGTGAGTGATAGGTTGGAAGCATATGTGTAGAGACTGAATAAAGGACAGGTCTTTGTGGTTAGGAACAGAGGTGAGGAAGGCTAAAGGTATTAGATTGCTTTGAAGTAGCCAACTAATTATTGGGGTGATTTCTTACTTTTGCTTCCTTAGTAGCAATTCATCTGGGGTAGCCGAGCATAGATCTTGGTGGGAGGTGAATAGTTCGGAAGAGAATGGTACAGGGACATAATCTGGATCTACTCCTAAATTGCTAAAGCAGTCCCGGCGGAACTCATAGGAATCTTCACAGCAGTTGTGCATTTGTTTGTTTAGTGGTTTAACTTCATGTCGCTGACATACTTCTCCTAGTAAAAGATCTGTCTAGAGAAAGAGAGATAATATTGACCTTTGATGAACAGAAGAGTGATCAAAGCAACTTGCTTGCCACATAAATTAACCACTATTTCAATACAATGAATGCAAGTGATGTAACTTTTGAAGACACGGTACTTATGAGATGCTAAAAGGTTGAACAATCCCATATTGCCACATGCATTGAATTTATTTCAATTTTATAAAATTACAATACCAAGTGAATATAAATAATAGGAAGATAGACAATAATATCCATGATCAAGATTATCAATGAAATTGGGGAAGGCGGGGGGGGGAGTCTAATGGAGCTGCACTGGCAACTACAGAACAAATTCAATAATGAACAGACTTCACCACACAACACACACCTGAAGTTCTATATTTTCAACCATTCCAGGTATGCGTGTCAGCCTGTTCTGGATAAGGTAGCACACTTACTGAAGGATCAGATACACAATGGTAAGCTAGTTGAGAGGCTGTTGAGGTCTTGAATGCTTTTTCACAGTTTTGGCTAGCACACAGCGGTGAACTACCAAGCTACCAAACTTTCTTCAGTAACTCAACATCCCCCGTTGTCAGAGGTTGGACTGAGGAGGAATGGTTGGAGCCGCTGCTCCCTTCTCCTGAACCTTTTCAAGGGCAGGAGGACAGTATTGATTTGGAACAGTGGTTTGCAGAGGGGCATAGTCCAGAGGGGAAAAGCTGGGAAATATTGGGTGAGGAACAGCTAGAAGAGGAAACACCAGGGGAGAGACAGCTGGCAGATTCAGTGTCCTTGGACAGCATTCTTAACCCCCCTCCTTCAACTAAGACTAGACAGGCTTTGAGAGTGATAGAACAGAGAGCTCAGTGGCAACAAGCTCAGATTACCTGACACAGGAGTGACATAGATTAATGGGGATGGAGGGGGTGAACCTTTACTGGGACCAATGCCATTTCTAGAGAGATATGCCTTTCTTTGTCTCTTGCTGTGATTATTAAAGAAATTAACTGGTAGGAACGTTCTTTTCACCTGATCTGCTTATTTACTGCCACCGGGGGGAGGGATCTGATTCCCTGAAGCCTAACACCCATCCAGTTTTCTGTCTGCTGCAATATGGCCCTTAGAAAATAAACTGTGGGGAGCACCAATGGATATAAAGTGATTCTCACCTTCACTGTGGCACTCGGATGGGCAGAAAGGTTTCAAGCTCTTCAAAAAGCACATTGCCACAATGGGAATGGAATCTATCACCTCCTACTCCTATTAAACATTTGATATGAATGCAAGGGCTGATTTCTACTTTCATCCATTCTCAGATGTGCAGGGAATATATTTTGCCCTCAACTGATCTTTACTGATCAGCAGATGAGCGCTGTGTGCCGTGTGTGTGTGTGTGTGTGTACTCTTTGTCCTGTATGTTTGTGTGGAAGAGGTGTGTGTGCAGGATGGCCACACCTACTGCAGGCATGCAGACCCTGGAGGATTCCCAAGGGTGGGTGTGGTTCTCCAGCCAAGAAACATTCAACATATATGTAAGTGGGTCAGCTGTAGACATACCGGGAGAAGTCATATCTAAGCCATTGTCAAACATCCCTGTCCTTTAGGTCACATTACATTATGGGAAATAAGTTTTAGAACATGTTCAGAACTGTCAAATTCCATGTAAAATAAAAAATCAATTTGAAATGAATTCCTCCCCCATTCCTAATTATTCCACTATTAGTTATTGCATATTTGTTTGCTTGTTTTTATCTGAGCCTAATTCAAAGATATTACATTTAAAATAGTCTTTAATAAACCCTGCTGAACAAGAAAGAAATGTGGATGGAGGAAAGAGGAGAATAATATGGAGAATAAAATACTCACATTCTCATCAGCACACACCACTATGTGCGCGTCATCCTCCTTACAGCATTTGGCAACAACACCTGCGAATTTCATTGTGTACTGGTACAATTCTTCAAATGCCATCTCAGGAGCTCTCTTCGTATAATGGACAAGGACTCTGCAAAGAACCATAAGTGAGAAGATTTTAGTCAATGAGAATTTGGGATGCAACCCTTGTTGGGAGGAGGGGTTGCAGTAATGCTCAAGGACTCAGAAAACTGCATTGTCTTCTACAAGTTGACAGGTTACTAGAATAAGTGAAGTCACTTTTAGGGCTGCACAGCTGGGAACACTGGAGCTTCAATTTAAGAGTTCTCCCCATCTCAACAAAGTCTTGTGTTCCTATGTAAACAAACAAATTAATCACTATCCTGGATTTGATACACAGCTGCTGGAAGTTCATATAACTTAGCTGATGTTGCATGTGCAGACAAAACACAGTTAACCGCTGTCCCCCCCTTTCCTTCAAAATGGGGGTAGGGGGCAGCCATTGTTGTTTCTTTGTGCCAGCAGACTTTGTTTCAGACTCATTTCAGTTTCTGCATAGCATAGATTCTTCTAATTAGGTCTGCTTAAACTCCACACCATCCTCATGTCAAGATGCACCAGCTATAGACTTTGTGCCTCATACATCATGCCCATATTCTCCTTCCCACCCCACATCTTTTGGGTTAACATCCATCCACATGAATTGTTCTTGAGAACTCTAAAGCTATTCTTTATTGGCTCTAATAAAAGTATTCATCCTCTGCATTCTGTCTCTACAAAAAGGTTATCTAAAACTAAATTAGCCCAACTAAATTGACCCCTATTCACAAGCTATAATCTGAAAAGGATAGAGCATACTCATTTTGGAAGCCGTGGTCTCCTGCTTTCTCATACAGATTGCAGCGCATCTTAAGTGTTTCCAGGGTATTGTCAGCATGTTGTCTTAGCTCTCCTTCCTGAAGGAAAATAGAACTGCTATTAAATGTTTGTACGGTGATTCTCAACTTACACTGGGGTTAGGTTCTGGGGAAAGTGTCTAAAATCAAAATCTCATACAGTCAAAACACACTGAGTTCAATGGCAGGTGTGATTGTCAAAGTTCCCCCCCCCCAGATGCCTGTCCTCTTTCCACCCCCGTGTTTGTGTGTGTATATGTGTGTGTGTAATTTGCCAAGCATGTGCACACAAGTTAAATGTGTGTATATTATGAGTTATTTAAGGTGACCACTTTTAATAGGGAATGGTAGCTTCAGCTGCATAAAAGCTTCAGTTCCAAAACAATAATAACAATAATAACAACCCTCCATGTGTCAGTTCCAGTGAACAGAACTTGGATCTGTTTGTTCACTGGAATTAACACATGGATTTATTTATTTTCAAATGAAGCTATTAATTACATGGAGATGAAACATAACTCACCCCTTGATGAAAGCATTCTTCAGGATGCTCAGTTTCACAGCACTTTTCCAACAAACCCTCATATTTACTGCCAACTTGCAACAGCAGCTGCTTAGAAAACTCAGGGTTTCTCCTTCCATTCTCATAAACAAACCTGGAACACAGGGAAGAACGCATGGTGATTATGATGTTGTGTTATCGTAGAAAGTGTTGAAAGTACTTCGAATACGTCAACTTAGCAATTCATTAGGCAAACGCTGTAAGTTGGGTATTTAAATTTTATTGCTGCTGTTTGTTTTTTTATCAATATAACTTCAATATTGCAGCTGCAGGAGAGTTGCAAACTAAAACCAGGCTCAAGGGCTGCAAATTAAAATCAGGACTAGACTTTGAGCATCCATCTCCACAAAAGTTAGGAATTTTTGCAAAGTGATAAGGTAGCATGGTTTTTAGGTACACTGTATTAGGGCGGGGGGGGGGGCTGTTTCTCATAGACCCATGGGGACACTGGTGCCATATCTAGAGGGCCCTGGGGGCCTGGGCACCCACTTTTTTTTTTGCTGTGGGTCCCCGGCCTCCACTTCCAACTGCCGCTGCCTACTGTCCACCACCATGCACTGTCTGCCGCTGCCACCCACTGCCTTACCTCTGGTGCTCCAGTGCTGTGGCAGCAACTGGGACAGGCCTCTGTTGGGATCCACAGCCCCCACACTGGGCAACCACAGTCTGTGGCCCAAGTTGGCACCATTGCATGGGGAAGCCATTATTTCCCCTGCAGAATTGCTCTGAAAATAATGCTACATGATCACATGGTGTCACTTCCAGGGACATTCTTCTTGGCCTATTTGGATAGAGCACAGCAGGAACTGTGCACCTAGCTGTTCAAGGTAGTTTATTTTTTATTTTTTAAAGAACTTTACCCTCCCCTCAGAGGGGGGAAAATCATGGGAAGCAATCAGATTGGTTTTTAATTGTAGGTTACAAAGTATCCATCACATGATAATGAAGTTACATTTCCTCTTTCCCCTTTGATACCACATGCGTTCTTCTTGCCCTCAGTATGCTTGGCAACCCATTATGCTTTATAGAGTTAGGATTGAGACCAATCTGAATTCTCTATACCATACTTTTCTAGAAGTGTAGCCTTGTTCTCCGTGAAGTTTTGGCACACTTCCTTAACCCCAAACTCCTTGAAAGTGGGAGGCAAATCAGCAGGTTTGTCATCATTTTCCGCATTTACGAGACATTCTTCTCGATCCAGCAGTTCCCTGTCACAGCAGTCCTTCACTTTAGTAGATATAGTGTCTTGATGGGTACAGATATACTCTATCAAATCTGCCTGTAAGAAAAGAGGCTCAGAAATAACTGCCGTATTTATCGGTCCATAAGACGCACCCGACCATAAGACGCACCTAGTTTTTAGAGGGGGAATGCAAGAAAAGAAATACTGTATTTTTAAAGGGAGCACTGAGCAGAGCCTGTATGCATCCCGGGTTCTGCTCAGCACTCCCTTTCATGAGCCGCGTGGAGCGTGTGTGTGGCGCTTGCAGGATTTTCCCCAGGAGGGAGAAGTCCCCAAGAACCGCACACACACTCCTCGCGGCTCGTGAAAGGGAGTGCGGCTCGTGAAAGGGAGGGGCTGCCCTCTGTCCCTTCCCCCACCTCCCACAAAAGCCCCCAAGAGCCACACTCCCTTTAAAGAGTGCACGGCTTTTGGGGGCTTTTCTACGAGGTCGGAGAAGGACAGCCAGTCAGTGAGGGGCTGCCCTTCTCCCTCCTCGGCGAAAAGCCCACAAGAGTCATGTGGAGCATGTGTGCGGCTCTTGGGGGCTTTTCCTGCCTGCCTCCCACCTGCATTCACTCCATGAGATGCACACACATTTCCTCTTACTTTTTAGGAGGGAAAAAGTGTGTCTTATGGAGCAAAAAATACGGTAGTTATTTTAAGGCAGGAGCTTTCAAGCTGACAGACAAAGAGCAGCTTGGTGTGCCTGATCACTGAAATGCTCGCATTAGCAAAATAGGCCAGAGTCCACAGCTTTATACACTCAAATGGAATCCGATTTGCCCCTGGTGCCATCTGACCCCAGCTGAGGTAGAAGAAGCAATAGTATTCTTTAACCAATTAGAGCACTGTTAAGTGAAGTGAAGCAAGGAGTAGGTCAGCAGCTTCATCTTCTGTCAAACAACCAGTGTAGTATAGAAGAAAGCAAGGGAGAGCCCCACCAGGATCCTGTTTGAGACTCATGGTGTTTTCACCAGAGGACACTTTTGTATTCTGTGAGGCCTCCGTTCTTCACAGCTCAAAGTCATTTAACTAAGGCTATGCAAAGCCCCCAATTTGCTCCCTGGCCAGAATTCTTCCCATAAGGCTTTTGGCCAATCTGGAGATTATGACCAGACAATGCCAACATCCATGTTATTCTTGGTTTGAAGTAAGTTACATCAAAATTAACAAAACTTACAACATTAAGGAAATACTCCAGAGTATCACCCTTGCAGAACACTTCATGGATGTGTACAATGTCACCAGCAAACTTGAGAATGATGGGAAAGTCTGCCTTTGGGAATTTCCGGCTCAGGTCAGCAACTTCCCTGGAAAGAAAGCAAACAAAATGTTGAGATTGTTTCAAGACAGATGCAAATATATATATATATATATATATATATATATATGCTTTCGTAGATTTTCACGGGTACAGGAATGCAGGTTTTGGTGTCCTCGGGTGTCTTCCCGTGTAAAAGTTGGGGTGTCTAGGCGACGTTTCGACGAGGTTTCACTCGTCATCTTCAGGCTGGTGCTTTCGGCTTCTTGTTACTGGAACAGAGCAGGATCTCAGTGTTTGAGTTCCTATAAATACTGTTGAGGGGGTGTGGTGTATAGCCTCCAATGTTCTGGGCAGAGAGGAAGTTCCCAGGCTAGTGTGCCTTTTCTTCTTTTGTTCCTTAATTACTTGAGGGATATCCTGAGTGATTTCTTGAGTGATATCCTGAGTACCACTTAGGTGGGTCATTAGGTGTGGATTAGTTGCTAAAGTCTTTGTGTCTTGACCTCTTGAACTTTGTGAAGAGTTTTTCTGAGAAGATGGCTGTACTGCACTTAGTTGTGCTCTGGCTTGGCTTCGTGTATAGGGGCGAGCTGTGGTTTTGTGGCTTGTGTCAGCCAGATCTGTGTAGGGATTGCAGGGGGGTGCAGCATCCGGAGGTGCCTCCATGGTTTGGCTACTGGATGGTGTCTGTAATTTATCTGTGGAGAGGGTCTGGGTTTGGGTCTGGTGTGGTTGATTGGTGATGGCGTTCTGTGTGCCTCTGGATCTGGTGTCAGTTTTTGTGGGGAGGGCTAATTTCCAGATGTCTGGCAAGCGGGATGTGTCGTCACGCTTGTTCATGTTGTGAGGGTGTTTCTCTATCTCGATGGCTTCCATGATTATTCTCTTGTGGTGATGTTCCATGTTAAAGAGCAATTTGGAATCTGCAAAATTAATTTCGTGTCCTGTTTCTTTCATGTGTTGGAAAAGAGAGGAAGTTTTTTCTTCTTTTTTGACGGCATTCTTGTGTTCTGCGATACGTGCATTTATTCGTCTGTTTGTTTGTCCAATGTACGTGGCTGGGCAGACTTTGCAGGGTATTTCATAGACCCCTTGGTTTTCCAACTGGATTTTATCCTTGGGGTTTCTGAGGATATTGGCTATTTTTTGGTTGGTGCAAAAGGCTGTTTTGATATTGTGTTTATGGAGGATTTTGCTAATTTTATCTGTAGTGCCCTTGATATAAGGAAGGAGGGCCATGCCATTGTTTTCTTCTGTGTCTTGGTTTTTGGGGGGTGTTTCTTTTTGGATTAGCTTCGTAACCCTGTTTTGCTGGTATCCATTGGCAATTAACACATTTGAGAGATTCTGTAACTCAGTTGTCAAGTGGTCTTTGTCAGCCAGGCGTTTGGTTCTGGAGATGAGAGTCTTGGCTACGGAGTTTATTTGTGCAGGGTGGTGGTGTGATTGTGCATGTAAGTAGCGGTTGGTGTGTGTTTTTTTCCGGTAGATAGTGTGTCCTAGGGAGCCATCCGGTTTTTTGTAGATTAGGACGTCAAGGAAGGGAAGTTGGTTGTTGGCTTCTATTTCCATAGTGAATTGTATTTTGGGGTGTAGGCTGTTGAGATGTGTGAGGAAGCTATCCAGTTTTTCCTTCCCGTGTGGCCAAATTACAAAGGTGTCGTCAACATATCTGAGCCAAAGTTTGGGTTTGTGTTCTGACTTGTCTAAAGCATTGGTTTCAAAGTGTTCCATGTACAGGTTTGCGATGACCGGTGAGAGGGGTGATCCCATAGGTGCTCCTTCTATCTGTTTGTATCTTTGTCCATTGTGGATGAAGTACGTGTTGGTTAGGCAGTGGTTGGTCAGGTCCAAGATGTATTCGGGGGGATTGTATTTGTTTTGAATGGCTGTCAAGGCTTCATTAATGGGCACTTGTGTGAAGAGAGATACAAATTCTAGATATATATATCTAGAATTTGTTCCCAGCAACACTGGCAGTTTATTCATATTGTGTCCTGTAGTCCACTATATACCTACAGTACTACACTTCTGAACAGTTGCATTCAAGGCTTCATGTTTCTTTCCTTCTATTTCTTACAAGCAGATAAAAGCAGCAGAAATTCGCACTGGCTGTTTAATTCAGTGCCCTGATAACCACAGCTTTTTTCTGGAAAGAAAGTTTTTATCACTTATTGGTTAATGTGAGTAGACAATGCCAGGGCCCAAGAACTTTACTCTTGGTCATTTTCAGTGTCATACATGACACATTACACTTTTTTTTTTTTTTTTTACCACTAGCAGAAAGCAGACCATACTATGGAATAGCTGCCTAATTCTCAATCCAGATCCTGGAATGCCATTGGGGATTGTTATCCTTTAATCAAAGTGTACACATGACCCTATTTATATCACTGGCTACATTTACGTTTGAATGGCTGAATCACAATCTAATAAACCAAATGTTGATGCAAATGTGATAAACAAATAAAGAGAAAACAAAACCTAAGAGGGTTTAAAACATGTGAATTGACTTTGCTGCCTGAAACATCAGAACTATAATTCTTCACATCCCCAGGCACCTTTCAGTAGCACCACAATCCAAATTCCTGTGGTGAATATTAAATATAGGGGTTTTGTTTTTTGTTTTGCTCTTTTCTGATCCAATATTTCTGTGGTTCTTTGTGGGGGAAGCAACATGCTTTCAGTGTGCCTTAAATGAATGGGGTGGATGTGACCAGATGCCTCTGCTCTCTTCTTATAGCACCTCATGGTTTTAATTGCAGTACTTGGCAATGTGTTTTTTGTGTGTTAAATAAAATGCATTTTGCTTTCCCCCAATGCTACAATTCTATGAGCATCTCACCACCCAGGTAGGCCTTCCAAGAAACTGCTGTGTAAAAGACATGCTGAGCAGGGAGATATATCTAAATCAGCCTCATTTGGGAAATTCTTTCTGATACCTGAAAAAGTTTAATTTGTGCTCAAAGGTTCCTGTAATTCTCAAGAATACTTGATCATCCATGTAGCTAAAAAGAGAAAGCACCCAGACTCACTGAAACCTCAGGGATCTTTTCCCAAACTCTTTCAGGATGGAACAGGTGTGTTTCTGCAATCCGATGGCATAATTCTTTTGCTCTCTCACAGCCGGCAACTGTCAGAGAAAACAACATATACAAAGCAATGAAAATTAATTCATTGCAAGGAGCAACTTGGAGAAAAAGCAAAACAAAGGGTTTCTGATAGTGGCCCAACCAAATCTACAGCTGGTTTACAGCTAATTGAACTGAATTCATTCTCCTTGATCTATATCTCCTGATGAATCCAAGCTTTCAGAATTCTGACTTCTGCTCTGATAAACATATCCAGTAAAGTCTCGGAAAGAATTGTGGGAGGAATTGCACTTCAGTGAGAAAGCACCTGCCTTATACTGTATTTCTAGGCTCATTGTTTGCCATTTCTAGATAAACAAAACAGAGGAAGGGAAAGACTCCTAATTGAAACCCGGAAAAGTAACTGTCAAAATAGGTAGTATTTGGTTTGATCAGGAGTGGGTAAATGTTTTTAGGCAAGGGCCACCTTCCCTTCTGGGCAACTATTGGGTCCCTGTATGCCAATTGTGGGTGGGTCTAGAGGCCAATGTGGGTGGAACAATGCATGTGAGTTTTTCCTGTGTACAGTAGGCTACTTTCTCTCTCTGTGTGTGCATGCGTGCGCCCGCCTGCGCGCACCCCCCCTTTGTATTCTCCATCTTGGCAAGCAAGAGGCATTATCGGAATTCAAGGACACATTTCAGCCAGTGTGAAACAGGGCCAGTAGGGTGGTGGTGGTTTGGGAGTGTTTGTACCATGGGGAGAATCCTGAGGGCAAGACGGAGAAGCTTGGAGGGTCACAGTCAGCTTCAGGGACTGAAGGTTCCCACCCTGAACCAGTGAGAAGATGTAAAACAGCTCCCTATCAATCTAGCAGAAATACCAGACCCACCAAGTGTCCCTATTTTCCAGGGACAGTCCTGGATTTACAGAAGCCATTCTGATTTCTGATCTGATCCCAGAATGTTCCACTCTTCCTTAAGACGTCCCTATTTTCATCGAAGAAATGTTGGAGGGTGTGATAGGACATCCCTATTTTCATCAGAGATGTTGGAGGGTATGGAGTTATACGAACCCTGAGCCAATGAGATACGTAACGCTACAACCTTTAGAAAACATCTGAAGGCTGCACTGTATAGTTTTATTATGTTTTTATATGTGTTGGAAGCCGCCCACAGTAACTGGGGCACCCCAGTCAGATAAGCAGGATATAAAAAATAAAAGTGTTATTATTATTATTATTTGTAGTAGTATTGAATAGGATGTCTCTATTTTCATTGGAGAAATGTTAGAGGGTATGAAATACATTATGTAAGTGTCTTTAAATAAAATATTGAGGTGTTATGTGGGCTAAAAGGAAATACCTTTTCTTTGAGGCAGGCATCCTTGTCAGTTTCCAGACAGCAAGTTTGCAGTACCTTTTCAAACTCTTTAACTGTCTTATAGAGTACGGCAACATTTGTAAAAGGATGTCTTCTGGAAAGCTCATAGTAGTAACTGGGTCAAAAAGGAAATTTTCATTAATCTGGACTGCAATTACTCTAAAAAAAGGAAAAAAAGTTGAGGTGCCAAGATCCTTTATAATTAAAGCTGTTAAGGAGAGGGAGGACAATTATTAAACCTATGTTACTGGAAAGAATGACAAGGCAAAAAGATTCCAGTTGCCACACAGGATACTCAGGCACTCAGTTAGGCCACTTAACCATTGGCCTCAAGGTAAGAAATTTGACAGCATACAGTATATATAGGTAACATTACATGTCATTTCCTCTAATTGCAAACCCAAACACTGTGTCCAGATAGCTATGGTCTCAAAATGGGGCCAGTGAGAAGGAAGAGAGAGGCACCAACATGATTGGTAGGACCCCATGGCTTACACAGGTCCAAAAAGAAGGAACTCCCTCCCCACCCTCCCCCTCCCCCAAAAAACCATGCAAGCAATGCCTTCCTACTCAAACACAGAAAACAGCCCAATGAGGACTGAGTATGCTCAGCAGTAACATAATGTTGGGTGTTGGAGGTGGGGGAAGAAATGAGTGGATCAACAAATCCTGGTAGAGGACATGGGGGGCTGGATTGAAGCCTGAAGTATTTTATTGCAGCTCCAACCTAATTTTTAACATCTTGCATGAAATAGGTGAGAGTATTTGCAAGCGTCTGATTTGTAGGAGAAAGTCATATGTTACACATTATTTTCATTCTTCCCCCAAAGGAGAACCAGTTCAGCAAAATGACTACATCAACTCAATTGACTTACTTGGCCAGAAATTCAGCTCTTGTGTCTTGGTATACTTTGCATACATTCTCTCCATCTGGCATTACAAAAGGAGGAATGAATCCAGAAGTTTCATTTTTATGAGTTAGAAAGCAGTCATTTCGTTCGGGATCAACTTTGCCACAACACTCAGTAAATCCATATTTCTCTGCAAGACCTTCTTCATGACAAATTTCATCCAGAAAAACAGTACGCTGAAGGAGAGATGCAAAATGTTTTCATTTATTAGACATACACTCGCCTGTTTACTTGTTGCAGTTATATCAAATATCACATGTTTTAGGGGACATCTGTATAGTTGTCTTAAATTGTAAGCCATTGTTAAGTGCATCTAGGCAGCTATTTATATGATCAAGTTTACATTTTATAAGAGATTTAAAGAAGGACAATTTCCAGATAGTTTTATGGAAAAGTCAAGTTTAGTTTATAAACCACCGTAGTACAACATTTCATGCATAGTACCTAATACAACTTGTTTCACATGTTTGTTCCCATATTACATTGAACCCGGGTACAAGTTCCTCTGCACATGTATAAGTGTGGGAAAGAGTGTGCAACTCAACTACTATGTTCATAGTTAGAAACGGCAGTCATTGAAAATTACATGTGATAAACTGTACTAGCTCAACTATTTCTCTACACAGATATGCATGTTACACATGTGTGAACAGCTCTGGGTAAAAGAGTGTACATTTGTTAATTTGTTCAGTTAGGGACCTGCATCCACACTGTGGTGTGTCCTGCAAATCAAGTTGTCATTAAAGCTGAGTCCTCTTTATCCCAGGCAGGAGAGAGAACCAATGGGGAATTAATTACTATTTCTCCACAGCTACATGTTATGGAAGGCACTGCCCTGCATCAAAAATTTTGTAATTGAGTGTGGCAGGTTGTCAGGAGAGAGCTTAGCTCAGCAGTGGGCCATATTACCATCAATGTGCACATTTGCTACCAATATGCCTTGCCAAGTGCACATTGTTAAGAACAAGCACCTTATGACAACCAGGCATACTACGCAGACTTTTGTCTGATCCAATATGCCTAGCTCTGTGCTTTTAAACCAGGTATGTCCCCTATTTATGACTGTTGAATGCATCTCTACATAAACTAGTTTCTTTATAAGTGGAATGTTTTCTGTCTAAAGTTCCCGGTTTGGTCATTTAATTTCAGAATCAATCAGAAGAGCATCCATGATGGTCCAGGGCTCCAGACTATGCAATTTACAGAGATTTCAAATCATAACCTTCAAATTTAGGTCCCAAGGCTTACCAAAGGCTTTTCACAATCTGGGGTTGCTTGATCATCACTAGAACATTTCTTGGCGAGCTGTACAAGATTGTCATTCAGTTTAGCCACCTCATCGTATGAAGCTCTCTGCAGATTCTGAGACGACAAGCCGATGATGCTGGGAAAACACATTATTTATTGATAGATAGATAGGAATATTTATTTACCGCTGTATCATAAAAATATATATCACAGCAGTTTACAATATAAAAATATAAAATCAGCCTCCAGTTCCGGTCTGCCTTAATGGAGGCAGCTCCCACGAAATTAGGAGATTGTTGGTGAAGGAAAAACAAGGATGATTGAGGATAATCTTCCCAGTTCCCCTCAGGGACAGGGGGGAATGGGCTTCACTCGCAGTTCATCTCAATACTTGGCTCTCACTCCGGCATGGAATGTGGGAGGCAGGGAGGTGCTGAGTGCAAAAGCACTTTGCCTGCTGATAACTATTCTACTCCACCATTAAGAAGCAGAGGCTTAATTTGAACTAAAGTACAGGAACGTGCTGGAAGAGATGAGATCATAAAATTTGGAACAGAACCAGCTGCAAAATCATTGAGGTTTGAACTTGAGAGAAGACTTCATTCAGTGCAAAAGACAGTGTGGGGGGAGGGGAGCCTACAATTTCTTGAAATAAAGTTGTTTCTCTACATTTATGATTCGGCAACCCTCTCTTGAATATTAGTTCAATTTATATATGTGCAAGTGAGGAGGGATGAAACTGGATTATAGATATGGACTATAACATTAAAGAGAACTGTGTGTGTGTAAAAAAAGGAAAAAGGGAGGGAAGCTCTATTTTGCAGAAGGGTTACGATGGAAACTTAGAGCTGAGTCTTCACCATCCTTTATTATCTATGGTGTGAACTGAACAATGCTAAAAGGACCTGGAATTTAATTTAATTGGAAGTATAAATGCTTATTTATCTTCAGTTGAACGAAAGGATGAAAGAAATCTGCGAGCTTGCCAAGGTTCATTACTGAGTCATCTGCAGTTTGACAAACTACTCTTCTTCCCAGGCTGAGAGGGTGAAAATGGTGAAAACAGGTTATTTATTGGGCCAGAGTGATTTTTGCAGCTGTTGTTAAAGTTGCAAAACAACAAAGCATAGGATGGAGCAATGGAGAAATTTCTGAAACAACAATGGGATATTAGCTCTGCCCAAGGCATGATGGAGAACAGCAATATCCAGGAAAAGATAGACATATCATTTTACAAGGTCAGGAAGAAACACCACGGTCAAAATAATTGCCACACACAGGAAGAACAAGAATATAATTTGAGTGCCTCACTTGTAGTTCATTTAATGTGTCAACACGAATAGAAGTTATTAATATTGCCGCTCTTGTATAAGGGATTATTATTTCAACCGGAATGTAATTGAAATTAATAAGATTTTGGAACACAGAAATAAAGAAATAATCAAACCATCAAATCTAGCATGTGGGGGGCCACCTAAATTATATAATTCAGTATTTGAATGATTGGTATTAGTAATTGTATAATAATTTGGTATTGTTATAATGAGGCAATGATTGGACTGTAATTGAAATATATATGTAAACACACACACACACACACACACACAAAACCAAACAATAAAGTAAAAAAAGATAAAAACAAGTTAAAAGCAAATGGGAATTAAAACAAACATGAACAGACCATTGTTGAGAATGTACTTTTAATCAGCGATGAACCGTATGCTAGTGCCATCTGGGTGGGCATGCAGGGGGTGGGGGTGGAGGGGAGGGGCATGGAGGGAGCCCGCTGTGACTGTGCCCAGGACCACAGCCCCTACAACCCCCCATGCTACGCCACAGTCTCCCTCAACAACACCCTCCTGATTTTACACAATTCCACATATACGTGTCGAGTCCGGGAATGTGACACCCATGTAAGTGGGGGGGATGCCTGTATTAATCCTTTAATAGCCTTTGTATTTATTACTCCTTTTTGTTTTTGCATGTGAAGACTGGAGGTCATATCAAGGAAAACCATCTGAAAAGACTTACATGCCTGGAAACTGACCCTCTGCTATTTTAATGAAATGTCTGAAGGTGTCATGGTGTCCTGTAAAGAATACAAAAATCAAATTTTCAATTGAGACATCTCACACCATTGGCAGTTTACCATAAAGTGGTACCTCAGTTTTCAAGCATCTCGGAAGCCAAACGATTCAGAAGCCGAATGCTGAAAACCCAGAAGTAATTGTTTCAGTTTCCAAACGTGCCTCGGAAGTCAAACGGCTTTTGAGGTGCGTTTCTCAATTTTTTCAATGGATTTTGCTGACTGCCCATTGATCCTTGGTTTTCAAACGTTTCGTAAGTCAAATGGTCTTCCGGAACAGATTACGTTTGAAAACCGAGGTTCCGCTGTATAAGGTCAATACCACACTATGGCGTGGAAGAGGGTGGTCAGAGGGAGAAGGTATTTTACATTTGTTTTGAATCCCCATAATAGTGAATGGAGAAAAATGTGCTTCAGTTTTCAGAAAGCAGATCAGATCTGAATCCAGAGGCAAATTTCAGAAGAAGGTGGATGACTTCCTGGAGTGAAATATCCATATACAAACTTAATCATGAGGCTGGTGCATATCCTTATTATATATACAGAAGTGTTTCTTACGTAACAGTCCTATACATATGGATATCAATTCATATGATAACAGCCAACATATCCACAAAAGATTGCAAATATTGCAACATGCCCCCAGAATGCTTCCTCTTTGCCGTGTCCAAAGTTACTAACTCTTAGTTTGGAGAGGAACTGACTGTGGAACTCTCTGCTACTTTACAGACAGGGAGCTAAAAAGGATTATAAAGGTACCAGGTGGAGACACCCTTAAAGGCCTTTTAGCCTTAATGACTTTATTATGTATTATTAAACACCATAATTATTGTGCACTTTATAAAGAAACAATGATACTTTTAAACTGATAAATGTTAAAATCAAAAGGATTTAATAATAATGATAATGATAATAATAATAATAATAATAATAATAATAATAACAACAACAACAATAATAATAAATGAGTTTTGCACAGGAAAACCTCACAATGGACTGAGCCCCTAGTCTTTGTTTAAAATAGTATAATGAAGCCAGCAATAATCTGACCATTCCAAATAGCTAGCTAACTAGCTAGAAAGATAGATAGATAGATATAGAACTATGCATATATTATACATAAGCACAAAATTAATAAGTTTAAAAAACAAACATATCACAAACCCCCACAACATACCTACATCCCGGTACCTTCTGGGCAGCTGTTTAGACTCAGCTGAGCTTATCAAAAAAAGACAAGAAATTAATGTGACCCACTTCATAGTTTCAAATTATTGAGGGGCTGGGATGTGGAAAGCAGCAAATGGGTAGATGAGCTTTTTATACTTTTGTGCATGCATGTTGGGTTACTGTCACATTCCCAATTAGAATCTCAGAAATATCCTGCTAATAATTATCAGACTCCCAGGAGGTAATGCAAACTTTGTTTGTTACCCGATAACTCTTAGGTCAACTTTCCCCGCCATCAATATTCTGTCCAAAGGTGAATTGAATTGATGTGAGTGGGCCTGGTCAATTTAAAGAGCTTAAGTTCAATGGTATCGTGTGTGACATTTGTTCTCAAGGCTTTTGAAGAGTAAATATTTGCCCTTTCAGAACAGGGGCTGAAAATCCAGACTGGAATCTTATTCATTAATCTATGAAAGTCAGAAAAGAAATGTCTAGTGGAGCTAAAGATTTTCAGACCAGCTGTCTTCTGATGACAGAAATCCTACTATTTTTATTTTGTTCCCATCCCACACTGATGTTTCACTGTGTTTTATATTATGTTGGAAGTCACCCAGAGTGGCTGGGGCAACCCAGTTAAATGGGCGGGGCAGAATTTCATTAGAACTTTCTTTTTCCTGGCTCTCACTTTCCATCAAATTATTATTGCAATGATGCATTGAAGTTACTTGATTACATTAGAGGGGAAATTGAAAGCGCTTTGGGCTAATCACGTAATGAAGAAACAGTGAACCCTGTATTGTTATTTTAGACAACATCTGAATGTGTCTCAACAGACACTGCTTTAGATTGATATGCTTTCTTTCTTCCTTGTTGAGGAGGCCCTTCCTGGCCATGGGCAGGAATTTACTACAGAAATTTCTTTTATATTCAGCTAAAGTCAGCAATGATTCCCTGCAGCACTGAGCAAATATAATATGATCCAACTTCCTGTTTACATAGAAATGAACAAATCCGCCAATTTCAGTTTCTCTCTCTGTCTTTCACCACTTGCAGATAGGTAGCCGTGTTGGTCTGCCATAGTCAAAACAAAATAAAAAAATTCCTTCCAGTAGCACCTTAAAGACCAACTAAGTTAGTTCTTGGTATGAGCTTTCGTGTGCATGCACACTTCTTCAGATACCTGGAAGGAATTTTTTAATTTTGTTTTCACCACTTGATTACATTCAGCTCCTAAGGTGTGAGAATCACATGTGGCACTCCTGCTAAATAGCTAGCTGGGCATCTGCTTCTTCACACCTCTGCTCCTAGGCACACCTCCAACTGCTGAGACAAGCAATTGGAGCATCTGCACACCCTGCCTCCTCCAGCGCATTTAAGCCCCCTCTTCTAATGTGGTATGTGGAAGTAACCGGAAACTCCCCCTGTGTACATTTCCACCTGCTCCTCTTGTTTTAAACCCCTCCTTATCCTTGGAGGCAGGGAGAGGTGCTGAGGAGATTCGAACAGCCCGAGTCAGTGTCTTCCACCTCTATGTTTTCCTGTCTCTGCCTGCCTAGCCTCTTCCTCTTCTCCCTGCCTCACAAGTGGCACAGAACCCCACAAATCACTGGTCCCTCCCCCTGGATAGTTCTCCTGTGCCTCTGCCTCCTCTACCCACCCTTTGGACTCTTACCTGTTCCTCCTTTCCCAATGAGCGGCAGTTTGAAATTGTGCAAGCCTTGAAATGCTGGTTCTAAGTATCTGAGAAATGCATTTTCTAACATGGATCTTCTTCCTGCTGTCCATGGGGTGGCGATGGGGAGACTAGCATATGTTTTTGGCCTCCCTGTAGGGTCCCTCAGACAAATTCCTTGGCTAGTTTCTATAGGGATAGGTGAAGCTGAAGAAGTAGCCTTTTCATGAACACAATATATCAATCTTTCCTGGTTGAACACTTTATTTAGCCACGTGTTTTACAATTCATAAAGGAAGGATAGCAAAGATTGATAACAAAGTCGACAGCAATGAGTGGATTTAGTAAGTGGTGCAGGTGATGATCAAGTATAGAATTTGATGGAATGTGTCCTCAGTTTTAAAAAGGAGATTCCTTCTTGCCTTTCCTGGTTAAAAAAGATATTACCTTTTCTGGTATGGTTTACCAATTCTACAGCAAAAATTGGACTTGGTTTGTAGCTCCTTTGCCAGAATCTTTGCAACTTTGTGAATCCAGAAAAACCACTTTTCATGGGTCTATCTCTTTCAACTCACATGAGTCTAAAGACAACTACACCCACTCAAAGATGCACAGATCTTGCTGGTGAAAATCTGCTTTATTAGGCCAATATGGACCCACATCTGCAAAGGCATGCATATAATCAAGCTGAAAAATATAGTTCTGACTTACCATGGATCTGACACAATGCAGCAGAACAAACAGAAAACAGTGTGAGAAAGTAAGTACAAAATAAGCAAATTGACAAAAATGTTTCCACTCTTTAATATAGAGCACAGGAAAACAAATATAGTAATTGTTGTTAGTTAGAAAGTGTGTTCTTCAAAGGATTACATTTGGCATGCAAATAGTGATTTATGTATAATAAATGTTTAGAAATTATTTTTAGTTTTTTTGATGGAAATATAAAGGTAATCCATGTTTTGGCCATTAGAAATTGGGGAAGAATTGGTAGAAGAGATTTGCATTCAACTTCCATAATGCTGTTTTCAATTCCTTATTCCTAATGCTATAGATTAATGGGTTCATAACTGGTGGAAACATGCAATAGAACATAGAAGCAACAAGATCCAAAAGCTCTGTGTCACTTGATGATAGTGACACAGAGCTTTGCTTCAGATAAACAAATGAACCGCTAACAAAATATAAAAATATTACAATAAGATGTGGCAAGCAAGTTGAGAAGGCTTTTTCTTTTCCCTGGGCAGAAGGAATTTTTAGAACTGCACTGAAGATTTTAACGTATGAATAAACTATTACAGCAAAGTAGATAAAGGCCAGAGAGTCACCAACACAAATAATCCAAAATACGATGAGATATGAGTCAGAGCAAGCAATTTTGAATAACTATGGAATTTCACAGAAAAACTGACTGATGTCATTAGAACAGAACTCAATTGTGAATGTACTGCCAGTATATACTGTGGAATAGATAAGCCCAGTAATCCATGCACTGATTGCCATTTTGACACATGCTTTTCTGTTCATCACAGAAGGTCTTGGAATGCCAGATTGGCTAGAAAGAAGTACATGGGTTTGTGAAGCTGAGGACTGAAAATTATGACCGTGATGTTGATGAGGTTTTCAGTGACAACAATCAGATAAAGGATAAAGAATGTAATGAAATGAAATGTCTTCAGTTCCTGAGTATCAGAGAATCCATGCAGAAGGAATTCCACCACTCTAGATGACTGGTTGAACATTGTGTGGCTATGTAGTACCTGCAAAGAGATGGCACAACCATTTTAGAGAGGAGGAGGAGGAGGAGGCGGAGAATGTTTTGACACATGTTCCCCAATGTGATCAAGTAGGTTGACTTAGGTCACCAATAAACCATTGCTTGTTTAATAAATAATTTTTGTTTCTTCAGTTAACAAAATATATAGTCTGTTAAAAATGTAAAATCTCTAAGTGTTTGATATAGAATATTGTATTCCATCCTGGAAAAAATCCCCAGATAACACAACAAAAATTAAAAACTGGTAGACGTAATAAAATTATTCCACGTGTGGGCTAACTTTTCAACAGAAATAATGTTTTAGGAAACATTTTAAACAGTCCAATGAGAGATTCTATTTGATGTTCAAAGGCAAGGAGTTATAAATATTGGTGCTACCCTGAATATTTCCTCCCTGATTAAGAACAAAGTTTACATGGCACTGGTACAACTACAAATTGCCACAGGTTGGAGCTATAGAGTATGAATGTGTGGGGCCAAGCAAGTCTTCAGATAAACTGACCCCAATCTATTTAGGGCTTTATATGTTAACAGTAACTCCTTAAACTTGGCAGCTGGTACACTTATTTGAGCAAAGGTGCAATGTGCCCACATAATCTCACTGTTGTTAACAATGATGCTGCAGCATACTGTCCTAACTGTAGTTTTTGTACCAGACACAAGGAAAACCTCGCATAGTATACATTGGAGTAATACAGTCTTGGAGTCACCATTGACTTCTCTCTCCCTGTTGACAGAAGTGGATGAAATTTGCAGGCATACTAGCCCCTCCAGAAAAATATATATATCCCGAATTACAAGAAAATAAGTCAGGATCTTTTGTGATGGGCAGCGTTGTGTTAGTTTTTGTGTTGGATAGTTTGCTTGCTTGCTTGCTTGCTTGCTTTTAATGAAGTGTCTATTTATTTTTAGGCAGAAGTGGATTTTATTCTGAGCAAAGTGACCCTGAAGCCACTATTTTTGCCAAATTTCAGAAGGATAGTATTTTTTTGAAAACGGTTAGAAAATAGCCTAGATGAGAGAGGGGCTGCTTGGTAAGAAACCTTCCAGATTTCAGACAAATACCGTATTTTTCGCCCTATAGGGCGCACTTTTCCCCCTTCAAAAGTGAAGGGGAAATGTGTGTGCGTCCTATGGGGCGAATGCAGGCTTTCACTGAATTCTGGAGAGCGAGAGGCGTCGGTGTGACCAACCCCTCTCGCTCTCCAGGCTTCAGGAAGCTCTGCGCAACCCTTGGGAGACCAGCGCGACTTGACGCTGGTCTCCCAAGGGTTGCGCAGAGCTGCCTGCAGTCCCGGGCTTCGCTCAGCTCTCCGCAAGCCTGGGGAGACCAGCGCAACTTCCCACCGGGATCCCTAGGCTTGCGGTTAGCAGGCTGTTCTGGGGGCTGGGGTTGGGGGAAGCTCGGGCTTCCCTCGCGCCAGCCTGTGCCTGGGGGGGGGGATATTTTTTTTTCTTTATTCCCCCCCCAAAAAAACTAGGTGCGTCCTATGGGGCAGTGTGCCCTATGGGGTGATAAATACGGTAGATCCAGGAAACTTTGTGCTAAGCACCTTTCAATTTGCTGGGGATGAGAGATCTAAAAGGGAATTACAGTACTGGAGTATCATTGCCTCAACAACTGTGGCCAAGCTATCCCAGTGCAAGCAGCTATTATGATACCAGCCAAAACTGGAAAAAGGCATTTTAATCATCCCACAGCAACTATGAACAAGGAAGGGGTAGTGGCAGACTTTGGGGGTAATCCCTGTATGTCTTTTCCCATGTCAGGTTTCCAGTATGCATAAACAAAGAGGGACAGACTGACTCATTCTCTTCAATATCCTAGGGGAATAAGGAAGTGCTGAAAATAATATTCTCTTTATTGAATGAAATGGTACCATTCTTGGTGACATGGTGACTTTTCTGCACATTTAAACTTTGCAGACTTTGGACTAGAGAATCCATAAATATGTTTCACTTGGAATAAAACTTGTTTTTTATTAATAAGATCACCAGCAAACAGACTGAAAAGTATACCATGAGATTGACTTACCAAGCTGTTTACAGGTAGATCTTGGGTAATTTCATGCATGTTTACATGTTTCTTTTTTGTGCCTGATTGTGACCTGCGTTTTCTTTCTGGGTAGCCACTGTGATTCGCCTTTTCATCTGTGTATCATATCCTTTTCTCTCCATAGCTGTTTGAGAGGCTCTCTCTCTTACTTTTCTCTGTACTGGCGGAAGGAAAAAAGAGATGCTGCAATGAATTTTATCCATATTTATTTCCATCACTCCCAGGAATCTAATCAAACTCAAAAGAAAAGATTCATGGGTATGTGGTATGTTTGTATGTGTTTTACTGTTTACATGTAAAAACATTCCATGGAGTAACAGGTGATATAAAAGCAATAATCACGATGTCACATGGAGTTTCCCTCTTTCTTGTTCCTTTGCCATTGACAGTTTTGGGTTTGCCACTGAATAATGTGAAAAAATGCCTTCGAGGTAACTGCTTTTCAGCATCATCCCTACAACAAGAGTGTTTGTTATATCCATAGAGACTATTAAAAGAGGAAATTTGGCTCCTATGAAATAAAAAAACCTATTATTTTCTTCCATTGACACCCCTCATCCAACAAATTTGTGAAGCCTTTGAAGTAATCCAAAATTCTGACAATCTTGTTCATAGTGAAGCAAATGTGTGATGGATGCAATAGACCAGGAATGGCCAAACTTGGCCCTCCAGATTATTTGGGACCACAACTCCCATCATCCCTAGCTAACAGGACCAGTGGTCAGGGATGAGGGGAATTGTAGTCCCAAAATATCTGGAGGGCCAAGTTTGGCCATGCCTGCATAGACCCTTCAAGCCTTGGTTCCCTTTCAGAACTGTGAATTAATAACCTATCTTAGTATCTCAACATCTGAGTTTCCTCTATCTTGTTCCTTTTTTTTACTACGTGTCTTAAGATCCCAGGTGCCCTTCCCAGCATGTACATTCCTGCAGCATCCAGCCAATCCATTTTACATCCCAAATGTGGGGTGCACTTTTGACCATATGACTCTTCTATGCCCTTAGGCCCTTGTGTGAGTAACCTTCTGCCACACAGAATCTCAACTGCATGGGAAGCTTTCATTGATATGCTGGGCTCATGGTCACAGAAGTTTATTTTTCTCATATGAGGGGCAGGGAGGTGTTGCATGGCCCTTGGATAGAGCTATAACATCCTCGCAGCCTGTCCCTACCCAGCCAAGAAAATGAGTCATTTTGCAGAATATTCTCCTGTTAGGACCAAGATGGAGAAAATAAGAAAATTGAGTCAGAAAGCAGAGATTCTGGGCTATTTTCCTTTCCCTTACTAAAGGGAGAAGATGGTTTTCTTGAATGCTTCCACACATATAAAATTACTATATGTTTAGAAAATGTTCAGACCAGGAAAAAATGGTTTTGCAGAGCCTTCATCCTCAAGTGCTAGCTGTTTCCATGGAGGGAGGGGGTTTTGTGTGTTACAAGAACATTGACCCTGAAATCTTATTCCATACAATCTAGTCCTGCCCTTTCAATCTATAGCCTGACATGAGGCAATGAGTAGAACTGACCTACTGTCAGGGGCTGGTAGCACTCCAAAGAGTGTGGGGTGGAGGCAGGGACTAGGCCAGATACCCAGGAGAGGTGATTTGTGGGGTTTGACACCACCTGCAAGGCAGGAGCCAGGAGAGGACGGAGAGTCGGGGCAGCCTGAGATGGAGGAAAGTGTGCTAGATGCAGAAGAAGAAGAGGCTGTTGAGCCAACAGATGGGTCAGTAGACTCCCCACCTTCCCCCATTCTGCTGTCTCCTAGAACCAGGAAGATCTTGAAGCAGCGACTTCCATGCAAGAGAAATCTCAGGTTGCAGGCACGTAACCCATCAGGACAGGGTATGTAGGCTGGCAGTGGAGGATGGAGTCTCCCTGTTGCTGCAACTATTCCACAGGGCCTGGACCTGTGGACATCTGCCTTGAGGCTAGAAGTGTGTATGAGTGCACTGTGGAAGCTACTGTACACACTTTTCTTGTCAATAAAGACTTAACTATCAGAGGTGTGCCTTACTTGGCTAGGGAGGGCAAGAACACCTAAATCTTTTTCCATTCATCCACACATGGTGAACATCTCAGATGGGAGTCAGGCTGCAAACATGCTTAAGGAATCTGGGACAAGATAATTGTGAGGAGAATCAGAACTTACAGGGTTAAACAGTTCTGAGTGATGTCTCACATTCTGAGGCGTGGCTATATTAACAGAGGGGAGTGTTTCTCTGTGTGTCTTTTTTTCTTTCGCTTTTGCCGCAAAGCGGAGAGGATGCCAGCCAATTCGCCGGGCTGAATTTACGATGTTATTCTACTCATTAAAGGCTATTGGAGATAAGAGAAAAGCCTGCTTTGCAGTTTGAGTTATTACCCACACAAGCAACAGCTTTCCCCGCTGTGTAAACTCTGCTAAAGGGGCCAAAGAGGCTGGAAGAGGTTTTTACCGGCACGGGCAGCAGTGGCGCAGCTAAAGAAGAGTGCCAGACGCCATCTTGGCCCCATAATAATGGTAAAGGAGCTGGCACATCCATGTTGGTGGGAGCTCTAGAATTGGTGGGTGAAGGTGAGAAGCAGGTAATGTGGCCTGCTGAATTGCTCTACACACACACCTGAAAAATGTCTTCTGGCAGCAATAGCTACAGAGTGCCCCCAAAGGTCCTACACCCACCCCACTCCCCCACACTAACAAAGTATCCATGCACAAAATCACAGCACATTTGTTTTAGCTCTGATTAAATGAATCACTGGACTGCAAAGGGGATATTTATTTGTTTAAAGACTTTATTCATTCTCGACAGTACGACTGTCATGAGAGATGAAGATTATGGAAGAATCACATCCTCATTTCCTTTGAATTAGAAAGGTGACATTTAACAAGGAAGCAAGCATTCGAGGGCGCTTGAGCATATTTGGACTTTATCTTCAGGATTCTTCCATTGCTGAGCTAGAAGAAAATAAGAACCAATAAATGATTTGCTGCAGTAAGTGAGAACAAGTCCCAAGGCTAACCTGCAGAACATTTTAGAAAATGAAAGCTACCTCACTGAATTCATACAGTCCCATTACTAGTTACATAAAGATCTTCCTGTAAGACTGAGTTGATTCGTCCCACTTAAGAACGTTCCATTCATAATGAGGGAAGATAAATTCCAGGAAGACTCAGATGTGAGTTTGGGGGGACCTTGTACCATTCCAAGTCTGAATATCAAGTTGAAAATGTGGGTGCTGGGACAGGGGGTTACTTGAATTCAGATTGTGCACTTGATAATGTAAACAGTTAACTGCATGTAGGAACAATGTGTGTTTGCTACCATGCATTTCTCCTGAATGCTCTATATTGCCACTTACAGACTTGGGCTTGCCACTGAATAATGTGAAAAAATGCCATCGAAGTAACAAGAGTGTTTGTTATGACCATAGAGACTATTAAAAGAGAAAATTTGGCTCCTATGAAATAAAATCACCTGTCTTTTCTTCCACTGACACCCCTCATCCAACAAGTTTGGAAAGCTTTTGAAGTAATCCAAAATCCTGACAATCTTGTCCATAGTGAAGCAAATGTGTGATGGATGCAATAGACCCTACAAACTTTGGTTCCTTTCAGAACTTTGAAATAATAAAATCTTTTAATATCTCAACATCTGCATTTCTCTGTATCTCCAAGGGAAGTGTATTATATGAATCTGGAAGGCATGCTTACTAAATGATTCAGATATACAGCCTTCTGTCATAGCGTAATTATGCATTACACTGAATACATGTACCAGTTGTGTCTACAAATGTACAAATGTTCATACGTTTGTGTGCAAGAGCATACACTTCTTTGTGTAGCTCAGTTATTGTCTATACAGGGGCACAGACTATATACCTGTTGAATGATACAAGTGAATAACTATACTAGGGTTTGCCCCAGTTATTTGTGAACACAGATATTGTATGCAGATTGTGTGCTCATATAATGTAACATGAACATCCATAATGTCATGTTTGGCTATGGATATGTATCAGGCATGTAGCTAAAACAACAGAGAACTAAATGATTCTGGAAGGACACAGAACAATCCACTAACTTTCAATGCAATCATAGTCCCCCGTGCATAACTGCCTCCACAGCAGGTACCAGTTAGGTCTTTTCAACAGTACTAAATCACGGAGACACCTTGACACAAGCCTCTCTTCCACATCTGCTCACCTGAGATGTTTAGCTTTCTCCAAAAGCAGTTCGGGTCCTTTCAATCAGTTTGGGACCCTGGAAGAAAAACACACAATTCCCTCAGACATATTGTTAAGGAAAGTATTCCTCATAGTTCTTTCACTGGATAAATAGCTAATCATGCTAGTTTAACAGCCTCTCATAAATTATATGGAGAGTCAATTCTTCACAAGCAACGAACTTAAAACTCTGTCTCATCACCCACAGTCTCACTTTAATTGTTCAGCAAAAGCAGCAATTACAATTCCATATGTCCAGAGCATCACATTCAAACAAAGAAACATTTTGTTGTTGTTGTTCTCTTGCTCACACCTTAACCTTGAGACCCAGTTCCTGGTTTCCGGGAAACTTATTGTTAGTTGTTTGTCTACTAGATTTGGACAAACTGAACTGTATTGAAGTGATTCAGGAAAATCTGGGCCTTGGTTTAGCCAGGCCCCAAATGGCTGCAATTTGGACTGTCAAAAGCAAACTGGGGCTGTCAGAGGGCGTAGTACTGGGCAGGAAGAAGGAGAAATTATGAAAAGGAGTGACCTAATAGGCAGTTATGTCTTTGTGGGAAAAGTGGGTAGATGCCAGTCCTATTCTGCCTCTCCTTCTTCCTGCCAGACTCTTCCTTCTTCCTGTCCCTCAAAGCAGCACCCCACATGGTCAGATCCTCCCACTTACCAGCTGAGCAGTATGGGTTGCTACTCCTTCATAAGTGGCTTCCCTTTCATGCAGGGAGACCACACTTGAGGCAGCAACAAATCTTTTGCTGTACCTTCTCAAGCAGCCTCCTTGTGTGCAGGGAAGTCACTCAACAAGGTGCAGTACCTCGCAGGATTAAATCCAATTTGAGGGGGAAAGAAGCACATGCAGCATCTCTTAGCTTCTCCTGCCCCTTCCTTACTATGGGAACAGATCCAGGGTGGGATAAGTGGTTCACAGAGCAGCAGAGGGTGGTTGGCCCAATCTAGGGATTGTAGATTGGGACCACAGGATAGGTCAGAGGTGTCTATGAACAGCCCTGTTGTCTACTGCTATGGTAGCTCTCAATCTTCTCTGTAGCAACCCAGTTCAATAGTAACCTACCATTTTGTAGCCAATGATTGGTGGCGGTGGTGGTGAGTGTGTGTGTGTCTTGAACACAACAGTATACCATCAAATGCTTCCCATACACAAAAGCATCTGAAGCATCTGAGCTAGAATGTATTCCCCCATTCCCCATTTGAGTATTCTGGACTTGATACTTCTACACTTGATTCTTTCTCTGCCTTGCATTCAGTGCAGTCCTAAGGACATCTGCTCACAGTAGTCCTCAGGATTATCTTGATTCCCAGTTAGTATACTCAGGGCTTTCTCTAACTGGAACTCACTGGGACTCAGTTCTGGCACCTCTCAGGTGGGCACCATTGCCATTATAAAAGAACAAGGGAGGTGTTCAAGGTGAGTTCTGGCACCTCTTTTTCTGGAAAAATAGCACTGAGTGTCCTCAGCAAAAATTTAAGTCACATTTATTATCTCTCATCTAGTCTCCCATGCCTTCTGCTCATGGTGTTGCTAGCTGCAATCCCACTAGTTGCATCCCATTAATGAAGACATCTGAGGTGTGTCTTCTCAGAGAGCTGCAGAAATGCCTGTTTGCCACACATCACTGACTAGGAGTTCAGGGCCACACATTCATATTCCACCATATGCCCATAGCCTTGTCACACTGCCAGTGAAAGAAAAAAAAAAATGCTATGGATACTTGTCTTCATTTTAAAAAATACCTCTGTTTCAAAACATGTCTTAGAGTCAGCATCTTCGCAGCACTGTGTCATCATGCCTTGGAAATCTACAATCACGCCCGCTAGTTGTTCATCAGTGATTGTGGGCTTGTGCTTTATCAAGTCGACAAGCTGCCTGCAACGACAACAAAAGTAAGTTGGGGGATGGAATCATTAGCCTCATGAAAAGTGATGAGAGAGTAAAAGCAGGTCCTTTCTTCAAAGCATCACTTCAAAATTGGGTCATTATAATCACTTTAGGTCACCACTAGGGATATTATGTGGGACGTGGGTGGCGCTGTGGTCTAAACCACAGAGCCTAGGGCTTGCCGATCAGAAGGTTGGTGGTTCGAATCCCTGCAATGGTGTGAGCTCCCGTTGCTCGGTCCCAGCTCCTGCCCACCTTGCAGTTCAAAAGCACTTCAAAGAGCAAGTAGATAAATAGGTACTGCTCTGGTGGGAAGGTAAACGGCGTTCCGTGCACTGCTCTGATTTTACCAGAAGCAGCTTAGTCATTCTGGCCACATGACCCAGAAGCTGTCTGCGGACAAACACTGGCTCTCTCGGCCTATAGAGCGAGATGAGCGCGCAACCTCAGAGTTGTCCGCGATTGGACCTAACGGTCAGGAGTACCTTTATCTTTAGGGATATTATAGGGTTGGAAATGATGTTACAAGGCAGGAGACAATGCTTCCCCTCTGAAATGGAAGGTAAAAGGTCCTAGGGAAGAGAGGGGCAGGAAAGGCAAAACCCCAGGAAATATTGAGGGAGGGGGGCTGGGAAGACAATAGCATAAAGAAAGGAATGGGGGTTCAAATAGGAGAACTTTCTGAGAAGCCAAAGAGGGTGGCAGAGTGTAGGCAGCAAGGTGCATTTGGTCAGAAGTCAAAGTGGTGAAGAAGGCTAAAGTCCATAAACACTAACTGATTTGAAATAACCAGCCAAATATTGGGCTGCATGCTTCTGGTTTCTTACTTTTGCTTCTTGCGCTTCAGAACTTCTGGATCAGCTGTGCATAAATCTGGATGGAAGGTGAACAGGTCGGGAGCAAATGGTGTAGGCTGATATTCTGGATCCGGTCCTAAACCACTGAAACATTCCCGACGGAAAGTTAAGGAGTCACCACAGCATTTGCACACTTGTTTGTTGATGTGATGCATTTCATGCTCCCGACATATCTCTCCAAGCACAAAGGAGACCTGGAAGAGTTTCAGAAAACAGTAACCAAAGGGGTCAAAAGGCTGAACAACACCTCTTTGAAGAAAGACTGCATTTTAGTTTAGAAAAAAATGCAAGCAAATTGAAGTATATCATTTGGGGAGGGGCAGTGATAAGACTAGCACTGTGGAGGGGTGTGTGTGAAGAGTACCTGTAGGGCAGAGTTATTTTCATCTGTATTCTAAAGCTGAGCTAGGCATTCAACCTCTCCAAAAAGTCCATTGTCATGATAGGGATAGAAATTGCCCCTCCAGTCATTAGCTTAATAATCGGATATGCATTCTCATTGTAATGCAGTGCATGGTGAATGTGTCTAATTTTGTACTGCACACGTGCGAATGCTCTGTGTGTGTATCTTGCAATTTTTTTGAAAGGTGTCGCCTTGGGCCATAGCCACCATTGGCATGAAGTCCACACCCAGCCTGAAATGTTTGACATTGTACTATGCTTTTATATGTTCTGTAAGCCACCCAGAATGGGCGGAGTATAAGTAATAAAATTACTACTATTATTATGTCACATGCAGATTAGATTTTTGCAACATGCAAAAAGGAAGGGATGTTATGGGGGGTAGAGGGTCTCATGGTTTGGAGCATGATGCTCCAGCATTTGTTGCTCTTCTAGATGGCCCATCCCTAGGAAGCAAGTGATGAGGGGCAGGCAATGGGCACAGCTCTGCTTCTATGGCCTCTGACCAAACCTGTGCCCTTAGATGCAGTGGACGATGCTATCCTGTTACCAGCAAGAGCCTGATGCCATTGTGACTGGCATTCGTAAATGGAATAAGAGGGATGTCATTTCGTACTTCACCAGAGACGTTGCAATATCTTGGGCTGACCATGGCTGTTCTGTACTTCTCAACCCGATTCCAATAGCTTGCCATTACATTTAAATCCTCAAACAGTTTGGGCACTTAATGGAATTCTGAGGTGGTGGGTGGGAAGGAAAGGGGCAAGGACAGACAGAGAGGTAAATATGGAGAAGAAAATGCTCACATATTTCTCAGCACATGGCAGCTTGTGGGCTTCATCTTCGTGGCAGCATTTGGCAGCAGCTTTCGTGAGTCCCTTGGTGTATTCATACAGTTGGTCAAATGTCAGCTGGGGTGCTTTCTTGGTGTACAAGACGAGCAACCTGCAAAGAGATCTTAGTCAGAGGACATTTGGGATGCCATGCTCATCTGAGGTGGGCTTGCAACAGTGCTATTTTTCTCGAAAAGGAGGTGCCAGAACTTGCTTATGAATGCCTCCTTCATTTTCTTTGAATGTCAATGGCGCCCACCTGAGATTACTTAGCTGACGGTGAATTCCTGAGAGATGCGCAACAGCTAGAATTTTTACTCTTCAACAGATGCGGGGGCAATCAATGAAGTTGTTTTGTCTCAGAAAGGTTTTTTGCATCATGAGCTCACATGAATTGTTGAGCATATTGCCCCCTTTCACAAGCTGGAAATCTTATGACAATAAAAAACATACTCATTTTGGAAGAGGTAGTCTCCTGCTGTCGCATGCAGTTCACAGTTTTTCTTCATCACTTCTAGGGTGTCAGAAATGTGTTTTTTGAGCTCTGCTTCCTGAAAGAAAGGAGAATTTCTGATATATGTATATTTTTAAGAGCAGAACTATAAGAAAAGATGCAGCTTTGAGAGGAAGTTTGAACAGGCTCTGTAACATGCCTTTTATGCAAAAGAAGACAAGAGCTTTATTGAAGGTAAACATAGATGAGGATTGACAAAGGCATTTTTTAAAACATAAAAATGGCTAAACATGAAATTTCACAGCATCATTTCCTACAGTGTAAGAGGCAACACAGAAGAATCCATTTGAGGGAGCTAAAGGATGGCAATAGCCTATTATGAGGCGACAAAGGAAAGTCATATTTATGGCAAAATATGTCTTTAAGTGCAAATTTTATCTTAACACTCACATTTCCAAACATCCCTTTTGCACATTTTTGGTACAGGATCAAACAATTCAGAGAAATGTGAAACCCACAGGGTGATTACATTTAGTTCTATGCATTACTCTGAGTGGAGTGAATTATATCATTTTGCTTAAAAACATGCACCTTAGGAAATTTTCTTTCCGTGATCTGAACATAGGCAATGCCTGACACCAAAGGGTTGCTTTGCCATCCTAAAGTTCCCAGGTCCAATTCTTTGCATCCAAGGTAGTCCTAGGAGAGATCCCTGCTTTGTAAGAGCTAGTTCTACCTGTCCTACAAAATGTTCACAACCTGTCTTCTGCGTATCAGGAAACAAGCAAATATCCTTTGTATGGAGATGAATCATAACCCACCCCATGGCCAAGGCACTCCACAACATTCTCAAGAGCGCAGCACTTCTCCAACAAATCACCGTAGCCTTTGCCAAGTCTCACAAGCAACTCTGGGGATAACTCAGGGTGTCTCCTTCCATACTCATGCACAAACCTGAAACACAGGAAATATCCCATTAACAGAATATGAAGATGAGGATGACAATGTTAACACCAACAGAAATAAACGCTGAAAGGGAACACTTTTCAGCCCGAGGGCTACATACCCTTCTCAGCAACCTTTGATGGGTGGGAGGGAGGGGAGGCACTGCCAGGGGTGTATAGGGCTAGAGTCAAAAGTAATTGCAGCAATACATTTGAATTGTACATTTGTACAGCATTATTTGAGTTAAAGGACATGTTCCGTCCAGGCAAAAGTCCTTGAAGGAAGATGAGGCTAGTAAGGGGTGTGGCCTGCATAGTTTGTTTGTTTGTTTGTTTGTTGTTGTTGTTATTCCCAGCCAGATTGCCCTAGCCAATCTGGTGCAGTATGGAAGCTTTGCAAGTCACATTTGGTCCCTGGTCTGAGGTTCCCAGTTTTGGCTTAGTGTTCAAATAACTTCAAATATATCTCAGCAATACTTCCAGCTTTCATGTACATTAGATATGAAACTCCCAATTAATATTCAGGTGTGTGTGTGAGAGAGGGGGGGAGGGGGGAGGGAGGGAGAGAGAATGTTTCAGGCACTCCTGATCCAAATCAAGGTTTTTTTTACACAACAGAGGAGATTTGGCAGAGTGATCACATTGGGTTGCTTCCAAGAATATTATATGAGGAAAAGACGGATGTCACTGTTGGGCTGCTCTCTGCCCCTCTCCCCTATCAAATTTTGCCACATTAGCCTTGGAAAGATGACTCATAATGATATCAAGAACAACTACAAAAACTACTACTGATGTCAACAACAACAACAGCAAACACTATCTGAGCTCTCCTCCCTCCCAGAAAACTACTGTGATCATACAGAAGTCCTAGTTTCTGCGCCGCTCTCCCTGTGGAGTAAGCCATTTGAGTGGACAGAGTGGAGGAAGAATTTCTGTACTTGCTTCTGTAGCAACTTAGCTTTCCTCTTCCCTGCCCCAGCCTGCTCCTTCTCTACTCCCTCTTTCATGCCTTCTCCCTCTTGTCTTCCTGCAACTTTGTTCCAGTCCTTGTTTGGGGAGATTTATTTGCTCAGATCGTTATATCCAACTGACTCCCCCCCCCCCCAATCACACTCCAACACCCTGTTTGCATGTTTAGCTGAAACTCAAAACTCCCTGTAGGGTTGAATGAAAGATTGTGTGGGATTTCTATGGCATACTTTGCCTGATGAAGAGTATGGTTGTCAGCATAGTGTTGGCACACTTCTTTGTTATCAATGAATTCTCTGACAGTGGGAGACAGATCTGCAGGCTTGTCATCATTTTCCGAATGGGCTATGCAATCTCCTTGTTCCAGCAGGCTCTTTTCACAGCACTCATGCACTTTAGAAGATAGAGTGGCTTGATGTGAACAGATGTACTTTGACACGTCAGCCTGTAAGAAAGCATCTGGTCAATATGTCTGGCAGTGATCTGGCAGACCCAGAGTAGCTGGGAAAGTTAGTATCTGTTGTCGTATCACTATTATTATGCAATATAACAATTATTATCCTGCATATTAACGCAAGTCACAAAACCATAATTGAAATAAACTTATTTCAACTGAAATAAATTTATCACTTTTACATTGGCCTGACTGGGACCAAGGCGCAATGGGCACAGGAATGAAACTTGTCATTGTTTCTGGTCAGTAAACACAGAGATTCAAATGCAGTTCATTTTCTTACAGCCGATTCTTTCACAGCAGAATTTATAAAGACAAAGACTACTTTTCTATTCCCACAGGCTTTGGAGCACTGACTGATATATGTTCAGTTTTAACTTTATGAATGTTTAATTGTTGTTTTTAATTATTGTTTCCGGCCCCCCCACCACCACATGTTCTTTTCTGTTACTATTTTATCTATAAGCTGCTGGCAGTCCCAGCCAGGGAAAAAGGCACAATAAAAATAAATATGATGATGATGGTGAGGAGGAGGAGGAGGATATGCATAAATGAGCACACATAAGCACAGAAAAGAATAGGTCCTACAAGCCTTATGTCTGCCTGGCCCAGCTCTGTTCTAAATTCAGCAAATGCCAAACAACTGGCTTTTCTGAGCAAGAACGTATTGCTGAGTTGAAGTCAATTACATTGAAATTGACAAAACTTACCCTATCAAGCAAGCACTCCAGAGTATCGCCCTTGCAGCATTCTGTGTAGGCATGTACAATATCCGCAGAAAGCTTGAGAACTGTAGGGAAATCTGTCTTTGGAAACTTTTGACTGAGCTGAGCAACTTTTCTGAAAAAAATAATAAACAAAATGTTGTGATTGTGCCAAGAGAGATGGATAACAGCTACAATTTAATTCTAGTATTATCAGTAGGATAAACATATTGTGCCCTACAATCAAACAAGGTGTGTGTTTGTTAGAAATGCTACCTATCTGGGCTGTGTGCTTGTGTGTGTTGCTTTCCATGGCTCCACACAAGCAGATAAAAGCTTCAAAATTTTGGGTACAAAATTTAGCATCCTGTGAACCCCCCATATTCTTCCTTCCTGCTAGATAAAGTGTCATGTCCCAGGAACTTTCCTGATGTTCACATTGCTCTTTCCTGATGCTATAATACTATGAACACCTCAAAAGGATGCTATCCGAGAAACAAGTGCATTTGGCACATGGTTTGCAGGGATATATTTTAGTCTCGTTTTTGACTTTCTCGGGAACGTTTAATCTATGTAGGTAATTCACTTTGCCCCACCTCACCCCCTTACTACCCCCAATGCAGCTAAACTTACAGAGCCCGCAGGGGCAGTTCTCCAAGCTTCCTGTGGACAGAGCATATCTGCTTTTGTCGAGCAAACTCTTTTCTCAAATACTTTGAGACTTCTGTTGCCTGTAGCAATAACAACAACAACAACACTTTAACAACAATAACGATGATGGCAACAACAAAAATGGAAATCAGAAGGAAAATGTGCTTGACTCATTCTAAAAACATTAGGATAGGGTGGAAATCGTGTCCTCCCTTAAAGAGGGCATGTGTTGCAGTGAGACTTGGAAACTGAATCCCTGTGTTGTGGGTGGGTAAGATTGGTAAGCCACAACACCCGATTGGTAGGTCCCTCATAGCTGGGTTCAATCTGGCCAATGGGCACAGTCCAAATGGATCGAGGGACCTTTATATACCCATGCACGTGACCCAGAGCTTCCTCTTTTGGCGCGTGCATTCGGAACACCTGCCCACCTCTCCCTACTTTTAGGGCTTTGTGCTTGACCTTGCTATGCCGTTGTGTGTTGTCTGTTGTTGGGACAGGGGCATGGTAGGAATTTCCCCCACTTGGCTTATTGGCTGTTGCCATTTGGGTTTCACCTGCCACGTAGCAAATCATCACAACTTGTAAGATTGCGGCTAGGCCCTGGTTCAGGATAGGTCATCCCTATGTGAAGGGTATTCTGTTAAAGGAATCCAGAGACTCAAATGGTTTGGTCAACCCGTGAGAGGGGGTTGTGCCCGTGCCTGAGTCCAGGGGGACATTTGGGTGGCGAACATAGTTTGTTCCTGACTTTCTGCCTATCCAGGTTTTCACCCTTGGCTGACCTATGCTGGAATCCTGGGTCAGTGCTACCTGCATGGCAGGGAGCTATTCGAACTGGAGCCTATGCAACCAGTCACTTTCTGTAATCAATAAAGTTGTGGCCTAAATTCTGCCAAAATCCAAACTAAAATTTGAGTCAAGCATGAATTTATTTAGGGGGGAATTTCTGGGTCTGAACACGCAAATGTAAAGTATTTTTTTTTAAAAAAAATAGTGCCATAACAACATCCATTGCAAAACTATTGGGCAAGTTAAAACACTTTTAAGTTTCATTGAATTCCATTGAAATCTATCTATCTATCATCTATCTGTATCTATATCTATATCTATATCTATCTATCTATCTATCTATCTATCATCTATCTATCATCTATCTATCTATCTATCTATATCTATCTATCTATCTATCTATCTATCTATCTATCTATCTATCTATCTATCTATCATCTATCTATCTATCTATCTATCATCTATCTATCTATCTATCTATCATCTATCTGTCTGTCATCTATCATCTATCTATCTATCTATCTATCTATCTATCTATCATCTATCTATCTATCATCTAATCTATCATCTATCTATCTATCTATCTATCTATCTATCTATCTATATCTATCATCTATCTCTATCTATCTCTATCTATCTATATCTATCTATCTATCTATCTATCTATCTATCTATCTATCTATCTCTATCTATCTATCATCTATCTATCTATATCTATCTATCATCTATCATCTATCATCTATCATCTATCATCTATCATCTATCATCTATCTATCTATCTAATCTATCTATCATCTATCTATCTATCCATCTATCTATCTATCTATCATCATCATCTATCATCTATCTATCATCTATCTATCTTCTATCTATCTATCATCTATCTATATCTATCTATCTATCTATCTATCTATCTATCTATCTATCTATCTATCATCTATCATCTATCTATCTATCTATCTATCTAATCTATCATCTATCTATCTATCTATCTATCATCTATCTATCTATCTATCTATCTATCTATCTATCTATCTATCATCTATCATCTATCTATCATCTATCTATTATCTATCTATCTATCTATCATCTATCATCTATCATCTATCATCTACCTATCATCTATTTCTCCTTCCCTTCTAGTGACATTAGTGGCAGCCAAATGAGCAACTAACATAGCTGGATAGGAATGGTAATTGACAACTGCTTCTAGCATCAAATTGGTACATAGTATTCAATGTTGTATAAGCTTGTATTAGTATAAGGGCTAGAAGACTTAGTTTTGCCTGCAGTGAGTGTCCAAGCAGCAATTATGGCAAGAGAAGGGCAGGAAAGAGTGGGAGAGAGCATGGGAGAGAGTTTTGACTTGCATTGGGCTGGCTTAGAGGTTGGGGCATTTATATTGAGGGAGGGTGTTCCAGTTAATCAGGGCCAATGCTTTTTTATTGCAAAAGGGATTTTTAATAAGTTTATTTAAAAATAAGTAAATTACAAGTTGCATCATGTTACTTAGTTTTCACAAAAACCAGGAAGTGCCATAGGTTCTAACATTTTGCGTTCTGTTATTCCCCCCGTAAAGGGGAATGCCAAAGTCTGAGGAAGAATTATGGCAGAGACTGTGCTTCAGGGATAAAACACCTGCTTTATATGCAGAAGGCCTCAGGTTCCAATCCTTTGCATTTAGAAAGAAAATGTTTAGATTGGTGCAGGGAAGGGAAAGAAAAAAAACCTACTGTGTGAATCCCAGGAGTAGACAAGATTTGGCTAGATTGACCAGTTGTCTAAGCAGGTAGGAAAAAAATATCCTAAGAACCTAGCAGAGGTAAATTCCTTAACCATCAGCTACATTATTTGGATGATAACGGAATACCTTTTCTGCAAAGCAGGCATCTTTGTCAGCTTCCTTGCAGCAAGTTGTCAGTACCTCCTTATATTTTCTAGCTCCTGCAAAGATGCTGGAGGTCTTTGAAAAAGGGTATCTTCTGGCAATTTCATAGACATACCTAGGATAAAAAGTTGCCTTTCAATAACACGAACTGCACTTTCTTGCATGAAAGAATGTGGTAGTCAGCACCTTTATAAATTAAGATGATGATATAAAGCAGAGGGAGGGCAATCATTTATCCAAGACTACTAAGAAGAAGGAAAGACAAATAAATTCAAATTCCCGCAATGGAGCCCCGGGCTGCAACTGTGCATGCAAGTGGGCTACTTAAATCCAAGAGATTTCATTGCAGGAGATTTGTCAGTTTGTAGCATTCCACATCACATCCTCCAATAACAAACTCAAGCAATCCATTCAGATGCCTATGAAGCCTAAACAGAACCACTGAGAAGCATGGTCATGCCACCCAGATTTGCAGATGCCTACTTAAAACAAACAAAAAAACAACAACGAAACAATGCCAGATATCCCACCACACACCAGCCTGGTAAGGACTGAGGATCCTCAGCTGCCACAGCATATCAAGTGTTAGTTTGAAAAGAAAAAGAGGAAATAGGTGAGAATGGAATGGCAAATCCTAGACGAGAGTGTGTCTGGTCAGCAAGCTAGAACCCTGGCCAGGAGAAGGTGGGGATAAATTACAGACAGGCTGGCTAAGACATTGATGAAGGAGCACAGCTGTTTGGAGGTGAGGTTATCTTTCATTTTTGACAGCTTGCATGAAGTAGCAGTCAGAATTTGCAATTATCAGATAGATGATTTGAAATAGAAACTTGTACGTCTTATCTTCGTTTCGTTCCTCTCACAAAGGGCAACCAAATCCTCAAAGTTACAGCACTGAATCAATCTACTTACCTTCCCATGGTTTGATCTGGGTCTGCTTCAAATGCTTTGCAGCCCTCCTCTGCAGATGGTTTTTGAAAGGGAGGAATGAATCCTTGAGTTCCATTTTTATGGGCCAGAATACAGTCTTTTCTTTCTGGGTCAACTTTAGCACAACAGTCAGCAAATCCATATTTCGCAATGATTTCTTGCTCGTGACAAATTTCATCCAGAAAAACGGTACCCTGGTGGAGGGAAGCAAAGTGTTCTCTTAATTGGTTGCAATTGCAGTCGCCTGTTTGCTTAGTCCACATAAAGAAAACATCTTTTTTTGCCGGGGGAGGGCATATAAGCCTCTTAAATGTTAAACAGGCAGTTGTCCATAGAATTAAGTTTATATATTCTACATGGTTTAAAGGACAGTCACCAGACAGATTTATTGAAAAGTTAAGTTGGTTTATAAACCGCTAGAATGCATGAGCCCTTATTTTCCTGTTTGATCACTGAGATCATCTGGAAGAGTTGCCCTCTAGTTTTCAAAAGCCTGATTAGCTTCAAGTAGAAGTTGGACATATAGGGTCATGGATCCCATGTTGTGGAAAACTATTCTAGCATCCTCACTGCTAATCGTCAGACATTTCTTGAAGTCATTTTTTGTGTTGGTAGGTCTATTCTGCTGAAACTTTTTAAAGATGAACTAGTCATCTTTATAATTGTTCCATATTGTTGTTATTGTACTTTGTACATTTTGTATATGGAAACATTGTTGTACACTGTCCTGATACGTGGTGGGGTCTACGAATATTTTTGATAACCTATAACTCAAAATGTTCCTGCCAGTGAACAGAGGCAGATATTTTGAGCCAGGAGACAGAACCTGAAAACCTAGGCTGTCCCTCCTTGGGGGTTTTTAAGCAGCGGTTAGATGGCCATCTGTCATCTCCTGCCTTCCTCCAAAGTCTGCTGCACTGCCCCTACCAAAGCAGCTGACAACATTAAAATGATAGAAACCATAAAATAAAAGCATAAAATGTTAAAAACAATCTGAAAGCAAAATACTGTAACACGTATCTTACCAGATCCCTGAATATCAGATAGTAGACCTGGATTTGTTCCAACAAGAAATTTAACCTGCTATTAAAACTAATAAGTTCCCCATTTTAGAATGCTACATCTCTGCATAGATCAGTTCCCAATATATTTGTATTTCTTTACAGTTTTATTTCTATGTTCTCTAAATTCAGCTCCCAAACACTTACCAAAGGCTTTGTACATTCTGGATCTGATTTTTCATCAGCAGCACATTTCTTCTGAAGTTCTACAATATCATCCTTTACTTTTGACACCTCTTCATATGTCGCTTGTTGCAGGGCTTGAGAGGATATTACTAGGGCACTAGAAAATGCATACATTATTTATTTGAAAAAAAAATGTTCCCTCTGTGTATAACAATATTCTACATGACTTCTAAGAGCAAACACATTCTTTTGGGTGGTTAAAACCAAATGGGATAGTAAGGAGATTAAAAGAGATCTCTCACAACTGGGTAGACAGACATTAAAATGACATCTATACAATTCAATGTAAGCAAAGATTCCATTACAGTGGTACCTCGGGTTAAGTACTTAATTCGTTCTGGAGGTCCGTACTTAACCTGAAACTGTTCTTAACCTGAAGCACCACTTTAGCTAATGGGGCCTCTCGCTGCTGCCGCGCCACCGGAGCACAATTTCTGTTCTCATCCTGAAGCAAAGTTCTTAATCTGAAGCAATATTTCTGGGTTAGCAGAGTCTGTAACCTGAATCGTATGTAACCTGAAGCGTATGTAACCCGGGTACCACTGTATATATATTGGGGCAAGAAATCCTAACTTCATAGCCATGTGGATAGGGTCTCAGTTTGTGTAACAGACCAGGAATGGGAATGCATCTGAGCTCTGGTTTTCAAAATATGCAATGAGAAATATTAGAGGGGAAATAGGGGCCTCATGAGATAGAGAAACTAAACAGTCTTTAGGAAGGAGCTGACCTTATTTATGTAATCAGCTAGTACAAATAGTTATTGATGGAGAATAACTCAAGCCAGGATTATTGCACTATTTAATAAGTCCTCCCAGATTCATTATATGAGTTTGAGCAGATTAATTGACTAGTAGTGCATACAGTGGGACGCGGGTGGCGCTGTGGGTAAAACCTCAGCGCCTAGGACTTGCCGATCGTCAGGTCGGCAGTTCGAATCCCCGTGGCGGGGTGCGCTCCCGTTGCTCGGTCCCAGCGCCTGCCAACAGTTCGAAAGCACCCCTGGGTGCAAGTAGATAAATAGGGACTGCTTTCTAGCGGGAAGGTAAATGGCGTTTCCGTGTCCTGCGCTGGCTCGCCAGATACAGCTTGTCACACTGGCCACGTGACCCGGAGGTGTCTGCAGACAGCGCTGGCCCCTTGGCATCTTAAGCGACATGGGCACGCAACCCTAGAGTCGGACACGACTGGCCCGTATGGGCAGGGGTACCTTTACCTTTACCTTTAGTGCATACAGTAGCATTTAAATAAAAATGATTGTGATTGCTTTCAGATAACTTTAAACAGTTATGCCATAGGAAGATATTGTTCTAGGCTTGTTGAGAGGACTAACTTTGCTGAAGTGGTCATAATGGTGGGAAAGCTGCCATTTCAAATTCCCCCAACACTGCAGAATACACCGCAGATTTTTTTAAATCTTAAAAAAAGAAGCTTCTCAGATGCAGCCGATTAATGCAGGTTTGCTTATGAAAGACACCAACAATTGTGGGCTCCACAGAGGTGGTAAGATCTTGGCAGTTTCCCAAAGACGCCTACTGGTGACACCAAGCCTGTCCTTAGGGTCATCAGAGACAATGGGGAGTGACCTTTCTAAGACAGTTCTTACCCTCTGTGGGGTTGGGTTTTTTATAGTAAGGCCTTATTTGATAAATAATTATAATTCTTGAAAAAATAATTGAAGGGCAACCCGATTTATTTACCAAGTGATTTTAAATCAATTAATCTGATTCGTCAACTCAATATTGGATTATAATGTTTACCAATGTGTCTCGCTTCATTTGATAATAGCTTCATACAATTTTGTTATTGGCAGTCCAGAATATTAAGCTAGTGGTAGTTCATAGCCTCTGTATCTGCTCAAGTCATTTGGAAAGAAATTTCCTGAAAAGACTTACATCCCTCGAAACTCATCAGGCGTCACTTCGGTAGCTTGTGCTATGGTGTCCTGATGTCCTGTAAAGAAGACAATAATCAAAATTTAACTCAGTGCTTCTATTAGTACAAGCCTTTGCACATATGTTCAGACCAAAACACTACTGAGATGGGTAGGCTTTACTCAGTGGTAAATGGGTATAGAATTCCAGCCATATTAGTTAAAAAGAGAATGCAAGCACCCATCATGCTTCTGGGATGCATGAGCCTTGCCCAATATCAGCACTTCAGCATCAGAAATGAAGTAGCAGTGGACCCCTCCGTGGAGGGAGGAGACATTGGCTGCTGGATCTTCCTTTCTCCGTACCCTCAAGAGTGGGAAATCTAGCTGATCCTATGGACCTTGGACAGCCTCCCATGGACCACAGGACTGCACTCATTGGGACTTTAATATGTATTAGTAATCCCTGTGTTTATCGTGCACTTGACTTACTTTTCTATCACTATTAAAAATGAGGTTCAACCCCCACATTAAAAAATCACAAAGGCAACATTAATCTTACCAACCAAAGCAAACTGGTTTATGGCATTATATGACATAAAATGACATCTTACCTGCATGCCGGTACCTTCTGGGTAGGTGTTTTGACGCGGCCAAGCTTGCCAAGAAAAGAAAAGAAATGAATGTTACCCACTTCATGGTTCCAAATTGTTTAGGGGCTTTGATGATGCGAAAGGTAGAAAGAGCAAAGGGCTAGGGGAGCTTTTATACTTTATCGCATGCATGTTGGGTTAATGAGAACCCACCTCGCGGTCGTATACTTGGTTAGGACACAATAAATATCCCTGCTAATAATTACATTAATAAAATATTTACACATTATATTTGTTAAGGGGGTATCTTGTCACACAAAGTCTGCCAAAGTTATTCCTCCACCCCAGAATCAGCACAAATAGACATTAGCCTTATCGTACTTCAAAGAATTTAAGCAAACTGCCCTCTGGGTTACCCTATAACCCATATACCAACCTTTCCCCTCTCAATATGTTGTCCAAAGGTGAATTGAATTGATACAAAGTGGGCCTGTGGCTCTTTGTCAAGTTAAAGAGTGCATGTTCAGAGCTGTGGTCTCTGACGTTAATTTCCAAGGCTGCTGAAAGGTAAACATTTGATCTTTTGCAACAGAGTCTGAAAACTCAGACTGGAGTCTTATCCACCTATCCAGGGATATCTGGAAAACTTTTCCAAATTTGATAATATGTTGTATCAAATTAAGTTTTACATAGAGCAGACCTAGGAAAATATATGAACCTACATTAGTCATGTGTATTAAAATAAAATTTTAAAATAGGGAGCAATCCTATACATGGGAAGCTGGCATAAAGTTATGTTAAGCCAGGGTAAAGCATTTCTGATTCAAACTCTTTTCTGGATCAGGGCTTTGAATGATTGAGCCGGCCTAAGCGTGGCAGAGCCTTCAAATACTGTTTAGGTTGTTGTTGTTTAGTCGTTTAGTCGTGTCCGACTCTTCGTGACCCCATGGACCAGAGCATGCCAGGCACTCCTGTCTTCCACTGCCTCCCGCAGTTTGGTCAGACTCATGTTTGTAGCTTCGAGAACACTATCCAACCATCTTGTCCTCTGTCGTCTCCTTCTCCTTGTGCCCTCCATCTTTCCCAACATCAGGGTCTTTTCCAGGGAGTCTTCTCTTCTCATGAGGTGGCCAAAGTACTGGAGTCTCAGCTTCAGGATCTGTCCTTCCAGTGAGCACTCAGGGCTGATTTCCTTCAGAATGGAGAGGTTTGTTCTTCTTGCAGTCCATGGGACTCTCAAGAGTCTCCTCCAGCACCATAATTCAAAAGCATCAATTCTTCGGCGATCAGCCTTCTTTATGGTCCAGCTCTCACTTCCATACATCACTACTGGGAAAACCATAGCTTTAACTATACGGACCTTTGTTGGCAAGGTGATGTCTCTGCTTTTTAACTGTTTAGGTTAGACCACCCTATTTGTTGGCTTAATTTATGTGGGGTTGTCAGGTCAGATGTATGGGTTTAGGGTCCAGTCCCTCGGATTCTGCTCTACCATTTCCCCAGGATTCTCCCTTTTTAGGGCTTATGCCAGTTTAAGATCTGCCAGGCTCAAGTCAGCAGTCTGGGTCTTGACTGAGCCATGATGAGGGAGATATGGCAACATATCTCCCGCTGAACTGTGAACCATATGGAGAGGAGGGTGATGTTGGTTTGTCAGGGTGCTCAGATAGGGTCGCCATATATCTAGGAAATCCTGGACATGTCCTCTTTTGGGAGGCCAACATATTCATCTGGGAGGGGGGGATTTTTACATTTTAAAGGAAATGCTCGATGTGTTGTTTATTTATTTGGGGGTTTTTTTGGGTTCAGGAGGTATTGCCAGGAGATCACCCAGAACAGCATGGGGGAGCAGAGATCATTCCATCTAGGAAGCTGATATGCTTGCACATAAGGAACATTTGCAGGGACAGTCCATCCCATTTCACCACGTGCTCCCTGCTCCCTTGTACTCCAAATTCTTGTGGTCCATTCGCACTTCCACTTGTGTTGCACTCCATCTATATTTAAAAGATCTGTAGCAATGTTGGTGTTTATTATGCAAGCACTGTGTAACCAAAGATTGTAACAACTTAACTGCATCCATGTTTTTCTCTATTCATAATTAAACAAATCATTTGAAGACAGCATGTATGCTGCCCTGATTTCCTCTGACAAAAGACAAGTTTAAAAATGCATTGAGAGGGAAACCTCTGCTGGGAGTGTAGCACAAATCCCCATTAACTATTTCATATGGCATCAAATTCTAACCTGGAATTTTATAAAGTGGTCTGTTCCAATAGTGTTATTGCCAATAATTTGAGCACATCACCTAGTGTTATAAGATCAGAGATATCACACTTTGACTCCTGGTGTAATGCTTTCTGCATTGGCATATTCTCATCAGGTGATTTTATGTGAGCTTACCGTGTAATATTTCAAATCTATAATTTTAAAAGGTACACAAAAAACATGTACACACTGCTTCTCTCTCACTTTAATAATGAGTTCTTTCAGTCAATTCCCACCCCCCCCCCGATATTTTTATTTTCTAAAACGAGTGTCCCAAAAGCTCAACAGTATCCTCTGTGGCAGAGGTCTCCAGAGACATAGCATTTTCTCAGGAAAAAAAAGATAAATAGCCACAAGAGGTAGTCAGAGAGTGCAGGCTGGAACATCTCACTTTGTTGCTTATCACATAGATAGACATTTTGTGTAGGAAATGAAAATATACCATAAAACCCATATACTGGGTTACTGATATGCTGAGAAATCTTGTTTGAAGGTACAAAAGTCTCTCTCTCTCTCTCTCTCTCTCTCTCTCTCTCTCTCTCTCTCTGTGTGTGTGTGTATGTGTGAAAAAGAGAGAAGAGTAGAGAGAGTTTTAGAGGTATTACAAAATTATCACGTTGGGATCTTGACCTCTCAGAACCTTTTGCAAGTATTCTGTTGATTTTACAGCAAAGAAAAGAGTGCCAATGAGAACATTTATAGAACTGTTTACATAATACAGAATAGAATCACTCTTAAGGGAGTTCTGTCTCATTATGTGAGGTCCCATTGCATGTTGCTGAAGCACAGAAGTGCTTAAGTTTAATCTAGCATTTTGCAAAGAAAAGGATATCAGGTGATAGAGCTATAAAAGTCCACTGGTTGTTATATTTGAGAGTCAGAAGGGACTAGATAGGTCAGTGGTTGGTGGCTGCTTTAAAATATGTGTTGTAATCATTATTGGTTTACAAATAGCTACCATAAAAGATGGGTGAATCTGACCATTTCAGTTCTCACAGTTTCTCATTTTTCTTCAGTCTTAAATTCTGTTCTCCACAACAATTTACACTTTTTACCAGAAATCCTGTAAAAATATATCAAAATATACAGATTTTAATATGCAATTTTGTCTCATGTTCATTTTCGGAAAGCAATTTCCCCATATGTAATGCATTTTGGTATGCCGTTTTCACTTATATATGCATTTAAACACATATTTTACCTAAGAACATGTATTTTTGTGCACATTACTTGGCTGGTAAACTGCACTGCAAAATTCACTACAAATTTTGAAGGATGGATGTGTTTCAGATTGTGTATTATTTTGGAATCTGTCAATCACGTAAATTTGCCTTTAAATGTAAACTGAATTCAATTCTCTCTCATTCATCACTGCTGTATCTTATAATTGCTTTGCACAGGAACTAGATTCTTATAAGATCTCAAGACAGTTGCTATGCCTTATTTCTTTGTGCCTTGCAGAGCATTGATCCCTCCTCCAGCTTAATATGGTAGTTAGCCAGCAATCCCAAGGCAGCATGCTATAATGGGGTCTCACTGACTTCTGGAAACAAAATATGGATGACATATTGTCAGAAAGTTCAATCCACATCTCCTCAAAGTGAAGGTAAAGTCTACCGACATGGGGTGGGGAGACAATTATGCTGCTAATAAGTTTGATTTGTGAAGTGTTCAATTTGGTCATGATTACGTTTGAAAAGAACAGCACTGTATGAATAGCATTTTGAACATTTTGAGCCACCACCGATCCAAGGTATTGTGGATTATATTTGTATATTTCCAAATTCAGTCCTTCCATAGTTGCCAGAAAAGGGTGACAACCTCTTGTTCACATGAATGCAGTGACATGATGATATCTCACCAGATATGTTAATTTATAACTATCTTATTCCTGCTTGTGGACTTCCTAGAGGCATTTGTTTGGTCACGGAGGGAAATGGGATGCTGACCTAGATGGGCCACTGATCAGCTGAGATTTTCATATGTTCTTACATAAGTCTCATAAACTGCAATTTACTGCCTCTGTTCCTGGAATTAGACTGAACAATAGTGCTTTTCAATAAAATGTCTAAAAGCTACATTGGTTCCAGAAGTGGAGGTGCTGAGCTGGAACATCTTTACCATGATATGTATCTACTAAAATTTGGTATCTGTATCATAAAAAATGAAATGCTCTTTCTTTCATGAAATATTTGTATATTGATGATGCACATCGTAGCTAAGCTTTAGAATTAATTGCAATGCATCTCTCCTATGATGCTAATGGAACTGGGTCAATTGTATGACCACAGGAATCACATAGGAAGATTATCTGGGCCACTCTTCTTCCTATTTTGCATTAGACATAAGCTCTAGAAAGACATGATCTCTAACAGCATGTGGCCAATGGCTGTTTAACTTTCCCATCTCTCCATCACATAACATACTTTTATAATTATGAGAAACAGAATTTGCCATTCTCCACATGCTAAGTATCCAGGGGTGTTAATAAAGGATCTAATGAGCTTCCATAAGTGCACCAAAAGGAACTCATACACAACACAACATACCTGGCCATTGTGGGCATCAGTTTGGAGTGGTAACCAAATGTAAACACACACAGAGAGAAAGGGGGGGCGAGGGGAGTTGTGAAACTGTCATTCATTCAATTTTTTCCAACTATTGGCTTTTTCCGTTTTTTTATCTTTTTTAGTTATTGGATGAAGCAACTCATGGAAAAAAGAGAAAAGGATAATCAAACAACAGTGACAGAATTTATCATCCTAGGGTTCAAGTCGCTTCCTGAATTGCAGACTCTGCTCTTTATTATATTTTTAGCAATCTACATGGTGACAATGGTTGGAAACCTCCTTATAGCTGCAGTAGTCCTAGCCAATCATAATCTCCACAAGCCCATGTACTTTTTCCTGGGAAACCTGTCTGTTTTAGATACCTGCTACACCTCAACAATCCTCCCTAGAATCCTGGCTAGTATTATAAATGACTACCATAGAATTTCCTTTAGTGGGTGTTTCCTCCAGTTCTATTTCTTTGCTTTCTTGGCTGGAGCAGAAAGCTATCTTTTATCTGCAATGTCTTATGACAGGTATTTAGCCATATGCAAACCACTACATTATGTGACTCTCATGAACAACAGGTTGTGTGTTCAGTTGTCTCTAGCTTCTTGGATGACTGGCATTGTGGCTAGTGCATTTACAACATTTTTTGCTTCGCAGCTGACGTTTTGTGGCCCCAATGAAATTGACCATTTCTTTTGTGATTATGAACCATTGTTAATGCTCTCCTGTAGTGAAACTCAGCATACAGAAATTGTGATGTCAGTCTTGGGATCGGCATGCACCATGCCACCAATGATGCTGACCTTCGCTTCATATGTTTGCATCATCAGCACCATTTTGCAAATCCCTTCAAACAGTGGCAGGAGTAAAGCATTTTCTACCTGCTCCTCTCATCTTATTGTGGTCACCATTTTCTATGGGACCCTAATCATAGTGTACATATTACCTAAGACTGACACACTGAGGGACCTGAACAAAGTCTTCTCTGTTTTCTACACAATCCTGACTCCCATGTTCAATCCCTTCATCTACAGCTTGAGGAACAGAGAATTCAAGGAAGCCCTTAGGACAACCATCAACCATTTAGTGCCATTGAGTAGAACTCAGGGAATTCAGCCCCAGTAGAAAACAGTAGAACTGTTCAGTAGTGATCTGCAGCTTGCTTATCTTTTTTTTCTATTAAAAAGACCAATGAAATCAGCCAAAATATATGCATTCAGCCTAATGAATGGGAATAAACAGGGGGACACTGTGCCACTCTAGACTGTAGGCAGAATATCAGATTTTAATGTTCCACTGCATGCATCTCTCCCCCATCTACAGGTAGAGACAGAAAACAGCAGCAGGGTGTTGAAGGTAGTGGACCCATATTCACCTTTCTTCTAACTTGCAGGGTTGTTGTTTGTTCGTTGAGGAACATTCAGTAACGCATCACATCCCCAATCGCAGGCTGAAATGGTAAAGCCTACTGTACCATCTCAGTCTTCCATATTATTATTATTATTATTATTATTATTATTATTATTATTATTTGCAGGTTCATAGGCCCCCTTTATTTTATTTTTAAATGCAGAATAATTAAAAGAGCATTACACACACAGAGAAAGAAATACTAGGAGCTGCTGCCCATGATCACTCTACCAGCCAATCCCTTTGCCAATCCTCCTCCCTGCTAACCTAGTGAACCCCCTCCCCCAATTTACACCTGGCAAAACACCTTCCCTTTACACCTCACCAGTCTCTATCCCTATCCCCTCTCCAATCCTTTTCTCTGCCCTTCACAGCTCATTACAACAATCTCCCACTTTTAAAAGAAGGGAGGAGGAACTTCAGACAGCAGTTTTCTGAAGAGTCTCTCCCCTCCATTAAATCTCACTGCAACCATGATTAATAAAAAGGGAAAGCCTTCACAGAGCAGTTTTCTAAAACTCTCTTTTAAGTGCCTCTCCCCCCCCCCCCCAGTTAAGCCTTGATGCAGCCATGTTTGAGGTGAGGGAAGTGTTTCACTGAACAGTTTACTCTTTGGCAGCTGCATGAACTGCAACGTGACAGAAGCCCTACCTTTTTTTATAAATATAGGGAGATATATATATTCAGTAGACCTTGTTCCTGTGGCCAGTGGCAGAGACAAGAATTTCCCTCCCCTCACTTCGACAAAGGACACTTGACTTCTAGGTATTCTTTTAGGAAGAGAGGAGGAAAGCAAACTCCTTACAGTTGCTCATTCACTGGCCCATAATTGGGGCCATGCTGGTCTTTGCAAATTGTGTTCTTCCAAGGACTGGGGAATAAGTCTGCTTCCAAATTCTACTGCATGCTTAGATTAGGCCTCATGGATACTCTTAAACTGCAAGCTACAAGCAGAAGATACACTGGGATTAACAGAACCACCTTGGAGAAACACCTCAACAGACAATATTTCTCTACTCATTGCTCTCTTTCTCATCTACATAAGTGAAATAAACAATATATTGTTATTCTGAGAGGGTGTCCTTTGCAGTTTCCTGGACAAGATGACATCAGAATTTATTTGTCCAAGTTATTGGATTATACCATCCCACCCTTCTAGATCTCCTACTTCCTTTTTCCTTTTGTTTTGCTTCAGATCATGAATCTGATGGAGTGAATGCTGTTATTTGGCACAACCTTAGCTTTCTGGCAATCCCTTCCCAGCAAATGTAGTCTGGAACAAATGGCAATGGGCTCAGATGTGTATCTATGACCTCAGGGGAATTTCAGGATTTAGCCCATGGAATTGTATGAGAGAACTCATGCAGCAGATAGACTCTCCCACTGACCTCCATTCCTCAGCACCATGCAGAGGAACTTCTCAATATATATCTTTCTCATTAAGGTTTAATGGATAAACAAAATACATAGATGAGAGGGGGAGCCTGGAGTTGTAGTCCATCCGATCGAACCACCTTCTCAATGAAGGGAATCCAGAGCTAGAGTATCACCAGCAAATTGCTGTACAGACTATTAGAAGATCCCTAGTGCTTGAGAGCCCTCCCTTTCCTGTGGCAGTTCTTTTCATTGTTGTACTGTCCTATCCTCTGGTAGGCAGCGGAGACCAAATATTTTCAATCTACTATGGGAAGGAAGAGAATTTTCATGTGGTAATGAAATAAGAGATAATTAAACAAGTCTGGGCTGGTTCAGAAACATACATAGAATCTCATATCACACATACATATCACACATTGTGTATCCCTTCTGGTGGAGCAGCTTCTTACCAGTATTGTTTTAAGGGGGGGGGAATGGGGTGGCATAGGATGTTGTGCTGAATTCATTGGGGAGCTATAAACGCATTCATTCATTCAGACAGTCAGTCAGTCAGTCTAGCCGAAGTCTTTCCAAAGGTAAAATACATTAAATAGAATAAAAACAAAATAAAAAAACATTATACAGTTAAAATAATTATTAAAACCAGACATTCTGACTGATAGAGTGTGCTCCCCTGAAGAATTGCCATATCCCCCTTTAAAAACATCCAAGCCAGTGTCCATCACTACTGCCTCTTGAATCCTAATTCTACACTGTGTGAAATGTTTTCATTGGAGAATTTCATGTGTCTTATCTGTAATACCTCACTCCAATTTATAGAGGGGAAGAGGCAAGGAAGCTTTGCTACCAATTTTAGAAGAAAGATGTTCATTCCATCACAAGGTCCCCTTTGTCCTCATATTGCATGCCCAGCTGCATAGTCCCCACCCCCCACCTGGCACATCTAACTCCTAGGGGGGTAAATGAATGGACACAACAACTGTCTAGGATTTAAAATGGCCACAACTTTATTGATTTCAGATGTAAGAAGCCTTGGCACAGCCATTGGGCATATATCCCACTCAGCCACCTGTTGGGGAACTGAGAGATGACAGGGTCTATTTGAGGGTGGGTCAATTTCAAAACACAGGTTTATGCAGATGGCCCCCCCAAACGCTGAGGAAAACTCTATGGCCCACTGGCTCTTTGGACAGAGACTTCCCTTCAAACCCCTCTAACCAGTTACCCTGTTATCGCCCCCACAGAGACCGGGGAGGGGGTGAATCACCACTCCACCACCCCACAATTGGATGAAAACTATAGGATTCTGCCCAAGGCCTAAAACACCAACTTGTGACTAGTGCTGAAGGAAAGGCGAAACTTGCAGCGCAGGGAAAATTCCTTGCTGGCCCCAAATATAGCAACCGTCATAAGACCAAAGCAAAGCCCTCCTAGCTGTAAGGGAAAATGGTTAAAGCAGCAAGAATTAATGTGAGGAGGGAAAGGGTGGGTGACATGCCTGACCGACTGGATGAAGAGCACAGTGTCAGCTGGGATATATATCTGTGGGGCAGACCTGTGTGAAGCCTGCCCAACTCAGGTCCGCTCACCAAACCATGTCCCCCCCCCCAGGCCACCACAGATTGGCCCAATTTGAAAACCGGGTTTGGTGGGAGCCTTTGTGGTGGCCGAGGAGAATGTGCACAGTGTCCACTGTGCGGTGTGTCCACATCGGAAGTGCCGCATCGGGCTGCAAACTTCACTCACCAGCAAAGCCCATTATCTGAAACAAGTGTTTGCTAAAGACTTAACCTGGAACTCCCTGTTGCAGTTTTGCCCAGAGAATTTACATCATCTCAGAGGAAAAAATAAAGAACTGCAAGATGTACCGTAGTTAGAGAAAATAGGCTAGAATGTCTTGGACAGACCTTTATTATAGTCATGTTTTGTTTGAGGAAAGAAATGGAAAAGTACCATAGTATCTATATCTCGGTGTCCTGCTACTTTGAAAGAAGAGGTCAAAGCACTGGTGGGGAGAGCATGTTTGGAGTTACAAAGGTCTGTGTGTGTTAGAGTGAAACAAGGGGGCAGTCTAGGGAGATTACAAAATCATCAGATGGAGTGATGATGTCTGTCAGGACCTGCTGCAAATATTCTACTGATTTTATAGCATGGTGATGGAGCTCTGGCAATATTTTAGCAGGAATGATAAGGAGGAGATCCTTTATGGAACTAAAATAATTGAAAATATGTTCTAAGGGAATGGGACATTGGGTAAACCAGTTGAAATAAAGGACCTATTATAGTCCTCTGTCAGTCATGTCAATTAATTAGAACTAGCATCGGCTATAAATCATGTATGCAGACTTTCCAATATTCAGTCCCCAAGTAATAGGACTTCAAGTGATACAGCAGAGAAAGGTTTTATTCCTGAGGTCCTCAAGAGCTCAAGTCCTCAATCAGAATGGACTGGGCTGATCAGTGGTCTAAAGCAACTTATTAGTTTTCTTGTGATGTAATATGTTTTAGGTGTCCGAGGCTGTGATCTGGAATATGTCAAAGCTTTCTCACCTTATGCTTGTTTGGTTTTGCACATGAACTAGTCTCATGAAACTTGTGGTAGTTGCGGATATTTCTTGGGGTTTATTTGAACCTTACATAGTAGAGCTTCTTTCCATAGCTCAATATTCCACCAGAAAGTATACCTCAATAAAGTTGTAAACTTCTGGAAGCAAATGATCAAAGACACATTGTCAGGAGGCTCAGTTCTCACCTCCCTGAAATAAAGGTAAACATTTCTATATATTAATGGTCAAAGATGTTGCCAAGATCTGTAATCTGCCGAATATTCATTTCAGTTTTCAGTTTTTAATGTGAACATGGCAGGATTGTAGGAATTGTAGGTTGGGGAGCTGATAGTCAAATATTCCCCAAACTGCTAGGAACTACATCTGTACTGTGAACTTTGACTTGATTTGCAAAAAGCTTCACCACAACTGCCTTTCATGTGTGTATTAACATAACCAAATGCTATCATGTATTTCCATATATGCTAATTCTTCCCCCATTTTTTTTAAAAAAAGATAAAACAACTGTATGCAATCAGAGAATAGTCTCCAACAATTCTGACAATTCTCTCTCTCTCTCTCTCTTCCTCCCTCCCTCTGTATTTTTCTGTGTCAAGGTTTTATGTTAAAATTCAGCTCATCTGTTTCTGAAAATAAACTGAACAGAACTCTTTACAGTTAAATGAATGTAAATTAAAATTTTGGACCACTTAAGCATTTTAACAAAGTATTTTGCAGATAGGAAGATTATATATTTATAAATAGGTGGCACTCATATAACATTGGCAATTGTGGTTTCTGTTTCAATAATTATTTAGTTGGTGGATGGAATAATTCATGGCAAAAGAAGAAATAGTAAATAAAACCGTCGTGACAGAATTTATCCTCTTAGGATTCAAGGCGCTTCCTGAATGGCAGGCTCTCCTCCTTGTTATATTTTTAGTAATCTACATAGTGACAATGTTTGGAAATATCCTTATAACTGCAATGGTCCTAACCAATAATCATCTTCACAAGCCTATGTACTTTTTCCTGAGAAATTTGTCTATTTTAGAGATTTGCTACACCTCAACAATCCTCCCTAGAATCTTGGTAAGTTTTATGAGTGGCTATCATGGGATTTCTTTTAGCGGGTGTTTCCTCCAGTTCTATTTCTTTGGTTCTTTTGCTTGCACTGAGTGTTATCTCTTATCAGTGATGTCTTATGACAGATATGTAGCAATATGTAAACCACTGCATTATGTGGCTATCATGAAGAGTACGTTATGTGTTCAACTATCCTTTGCTCCTTGGATACTCGGTGCTGTGCTTACTGCATGTACAACCTTCCTTGCATCTCAGCTGAAATTTTGTAGCCCCAATGTAATTGACCATTTCTTTTGTGATTACACACCATTGTTAACGCTCTCCTGTAGTGAAACTCAACAGGCAGAGGCACTGATGTCAGTCTTGGGATCAGCATGCATCATGCCACCATTGATCCTGACCTTTACTTCCTACATTTGCATAATCTGTACCATTTTGAAAATCCCTTCAAACAGTGGCAAGAAGAAAGCATTTTCTACCTGCTCCTCTCATCTTATTGTAGTCACCATTTTCTATGGGACCCTAACTATGGTGTACATGTTACCAAACACTGACGCACTGAGGGATCTGAATAAAATCTTTGCTGTTTTCTATACCATCCTGATTCCCATGTTCAATCCCTTCATCTACAGCCTGAGGAACAGAGAGTTTAAGGACACTGTTAGAGAAGTCTTCAGAAAACTTGTACCTATGAGAAGAATTCAAGGAATCTAAATGCAGTAGAACGAAATGCTTCTAGAAACACTTTTGAGTATGTAATTTGTGACTTGTAATTTAAATGAAGGTGGCAATATAATTACAGAAACAAATGGAATTGATTTTTTTTAAAAAAAAGAATGTCCGTATATTAGCATAGAAGGGACCACAAGAGTCAGATACTCCAATCCCTTGCAATGCAGGAATCTTATGCCCAGCCAGGGGCTTGAACTCATGACCTGAGATTGAGAGTTTCATGCCATACCAGCTGAGCTATATGACACTTAGAAGGGTGGAAGGATTTTTAAAAAGTACTAGCATTGTACCCTTATAAAACAGATGCAAAAAAACACTCAGTGTTCCATAAAATTCTATGCAGAATGTCTGCATTTGCTCATTCGACTCTATTGCAGAGATATTCACATATTTAGCAGTTTTGTAGAGAGATGTTGATGGACACAGTTTCACTTTCAGATGGCTCTTTGCATGCAATAGCTGAAATCAGCTTCGAGTATTGCATTTGAATTATCAAGTTCCCTGCATATATTTCATTAGATACTGATTCAGTTGACTGCTGGGACAGCAAAACAGAAGAGAATGAACTGTAGGAAGAAGGAGAGGGTTAATAAAGCCAGTGTCACAGAAATTTAACCCCCTGGGGTTTCAGGCTCTGTCTGAAAGGCAGACTCTCAATTTTGTTATGTTTTGGAAGCCTGCATGGCTGGCTACAGAGCCTAGAAACCATTAGCATGTGGAATCCTTGGGCAGCTTCCAGTGTCCCCATCATTTAAAACAATAAATCTTAACTAAAAGCTGGAGGGTTTGATTAATTAATTCAAAGTGTTGGTGCTGACCTTTAAAGCTCTAAATGGCCTTGGTCCAGTATACCTGAAGGAGCATCTCCACCTCCATCATTCTACCCGGACACTGAGGTCCAGCGCCGAGGGCCTTCTGGTGGCTCCCTCACTGCAAGAAGCCAAGTTACAGGGAACCAGGCATAGGGCCTTCTCTGCCACCCGCCCTGTGGAATGCCCTCCCACCAGATGTCAAAGAGAACAACAACTACCAGACTTTTAGAAGATATCTGAAGGCAGCCCTGTTTAGGGAAGCTTTCAATGTTTGATGGACTACTGCATTTTAATATTTTGTTGGAAGCCACCCAGAGTGGCTGAGGTAATCCAGCCAGATTTGCGGGGTATCAATAATAAATTATTATTATTATTATTATTATTATTATTATTATTATTATGCCGTCATCATCTCCATCTTGTTACAAGCAGTTCAAGTAATTAACTGATGACCCTCAAAGTATGTGTGAGGGAATAAGGTGTGGAAGGGGCATGAAACTATGTACCTCAGGCACATTGTCAACATCCCCATTCCTGCTGATTCTACCTTGGCCATCCCATGTTGAACAGGAAATTCTGAAGGGAGATTCTTCAAGCATTTGGGTGAACACACCAAGAGCAGCAAAGAACACTGTCTGCACAGGATTCTCTTCAGAGGATTGTACGAATACTACTACTACTACTACTAATGAATTTTATTTATACCCTGCCCTCCCCAGCCAAGGCCAGGCTCAGGGCAGCTAACACCAAATATATAATACATTAAAAACACAAAATCAAACAATTGATTAAAACACAGCTCAAAATCACAGTAAAATCAGAATAAAATTAAGTGGCCATCCCACAAATCACAGCCATGAAGGTTGGAATATTAAATATTTGCCAGGCCCGGTCACCCGGGGTGGTCCCATATGGACCAATAGAAAGGGCCAAGAGGGCCACTTACATACAAGGTTTCATGGAAAGAAGGGGGTCAGACTGGGCCCGGACCAAAGGCCTGGTGGAACAGCTCTGTCTTGCAGGCCCTGCGGAAAGATGTCAAATCCCCCTTCAACTCAATGCATGGAGATCGTGGTGGAATCATTGGGGACATTGCTGGCATGCACAGTCCTGTGACTCTACCCCAGTTTATTCCCCCATATGCCAGGCCAAGATCAGATCCCAGTTTGCTTGCCTGAATACCGCAAGCTTCTCAGAGCCCAGAGAACCCGGGGGCAAATGAGATCCAAGTACCTGAAGACATACTTCACTAGATTCCAGTGACTGCCTCGGAAGGATGCTTCTAAGGCGTCCCATATCACCAATGCTAGAAGATTCCCCATCTAAGTTAGAGTAGACCCAACCCCAGAGAGCAGAAATGCCTGGAAATTCAGGCTCATGTGGCCACTTTGTAACAAGTGCATACCCCAAAGCCCAAAGAATCTCCATGACTTGAGGACCTCCTTGCAAGTCAAAGAATCAATAGCAGAATTAAGTGCTTGCAGCTACTACTGAGTGTGGTCTGAGAAATCAGTTTATATAAGCCCTCAATTCAGATGTCATAGCTGCTAGAAAAGTGTAGGTATTTTAGTTTCCAGAAGCTGGTAGCCTAATCTTCCCTATCTCTTGGCCGATCTCCTGTTTGCCATAAGCTCTGTTTGCCAGGGAAAAAAAAAAAACAACCTTAATTTTGGACAGCTTTATTGTGCTTTGACCTTGGCTTCACCTAGATACTTTTTTTTGGACTCAGCTTCTTCCGTACAGGTGATTTGAATCACAGCCTGTGGTTGACCTTGTTGTATGGAATTGCTCCAATGAATGTTCAAGAACTGATATTTAAACTTGTTGGAACAGGGCACTCTGTGTTCTTTTGGGGGTTGCACATTGCTATAGTAGTTAGTACGGTGGCCAGATAATATTACAATAATTCCAAGAAAGGAGGTGCTCAATGAAGGTAGTCTCTCAAGAGAGCTGATGGGACTGGCCCTGCTTTCTATCTCTCCCTTTGTGTTAGCTATATTATTTTAAGGGTTTTTTCTGCCACATTTCCTGTATTTTTGTGTGGAGGAGGTGTTCATTTTTGTAATTTGATGTCTAACTGCCTGCAATGCAAGAATCTTTCACCCAATGTGGGGCTTGAACCCACGGCTCTGAGATTAAGAGTTTTAGGCCCTACTGACTGAGCTATCCCTTCCCAATAAATGGTACACTACCTTTCTCATTCAGGTTTGCATGCAATTAATGCTGGATAAACAAAAGATATTCAGATATGGAGTGGGTCATAGAATCAAAGAGGCTGACCAATCCGAGCACCTGCTCAGTTAAATAATTCACATCTCCAGCATTCCCTGCAGATGCTGAAGTCTTTCAAATTGACATTTTCTCTTTGGGGAATTTCATGTGTGTTTACCATAATGCTTATTTCCGTTCTATAGAGGGAAGGAGGGAGGGAGGTGGAGGACATAAATGCATCCCACTGAAAGGTCCCCTTTGCCCTTTAGTTATGCGAAATCAGCATCGGCTTGGAACTCCCTGTGGCTGAATTGCCCAGAGAACTTACATTGTGTTAGAGAAAATATAAAACATTGCATGATGTAATCAAACTAAATAGACCGGAATGCTGTGCACAAACCTGTATTGTAGTCAGATATTTTGTTTGAGGAAATGGAGAAGTACCATAGAATCTATATCCAGCTATTCTGATATTTTGAAAGAAGAGGTCAAAGCAGTGATTGGGAGAGCATGTTTCAAGGTAAAAAGGCCTCTGCAAATGAATGCAAAAGATGGGAGTAGTTTCAGGTGTGTGTGTGTCATAATCAGATGGAGTGTTGACCTCTCTCAGGACCTGTTGCACATTTTGTATTGATTTCGTAGCACAGTGATGGGTCTAGCAGGAGTGGTGGTGAGGAGATATTTTATGAAACTGATTAGATAAATATGTTCTGTGGGTCCTCATTCACTATGAGGCAAGGGATATAGGGCTGCATCCAACTGCGTTCTACTCAGAGTATGCTCATTGTAATTAAGGATCTGACTTATTCATGGCCTTATGTTTGTGTATCAACATAACCAGTCTTTCTCTCCATCTCTCTCATACGTATGTGTGGTTCTCTATGGCTCTTAAGATTTTAGGTTCAGATCATTTATATCTGGGAATAGACAGGGGGAGGGGAGGAGGAACTATTTCCAGTAAGATGATATGAATTAGTAATATCAACCAAAATGATGATTTCAGGAGCTCTTCACAGTCCTTTGGCTAAAATAAAATGGAGATTATATAGGGTGTTGGCCTTCTAATGTCATCAGATGTAAGTGCTAGAAAGAAGTGAACCCAGCAACACAAAATATATTCTGAGTGATAGAATATATTTTCTGCCAGTGGCAGTTTATGTTTCCCATCTCTTCTGACATAAGCTTTGATTTTGTTCAACATCATCATTCATTTTACATTATCTTAGTCTCCGTATTTTTAAAGGAATTATTAATCCAGGCTGCAGAGATAGAATATTTATAATAATTTGATTAGTTTTCATAGCTACATCACTAAGAAGTTATACACCACGTGACTTATTTAGAGGGTGTTGGTTGATAGATAGATAGATATATTCTATTTATGGAGTTAAGCAGATGGCACTCACAAAATGTTTATATCTGTGCTTTCTGTTCCAGTACTTATTTAGTCTCAGAATGGAACAATTTGTGACAAAAAAAGAAAGGGATAATGAAACAGTGGTCACAGAATTTATCCTTCTAGGATTCAAGACGCTTCCTGAACTGCAGACTCCACTCTTTGCTATATTTTTAGCAATCTACATGGTGACAGTTGCTGGAAACATTCTTATAGCCACAGCAGTCCTCACTGATCATCATCTTCACAAGCCCATGTACTTCTTCCTGGGGAACCTGTCTATTTTAGAGATCTGCTACACCTCAACAACCCTTCCAAAACTTTTGGCTAGCTTGTTGAGTGACTATCATGGGATTTCTTTTAGTGAGTGTTTCCTCCAGTTCTATTTCTTTGGCTGTTTTGCTTGCACTGAGTGTTACCTCTTATCTGTGATGTCATATGACAGGTATGTAGCCATATGTAAACCATTACATTATGTAACCCTCATGAACAGAAGACTATGTGTTCAGTTATCAGTTGCTCCTTGGATTATTGGGGCTGTACTTACTGCAATTACGGCATTCTGTGCATCACATCTGAATTTCTGTGGCCCCAATGAAATTGACCATTTCTTTTGTGATTATACTCCATTGTTAATGCTCTCCTGTGGTGAAACCAAGCAGGCAGAAATGTTGATGACAGTGGTGGGATTCGCAGGCATCATGCCACCATTGATACTGACCTTGAGCTCCTACACTTGCATTATCAACACCATTTTGAAAATCCCTTCAAACAGTGGCAGGAAGAAAGCTTTTTCTACCTGCTCCTCTCATCTTATTGTAGTCACCATTTTCTATGGTACCCTTCTCATAGTGTATATGTTACCAAACACCGACACACTGAGGGATCTGAACAAAATCTTTTCTCTTTGCTACGCCATCCTGACTCCCATGTTCAATCCCTTCATCTACAGCCTGAGGAACAGAGACTTCAAGCAAGTGCTTACAAAAGCCTTCAGAAAAATTGTGTCTGAAAGAACAATGGAAGGAAACCAAATGCAGCAAAACTAAATGCTTCTGTAACTGAGGAGACAAACTGAAAACAATAGAAGCACTTTGGAGTAAGTGATTTGTGACTTGTAATTTCAAAAATCCACCAGTGAAATTAGTGAAACTAACAACACTGATTGCTTTTTTAAAAGATGCAGAGCATATACATGTATAATGTCACTCAGAAGAGTGGAGACATTTCCAAAACCTAGTATTCCACCCTTTGTAGTCTGTTGGGACTACAGAACTGAATAAAATGAACCATAGGAAGGAGAAATGGGGTTAATCCAACAACTGTGACAGAAATTTAACCTCCTTGGGGCTGAAATGCAGGGTTTAGATTTTGTTGTGATTCTGGAAGCCTGCATACCTAACAATGGCAAGGCACCATTAACACATGTCATCTTCTGACAACTGTTGAATTCCTCATGCCAGACAGGTCCCACAACTTTTGACTGTCTGGGGCTGCAGATTTTATCTCCCCATCCTGCCATGAACTGGCATTGAATTATCTTACAATGACCCATCATATTGTTGCATTGGGGGAGAAATGCGCCATTAAAGGGTGCCCTAACTAGTGATGTATCAGTCTGTTTTCATCCTGTGTCAGTTTTGCATGTGCTCATTCATAAATCTGATCCAGCACGCCACCATTTATTTGCTTGTTTTCAAATCCATATACTATTTATTGCCGGCACTCAAGAATTTGTCAAATTGCCGTTCTTGAAAAAATAGCTCAGAAATTGGGTCCTCCCTCAAAGAGGGCACGTATCGTGGTGAGACCTGGAAAACCGACACCCTGTGTTGTGGGTGGGTACGATTGGTCAGCCACAACACTCGATTGGTAGGTCCCTCATAGCTGGGTGCAATCTGGCCAATGGGATGCAATCCAAACAGTTCGAGGGACCTATTTATACCCATGCACATGACCCAGAGCTTCCTCTTTCGGCGTGTGCATTCGGAACACCCACCCACCTCTCCCTACTTTTAGGGCTTTGCACTTGACCTTGCTATGCCGTCATGTGTTGTCTGTCTTTGGGACAGGGACATGGCAGGAATTTCCCCCACTTGGCTGATTGGCTGTTGCCACTTGGGTTTTGCCTGTCGCATAGCAAATCATCACAACTGGTAAGGTTGTGGATAATCTCTGGTTCAGGTGATAGGGATGGGAGAACGCTCTTGCCATCCCTATGTGAAGGATATTCCGTTAAAGGAATCCAAGGACTCGATGGTTTGGTCAAACCCTGAGAGGGGATTGTGCCCATGCCTGAGTCCAGGGGGGCATTTGGGTGGCAGAGTTGGCCGTTCCCAGCTTTCCTCTTATCCAGGTGTTCCCTCTTGGCTGACCTATGCTGGAACCCTGGGTCAGCGTTACTTGTATGGCAGGGAGCTAGTTGAACCAGAGCCTATGCAACCAGTCACTTTCTGTAATCAATAAAGTTGTGACCTACATTCTGCCAAAAACCAAAACCAACATTTGAGTAAAGTGTAAATTTATTTAGGGGGGAGGTATCTGGGTCTGAACACGCAAACTAAAATATCTAAAAGGCAGAGCTTGAAGGACTCCCCACCCCTATTTTGTGTCTTGATTTTATTTCTTATAAAAAAAATGAGGAACATGGTCACTCAGTGCCATCATTGTATGCAAATGTCTGGCTCTTTTAAGACTACATAAAATATTTATTATTAATAATGATGGAACTAACAGGTGAAGTATATTTTTATTTTTTATAAACCTTTATTATTTGTAAAGGGGATTCTTGTATGAATTAATACTTGATTATCTCTTTGGAACTACAATACATCTTTGTACTTTTGTCGTTCCAGGCTCTGATGCTTTATGGTTTAAATTTCTTATTCTTTATCTTCTTACTTGTTGTTGTGTTTGCAATTTTTTTGTTCACAGATCAATAAAATATTTTAAAAGATAGAAGGAAAAGAATCTTCTCTACAGCAAAGGGCACTGACTTTACAGGGTTCCCAGTTGCAATGAATACTCTCTTTCAGCTCTTTTGCCTCAATGAATGAAGATTGGGGTGGAGCCAATGAGGACATAGCTGGCAAATGCAGTCCTGTGACACCACCACAATTTATTCGCCCATCTCTGTGGGAAGATTGGCATGAAAATTCATTTGCCTAAATTATTGCAGCATATAATCCCACTCTTCAGGGTCTTCTGTTTCAAACATTTTTTATTATTTTAGATCAGGAATGCCAACTTGATGAAAAAAAATTGGGGGGGCAGGTATGCCCTGCCCTGCATAATCAATCACATGATACAGCACACGCTCACCATTTGAATGGCAATGGCCATCAACTTGGGAGGGGCTGCCCCCATATATTTTATTGGGGAGGTGAAAGCCCTTCAGCCCCTTGGAGTTGGCTCCTATGTTTGTGATAAAGCACCCAACAGAGGAGATGCTACTATTTGGCACAACCTTAGACTTGCAGCAAATGGGGGGGGGGTTGAGGAGAATTCATGGGGTTGGAACCTTAATATGTGCACCCTTAGCCTCAGAGGAATTCCAGGTGTCAACCTGATATCTGAGAGCTCATACAATAGAAAAACTCACCCACCCAGCTTCATTCCCCATCCCTAGCAGAGTGCCTTCTCAAGAAGAAGAAAAGGAGTTTGGATTTGATATCCTGCTTTATCACTCCCTTTAAGGAGTCTCAAAGCGGCTAACATTCTCCTTTCTCTTCCTCCCCCACAAAAAACACTCTGTGAGGTGAGTGGGGCTGAGAGACTTCAGAGAAGTGTGACTAGCCCAAGGTCACCCAGCAGCTGCATGTGGAGGAGCGGAGACGCGAACCCGGTTCCCCAGATTACGAGTCTACCGCTCTTAACCACTACACCACACTGGCTCTCGCAAGTAGATAATAGATGGCACACTAGTTTTCCCATTAAAATTCACATGTACTGTAATTAGTGTTGGATAAAAAAAAAAGAGATACTCTGAGATGCGGGGGGGGGGGGTCATGGAATGAGAGAGTTGTATGAGACCTTTGGACCTGCCAGTCCAAGTGATGGCTCAGTGAAGGAAATTCAGAGCTACAAAATTATGGGCTGTTTCAGGAAACACATATATCACTATTGTGATTGTTGTTGTCCAAAGGAGGGTACAGCTCTTTGGGGGGGGGGGAGTGTGTGATTCCATGGAAGGGCATCAAAGAACTCATACAACAGATAGACTCCCAGCTCCATTCCGCACTCCCTTGCAGAGCAACTTCTCCAGAGATGTCACACTAGATTTCTCTTTAGGATTTAGACATAATCAGTGTTGGATTCTGAAAGGTGCATTTTGTGGCTTGTGAGTGCAGCAGAAATAATTTAGACAGGCACCAGTGTTGGGTGGAAATCAAGCCAGATTTCTGAGGAGGAATCACGGCTCATTAGAAATCTCCTCCTGAGACTCCATTGACAAACATAATTAGGTGGTGATTAATGATAACCATTAGCTATCATATTATCTCTGAGGAACAGAGATAACAGGGATTAACTTCCAGTGCTGTGGAAGGGCTGCTCTCTCACTTTGGGACTGAGAAACCTTCAAGGAAGCTGTTTGGGTGAGTGACTGGGAAGAGGAAGTACTGCAATCTTGTCCAAACCCCACTTAATAGCCCTAGGAGGGTCAGTCCTTGGGCAAAGATTGACTAAACCTCCCTTTCTTCAACTACTTCTGAAACTGCTATAAATTATGACCGAGGTTTTCTGTCTGCTGGTTAAACGGCTCATCTGAAAGAAGTCCTGACTGCTGGACTTAAGAGGAGATGACACTAGAGGACTGAAAAGAAAATAGAACAAAAAGCATTATTTAAATATACGTACCTACGAAAGTTTCTAAACAGCTAAGAGGAGCTCTGAGTTGTTTTGATTTTATTTCACTTTATTTTTGATCCTCCACCTCACTGGTGAATCTGCTGATTGTAATGTGAAACTACATGGCCATGCTGCTGTGGGAGAAGAATGCTAGGAATGTACTTTTGATAAGCAAGGACTGTGTGGATCTCAAAGAAAGCACTCAGTATGGTGAGAATACTGAAAAACATCCCACTGACTGCAGAGATGCAAAAAAAGGTGAATAAAAATGTACTGGACAAGCTGAGGCTGGAGAAGTTACAGAGTACCTGGGAAAAAATGCTGATGGAGGATTTCCAGAGCTGGAGAATGGAATGGTAAAGCAATAGATAATGAAATCGAGAGGACCTCCACAATGTTTCCTGGAGGAGTGAAACAACCCAATGGTGGAGTTATGATGTTGGAGAAGGGGAAGGAAACCATGGGTGGAGACACTAAGAAATATGCTGAGCTGGTAGAAATAGAGTTGAGAAAGAAAGGACTCTGAGTATATTTTGGATTGAACAAGTCAGAGCTTGTTATTATGGAGGTCCCATTATGAATTCTGATTGTGCTGTGCCTGCTGGCAAATGCCTCATCAAAGGCAATAGCTACAGCACCCCCAGCCAGTACCTGAGCCTTGAGAAAAACACCCATGTGGTTGTTGAGGTGCCAGTAGTCTCGTTTGGAGTAGGCCACCTGGAAAACGCTCTGGAACACCTGATAACCCCGCACCCAGTTATCAGAGGATCTCCTGACATGCTTCTTGAGGCTATGTCACCAAGAGAACTTGCCCTTGTTTCGTAACACCATGACCCCCCACCCTGAAGCCGGAACCTTAGAAGAGTGAAAGCATCCACAAAGTTGCTATCAAGGGTACACTTATGCACCTTGCAGGAAAGATGCAAGCTAGGAAGGTCACAGGCATCTTCCACATGTTGTCTTTTAAAAAATATATAAATAATTTTTATTAAAGATTTTCCTCGTTTACAAAAGCACATGCATTGTCTCTTTCTTCATGTTGTTTTTTTTCCATCCAACTCTGCCAGGCCTGCAGTAGGCCTGCAATTTCCCTGGTAGATGCAGTGCCTCATGTGTCACACATAATTGGGCATATTTTTTCTTCTTCCCCATAATGCTTATCTCCGTTCTATAGAATGGAGGGAGGGAGGGAAGTGTGAGAAATTAATACATTCCATTGAAAGGTCCCCTTTGTCCTTTTATTTTCTGAAAGGAACTTTCACTAGAAACTTTGGCAGAACTGCTCAGAGAAGTTACATCTTCACAGGGTAAAAATAATGAACTGGTAAATGTAGTCAGAGAAAGTAGGTTGGAATACTGTGTACAGACCTTTATTGCAGTCACACATTTTGTTTGAGGAAAGAAATGGAAAAGTACCAAAGGATCTATATCCAGCTGTCCTGATACTTTGAAAGAAGAGGTCAAAGCACTGATGGGGAGCACATCTTTGAAGGTACAAAGTTTTGTGTGTGAGAGGTTGAAAGAGAGGGAGATTTCTAGGGATATTACAAAAGCTGTTTGACAGTGGAGCGGATTCCCTCGGAAAGTGGTAGACTCTCCTTCATTGGAGGTTTTTAAGCAGAGATTAGATGACCATGTAACATGGATGCTTTAGTTGAGATTCCTGCATTGCAGGGGGTTGGACTAGATGACATTCAGGGTCCCTTCCAATTCTACTATGTGATGGAGTGTTGACCTCTATGAGTAGCTGCTGCGAATATTCTGCTATTTTATAGCACAGGGGTTAGGAGACCCTTTATGGTACTGGTTAAAAATTGCAAAATATGGGTACTCATTCATTATGAGGCAAGGGATAAAGGGTTGTGTTCAACTTAGTTTTACTCAGAGTATACCCATTTTCATTAAGTACCTAAATTGCTTAACCATAGTCATGGCTATCATTTTCAATGTGTCAACTCTGAGTAGAACTATCATCACATGGGAGCCAACTCCTAGGTACAAAGGGGGGGTCTTTGCCCCCCAAGAGAATATTTAAGAGGGCTGGGCCCCCCAGTGTTGATGGGTGTTACTATTCAAATGGTGTGCATGCACTGCATCATGTGATTGATTATGCTGGGCGGGGCTTACCTGCCCCCCCCAAATATTTTATTCAAGTTGGTACCCCTGTATCATTGGATATAACTCAGGATTGTAGATTTTCCAAGATTCAGTCTACAGGTGAAAATTTTCAAGTGACAAAGCAGAGACAGTCCCCACCCCCAACCCACTTGAGGTGCTCAAGAGCTACTGACAATTAGACTGGACTGGACTGTTCAGTAGTCTGAAGTAATATGATATTAGTGTTCCCGTGATGTATTCTGTTTTAGGTGTTCAAGGCTGTGTTCTGTAATGCATTAAAATTTTCTCTCCTTTTTTATTTGGTTTTGTGCTTGAACTAGTTTCATAAAACTTGTGGCAGCAGCAGCTGATGTTTCCTGATGTTTATCTAAGCCTTACTTTGTTGTTTACACATTATAGCATATTTCTACTGTGTAATATGCCACTTGGTCTGAAATCCCTATACAGCATACCTGAATGAACTCCCACTGATTTGTGGAAGCAATGGGAGGTAAAGTCTTGGAAAGATACCAACGGTCAGAGATGATACCAAGAAGTTTAATCTGTCAAACTTTCATTTCATTTTTCAGGAGTCAGAGTTTGTAAATACATCAGAATTGTACAAATCTTATGTTGCAGCTCCGATGGTCAAAACTTTCTGCCAAGCACTAGGAACTACCGGTATATTTGTAGTGTGCACTTCGGATTTGATGCATAGCTCTTGCGAAAAAAGGTTTATCTCCACTGCCTTACATGCATGCGTTTACAGCATTCCATGCATCTCAGTTTAATTTTTGTGCCCCCAAAGTAAGTGACTATTACTTTTGCTATTATGAGCCATTGTTAAAGCTCTCCTGTAGCGAAACCTGACAGGCAGAAATGCTGATGTCAGTCTTGGGATCAGCATGCACCGTTGCACCAATGATACTGACCATCACTTCTTATGTTTGCATCATCAGCACCATTTTGAAAATCCCTTCAAACAGTGGCAAAAAGAAAGCTTTCTCTACCTGCTCCTCTCATCTTATTATGGTTACCATTTCCTATGGTACCCTTATCACAGTGTACATATTACCAAAGACTGACACACTGAAGGATCTGTACAAAGTCTTCTCTGTTTTCTACACTATCCTGACTCCCATGTTCAATCCCTATATCTACAGCCTGAGGAACAGAGTGTTTAAAGACATTTTTAGAAAAGTCTTCAGCAAACTTGTACCTATGAGAAGAATTTGAGGAGTCTAAGTGAAGTAGACAGCATCTGGGTTGTATATATTATAGCTGACAGCATTCAGTTTAATTGTAGTCCTCAACCCCAAAATGTGCTGTACTAGAGAAAATTCCTCATCCTCATCCCTAGCATTCTTTTGGTAAGGATTTTTGTTACATCCTTTGGGAATAAGCACAAACATTTTAAATTGTCAGTAGCAACATACTTCACATGGGTGTGAGCTACACAGGTAGAACGAAGTCAAACGCACAATAGACAACAGATAATCTACCATTTTGAATGCTAATTAATAAGAAGTGACAGAAACAGTCCCATTGTTCAGGCCTTCTCATGTCCTGTGGTAGACAGATAAGTAGTTTATTTGCCTGTGCCTCCGTCATCTCCAAAAGTAACAGAAGTTTCTACCCTGGTGCATTACGTGAGTCAGGCTACAGTAACTTTTCATACTTTTGGAGATGACACAGGCAAAAAAATCACTTACCTGGCTACCATTGGACACCAGAAAGCCCGAACAATGGTACTGTTGTTTGCATAATTGTAGGTTCAATTCAATTTACTGCACATTAGCAATGAATTTCAACAGAAGCAGTCAAGTGTACGGATGTTATTGTTGATTGTTTCAACAATGTGGAAGTGGCCAGGCTGTGGCGTCACTGACAGTAATGCAATGAACCACATCCTATACACCGTCAAGTACACCACTGTTGTGGTTAGTGCAGGATACTACATATGAAGTAACCATGTGAACTATTGCACTTAAAGTAAAGGAGTTGCAATTCTGCATGTACATACATACATACATACATACACTCATTCACTCTTGAAGTCAAGATTGTAGCAGGAAAGCACCACTCTTTCATGGCTTATTGCCCCCAGGCACTAAATCCTGAGCCCTTCTAATACTGTACCTTTCGTGGCAAAGTTTTCAGTGGGAAGGATGGAAAGTGCTCAGATTGTGTGCCTATAAAAATGTGATGGTTTATTACTGAACTTGCATATTGTTGCTTTTTTGCCTGATGTATCAGATATTGCCTCCTGATTATTATAGATAAAATGCCAGGTAGAATTTTTTCACAATAAACAATATTTGCTTTCATATTCACTCCCCTCCAATACCATTTCCCCCCCCCATTAAGATCCATACTACACTTGCCTTTGACGTAATTGCAGATTGCTTCCTTCCCATTCACTTTGCTTGACCCCCTTGCAAATATATTATTATATTATCTATTATTACTTTTTTGCAATTTAATATATGACCTGCTGTTCAGGATACAGATATTTTCAAGCCAGTGAACAAGATAACCTAAAACTGCATTTTTAAAACAAACCAAGCAGTAAACAATATTAACACATTTAAAAGTTATTAGGATCCTTCCTACAGAAATAGAATATGAGAAAGCTAGGGCTTTCTCCAGATACTACCCCCTCCTACCAGATCTTTCATTCTCCCATGAAAGCCTTCTAATAGCACAGTTGATACAGAATCCAGGGTAGAACAGGGGTGGGGGCAGGTGGAACAGGTCCTGAGGTGGTCTTCATTTGACACCCCCTTTCCTGGAATTCTTCCCACTGCACAGTTGATAGTAGATATTTCATTCCACTTTCCCTTGCCATGCTTTCGGATAAGGAAACCCACTTACCTTTATCCGCTGTTGTTCAGTTAGATGCACCCTCCAATGTGTCCTCAATATGATATAGATGGAAAAATAGCCATCTGATTACAGCAACTGTGTTACAATCCTATTGTTGCATGCTACCCCTATCTTTGATCGGTACGAGATTCCAGGGGTTGCAGGAACTTACCCAGGATCAGTGCTTCCTTTTGTAATGAGGAACAGTGAAGACTGTGGTGTTTTTATGATATATGGTATATGATATGGTATATGATATAGGATATGATATATACACATATACAACCTGACCCTATGATGGAGGGGCTGCCAGCATTAGCACCCCAATATGTTCTTGCTATTCCCATAGCCACAGCTTTGGATTCCAGCAGAAATCAGACATGGCTCCGTCTCTCAGTTGCCCAGGCTGCTTCTAATTTCTAGCTTCTAGCTCTCACACCTCAACTCTGGTGTTTTGTCTTTCTAACTACCAGAGAATCGAGGGCGAGGGTATACACATTTGGCCTATGGCACAGAGTCACTTCCTTTGTTACCTTAACAAACCATACTTAGGGGCCATTACCAATTCCAGCAATTGAATCTTTGTTGGGGCCAGGAATATGAAGGTACTCAGGCATACAGCCTCCCCCGTCCTCCCCCCAAGTCACAACACTGTATACTTACTAGGAAGTAAGTCCTATTGAAATAGCTGTGATTTACTTTTCGAATAAAGTTGCAGTTTTATAGTTAACTCATTATCCATATGAGTTTTTGTTTATTAATACTTCAGTTAACTTTTTCAGTCTGAATGAAAGAAAATCAATCGTTTGAAAGAAAAATTATTTATTTCTTTTAGATAATGCACACATATACTGTAAAAGTGTTGAAACAAGTCCTCTACCTAATTTACAACACAATTCTCAGGTTGCAAATACTGAGTACCTTTAATTGATTGGAGGGGAGAGTAAAGGTCAAAATGTAAAGGACCCCTGGACGGTTAAGTCCAGTCAAATTCAACTATGGGGTGTGGTGCTTATCTCCGCTTTTAGGCTGAGGGAGCCGAGAGAGTGGAGAGTAATATTTTTTTAAAAGATGGAGAGTTTACTGTTGGTAGCAGTGGTGTTTTCTCCTGGCAGTTGCCCATTTGCAGCTGTCATACTCCCCCCCCCCAGCCATTGGGATAACATGACATCAACACTAGAATAGCATGCTGTAGCATCATTCTGATGGGCCTCTGGGTAGAAATGGCTGCTAGTTTATATGTATACATGCAATGCACAAAGAACAAGATGCAACCCTGATATACACACACCTTAAAGATATAACTTCAAGGTCAAACTTTATAATCCCCAACTAATTCCCAGAGATAAAAAGGACAAATAAGAAACTGCAGTTACCCGAAAAGACAGGTACCAGGAAAAAAAGGGGGCTGCCCCTTGTAAATAAGTGCTGGTGGAAGAGATGCATGAATACGCACATAGCTCGTCACTCTTCAGAAACTATTGCAAAACTTCTTACCTTATATGTAAAGAAACTACTGCCACTGGAGACATGAAATGACTCAGGTCCTCTGTGCAATCACTTATCTTCCTTGTTCCACAACACCTATCCAGGCCAAGTGGAATCCCAGGTGAACACCGTGGTCCATGCAACTCTCAAAGGACAGAAGTGTAAGTACAGCTCTTTCTAATTGCTGTCTTTCCTCGTGAATAGATTCAAGCAAATAGATGATTATACACAATGATATGCAATGGGAGGGTTTTTAAAAATTCTCTTATAATAAGAGAGCAGCCACCACCACAGAGATGGCAAGTGTGCTGTTAGACTCACACACAAATTCATCCTGCATGCTTGTGTGTTTGTTATTATATCCCACCACCAATCTGTAAGGTTGTTAAGGCAGAGAGCTAATCCCATGGTCATCACCTTCACGCTTTGCTTGTGAGCTTCCAAGACACACCTGGATGACAACTGTGGGAAGAAAGATTGACTTGATACAAGAGGTCTTTTCTCACGCTCTTTGTCAAATTAAGTTCTTTCAGTTTCCAGTTTTCCCAACATTAAATTTAGTTCACCACATTTCCACAGCAATTTATGATGATTTTTTTTTAAAAAAAACCTCGTGAAAATGCTTCAGCATTTAAGTGTGAATTTATTCTAATAAGCACATTTTTGTCTGCGGTTTTGACTAAAGTGTACATTTTTGCAAGATTCTCCTAATAAAATACTGGGGCTGAGAAATGCGGTTGCTTTCATAGCTGCAACATCATTTTATTTCTACACAATCATCCCAAAGGTTTTAGGGCTGGGGTGATATGGGTGGGTGACTACTGCTGCTCCTTTTTCCAGATCTCCCTTCCCCATTTCCAGCCTCATGTCCTTTTCCCTCCCTCCCACCTCTTGTGACCAGCTGCTTCTCAGCCATTTGAGTAGAAGTGGAAGATGGGTCACCAGCAAGAGACATTTTAACGGTATATTTCCATCATATTTTTATCTCCAACTACCAGCTAACCCATACACCCGTCCTCCTGCTTCTAGTCCCCATGTTTTCTTGCAACAATTTTTCAGCTTGCTAATATATGAAAGAAGGACCCATTCACATACTCAACTCAATCCCAGTTGTGCACAAATTAGTTCACTTTTTTTTAGGCGGGAGGAGGAGAGAAGCTTTAAATTAACAGTTCTTTAGTGGTTGCATTTACCTCCCTTTTCACTTTCCAAGCTTTGGCAATGGCTAAAAAGCAGCTGAGTTGAATCCCCTTCTCTATCTTCCATTTTCCTTTTATATAAACAATAATTTGTGTGCAATAGTCATTTCAACTCTTGATTAGTTTAGCGTAAATCAGAAGATCAGAGCAAAAGCCTTCTGAAGCAGCCCCTTGCTCGAAATTTACATGATGACTGACTAAGGTAAAAGAAAGGGAAGTAAGAGCTGCCAAAAGAAAATCAGGGCAAACCCACCACCACCACCCCTGTCCTAATGATAAGTGTGCATTACCTAGCCATTTTGGAAGTTTCCATGGAGCAAAAATGTCTGCAGTTAAAGGGGGAAAGGTATGGGACAACAATGGGAGGAGGAAGATGTCGTGCGGTCTCTAAATTAATGAGGAAACAAGTCAGTGCAAATCCATGGTCTAACTTCCATGAAAACAAATGAGTATGAATGTTCAATAAATTGGTCATCTGAAAACATCCTGTAAGACAAATGCTGAAGACTTTGTGAAATTGTTTCTTTGTCACAGAAAACACTGAAATCTGTGGGTTACCCAATATACAAAGCAGGAAGAGAAATGGTAAGAAATCTATCCATTATGGAACATTCTCCTCTCCCTCTTGTTTTCCAAATCAGGTGAATTGTTAGAGACCTCAAAAAACATGAAATCATATTTTATGTGAAACAATGAAATACAAAGCAAGTGAGCAAAACCTGGGTAGCGGACCAAGAAGGGAGAGAGAAAAGCAACAACCAATCCTTTATTACAACAGCAAATTCATTAGCAGGATGTCAATCCTGAAGAAATCAACATGGCACCGTCAATGCACAAGAAGGATTGGTGGAACTAAGTATATTGGGGGGGGGGGAACGGGACCTGAAGCCACATTTCTTCTGAGGTAACTTTCTGGGGGCCACAAGACAGTGGTAGGTAGGGCCAGAGACAAAATATCAACACATTTCAATTTGTGCCTTTGTTCAGTGGCTTGTTTTTGCACACAACCCCTATCCGTCCTCCAGGCAAGCGAGAGACCTTATCAAAGTTAATGACACAGTCCAGCAAGGCAATAACCACCTGAAGGAGGGCAGTGAGGGGTGTGTCTGAAGACCAAGGGTGGCTAAGGAGTGGGGTGTAGCTTGGGGTCAAGGGAGAGGCCTGGGGAGCCACATTGAGGCCTCAGGACCTGATGTCCCACACCCCGATTTTGAAACATTATAGACTCACATTTTCTTTCTGTTTCTTCCTTTATTGAAGGAAAACGAGGCTATTAATGGAGAAAGCTTGTCTCTTAAGCAAAGGTAAGGCAAAACAGTTCAAATTCATTGCAGGTGCTGAAGGTCAGCCAGTGTTGACATATTGTCTGGTTTGGGCCCACCGGTTGCAGTTTACCTTGCAGTGAAGAGCTGCAAGAAAAGGTCTGCTTGGGAAGCAGAGAAAGCTGGGTGGATCATAGCCCTCCTCCCTCGCAGCTTGTAGCACTTCTGCTTGGCTTCCACCACTCCTGGTGATCCCACTGAGGATGGGTGCTGATACTGGGGAGCCCACAGGATGTCAGGGGCACGATCAGATGGCATGAATGCTCCTCTGAACTGGCTCTACTCATGCATGCCATTGGTCAGAGAGTACTCCCTCTGCGCATTCAGCTGTATGCATGGTTTGTGTATGTGGGGTTTTTCTGGCTCTGCAGTGGACCTGCATATATTTGGGTTGGAGCCTCCTGCTTTCATTATGCATGCACTAACGTTTGAAATGGGAAACTGTGTAACAGTGGATGGTACATGGCTAATACAATGTGGGTCCCATCAAGCAAAACACTGCTCACCATTCAGTGATAGGAACATAGCAAGTTGCCTCCTACTGAGTCAAACCATTTGTCCATCTAGCTTAGTGCAGTGCCAGATAGGCAGAGCATTTAGGGGCCCGCATGACAACAGACCAAAATAATACCAATTTGATATTGAAATTGGTTTATTAAAATTGTTGCTTGGTAAAACAAAAAATGCATTAGGAGATAATTTGCAAGCCCCCCACCCGAGATTTCGACAGCTGAGGAGCCTCCACATTTAATCTGCACTGAGATGCTACATATGCAGGAGATGCAGATGCTCTGTTACTGAGCTATGGTGCTTCCTCAAGTAATGTGGACTTCTGAGTGCTTAAATCCCCTTTCTGCAGCCCCACACAGGCAGCCAATATAGCCTTTCTGAACTGTCAAGCATGTCTATTGAACTTCACTCAGCTCGAAAGGTCACAGGTTATGTATGCCTGGGTCAAACCAAAGGTAATATTTATCCAGATGTTGTTTGCTAACTAACGATTACCAGAACTGTTCTTGCAAAACCGATGGTTGTGTGAAGAAACTGAGGGCAGCCTTTGTGAAAAACAAAGGGGAAACCCTGTAGGACTGCAGAAATGTTTCCTAACTTCAGAACTGTTCTCTAGCATGAGATGTAGCAGAAGGGTCCACTAACTCTGCCTGACACTCTTGTAAATACTGGGGGACATGAAAAATATACAGCTGTCTTAGAAAGTAGCTTGAAATATGCTCTTGCTGGTGTCCAAAGAGCATGCTTTTAAACAGGCCCAGCTCCAGATTTTGCAGGGCCCCAGGGACGATTGCTCTCAGCTTCCCCACCAATGTTCAGCAGCCTTCTCAGTACTTGCTACCGGTTACCACCACCCCTGCAACAGCAGTGCTGATGCACCTGCAATCTTGCCCTCACACACTTGCTGGCTTATCTGGTAGTAGTGGAGATTGTGTCAGGTAAGCCCACTCAGAAGTAATCATGAAGGATGGGGGTGCATGCCTGTCAACAGCCAGCCAGGCTGTGCACTGCCCAAAAGGTCATAGAGGTCCCTCCCCAGGCTGACCTAGCCACACCACCATTCAGGTCCTCAAATGCTTTCAGAAGCAGATGGTGTTGCCACTTTTGAATGTGAGCCAAGTTCAGCTCCCATCTACCCTACTCTACCCTCATTTGGGTAGTGGTGGTATCACTCGCACTGTGCTATCCCACCCATGCTTCCCCCCCAAAAAACCACACACCCTGATATCAGCACCAAAGCAGTGACTTTCTCCCCCACATGGTTACTCAGTGGTGCTGTAGGGGGCTAGAAGCTGGGCAGGACCAACAAATTCACTGGTAGTGTAACTATTTCTCCGACTTTGATGCCGACTGCAGTCCTGGGCAAAGGTTTTTATCCCTGGGGAGTGGACCTGAGTGAAGACTCCATGAGTGTAACCCTCTATGGCCACACTCTCAAGCCAACCCATGATTGGTCCAAAATTGCAGACAAGCACATTTGAATTTTGCGGCCTGGGGGGAGAGGCTGTAGCACCTCCCGACAGCCGCTGCAGCCAGAGACCAAGTCGTGGAAATGAGGATGGAGGCAGGGTTGGCACGGGGCCACAATCTTCATGTCACCTGGAAGGGGTGAGTGGACTTTATGTTTCTATGAAACTTGAAGCAGAAAATGGCGGGTTGTCTGTATGTGCTCCACAGATGACTGGGGTAGAGACTCCCACTTGAATGAGCAACTTTGAAATGGTTGACTTTTATTCTTAAACTAGTGATGTGATCCGGATTTCCAGAGATGTATCTGATGAAGAAAAAACAGCTGTTGGCAGAAGAAAAATCAAAGTGCACAATTCTTTTCTGAAGCTTGGGGTCAACACCGCCATGGTAAAGTTTCATGGTCTATATTGCAATATGCTTAAGGGATGCGGCGGTGCTCGCACTTTGGGTAATAGCAACACAATCTCTGGCAGTGGTGTACATAAAGCCCTGATATTTTGGGGAAAGGGGGCAGCCTGTCATTGGCTGAGCTGCTCAGGTGCTCTAAATGGACAAAGCAGGCAAATGACCAAGGCAAAGGTGCTTGAAAAAATGAATAGACAAAAGGCAAAGTGAGTGGGTGGGTGGCTAAAACATGGGAGGCTGGGAGAGAAGATGGCGGGAAGCAGAATTCGGAGAGGAAATTAGGGATACAGTAAAGTTGAGTTACGGAAGCTTAAATTGCAATAACTAACAGCAATTGATTTCCCATTGTTCTTGCAACAGCTACAAATTCAATCAATATTTCATGAAGGAAGAGAATATACTGTTCCCTGCAGAACTTAACTTTACCAGTAGCAGATAGCAGGTTGGGATGGCAGCAGTCTCCTGACTCCCTGTTGATCAAATTGCTTTTGCTTACAGGTGGCTAGAGAGGGGTGGATCTTGCAGCCAGCTTGCCCCTCCCACTCTACCTCCTGTTAAACAGCAGGTTAGGAAAGCATCAATATAGTACCATGTCTTCTGCTACCATGCACCATCTGTTTCTAGCTTCACCGCTTGTTGTTACGTTGTAAAAAGTATTTGTGATTACATATTTCAAAATATGACAGTTATTTGTCTTTCCCCGTTTCCCTAGAATTCTGTTCCTAATGTTGCCCTGTTAGGATCTGGTGGAGGGTTGCGGGCCATGATTGCACTTCAAGGGGTTCTGGGAGAACTTCAGAAAGAGGATTTGTTGGGTGCTGTGATGTATCTCTGTGGAGTATCAGGTTCTACCTGGTAAGTGGACATAAGCCATATTCAATGATGACTGGCATAACCATTTGAAGAAGCAAGAACCTAGGTTGTCTCTAATGGCTAAAGGATTTGATAAAGAAAGCTCTGTCCAACGTAGGAATATGCTAAATTGTATTATATTGATTCAGGCCTTTGGTGTATCCATCTCAGCATTATCTACAGTGATTGGCAATGTTCCTCCAGGAAAAGTCTTTCTTCAAAGCTTTGTTCACGATGCTTTGCCTTTTCTCCAAGGTGTATGTCATTCATCTATGAACATGAGGAATGGCTGGGAAAGCTTCCTATTTTGGAAGCAAAGATGTGTGACAATCTTGTAAATCAATCGTGGGATCCCAGCAAATCCCTGGATGCCCTTGTAGAACCAAGTAAAGAGAAGACATACTCCTTAACCGATTTCTGGGGCAGTGTCGTTCTCTATGCAATGTTGCATGAGGCAAGTATACTACCTCCTTTCCACAGATACTTTGTGGTTGCACAGAATTGTTTTTTCCCGGGGGGGGGGTGGAGACTTGAAAAGCATTGTATATGCTTTTTTAAAAAACATACACACCTATGCCACAATCCAACTCTTTTTGTACATCCCATGTTCCTTCTTCCCCACCAAGAAACCACAATTGCAACACAACCACTTCCAGATCACATAGTAAACTGATTTAGAGGCTGCAGGAAGATCCAGATGCAGTTATGGTGCAGCTTGTCAGCAAGGCACTGCCTACAGGAAGCCTTGTAGAGATTTTCCATCATTTCACCAAAAATGGCAAGCAACGTATATTTGTACTGTAATAATAATAATAATAATTTTTTATTTATACCCCGCCCTTACTGGTTCAAAAAAACGGGCTCAGGGAGGCTAACAACAAATTTAAAACACTTAATTGTAATACAACATAGAAGCAGCATAAAATACAGTATAGAAACTACGGTAGTCCAGAGCCTTTTGGTTCATCTTGGTACATAGCAGAAGTGATCAGTTTTGCTGTTCTAAATGTGACATACTCAGTAGGAATAGCAACTTATCTCAGGCTATAATCCTGCTAGCTCGCACCGACTGAGCATGTCAAGCTACACATGAGATAAAAAATGTATTTGCTTTCAAGATGTTATTTGTTTATTGTTAAATGCAAATAGCATCAGCTGGCAGGGCTTATAACTCACCAAAATCACAGCAGGTACAGAGGAGGAACTTAACACTTTCCTTCCTTGCTTGGAACTGGGAAAAATCCCTTCTCTGAAGCTGTTATTTGTATTGGGACGATATTCTCCCTCACTAATGATTCCCTTTCTCTACAGCTAGATTATGGCCATTTGTCCAAGGAAAGGATGGTCTCTTTTAATGGGGCAGTTCCTTACCCCATCTATGCAGCAGTGGATTCAAACAAATTAGATGACACCAGTAAAACCCATCCAGGTAAGAAACAAAACAAATGAGCAACTATATATGGCCATTTCTCGTGATGCTTTTGAAATCAATACAACTTAAAAGGGCTTGGATCTTATCCATATGTTTGTGGGTCTTCTCTGTGCTTGAAATCACTGTCCATTGGGTCTCCTTGGAGCCTGATTAACATAGCCTATAACCCAACTGTTATATTCTTCCAACAATAATCTCTATGTGTGCTAAACTTATCCAAGGAGCATGTGCAACTGTTATTGGAGACTGGCCTTGGATCAATGCAATTGACAGACAGTGGGCTGAACTAACATAAGAACATTAGATGAGTCCTTCTGCAACAGACCAAAGGACTACCTGGAACAGCATCCTGTTCTCACAGAGGCTGAACAGATGCCTCCAAGCAGGGCCATCTTACCCATAGGCACTAGGGGTGTGGGGCACCCAGGCGCCAGGCTCTCAGAAGCTCCAGGCCAAGAGTCCAGGGCCCGAGAGTTGAGTCTGGGAAAAGCCCGCCCATTGGTCGGGGTACCACGGCAGGCTCTTCTGCTGCGGGCAGCTCTGCACCACGTGTTCGGGGGTGACCGAGCCAGTGAGACACTGAGGTGGCCGGCTGGCTCTACCCTCCTGCACACCTGGGACTGGGCAAGCTGGGAGGGGGGACATTGGGTGGATCTTAGCACCCCGGCACCGCATATGCTTAAGACAGAATGCAGACAGAACATAGCCAGCCAATTAACTAAATAGAAATTTCTATAAACAATAGTTTGTGAGGCGTCAGAAAGAAACATGACAAATACAGAAGCTGATACAGCAAAAGAAGTCTATTTGTGTAAGCAATTGTTTCCCACACTTTCTGACACTGATTTTCATTTTTATTTTTTTAAGGTATCTGGTTTGAATTCACACCCCATGATGCTGGATTCTTTCACCCTGGTGCATTTGTTGACATGAGGCTGTTGGGCAGCACATTTGAGAATGGTGTGCTGAGAATACTGAAGAATGAAAAAAGCATTTCTTACTTGAGAGGTACTGCTGACTTGACAGGGGGAAGAGGCAGCAACACAACAGATTCATGCAGTATCCAAACATCAGACTAGTTCACATGCTCAGTGATTCCCCACTTTCCCGCACTGAACCGAGCATGTTCCCTCTGCTCGGTTTAGTGGCATACAATTATGATTAATGTATGCCACTAAACATAGTGCTGTCCTGCAAATTTCCTAGAAAATGTCATTTCCATTTCCTTCCTTCTCTTTCAGGCTTATGGGGAAGTTCATTTGCAGATCGCAAAGAAGACGTCAAGGAAATAGAAGGTTTTGTATGTTTAGCCTATTGGACCCAGCTAGGGAAAGTTCCTTCCCGGTATGCTTTCCAAAGGCACAGCCCATGTGTGCACACTTGGAAGTAGTTGCGTAGCTTATGTGGAGCCCTGAAGAAAACCCTCTGGCCTTCTATGCCCTTACAACACTAACATGCTACTGCGGCCAGACTGCCCTCACTTAATTTGCCAACACTTGACGACTTGTACTAGTACACAGCAACACTTTTTTGAGGGGAGTGGCTGGGTCCATGGTCCCCTGCTCCTCTGGGCCACTTCACCCTGACCACAGTTCTTCTCTCTGCCACAGGGATGGGAATCCTGTGGGCCCCAGCTAGCATAGCCAATGATTATGGATAATGGAAAATGCAGCCCAATTAACATCTGGAGGAACACAGATTCCCCATCTAATAGAATATTCCTATAGCTATGGAAATATAATGTACTTCTCACATTTTCAGATTATATCAAACACCTGGGAGAACAAGCTTCAGGTAAGTCCTTGACATTGCTTGAATTTTTTTGCCATCAGTCCGTCTCAGAAAGATACATCTGTTGATGCCTTCTTTATTCAGGAACTTTGCAAACCAATAATAATAATAATAATAATAATAATAATAATAATAATAATAATAATAATAATAATTTATTTATATCCCGCCCATCTGGCTGGGCCTCCCCAGCCACTCTGGGCGGCTTCCATAAAAACCAAAAATACAGTAAAATATCACACATTAAAAACTTCCCTGAACAGGGCTGCCTTAAGATGTCTTCTGAATGTCAGGTAGTTGTTTATCGCTTTGACATCTGCTGGAAGGGCGTTCCACAGGGTGGGCGCCACTACCGAGAAGGCCCTCTGCCTGGTTCTCTGTAGCTTTGCTTCTCGCAATGAGGGAACCGCCAGAAGGCCCTCGGCGCTGGACCTCAGCGTCCGGGCAGAATGATGGGGGTGGAGACGCTCCTTCAGGTATACTGGACCGAGGCCGTATATGCACATGTTTGCTCTACACAAAATGGAAAGTAGTTTCAGAAGAAAGGGTCAAAGGTAGGAAGGTCAGCCTGTGTGGAAGCAGCCTTAGCCACTATTTAAGTTAGGAAAACATTCTGTTATCAGGAAAGATTTGTTGGGCTGGAAGATAAGTATCGCTGTCTCCTGAAGTATTATGCAAAAGCAGGTTTGCATTTGACTTATGGCTGTGTTTCAGCAAGGGTTATCCAATAATATAGAAACCCTGACAAGTTCTGCATTTCCCATAGCTATCAAAGGTTTAGAGGAGGGTAGTTAGAAAAGGTTGCAGAAAGAAATGGATTTAAGGTGCATTTGCAGAACTTTTGGAATTAAGGTATTTTTATTGCTACGTTTCCTTCCCAAGGGAGAAATCTGCCAATGATGTCATGGCTCACATATCTTATAGGCAATACATTTATTCCAGCAGTGACATAAGGATGGGACATCTAGGAGCTGGGCTTCTTGACTAGAGCCAGCATGTGTGTGTGTGTGTGGGGGGGGGGATTTCAGGATGATCCAATAAACCAGGCATATCTCATTTAGCATGTTATTCTCTCTGTATTTTGAAGCCTGTCCTGCCCTGCCCATTTTTATCAGCACTGTCACATTCCCTACAATATGTTGCATCCTAACTTTTGGAATAATCCAACCACTGATTCCCTATTTGTAAGCTTTATTCCTTTCTTGTTGCTTGCATTTTTGGGCTCTTTTTGAAGCTTCCAGTTGTCACTGTATATATTGTCAGGCTGCTTCACATACAATAAAGCTCCTGATTCATGCCATGGAAGGGACGACACATGAACATCAGGACGAAAACATCACAAACATCATGGAACTTCTTAAAGGTAAGAGGAAGCTGAAGAATGACTGGTGTCTATTTTTCCTACACAGGTCTTCATGCTCCCAGCAACCCCTTCAAAGTGTATAGTGTGTGTGATTAGGGCTATGATTATGGCAGCAAATTGTACCCATGACTTAAATCAATGATGGAGAATTGAATCTTACCAACCAGCTAGATTCAGATCTCCTTCAACACTCAAGGGACACTTTGGCAGGTGGGCAGGGGCAACCACCTAACAATCACTTGGCAATGCCACAGTGTCAGGTGACACATTTTCCTCGGTCTGTGTAATTTAATTTCAAACCATCAGACAAAGAAAATGCTTCCCTGCAAGGTTTGCTGTAGGCACCAATTAGGTAGGGGGTTCTTGAGCAGCCAACCTTGCATTGCCACCCAGCTCAAGAGGGTATGTGTTGACAGGTGCTCTTGGGACCTGGGACCATTGTTCTGCCAAGTGCTGTCATCTATGTATGTGCGTGTGAGGCGGGGATTTAGAGGAGTCCCCTCCGTTCATCTTCATGGTAAGTTGCCAATAGAAAACACACATCAGGCCCATTGCTGGGTGGCATTGCCCATGTGAGAACACAGAGGGAGAAGTTGCCTGCAGGTAGCTGAGTCTTTAGTACATTTGATCACTGTATTACCAAAGTGGTGAAACTATGGTCCTCCAGATGTTGTTGGACCCTAGCTCCTCAAAGCCTCAGGCAGACTGGCCAGGGATCATAGGAGTAAGATTCCAACAATATTTGGAAGGCTGCTGACTCCCTACCCCTCCTCTATAGGTTTATTGATAAAGTTGAGAACTATTTGTACTATACATTGGAGCCAATTCCTAGGGACCAAGGGGGCTTCACCCCTCAATGAAATATTTGAGGGGGCCACCCTCCCCAAATTTGATGGACATTGCCATTCAAACCAATTGCCATTCATGTGATCAATTATGTGGGGTGGGGCTTACTTGGGCCCCCTCAATATTTTATTCAGGTTGGTACCCCTGATACCATACGACTGTCTTGTGCCTTCACTTCAGGTGGCAGTGCAATCCTTCCTATACTGAAATTCCTCCAAATATAATTGGAGAATGAGGCTGAAATCTCAACAATGTGAAATACAAGTGTCACAAAGGTTTTAGTTTTGTGAAACTTAATTTTAATCTGGTTAGACCAGATGGATATTCTTTTTCCTTATTCCAGTCTCATCTTACGTTCTTTGATAGATCAAGTAGGCAGCAACACCTACAACTTCCTCAGTTTATTGAAGGAGAAACACAACACTCTAGACAAGCCTGGAAGAGTAGCACAGTTTTTGACCCTGGCTGACATGTTTACTCAAGAATTTGCAGGTAAGTGTGGCTAGAGGAGGGAGAAAGGTTGTTTTCTGCTGCCCCAGAGAAGCGGACACGGAGCAATGGATCCAAACTACAAGAAAGAAGATTCCACCTAAACATTAGGAAGAACTTCCTGACAGTAAGAAGTGTTCGACAGGGGAATTTGCTGCCAAGGAGTGTGGTGGAGTCTCCTTCTTTGGAGGTCTTTAAGCAGAGGCTTGACAACCATATGTCAGGAGTGCTCTGATGGTGTTTCCTGCTTGGCAGGGGGTTGGACTCGATGGCCCTTGTGGTCTCTTCCAACTCTATGATTCTATGATTCTATGAATTTCAAAACTTCCAAAGAACTCTCTTATAGAGCAATCTTAGATATGCACATTTTTTATTCAAAAATAAGCCCCACTGTGTTCAATGGAGTTTGATCCTACATAAATGTGAAGGACTGGAACCCTAATCAACTTCTGCTCCATTTACAAGAAGCATATTGTAACCATCTTACAGTTTAGATGTCTTATAGTGCACCTGTTTTATTGCATTTTATCCTTTAGTCTCAATGCTATGATGCTTTGCTTTTGACAGCTAGGACATCTCCATTCACGCATCATGAAGAAACAAAGAGAAGTAAGTAATTCAAACATTTTATACATCATTTTCAACATTTTGCAAATTATTTGTATATCACAAAGATTTGTGATGAGAATCTGCAGATATGAAAATGAGATTATAAGGTATACAGATGGTTTTATATCCATTCACTTCTAATTTTATTAATATTTATTTATAAGGGCCTTTATAAGCCATCAACTCATTAAATTATTAACGCCATGTGCAATAAAAATAATCAAAATATCATTGAATGATCACACATTTATCAGTATGTATTATACACCATGGGATGCGGGTGGCGCTGTGGGTTAAACCACAGAGCCTAGGACTTGCCGATCAGAAGGTCGGCGGTTCAAATCCCTGTGACAGGGTGAGCTCCCATTGCTCGGTCCCTGCTCCTGCCAACCTAGCAGTTCGAAAGCACGTCAAAGTGCAAGTAGATAAATAGGTACTGCTCCAGCGGGAAGGTAAACAGCGTTTCCGTGTGCTGCTCTGGTTCACCAAAACCGGCTTGGTCATGCTGGCCACATGTCCCGGAAGCTGTACGCCGGCTCCCTCAACCAATAAAACGAGATGAGTGCCGCTACCCCAGAGTCGGTCACGACTGAACCTAATGGTCAGGGGTTCCTTTACTTTACCTATTATACACCATATTGGCTTCATAATAGGACTAGGTGTCACCCTTCCCATTTTTCACCCATAAAGCTGGACTACATGTGTCAGGGTTTCTGGGAGAGAGGAGGAGATGACAGAGGAGACGGAGAGCGAGTGGGAGGAGGGGCAGAAGGATGAGGAAGAAGATGACGGAATTCTGAGGGAATCCACGAGTCTGAGCAGCGAGTCAGAGGATTCTCAAAAGGGGGTTACCTTAATCAAGCAAAGGGGAGGAGAAGGGAGAAGCGGAGAGGAGCCCAGTGGAAGACAGAGGAAGCAAGAGACGTCTCAGCCGGAACGGAGTAAAGGGGGTGGAGTCGTCAGCCTCTCGGAGGGAGCAGGATTAGGAGAGAACAGAGAGAGGGGGTTGGAGCAGGGTGTTCAGCCGGAAAGGGTGGAGAGCAGAGCAGGGGGTGGTGTAGCGGTCGAAAGAAAGGTCAGCAGCAACGTACGCGCGCCAAGTTCAAACGTAGAGGCGCGCGGAAGTGGAGAGAGCTCAGGGGAGGAGCCCGGCCCTAAAGCCAGAAAGAGGGGGGAAGAGGCGGCAGAGGATTCAGCCTCAGGCGAGTCACGGAGAGAGGGAACCCAGGGGGGCAGGAAGACCCTGCGGAAAAGAAAGGAGAGGAAGAGGTGGTCTAGAGCCAGGCTATTAAGTTGGTGCGGAAGAGGGGAGGAGTCAGAGGGGACTTCAGCGGTCTAACGTGGCAGACGTACGGCCACAATGCTGAACTGTATGAGAAGCAGAAATCTTCAATAAACTTTTCCTGTAAATAAGCTGCAACGGAGTGAGGTCTCTTGTGAGCTGGGACCAGTCCTGGGTGGCCGTGACAGTAAGTCCCCTCTCTGAAAGCAAAAATTTTTTTTTGCGAAGCTCACGAACGGGAGCAGCCATGAGCGCTGAGGAGCAGCTGGTTGCATTGCGGAATCAGGTTACCGCTCTCACATCGGCAGTCATTGCTTCGCAGAAGAAGAATGACGACTTGGAGAAGACGTGCCAGGATTTGCAGGCAAGGTGGGAGCGCGCGGACAAGGCGGGGGCCCCAGGATCCAGAGCGGAGGGCATTGCGCTTGGACGGAGGGGGGGTGCCCTAGTTCCGCATTTTAATGGCAACTTGCAAGACTATCCCAATTTCAGAGCGGACGTTGTATATGCACTGCACTTACTCCGTCACGATTTTAAAGATGAGGAGGAGAGAGTGGGGTTCATTGTTTCGCACCTGCATGGGGAGGCCAGGGCTTGGCTACGCAATTTGTGGCGCGAAGATGGACCGGCCCGTCGCGATTCAACTGCGTTCATCAAAGCGATGGATTCTTGTTTTCAATCCTCTGTGGATGTGGACATTGCGCGCCGTCAAATGCACGGGCTGAGGCAGGGGAAAGCGACTGTGCGCCAATACCACTCTAAATTTTTTGCATTGCTCACCGCCTTAGATTGGCCAAAGGACAGTAAACCGGTCAGAGATCTTTTTTGGGAGGGATTGAGCCCCCCCATCAAGGATGAGATCGCTAGGGGGGACAGACCCCAGACCCTAGAAGACGTGGTGCAACGGGCTTTAGCTCTTGGAATTCGACATGAGGGGCGTCCGTGGCACGAGGAGGACGGGCCCCAAGCGCGTGCGCAAGCAAGGACTCTCCCTTTTGTGCACAGGGACTTCAGCCGTGCGCACCCCTCGCCAATGGGGAAGGACAGAGAGGAGCCAATGGAGATTGGTGGTGCTAGGGCTCAGAAGCCATCCCAGAGCCCTGTCCCTGGTGCAGCCAAAGCGAAGCCTCCTAGAGGAACCAGGAAGTGTTACATCTGTGACAGTGCGCACCATATGGCGAAAGAGTGCCCCCAGAGGCTCCAGAAGCACACTGCAGCGCTGGCAACTGTAACAGCAGAGGTGCAACCAGGGGAGCAGCTTCAGGGAAACGACAGTGCCTGGCTGGAAGCAGAGCTACTGGGGCTCAGCCAGGCGGATCTGTAGACAAGCCCCCAGCATCACTGCAGAGCGTGGACCCTTTGCCTCCCAAACCGGCAGTCCTGCTCACAGCAACACTCCAGTTGCCTGATGGGAGACTCCTCGAGGTTCCAATAACGATCGATTCGGGAAGCAACGCCGACTTCATGGGACTGCAGTTCGTTAAGCAGCACAACATGGCGCTCCTGCCTGCAACGACGCCTCTGAACGTGGTCACGGTGGACGGCAGGAAGTTGCTGGGGGGGCAAGTGGTGCAGCAAACCCCTCCCATGATGATGCAGATTGGCAACCATCGAGAGCTTATTAGTTTCAATGTCACCCACTTATCGGACACACCCATCGTGTTAGGCATGAGTTGGCTGGAGAGGCACAGTCCCGCGGTTGCGTGGTACCAGAGGCAGATCAACTTTTGTTCATCGTATTGTGCTCAGCATTGCTTTCAGACCGATCAGGGAGGAGAAGCTGAGCAGCCATTGCATCTGGGTATGGTGCAAACAGTGCCTCACAAGTACCAGGAATTCTTGGAGGTTTTCTGTGAGAAGGAAGCTGACAAGTTGCCGCCTCATAGACCTTACGACTGCGCGATTGATTTAGTGCCAGGGGCGCAATTGCCTGCTGCCAAGCTGTACTCCATGTCGGAGGACGAAATGCAAGAGCTTCGGGAGTTCATAGACCATAACCTCAAGCGAGGTTTCATCCAGGAATCTAAAGCAGCGGGAGGCAGCCCTGTTTTCTTTGTGAAGAAGAAGGACACGCCCCAAAAAAGGCTTATAGTGGATTACAGGTTCATCAACAGCTTGACTAAGCCCAAAGCTTTCCCCATGCCCAAGATTGACGACCTTTTAGCGACCGTCAGGAGGGGCAAGATTTTCACCAAGCTGGACCTACGTGGAGCTTACAATCTCATCCGCATCCGGAAAGGAGATGAGTGGAAGACCGCCATGTTCACCCCTCTGGGCACATACGAATACAGAGTCATGCCTTTCGGCCTCCAAAATGGCAGCCACGTTTTTCAAGCATTTATGCACCACGTGCTAGCAGGTCTCCTCTACAAGAAGTGTGTCTGCTTTCTCGACGATATCCTGATTTTCTCGGAATCGCCGGAGGATCACGATAAGGACGTGAGGGAGGTCCTGCAGAGGCTGAAGGAACACAGGCTGTACGCCAAGTTGGAAAAGTGCCAGTTTGATGTCAGAGAGGTTGATTTCCTTGGCTACAAGTTGTCCGACGAGGGACTGGCCATGGACAGGGCTAAGGTTCAAGCGCTGTTGGACTGGAAAAGCCCTCGAAATCGGAAAGAGGTCCAGAGGTTCATCGGCTTTGCCAATTTTTACCGCAAGTTTATTAAAGGTTTTGCGAACGCGACGGCGGCGATCACTGACACCCTCAGTTCCAAGAAGAAGAAGTTCGTCTGGACCGAACAAGCGGAGCGGTCCTTCCGGACGCTTAAAGGTCTTTTCGCCTCCGAAGAGCAGCTGCTCCACGTGAATCCCGGCAGACCCATGCGGGTAGAGACCGATGCGTCAGATAGAGCGGTTGGGGCCGTTCTTTTGCAAGAGGATTCACAAGGCAACTGGCGACCGGGTGCGTTCTACTCCCGGAAGCTCAGCAAGGCGGAGCGCAATTATACCATATGGGACAGGGAGTTGTTGGCCATTCATGCAGCTTTCAAAGCGTGGCGACACTTCTTAATAGGAGCCAAGCACACGGTGCAGGTCCGCACGGATCACAAGAACTTAGAGTATTGGCGGACGGCTAAGTTGCAGACCCAGCGACACATGCGCTGGGCGGAGTTCTTTGCGGACTTCGACTTCGAAATAGAATACATCCCAGGAGACTCCAATGTTATTGCAGACGCGCTGTCCCGAAAGCCGCAATACTTGGAGGGAGCAGCTCCAATCGCAGCAAAGCACATTTTCGCACCGCAGGCGTGGACGTGCGCTACCATCGCAGTCGACCTGGACGCGGTGCGACGCGCGTTGCAAAGGGATCAGTTTGCACAGTCTAAGATGGAGGAGCTACGCGGAGGGTCGCGACACAACGATGAGTTTCAATTACAAGATGGACTTTTGACTCGTAAGGGTGCCCTTTACGTGCCCACCGACGATCTTCGAGCCAAGGTTCTGCAACAGTTGCATGACGCCCCTAGTGCAGGCCATTTCGGCAAAGAGAAGACGATGGAGTTGGTGGCTAGAGACTTTTGGTGGCCCCAGATGAGAGGAGAGGTGGCGGACTACGTCGCCAGGTGTGATATCTGCCAGAGGTCCAAACCAGTGCACCAGAAGCAGGCGGGATTGCTAGAACCGCTGGAGACACCGCAGCAACCATGGGAGAGGGTAGCGTTGGACTTTGTTACAGACCTGCCCAGCTCCAGAGGTAAGACGGCGGTGTTAGTGGTGGTGGACTTGTTCACCAAGATGGCGCACTTCATCCCTTGTGCCAAGGTGGCGACGGCAGAACAGACCGCAAAGCTCTTCATCGATCACGTCTTCGGAGTGCATGGACTTCCGCAGTCCGTCTTGTCCGACAGGGGGCGCCAGTTTGTTTCCACTTTCTGGCGAAAGCTTCTGGGCATCTTGCACGTCAAAATCAACCTGACATCGGCGAGGCATCCACAAACCAACGGTCAAGCGGAGAGGGTCAACGCGATCATGCAGCAGTACCTGCGGTGCTACGCCAACCAGCGACCTGCGGCGTGGGTGGACTATCTGCCGATGGCTGAATTCGCCTACAACAACACGAAACACGCTTCCACCGGGGTGACGCCTTTCTTCGCGAACAATGGCCGTCATCCCAGAACCTTCCCGAGATTTGCGGCACCAGGAGGGGGGGGGCCTCAAGATGCCGACCAGTTTGCAGCGGAGTTGCAAGAGGTGCACGAGGAGCTGCGGAGACATTTGGAGCTGGCAAAACAGGCGTATAAGGTGCAGGCCGATAAGCACAGGAGGGCGGGAGAGGACATCCAGGTTGGGGACTGGGTGTGGTTAGCAGCCCACGCGATGCCGGCCAGGTCATTGGCCAAGAAGAAGTTAGGACACAGGCAGCTAGGGCCATATCAAGTTGAGGCTAAGATCAATCCGGTGGCTTTTCGTCTAGCCCTTCCGGAAGGTTCCAGGGTGCACCCGGTCTTTCATAGGTCGGTGCTCACTCCCTACAAAACCCCACACAGGTTTCAAGAGTCAGGAGCACCCCCAGAGCCACGTAGGAGGGCGCCTGAGAGGGGGGAATCGCCAAGACCAGGACCTCTTAACGAGGTCACAGAGATACTGGACTCGAGATGGGGGGAGGAGGGAGTTGAATATTTTCTCGCCAGGGAGGGCACACCAGCCGCTGCTAATAGTTGGGTGCCAGGCTACGAGTTAGACGAACCCCTTTTGAAAGAAGAGTTCCATGCACTTTTCCCACATAGACCCATGCCAGCTGAGTACTTTGATGACTGGCTTTTCACACCCACATTGTCAGATAGCACGTTCAGGGGTTTCTCTTCCCCCGAGGAAAGAACACCAGAATCAAGCCCGCCCAGGGGATCGTGCTCGGGGGTGGACACGGAAACCCCTTATTGGTGGGAGGAGCAGCCAGAGGAGGAATGGCGTAAGAGGTGGCTGATAGGTCCTTGGCGGGCAGCACCGGAGGAAGTAGCGATGGAAGCAGAGACTGAGAAGCATTTGGGGGAAGAACCCGACTTCGAATACACTTACACAGAACTGCCAGCAGAGAACATTGACGTAGACGACCTGTATCCTGAGCCTACTCCCGAAGAGCCGCAGTTTCCACAACCGGTCCCCGGCGAGCGGGAGGGGGGAAGGGGGGGCTTCGAGGGGGGGATGGATGTCAGGGTTTCTGGGAGAGAGGAGGAGATGACAGAGGAGACGGAGAGCGAGTGGGAGGAGGGGCAGAAGGATGAGGAAGAAGATGACGGAATTCTGAGGGAATCCACGAGTCTGAGCAGCGAGTCAGAGGATTCTCAAAAGGGGGTTACCTTAATCAAGCAAAGGGGAGGAGAAGGGAGAAGCGGAGAGGAGCCCAGTGGAAGACAGAGGAAGCAAGAGACGTCTCAGCCGGAACGGAGTAAAGGGGGTGGAGTCGTCAGCCTCTCGGAGGGAGCAGGATTAGGAGAGAACAGAGAGAGGGGGTTGGAGCAGGGTGTTCAGCCGGAAAGGGTGGAGAGCAGAGCAGGGGGTGGTGTAGCGGTCGAAAGAAAGGTCAGCAGCAACGTACGCGCGCCAAGTTCAAACGTAGAGGCGCGCGGAAGTGGAGAGAGCTCAGGGGAGGAGCCCGGCCCTAAAGCCAGAAAGAGGGGGGAAGAGGCGGCAGAGGATTCAGCCTCAGGCGAGTCACGGAGAGAGGGAACCCAGGGGGGCAGGAAGACCCTGCGGAAAAGAAAGGAGAGGAAGAGGTGGTCTAGAGCCAGGCTATTAAGTTGGTGCGGAAGAGGGGAGGAGTCAGAGGGGACTTCAGCGGTCTAACGTGGCAGACGTACGGCCACAATGCTGAACTGTATGAGAAGCAGAAATCTTCAATAAACTTTTCCTGTAAATAAGCTGCAACGGAGTGAGGTCTCTTGTGAGCTGGGACCAGTCCTGGGTGGCCGTGACAACATGATACACTTACCACAGGGATCAGCAGTCCCACAACCTCCTACAACTGGTGTAGTGTTTTGGGACCGTTAGGTGAACGAATCATGATAAATGTAAGGCTTGGGTCTCTCCCACACACGCGAGATGACTCCGGCAGTTAATTATTCAGATTTATTAGGCAATTTAAAAAGCCCTTGTTGGAGCTCCGCTACTCTCCGTCATCCTCAGATAGCACAGCTGCTGGAACTGAGCTCCGCCCCCTTCCCCCCCAACAGGAAAACCCCCACCTTCACTTCCTGTCCTTTTCACGCTTCTTGGCCAGTCTCGTGATCCTACAAGATTTTGGAGATGGCAATCCCTGTATTTTTGTGTCTGTCTCACTGTCTGAGCCTATACGTTGCATTCTTTCACTCTGGCTCTCTCTTTCGTTTTTCCTGTGTCCAGGGATTAATTCATGGCTGCTCCCTGCTTCTTCTCCCTCCCCTCTGCCTTCTACTCTTATCTGTTCTCTCTCTATGCCTGCATTTTCATTTTCTGTCAGTGAAGGAATGTAGCTGACAATACACTGAGATCCCTACCCCTTCTGGCAGAGTTCAGAGGAAGTTACATGATGACCAATGTGTGTGTAGTCCTAAGCAATAAGGCTGGAGAAGGAAGCAAGGACCCATCCCTAGGACACTGATATGCATTTAATATGTAGCTAAGCTTCAGTTACCACCTTCTATACAACTGGTAGCCTTCTATACCACTGGGATAATGTAACAGGGATGAGCTGTACCACATGCTGTGTGAAGCAGCCACCATATAGGTTGCCTATATGCTATGCCTTTAAAGCACACTTGAAACACTTTTTTCAAAAGAATTCTGAGCACTGTAGTTCGTGAAGGGCTTATGGGAATTTAAATTCTCTAAGGGGGTAAATTACAAATTCCTTGAAGGTGGGGGACATGCTTTCAATGTGTTTTAAAAGCAGTAGTAGTAGTAGTAGTAACAACAACAACAACAATAATAATAATATAATTCTCAGTAGTAGTAATAATAATAATAATAATAATAATAATAATACCCAGACATTGTGTTCATTTCTAATCTAGTTTTTATTTTGCAGGTATATGGGATACATTGAGAATACTGTCAAAAACTGTTTATTGCCTCTTCAAATGGAAATGGGGGACCATCTCCAACTATACTTTCAAATACTGTAAGGATAACCACACACACCATTAATTATTGTAATGATGGTGATGTTAGTATTTATTTGTTCATCACTTTCTACAAATATGTCTCAAAGCAACTTACAAAAATACATTTGGAGGGGAAGAACCAGAAACGCCCTTTGAATTTCTTGGAGGACAGAATAGAAAGAAATGGAAGGGGGGAACCAGCAAGCATTAGCCTGTCTGCTTAGCAGCCAAAAATAAATAAATAGCCACTACAAAATGGAAATAGGGCTGGCCAGGTCATTGGGGGAGGGCGAGGTTGTGTAGCCTTGGCCAGAATCTGTGCAAGAGGCTTTCACACACTGTGTCTAGTTTGCCCTGACACCTCTCCAGATGGCAGGGAATGCATGCATATGAAACAACTCCTGAAAACAAATTATCATGGTAATACTCGACTCTCTCCCCTTAGCCAGCCTTAATGACAAGAATCTCACAGGCAAGGAAGAACTTCGTTTGGCCGATGCTGGTATAGCCATGAATTCTGCTTATCCGCTTGTCCTCCGTCCTGAACGGGAAGTGAAACTCATTCTTTCCTTTGACTTCAGCAGCGGAAATCCTTTTGAGGTAGGTTTGTTGTGTTGGGTCATGCTGAGATTTCATTTCTTAATTGCCGTATCAGTGCTGGCAGCAAAGCTCACTGGGCTCAGGATTGGTGATAAGATGCAAAAAAAGTGAATACTGCACATTATATCTCAGCTGGATAATAATTCCTGATTTATTCAAACAATCCCTAACCTCTCTTTCTCCCATCCACGCTGCTCCATTTTTCTTCCTCCCTTCTTCAATTTAAATGAGGTGGTGATAAATACCCTTCTAGAAAACTTTTCAGGGGCCACATGCTTTACAACCACTACACTACACTTGCCAAAAGGCAAGTGAGCAGATTCAGTAGCAAAAGTGGAATGAGAAACATTAGTTTTGTCTTTGCATGGTAGGGTCCCCCCCATACATGCACACACACACACACACACACACACACACACATAAACACACACACACACACACTCCTTCTCCAGCCTCCATCTAGTCAAGCCAGAAGCATTGTCAGAGTTTAAGGAAGCATTCTTGCCAGACAAAAAAAGAACATGCAAAAGGGGTGGATTTGCAAACAGAAATCTTAAATGCTGCCTTTGTCCCTGCTTTAAGTCACTGTTAGTTGGCTAGTACAGCAGGTATAGTGGTGTTCCGGGCATGGAAAGAAAAAACAAAGTGTAATAAGCCACACAGGTGACTCAAGGCTACTGGGCCTCTGATGGGTCACCATAATTTGAGTAAGGGTGCTTTAGTCTACACAACAGACAACTGCTGTGCCTGGATATTGCTGGTATGTCCGCTCACCTTTTCTGGTGGGTGGCGTTGCGGCCAGGCATCTGGGCCCCTGCATTGATCAAGGTTGCTATACCTACTTCTTTTTAAGTGGAAAGATCAGAAGTCTTTTCTGTGTAGAGGTGATATCTCTCTGCAGAGCCAAATCATCCATGGTGCCCCAGTGGTGTAGCATGGGTTGCCAGCATCTGAGGTTGTGGGAGGGAAATGGATGGAGCACACATATGCATCCAACTGCCTACTGGCATGAACATCACCAACGAGATTGCAGCAGCAGAGAAAAGAAGAGTCGTTCCATTGTTTGGAGAGGCCACTTCCTGGTTCACATGGAGAAGCCATTTTCAATGGAGCCCAGTGACAGAAGTATTGGGGCAGCACCATGTGTTGAAATTTTACACACCTAACCCTAACAATTTTTCTCCTGGGCAACTGCCAGTGGGGTGTCCTGCTCAGACAACAATTTCCACATTCCTTTCCTGCATTTTCTTCTCGTCATAGACTGTCAAAGAAGCAGTCCTGTACTGCAAGGAAAATCATCTTCCTTTTCCTGATATTGATGTCTCAGAGTTGGACAAGCGTAAAGACAGTCCCTATGACTGCTACGTTTTCCAAGGACATGATTCTCCAACTGTCATGCATTTCCCGCTCTTCAATACAGTGAACTGCAAAGGTATATTCTGTTTGGGGATTGCTTAGAAAGGGGCATGCATTTATTATTGTTTTTGATAATTTATTTATTGTCCGACCTTCACTCTAAGGTCCCAGGGCAGGTTACGGCATTAGAAAGATCATTACAGACAATTAAAAACAAATTTCATTGTTTAGTGTGAACTAATGATCTCCTTGGATCTGAATGATCCCTGGAAGATAAATCTGGCAACTCTGGCCAAATTGCTACCTTGCAAAATTGGCTCACCCAATAATTGTTATAATTGGTCGCCCTGGGAGGAAGATGCTGGACTAGATAGGCCTTTTGGTCTGATGCAGCAGGAATCTTATGTTCCTATAAAACCGAGGGGGGCAGATTGCATGTTCAAGTTCTACTGAAGTTTTACAATTTTTTTTGTTTTGTTTTTAAGATAGCTGGGATTAACATTGGAGTTCTCACTAGCTCCACAGTCAATAGCTCAGCCTATATAATATAAGCTGGACATGTTCCTGCCCCATCCGTTTATGTAATAGGTGCTTTGAAGAACATGTGTGGTTAAGTGTTATACAAAGTGTTTCCAAGTGAATAGCAAGGCACTTGCTTATGTACATCCTCTTTCTTTTAAAGATAAAGTAGCTGAATGGAGAGAACAATATTCCACCCTCAAAGTTTCTTACAAGGAGCAGGAGGTCAAAAACCTCCTAGAAGCAGCAAAAGCAAACGTGAGGAATAACAAAGGAAGAATCCTGCAGGCGATGAAAAGCATGCAGGCTCCTTAACAGCCTTTCATTCCAATTTTGAGTTTGGAGGTTCTGGTCAACATTTTCCTTTCGCCTCTTTTCTAAGTGGGAACTACTCAGCACTACATGATTCTTTGCAGCATGGTTCTAATGTCTCCACTAGAAAACAATATTTTCTAAATAAAATTTTTGCCCCCCCATAACTATTGTATTTTGCCATGCATGTTGCCTTTTCCTTCTCAGCTGCTTCACATTTAAAAACACATTCTTCTTTGTTTTATAAAGAGTATTCTTTTTCCCCACTTTTCTTAATCCTAACCTTTTCTTTGTAGAAAACATATTATTAAAAATAAAAGCTTTTCAACAGAATTGATGACAACAGGTCATCAAGGATACAGGGAACATAAATTACAAAAAGACATTATATACAAAAACTTTCCTGATGTTTTTAAAAGCATACAGAGAGTAGATTTTAAAAATGGACTTTAAAATTAAAAAGTAATATTTTGCTTTATGAAATTTAATACTTTTCACTCGGTTGTTATGGGAAGGAAAGTAGATATTATCTTGTTGAAGTATTTTTTCTGTTTTAAGCACTAATAAGAATTTGCTGATCAATTTCTTCATATTGCACCAGGTGAACAAAAGTTGTGTACCATATGCATAATAAACAGAAGGAATGAACAATCCTTGTTTATTGCAATTTTGTGTGTGCTCGTGATGAGACTAGTCAAAGTCTGTTTTGATTCAAAGTCTGATCCAAATCCACTTCATTGGTCTCCTAACTGGAATCTCCAAATGACCTATTTCTTGAATATTCATGTTTGCTTCCACAGAGCTTATACAGAAGTTTGATTATACCAAAATACAGAATTTTTCAATTTGAATTTTAAAACTCCAACTTTCAATAAGCAAATATCTATTGCTGTCTTGTTTCTCCCACCAGCAGTGGTATGTGAGGACAGTCACACAACTAATTTACCATCTCACACAATCAGTTCTGCCATTTGTATTGATGTAAACCTCAAGAATGTATTTTTTATAGATAACTATTTAGCTCTATCCCCAGTATATTTTATCTTATTGCAATGGCTAGTGGCTAATGCAAATAAAGTTTCTAATCCACACAATCTGTTGCTGAACTGATGAGAAAACAATGCAAAGTAACCCTGATTTTTGGTACAATTCAATAGGCAAATACCTCATGATTGACCACTGGGTGGCAGCAAAATCATCACCCATGGCTTAGTTTCTGCCTTCCACAGCAAGTAGTGCTACAGAGTACTTGCTAAATTGTCAGTTCTCATTTTTCATTTTTAAACAGCTTCACCTTCAAAAGCCATATAAACACTTAACTGAAGTGAGTTTCTATGGAGGGAATCCTATGGTGAGGTCTGCCAGGGTGAGCAGCTGAGGAGATAGCAGATCTCTGGATCAGCCAGCTGATTCCTGGTTCAGTGAGGTTCAACTAGGGTCAAGTTCCCAACCCTGGCTCAGCCACAGATCCTCTGCTTGCTCATTCGGACTTAGCTGGCTGAGCCAATGCTGATATAAATCCCCCAAAGGGTGGGGGTGGGGTGAGACCAGAGAGTGGGGATTTGGCCTGGATCTTAGGCCCATTTAGCTCATTCACATTACCTGGCAAGCAATCTTAAATAATTGTTTTCCCTCTGTCAAGCAGAGCAGAAGCAACAGCCCTATTGGGTTTGGATCTGTATCTTTATGCTGACTTAATTTACACCCGCCTACCTTGCACCAGTTTCTTAGAAGTCTCCTCAAAATCAGAAATTCTGTCTGTTATGACAACTGAAGGCAAGGGGATTTGGGGGCTAACAGGGAGAGAGGATCAAATCACCTCATATTTCTGGAATCAGTGCTATTTTTCTAGAAAAAGAGGTGCCGGAACTCACCATGAACACCTCCTTTGTTCTCTTAGAATGGCAATGGTGCCCACATGAGAGGTGCTGAAACTGAGTCCCAGTGAGGTCTGGCTGGGGGGGGGGGTGTAGCCCTACCTGGAATCATTAGTTGGAATTAACAAAACTATTTTCTCGTCCCTCTTTCATCACTCTCTGAAAAGAGTTCCAAAACCCAGTTTCAAATCTTAAAGCAGGGAGGGCAGTCACAAGTGCTAAGATTTAGTTTCCCAAGGACCGCTAACTGAACTCCTGGTGGTAGTTAATTTTGAACCATAAATTTATTTTAAACAAATCCATACAAAACATTTCAAAAAGAATGGACAGAATATCCAATGTTTGTTTTTTAATCAGTTTCTATTCAACCCATGCTGTACCCAACACTTATGAAGAACCCTTCTCATTGACTCCTTGACCTCTCGGTTCCTCAGACTGTAGATGAGAGGGTTCACCAAAGGTGTAAGAATAGTGTAACCCAAAGAAAAGACTTTGTTCAAGTCTACCAGGTCATTGGTTTCTGGCAACATGTACACAATTATGAGTGTCCCATAAAAAATGGTCACAACAGTGAGGTGAGAAGAACAAGTTGAGAAGGTCTTTTGTCTTCCTGCAACAGATGAAATTCTCACAATTTTAGAAATGATGCAGATATAAGAAGTCAATGTTAGAAGAAAAGGAGGAAGAGTGAACGCAGAACACAGAAGGAATATTAGTGTAAAAACAAGTTGTGCATTACTGCAGGAGAGTTTTAGAATTGTATAAGAGTCACAGAAGAAATGGTTGAGTATATTGGGGCCACAGAAAGTTAATTGTGACATAAACAATGTTACTATGGCACTGGCAAGAAAGCCATTGAACCAAGATCCACAAGCCAGGTGTCGACAAACCGTGCTTTTCATAAGAGCTGCATATTGCAAGGGTTTGCATATTGCTAAGTAACGGTCATAAGACATTGCAGAGAGAAGATAGCATTCAGTGCCAGCCAAGCCACCAAAGAAGAAATATTGTATGATGCAACCCTTAAAAGGAATGATTTTATTGCCAGAAAGGAAACTGGCCAGCATCCTGGGCAGGATGGTTGAACTATAGCAAACCTCTAGGCATGACAAGTTCCCTAAGAAGAAATACATGGGGGTGTGAAGACGTCGATCAGCTACAACCAGTACAATGATGAGAATGTTTCCAGCCATGGTCACAATGTAGATTAAAAGGAAGAACAGGAAGAGGGGAATCTGCAGATCCCGGAGATCTCCAAATCCAAGAAGAATAAATTCTGCAACCTCTGTTTGGTTTTTCATTTCCATATCTCTCATAATATTACCTAGGGAAACAGTAAGTGCAAAGAGAATTCAAAAATAATTACAAACCTATATGCTTAAAGTAGTTGCACTTAGTTGCCACTGAAATAAATGGGACTAAAGCTAAGCCTTGTCTAAGTTGTTCCAATGATTTCAGTAGGACCTTAGTTGAACCAAGTCAGGATCCAATCAATTCTTTGCCCCCATTTCATTCATTTCAAATACAGAGAGAAGTTATGAACTATCATTTTCAGATAGTTTAAATGTATTGCTCCACATCATCATAGTGTTGTTGATGGTCTAAGAATTTCATATAATTAATATCTGATGGACTCATTAGAGTAAGTGTGATTGTGCTCTGAATATATTTCACCCACGCCACTGTTTCTGCAGCATTCCTGCAATGTTTACTTACAGCAGACATAGAAATGATTGACATCATGGTGAACGCGGACAGACAAATATCTACTGTACTCTGCCAGGTCTCTGAAAAAGCCTTTAGTTGTGCAGTCTCATGCATGCTGTAGATCAGAAAGCATTGATAGGATGACATTTGTATTCTTCCTCTCCCACAAACAAACAAACAAAAACAAATGAAACCCTTTATGTTTGTGGAAGATGCCATAAATTAAATTAAATATGTTTAGGAATTAATGGCTGGTCTCTCTCTGCCTTTTTCTCCTGGGCATTTTATTCCCACTGCCCAGAGGTTTATGGGCCTCTGAAGCTGATGTTATTGCCTGGCTTTCACTCTTTCCTTCCTATATACTATACCATCTGTATTAAAGCTATACATCATGCATAAGATGCCTCCATCTTGGTAGTCCCCTTTAACATGGGTTGAATCCTGAGAAGCTTAATCAGTCTGGGGAAACATCTCTGGATCCAACCGTAATAATACTAAAATACTAATACTAGCACTACTAATAATTTTTTTATACCCCACCTGTCTGGCTGGGTTTCACCAGCCACTCTGGGTGGCTTCCAGCAAAACACAGAAACACAATACAACATCAAATATTAAAAACCTCCCAATGTAGGGCTGCCTTCAAATGTCTCCTAAAAGTTGTGTAGTTCTGTATCTCCTTGACATCTGATAGGAGGGCATTCCACAGGGAGGGCACCACTGCCAAGAAGACCCTCTGCCTGGTTCCCTGTAACTTCACTTCCCATAGTGAAGGAACCACCAGAAGACCCTTGGAGGTGGACCTCAGCTATTTGAATATCTGATGCATCTTACGATTTGAAGATCTGAAGCTTCATTATCCAGGCAAGACATGCCTTTCTTCTCTGCTCTGGGTCATGATATAAAACATTCACTGAAATAGGAAAACCTTTACCTTAAATAGGTCTACTGATGTATTTTTATTCCTCCACTAAAAGGGAGTGAGCAAGCAATGCCAACTCTCTTCCTTCCCCATACACATCTCTGATGTGACCTCATTCAACCAAATATGATGTTATGGACTTCTGTTGTCCTGATACTGTTCTTATCCTCAGCTAACTACCCATTGCTTCACTTATTGTTGCACTAATTCCCATCTGGATTAATTACTTGTCCTCTCATGAGAAACAGTTTGTTATTTTAGCAGATCAGTAAAGGGTCTTTTAATACTGCAGTGGGTAGAATACTGCTGAGAGAAAGTCGGTGAGAAACTAGTTTCCAAGGATTGCTATTTCCAGTGTACCTAGAACTGTCAATTCTATCATACTGTAGCTATAAGGATTTCAGGCAGACAAGCAAGCCCCACTTCATGACAGCTAACAGTGTCTTCTTCAGGAAGGGGGGTCAAACTGCCTCTTCTCGGCTCTGTCAGCCAGCACTCAACTGCAGAGTCTTTCTCCCTCTCACTTAGCTCAATTTCTGAGTCTGACTCCTCCCCTGTGCTCTGGTGAGCCACATTCCTGACAATAGCAGCATTTCAAGTGCAAGGGAGAAAGCGAGTGTGGGGAAAATAACAATGAAGAAAGAGGATATGGCCATTGTGTGAAACCTTTTCACTATGAATGGTCATTAATGTAGGGGGAAACTCAAGAGGACACAACACAGCTGATGGTATGGGAAGGCAGAGCTGAAGGTGGATGGAGTCAGAGCCAAAAGTGGTTGTTCTCTCTAGGATTGCAGGATGGTATGGATCTCTCTCTGTCACCCCATGTCTTCAAGCAGCATAGGCTGATGGCTGCAAATGTACATTGAATAGTGACTTCTCCACTCCAGAAAATTTCCCGGTCATGTTGACAATGTAGGGAGTGGTGGATGTGCCATTCCCAGAGGTCTCCAAATCCAAGAAAGATGAATACTGTTTGGTTTTTCATTTTTTGTTCACAGTTGTGTTATTTAGGGAACTAGTGGCAACAGGGGTAAGATGGATACATAATCCTTTACCCTTCTGTCTTTTCCTCTACACATGAGGAACAGCTGCTTGAGGATACTTGGTGGATGGGTTAAGTCTCACCTCCCTGGTGGAAGAAGAGAATGCTAAACAGCACGTTGTGGGCTGCTGATGGAACATCTTTTTCTTTAATATTCATGACATGCAAAGGTGCATGTGTATTGTGGGGGGTAGTGGTTTGTAATGATGGCTGCTAGTCTGGACTTCTTACATGGTTCATTTCTATGGATCGTGGCATTAGTGAAGCTGACATAAGTTTAATAAGTAACTTATGAACTATTTTAAGCCTGGTACATCTCCTATCTCATACATTACTTGAAAGAGGAACTAACATTCTGATCGTAAGAGTTGCAGAAAAGATCAGAGCACTAATCTTTGTATTTACCAGAAAGATTCAGTTATGTATTCCTGCAAGCTGAACTGGACTTCAAAAAGCAGCACATATGTATCCTTTCTTTCCTATCCTTTCCCAATTATCCTATGCTTTTTAGACATTGGTCCAATCAGTTTTGCCTTTGCCCTGCCACTTTCCCCCTGAAAACCTACTCTTTAGCGCTAAATCGGAACAAATAGCCATCCACAGAAAACCCAAATTGCCATTTGTTCCAATTCAGTGGTGGGGCAAATGAAGATGTGGATGAGCCCTGAGTCCTGTATGCCATATAGGACTTAGAAGTCTTTGTATATGCATATTACTCACAGACTCCATCTCTCCAAGTCTCATTTGGAAGGGTTGGGAGCAACCCTTCCATATATCCTGCTCCTATTTTCCAAATAATTTGAAAAGAAATATATGCAGTATGTGTGTTCTTTTTAGCAGCCTTGCCTAAGGATTGCAACAAAAGTTACCCCATTAAGAATCAATTGATTGTCCTTTTTGGTGTTTTTTTTTAAATGCAGTTGAGTTTATTCTCTGAATGAATTGTGTTGTGATTATCCAGACCCCAGAACCTTTAGTCCTGGTTCCATTTGTGGTTATTTCTCTCTGCATACCCTCCCAAGAAGTAGATACAGTGGTACCTCAGGTTACATACACTTCAGGTTACATACGCTTCAGGTTACAGACTCTGCTAACCCAGAAATAGTACCTTGGGTTAAGAACTTTGCTTCAGGATGAGAACATAAATTGTGCTTCGGCAGCGCGGCAGCAACAGGAGGCCCCATTAGTTAAAGTGGTGCTTCAGGTTAAGAACAGTTTCAGGTTAAGAACAGACTTCCGGAATGAATTAAGTACTTAACTCGAGGTACCATTGTATGTGAAGCAGTAGTCGGTGGCATAACCAGCATGGCGATTATGACTGCAGAAGACACCTTTGTTTCTTTTTCTCCATCTCCTACCCTCTCTCTTACACACACTCACACTGCAGGTTGGGGGGGGGGGGAAATGCACTTATTTGCAGTTTAATATTGAATATATCAAAGTGCAAGCCTGTGAACTTTGATGTGAAACCTGACATCACCATTGAAACCTGAAGTGGTGTCGTTAACCTATCTTCTTTCTTTCTCTATTTCAGTACATCCATTTCGTAATTTGGTTTTTTTCCATCTCTGTACACAACACTAACTTCAGAGATATATCTCTCTTCACCGACTACTCTGCATTTAGACATCCTTTTATCTGTGCATTCATGTTGTTTTGTGCTCATGATCACATTGGGGCAGTTATATGTAATACTCAAATCTGCAGTTATATTCAACACTGGTTTGGGCTAGATATAAATGCCTTGTTTCGAATCCATTTATTTCCCACAGGCTTCTGAAAAAATCCTGTAACTTTTCATAGCATCTGTGTTCCAGGGCAGGGTTTATTTATTTTTGTCCCACTTTTGTTGCATTATAGTGCAAAAGTGCCCCTCCAGAACATCAATAGTACACTAGCATTGGGGAAGAATGACTAATAAAGAAAAATGATATGTGTACAGCCCATTGTAAATCCACAAATACCACACTAATATTGAATCAATGCCATGTTGCCAATATACCTGCAAAAAACAAACATCCAAGAGCATGGAGAGGCTCTGTGGAAATTCACTAGCAATAGAACACTTTCTGAGTTTTCCATGATGTCACCCTCTCCCTTCTTCCTGTGTTTACTATTCTATAACAATAGGAGAGTACCACTTTAGGCCTAAAAAGAACCCTAATTACTACAGCTGTGCACTACATTTGGCTGAAGTCTGCATCCTGACCAAATTGGGCAATATTTTTTTTTTTGGGGGGGGGGAGGTGAATCTGGACTAGGGCTGAATCAGATCAAGACTGTCCTGGGCTGTCAGGGTGTCTGGGAGGAAGGCTGCAGCAGTCTGCTCCAGAGCTGTTGAGTGGAGGATTCAACTCTGTGGACTTCAGGGTTTTGATTCTCAAGGTAAATCAGGGGAAGGCAATTGGAAAGCAACACTTGAAAAGACTGAAGGAGGGACGGGAAACACTACTTCCTCTTCTGAGCAAGAGCAGGGCGTGTTTCATGCTGTGGGTGCTGCTTTGCAAAAGCCTTCCCTGCAGCCAGGCCCTGCTCTCAGCTGGGATAGATGAAGGATATGTTGCATCTCTCAACTGTATGTGTAATTAGGACTCACCCTCACTAAGCATTAGCCACACAACAGTTGTTTCGAGGGACATATCTGGGGTTGGGCTGGTGGTCCCTGGTTTGGCCCTTGCAGGGTCAACACATTATGTGGTCCAGTGTTAGACTGGGGGCTGTGTACAGCTCTGTTTGCTACTGAAACCTGCAATGAGGACCCAGTCGCAAGAACATTCTCAGCTCCTGCAGGTTCCAGCAACTGATATTCAGCATTGCTGTCTCCAGCTGTGGTGGTGAGGCAAAGCCATCATGGCTGGTAGCCTCAATAGCCTTTTCCTCCTTGAATTTGTCTAATCCTCTTTTCAGCCATCCAAGCTGGTGGTCTTATCCCTGCCTCCTGTGAGAGCAAGTTATATGCATGATAAAGAGAAATCAGATATGGAACTTAAAATTAAGTGGAACCATCTTTTTCAACAACAACAATAATAATTGTCTCCCCTATGTGCTCCTATCCCAAAGGAAGTGGTTGAGGCAAAAGGGCTCTACTCCCCTTGGAAAAACTTGCTTCTTTAAGTGCATTTATTCTACCCACATGTAAAAGGCTCATTATCATAAGTGTCTGGGGACACTTTCAACTTCATGATGCAGAATACAGTATAAACAATTCTATAGGGATAGTCACCTTATTGTGGATTAATGTAGTCCTTGGCATCTGTAAAACAAAAACAGAACTCTTTCGATGGGTCAGAGAGAGGTAAGAAAATTTCTGTTAGAAGAAACTCTAAATGCTGGAGGGGGGGGGGGAGATGAAGCAGGAACATGTATTTCAAAGCCTTTTTGCAGATTGAAATAAAATAGCTCTTTTTAAAAACAGTGGAAAACTTTACTTTGATAAGATAAAGCAAAATAGATCCCATTACAGATAGATCTAAGCAAAATATGAAGCCATCCTTGTGAATCCAAAACCACCCTTGTGAATATGCAGTTATTGTTAGTAAGGAACCTTTTTTTCTTTACCAATGGGAGTGCAGTGTGTTTTATGTATTTTTTCCCTTCTAAGCAACATTAGTTGTGTGAAGTGTGAATGAGATGTGTGAATAAGACATAATAGTAATAATAGTAGTAGAAATAATAATAATAATAATAATAATAATAATAATAATAATAATAATAATAATAATAATAATAATAATGTCTGACTAGGAAATGGTCAAATAAAAAACCTATTCAGTATATAGGCAAGTTACTTAAACGTGAGACTCTTTTAAGTTTACTTTAAAACAGTGAAGCCATTAACTTTACTCTCTGTGCTATTTTCTCCAGATGCAGCACACATGGCAAAGAAAGTATGGGAAAATCAAACAACTATTTCTGAATTCATACTCTTGGGATTTGGAGATCAACTTAAACTACAAATTCTTCTCTTCCTGCTCTTCTTACTGTGTTATTTGGTGACCATGACTGGGAACCTCCTCATTGTTGTGCTGGTTGTGACTGATCGACATCTTCACACCCCCATGTACTTCTTCCTAGGGAACCTCTCCTTCTTGGAATCTTGCAGCAGCTCAACCATCCTGCCTAAAATGTTGTCATGCATGCTGACTGGTGGGGGAAGTATATCTGTCCAAGCCTGCTTCTTGCAGTTTTTCGTCTTTTCTTGCCTGGGTGGTGCTGAATGCTACCTTCTTGCTATGATGTCTTATGACAGGTACTTGGCAATTTGTAAGCCACTCCACTATGCTACTCTAATGAATGGCAGAGTGAGCCTCCAGTTATCCGTTGTGTCTTGGGCAAGTGGAGTTTTGGTTAGCACAAGCTTAACCTTATCACTCTCATGGTTATCCTTTTGTGGTCCCAAGGAAATTGATGATTATTTTTGTGATGTTAGCTCTAGCATACGACATATTTCTTGTAGTGACACTCATTTATTTGAACTATCAGGTTTCATATTTACCTGTATTTTCACCCTACCTCCCTTCCTCCTCACCCTAACCTCCTATATCTCCATCATAGCCACAATCCTCAGAATCCCATCCACCACTGGAAGGACAAAGGCCTTCTCCACCTGTTCCTCTCACCTCACAGTGGTTGCCTTGTATTATGGAAGTCTGATGCTTGTCTATATGCTCCCTCGGTCAAAGGATTTAATACATATGAAGAAAGTCTTGTCTCTCTTCTACACAGTCTTCACCCCTCATATACAGCCTGAGAAACATGGAAGTGAAGAGGTCCCTGAAAATGGGCTTCAGGAAGGTTCTATTCTACATTACAGCGTGACACTGACACACACACACGCACGCACACTTCACGCATATGCTCACTAAATTAAATTATGAGACAATTATGATAATTATTTATTGCTCTTTCCCAATTGTTTTACACATAACGTATTCCTTTATCGAATGGATTTTTGCTTAGGAAATGGATATATAATGGCTAGGGATTCTTCGGAGAAAGGATTTAAAATAAAACTGCTAGAATCATAATGCCTTTACACAAATCAAAAGTGTGACTGCATTTGGAATATGATGCATAGTTCTGGTGGCCTCACCTTACAAATGTATTGTAGAGTGGGAAAAGGTTCAGAAAAATGGGCAACCGAAATGATCAAGGGGCTGGATCAACTCCTCTTAAGAATGGTTGAAGCATTTGGGAGTGTTTAGTTTTGATAAAAGGTAAGAGGTGACATGTTGTTGTTGTTGTTTTTTAGTCGTTTAGTTGTATCCGACTCTTTGTGACCCCATGGACCAGAGCACGCCAGGCACTTCAGTCTTCCACTGCCTCCCGCAGTTTGGTCAAACTCATGCTGGTAGCTTCGAGAACACTATCCAACCATCTCGTCCTCTGTCATCCCCTTCTCCTTGTGCCCTCCATCTTTCCCAAATCAGGGTCTTTTCCAGGGAGTCTTCTCTTCTCATGAGGTGGCCAAAGTATTGGAGCCTCAGCTTCATGATCTGTCCTTCCAGTGAGCACTCAGGGCTGATTTCCTTAAGAATGGATCGGTTTGATCTTCTTGCGATCAGCCTTTTTTATAGTCCAGCTTTCACTTCCATACATCACTACTGGGAAAACCATAGCTTTTACTATACGGACCTTTGTTGGCAAGGTGATGTCTCTACTTTTTAAGATGCTGTCTAGGTTTGTCATTGCCTAGGTTTGTCATTGGTAACGTGATAGACATTTATAAAATTATGCATAACATGGAGAAAGTGGATAGATAATTTGTTTGCTATCCCCCACTCATAACTCTAGAACTTATTGCCATCCAATAAAACTGAATGTTGGAAGACTTAGGATAGATAAAACATAGTGCTTCTTTAGTTAACCCCTAGTTAAACTATGGAACTCACCCCTGCAGGAGGCAGCGATGGTTATCAGCTTGGATGGCTATAGAAGAGGACTGGACAAATCCATGGAGGACAAGGCTTTCAATGTCTATGCTGTATATCCATGGCAGGAGACATTATGGTTCTGAACACCAGTTGCTGGAAACTGCAGGAGGGGCGAGAGCTCTTGTACTTGGGTCTGCTTGTGGGTTTCCCACAGGCATCTCATTAGATGGGCTAGATGGGCTGCTGGCATGATCACACAGGCTCAAGTAGACACATGACAATTAATATACCTGAGATAGTCATGTTTCCAACTTTGAGATTTTGAAGAGGAAAGGTGTGTGTGTGTGTGTGTTCTATAATAAAAGGTGTTTGTCTAAGTCCTGGTGTTTTCTGTATGTATTCTGTATTTTCTAGCAAATCTAAGAAGCAGTATCAACTTTAATTAGTTTCTCACTTTTAATTCCACATTAGCTTCTCTCTTGACTCTATATAGGTGGGCACACCAATGAACTGAAGCCTTTCTTTATCGTGAGATTCAACAGCAACAACACTCAGCTCCAAGCTCCAGACTAAAAACAATTAGTCTTGTGAAACGATGGTTATTTTGCTATCCTCTAACGGCCCAAACCCTTTCCAAATGTTATGATGACTACATGTAATGGTTAATCACCCATTATCATTTATTCCATCACCTACATGCATTCAGCATAATTTCTGGAACAACCTACATTCATCAGATTTAGGCTCCATAAGTGTGACAAGTGCCTAGCTGTGCAAATGGACCAATGCACAAACACATTATACTTGTTGGGCTTTTGTTCAGAAGCTACATTGAATGCAGTGGGTGCAAAAGCCCCCACCCCACATGTCAATTTTAACATGTGTGGCAGAAAGTTGTCACCAAGTTCCTTTCTTTTGACAGGGTATTTTAAAGCTGCAGAACAAGTATTTTAATAGTATTGTCCACTGTGCTATAAGATATTTTTGTCCACGCTCAGAAGGAAAATGAAATGTACTTTTAATCCAATATACAGTATATCAAATTGTCAGCATTAACCATAGGTATTTAAGTGGATTTCATTGGAAAGATTAAAGATATATGAGTATAATTAATAAGTGGGCAGAATTAATTGAAATACATACAAGAACTGAATTATAACCATCCCTTTCAAACTTGTCTTTGTGACATCATCATAATCATCATCATTATTTATACTCCACCCATCTGGCTGGGTTTCCCCAGCCACTCTGGGTGGCTTACAGTATATATAAAACATAGTGTAAAACATCAAACATTAAAAACTTCCCAATACAGGGCTGCCCTTGTATGACTTCTACAAGTTATGTAGTTATTTCCTTGACATCTGAAGGGGAAGGGGAAGGGTACCACCAGCAGTGGAGCAAGCAGATCGGGTGCCTGGGGCAGCGTGTGTGCCCAGGGGCGGAGCCAGCCACCCACAGGGTGGGCGAGCTGGGGCAAGATGCTCCATGGGGCCCCCGAGGAGTCTGCCTGCCACTCAGCCACCCTACAGCTAGGGAGGGAGGCACTGGGTGGACTGTATGGGGCAGCACAGAGCTTGCTGGCACCCAAGCCACCGAGTCACTCCCAGGAGAGACACATGGCTCGGGTGCAATGCAGGCCTCGCAGTGAGTGCCACCCGGCATTTTGTCACCCCTCTCAGTGGTGACACCCAGGGCGGCCCACCTCCACTGCACCCCCCTTCCTCCACCCCTGGGTGCCACTAACGAGAATCATGGAGGTTTCTGTTGTCGAGGGAACATGGGTTTACTCTTCTCTGAAACTCTTGATTCCTTTTGTTCCTTTGCTTTATCCATGCATTAATATCACTTGTTATCAGAACTGCCAAGGGACTTTTTCTACCTTGCTGGGTAAATTATAAATAATAATTCTATAGAGATCATCTCATTATGGACTGATGAATTTGCAAGCAACAAGGCAGGACTATTTGAAAGAAGCAGCAGGGTAAGAAGGTTTCTAATAGAGGGCTAGAGACAGGGCATAGAGTAAGTTATTCCAAAATTTTGTGCAATCCCAGAATGCAATAGCTGTTGTCTAGGACGGTCATCATGCCATATACCTGTAAAATCTTATAACTAAGTAAGTCAGAGGAATCAACTGAAAAGTTGATATTAAGTGGATTTTCTTCTTGCTATGAATGCTTTTTGCCTTAGTTATCTGTAACAAAAAAGGGGGAGATTACATGAACACAGTATATGTAAATAGATTAATAAATTACTATGCAATGTGCATTGTTTAGAAAGACACTGATGTGTAATTCCCAGTGTTCTGATAGGCGCCTCATCACTTTGCTTTTTTCTAAAGTGTTTGTTGATTTTGTGTAAGTTTTTGTGGCTAGATGCCACCTGCATGCAATAAAGCTGCAATTCTAACCATGTTAACTCTAAAGTATATGGGCCTTAGCCTCAGGTAAGTGGGTGGGTGTGGATTGTGGCCTTAATTTTCTTTCTACTTCCCATTAAAAACCAATAGAATGCATAATTAATTATCATTGTTTTCAACCACTTTTGTTACCTATAGACTTTATCTTGGCTCCTCGGTTAAAGTCTAAGACTGCATTCATTTAGAGCCCATCACCCCCTCAAAACACAAAAACTGGAAACTGCTTGTCAAGGGTGCTGGGAATTGTAGCTGTGTTCCGAGGATTCCTTTGAGTGTTTGTGCTTCAAAAATATGATATTTTTTCACCACATGCAATAAACATAATTTAAAATGCAGTAAGCAACTATAGCAGTTGGCCTGTCATTTCTTAGGAAATGGTACAACAGCGACTTAAAGTCAGAAATAATAAGAACAAATTCATGATGTATATTAAAGTATCTAGTCCATTAAGTCTCTCCAGATGTTTCCATGGGTCTGCGTGTACTTTAAATATATGCAGTGTATGCAGCCCTCACACTATCTCCATGTTGCAAACAAGAAATTAACACAATCAATAAGTCAAAACACAAATTTGTCATACTCATTATGCAGAAAAGTAGAGATTAACTCAAAGCCAGTTGGAGAACAGCCAAACATTTTCTACTCAACCCTAAGAAAGGTGGCTGCATATGAAAGGCTAGCTGGGAGGGATGCTGTGGTGGCCTGAAATAAGCTATGTGGTGACAGGCATTTTAAAGGCATTCATCCTGGCCTTCCCTATTGGTCAAGTTTCCAGAGCGTCAGGAGGCTAGCTCCATGTGTTCCCATCTCCCTTTGCCCAAAGTGAGACGAGGAGGTGCAAAACCACTTCCACTAAAAGGATGAGTGAACAGTGTTGTGGAGAGTTTCCTCTGGTTTAAAATGTTGATTTGCAAGACAACACACCAACTTGCAATTGTAAGTGGTGCATTCTGTTTTCTCCAGATGCAGCCTGTGGCAAGCAGAGAGGGACAAAATCAAACAACTGTTTCTGAATTCATACTCTTGGGATTTGGAGATCTCCTCAATCTGCAGGTTGTTCTCTTCATGCTCTTCTTAATGATCTACTTGGCCACCATGGCTGGGAATCTCCTCATTGTTTTTTTGGTTATGGCTGCCCAACATCTCCACACTCCCATGTACTTCTTCCTAGGGAACCTCTCCTTTCTTGAATCCTGCTACAGCTCAACAATTCTGCCCAAGATGTTGACTGTACTTCTGACCGGTGAAAGAACTATATCTATAAAAGCCTGCTTCACACAATTTTTTATATTTTCTTGCTTGGGAGGTTCTGAATGCTACCTCTTGTCTGTGATGTCTTATGACAGGTACTTAGCAGTGTGCAGACCATTACATTATGCCACTCTCATGAATAGTAGGCTGTGCCTGCAGTTGGCAGCTGGATCTTGGGTAAGTGGACTCGTGGTTGGCACAGGCATAACTGTTAGGGTAACACAGTTATCCTTCTGTGGCCCCAACATCATTGATCATTACTTCTGTGATGTCATACCAGACATAAAACAGATTTCTTGCACTGACACATACTTAGTAGAATTGTCTGCCTTCGTATTTGTTTGCATTTTCACCCTGCCACCCTTTGTTCTCACAATGGCCTCCTATGCTTACATCATTGCTACAATCCTCAAAATCCCATCTACCACTGGAAGACAAAAGGCCTTCTCCACCTGCTCATCTCACCTCACGGTGGTGGCCCTCTTTTATGGAACACTGATGCTAGTTTATATGCTCCCAGGATCAAGGAAGCTCAGATACACAAAGAAAATATTTTCTCTCTTCTATACAGTCCTAACTCCCATGGTCAATCCCTTGATATACAGCTTGAGAAACAAAGAGGTGAAGGAGGCATTGCAAAGAGTTATTAGGAAGTTCATAGCCTATTCAACGTTTTAGAACACCATGTTTTAAGTTGTAATGGAACTGGAGAATCAATTATGGTGTGAATAAATTGTATCCTTTGGATAGATGTTTCCACTTTTTCATATTTGATATCCCTGCAATTTATTTCTGCAACATACAGACACATTTATTTCCTGCTTGTCTTCCCCCAACTGCAAATAAAATTTATGACTAAAATGAAAACCTTATTTGCTCTTTTATTGATGGATTTATTTATGGGGAAGTGGCCCAAGGGTTAATATTTCTCTTCATTACTTCATTATCTTCATAGTTTAATATAGACAGTGTGCTCCAGGGTGAGATAGTCTCTTCACTGCAGGCCAAAGGTGATTTTGTAGTTCAAAAATGGGCATCTTGAACTGTTCTTAGAATCATTTGGTAACCTGTGTGGCTGCATACAATTAGTTATATATGTTCCCACATTTCACGCCACCTAAGAGGTGGGCCACAGCATCCACTTGGAGACAGAGGTTACAAAAGTAGGTCCATGCTTCCCCCTTTAAAAAATGATTCTAGCTCATGTATCAAACAAAACCGATAAATATGACACTAGCCTAGCTTTGATGCCAAAAGTAACACCAGATCCATGAGGACAGAATCTTCAGTTTCACTCTAAATTCCACAATAGTTGTTCTCTTAACTCAGTGTAGGTGGGCAGACCAATGAACTGAAGCCTTTCTTCATAGTTAGATTCATTTAAATTAAGCAAGCATCCAAAGGGCCCTGTCTCAAACCACTGACAACTACCGAAGAAGATCACAGAATAGATCACAGAGAATAATTATATAATGGAAGCTGGGGGGAATAAAAGATTCCATTTTTTCCTAAACAGCTCTTTATGGTTTTTCTTTTCTTTTGCTTACAGCTGTTGGGTCCCCATTTGTTTCTACAGTGTTTTGGAGTATCACATATATTACACATGTATCTCTGCGTCAGATAATGCAAAATTTCCTTCTGAAAATATTATCCTCTGTAGACTGATATACCTATTAACAGAATAGTCAAGGGATATTCTTTTTCTGTGTGGTCCATAAATAACTACCCAATGGAGACATTCAACATATTGTGACACTACATAGACATCACAGCTACCAAAGCAAAACTCTGCAGAATAGTGTGGGAAGACAGAAGGGGGAAGGAATGTTAAGGGCTATATCAGAATCAATTTATATTCAGTATTATTGGGCTCATATACTGGGGTGATATGAGAGATAATGACTGCAGTCCTGGAAGTAAGTTACACTGAAGATTAATTTCGAGCAAGATCAACCAAGTCATGAGTGTTTCTATAGAGAACAGAAGAATACAATGCAGCCTTGAGTTACAGAATAAATCCTTCTGTCATGATATAAATTCAACATTAAGGTAAAAAAAAAAAAGTTTCATATGTGGGTACTTCTCTTACACTTTCCCTGACTAACTATCTCAGTAGGGGAACCTCAAGCCTGGAGGCTAAATGCAGCCTTCCAGAAATTTCCACCTAGCCCTTAGCCTTGCTTCAAGCCATACCATCTCTCGCTAGGCTGTACATAGCTTAGAGTAAAACCAGTTGTACAAAGAAAAAAGACACATCTGCTGTCCTCCCTACTTTTGCCATTTGTATGTGACACGTGGACAAAATGTGACCAGGCTGAAAGAGGTTCCCCTTCCTTGTTCTATAAGAATTTGCTTGATGTCTTTTTAAAGCCACCTAAGTAAGTGGCCATCAGCATATATTCCATGAATTAATAATTTGTTTACTGCAATTGAGCTTTTTTTTTTGTCTGCCACAAATGTACTGTTAATCAATTTAATTAGATGACTCTGAATTTCAATGTTATATACATATAGATGGAAGAATCAAACTATTTTCTCTCCGCATTAGTTTTGCATGTGTTCAGTCATGCATCCATTCCATCCTGTTTCCATATCAACGTGCAGTTGTCAACTGCATAAAATTTCACATTTTAAAGTATTTCCCATAAAAAATGCATTTCTGAACACACTGTATCCTCAAAGACATATTTTGTACATATTTTGATTTTAGATTGTATGCATCTTGAGCCAAGATGTGTATCACAAAATTCAGAGAATTGTGAAAACTGACAAATAACTGAGTTCTAAACTGTTCATTAGTCCAAAAAGTGCCAATCAGCTTGGTTCACTTAAAAACATGGAATTAAAAAATATCCTTAAACAAATTAGAGATAAAGTGGGGAAATATTCTGTCTATTTATTTCTCTGTACCATTCACAGTTTTTCTATACCTCCACACTAATCCCAATTAGATAACTAAACCAGAACTTTGCCGTTTTCCTTACAATGACTGTATCATAGATTTATACATTATTATTCTAGCTGTTGTAGCTGTTGTGGTGTTACACACCACAATATAGTGATTTCTGAGTTCAGGTCCTTATTTAGTCAACCTGGTTTCACTTATGCAGAGGGAGGGATCAGCAGGCTTGTAAAAGTCTGAAGATTCGCAGAAATACAAAACAACACTGTAGGAAGCGAGTGGAGACCCTGAATGAGAAGACCTTAAACAGACCAAAAAACAAAAACCCCAAGGATGGTTAGTATTCCAGAAATAGGACACCATGGGGGAGCGAGATGGAAATGAAATAACTTGGAGGAGTGCAGCATTCCAACCAACCATCCAACTATATATGAAAACAGCACTGCAGCATTTTGTTTCATAGTCACTTTGATTCCTAATAATTTCCCCAAACTGAACGGACCATTCACAACACTGAGTTGATGGTGTATTCCGGGCTTCTTGGACTGGAAGCCTACAAAGGGAAATTTGTTGGCAGAATTGCACATGCAACATCCATTGCTTTCTGTGTCTCTAGCAGCAGCAGGGATATAGCTGGATAAATAAGTCTACATTTGGTCTCTGTCAGTTTTACATGTGCTCTCCTATATTAATAGCCACATGAAAATTGCATTTAATATGTATTTTCAAATGTGTTTTCTCTGTAAATACATATTTAAAATAGATGTTGACAAACTTTTCAAATGAGTTGAACATTCAGGAAGTATGAAACCAAGTGGATTACTAAACCCCAGCAAATAAATTAGTCTGGGCTGTGTGGATCTGCTTAGTTTTTTTTTAATCAGAATTCACAAAAAGTTCCATTTGTCAAGCATCCCCAGGCAGCAGTTCCCTGTGCTCTTGAAGAGATAATCTATTTGATGATAAAGACTGATGTAATGAAAACAAAGAGCCTGGTTCTCTTCTATATTCATACGTCCCACTGTAAGATCCCTGCTAATGTCAGCAAAGTTGGATTTTCTTGCATCTGTAGTGAGGTTTCACGGGGCATGTTACAGGCAGCAGATAGCAGAAGACAATCAATCAATCAATCAATCAATCAATCAATCAAAACTTTAGTTTGTGAAATACTGAAAGTTCACAGTGACTTGTCATTAACATGTTAGTACTGAGTAAAGAAAAGGTCTTGATGTTCAACCTTTGGAGAGATAATAGCTTCAGAGTTTAAGGATATGAGAATGAGTCTGGTATAATGAAATAATGTTAAATATTTTGTGTTCGATTTTCTCCAGATGATGCCATTGGCAAAGAGAGAGAAGCAAAATCAAACAACTATTGCTGAGTTCATACTCTTAGGATTTGGAGACCTTAATAAATTGGAATTTCTTCTTTTCTTACTCTTCCTAGTGATCTACTTGATGACCATGGCTGGGAACCTCCTCATTGTTTTGTTGGTTGTGACTGATCGACATCTTCACACCCCCATGTATTTCTTTCTAGGGAACCTCTCTTTCTTGGAATGTTGCTACAGCTCAGCAATCCTGCCTAGAATATTATCAAGTCTCTTGACTGGGGAAAAAAGTATATCCATAAAAGCCTGCTTCGTGCAGTTTTATGTATTTGCTTGCCTCGGAGGTGCTGAATGCTACTTCCTGTCTGTAATGTCTTACGATAGGTACCTAGCTGTATGTAAACCATTGCACTATGCCAGTCTCATGAATGGTAGATTATGTCTACAGCTGGCAGCCGTGTCTTGGGCAAGTGGAGTTTTGGTGAGCACAAGTACAACCCTTTCAGTGTCTTCATTGTCCTTCTGTGGCCCTAATGAAATTGATCATTACCTCTGTGATTTGTCCCCAGTCATCAAAGAAATTTCATGCAGCGACACATATGTTGTAGAAATGACCGCATTCATCTTTGCCTGCGCCTTCACACTGCCTCCATTTCTACTCACATTAACATCTTACATTTTCATCATTGTCACAATCCTACGAATCCCTTCTGCTACTGGGAGGCAAAAGGCCTTCTCCACTTGCTCATCCCACCTCACTGTGGTGGCTCTCTTTTATGGAACGCTGATGCTTGTCTATATGCTCCCACGGTCCAGGGATCTCAGATATGTGAAGAAAATCTTCTCTCTTTTCTATACAGTCCTGACCCCCATGGTCAATCCCCTCATATACAGCCTGAGAAATAAGGAAGTGAAGGAAGCCATGTGGAAAGGTTTTAGGAAGTTCACCAGCTTCATGACAGATCCAGTCTTTTAACGATCAGAATAAATGAAAATAGTTGTCAAATGAATGTGCATCATTTTGAACAGCGGTAAACTGAATGTGTAAGCCATTATTTTGTTCTACTTAAAAATCCACCTCAAATTTGATACAGTGTGTGTTTTTAAAATGCTTGTATGTGTACTTGGAGACCTTTGGGTAACAAGAAATTAACAAGTCAAATAAATAAAGGAAGGAAGGAAGGAAGATAAAGGAACACCAACTTTGCTTCAATTGTACAATTTTAAATTGCTGTTATGTGATTGAAATGTGCCCACAAAATAGGGACAGTGGAAGTAATCTTCCCCACGTGTAGCACTCATGGGACCACTATGTATGCAGGAATTCTAGGAATGCTTAGGAATGCTTAGCTTTAATAATGTGTCCTAAAACTATTCTTTACACAATGGGAGTAATTTAAGAAAGGAATCATAACTTGAACATTAAAAAATTCAGAATTTCTCCTCTAAGCATCATAAGATATTATTGGTAAATACCATGGTGATTTTTAAAAAATGCATAAAATTAACATTAAAAAACTTTTGCAAGAATTGAACGTTGTAAACGTTTTGTGGAATAAGCATGATTTTTTAGGAAAATGAAGTTGTAATGTTATTCTTAAAAAAACCACAGGCGAAGGCCTGACTAGGGCAGTCATCCTCTTATATTCCTGCTGGGATTGACAAAGCATCTGACCCTCACCTGAATGTCATAACTCTCCTGACAGGTGATTTGTTCTGCACCCACAGTGTGGAAATAAAGGATGAGATTGCCCACCAGATACCAGGCACGCTACTATTCAAAGTAGGCCCCAGTGTTTTTCTTACAATCCCCTTCTCAATGAAGTAATCAATTTTAATCTAGAATTTAAATTCTGAAAACTTTCTTATTTGTTAATTCCAGCAAGTTGCGCGGTGCCCCACTGCTTCAAATTGAGCCCTACTGGCTAGCCCTGAGTCTCATAGTTGCTGGGCTTGAGTTGCCCTTGTGAGTGTTCAGAACTTAACTGGTTAAGTTGTTCTGAGTGTGCGTCACATTCCGACGTCAGCTGTTAGAAGCTGGGAGGAGACAGAAGCTAAGGAGGAGCTTTTTCCCTGTACTTTCAGTTCCCCCTGTGACTCTGAGGGGAGAAGGATGTTCCCTCTGTGTTTTGCAGCAATGGCTGCCAGCAGTGACGGACTTTGATGCTGTAATGTTTTAATAAAGAGCTGTAAATAGACGAATCTGTCTATGTGTGCTTACAAGGAGTAAGACTGCTTTACACGCTGTGTTCTACTCTGCTAAAAGCCGTGACCTGAAGAGACAGCAGGAGTTATTGCGCAGCTTGGGAGGAAGCGTGCCAGACCGCTGTAAGTGATTGATTGGGATCGTAAAGCTGTCTGAAGTCGCGGCTCTATCGATCAAGGGCCAGATCGATATCTATCCGAACAGGTTATGGAAGGTCAGCCAACGCTCGTAAAGCAGTCGGTGTGAGCTTCAGGAATGCTTTGAAGTTAGCGTTCTGAGGCTGAGGGGCCGTCGGAGGCCAACGGGAGCTGAGTGGGTGCCGGAGAGCAAGAATGATTAATTGCCTGCTTCCGAGAGACAGTGAGAGCTTCTGATACACAGAGAGCTGGAGCTAAAAGCAGCTAAAAGCTGGAAGCTGAGACGCAGCTCAAGACGTTCCTCCACGGAAGGGAGAGCCAAGCAGCTGGTACGGAGTAAGTACAGCTTGGGGCACCTTGGGAGAACGGGAGAAGATGGCTGAAAGCCAGGATATACCGTTGGAGCCTCTAACTCTAAAGAGTTGGGCAACGTGGTCCAGAAAAATAAGGGGACTGTTCTTGGTTGAAGGCTTCTGGGAAGCAAACCAGTGGGAGCCTAAGACACCACCCCTTAGCTGGCCAGCAGCTGGAGCAGGCGATGCAAGCTGTGGGGCTGTGTTGGCTGAAGATAGCCAGAGGCTGCATCAAGAGCTAGAAATGCTCAGAGCATGCGTTGATGAATCACTGAGGCCTCATTTGGAGGGCGTAACGACAGCGTGGGCTGCCTGGAATTTGCTGAAGGGCTTGTGTGAGGCGTCAGCGAAAGGCCAGAGCCCTGGAGAGGCAGAAGGATGCCCAGAAAGCCCAATGGGGGCTGGGACAGTGTTGGGGAGCTGTTGTAGTGCTTCTACACGTCTGTGTGATGGACTGAGTCCTGGAGAGGCTGGACTGGCAGGCCCTGTTCCCGATGTCTTGGCCTCTAGGAGCGCTAGTGAGCAGATCGGGGGGGCGAAGAGTTCCAAAGGCGAGTTTAAAGAACTTTCCCTTTGTGCTGAAGCAGAGAGGAGCTTCAGGGGGGGCCAGGCTGGTGGGAGGCGCCGTTCCAGAAGGAGGAAGGCCAGGCCAGCTGGGAGGAGCCCCGGGCAGTGTTTTTCCACTGGAGTTCAACGTCGGCGTGGCAGTTGCCCCCACCGGAGCAGAGAGCCGATGCAGGATGTTTGCAAAGACTTTTCCCATGGGAATCAGGCAGGTTTCCATGGCAACAGGCCTGGGAAGACAGGCAGGCGTGGAACTGAGCCAGGTGGTCGTGGTAAACAACAGGAAGAGTCTTATCAGGTTTCTGCGAGTATGGCAGTGTTCGAAGACGGCGGAGTGGAAAATTCCGAGATGGCCTTTGTAATAGACTCTGCAGCTAACCGCAACATGGTTCCAGAGACCCCTGCAGTCGAGAGGTGGAATTGCACGGCAGTTCCGAAGGGACAGACTATTAAGTTCGCGAATGGACAGAGAACTAGAGTTTCTAAGTTCGCTAATGCCTATCTTTGTGTTTTACAGGAGACGGTGGATTTTTGTGTTGTTCCGGAGGTTCATCATTGTTTGTTATCTGTGCCTTATTTGTTAAGTAAGGGGTTCAAGGTTTGTTTTGAAAATGATGTTTGCACAATCTCCAGAGAGGGGAGGTTACTGGCCAAAGTGCGGAAGGGACAGAATGATCTTTTCATTCTTAAAACGTCTCTTGGGGGTGAGGGGAAGGTTGAGAAAGCACAAGCATTGCGTGCTACAGTTCCCAACCAGCGTGCTACAATTCCCGCTCATAATGTCATGTGTGCATGCGTATGGCATCAGAGAACGATTTACAATCCTTTAGAGGATTTGCAGGTGTTACCTGAGGTTGTTGCAGGTTGTAAGATTAGAAATTGTCAAAGTGCCATTAATTGTGACACTTGCAAGCAAGCAAAGGTGAGAGGGTGCAGTTACCCAAAGGTGGAACGTGTAGCCACTAAACCTTTTGAGCTGGTACACATAGATTTGTCCGGTCCTGTCAAGGAGCCAAGTCTAGGGGGGGCCAGGTTTCTGCTAACTTTTCTGGATGATTTCTCGCAGAATTCCTGGGCTCACGGTCTCAAATCCAGGGAGGATGCAGCACAGCTGATCAAGAGCTGGATTGAGGGGGTGGAACAGAGGTTCTCCACCAGGGTTCAAGCGATCATCAGTGACAGAAATGCTAAGTACACTGGTTCTGTTTTGCAGAAGTTCTTTCAACAGAAAGGGATACGACACACAGTTATTTCACCCCAGCAAGGGGGGGTGGCAGAGCTGAGGAGTGGAGCTCTGGTTAAGGCTGCACAGGTGATGCTGAAAGAAGCCAGGTTACCTCCTGAGTTTTGGTTGGAGGCTACTAGGGCTGTGTCATTCACCTGGAATCGTGTCTACAACTCACTGGTAGGCGACACACCGTTTTCTTTGTTAAATGGCCGAAAACCCCAGGTTCACTTTCTGCGGACTTTTGGGACTCCTGCGCTTGTCTCTTTGCCTAAGGCTTTGCATGGGCCAGAGGGAGCCAAAGTCCGGAAAATGATCTTCTGTGGGTATGAGCCAGAAGCCCGTGCATGGCGATTTGCCTACCCGTCAGGTGATCAGAGTAAGGTGCTGATCAGTAAACACGCTGAGTTCTTAGAGGAGGAGGTAAAGTCAAAGACTCCTGTCAGGCGTGATGTTCTCTCAGATTGTCTCTCTGACCCAGAAGACAGTTCTGATGAGGCAGCGGAAGAAGAGGCTGAGGCTGCTGATGACGACCAGGTCACTGACCAGGGTCAAGAGCAGGATGTGGCATCTCCACAAGTTGTTAAGAGACAGCCCAAGAGTGCGCCTAGTTCTCCTGTGAGTGTGATGGAGAGGATTCGAAGACGCTTTAAGTCAGAAGGAGAGTCCCATGATGCAGAGGACACACCTGCTGATCAAAGTGAGTCAGAGGGAACACCTGAGTTTGTGCCTAGGAGGTCCAGTCGCACAACTAAAGGTATCCCACCAGAGAGGTACCAGGCCACAGGTGCGTGGGTAAGTTTCGCACAGTGCGATTCTGAGAGTTGTGAGGTGGTTCCACAAATGCCAAACAGGTTTGCCAAGGGAGGGCATAAGGCATTGGGGAAGGCATTGATCTCACAGAGTTTTGCTGAGGATGTTCCACAGGTGCAGTCGGAATCCAACGCAAGGGGGGGTGTGAGTGTTCAGAACTTAACTGGTTAAGTTGTTCTGAGTGTGCGTCACATTCCGACGTCAGCTGTTAGAAGCTGGGAGGAGACAGAAGCTAAGGAGGAGCTTTTTCCCTGTACTTTCAGTTCCCCCTGTGACTCTGAGGGGAGAAGGATGTTCCCTCTGTGTTTTGCAGCAATGGCTGCCAGCAGTGACGGACTTTGATGCTGTAATGTTTTAATAAAGAGCTGTAAATAGACGAATCTGTCTATGTGTGCTAACAAGGAGTAAGACTGCTTTACACGCTGTGTTCTACTCTGCTAAAAGCCGTGACCTGAAGAGACAGCAGGAGTTATTGCGCAGCTTGGGAGGAAGCGTGCCGGACCGCTGTAAGTGATTGATTGGGATCGTAAAGCTGTCTGAAGTCGCGGCTCTATCGATCAAGGGCCAGATCGATATCTATTCGGACAGCCCTGCCCTTGCATGAAGTCTTGGGTTTGCAATTTTGGGAGAGGGGAGACTGTGGCACTGGAGAGAGAGCAGGCTGGTGAGGCATCCTAGATTTAGAGGCCTGAGCTGACCTGCCCTTGCATGAAGTCTTGGGTTTGCAATTTTGGGAGAGGGAGGACTGCGCGCTGGGGAGCGGGTAGGCTGGTGAGGCCCCCTAGATTTAGAGGCCCTAGGCTTCAGCCTACTTAGCCTATACATAAATCCAGCACTGCATCCATGTTCTATCCCTGGCATGTCCACTTAAAAGAATTTCAGGAAGTGTTTATGTGAAATTAAGAAAATAAATTGCCCCAACATGCACCATTTTGCATTTGTTTACAATGAACATCCTAAACAATTGGAATTCACTTTAGAATCTATATAAAATGTTTCTTCAGTTCTAAAATTGAGACTGATTCAGCAAAAAAATAAAAATATAAATATTTTGGGTGTACAGGCAACTCCCAATTTTGTGTGGGGATTGTTTTCCAGGTAATTGTGTGCTTGTGTGTAATTGCATGCAATTGAAACACCCTGCTCTATGCCACCCTTGTTCCACATCTACTCTGGCAACCTAAAACGGGCCGTCTGTACTGGACTCCATAATGCGCCTACAAGAAGGTATTGTCTAACTCAGATAGATGCTGGAGTTGTAATGCTGGAAATAGCTCATTGAGGCTTATGACCTGGGAAAACAAGATTTGAATCCCCACTCAGTCATAAAGCTCATTGGGTGACCTTGGGTCAATCCCTGTCTCTCAGCGTAACCTATTTCACAGGGTTTTTGTGGGTACTAAATGTGGAGTTGGGAAATGATGTATGCCACTTCAAGTTCCTTGGAGAAAAAATTAATAATAATAATTCCTTTGTTATTGTTGTCCGTATCAGTTTTGTATTGGTGAAATCATCGGTATTTGTAGATGTTCATGAATTTTTAAATTATATTCCTGTAGTAACCTTAGTAGGGGACGCAGGTGGCGCTGTGGGTTAAAGTCTCAGCGCCTAGGACTTGCCGATCGAAAGGCCGGCGGTTCGAATCCCTGCGGCGGGGTGCGCTCCCGCTGCTCGGTCCCAGCGCCTGCCAACCTAGCAGTTCGAAAGCACCTCCGGGTGCAAGTAGATAAATAGGGACCGCTTACCAGCGGGAAGGTAAACGGCGTTTCCGTGTGCGGCTCTGGCTCGCCAGAGCAGCGATGTCACGCTGGCCACGTGACCCGGAAGTGTCTCCGGACAGCGCTGGCCCCTGGCCTCTTAAGTGAGATGGGCGCACAACCCCAGAGTCTGTCAAGACTGGCCCGTACAGGCAGGGGTACCTTTACCTTTAGTAACCTTAGTACCTCAGGCTTATACTCTGAACCCAAAAGGATAAATACTTACCCTCTATTATGCAATGGTCTGAAGAACTGAACACCCTTAATATATTTGAATGTACTTTGTTTAAACACCAACTTTGTTTGGATTCCTGTTGAGACATTTGGATGGCATGCATCAATCTGTATGTGTAAATTAAGATGGATGACTTGATGCTTCTTGCATTGTTAATGTAAGTTGACACCCCCCCTTATTCCTTGTATATTTTTTTCTTTTGCTGTGCTTTTGCTGCTTTTCTTTCTTTAATAAATTTGCAACAGAAACGCATTTAACAACAGGTGTAATATTTTTCTATCTCTATAATTAGCAGTGATTGTTACAGTGCTTCTGCTAATTACACTGTAGAAGTATTGTAAAGGGAGTTTCTTCATTCTGCTTGTTGTAGATTGGAATGGGCTCATTTATTTAAGTAGTTCGTTTCCAACATTAGAGCATATTGTAGCACATCCAGAGACAGTGTCAGCCTTAAGTTGCTTGGGTGATTTAAAAGAGAACATCCTACATGAAAACCAAGCTGCATGTCAACCACTAGTTTTCCAGAAAACTGCAGTACAGGGATTTTGACAGTATAGCAGCTTTTATTAAACACTTGTAATTAAGGTAAAGTGCTTCTCTTTTCTCTTTTTAGTGAAGTGGTTCTTTTTTTAGGGACTGGGTCCCACATGGTATGAGGGCACTGAAAGGTTGACCATAAAGCCCACAGGAAAGGCCCACTGTCCTTGGTTAAGGGGACAGATATGGGCACTAGGACTGTGTTTAAAAACAAAATGAAACAAAAGCATTGTTAGGCAGAGACATATCCTACTGTGAGGCAAATCTCTCTCTGCACTTTCTGCAGCAGTTGAAGGAGACTAATGAAACTGAGCTTCCATTGTCTTAGCTTTGTTGACTCAATTGTTGCTCCTCCTCAAAGAGATCTGATGGTTTATTTCATCCTCCCACAGAAAGAAACCTATGGGAAGAGCAGGATGGATAAATCAAACAACTGTCACAGAATTTATCCTGCTAGGATTTGAGGAGCTCCCTAAACTGCAAGGTCTTTTTTTCCTGGTATTTCTGATTATTTACTTGGTGACCCTGTGTGGGAACCTTCTCATCACCGTGCTCATTGTGACTGACCGACGCCTTCACACTCCAATGTACTTCTTCTTGGGGAATCTGTCTTGCTTGGAGATCTGCTATAGTTCAGCTGTTCTCCCAAGAATGCTGACTAGTTTCTTGACCGGCTTGAAAGAGATTTCATTTGCAGGCTGTTTTGTGCAGTATTACGTATTTGCTTGCCTAGCAGGAACAGAATGTTATCTCCTTTCTGCAATGTCTTATGACAGGTACTTAGCCATTTGTAAACCACTGCATTATGCAGTCCTCATGAATGGCCAGTTGTGCTTCCAGCTCTCAGCTGGGTCTTGGGTATGTGGGTTTTTGGTCAGCACCATTACAACCATTTCAATGTCATGGTTGTTCTTCTGTGGCCCCAATGAAATAGATCATTATATATGTGACTTAAAACCCATGCTAAAGCTCTCCTGCAGCGACACCTATTGGATGGAGCTCACAAATTTTGTTTTTGCCTGCACATTCACTTTGCCTCCTTTCCTGCTCACCATGACCTCATACATTTATATCATAGCCACAATCCTAAGAATCTCATCCACTACTGGAAGGAAAAAGGCATTTTCCACCTGCTCCTCTCACCTGTCGGTGGTCAGCCTGTTCTATGGAACACTCATAATGGTCTATATGCTCCCAAGAGTCAGCATCCTAAGGCATCTTGACAAAGTGTTTTCTCTCTTTTACACTGTCCTCACTCCAATGGTCAACCCCCTCATATACAGCCTAAGGAACAAAGATGTAAATGAAGCTTTGGGGAAAATCCTTGGAAGATGCCCACCTTGCCCAAAGCCTTTGAGAATCCAGATTGGAAAACTGCAACAATTTAGTTGATAAATTAGATGTGGCTGCGATGATCTCTCATATTTAATGTTTTGCTTTTGTTTCTTGGGATAAAATGTTCTGCTGTGAGATTTGGAAAGTATGTATCAATAGAATCTGTACATGTTCCTATGAGACTAATCAGGTGCATTAGAATTGTGGGGGGGACCACCCATAGATATGGGCCAGTGCTTATCTATATAGGAACATTTGCAGCTGGTTGCTATGCCTGGTTATTTAATGTAAAAAAACCACACATATCAAGCAGGACCAAAGAATTCAGCCCAACATTTTCCCCCGGGGATTTGGGTGTGAAGGAAGCCTTTTTGTGTGGAGGCGAATACAGTACATTTTGAAGCTTAACTTGTTAATATAATACATTTTGCCAGTGAATGATACCATTTTGTCTTTACATTAAAAAATTTGTTTTCCTGTTATTGGTGGAAAGTTAATAAAGAAGAGGCGAATTCCAAACCTTTTTCTATATCATTGATTGCCTGCTTTCTCCACTTCCTTGGTCCATTTAATTACTTATGAAGATTACTTATCCCAGTGGCATGAAACCAGAGGTTTATACAGAAATGAGACAGCGCCTGTGAAATTGGCTTGTCTGCCATCTAGTAAACTTCCAGAAGCTGGGGAACAATTTCATTTTATCTCCTAAAAACATGTTAAGTGCAAATATTAATTCTGGGGGATAGATGTCAAATGTAGTTTATTTATTTATAATTATGCATATTTATTTATTAATTAAATTTGCATACCAACCTTCATCTAAAGATCACAAGTGGATCACAATAAAAAAAATAAAAAAGGAGAAAACAAAACAAAGGACAAAAACAGCAACAAACTAATAACACCCCCCCTCCCAAAAACACATTTAAATTCCTTCACTTCAGTTAAAATAATGTGTAGGCAGTAAAATTGCTCAGTATCTAATTATTAGGTTCATGAGCATTTACCTTCTTCCTAAAAGAACATACTGTAACATACTATTTTCAAACTTCTTTATTTAGTTGCTGCCACAATTCTTAAATAGTGCTAGAAGTTTATGCTTGATTCTTCATGCTTAAATAGAATCTTAGATACAATTGGAAAGGCATATAACATAGAATTCCAAGGACCCAAGTAAGAGGTGCAAGGAAATCTGGTGCAAACAAAGTAGCAACAAAATAAGTAGATAAGTAACATAATATTGAATTTCTCTTTAGTTTATGCATACATGTTAAACATTGGAATGTTCATAGTGTCCAATTTTATTGTGAATATTGATGTGTATGAAAAGGATGTCTGTAAACTAATTGAAAAACCAATAAAGATGTCTATAAAAAATAATAATGAATGGGGCAAATGTGCCCCTTAAGGACCAGGTGCTCAGCCTGGGAGTCATTTTGGACTCATAGCTGTCCAGGAAGGCGCAGGTCAATTCTGTGAGAGAGCTGATAAGATGTGGGACTTTCTATTTTTAAAGTATTAATTCATCAATTGCCTTTGTTTCATGACATTTTGATCCTTTCTTATTTGCAGTTTGCACCTAAATGCATCCAGAAAATTACAGCACATTTGATGAGTTTGTTCTTCTGGGCATCCCAGTTCCCAATCACTTAGTGATAATCTTCTTCTATCTGCTTTTACTGACATTTGCATTGTCATTGTTGGGGAACTTGACCATTACGGTTCTGGTTTTAGTTGATTCTCGTCTTCATAGGCCAATGTACTTCTTCCTCTTAAACTTGTCCATCCTGGAGATAGCATTTACATTATCCATCACCCCAGTCACACTTTCTAACCTCCTCTCAAAAACAAAAACAATATCATTTTATGGCTGCATAACTCAGTGCTTCCTCTATTTCTTCCTCGGAGTGGCAGAGTTTGTGCTCCTGGCTGTCATGTCCTTTGATCGCTATGTAGCAATATGCGATCCACTACGCTATGCTTCAATCATGAGCTTCAGGCTCTGCTCATGGCTTGTCGTTTTTTGTTGGTTGGCAGGATTCATTTTTGTGATTTGGCCTGTTTCTGCTATATCAAAACTATCATTCTGTGGCTCTAACATCATCAATCATTTCTTTTGTGATATTGAACCACTCCTTGCTCTCTCTTGCTCCAGTACACACCATATTGAGTTTCTAGATTTCATAATTGCTATAATTGTACTTCTGGGATCTTTGGTATTAACAACAGTGTCCTACATTTCTATCATCACTGCGGTGCTGAGAATCCCATCAGCTACTGGGAAGAAGAAGGCCTTTTCCACTTGTGGTGCCCACATCACTGTAGCTTCCATCTACTATGGAAGTGCCATATTCATGTATCTGAGGCAATCAAAGGGATCATCCCTGGATCTCAAGAAAGTGGTGAGCATCTTAACAGCGGTGATAACCCCTGTCCTCAACCCTTTTATCTACACCCTGAGAAATGAAAAGGTGAAAGAGGCCCTGAGAGACTTAATCAAGAGGAACGTTGCATTCAAATGTACACATGAAGATAAATAAATGATGGAAGGAATATATGTTTCCCATATCTTTTTTCAAGATGTGGCTGAAACAATCTCATGAATCCATAACATGGGGTGGGCAGGGCAGAGTGGTGGTGCTACTGTTCTGGCAGTGCAATGGCAATGATTTCTCCAGGATAGGGATGGAGTTGTGTGGTGGAGAAATTAGGGGAACTCCAGCTTTGCAGTAACATCCTATAGGTATGTCACCAATCTAGAGTTGCCCAGCCTTTGCCCCTGCCTCACCTAATCCCAATACCATGCTGACATCAAAAAGGTGTAACTCTACTTCTCACTCACTGGTGATGAGATTAAAGAAAGTTCACATGAAACATTGGCAAAGACTGTAGGACTCCACTGCACTTCTTTTTTTATTTTCCAAAATGAAGTTTTATAACAACTTTAGAAAATAATAAAGCAGTCACAGAGTGATTCAGAAATGGAGAGAAATGAAGACTGGCAAATGGGAAACTGAACGAACATGAAATTTCTTCCCTAACCCATACTGGATGATAGATGGTGATGGTGATGATTCCATTAGATTTCCCCATCTTTTCTCAAATTCTACACAGTTTGATATTTTGCAAATTTTCAGTTGGTCTTACTTAATACATGATTTCCTCATTTTTAAAATGTGGTTTTATTTAACAAGACTTGTATACTGCTTGGTCAAAAACCAACCATCTCAAGCCCATTTACATAAAATGCTATCTGAAGCACCAAAAGGTCTAACATGGCAGGAAACATTTTGGGTTGTATCCAAACTTAGTAATGCTTACAACAGATCCACTAAATTTAATGATATTTAAGTTAATCATTATTTATGTGGATCTGTTCTAAGCACAGCTACATCTGGACCTAACACTTTACAAATATAGACCAATGGAGTAATCCTATAGCAATATTTGAAGAACTGGACAAGAAATACATAGATAAATAAGTTCCCATAAATATCAAGCATAATATACAATATTGATTCTTTTTCTTTCTTTCATAGTAATGGGATTGAAACCTGGACTGCCCCACACCCTGGATATCTGGGTCCCAATAATATGTGTCTGCCTTACACACAAACTTTGGCCCTGTAGATATAAAATATGAGAATGGGTGTGTGTATTGGGGGCGTATAACTCTAGGACTTCATTAACTATGCCTTTGAGCAATCTGCTATTAGTCCCTTTAATTAGATCATGTTTCCAATTGGGGAGTTGGTGTAGATGTTTATTAAAGCCTGAGAATTGGAATTACAGTTTCTTTACAATTAAAATAAACATTGGAGAACCGTTACAGCAATATATGTTTTCATAAAGTAAAAGGACAATATTTAGTTATTTGGAAAAAGTTTACACGTGAAACAAATGTTTGTAAGATTAGCTGCGCCTTCTAATTACAGGACGAATCCTCATCATACTGAGTAATTGGCAAACCTCCATTTAATTGTAAACTCTCCCAGTTGTATTCCATTCTTCAAATTCAGCTGTTTATTATGAGTCCAATGTGGCCTGTTGAAGTTTGTGCCTTGGGGCTTTATTTGACAAGGTCTCTCTGAGGTTATGGGCCTTGTGTGTTTGTGGCAACATAAAGTTGTTACCTTTTGACTTAATTAATCCTTAATTGCTCTCTTCTTATTTAATTGGCTGATTAGGACATAGGTTGTGCCTCCTGCACAAAGGTAGTAGATTTCTTCTTAGTTTTATATAGAACAGAATTGTTTGTTTTTTTCATTTAAACATATTAAACTGCTGTGAATAAATGTATTCTGAATGAAACTGGAAGAAACGATAAAATTATTCTCCAGGTCATCTATCCGTCCATCCATCCATCCATCCATAAGAAAGAAGTTGATTTTATCAGTGGTTTAATCATAAATTTGAAGCACAGAATCTTGACATAACAGTCCCTCATCCACATCCCCAAGGGGAAATTAAAATGCAGGCAACTATGATGATCCACATGCTTGGATGTGTGTGTGTGTCTGTGTCCATCCTATGGAGCAGGTGCACATCACACATTGTGTCCAGCTTGTTAGGGTCAGCTAACAGACACATAACAGTGATCTGGAAAATGATTGTGTGGCTTTGTACGTTGGACTTTGGCTACAGAAAAACCTGGATTCCTATCCTCAATTGGCCATAAAGTTCACTGGCCTGACTTTGTCACTGTCTAGATGTAGCCTGTCACAGAGGGTTATTATGAGAAATCCCAGTATGTTGACAGCTTTTGTGGTCAAGGTGCTTTGGATGTCCTGTGTGGTGAGCCCCCAGTAGTTGAAGGCCTCATAGGATTCCCTAGGAGTCTCCACAGTATCATTGGACTTCTGGGAAATGTGGGGCTGCCTGGTCTAGAAAAGGTGGTCCAATTCACAACAGTAGCCCTACTCGAGTCAAGAATTCCATATTCACCCTCCCTTGGGGTTAGGTCTTTTGTCGGGAACATGTTTGGTGACTGGTTGTCAGGGATGGATTTATTTATTTTTTTACTCTCACCTGATCAGCCTTGGGAGCTGAAGATTTTGTAAAATAGGTTTATTAATTGGTTGCCTTTGACACTTACGCAGCTTCACTGGTCACTGTTAGAATTTTGCTTTACAGTCCCTGAGGTGGAGTAACTCGGACATAGGTTTGTACGTGCATATACAGACCGTCCCAGTGACAAGTTTACGTGGCTGAGCTAATAATTAGTTCTGCCCCTTGATCTGCCATTTTGCACTTAGCTCCTGAAGGTAACCTGAAGGTTGCTTAGCTCTTATACAGTGCACATGTTGCCATCTGACAGGCTGGTAGGGCAGTGCTATTTTTCTAGTAAAAGAAGTGTCAGAATTCACCATGAACACCTCCCTCATTCTCTGAGTATGGCAATGACACCCACCTGAGAGGTGTCAGAAGTGAGTCCCAGTGAGCTCTGGCTAATGAAAGCCAGTTTGTTGCTTTCTAACACATATTTAATGTAAAGAACAGATACCTGCAGGCCCTTTAAAACAGTGACAAACTTTGGCCACAAGATTGAGTTTGACAGGTAGGTTAGTGTGGGGAGTTGAATGAGTTTTTATGGAATGGGGGTTGAAGGGGATGGATGATTAAAGGAAGGGGGGTTGAAGGAGCTGGAGAGGTTGAGGGCATGGAAAGAACAGTGAGGGGGTGGGGGAGCTGAAGGAGGTGCAAGAGGTGGGATTGATGGAACTGCAAGGGTATTGGAGAGTTGACAGAGTTGTGAGGAGATGGTGGTTGAAGGTAAAAAAAAAAAGTAAAGGTAAAGGACTCCTGGGCGGTTAAGTCCAGTCAAAGGCAACTATGGGGTGCAGCACTCATCTCGCTTTCAGGCCGAAGGAGCCAGTGTTTGTCCACAGACAGCTTTACAAGTCATGTGGTCCGCATGACTAAACCGCTTCTGGCACAACAGAACATTATGATGGAAACCAGAGGGCACGGAAACACTGTTCACCTTCCTGCTGCAGCAGTATCTATTTATCTACTTGCACTGGCATGCTTTTGAACTGCTAGGTTGGCAGAAGCTGGGACAGAGCAATGGGAGCTCAATCCGTTGCAGGGATTTGAACTGCCAACCTTCTGATTGGCAAGCCCAAGAGGCTCAGTGTTTTAGACCACAGTGCCACCTGATCAGTGAGGGGATGGTGTATTTTGGCAAGGTTTAAAGAAAGGGCCTTTGATGATGGTGGGGCTGGCCAGGTTGGCAAGCAATGTGAGCAAGGGTGGTAGGCCCCAGTAGTGTCTATATCGATGAACAGAACAAGCGACTGTTGGATCCTACATGAATAAATATTAAGTAGTATCTGCTGTAAACAATACTAATAATACTTAGTTGTTTAACGATTATGGTGAATAGTTGTAAGCAACTAAAAGAACAGGATGGAGCCTCTAGTGTCCATTGTAGCCATTTGAAGATTTGAATGTGGCAGATGATTAATGATTTTTTTCAACCCATCAAAGGAATATATATGTATGATTTTTCTTGGAGATCCTAAACAATTAATCAGTTATCTCTCTAGAGGGTCAATCTCAACAGATGCAAGAAAGGTTGAAAAGTGACTATGGGAAAGGATATGGTGGTGAATCTTCCAAACAGCCTGCCTTCCTTGATAAATAAAAGGTAGAAATCCTCACACTAGGGTGTATTTTAAATAACCATACCCTTCTAGATTTTTAGTAATAGGTTTCCTGACCACTTTTGCCTTGGTGTTGTACCACAGATATCATCAATTTTTGAATAGTGAGGAACAGATGGAGCACAGAAAGCTTTGTGCATTTATAAAGGTATTATTTTGTAGACAACATGGGGTATTAATTTTGGATTGTAGATGACATAGGATATTCTACTGCAATGACTTCAGTTGTGTAGCATAGACTTTTAAGAAAATGTCTGTAAAGGTAGATTATTTTAGTGTCCTACCCAACTATCTATTTAGAATGAAAAACACACCATTTGTTTCATTCTTCATATGTCACTAATCCCAAAATAATTAAGTCAAGTAGTAGTAGTAGAAGAAGAAGAAGAGGAGGAGGAGGAGTTTGGATTTGATATCCCACCTTTCACTCCCTTTAAGGAGTCTCAAAGTGGCTAACATTTTCCTTTCCCTTCCTCCCCCTCAACAAACACTCTGTGAGGTGAGTGGGGCTGAGAGACTTCAAAGAAGTGTGACTGGCCCAAGGTCGCCCAGCAGCTGCATGTGGAGGAGCGGAGACGCGAACCCGGTTCCCCAGATTACGAGACTACCGCACCAAAACCACTACACCACACTGGCTATTAAATATTAAGAAACACAAGTATCTTAATATTTGTGTTTCTCCCATAGCTCATCTTGGAACACCCACTAGGAACATCCACTGGCATACTAGTGGGAAATGGTAACACAGGAGTACTGCAGGAGACTGTATGGCTTGGACATAGGCTAATGCTGTAGTCTGATACCCTCTTATCTGTGAGCATAGATAAACATAGGATTTCAGTGTTAGTGAGTCCCTTAAGCCTTGATATAAATTATATGGATTATGTATTTCTGAGATTGAATGCATATCTACATAGTTCCTGGAAATAGCCAGCATTTCTGACACTAGAATGCATAGTGGTTTCTGCTTCGGAGCACATTTGACTGAACTGTGAGCATTTTGTCCTTCACTCCTCTGCCTAATCACTCTTGGTGGATTTACACTGTGGTAAGTATTTTCTAATCATCATGATGTCAGGTAGTGAAATAACTAATATTGGTTATTTATGTATTTATTATTATTTATCAAAATTCTATACTGTCCTTCATCTGAGGATCACAGGGTGATTTACAATATAAGAACACAAACTATATACTATAGCATCAAACAAAAAATATCCCCCATTTAAAATGCCATAGATTATTTAAATAGCCAGGTGAGTCTTCCTGGGAGAGTTATGGACATGAGACACATGACACATGCTGGTTTTAATGTATGTATTGTTGTGAACTTGGAGGGTTAGCTTGCATGGTGCCTGAGTCCCTTCTAATTTCTGGGGTCCTGGGACCTGCAAGTGTTAAAAATCCAATGGAGAATTGCACTGTTGAATCAGCCAGGCAATATTTTTGTTGAGTTAATGGCCACAAGTATGGTCATTAGTATAACAAACGAAGTGGCTTTGTGCTAGAGAGTACCTTGCTGGTAGTGAGGAAAAACAAAGACCAGGGCAGTTCAGTATGTATGAGCTGGACTAGAAGCAGACAAAAGCCAGAGAATGAGAGCCATGTTTGTTTCCTGTTTGATCCCAAGGCTGTGAATATGGGAGAAGCATGACTTTCTGGGGTGCTTAGGCTCAGGTTTTATATATGTGTAAACCATATATCATGCAGCCACCACCGTCTCTGCTGTTCCTCATTCCAAGGAAACCGAACCCTTGGTAGGTGCCTCAAACTCCTGGAATTTTGCGCCTTTCAGAGATTGGGGTAGCATGCGACAGTATGCTTTGGGGTTTTTTTGCCTAAAATATTGTAAATTCTTTTGAGTTGTCATGGCAAAAAGCAACCAAGAAATGTAAATAATGATGATTCAACAAACTCCAAAAATCACATTACTTTCATATTTTCTAAATGGGGAGCAGGGGTTTGTATCTTGTTCTTCTTAGCTTAAAATAATTAGAAAGCACCAAGTGGTATGTATTCTTGCTTGCACATTTCTAAAACATTGGCTGCTTCACATGACCAGGTTAGCTTTCTTGTGCTTGTCTGTGTCTGGAGTGAAGGAAAGTCTTCCATTAGGACTGGTAAGGTGAGCTTACACAGAATATTGCCTTTGCCAAAGCCCACGGACATAGGGGAAAAGAGCTAAAAGAAGCAAAATAAAACAGAAACAAACAAACAAACAAAAAGCAAAGTGATGTGAGACTTTGTGGGAGACCTGATCTGACTTTATTGACATCAGACTTCAATTTGAAGAGGAGTAAAGTGCCCTCAAACACCTAACTTTGCTTCATTTTTCAGCCCCCCTCCCAAGTGCTGCTGCAGGTACAATGTTTACTGTCATTATTCACTATCAACATGCATTTGTGTACTGTTTATTTACATTTTTTTCTTATTTAAATTAGATGCAACCTGCTATGGGGAAAAAAGAGTTTTTCTGAATGAGGGGAAAGATCTTGATGATAATGTTTTGAATTATAAACATGGATGGTAGGAACCAGTCGTCTGTGTCTCAATTCATTTTTGAGCCGTTAACTGATGTACATTCTATAAAGATCATCCTATTCCTGCTGGTGCTGACTTTGTACCTTATGATCTTGATGGGAAACACTTTTATCATCGTTGCTACTTTAACCAACTCTGCTCTTCATTCCCCCATGTATTTCTTCCTTTGGAATTTATCTTTCTTGGAGATTGGTTACACCTCGACAATAATCCCCAAATGGCTCTCAAATCTTCTGTCGGAAGACATGAGCATCTCATTCATTGGCTGTGCCACACAAATGTATTTCTTTGGTTCCCTTGGAATAGCAGAATGTTGCTTGTTGGCCGCCATGGCGTATGATCGCTACGTGGCAATATGTCACCCTTTGCATTACACAGTCATTATGAACAAGACCATTTGTCTGAAGATTTCTGTGGCCTGCTGGCTCATTGGAGTGCTGGTGGTTTTGGTGCCAGTAACATTAATATTCACTCTACCTTTCTGTGGGCCCAACAGGATCAACCACTTCTTCTGTGACCTTCCACCACTTCTGAGTCTTGCCTGTTCAGACACTTTTAAGAATGAGATCATAATGTTCACTGTCACTATAGTCTTCATAATGCTACCCTTTATGCTTATTCTCATCTCCTACACCCATATCCTCCTTACTATCATGAAGATGTCCTCTGCCACCAGCAGAAGCAAAGCCTTTTCCACTTGTTCTTCTCACGTCACAGTAGTAACTCTGTTCTATGGAGCTGGAGCTTTAACATATTTAAGACCTAAGTCTGATCATTCATTGGAAACTGGCAGAGTGCTCTCATTTTTTTACACTGTTGTGTGCCCTATGATGAACCCTTTAATCTATAGCCTCAGGAACAAAGAAGTGAAAGATTATCTGAAGAGGCTGATGATCAGAAAAAATATTTTTTCTAGATTGTAAGGTTAATTCTACTTTTTCTTTACTATTCTAAGTCATACCTAAGTATTGCAGGTCCTTAGTATCTGTATGTATACAGAATTAAACACATTATAAAAAGGAAAGGAAAGGAAAGGAAAGGAAAGGGGGAAACAAACAAACAAAACAACACTGAAAGCAATGATAGAATCCAGGTGGAGAAAGTTTTTAAAATATAAAATATAAGCATTGATTTCAGCCAGAGAGTTACACAGGTGATTGTTTTTTTGTTTTGTTTTGTTACATCATTTAAATAAACATGATTTGGTTTACCTGGAGTGTGCTCTAAATGAAATGAAATATACAACTCTCTTGCTACAACAGCTTCACTGGTCTGTTTCTGAGGATGGTATGGTAACTTCAGTTGGTGCAGAATTCAGTGACCAGGTTGCTCACTGGAGCAACATGGTTTGAGCATAGTACACCAATCCTGCCCTAACTGCAGTGGCTGTCATTTAGTTTCGGGGTCCAATTCAAAGTGCTGGTTTAGACCCATAAAGCCTTAAATGGCTCAGAACTGCAAGACCTCACAGACCATCTCTCATGTAAACCAACCCAGTCATCGTCTGAAGCCCTTCTCCATGTGCCTGCTCCATTTGAGGTCCAGAGAATGGCAACACGAGAATGGACCTTTTCTGCGGTGGCTCCTCATTTGTGAAACACTCTCCTCAGGGAGGTTCAGCTGGCACCTTTATTATGCATCTTTAGGCACTAAGCAAAAATGTCTCTCTTCCATCAGGTCTTGGGCTGATTAACAGTCTATGTCCTTTTAAATGTGTTTGGGAAAGGGGACATTGTTTTGCTTTGTTTTTGCTCTTGTTTTTATTATATACTTTGAAGTTTTAGTCTGTATTTTTATGCTGTTATCCACCCTGAGATCTTTGGATGAAGGGGAGTATACAAATTTAATAAATAAAATAAAAAAGTAAACATGTATTTATTTCATAAAGTTTATATGCTGCTTGATTGTAAAAACAGCGACCCTCAAATGCATGTGTACCTTTGAAGTATCCAGAATAACCTATGCCACCCAATATGGTGTTTTTGTTTTGCCGCTCTCTCTCTGTTCACACCTCTGCATTTTTGCATCCAGTTCCCATGTGACAACAAAGTGTGCAGGAATTTGGAACTAAACAAATGAATCTCCAGTGGCAGATTTTGATATCAGCAAATGATAAGGGATACAAAAACGCATCTTGTTTCATTTTTTTTCCTGCTAAAAGCTATAGAATAATAATATTCACTTTGCAGTATACTTCTTTTCTTCCCACCTTAATCTCATATCTTCATATGACTTAAGGGCTGAAGATGGAGAGAAAATTGGAATCTGACTTTGCTCATTGCTGTAATATTGACCTTCTACTTAGTATCTATAATGGGAAATGGTCTTATCTTTACTCTAATAGGAGCCTGTCCTACATTACACACCCCTATGTATTTTCTTCTCAGAAACTTGTCCTTCCTAGAGATCTGCTACACTTCAGTCACTGTGCCCAAGATGTTGGCTAACTTTATGTTGGACACCAGAAGCATCTCCTAGCCTGGATGCCTTCTGCAGATGTACTTCTTTGCTCTTTCAGGAACTGCTGAGTCCTTCCTTTTGACAGCCATGGCATATGATTGCTATGTAGCAATATGTCACCCCTTGCGATGAGCCAGAGAGTGTGTATAGGACTAGTAGCTGGTTCATGGCTTGGTGGGACCATCGTAGCTTTCATACCGGCCATGTTGATGCTCAAGTTAACTTTCTGTCACTCCAACACAATTGACCACTTCTTCTGTGACATTGTGCCGTTAATCAAGCTGGCCTGTGGGCACACCTCTGTGAATAAGACTGAACTTTTGGTGGTTGCTACTTTTGTGGTGATGATCCTTTTCTTGCTGATCCTTATTTCATATATTCATATAATTTCTGCTATTCTCGCAATGCCTTCTGCCGAGGGCAGGAGCAAAGCATTCTCCACTTGCTGGTTCCACGTGATGGTGGTCTCTCTGTTCTATGGAAGATGTAGTGCAATGTATTTAGGGAACACTTCTTCCTCATCAGAAATGGGAAGTAGGAATAATAAATTAATCACCCTTCTCTATGCAGTGGTGACCCCAATGTTAAACCCTATTATCTATAACTGAGAAATAAGGAAGTGAAAGGAGCCCTTAAAACAATAATAGGCAGGCTAAGACATATCTTGCATATCAAGAATGAACATTGATGAGGTGGTTTGTAATTTTGTTCCTTCTAACAGTTAGACATTGTAAATGCAATATTTGTTTTAATGGTTTCTATCATTTCCTTAGACATTGGTTAAGCAACTATGACCCTTCAGATGATGAATAACTGCCACCATCCATGACCATTAGCTATGCTGATTGAGGCTGAGCAGAACAGGTGGATGAATGACTAGACAAAATTAAAAAGTGTGTTCTGTCATGGCTTCCATAAAGAATCACAGGAACTGCAGTTTGGTGAGAAAGCCACAGAGAACTTTTCTGCTAGCAATTTCATTTCTTCTCACTGAACTAGAAACCCCCATGGCCCTCTGTCAATCATTAGCACAGTTCTGATGTGTCAGCCCTACAAATCTTGTGGTAAGCAAGTAGTGTTTTTGAGGGGTTTGCAGTGGTGTAACAACCCCCCCCCCTTTTACCATTCTCGATCAATTAAGGAGAACAGAAATTGCATTCAGAAACAAACAAAACTCAAACCTATGACTAGCTGGAATTCATTGCTTGCTGTAAGTGTCTAGTGGGCTTGCTCTTTGCCATCACTGTCTTGCCTGCCCTTTCCACCTGCACAGGGCCTGGACTTCCTTGAAATGGAGGAATGTCAAAGATTGGAACAATTTCTAAGGGGGGAGTTCAGGAAAAGCAAGAGCCCTCTCTCACACACAAATGGACATACAAGGGCACACAGCTATAGAAAAGATAAGCACTCAGAAAGGGGGGGAGGGGAAGAAAAAATGACAATAATTTATGTTTCAGCTACTCTTACTTAAAAGCAAGGAGCATTCCTGAGAAATCCAGAAGCCCACTCAATGTGGAAGTCAATTCAGTCCATTTACATTGCCTTTCCACATCCTGAATAACTCTCATTTCCCCTCTGCATTCATTTTCCCTAACACTGATCCTCAATTATATCACAGAGCACTTTGCTCACTACTAAGTGCGTTTCAGTTGGCGTCACCTGCAGGATACAATATTTTGCTTTGTCCCAAGAACACTCCAGTGATGCATAATGCATTTGGTATCTCATGTTCAAGTGTACCTCTCTTTGACAACTGAAGCACCACACCTAACCATGGAGCTTTGTTAGTGCCTGAAGACAAACAATGAGAGTTCACAAAGGGCAATGGAAGGCCTTTGAACATGAAAATAAACAGTGCCATTGAGGGTCATGCACACTGATTTTGGAGGGAAATAGCCCAAAGGATCTTGGGGAAAATCACCCCCAAATATCAGCAAGACACTCAAGGGTTCTCAGAAACAATGTGGAAGTTAAAAACGGCAAGGCTTGTTTTGCAAAAACTGCTTGACCTGCTGCTGTCAAGGGCGGACTTTAGTCTTTCAAATTCAGTGGCACCCTGTGTGAAGTTAAAATTTGGTCCTGCCCCTCTTGCACCTCTCGCCTTCTGTTCTGCTCACCTCACTTCAACATAGTTACAACAGTCTGTGGTGCCCCCTAGGCTTGGCACACAGTGCAGTGGAACTGGTCCCACTTCCCTAAATCTGCCACTGCTGCTTTAATGGGTGCTGTAAAGTATGCAGAATGCGGGCGGGGGGGGGGAAGGTTTAGTCTCTGGACACCAGCAGTCATGAAAACCTCCTGGTGGTCAAATATGAGCCACAGGATAGCCACACCTGATTTACATACAGATTACTAGCCCACCCGTTTTGTTTCCATACAAGGGCAGCTTGCAATAATTTTAAATCACAATGTGAATAAATATGTATAATAAAAAAGAAAAAGTTGTTTTCTTTGATTACATGAGGGGGTGGGATATCACAGGTTGGGATGGATGCATCACTGTGTATACAGTGTCCTTGTATGGAGAGGGGGAAAGATGTCTGGGTACATGTCAGCAGCCATTGCCACCCCCCACCCCCACCCCACATACAAATCCCCAGGAAGTCACTGCAAATTATGACCACTTTCAGGTGGTCACAGAGCTGTTCTTAATGATACACTGGTTGATTGTGAGAATGAAGACCAGGGAAGACCTTACAGTGCCATACCACACAATTCTTTGTAAACAACAACACTTGGGGAATCACTTCCTTTACTATGATTCTATAGTCCAGAGGTTGTAATGCACATTTGGGGTGCTCAAACATTATTTTCTTAAATGTTTCCCAAGACTCCACCAATTTGATGGTGGTGGTGGTGGTGTTAAAATCATTTGATGAGTGGAGTGCAAGCAATAGATCTTTCTTCTCAGTTGATTTGCATGGATCATCTTGTGAAGCAGAGACTATGTCCATGTATGCCCCCCACCTCTCCCTCATGTGTGTGTGTGTGCATGCACACACGTGTGTGTGAGAGTGAGTAGGATTGGCTATGTTCCCACGGTAGAACCTAGTCTGCAATATTAGACTATGTGAGTTAAGGACTGTTTCTCAGTGCCCATGCTATGCAGACAAAAGCTCCTAGGTTCAAACCACAGTATCTCCAGGTAGGGCTGGGGGAAAGACTCCTATCTGAGACCCTGGAGAGCCAGTCTGTGTAGGCTATAGTGAGCTAAAGGGCCCAATGTTCCAACATGGTGTGATGCAGCTTCATATGTTCCTATGTAAGTGAATCATACAGTAGCTAGCATTCTAGAAGAAATGTCATTGAGTTTTTGGCTAGGTAGACATTGGTGCATGATGTGATTGCATAGCACCGAAAGAGGTGATGTAACCAACAGAGGTATACTCCCTTCTACTTCTAATTGGCACCTCCCATGTGATCAAGTAAAGGTGAATATAATGAGAACAAAGATAAACTGATTCTCTGTTTGCTCTCTTGCCTCTCTTCCACTCCAGAGTAGGAAAGCCCCCACTCTGACTTACTTTCTGCTCCTTTCAATTTGAGCAGAGCTACTTTTGATCCTTCCTGGGTAGTCTGTAACAGGAAATGCTTGTGGTGAGACGGGCCAGTGGAGACTGGAGACTCAAGAGAGACGGAACAAGTAAGCTTTGAACAAAACATCCATGTAGTTTAACAAGTTTAAAGTAATTTCACTAGATAACTTTTGGGGGAGGAAAATAGCTTTTTTCAAAGTATTTGTAAGTGCTTATGCTCCCGGGATATGATACGAAGCCACATGAGTCCACAACCTTGTTGAAGCAAGGCAGGTCTGGCCAGCAACTTTGGGAGCAGCCACCTGAACATTTTGCATGCATTGGCCAGTACACTTGAAGGGAGGAATAAGTTAATTTCTTAAGGAGTAATTGCCGGTCCACATGCTTTCCCTTAGATCTCCAAAAGTAAAGGGCCAGAGACATGATTTTACAAATCAAAGCTAAACATTCAGGGAGACGGTCTGGAATATTTCTAAAAGGGTCAAAGCTGTTCTTGTAGCTACAACATTTCCTTCACTGCTCCATTTTCAATACTTGATTGGACTTTGCCCCTCCAGACTCTCAGGTTTAAGAACTGGGGTGTGGGTCCTGGTGCACCTCTTCTCCCAGACTGCATTCTTGGGTTTTTGCTCATGTATTTCATTTTCACTTACTGTAGCTTTGTCATCATTTTAAGCAGAGGCTGGGCAACCATCTCTCAGGGATTCTGCACTTGTATCCTTCATTGTGTATTCTACATTGTACCTCCTGCACTGAGCAGAAGGTTGAAACAAATGACCTCCAAGGTTACTTCCAAGGTCACTCCCGACTCTGTGATAATTCTATAGTTCTGTGATACTTTGATTTTGGCATACATACCAGGCCTGCACCCTTGGCAGTGGCTAGCCTAGCCAACCCCTAGGTATGATCACTAACAGATAAAAGCATAATGTTTCCAACATGCATTAATGGGCTACAGAAAAGAAATTTTGGGTAACAAAATTCAGACATACAGTAAAACAATTACAAACGGATCAGTTAAATCCCCCAAAACATAAACAGCCAAGCAGATAACTAAAACAGAATCAGCATAAAATTCCAAACTTAACAAAAAGCCAACTCTTCACTTAGCTGGGTAGTAGAAGGTAAAAAATATCTAGGGCTGCGGCAAGGAGGAGTTGAAAAACCAGGGAGTAGCTACAGAAAAGTTCTTCCCATGGCTCCAAAACAATCCAGCACCCACTTACATTAGGATGGGGAGAAGAGCCACTTCACCAGATTTTAGGGTGTGGACATGGATTTTCTATATAGGCCTACATCATAAAATAATAAATAAGTCTGCACACTCTAGCAAAGGAATGGGAAAGCTGTACACACACATTCTTGATGCTGTTGGACTCCAGTTCCCATCTCCCTTGACATTTGCTCATAGTGGTTTGTGCTGATAGGGCTTGGAGTACAACAACATCTGAAGAGCCACAGGTTCTGCATCCTTATGCTAGCAGCTTTGAAGAAGACACTTTGTGAGTAGGGGAAGTATAAAGAAATTTTTCTTGCACTGGTTAATGTGTCTTCTCTGTCATGATTATCTCTTTAGACCAAATATGGCACAAGAAAATCACACTGCATTTTCTGACTTCATTCTCCTTGGATACTCAGATCTCCCAGATCTCCAAGGTTTGCTCTTTCTGGTGTTCCTATTCATCTATACAGAAATTCTGATAGGAAATGGACTAATCATCTGCATTACTGAAACTGACCTTGCCCTTCACACCCCTATGTATTTCTTCTTGAAGAACCTGTCTTTTCTGGAGATCTGCTACACCTCAGTCACCCTTCCAAAGATGCTGGTCAATTTCATTGTGGAAAACAAGGGCATTTCATTCTATGGCTGTGCTGCCCAGATCTATTTCTTGCTTTTACTAGGAGGCACTGAGTGCTTGCTTCTCGCTGTCATGGCTTACGACCGATATGTGGCCATCTGTAACCCTTTACATTATAAACTCATCATGAGCAAGCAATTCTGTTTAGGTCTCATTGCTGCAGCATTGGCTGTCAATATGCCAATACACGTAGGACAGACCTATCTAGTGTTCATTCTGCCCTTTTGTGACTCTCGTGAAATCAACAGTTTATTCTGCGACATCCCCCCATTGCTTGAGTTGGCCTGTGCTGATACCAACATTAATAAAACAAGTGTGTTTGTAGCTGCCATGCTTTTGGTAATCATGCCCTTTTTCCTTATCCTTGCCTCTTATGTCAAAATAATCTCTGCTATTCTGAAGATGCCTTCAGCGGAAAGTCGGAAGAAAGTGTTTTCTACTTGTTCCTCACACATCATTGTGGTATCTCTCTTTTATGGCTCAGCAACTATTGTATATTTGAGTCCTAGGTCAAAGGAGACAGAAGACATTAATAAGTCGCTTTCCTTGTTGTATACCATTTTAGTTCCTATGTTTAACCCAATCATATATAGCCTGAGAAACAGGGAAGTGAAGGCTTCCCTGGTGAAACTGCTGAGAAAAAAAATGTGATACAATGTTTTGAATGTACTAAAAATATTTTGTTGTCGCCAAAACAGTTTCAGAAAATAAAATTTTCATCATCTGGGGCAGCAAAATAACATCCTAAATTTTAGAAAGCCATAATAGTATATTTTTTTCAAAATGATAATAAGGAAGATTAGAGTTGCCATATGTCCTCTTTTTTCCAGGCCACATCCTCTTTTTCATGGGTAGAGTCGTCATAGCGATCCATAGTTAAAAGTTGAAGTCGGCAAATGTGTCCTCTTTTTTGCTCCTCAAAATATGGCAATCCTACCTGAAATTTATACTTCTTCTTCCCTCCCTTCTCCCAAAAAGTGACAGCCAACAATTAAACTTGTTGGGCACTTTAGCAACTGTTTTTCACTCCCCTATCCCTTGCAATGCCTCTACCACTTCCCTGCTTCTGGCAATATGATTTGTGACCTTTCCATACCCATTGTTTCTCAGTAAGCTACACAACTCAATGGCTTGTCTTTCCACCAAGGGTTCCTAAGGCAGCAAAGAACAATAACAAATAAAATTGTTGCTGATTAAAATATAAAGAGGAATTGCAATAAAACAGAGTTTGATGTGGACAGAAAGGGCCCTTTCAGTTTTATCATTCATCTCCTGTGATGGTTCACCAAATACCTCCTTCGTGGAGACATTTGGGGGAGATTGATGGATGGATTTACTCAGTCCTTTTTTTCTATACAGTGGTACCTCGGGTTAAGTACTTAATTCGTTCCGGAGGTCTGTTCTTAACCTGAAACTGTTCTTAAACTGAAGCAACACTTTAGCTAATGGGGCCTCCTGCTGCCGCTGCGCTGCCAGAGCACGATTTCTGTTCTTATCCTGAAGCAAAGTTCTTAACCTGAAGCACTATTTCTGGGTTAGCGGAGTCTGTAACCTGAAGTGTATGTAACCTGAAGCGTATGTAACCCGAGGTACCACTGTATATTAAAAAAATGTTTAGGGGTACTCTCATTTTGACTCAAGGAAATCAACATTTTATAGAAATAGACTGGGGGGGGGAAAGAAGGAATTTCCACTGAAGCAATCTCTGGGGTGGTCTTTTGCCTCCTGGAATAATTCTCACTGGACAGTTGATGGTACATGGTCCTGTGTGTTGTTGAGGGAGGGCAGTTTAGCTAGAAGAAGCTCTGAGTGGTCATTGTCTGCCTCTCTCTCTCTCCTGGAATTATTCCCATGGGAAGTTGATGGGAGGATGTTTGAATAGGTGAAGCACATTTCTTTTAAGGCTATTTAATTTGCTTTGAAAATTGACATGATTACAAACTAATGTGTACCCTTACTTCTGGGTAACCTATATCAAGGCTTCTAGATTTCTCACATCAAATTTTCCAGATTTTTCAGGAAAAGTTGCCTAAAGAAACTGCTTCCTATTGCCAAAATTTAATTAGACGTTTTCTAATGAAAGTCCATTACAGTTGAGACACTTTCCCTAGATAACACCCACAATTGCATTTCTACATATGTGTATGTATACAAATATATAATTGCATATCATTTTTAAGTGTCTTTCTCAAACTTATCCCTTTGGATTAACATACGGTAACTGTCAAATGTATTTAAAATATCTAAATGGTTGGTTTGTAACATGTACATTCAGAATGAGTTGCTTTTCTCTTTGAGCAAAATGATGCATTCTTATGGACCCCCAAGGAAATAAAATGTTGAAATGAAACTCTTTATTCACAACACAGGTAAGATGATACTTTTGTTCTGCTTAACTGTATATTTGCACCAGGATTTCAGAAGTGTTTTCAATCACTCTGAGTCTTTTTCTTTTCTTTTCCATTTCACATACCTTATAGACAAGTAGATTCCTCCTGTTGTGTTCTTCAAGTTTCCACCTCTGCACATTTCTCTGGGCATAGAGCTCACAGAACTAAATATCTATCTATCTATCATCTATCTATCTATCTATCATCTATCTATCTATCTATCTATCTATCTATCTATCTATCTATCTATCATCTATCTATCATCTATCTATCTATATCTATCATCATCTATCTATCTATCTATCATCTATCTATCATCTATATCTATCTATCTATGATCTATCTATTCAAAACATTTATATGCTGCCCTTAAGTGAAAAGACTCTCTTAAGGCATCTTCCATAGAACGCCAATATGCCACACAATCAGAAACAAATTAATAAAACAGTCTTCCAGCAAATATTAAAAGAAAGAAACATCCAGTTCAGAATTAAACCAGAACTATAATTAAGACCGAACATAGCCAAAAGCATGATATTCCCTTTTTAAAAGTAGTTAAAACAATTTGTGTTTTGTAGCACCTGTAACAATGCCAGTTCAGCAGATTGAAGCAGTTGATTCAAAAACTAGTTGTCATGATGGTATATTTATTTTGATTTTATTATAAAAATTATTTCTAAAATACATAGATTGGGGTAGAAAGAACAGCAGAATAATACAAACAGGGATAAGAAACACCCCACCGCTGTTCCCTCATTCTAAATGAACCATTTAGTGTAATTATACTTCACTTGTCTATTTTACCAATCTGGATATGGGTAGAAAAATGAGTCTTTTATATAGCAATGCAAGCAAGGAAACATCATGGTTCATTCCATTGTTGAAGGAAAGCTTGTGACATATTCAGCTGTTGTTTACACACTGAGATACAAGCCCTAACTGGATGCCAGACCACATGAAAGTCCAGTAGCTTAGATTTTCCTTTGACTAGTTTCAGTATAAAAATCAATTTCTTTGCTATTGTTTTATCTATTTGACTAAGCATCAACTGTTTACACTTTCTCTAATTTCAAATTTTTAGCTACCTCCATCTAGGCTGCCACTTCAGTTATTTAGATATTTCTAAACCATACTTCCTTAGGAAATAGATGTAATAATGCCATACCAATGTGGTGGACAGCATAAGCAGTGGAAGTGAATATTTCCCCTCCTCTTCTGTTAGAAGCTGATCTTCCTGTGATTGCATTCCCCCATCTTCCGATTCAGACCAGCCCCTGACACAGGCCCAGTTTGGAACCAACTCCTGCAGCAACTCTTGTCAGGGCTGCAGATGCAGCCGTGGCTCCATTAATCCTTGCCATCATGTAAAGCCCAACCAAGAAGCATCTGAAGTTTGGATTGTGACCTAAGGCTGGTCTTGTAACATTTATTGTTGCCTGTTGCCCCTTTTATTTTTAAGGGTGCAGGAAATACTTGCATGCACAAGAGAAGAAGAAATTGGAAAGTAGTGTAGGCGTGACAGTGGGAACAACAGAAAAATGAATAAATCTCTACAGCATCTACAGACCTCCAGACACTCTTTTGGATGGCAAGTGACAGAATAGCAATGAATAATCTAAGGCATATATTCTATTCTTAGGTCAAATGCCAATTAAAATAAATATTTGAAATATTTAATTATATAAAGAGGAATGCAATCTTAATAATGTTCATTTTGTAAATTCATAATTGAGCAATTTATCTTAGCTCTGTCTATGTGAAATTTTGTTCTGTTCTGGAGAATGGAACTTTTTTCTGTGTTGGATTATGGATTCCCAAGACTGATAAAATGGGATTGTGTGGAAGCCAATGTACAGAATGTGCACATAGAAAGATTGAATCTGCACAACCCATGAAGCTTACAAGACCTCAGCATAAAAAAATCCTCAGTTTTGTGATCAAATAATCAGATAAAGCATGATATGTCAGAATTTTTAGTACAGGATTATTTATTCAGATGCTTTAGATCTAAACTTTCTACTTAACAACACAGTCCTCAGATTAACTAATAACATTCAAGACACAGTAAAACAATCAACAGTAAAGCAGTTAAATACATAAAACCATACCAACAGTCACAAAAGCATGGCAGGTAACTAAAACACAATCAGCCGAATGTCCTAAACTTAATGGAAAGCCACCCGGAACAAAATTATTTTCATGTGGCATGGGGATGAGAGCTGAAAATAGGGAAGATGGAATGAACAACTGGGGCTTACAGAAAGAAGCATTTTTACCACTGCGGATTAACCTAGCATGCACCTATGTCAGGATGCAGAGAATGGCCACTTCAGCAAATATTTGAGTGTGGGCATGAATTTTGTTTCTGGGCTTACATGACACAATGATTGATAAATATGGACTTTGTAGTAGCTGAGGTTTTGATAAGGGGAACTGTAAAACAATTCTGTTTGGGCTGGCTGATTCTTTTTTCTGTCATTATCATCTCTTCAGACTAAAGGGATCCAAATATGGCAAGAGATAATCACACTGCATTTTCTGACTTCATTCTTCTTGGATACTCAAATCTCCCAGATCTCCAAGGTTTGCTCTTTTCTGTGTTCCTGATCACATATTCAGGCATTCTAATTGGAAATGGACTAATCATTTATGTTACAATATCCGACCCTGCCCTTGACACTCCTATGTATTTCTTTTTGAGGAACCTGTCTTTCTTGGAGATCTGCTACACCTCAGTCACTGTGCCGAATATGGCGGCCAATTTAGTGGCAGAAAAGAGCAACATTTCTTTCATTGGCTGTGCTGCCCAGATCTATTTCCTACTTATACTAGGAGGCACAGAGTGCTTCCTATTGACTGCCATGGCTTATGACCGATATGTAGCCATATGTAACCCCTTGTATTATAAGCTCATCATGAACAAGCAATTCTGTTTGGTACTCATCACTGGATCATTGGTTGTCAACATGTCCATACATGCAGGACAAATATATCTAGTGTTCACCTTGCCCTTTTGTGACTCTCATGAAATTAATAACTTATTCTGTGATGTACCCCCACTGCTTGATCTGGCCTGCGCTGACACCAATGTTAACCAGTTAATTGTGTTTGCAGCTGCCGTAGTTTTCTTGATCATCCCTTTTTCCCTTATCTTTGCTTCTTATGTGAAAATAATTTCTGCTATTCTGAAGATGCCTTCAGCAGACGGTCGGAAGAAAGTGTTCTCCACTTGCTCCTCACACCTTATTGTCGTATCTCTCTTTTATGGCTCAGCAACTATTGTATATTTGAGTCCTAGGTCAAAGGAGACAGAAGACATTAATAAGTTGCTTTCCTTGTTCTATACCATTTTAGTTCCTATGTGTAACCCAATCATATATAGCCTGAGAAACAGGGAAGTGAAAGTGTCCCTGAGAAAATTGCTGGGTAGAAAAATGTGATACTACAAAATAGTAGCATTGCTTTCTTACACCAAATACATTTCAATGGCAAGGAGAGATTACAGATATTGAAGGAGAAGATTCCAGAAACAAGTGGGGGCTCCAACATATGGGGAGGGGGGGCTATGACAAATTACCCCTGAAGAAATGTCACTCTTGACAGAGAAAGAGATTCCCACCTCTAAGGTGAATCAAATTATAATGTATTAAGTTCAATGTGCTTAAACTTTCAGTGTCACTGTAAAACAGCAATGTTCTGTGTTTTCCATGCAGCCATTCTTCAGCTGTAATCCTTTGCAATTTTACCATACAAAGCATATCTGCTTAGAAGTAGAACTCATTACAATCAGCAGACTTTAGAGTCCTGTGCATAGTTATGTTGGTAGAGCATGAGACTCTTAATCTCAGGATTGTGGCAGGTTCAAGTCCCACACCGGGCAAAAGATTGCAAGGGGTTGAACTGGATGACTCTCATGGTCCTTTCCAACTCTGTAGTTCTTGGAGTCTATGACTTATTCCCATATATTTTTTTAAAATAGGATTTCAGTCTAAATAAATAAATGTTTTGTCTTCTCATTAAAAAATACATGAAGCTCCCTTGGCTGAAACCTGTAAGCACTCTCTTCAGTATTGAAACCCACAGCAACTGGCACACATTAAGCAAACCAACCTAAGGGTTGACTGAAAGATGAACACACATGCACACTTTACATTCAGATACAAAATCTGAGGAATTCTGGATCTTCAATATCTTCCGAAAGAACAATGACAGCACAACAATATTTGGGATGTGTGCCCTAATGTAATGATTCTCAAACATAAAGCAAGATGTGCCCCTGTACACATCACTTGATAACACACCATTATGCAACAAACCATGGCTCGCAGTAAAATAACTTCTTTAGAAAGTATTGTGTTTGAGGTCCTGCAAAAATTCCATCTCTGATCATCAAGGTAGGGTTGAGGAAAAAGGGTATCTTGAAGTTATTCCTACTATTTGTGAGTAGCAAAGGGGGTGGGGAGCATTTCACCAAATACGATTAGCGGGCTTGACATTCTACAATGATTTGTGTGGAGTTGGAGTGAAACAAAACATTTGCAGCAAACTCTTCTGAAAATGTTGGCTTTCTTAGGTTGCAGTCCAAGTATGAGGGAAAGGGTAGAGTCTGTCTACCTTATCCAATATCCTTCTGGACTCTTGCTGCAAAGATGCAAATGAAAGCACCTTTCCTGATATTTAGTGGAGGATTTTAAAGAAAGTCTCCCTCTCATTGGATACAATGGGATGAAAATAAAAGGGGGCAAACTATGCCAGTTATTGAATGGACATCATTGCGTGACCACGCGGTGACAGCCCCAGCCCCCAGGGATCATACAGAAGGAATAAAGACTCTGACAACGTTATATGGAATTAAAATTAGGCCACAACTTTATTAAACTTCAAAATGTAGGAAGACCTTGGCTTAGGCCTTGGGTGTCTATGCCTCCCAACCCCCCAGCTGGGGGGAACTGGGGCTCATCAGGGTAAATGGGATATGGGGGTGCTCTGCGAGACGTAAGTGTAGCAGGCAGCCCAGCCCATATCCCCGCATGCAGGGTAGTTCACTGGTGACCTTTCAGTGTATGGCCAGTGACACCCATATATATAACACCATTTAGAGGGGGACACTGGAATCGCCGATGCAGGGGGGGGGTGAGTCACCACTTCATGCCCCCACCCTCCCATATAGGGAAGAAAAGACTGAAGGATTCCACCCAAGGCCATAACCACCAAAATTGTGACGAATTGCTACGGGGAAGACAAAACCTGCCAATGCAGGAAAATTTCTTCCTTCAACAGCAACCATACAAAGAGTGTAGCAGTGCCTGCTAAATAGGAAGAAAAAGTTAACCTGCAAACAAGAAACATTAAACAAAGGGATGGTAGAGATGGTGAATCTCCAGAGCCGACTGCTTGGCTATTGTTGGCTCCACCCCCCTATTTATAAATGGGGTTGGCCCCACTTCCCAGCAAGAACCTGGATTACTGAGGCTGTGCATAAGCCTCTGAATAATAATACTGAGAAGCAAGCCAACCCCCTTTTACCACTAAGCTCCCTGGGAACTGTAGTCCCGCGCACGATCCCGCAAAGGGCACCCACGTTATAAAGTGTGAGTGCTCATTATAATTGTTTGGGAGGTTTTGTGCAAACAAATGCCCATAAAAGACTAGAGTTTTTTGCAATAATGGAAGTGATTGAGAATTGTGTGAGATAGCAGACGTTTTGATGCAACATTAGCTACGTTCTCTGCAAACAAATCAGAATCACTGCTCATTAAATAGCCAGTGTTGACTAACGTTAAACTATTGGAGAGTTACAGTGCATGCTGTGACTGTAGAGATCATTGACCAATATGAGGGAGCCATATTTTATTGTAGATGGGACAAATTAAGGCGTCTGGTTTTGCTGCTGCAAGTGCACCATGCCACTTTTTCTTTCTGCACCCCTCCCAGCCTTCATTCCTTCTTTGGTCACTTCTGTGGATCCATGACCTGACTGTTTCCAGGCACTGTGACCATCTGCAATGGATTCCCACATGGCAGGGCTAATGCTGCCAGCATTTATGTCATCTTTGCAGACATCTTTGTAATGCACAATTGGTCTTCCAACAGGTCTAGTATCTGAAGCAAGCTCCCTGTAGAGCATGTCCTTGGGGATCATGCCATCTTCCATTCTGTGGACATGACCAATAGTGCAAATGTCACTGAGACAGAAGTGCAAACATGCTGGGAATGTTGGGTGGGGAGAGCTTATCTTTGTGATGCCCAAAATCTTCCTGACACCATGTATATTGAGGTGCCACTGCTGGTGGAAGTTGCCTATGATTCACTTCCATAAAGCAGTGTGCTCAACATGCAGGCCTTTGTATTTCACCTTTGTATTGGACGTTAGCATCATATTCTCCCATACCCTTTTGGAGAGGCGAGCTATTGACAAGTGTATTGCCAATACACTTGTCAATACACAGCACCAATGGAAAAGTTGGTGGTTATTCTGGAGGCCAAGTAGACAAAATATCTACCATCTGCCTGGAGTACTGGTGACGATGTCCTGACCTAGGGTGTTGTTCTTTGTCAGGTTGATAGAGAGGACGAACTCCATGCAGATTTGGGCAAAATGGTCAATGAGTCTCTGTAGAGCTTCTTTAGAGTTTGCCAGTCTTGGCACAGAGACATGCCAGGTTGAACAGACCCCATCGCTCCTTAAATGGGATGGAATGGAAATACAGATACAGACTGTCTTCAGTGAAGCTGAAAGCATATGAGAACAACAAGGAGAAGAATATGCCAAAGAGAGTTGGGACAATAACACAGCCCTGTTTCACCACTCTTTATAGGGAAAGCATCCAAGGATGAACCATTACACTGGATGTGCCAGACATATTTTGTGGAAGGACATGATCATCTTGTGGACGTCCAGCTCTTCCAATGCTGTCTTTGTGCCTTCATACATTTTGCAAATGTTGCTGCTGTCAGCAGCAAGTTGAACGAGCTGACACAACTTCAGCCAATAGTTATTGACACACCCACTGGGCATCACTCCTTGCCTTTCTCAAAGCAGCATTTCCAAAAGGAAACACAGATCCTGTGTTACACGTCATCCCCAATCTCTACAACAATGCGAGATTACAGGGAGTTGCCTGGAATATCACACTGCTGTAGAGATTGTGGGTGTTATATAACAATATGCTAAGTAAGTAAGTAAGCAAGTTGCATGAAAACAGTTCCTGGTTCAATCCCTCACTTCTCCAGTCAGAAGGCTCATAGAACGGATGATAGAAAGGATCTCTTCCTGAAAACTCACAAACCCACTGCTAGTCAGATAAGACCAGAGGTAACCAACCCCCTAGGTATTTTGTTTCATCAACCTCAGCTCATGATGCTAGTGGTCTAGGATGATGGGAATTTTAGTCAAACATCATTAAGAGGATTCCACATTAGCTACTCCTGTATTAGACTACACTAGACGAGGTGGACAAATCACCTGACCTAGTGTAAGGCAGCTCCATATATTCATACACAGAATCAAGTTTTCTGTCAGTGACAGAGTTGAGGGGGGGAAATGCAGAATTATTTTTACTTTGAAGTTAATTTAAAGCCAGTCAATGTTTTGGGTGTGTAAGACAGACCATAGTAAAAAATCTCTCTCTCTCCTGAGACCTTTGGGTAAAGGATGGGTAATAAGTTCAAGAAAAATACAGTCATTATAAAATCCAGTATCCATTGCTCTTAGCCAACACAAATAGTAGAGCTTTGTTCCTTGAAGTTTCTCATTACCGTATTTTATTAGGAAGGCTTTGCTTTCTTTGGGTGTATCCTTGTGCTCACAGTCACAATCTAGGGTGCTGCCACCCACGCTTAAGCTCACTGAATACAAAGTAGCTGTGTGTACCCCCCCCTTTCCCTAGGGTCTGGTATGATTTCAGGCTGGATGAGGACTATGTGTTGAGATTCCTGCACTGCGGAAGGGGTCAGACTAGATGCCCACCAGGTTCCCTTCCAAATCTACAATTCTATGCATTTATGATTTTCATTGCATGATATACCAATGTAGTATATACAACAAAGCTTACAACTTTAAGAAGATCCCAAATTTAGGGTGATTAATAAGTACACAGCAGCCACTAAAAATAAAACATAAAAATTAGAACAATATTTTCCTCTTTGTCATTCTCTTTATTGCCTTTTTCACCTCTGTGTTCCTCAAGGTGTAAATGATGGGGTTTAGCATTGGTGTTATAACAGTGTAAAAAAGGGAGAGGAATTTATCTCGTTCTAAAGAATAACTGGATTTGGGCTGCAAGTACATAAAGCTGGCTGTGCCATAGAAAAGTGTCACCATGATGAGGTGTGAAGAACAGGTGGAGAACAACTTCTGCCTACCTGTAGCTGAAGGCACCCTTAATATGGTGCCAAGGATGCAGACATAGGATATGAGTATGAAGACGAAAGGTATCAGAGTGATGATCAAACTGCTCACTAGCATCACTGCTTCATTCAGAGATGTATCAGCACAGGCTAGCTTCAAAACTGGTGGGAAGTCACAGAAGAAATGGTTGATCTTGTTAGAGCCACAGTATGGCAAGCTGAATGCCCAGCTTGTATTCACCAGCGGAAGAAGAATGCCACACAGCCATGAAGCCAAAGTTAGGCGTACACAAACACCTTTGGACATCAAAACCATATAGTGCAAGGGTAGGCATATTGCAAGGTACCGGTCGTAAGACATCACAGCCAAGAGGAAGCACTCTACTGTTCCTAGGAATAAAAGAAAATACATCTGGAGAGCACAGCAGCTGAATGAGATGGACTTGTCTCTTGAAACAAGGTCATGCAACATCTTGGGGAGGGTGACAGTGGTGTAGCAAATCTCCAGGAGTGATAGCACTCTCAGAAAAAAATACATCGGGGAATGAAGGCTTGTGTCTGCACAAGTGATGGCAATGATGAAAGAGTTCCCAGTTACAGTGACCACGTAGACAGCAGAAAGTAGAAGAAGCATGGGAATCTGCACCTCCAAATGGCTGGGAAATCCAAGGAACGTGAAATAGCTGGTGGAAGTTGAATTCATTCTTATGGTATCATCAGAGTGCTCTCATCTGAAGAGAAAACAACAACAACAACAACATTTCTTGACATTTCTGTCCCTGTAAGGAGGGATTCTGTATTATGTAAAACAATAGTAAGAAAATGAAGGAATTGGAGATTAATTACATCAGTGACATTTTACTGGGGCTTAAGTCTGTAGGCCTATTTGGCCTCCTTTGTCCAAGTCCATTTGTACTCAGTCAGTTCTGCACACAAATAATTGCATGCACACAGTACACACACAAAATATACTAAAAAATAAAACTCAAGTGAGCGACTGTTTTTTAATCTTTAACTGTTGTGATTTGGCCCTATGACCTTGGAGTGAGGGGTGGGTACTAAGTCAAAATGAAACAACAATCACAAGTTTGTTTTTAAATGCACACTTAAAAAAAATATCATAAGGGTACTGGATGCTTCTCTGTCTCCCGTTCTCTCTGATGCACACACAAACACATTTTAGTTAAGTAGATTGACCTTTAACAACTCTCCCATTTCCTACCTTGTGCAAATGTTTTTCAGGTCAGCCTATGCCTTGACGCTATAACTAAACCTACCCCCCCATCTTCTTTCTTACATGTCTTGCTTTAAAATTCCAGGACCAAACCTCACTTCTTCAGATGTGCTCCTCAGTTATTTCTTTTTCCCAGCATCTCCAGCAAGGGCCAGGAATGATCCCTGTCTGTAACACTGCCTGAAGCCACTGCTCTTTTTCTTTCTTTGGCAATCACTCATAGCCGAGTAAGTTTGTCTTCCATAAACATGGTTTTAACGATGAGTCTGTAAGTGTCTGTGGAGGCCAATTCTGGACCCACACATCCTTCAACAGTGGGGACATTGGTTTCCAGGCAGGAGTTGATCACAGTGTGGATTTGCCAAGTGCCTTCCTCCCCCAGGGTCTCTGGAGGGACTGGAAAGAAAGGAATGATACAGAGACATATAGTTTATAAAGCGTGTTCTCCTTCATGGAGAGCACGTGTTGCGGTGGGGTCTGCTGAGCCACCCCTCTGTTATCAGGCAGGGTCTCTAAAGATGGCCTGGGGCAGTGATTGGTTCACTGGGTTGCTGGGGTAAAAGTTATGTTGCAATTTTGGTGAGAGGGGTAAAATGTTTAAATATTCTGCACGCAGCCTGGAGCTTTCTCTTTGCTGCGTGCAACAGATCACCCGCCCACCCACCCTTGAGTAAGGGGTTGTTGCATTGACCTTGCTATGCCTGTCATGGGGTTGTCTGCCGTTGGGGCAGGGGCCTGGTAGGAATTTTGTCCATCTGGCTGATTGGCTGGGCCATTTGGTTTTTGCCTACTGCGTAGCAAATCGTCACAACTTGTAAGGTTGCGGTTAGGCATTAGTTATAAATTGGTGGAGGAGGGGTTAGGATAGGCTGGGCCTGCCCCTCCATTGGTGCTGCGGAAAGGGAATTCTGTTAAAGGAATCCTGGGGCTTGCCATCTTTTCGTCCAATCCCTGTAATGGGACTAGGGCCGGCAAGCCTTCGGGGAGCATGAGGATGAGAATTGAGGGTCTATGACTCAGCTCCATTTCTCCCCGACTTGCTTTCCCCCACACTGTCTTTTGGTGGTGCCCGGAAGTCAGTTCTGTCCCCAGGCGGGGGGACAGATAGTCTTGACCAATGCCTAAACAACCACTCACGGTTTTGTATTTAAATAAAGTTGTGGCCAAAAGTATGCCAAAAACCTTAAACAAAAATTAAGTGTGCGTTGTGAGTTATTTGGGGGGTGGCTTGGGGACCTCGACACGCAACTCTCACACATCAGACAATAACAGTATTCTATCTTAGGCTGCTACTCTCAGTACCAAAACCTCTTTTTTTGAAGCTTTGTCTTACTGGCCACAAAGGGGGAAATTGTCTATTCACTCACCTTAGTTCCTCAGCAGCCTTCTTAAAATGGTTGCCAGTGCCAATAACTCCACAATAAAAACGAAATTTAGAAGCCCCACTTCAAAGAATTTCAGGGCTTGCTCTGAGTAAAATAACCCCCCTTTTTCACTATAGGCTCATAGCCCCTAATGGTGGTTGTTCCATGCTTCAACTCTGCTGAGTATGTGCAAGAATATTATTCCACTGGAATTCTTAAAAGGACATACACCAATGCGTTACAGTTTTACCTTGCAGAACATGGTTCATAAGATGGCTCTGATCCATCTTTAATAAACCCAACTTTCGCTTTTTTTGAGGATAACTTTACCTTTCTAAGCTGTCCTTAGACTACTCAGATAACACCAGCTAAAAGCAGAACACTGCTTTTGTTCTGCTCCACCATAAAGATTCAACCTAAATCTCCTACAGTTGCACCAGAGGAATTCTAAGTGTAATTCTCCTAGGATTTACAGTATAAACAACTAGTTAATTGTTGTGGCTTTTTGCAATTTAGCTCCACATTGAATTGTGGATATGAATGAATGTATTTTAATATCACATTCACACCATAAATTTAAAGCACTCTTAGGTCCCATCAGCAAAAGCACTTTAAGTAGGCATGGTTTCACTGGAAGAATTATGGCAACTATAATTTGTTAAGAGTACTGAGCAGAGGCACCAACTTGGGCCCTAGGTTGTGGGTGCCCAGCGGCGCGCACAACATAATGTGATGTGATGACATCATGTTACGGCACGCATGCCACATCAGTGCCTGGGAGCACCAGAAGTCATGTCTGAGGCCCCACAAAGCCTTGGACTCAACCTCTGAGGCCTTGGACACCACCCCCAAGGCCCTGCAAGATGTCAGATGCAACTTTCAGTGGTTCATAAGGTCTTGAAGGTCACATTGGAGGCCCTGCAAGACCACGGACGCCACCTCCGAGGTCCCACGAGACCTTGGGACATGACTTCTAGTGCTTCACGAGGCCCTGGAAATTGTTTCTAAGGCTCCATGAAGCAGAATGGCAGAATGATTTAAAAATAAATTCCTCTGTGGGAGAAAGGGGGTTTCCTAGTAACTCTCAGCATCCTTGACAAAGTACAGTTTCCAGGAATTTTTGAGGGAAGCTATGAATGTTCAATGTGGTTGAAATTCTGAACTGTCTTCTTCTCTGGAAGGGTCAGGCTGGGGAGGCAGTCTCCACCATTCCTCCTCTGCCCAGTCGCTGACAACACCCAAACCTACAAGTGTTCCTTAGGACACCTAAGAGAACTCCATGCAAAATTGTTAACATGCAGGTAATAACTGGGAGAGATCCAATATTGATTGCTACTTCAGCATACGTAAATGGATGGATGTGCAGATATCGTCTTGAATCACAAGTAACCTTAAATCCTCAGGACACACCAAAATAATTGTACTGTGATTTCCAAAGAAATTCAGGGCAGAGTGTATGTCTCATGTGAATCTCCTCCCAGCAAATCCTTACAAGTTATCCCTGTGTGTATTATTCATGTGCTAAACAAATCCCAAGCAAGGGACATTATTTTATATAAAGCATTTGCTTTCTCTGTTTCACATGCAACAGAAAACACTGCTGTTTGGCAGGGACACTATCTTCTAAGAGCATGGATTAACAGTAATTTATACTCTCTAATATTCAATACAACAATAGAAAGTGGAGGGAAGAGGGAAAGAAATAAGACCCATAGTAATCCATTTTAAACAAACGCACAACTTGAGGCTAGATGAATATTAGAGTTAAAATACTGTGCTAAAAAATAAGAACTACATAGTCTAAAGTGTACCAATTTCCATGTATGGGATCAGGAATGTTTATGGGTTGCAGGTACCAGTTGCTGTATTTCTAAGACACTTGATGCTTTAAGGAGAGGAATGGCAAGTAATGGCTAATTAGCCATAGATTACTTATCATTGGGTCTCAGAATGTCAGTGAGAACTATGGCTTTTGGAAAATTCTGATTAAAAATAATAATTGAAAGTTTCTGATGTTCATTTAATTATCCCATGACTGGAAGAGAAACCAGGTTAGAGAATACGTTCAGTATTTGCTATTCTTGTTTTCAATCCTCAAGTGATATGTAATTAATGACGCCCTCACATTTGCATTGTATTTCCTTTGCATTTGAATGAATGGCATTTGTATTGGTCAGAGGGAATATAAAGATTAGTACAGCTTTGGCTAAACAATCACATCCAGGCTATGTCCACAGCAGCACCCCTTTATGGCTTCCAACATATACAAAAATACAATTAAACATTAAGAATTAAACAACTTCTTTATACAGTTTTGCCTTCAGATGGCTTGCAGGTCAGATAACTCCATACCCTCCAATATTTCTCCAATGCAAATAGGGACATCCTAAGGAAAAGTGGGATATTCCGGGATCAAAGCAGAAACCAGGATGGCTACTATAAATCCAGGACTGTCCCCGGAAAATAGGGACACTTGGAGGGTCTGTGAAAAGTATGTCTCAGCAATATAATTTTTGGCTGACATCTAAAGATAAGAGGCCATTCCAAATCCTGGACATCATCAACAAGAGGGCCCCCTTCCTCGTGGTCAACAGCAGCATCTCATATGGAGGTGAAACTTAGAGCAGAGAGTCCTCTGAAGACTGAAGCACACAGAGAAATACCTGTGAATAAAGGTGGGTCCTTTAGCTATCCAGCTCCCAAAGCATTCAGAGCTTTAAATGTTTAAATAATAAATATTTAAATGCATAGCACTTTGAACTGGGGGTGGAAATTGTTCAGGAAACAGCAAATCATTATAATGTTGGTATTATATGTCAGTATAAAGATGGTGGCCTCAATCCAACAGAAAATAATGGGCATTTATAGAACAAACTGGATCAGGTCTACTCAGAAGCATGTTCCACTGAATTAAATGGGGCTTACTCTCAAGTAGGCTGCTACAGGAGATGGCAACCTGTGTTGGACCATAGCTAATTGACGACCATGATAATCTTTCTTTTAGATATAATGAAAGAAAGCAATCAGACCACTTTGCCGAAGGAATTTATCTTAATGGGGCTTACAGACAACGCTACAATCAAAGTTGCACTTTTTGCTGTGTTCAATGTGATTTACATAACAGCTGTGATTGGCAACCTGCTCATAGTCGTCTTGGTCAAAGCAGATTCTCGCCTTCACACACCGATGTATTTCTTCTTATCTAACTTCTCCATCTTGGAGGTTTGCTACACTTCAACAGTGGTGCCCCAGATGCTCACCTTCTGGCTGAGAAAAAGAGCATCCCACTGATCCAGTGTGCTGTGCAACTGTATTTCTTCCTTTCATTTGGCATTACAGAATGTTTTCTTCTCACCGTCATGTCATATGACCGTCATGTTGCCATTTGCTTTCCACTGCACTATAGCCTCATGATGACCAAGCGGACCTGTATTGCAATGGCTACTACTTCTTGGGTGGGTGGTTTCTTCTTTTCTGCCATCAACACTGCATTCACTTTGAAACAATCCTTTGGAGACCATAACAAGATAGACCATTTTCTCTGTGAAATGCCAGCCTTAGTCAGTATAGCTTATGGAGGGACACACCAAGCCAAGATGTGCATGTTTATTTCCTGTGTGTTCACCTTGATATTACCTCTTTTGTTAATACTTGTGTCTTATACTCGCATACTCTACACCATCCTTGGTAGCCATTTTGGTCTGGGGACGCGAAAGGCCATCTCCACTTGCTCCTCACACTTGACTGTGGTCACACTCTTTTTTGGATCTGTCCTTTCAATATACCTGAGACCAAAATCCAGTGCATCCAAGGAGCATGTCAAAATAGCATCTGTGTTTTACATAGTCATCACGCCTGCACTCAACCCCTTCATATACAGTCTGAGAAATAAAGATGTGCTGCAAGCCCTGAAGAAATTGATGCATAAAAGCAGAGAAATTAACAAATCAGGTGGATGGGAAGGATGCTGGTAGAGGCTCTGCACATCTCTAGGATGGAGGGATCTTGTATTTGTTACAAATCTCATTCTCTGCTGTGAGGTATACACTACTGAGGTATACAACCTAAGGCCTGGGGATCGGATGCAGCCCAATCGTCTTCTCAATCTGGCCCATGGACGGTCCAGGAATCAGCATGTTTTTACATGAATAGAATGCATCCTTTTATTTAAAATGCATCTCTGGGTTATTTGTGGGGCCTGTCTGGTGTTTTTACATGAGTAGAATGTGTGCTTTTATTTAAAATGCATCTCTGGGTTATTTGTGGGGCATAGGAATTTATTCATTCCCTCCCCCCAAAAAAATATAGTCTGGCCCCCCACAAGGTATGAGGGATGGTGGACCCACCCACAGCTGAAAAAGGTGCTGACCCCTGCACTACTGGAAGAAATTTCATGCATATTGAGTGCAGAGTCTTGAATATCTGTCACATACATAATGATCAGGTATTAAACTGTGAAAAAGTGCAAATATTTGATTAATCCAGAATCCGAAGTAAAATAATTTTTTAATTTTTATTTTAAGGAATGCTGAAGAGAATAGTCAAGTAAAAGACAAAGGGAGGTTAGAAATAGGGTGGATGTCAAAGTGATTTTAAATTATGCAGTTCTAACTATAATTTCATCTATTCCATTATCCCATTTTTTTACTCTCTATGATCTCTGGCACAGTTTTAAACCCGACCCACCCCTTCCTCCAATTCAATATGTGACCTTCCTCTATGTAACCCACCCCTCCAAACCCAAAGGAAGTGGCTAATGTAGCACCATTTTTAAATGTATCCTGGGGGAATCCAGGAAATTACAGGCTGATGAACATTTATTCCAGGAGAAGTGGTGGAAAGTAAAGATCAAATGATTTAAACATGTATAAGAATGTCTTGTTGAAGAAGACTTGCCCTCTGTTTGAGCCTGTCCATAGAACATAGGTACCCACTCCGTGGGTTGGAGTGACTGAAGAGACAATGTGTACTTCAAAAACTTTTCAACAATGTCCTTCAGCACAAGCTCCTGAATACGTTTGTTTGTTTGTTTGTCCTGAGATATGAGAAGAGGTCCTCTTGTGTAATTGGTTAAAGAACAGAAAACAGAAAATAGAAATAAATGTGAAATTCTCACAATGGAGGAATGTAAGAAATGGGGTACCCAAAGGGTTGGGGAGGATTTTCAGTCTGATGCAAGTTGTCCTCATTTGCTCTGCTCATAACATTATGCAAACCATAACACAGCCAATCCTTGAAATTTGCACTTATCCAACTTCCTCCCTCCCCCAAAAAAGTGTATACTAAAAAAAAAATGTATATTAGGGGAAGGTGTCCATAGTCTCAAACTGTGCTATAAAGGGCCACATTGCCATTACATTGCTGAACCTGAATAGGTCTGTGTCTGGTCAATTTCTGGATGGCTAACTGGTTGAGAGCTACATGCATGTTACCTTAGTTTACCAGATGAAAGAAAAGTGGGTATAAATCTAATAAAATATATAATGTTTTAAAGGTATATATTAGTGGAAAAAACACACACAAAAGGAATTATATTCTAAGACTTTGCTTGCTGGGCTGTGTATATCAGACAAAATTGCATATGAATATGTGTATTGTAGGATAAACATGCACTAAAATGGTGACAAAGTTTCATAAACACACACACACACCAGAAACTGAAGTGGAAACATGGTGAACTGTACTTAAGACAGGTAAAATGAGAAACTCAGAGAAACTGAAATAGACATAGTTGCCCATCACTGTTGGCCACTGTGAGAGCAGGAAGTATTTGGTCTGTCCCAGCAGGGCCCATATTACATTATTTTAAGCAGTGCTCATGCTCCCCTTTCTCTATGCACCCGTCTGGATTTTGGGATTGAGGTAACATTCTTTCAAAGGGAAAGTGAATTGGGGCAACTGCAATGTACCCCCAACCCAGAAAACACTGTTCTGAGGTGCTTTTTTGAAATCCGAAGAATGCAAAATGGTTGTTGCATTAAAAATAGCTGCTTTCTTTCCCACTCAGGGAAATATATACATAATATATATACACAAAGAACATACATAATTTATTTGTATGCTGCCTTTCCATAGTTTAAACTATGCTGAAGGTGGCTTACAGCATGAAAAAAATATATAATCACAACGTAACAACAGTAGTCATTGACAATAAATCGAAACATCAAAAAATACACAACCAATTTGAACAATATCCACATAAATAGTATTAAGATCTTATATAAAGATACGAAACATTAATATCAGTAACAGCACCCCCACCCCCCAGAACAAACCCCCTGTCCAAGATTCTGTTCAGCAGCCTCAGCTTTTGTAGCTGGAGTCAGTCAGGGCCCTGCCCTCCCAAGCCTGGTGGACAAATGCCTTCAGGATAGGGAACAGGTCCTCCAGGACTCACTTGTACACGGTGGAACAAAAACTGAACATGCACTGGCCTGTGCCCCTGTTAGTGTACAGGTGTTCACATTACATCTTCCTCTTCCCAGAGTTGACCTGGACCTTTTCCCCTTGAAATGCAGAGGTTTTCAATCCTAGGAAAGTCTGAACTGGGGGAAAAACCCACATTTAAAATAAGAATGTTCCAGGGAAACACTGAGAGGAAGTCCAAATCTGACAGTAGACCCAAAGCTTTAAAAGGTGTCCCACTGTGGTGTATTTTGCTTTTGCTTTTTTAAAGAGGGGGCAAATCTGATATTAATAATGCAGTTCTGATTTGTTCTCAGAAGTAAATCACACTGAGTTTAATGGTTCTTACTCCCATGTTAATGCACTGATGAATCAGCAAATCAAACTGGTAGGTGGGGGATTTCACAAAACTACCCCCTAACCCAAACATTTTCATGGGTTTTTTGGGTGGGTGGTTGAAATATATTAATTGGCCTGAGAGGGTTTCTACGGCAAATATCAGAACTCCAAGGTGCCTAACGGTGCTGACCTAACCTTAACCTACTTGGTAAATTATTCCACACACCTACACTAATGTGATCACATTGACCTATTTATATAACTCCTAACACTATATGATTTTGCCAACTCTCAGGTCACTGCAGAGCAGGTGAAAACTGGGCAGGGATGGAGAGAGAGAGAGAGAGAGAGAGAGAGAGAGAGAGAGAGAGAGAGAGAGAGAGAGAGAGAGATATGGATGGAGACGGATCAGCAGTTTGAATGGGCCAAAAAGAATTTGTTCAGTGTGGAGCCAGAGGATGCCATTTGAACCACAGGCATCATAATCTCTTGCATTGGTACAGGTGACCAACATAACTCTGAGAGAACTAGACTCTAAGGCTTGGCACTTTCAAGTTAACCCAGAATGGAGATGTTCAATAACTAGGCTAAGCTAGTTACATACGGTCAAGATAACTATTTCGCTCTTCCTTCCAGAGTGTCATTTGCCATGGGAGCTCAATAGATTGCAAACAGTATTTTGTAGTATATAGACTGACACTACAGTGATGAACATGCAAAGTGCAGAATCAGCTTCAAGCCGATAACAACAACACACTATGAATACATGTTTCTATTTACATAATTTATTCTTCAACCCCCAATTTGTGTTACCAGCACCATTAAACAAAATGCAGTATTAACAATATATATCAGGAAACATACACAATACATCTCTTGTTATATTGTGAAACCATCAATTTCCTCTGTGGAAGAGATTAAGTATATTATTGCAAAATTCAAAACAGGCACACTTGTTGAGGCAATTGGGTCAATTTTTTGTTGTCAATAGATTTTTTTTATTTTTTTAAGATCGGAATTGAAGTTAGGTTCCCTTAAGAAAGTCATTGGAAGGGATGCTTCTGATTCCTTTCTTACTGCAGTAGCTACATGTGACACATTAAACACCTTATATGGAAGGTCATGGGGCTGTCCTGAACAATGTAGGATGGTGGGCAGGGGTCTAGAAACTGATTCTGATATTGGTCCATCTATCTCAGTGTGGTCTAGAGCTGTACAAGAGCTGTATCCAGATGCCACTTTATTGCACCTTCCCAGCATTTTAATTTAATTGCACCTTCCCAGCATTTTAATTTTCACGTTATATATTTCACACAACATGAGAAGCACTTCTGGAAATCTAGTGAAATGTTAGTGCACACTTCCTTGTTAATTGTTTCCGGGGGGGGGGGATGCTTGTAGCCCCATAGAAGAAGAAGAAGAAGAAGGGGAGGGGAAGGAGGAGGGGGGGGAGGAGAAGGAGGAGGAATAGTAGTTTGGATTTGATATCCCGCCTTTCACTCCCCTTAAGGAGTCTCAGGGTGGCTAACAATCTCCTTTCCCTTCCTCCCCCACAACAAACACTCTGTGAGGTGAGTGAGGCTGAGAGACTTCAGAGAAGTGTGACTAGCCCAAGGTCACCCAGAAGCTGCATGTGGAGGAGCGGGGAAGCGAACCCAGTTCACCAGATTACGAGTCTACCGCTCTTAATCACTACACCACACTGGCATTGACTCAGAAAATCATGTCAGCTTTGCATTGCAATTTCATATGACAAAATTTGGGACAGTATTCTGCCCCCCCCCCCGGCCATATAAAATATAGTGCAACATGGTGGGATAGTAATCAAAAAGTCACAGTTCTGGAATGTAACAGTTATAGCTGTATGAAAGGGATGCTAGAAAGTGGGACAAAACAACAAAAACTCATGCAATAAACCCCACTTTTGAATGCAGGCTAGCAGTAGATCTCCAGGGTTTCAGGCAAGAATCTATTCCAGCCTTAACTGGACTGAACATGGGACCTTTTACATTGTTTTCCATCCATTCCAGAATGCACATTGCGTAGGAAGATTTCTAAGTCAGAGGGACCTTTGTGGGAGATCTTTCTGGTGGTTACAGCAGTAGAGGACCTCACATAATCCTCCCTCAAACTTTTTTTTTTCAATAAAAACTTTTCTAATCTCTACTTATTATTATTATTGGTACCCATTCCTCTGACTGGGTTGTCCTAGCCAGTCTGTTAGGTGAGATCCAGGCAAGGTTAGATGAATTAGTTTTCCTTTTAAATCAATGGGATTTAGATTAAAACATAATTAACCTAATCCCATTATTTTTAAAAGGAAAACAGTTCAGCTAAATCATTCTGGATCCAAGCTAATGTTTTCAGAAGTTAGAAGTTACAAGTTCCTACCTATTTTGGAGCTCCCATAATGTGTTGGTTTATTTTTATCACCCAAAAGGCTTTCTATTCCAGATTCTTTTAAAGGCACGTTTTACCTCTTTATTCCTCAAGCTGTATATGAGGGGGTTCAAAATGGGACCGATAACAGTATAGAAAAGAGAGAGATATTTGCCAGTGTTTGGTGAGTAAGTGGAATTGGGTTTTAAATATGTAATACAAGCAGAACCATAGAACAAGGTCACCACAATCAGGTGTGAAGAGCAGGTGGAAAAGGTCTTCTTCCGACCTTCAGAGGATGAGATCTTCAAAATAGTGGTTATAATGCCAGTGTAAGACATCAAGATCATGATAAAAGGCAAAGTCCCAAAAATCATAGCCCCCACAAAGAGTCCAATTTCAACCCCAGAAGTGTCCCCACAAGCCAATTTCAGCAAAGGAGGGATGTCACAAAAGAAGTGGTTGATCACATTGGAGCCACAGTAGGAGACAGTAAACACCCTACTGGTGTGTCCAAAGGACATCAGAAACCCACTTAACCAACACACCACAGCTAAAGTAGTATAAACATTTTGGCTCATCAGGACATGGTAGTGTAAGGGCTTACAAATGGCAACATATCGATCATAGGCCATTGTGGCCAAAAGGAAACATTCTGACCCACCAAGGAAGAATACAAAGTAGGTCTGCACAGCACATCCAATGAATGAGATGGATTTATTTCCAGAAAGGAGGTTTGCCAGCATCTTAGGGACATTGACTGATGTGTAGCAGATCTCCAGAAAAGACAGGTTTCTTAGGAAGAAATACATGGGGGTGTGCAGGGCAGGGTCAGCCAACGTCAGAAGAATGATGAGAAGGTTTCCTGCCAGAGTGATGATATAGAGTGCCAGGAAAGTGGAGAATAATGCACTTTGCAGGTTTGGATCATCAGAAAGACCCAGGAGGATGAATTTAGCTGGTGCTGTACTGTTTTGTAGAATGTATTCTTTTTTGTTCTGCATCTTGGAAAGAGAACATAAATAACTGATGAAGATAGAGTAAGATTGTTCAGCTATACACAATCTTTTTATATAGATTATATGTGGGATTATTTGTTCAAGGACTGCCAGGCTGTATAATAATCATTTTCTTTATTAAACATAGCAAGAGCTAACCTTTGGTAGAATTGTTCCTAAATAAGATTATTAAAAGGCATCAAACTTGAAAAATAAACATTATCCAAGAAATTATTTAGTATCATTCATGAGAAAGAATGTACAAAATGTGTTCCTTCAGAGTGAAACATGTCAAAGTCTTCAAAAGAAAATAATCTGGTACTTACTAAAGCCCTGGAAGGTCACAGCCAGATCTCTGTTCCTGACACCCTAGTTGCACTAGAGATTTCTCATGCACGGTTATAGAAGGTATACACTGCTTTCAGTGTATTTGCCTCTTCACCATGTTTTATTCTGCCAGATTCTTCCCTCTGGGAGCTGTGCTCCAAGACAGATCACAAAGAGTAACTCACTGATCAGGCAGATGCATTAATGTTGCTATTCAGTTATCCATTGTGATATTTCTTTTAAAATAACTTTAAAGCCCTTCATCCTTTGTTGTGTGGGGCATATGACCGTGCAGACTTAGAATTATAGAATTGTAGAGTTGGAAGGGACGTAAGGGTCATCAAGTCCAAGCCCCTGCATGGGGTGTGTGTGGTGTTTGTGGAGGGGTAATACCTCTTTTGGTACACACATGATTCTTCTTGGGTAGTCTGTTCCCCTTTGGTCCCCACCCTCCACTGCTGTTTCCTGTGGCTCCCAGAAGCTGTCTTCTGGGTCAACTTCTGCAGTTAAGCTGGTGCCAAATGTATTGCTGTTTTCCTCTAAACCACATCAGTGGGGTTGAGAGGGGGGGGCAGCCCAGAACTTCCATTCATTTTTGCCAGTTCAGTGGTTTAATTGTTCTCTGAGACAAAATGATGCCAACAAATATACTGTAATGGGTAAACACTTTCTTGACCATATTGTATAACCTGCTGCAAACAAACAAGAATTCATGCTGAGTTCCCCATCATTTTCCAGTCACAAATCCGAGATTGTGTCCTTGGTTTCTTCCCCCCCACCCCGCAACCAGCTAGCAAGAGCTTTCTCCATGAAAACTATTGTGCTTGATGATAGATGATGATAGACAGATAGATGATAGATGATAGAAAGATGAGAGGAAGAGAGAGAGAGAGAGAGAGAGAGAGAGAGAGAGAGAGAGAGAGAGAGAGAGAGAGAGAGAGATATTTTGCATTTGCCTTTGAAAGGGCTACAGGGGTGATTTTCATGAATGACTGAGACTAGGCTTGGTTTCACCAATAAAAGTTGTAGTTGGCAGCATGTGGCATACAGAGTACAGTGGTAAAAAGTACAGTGGTAGGAGTGGGGTGAACCTTTGTCGCTTTCTTTCCACCGCTGTCAGTCTGGCTGTAGGCCAGTTAAGCCAAAACTAGCAAGTAAGTCCTCCCGACAACTGCTTAACATGCTCTGCCCAGAAATGGGTGGTTTCAGAGGATCCAAGGCAGGTAATGAGAAGGAGAGACACAGAGAGCAACTAGCCTTCCTGGATCTTCTGTGACCCCAATTTAGCTTTCTCCTCCATGGCAGACTCCAATCTCATCTCATCACATGTAGCATGACTCCAAAATGTTGTAGACACACAAGTGAAAAAAGCCCTTTGGGTCTGGCAACAATACACACAATAATCCAGACAGTTATATGGATGAAGTTTATTAAGAGCTAAGCGGAAAGTAAGAGGGCAAATGGAAGACAGAAAGCTGCTTCAACAAGATTAAAGAATAAAAAACCCACAAATTATGTGATGCCTGCCAATCATAGTATTATAGAATCGTAGAGTTAGAAGGGACACTGAGGGTTAACTGGTTCAACCACCTGTAGTACCTACCTTACTGCAGCTACTTACAATCAGCCTTTGGGTCTCATTCTATGCAAAGTAGCAGCACTGATTGCAGACCCTCCAATATTTATCCAATGAAAAGAGGGTCATCTTCTTCTATTATTATTTATTATTATTAGTATCTTTAGTGTTGTTGCTGCTGCTGCACTGCTGCTGCTATCATTTTAAATCCCCTGCCCACTCTGGGTGGCTTCCAACATATATAAAAACTGAATAAAATTTTTAAAAACTCCCCTGTACAGGGCAACATTCAGATATCTTCTAAAGGCTCTATAGTTACTTATCTAATTGGCTCGGGGGTTGCCTAACTCCATACCTCCATTTCTCCAATGCAAATAGGGACATCCTAAGGAAAAGCAGGACATTCTGGGATCAAATCAGAAACTGAGACAGCTTCTGTAAATCCAGGACTATCCCTGTCAAAAAGGGAAATGTGGAGGGTCCATGATGGTCAAGTAATATGAGGGATGTTCAGAGACAATGGGCAATATGACAACAGTTCACTTCCAAGAGGTTTGATCCTGGTAGATCTTGCATGATATCTGGCACTGTCCAGACAATCACAAGGCAGTCAGTAGCCAGGGGAATGTCAATCACTGCTAATTTAGTCTCAGCAAATTTTGGAAGTTAATGCAGGGAAAAGGTGGGTTTGTGGTTCTTAGTACTGGCTGATTCAGACAAATGGAAACACCTCTGGAACAGAAGCATGCTAATTATTGCATTGTGAGATTATGCGACAAAATGTGAGAGTAGCCCTGCATATAATTCTTTCTTGCCATTTAAAATCTAGTGCAGCATGGTGGGAACAGATTTTTTTAAAAAAAACATAAAACAAAAAATCCACAGTTCTGGAATGCAGCTGCTATTGCAGTACAAAAGGGATGTTCTAAATTGGGACAGAAGCACTAGCATCATAATCAGAAAAACACATGCAATAAACCCCACATCTGAATGCAGCTTGGCAGAAGCTCCCCAGAGTTTCAGAAAAAAATCTTCCCCAGCCCTGCCTGGACTGAACATGGGACCTTTTGCATATAAAGCATGCAGTTTACCCTTCGGCTCCGATGGTATTGGATGAAGGGACAGGAAACTTTCTGTCAGAGAATGACTTTCATATTAAGTTATATTAGGTTCCAAGCTTAATTGAGGATGATTCCCACTTCCCCCAATAGTTTCCATCCATTCTCCAACACAAATTGTTTAGGAGGAATACTCAACTCTCACAGAGATATCTTTTGGGGGATTTTTGGAGATTTCACTAGGAGGGAACCACAATCGTTCCTCACACAAATTTATTTACTATAAATTATCCAACTGTTTGAGCTGTTAGGTATATAAAGGCAAGGTTAGATGAAAAAAATTGCCATTTAAATCAAGGGTCATATATTAAATCACAATTAACTTAATCCCATTAATTTTAAGGGGACCACAGTTCTCCTAAATCATTCTGGATCCAAGCTAATGAATTCAGAAATTAGTAGGCACAAGACACTACCTGTTTTGGAACACCCACAATACGTCAGTTAATTTTTATCACCCAAAAGGTCTTCTACCCCAGATTCTTTTAAAGGAATGTTTTACCTCTTTATTCCTCAAGCTGTATATGAGGGGGTTCAAAATGGGACCGATAACAGTATAGAAGAGTGATAGATATTTGTCAGTGTTTGGTGAGTAAGTGGAATTGGGCTTCAAATATGTAATACAAGCAGAACCATAGAACAAGGTCACCACAATGAGGTGTGAAGAGCAGGTGGAGAAGGTCTTCTTCCGACCTTCAGAGGATGAGATCTTCAAAATGGTTGTTATAATGCCAGCATAAGACATCAAGATCAGGATAAAAGGCAAGGTCACAAAAATCATAGCCACCACAAAGACTGCAATCTCAACCTTTGAGGTGTCCCCACAAGCCAATTTCAGCAAAGGGGGAATGTCACAAAAGAAGTGGTTGATCACATTGGAGCCACAGTAGGAGACAGTAAACACCATACTGGTGTGTCCAAAGGACATCAGAAACCCACTTAGCCAAGATGCCACAGCTAAAGTAATAGAAACTTTTTGGCTCATCAGGACGTGGTAGTGTAAGGGCTTACAAATGGCAACATATCGATCATAGGCCATTGAGGCCAAAAGGAAACATTCTGACCCACCAAGGAAGAATACAAAGTAGGTCTGTAGAGCACATCCAATGAAGGAGATGGATTTATTTCCAGAAAGGAGGTTTGCCAGCATCTTAGGGACATTCACCGATGTGTAGCAGATCTCCAGAAAAGACAGGTTTCTTAGGAAGAAATACATGGGGGTGTGAAGGGCAGGGTCAGCCAATGTCAGAAGAATGATGAGAAGGTTTCCTGCCAGAGTGATGATATAGAGTACCAGGAAAGCGGAGAACAATGTACTTTGCAGGTTTGGATCATCAGAAAGACCCAGGAGGATGAATATAGCTGGTGCTGTACTGTTTTGTAGAATGTATTCTTTTCTGTTCTTCATCCTGGAAAGAGAACATAAAGAACTAATGAAGTTAGAGTAAGGTTGTTCGGCTATACACAATCTTTATATATAGATTATATGTGGAACTATGTTCATTGACTGCCAGACTATATAATAATCATTTTCTTTATTAAACATAGCACGTGCTAACCTTTGGTAGAATTGTTCTTAAATAAAATTATTAAAAGGCATCAAACTTGAAAAATAAACATTGTCCAAGAAATTATTTAGTATCATTCATGAGAAGGAATGTACAAAGTGTGTTCTTTCAGAGTGAAACATGTCAATAGCTACAAAAGAAAACAATCTGATACTTACTGAAGCCCCGGAAGATCACACCCAGCTCTCTGTTCCTGACGCCCTAGTTGCACTAGAGATTTCTCAGGCACAGTTATAGAAGGTATACACTGCTTTCAGTGTATTTGCCTCTTCACCATGTTTTATTCTGCCAGATTCTTCCCTCTGGGAGCTGTGCTCCAAGACAGATCACAATGAATTATTCACTGAGCAGGCAGATTCATTAATGTAGCTAATCAGTTATCCACTGTGATACTTCTTTTGAAATAATTTTAAAGCCCTTCATTCTTCATTCTATGGGGCATATGGCTGTGCAGACATAGAATTATAGAATTGTAGAGCTGGAAGGGACGTAAGGGTCATCAGGTCCAACCCCCTTGCAGACAATGTATGGGGTGTTTGGGGAGGGCTAGTAACTCTGTTGGTACAGACATGATTCTTCTGGGGTAGTTTCTTCCCCTTTGGTCCCCACCCTCCACTCAGCTGTTACCTGTGGCTCCCAGAAGCTGTCTTCTGGGACAACTACAGTTCAGCTGGTGCCAAATGTATTGCTGTTTCATCTTGACTTCATCAGTGAGGTTGAGAAGGGGGTCTGGTCATCTGGGCAGGCCAGAATATCCATTCATTTCTGCCAATTCAGTGGTTTGATTGTCCTCTGAGACAGACTGATGCCAAGAAATATACTGTAATGGGAAAACACTTTCTTGACCACATTGTATAACCTCGTGCAAACAAACAAGAATTAATGCTCTGTTCCCCATCATTTTCAAAACACAAATCTGAGATTGTGTCCTTGGTCTCTCCTCCCTACCCCCACCCCCGCATGCCAGAGTTTTCTCCATGAAAACCCACTCTTCCAGGCAGAATCAGAGCAAATGTCAATTCGGGTTTTCTGAGGTTTGACATCTACCCCAATTCAACTTTCAAGATTGTGTTTTTACGAGAAAGCTCTGGAGGTGGTGGTGTGGAAGCATTCAGAAAAGAAGCTTTAAATTGCAGACAATGTCTGGAAATTGTGGAGAAAATATAAGTGTGGATGATGCATAACCTTGCCACAAACTGTACAAAGAAATCTGTATCAATACTCAATAAATAGGTAATTTAGAAATGACTTTAGTAACCAGCTAGACCACTAAAGTTCTTTTTTCTCCCAACAGAGAGATGTGTTTGATGTTAGATGATAATAGATAGATTGATGATAGATAGATAGATAAAGAAAGGAAGGGAGGAAGGAAGGAAGGAAGGAAGGAAGGAAGGAAGGAAGGAAGGAAGGAAGGAAGGAAGGAAGAAAGAAAGAAAGAAAGAAAGAAAGAAAGAAAGAAAGAAAGAAAGAAAGAAGAAAGAAATTCTACATTTGCCTATGAAAGGGCTACAGGGGTGATTTTCATGAATGACTGAGACTAGGCTTGGATTCACCAATAAAAATTGTAGTTGGCAGCATGTGGCATACAAAGTATAGTGGTAAAATTTACAGTGGAAGGAGTGGGGAGAATCTTTGTCCCTTTCTTTCAACCGCTGTCAGTCTTGGTATAGGCCAGTTAAGCCGGAACTAGCACGTAAGCCCCCCCCCAACTGCTTAACATGCTCTGCCCCTAAATGGGTGATTTCAGAGGATCCAAGGCAGGTAATGAGAAGGGGAGACACAGAGAGCATCTAGCCTTCCTAGATCTTCTCTGACCCCAGTATAGTTTTCTCCTCTTTGCCAGACTCCAATCTTATCACAGGTAGCATGACTCTGAAATGTTGTAGACACATAAGTGAAAAATTCCCTTTGGGTCTGGCAGCAATACACATGATAATCCAGACAGTTATTTGGATGAAGTTTATTAAGAGCTAAGCAGAAAGTAAGAGGGCAAATAAGGGGGCAAATGGAAGATAGAAAGTTAATTCAACAAGATAAAAGAATAAAAAAATCCACCCACAGGTTATCCCATGCCTTCCAATAATAGTATCTTAGAATTGTAGAGTTGGAAGGGACCCTGAGGGTCAACTGGTTCAACCTCCTGCAGGACGTATCTTACTGTAGCTACTTGCAATCAGTCTTTGGGTCTCATTCTGTGCAAAGTAGCAGCATTGATTGCAGACCCTCCAATATTTCATCAATGAAAAGAGGGACATCTTCTTCTATTATTACTATCTTTAGTGTTGTTGCTGCTGTTGCTGCTGCTGCTATCATTATAAATCTCCTGCCCATATGACTGGATTGCCCCAGTCACTCTGGGTGGCTTCCAACATATATAAAAACGGAATAAAATGTTTAAAAACTCCCCTATAAAGGGCAACCTTCAGATATCTTCTAAAGGCTCTAGAGTTACCTATCTAATTGGCTCGGGGGTTGCCTAACTCCATCCCTCCAACATTTCTCCAATGAAAATAGGGACATCCTAAGGAAAAGCGGCACATTCTGGGTTCGAATCAGAAACCGGGTCTATGATGGTCATATTACTTGTATGAGGGATGTTGAGAGACAATGGACTATATGACAACAGTTCACTTTTAAGAGTTTTGATTCAGGTAGGTCTTGAATGATATCTGGCATTGTCCAGACAATCACAGGGCAGTCAGTAGCCAGGGGAATGCCAATCAATGCTAATTTAGACACTGCAAATTTTGGAAATTAATGCAGAAAAAATGTGGGTTTGGGGTTCTTTGTACTAGCTGATTCAGACAAATGAAAACACCTCTGGAGCAGAACCATGCTCAGAGAAGTCCAAAAAGAGGAAATTATCGCATTTTAGTTCATGTGACAAAATGTGGGCAGTATACCTGCATATAATTCTTTCGTGTCATTTAAAATCTAGTGCAGCATGATGGAATAGCATTTTTTAAAAAAACAAAAACCCACAGTTCTGGAACACAGCAGCTATTGAAGTGCAAAAGGGATGTTAGAAATTGGGACAGAAGGACTAGCTTCATAACCGGAAATACACACGCAATAAACCCCACATCTGAATGTAGCTTGGCATAAATTCCCCTGAGTTTTAGGAAAATTCTTTCTCAGCCCTGCCTGGACTGAACATGAGACCTTTTGCATACAAAGCATGTGATCTACCCTTGGGCTGAGATGGGAATGGATGAACGGATAGGAAACATTCTGACAGAGATATTGTTATATTAGCTTCCAAGCTTAATCGAGGATGATTCCCACTTCCCCCAATAGTTTTCCATCTATTCCCCAACACAAATTGTTTAGGAGAAATCCTCAACTCTCACAGAGATATCATTTCGGGGATTTCTGGGGAATTCACTAGGAGGTAATATGAATCTTTCCTCACACAAATTTATTTACTATAAATTATCCCACTGTTTGAGTTGTTAGGTAGATACAGGCAAGGTTATATGAATTAAATTCCCATTCAGATCAAGGGGCATATATTAAAGCATAATGAACTTAATCCCATTAATTTTAAGGGGACTACAGTTCAACTAAATCATTCTGGATCCAAGCTAATGCTTTCAGAAATTAGTAGGTACAAGTCCCTACCTGTTTTTAACTCCCACAATACAGTTTTGTCAGTTCATTTTTATCACCCAAAAGGCTTTCTACTCCAGATTCTTTTAAAGGCATGTTTTACCTCTTTATTCCTCAAACTGTATATGAGGGGGTTCAAAATGGGACCAATAATAGTATAGAAAAGGGAGAGAAATTTACCAGTGTTTGGTGAGTAAGTGGAATTGGGCTTTAAATATGTAATACAAGCAGAACCATAGAACAAAGTCACCACAATGAGGTGTGAAGAGCAGGTGGAGAAGGTCTTCTTCCGACCTTCAGAGGATGAGATCTTCAAAATGGTTGTTATAATGCCAGCATAAGACATCAAGATCAGGATAAAAGGCAAAGTCACAAAAATCATAGCCACCACAAAGACTGCAATTTCAACCCTTGAGGTGTCCCCACAAGCCAATTTCAGCAAAGGAGGGATGTCACAAAAGAAGTGGTTGATCACATTGGAGCCACAGTAGGAGACAGTAAACACCATACTGGTGTGTCCAAAGGACATCAGAAACCCACTTAGCCAAGATGCCACAGCTAATGTAATAGAAACCTTTTGGCTCATCAGGACGTGGTAGTGTAAGGGCTTACAAATGGCAACATATCGATCATAGGCCATTGAGGCCAAGAGGAAACATTCTGATCCACCAAAGAAGAAATCAAAGTAGGTCTGCAGAGCACATCCAATGAAGGAGATGGATTTATTGCCGGAAACGAGGTTTGCCAGCATCTTAGGGACATTGACTGATGTGTAGCAGATCTCCAGAAAAGACAGGTTTCTTAGGAAGAAATACATGGGGGTGTGGAGGGCAGGGTCAGCCAACGTCAGAAGAATGATGAGAAGGTTTCCTGCCAGAGTGATGATATAGAGTACCAGGAAAGCGGAGAACAATGTACTTTGCAGGTTTGGATCATCAGAAAGACCCAGGAGGATGAATATAGCTGGTTCTGTCCTGTTTTGTAGAATGTATTCTTTTCTGTTATGCATCCTGGAAAGAGAACATAAAGAACTGATGAAGATAGAGTAAGATTTTTTGTCTTCACAATCTTTTTATATAGATTATATAACTGCCAGGCTGTACAATAATCATTTTCTTTATTAAACATAGCACGTGCTAACCTTTGGTAGAATTGTTCCTAAATAAGATTATTAAAAGGCATCAAACTTGAAAAATAAAGATTGTCCAATAAATTATTTAGTATCATTCATGAGAAAGAATGTACAAAGTGTGTTCCTTCAGAGTGAAACATGTCAAAGGCTTCAAAAGAAAACAATCTGGTACTTACTGAAGCCCCGGAAGGTCACACCCAGCTCTCTGTTCCTGACGCCCTAGTTGCACTAGAGATTTCTCAGGCACAGTTATAGAAGATAGTGATCTTGGGCTGCTTTCAGTGTATTTGCCTCTTCACCATGTTTTATTCTGCCAGATTCTTCCCTCTGGGAGCTGTGCTCCAAGACAGATCACAATGAATAATTCACTGAGCAGGTAGATTCATTAATGTAGCTAATCAGTTATCCACTGTGATACTTCTTTTAAAATAATTTTAAAGCACTTCATCCTTTGTTCTATGGGGCATATGACCGTGCAGACTTAGAATTATAGAATTGTAGAGCTGGAAGCAACATAAGGGTCATCAAGTCCAACCCCCTGCATGGGGTGTATGGGGTGTTTGGGGAGGACTAGTACCTATGTTGGTACAGACATGATTCTTCTGGGGTAGTTTCTTCCCCTTTGGTCCCCACCCTCCACTCAGCTGTTACCTGTGGCTCCCAGAAGCTGTCTTCTGGGATAACTACAGTTCAGCTGGTGCCAAATGTATTGCTGTTTCATCTCGACTACATCAGTGAGGTTGAGAAGGGGGTCTGGTCATCTGGGCAGGCCAGAATATCCATTCATTTCTGCCAATTCAGTGGTTTGATTGTCCTCTGAGACAGACTGATGCCAAGAAATATACTGTAATGCGAAAACACTTTCTTGATCACATTGTATAACCTCGTGCAAACAAACAATAATTAATGCTCAGTTCCCCATCATTTTCCAAACACAAATCTGAGATTGTGTCCTTGGTCTCTCCCCACCACCCACCACCCCGCATGCCAGAGCTTTCTCCATGAAAACCCACTCTTCCAGGCAGAATCAGAGCAAATGTCAATTCGGGTTTTCTGAGGTTTGACATTTGCTCCAATTCAACTTTCAAGATTGTGTTTTTACGAGAAAGCTCTGGAGGTGGTGGTGTGGAAGCATTCAGAAAAGAAGCTTTAAATTGCAGACAATGTCTGGAAAGTGTGGAGAAAAGGTAAGTGTGGATGATGCATAACCTTGCCACAAACTGTACAAAGAAATCTGTATGAATGCTCAATAAACAGGTAAATTAGGACTGACTTTAGTAGCAAGTTGGGCCACTAAAATTCTTTTTTCCCCCAACAGAGAGATGTGTTTGATGATAAGTAGATAGATGATAGATAGATATATGATAGATAGATAGATAGATAGATAGATAGATGATGATAGATAGATAGATAGATGATAGATGATAGATAGATGATAGATAGATGATAGATAGATAGATAGATGATTGATCATTAGAAAAAAGAGAAGAAGAAGGAAGGAAGGAAGGAAGGAAGGAAGGAAGGAAGGAAGGAAGGAAGGAAGGAAGGAAGGAGCTACAGGGGTGATTTTCATGAATGACTGAGACTAGGCTTGGTTTCACCAATAAAAGCTGTAGTTGGAAGCATGTGGCATACAAAGTACAGTGGTAGGATGTTCTTTTCACCGCTGTCAGTCTGGGTGTAGGCCAGTTAAGCCAGAACTAGCAAGTAATCTCCTCCCCCTCCACCTCCTTAGCATGCTCTGCCCCCAAATGGGTGATTTCAGAGGATCCAAGGCAGGTAATGAGAAGGGGAGACACAGAGAGCGCCTAGCCTTCCTAGATCTTCTCTGACCCCAATGTAGCTTTCTCCTCTTTGGCAGACTCCAATCTTATCACATGTAGCATGACTCTAAAATGTTGTAGACACATAAGTGAAAAATTCCCTTTGGGTCTGGCAGCAATACACATGATAATCCAGACAGTTATTTTGATGAAGTTTATTAAGAGCTAAGCAGAAAGTAAGAGGGCAAATAAGAGGGCAAATGGAAGATAGAAAGTTAATTCAACAAGATAAAAGAATAAAAAATGCACCCACAGGTTATCCCATGCCATCCTATAATAGTATCTTAGAATCGTAGAGTTGAAAGGGACCCTGAGGGTTAACTGGTTCAACTTCCTGCAAGACATATCTTACTGTAGCTACTTACAATCAGCCTTTGGGTCTCATTCTGTGCAAGGTAGCAGCATTGATTGCAGACCCTCCAATATTTCATCATCATCAATCTTTATTACCGTCCACAGACCCAACAAATAATTACAAAGCAATACACAATTCATAAAGCCTACCTCCAGGTTAAACAAGCATTTTGTTCAGAATATAGGGTTCATTTGTTCTTGCAACCACCGATAAAAACTTTGCCACTGCTAATGTTCTAGCAATCGTCCGGTCTTCCAATAGGAACCTGACATAGTGAGCCTCTGATTTTCCCGGGAAACGTACCAACAAGGGTAGTATCAGTTCAGCCCTGGCCTTCGCACAATGCAACAGAATATGATTTATGGAATCAATGTCTTGAGGACACGAGCAAAGACTGTCCTGGTAGGGAATTCCTCTCAACCTGCCATCCAACACTGCAGAAGGAAATAAATTTAGTCTGGCTTTGGTGAAAAGCCTTTGATAGTTTGTTACTGTCAGGTTTTTAATGTAAGATGTTAATTTAAAGACATATCCATATTGTACTCCTACTGCCAGCAGACTACAGACTGCATTGGATCGAGATCGCAAGTCACTGTGTGCATTATCCCATAATCTTTGCTTTAACATCTTTTGGGCGCCTTCATAACCCAGGTAATACAGTTGGGGGTGTGTGACAGACCTATAGAGGTGGCTTTTTTAGCCATGGTTTTCTGCCATTTGCCATTTCTCCAATGAAAAGAGGGACATCTTCTTCTTCTTCTTCTTCTATTATTATTATTATTATTATTATTATTATTATTTATTATCATTAGTGTTGTTGTTGCTGCTTCTGCTGCTATCATTATAAATCACCTGAACATATGACTGGGTTGCCCCAGCCACTCTGGGTGGCTTCCAACATATATAAAAACCGAATAAAAAGTTTTAAATATTCCCTATACAGTGCAACATTCAGATATCTTCTAAAGGCTCTATAGTTACTAATCTAATTGGCTCGGGGATGGCCTAACTCCATCCCTCCAATATTTCTCCAATGAAAATAGGGACATCCTAAGGAAAAGCGGCACATTCTGGGTTCGAATCAGAAACCGAGACAGCTTCAGTAAATCCTGGACGATCCCTGTACAAAAGGGAAATGTGGAGGGTCTATGATGGTCAAGTAATATGAGGGATGTTGAGAGACAATGGGCTATATGGCAACAGTTCACTTCCAAAAGGTTTTATCCAAGTAGGTTTTGCATGATATCTGGCACTGTCCAGACAATCACAAGGCAGTCAGAAGCCAGGGGAATGCCAATCAATGCTAATTTAGACTCTGCAAATTTTGGAAATTAATGCAGAAAAAAAGGTGGGTTTAGGGTTCTTTGTACTAGCTGATTCAGACAAATGAAAACACCTCTGGAACAGAAGCATGCTAGGAAAGTCCAAAGAGAGGAAATTATCGCATTTTAGTTCATGTGACAAAATGTGGGCAGTATCCCTGCATATAATTCTTTCATGCCATTTAAAATCTAGTGCAGCATGGTAGAATTGCATTTTTTGAAAAAAAAAACACCAACCCACAGTTCTGGAACGCAGCAGCTATTGAAGTGCAAAAGGAATGTTAGAAATTGGGACAGAAGCACTAGTTTCATAACCGGAAATACACATGCAATAAACCCCACATCTGAATGCAGCTTGGCAGAAGTTCCCCAGAGTTTTAGGAAAATTCTTTCTCAGCCCTGCCTGGACTGAACATGAGACCTTTTGCATACAAAGCATGTGATCTGCCCTTGGGCTGCGATGGAAATGGATGAAGGGACAGGAAACATTATGATGGAGGTATTGTTATATTAGCTTCCAAGCTTAATCGAGGATGATTCCCACTTCCCCAATAGTTTTCCTTTTTTTAATAATATTTTTTAATAATTTTAACATATAAATTATAAAATGCACCACAAAACCTATCACTTATACAATCTTTTTAGACTTCCATCAGCACCTGTGATGATCCACCATTTTAACCACTTCTTATGCATTTCTTAACTTTATATTGCCTTTACATCTCTTAACAAATCATCCTCCCCCTTGTCCATTTTTACAATACTTCTAATAATACTCCTCACAAAACTTCTTGCAACCCTACAAACGTCGTCTGTTCTTCACAATTACTTTTCAAATTGTCCGTAAATCCCCCAATAGTTTTCCATCCTTCCCCAACACAAATTGTTTAGGAGAAATCCTCAACTCTCACAGAGATATCTTTTGGGGGATTTCTGGTGATTTCACTAGAAGGGAATGAGAATCTTTCCTCACACAAATTTATTTATTATAAATTATCCCACTGTTTGAGTTGTTAGGTAGATACAGGCAAGGTTATATGAATTAAATTCCCATTTAAATTAAGAGACAAATATTAAAGCATTATTAACTTAATCCCGTTAATTTTAAGGGGACTAGAGTTCAACTAAATCATTCCATATCCAAGCTAATGCATTCAGAAATTAGAAGGTACAAGTCCCTACCTGTTTTGGAACACCAACCATACAGTTATGTCAGTTCATTTTTATCACCCAAAAGGCTTTCTACTCCAGATTCTTTTAAAGGCATGTTTTACCTCTTTATTCCTCAAGCTGTATATGAGAGGGTTTAAAATGGGACCAATAACAGTATAGAAAAGGGATAGAAATTTACCAGTGTTTGGTGAGTAAGTGGAATTGGGCTTCAAATAAGTAATACAAGCAGAACCATAGAACAAGGTCACCACAATGAGGTGTGAAGAACAGGTGGAGAAGGTCTTCTTCTGACCTTCAGAGGACGAGATCTTCAAAATGGTTGTAATGATGCCAGCATAAGACATTAAGATCAGGATAAAAGGAAAAGTCACAAAAATCATAGTCGCCACAAAGACTGAAATCTCAACCCCTGAGGTGTCCCCACAAGCCAATTTCAGCAAAGGAGGGATGTCACAAAAGAAGTGGTTGATCACATTGGAGCCACAATAGGAGACAGTAAACACCATGCTGGTGAGTCCAAAGGACATCAGAAACCCACTTAGCCAAGATGCTACAGCTAAAGTAATAGAAACTTTTTGGCTCATCAGGACGTGGTAGTGTAAGGGCTTACAAATGGCAACATATCGATCATAGGCCATTGAGGCCAAGAGGAAACATTCTGACCCACCAAGGAAGAATACAAAGTAGGTCTGCAGAGCACATCCGATGAAGGAGATGGATTTATTTCCAGAAAGGAGGTTTGCCAGCATCTTAGGGATATTTACTGACGTGTAGCAGATCTCCAGAAAAGACAGGTTTCTTAGGAAGAAATACATGGGGTTGTGGAGGGCAGGGTCAGCCAATGTCAAAATAATGATGGGAAGGTTTCCTGCCAGAGTGATGATATAAAGTGCCAGAAAAGTGGAGAACAATGAACTTTGCAGGTTTGGATCATCAGAAAGACCCAGGAGGATGAATTTAGCTGGTGCTGTACTGTTTTGTATAATGTGTTCTTTTCTGTTCTTCATCCTGGAAAAAGAACATAAAGAACTGATAAATTTAGGATATGATTGTTTGACTATACAAAATCTTTTTATATAGATTATATATGGACTCTGTTCAATGACTGCCAGGCTGTATAATAATCATTTTCTTTATTAAACATAGCAAGTGTAAGCTTTGGTAGGATTGATCCTAAGTAACATCATTAAAAGGCATCAAACTTGAAAAATAAACTTTGTCCAAGAAATTATTTAGTATCATTCACGAGAAAGGATTTACAGAGTGTATTCCTTCAGAGTGAAACATGTCAAAGGCTTCAAAAGAAAACAATCTGGTACTTACTGAACCCTGGAAGGTCACACCCAGCTCTCTGTCCTGACACCCTAGCTGCACTAGAGATTTCTCAGGCACAGTTATAGAAGGTAGTTATCTTAGGCTGCTTTCAATGTATTTGCCTCTTCACCATGTTTTATTATGCCAGATTCTTCCCTCTGGGAGCTGTGCTCCAAGACAGATCACAATAAATAATTCACTGATCATGCAAATTCTTTAATGTAGCTATTCAGTTATCCATTGTGATATTTCTATTATATTAACTTTAAAGCCCCTCATCCTTTGTTCTATGGGGCATATGGCTGTGCAGACATAGAATTATAGAATTGTAGAGTTGGAAGGGACGTAAGGGTCATCTAGTCCAACCCCTTGCATGGGTCATATGGGTTTGGGACAGGTAGTGCCTATGTTGGTACACACATTATTCTTCTTGTGCAGTTTGTTCCCCTTTGGTCCCCACCCTCCACTCAGCTGTTACCTGTGGCTCCCAGAAGCTGTCTTTTGTGACAACTCCTGCAGTTCAGCTGGTGCCAAATGTATTGCTGTTTTCCTCTCGACCACATCTGTGAAGTTGAGAAAGGGGTCTTGTCCTCTGAGGAGCCCAGAACATCAATACACACTGCTCAGGCTTGTGTCCAGGGGAGGGTCCTTCAATTCTGCCAATTCAGTGGTTTGATTATCTCCTGAGGCAGACTGAGGCCAACAAATATAATGGGAAAACACTTTCTTGACCAAGTTGTATAACCTTCTGCAAACAAACAAGTATTAATGCTCAGTAAATACCTGGTGTTGTCTAAGGGTTTATCTATACTAACATTTTCCCCATCATTTTCCGGGCAGAGGTCCGAGATTTAAATCTCTGCATCCTTTTGGGATTTTTCCCCCTATACCAGAGCTTTCACCATGAAAACCCACTCTTCCCAGCAGAATCAGGGCAAATGTCAATTTGGTTTTTCCGAGGTTTCAATTTTGCTCCAATTCAACTCTGAAGAGTGGATTTTCACAAGGAAGCTCTGGGGAAGGTAATGTGGAAGCATTCTGAAAGGAAGCTTTAAACTTTCAACCCTGTCTGGAAAGTGTGGAGAAAGGATAAGTGTGGAAGACGCCTAAGCTTGCCACAAACTTTGTACAAAGAAATCAATATGAATGCTTAATAAACAGGCCATCTCAAACTGACCTTAATATTAAGCTGGACCAGTAACAAACATCCTTTTTCCCCCAAGAGAGAGATTTGTTTGTTGATAGATAGATGATAGATAGATAGATGATAGATAGATAGATAGATAGATAGATAGATAGAGATAGATAGATAGATGATAGATAGATAGATAGATAGATAGATAGATGATAGATAGATAGATAGATAGATGATAGATAGATAGATAGATAGATAGATAGATGATAGATAGATAGATAGATAGATAGATGATAGATAGATAGATAGATAGATGATAGATAGATGAATGAAAATAGATAAAGTAATGGCTTGGCTCTCCCACAGAAGCGAGACACTGGTAGTAATTATCTCAGGTTTATTGCTCAAACACGTAAATCACTCCGGAACTCCTTCACTCCGTTTCTGACTCCAAGTTTGCAGTTTGGGGGGGGGGAGCCCTTTCGCTTTCGCTCTTTCCCCCTCCTTTCACTGACCTTTTCACACCTTCAAGTTTTGGGGCTGGCTATTCCCGGCCTCCCTCCCTCTGTTTCTGAGCTAAGAGTGCTATTTTGTGTATCTCTGCTCTGGCTCCACTTTCCTTGCTCACTATGCTCAGGGATCAGGTTACCATTGCTATTTGTTGCCTGCTCTCTGTTCCCTGAAGCCATGCTGTCCCTCCTCCCTCTCACATTCCAGCTCACATTCCAGTGTCCTTATCTCTCTTTGTCTGTTCTCATTCCCAGTCTCTGTCAGCTCTGGGAGGAAGCTGATGATAGATAGATAGATAGATAGATGATAGATAGATGATAGATAGATAGATGATAGATAGATAGATAGATAGATAGATAGATAGATAGATAGATAGATAGATGATAGATAGATAGATAGATAGATGGATGGATAGATAGAAATGATAGTTAGGTAGGTAGGTAGGTAAAAGGTAGCAGACCCCTGGATGGTTAAGTCCAGTGAAAGGCGCCTATGGGGTTGTGGCGCTCATCTCGCTTTCAGGCCGAGGGAGCTGGCATTTATCTACTGACAGCTTTCTGGGTCATGTGGCCAGCATGACTAAACTGCTTCTGGTGCAAGGGGCACCAAGATGGAAACCAGAGCGTGCAGAAACACTGTTTACCTTCCTGCACTAGCAGTACCTATTTATCTACTCACGCTGGTATGCTTTCGAACTGCTAGGTTGGCAGGATCTGGGACAGAGCAAGGGGAGCTCATCCCATCACAGGGATTTGAAATGCCAACCTTCAGATCGGCAAACCCAAGAGTCTCAGTGGTTCGGACCACAGCACCACCCGTGTCCCTGCAACAGATGATAGATAGATAGACAGATAGATATATATAGATAGATATAGATAGATAGATAGATGATAGATAGATAGATAGATGATAGATAGATATAGATAGATGATAGAGATAGTTAGACAGACAGATAGACAGATTTACATATTCTACATTGGCAATTATAAGTCTTTGAAAGGGCTATAGGGGTGATTGTCCTGAATGACTGAGACCAGGCTTGGTTTCACCAATAAAAGTTGTAGTTACCACCATTTGGCATACAAAAAAAGGTAGGCAAAGGGTACAGTGGAAACAGTGGGGAGAACCTTTGTTCCCTTCCTTCCACCGCTGTCAGTCTGGATGTAGGCCAGTTAAGCCAAAACTAGCAAGTAAGCTTCCCCTCCACCTGCTTAACATGCTCTGCCCCCAAATGGGTGATTTCAGAGGATCCAAGGCAGGTAATTAGGAGGGGAGAGACAGAGAGCACCTAACCTTCCTGGAGCTTTCTCCTCTTTGCAGACTCTAATCTTCACACATGTAGGATAACTCCAAAATGTTGTAGACACATAAGTGAAAAATTCCCTTTGGGTCCAGCAGCAATACACACAATAATCCACACAGTTATTTTGATGAAGTTTATTAAGAGCTAAGCAGAAAGTAAGAGATCAAATGGAAGACAGAAAGTTGCTTCAACAAAAAATAAAATAAAATAAATCCACCCACAGGTTATCCCATGCCTGCCTATCATAGTATTGTAGAATCTTAGACTTGGAAGGGACCCTGAGGATCAACTGGTTCAACCTCCTGTAGTACCTATCTTACTGCAGCTACTTACACTCAGCCTTTAGGTCTCATTCGGTGCAAAGTAGCAGCATTGATTGCAGACCCCCCAATATTTATCCAGTGAAAAGAGGGACATCTTTTTATTATTATTATTATTATTATTATTATTATTATTATTATTATTATCTTTAGTGTTGTTGTTGTTGCTGCTGCTGCTATCATTATAAATCTCCTGGCCATATGACTGGCTTGCCCCAGCCACTCTGGGTAGCTTCCAACATATATAAAAACTGAATAAAATGTTTAAAAACTTCCCTGTACAGATATCTTCAGATATATTCTAAAGACTCTATAGTTACTTATCTAATTGGCTCGGGGGTTGCCTATCTCCATACACACAATATTTCTCCTGTGAAAATAGGGACATTCTAAAGAAAAGTGGGGCATTCTGGGATCAAATCAGAAACTGAGACAGCTTCTGTATGTCCAGGACTGTCCTTGTAAAAAAAGAGGAAAACATGGAGGGTCTGTGATGGTCAAGTTATATGAGGGATGTTGAGAGACAATGGGCTATATGGCAACAGTTCACTTCCAAGAGGTTTGATCCAAGTAGGTCTTGCATGATATCTGGCACTGCCCAGACAATCACAAGGCAGTCAGTAGCCAGGGGGATGCCAATCAGTGCTAATTTAGTCTCTGCAAATTTTGGAAATTAATGCAGAAAAAATATGGGTTTGGGGTTCTTTGTACTGGCTGATTCAGACAAATGGAAACACTTCTGGAACAGAAGCATGCTAGGAGAAGTCCATAGAGAGGGAATTAATGCATTGTGAGTTCATGTGACAAAATGTGTGCAGTATCCCTGCATATAATTCTTTCCTGCCATTTAAAATCTAATGCAGCATGGTGGAGAAGCAAGTTGTTGTTGTTGTTTTTTTTTAAAAAAAACCACAATTCTGGAATGCAGCTGCTATTGAAGTGCAAAAGGGATGTTAGAAATTGGGACACAAGCACTAGCATCAGAACAGAAAAACTCATGCAATAAACCCCACCTCTGAATGCAGTTTGGCAGAAGTTTCCCAGAATTTCAGGGGAGAAAAACTTTCCCAGCCCTGTCTGGACTGAACATGGGACCTTGTGCAAACAAAGCATGTGATTTACCCTTGGGCTCCGATGGTATTGGATGAAGGGACAGGAAATTTTGTGTCAGAGAATGACCTTCATATTAAGTTATATTAGGTTCCAAGCTTAATCGAGGATTATTCCCACTTCCTCCAATAGTTTTCAATCCATTCCCCAACAAAAATTGTTTAGGAGGAATACTCAAGCCTCGCTGAGATATCTTTTGGAGGATTTTTGGAGATTTCACTAGGAGGGAACCACAATCTTTCCTCACACAAATTTATTTACTATAAATTATCCCACTGCTTAAGTTGTTAGGTAGATTCAGGCAAGGTTAGATGAATTAAATTCCCATTTAAATGAAGGGTCATATATTAAAGCATAATTAACTTAATCCCATTAATTTTAAGGGGACCACAGTTCTAATAAAAAATTATGGATCCAAGCTAATGCTTTCAGAAATTATGAGGTACAAGTCCATACCTATTTTGGAATTCCCACAATATGTCACTTCATTTTTATCACCGAAAGGGTCTTCTATCCCAAATTCTTTTAAAGGCAGCCTTTACCTCTTTATTCCTCAAGCTGTATATGAGGGGGTTCAAAATGGGACCGATAACAGTATAGAAAAGGGAGAGAAATTTGTCAGTGTTTGGTGAGTAAGTGGAATTGGGCTTCAAATATGTAATACAAGCAGAACCATAGAACAAGGTCACCACAATGAGATGTGAAGAGCAGGTGGAAAAGGTTTTCTTGCGACCTTCAGAGGATGAGATCTTCAAAATGGTGGTTATAATGCCAGCATAAGACATCAAGATCAGGATAAAAGGCAAAGTCCCAAAAATCATAGTCGCCACAAAGACTGCAATTTCAACCCTTGAGGTGTTCCCACAAGCCAATTTCAGCAAAGGAGGGATGTCACAAAAGAAGTGGTTAATCACATTGGAGCCACAATAGGAGAGAGTAAACATCATGGTGGTGTGACCAAAGGACATCAGAAACCCACTTAACCAAGATGCTCCAGCTAAAGTAGTATAAACCTTTTGGCTCATCAGGACGTGGTAGTGTAAGGGCTTACAAATGGCAACATATCGATCATAGGCCATTGCGGCCAAAAGGAAACATTCTGACCCACCAAGGAAGAATACAAAGTAGGTCTGCACAGCACATCCGATGAAGGAGATGGATTTATTTCCAGAAAGGAGGTTTGCCAGCATCTTAGGGACATTGACTGATGTGTAGCAGATCTCCAGAAAAGACAGGTTTCTTAGGAAGAAATACATGGGGGTGTGGAGGGCAGGGTCAACCAATGTCAGAAGAATGATGAGAAGGTTTCCTGCCAGAGTGATGATATAGAGTACCAGGAAAGCGGAGAACAATGTACTTTGCAGGTTTGGATCATCAGAAAGACCCAGGAGGATGAATTTAGCTGGTGTTGTACTGTTTTGTAAAATGTGTTCTTTTCTGTTCTGCATCCTGGAAAGAGAACATAAAGAACTGAATACTATAATTTAGGATATGATTGTTTGGCTATACAAAATCTCTTTATATAGATTATATGTGGAACTCTGTTCAAGGACTGCCTAGCTGATCAGGGAATGATTCAAAGGCACATACTGAGGTGTTTAACTTGATTGGAATCAATAGGATTTAGCAGTGATTTTATAATAAAAATTCCAAATTATACCTACAGCTTCTGTGTCTTGTTCATATGGGGAAGAATTTTTTAATAATCATAAAATATATTTCTCTGAAATTTCCATCTATATATTCATTTCCATCTATATAATTTTCTTTATTAAACATAGCAAGTGCTAACCTTTGGTAGGATTGTTCCTAAATAACATTATTAAAAGGCATCAAACTAGTAAAACAAAGCTTGTCCAAAAATAATTTAGTATCATTCAAGAGTAAGAATTTACAAAGTGTGTTCCTTCAGAGTGAAACATGTCAAAGGCTTCAAAAGAAAACAATCTGGTACTTACTGAACACTAGAAGGTCACACCCAGCTCTCTGTTCCTGATGCCCTAGTTGCACTAGAGATTTCTCAGCCACAGTTATAGAACATAGTGATCTTAGGCTGCTTTCAGTGTATTTGCCTCTTCACCATGTTTTATTATGTCAGATTCTTCCCTCTGGGAGCTGTGCTCCAAGACAGATCACAATGAATTATTCACTGATCAGGCAGATGTATTTATGTAGCTATTCAGTTATCCATTGTGATATTTCTATTAAGGTGACTTTAAAGCCCTTCATTCTTTGTTCTATGGGGCATATGGCTGTGCACACATAGAATTACAGAATTGTAGAGTTGGAAGGGACATAAGGGTCATCTAGCCCACCCCTTGCATGGGGTGAATGGGGTGGGGAGGGGTAGTACCTATGTTGGTACACACATGATTTTTCTTGGGTAGTTTGTTTCCCTTTGGTCATCACCCTCCACTCAGCTGTTACCTGTGGCTCCCAGAAGCTGTCTTCTGGGACAACTCCTGGAGTTCAGCTGGTGCCAAATGTATTGCTGTTTCATCTTGACTACATCAGTGAGGTTGAGAAGGGGTCTTGTCACCTGAGCAGCCCAGAACATCCATTCATTTCTGCCAATTCAGTGGTTTGATTGTCCTCTGAGACAGATTGATTCCAACAAATATACTGTAATGGGAAAACACTTTCTTGACCACATTGTATAACCTCCTGCAAACAAACAAGAATTAATGCTCAGTTCCCCATCATTTTCCAGGCACAAATCCGGGTTTTAAGTCTCTGTGTCCTTGGTTCCCTGCCCGCCATGCCAGCGCTTTCCCCATGAAATCCCACTCTTCCAGGCAGAATCAGGGCAAATGTCAATTTGGGTTTTCTGAGGTTTGACATTCACTCCAATTCAACTTTAAAGAGTGTTGTTTCACAAGGAAGCTCTGGAGGAGGTGATGTGGAGGCATTCAGAAAAGAAGCTTTAAATTGCAGACAATTTCTTTAAAGGGTGGGTGATACCTATCCTTGCCATAAACTTTGTAACAAGAAATCAGCATAAATTCTAAATAAACAGGTCATCAAGAACTGACCTTACTAGCAAACTGGACCACTAAAATCCTACTTTTTCTTCCAAGAGAGAGATGTTTTTGATTAGATAGATGATAGATATAGAGAGATAGATAGATGATGATGATAGATAGATAGATAGATAGATAGATAGATAGATAGATAGATAGATAGATAGTTGATAGATTTACATATTCTACCTTGGCAAGGCCTCTCCTTCTTCCGGAGGGGAGGTGTTGTGGACCGGACGCGATTCCAGCGTCACCCTCTCTCACCTGGCTGGCGCACCACGCCCCCCCCCGGGTGGCCACCCAACTGGGCGGCTTGGCGGGGGCATGGTTTGCTGTTTAAGTTACAGCTGCGCCAGTCATTCTGCCCATTTCTTCACCACAATTATACATTTTTGAAAGGGATACAGGGGTGATTTTCCTGAATGATTAAGACCATCCTTGGTTTCACCAATAAAGGTTGTAGTTACCACAATTTGGTGTACAAAACAAAGTTCGTAAAAGGTGCAGTGAAAGGAGGGCGGGGGGAGAAATTTTGATACCTTCCTTCCACTACTATCAGTCTGGGTGTAGGTCAGTTATACCAGAACTAGCAAGTTAGCTGCCCCTGCCCCATCTGCTTAATATACTCTGCAGCCAAATGGGTGATTTCAGAGGATGCAAAGCAGGTAATGAGGAAGGGAGACACAGAGGGCACCTAGCCTTCTTGGGTCTTTTCTGAGCCCAATGTAGCTTTCTCTTCTTTGGCAGACTCCAATCTTGTCACATGTAGAATGACTCCAAAATGTTGTAGACACATAAGTGAAAAATTCCCTTTGGGTCCAGCAGCAATACACACGATAATCCAGACAGTTATTTGGATGAAGTTTATTAAGAGCTAAGCAGATAGAGGACAAATGGTAGTTCAACAATAACAACAATAGAAATAAGCCCACAGGTTATCTAATGCCTTGCTATCATGGTATCATAGAATCGTAGAGTTGGAAGGGGCCCTGAGGGTCAACTGGTTCAACCTCCTGCGGGACGTATTTTACCGTAGCTACTTACAATCAGCCTTTGGGTCTCATTCTGTGCAAAGTAGCAGCATTGATTTCAGACCCTCCAACGTGTCTCCAATGAAAACAAGGACACCCTATTATTATTTTTATTGTTATTATAAATCCCCTGCCCATCTGACAGGGTTGCCCCTTCCACTCTGTGTGGCTTCGAATACATATAAAAACATAATAAAACATTAAACATTTTAAAAAACCTTCCCAATACAAGGCTGCACTAGCATCATAACCGGAAAAACTCATGCAATAAACCCCACCTCTGAATGCAGCTTGGCAGAAGTTCCCCAGAGTTTCAGGAAAAAAATCTTTCCCAGCCCTGCCTGAACTGAACATGGGACCTTTTGCAGACAAAGCTTGTGATTTACCCTTCGGCTCCAATGGTTGGGGATGAAGGGGCAGGAAGCTTTCTGACAGAGAATGACTTTCATATTAAGTTATATTAGGTTCCAAGCTTAATCGAGGATGATTCACACTTCCCCCAATAGTTTTCCATGCATTCCCCAATACAGTGGTACCTCTGGTTAAGTACTTAATTCATTCTGGAGGTCTGTACTTAACCTGAAACTGTTCTTAACCTGAAGCACCACTTTAGCTAATGGGACCTCCTGCTGCTGCCACACTGCTGGAGCACGATTTCTGTTCTCATGCTGAAGCAAAGTTCTTAACCCGAGGTACTATTTCTGGGTTGGCGGAGTCTGTAACCTGAAGTGTATGTAACCTGAAGTGTATGTAACCCGAGGTACCGCTGTACAAATTGTTTAGGAGGAATCTTCAACCCTCACTGAGATATCTTTTGGAGATTTCACTAGGAGGGAAGCACAATCTTTCCTCACACAAATTTATTTACTAGAAATTATCCCACTGTTTGAGTTGTTAGGTAGATACAGGCAAGGTCAAATGAATTAAATTCCTATTTAAATCAAGGATCATATATTAAAGCATAATTAACTTAATCCCATTAATTTTAAGGGAACCACAGGTCTACTAAATCATTCTGGATCCAAGCTAATGCTTTCAGAAATTAGGAGGTACAAGTCCCTACCTATTTTGGAACTCCCACAATATGTCACTTCATTTTTATCACCGAAAGGGTCTTCTATCCCAAATTCTTTTAAAGGCACCCTTTACCTCTTTATTCCTCAAGCTGTATATGAGGGGGTTCAAAATGGGACCGATAACTGTATAGAAAAGTGAGAGAAATTTGTCAGTGTTTGGTGAATAAGTGGAATTGGGCTTCAAATATGTAATACAAGCAGAACCATAGAACAAGGTCACCACAATGAGATGTGAAGAGCACGTGGAGAAGGTCTTCTTCCGGCCCTCTGAGGACGAGATCTTCAAAATGGTGGTTATAATGCCAGCATAAGACATCAAGATCAGGATAAAAGGAAAAGTCACAAAAATCATAGCCACCACAAAGACTGCAATTTCAACCCTTGAGGTGTCCCCACAAGCCAATTTCAGCAAAGGAGGGATGTCACAGACAAAGTGATTGATCACATTTGAGCCACAGTAAGAGACAGTAAACACCATGCTGGTGTGACCAAAGGACATCAGAAACCCACTTAGCCAAGATGCCACAGCTAAAGTAGTATAAACTTTTTGGCTCATCAGGACGGGGTAGTGTAAGGGCTTACAAATGGCAACATATCGATCATAGGCCATTGAGGCCAAGAGGAAACATTCTGATCCACCAAGGAAGAAATCAAAGTAGGTCTGCAGAGCACATCCGATGAAGGAGATGGATTTATTTCCAGAATGGAGGTTTGACAGCATCTTAGGGACATTGACTGATGTGTAGCAGATCTCCAGAAAAGACAGGTTTCTTAGGAAGAAATACATGGGAGTGTGGAGGGCAGAGTCAACCAGTGTCAGAAGAATGATGAGAAGGTTTCCTGCCAGAGTGATGATATAAAGCGCCAGGAAAGTGAAGAATAATGCACTTTGCAGGTTTGGATCATCAGAAAGACCCAGGAGGATAAACGTTGCTGGTGTTGTACTGTTTTGTAGAATGTGTTCTTTTCTGTTCTGCATCCTGGAAAAAGAACATAATGAACATGATTTTAGGATATGATTGGTCCTACAAAATCTTTTTATATAATGTATATGTGGAACTCTGTTATAAGAGTTCCTAGCAGATCAGGGAATGATCCAAAGTCACATAGCATATTTCTAAAACAAGTTTCTCAGGTCTGGTTCTAGCATTGCCTTCATATTATACCTTCTATGGATTATATTTAAGCTTTAATGAACTCCTTGAAGAATGAGTGGAATATAAGTAGATGACGTGTTTTTAACTATTGTTATCTCGTGTAAATTTTATATTATAAATAGGTGATCTAGCTACATCAGTTTTAAGCCCTATTGTTTTCAGTGCTGGAATAGAATAAAGTACTTAACTGAAATCAATAGGATTTAGAAGTGATCTTATAATAAATTATGCCTATAGCTTCCATGTCTTCTTAATATGGCGAAGTTTTATTTTAATCATCATTGAACGATTTCACTGAAAAGGCAATTGATATAATCATCATTTTCTTTATTAAAAACAGGATTTATAAGTGCCAACCTTTGGTAGGATTGTTCCTTAAGAAATGCATCAAACTTGAAAAATAATCATTGTCCAAGAAATAATTTAGTATCAATCATGAGGAGTGTAATAAGAGTGAAACATGCCAAAGCCTTCAAAAGAGAATAATCTCGTACTTACGGAATACCTGGAAGGTCACACCCAGCTCTCTGCTCTTGACTCACCAGTGGCACTCGTGATTTTTCAGCCACATTGATAGAAGGCAGGGATCTTAGGCTGCTTGCAACATATTTGCCTCTTCACCAGCCACAATGGCCATGTTTTATTCTCCCATATTCTTCCCTCTGGGAGCTGTGCTCCAAAACAGATCACAATGAATGACGGTTGCAGTGGCTACATGCGTTATTAAGGTTATTCAGGTATCCATTGTGACAGTCCTTTGCTCAAAGGCACATATGACTGTATGGACATGCAGAGGTCTCTGTACACATTTGCTGGTTTGCTGCATGTCACCACTTTAGTGCATGATTTGTTTGCTTCAATCCTTTATCCACCTACCTGAACGTGAGCCTTTTTGATCTCAAGGGAAATTACCTCTGAGCAGAAATGTACTGGAATGCACTGTTAGTGTTTCTTTTCCCCCCTTTGCTTAATATTGACTTATAATATTTGCTTTTAATTTTCGCATATCACTTTGAGTGATTCATACAAACAAAATGGAAGCCAGTAACAGCACTTGGATGTGAACCCAGCCCATTGTTAGGAGTGTTTCTTCCCTAATATCACATAGCGATATTTTGTTTTTCTTATTTTCAGCTCCTTTGTCTATTTCAACCAAACTGAAAGGAAATTTTCTTCTAATGTATCTAAATCATTTCATGCTACATGTCTTTAAATTGGGGAATGGTGAAGAAAAGAAAGCCACATTGGGCTCAGAGTACAGCCAGGAAGGTTAGGTCTTCCCTGCTCATTACCTACCTTGGGTCCTCCCTATCTGGGGGAAATCACCCCTATCTGGGGGCTGCGGGTGCTAAGCAAGTATGGTGACAGCTTACTTGATAGCTCTGTCCTGACTGGCCTATCCAGACTGGCAGTTGTGGAAGGAAGGGAATTAACGTTCTTCCCTGCTTCCATTGTACTTCTTACTGACTTTGCCTTATATATCACATTGGGCCAACTACACCCTTTCTTGGTGAAACCAAGCCTGGTCTAAGTCATTCATAAAAATCATTCCCTGTTGCTCTTTCAAAGAGTTATGATGACCAATGTAGTCATTATACACACATACATATAATCTCCCAGACATGGAGATTATAAGAAATATTTTTAAATAAGAAAGTAAGGATTTAGGTGGTTCAGCTTGCTTGTAAGGTCACTTCTAGATGACCTGTTTTTGGAAAATTCATTCTGACTTCTTTGTACAAAATTTGTGGCCAGGTTAGGCAACCTCAGCTATTTATTGAGTATTCATTCTGGACTGCTATATATATTGCCCATGATTGTACCCTATGGTTGTCACTTAGGTGCTGCCAGGATGCCAACTTGAATAAAATATTGAGGGGGGGGGCAGAAAAATCCTGCCCCACATCATTGATCACATGGCATGGCACACTCACACCATTTAAATGGCAATACCTATCAACATTTTTGGGGGGCCTCAAATATTTTATTGGGGAGGCTGAAGGGACCTTGCCCCCCATGAGCTGGCTGCTGAAATTTGGAATCCGAAGTCCACCAGTCCCTGGGGCAAGCCTTGATTCACTTTCCCAGATTGTCCTGATTCAGTTCAGGATTGTGGGTCTTTGCAGGCCGTATGCACAGACCTAATGAATAGCTGCTGATGTTTCTAAAAGGAGAGAAAAACTTTATAGGCAATTTAATATAGGATGTATTTTTTATGATTTAATTTATTTATTTAATAAAAGTTATACATTGCTTGATTGTAAAGACAAACTTCAAAGTCATTAACAAAGAGAATAAAATGATCAGGAAAAACAGTTAATATCAACTATTGAAAATATTCAAAAAATGAAATCAGCAGTAAACTAAGAACAGATAAGACATACATCAACACCCTAGATGTTTGGGTAGGCTTGTCTAAACAAAAATGTTTCTTAGCAGGCACAAAATAGATTACAGTCAAGGTGCCTGTCTCATGTCAACAGGCAGGAAGTTCCAAAGTGTTGGTGCTGCCACACTAAAATATCAATTTTGATCTTTTATTTAGGCCCTTTTGTTACTTTTGTGGCATGACTGCTGCTTCTGTGTAGGTCAGCTCCAACTGCAACTGTGTGTTTCTGTCATGTAATTCTACTCAATATTGATCCAGAGTAGATTCCAATGTATAGTTAGCAGAGTAACAACTTAAACATGTTGCAGGCTTCCCCAAAAATAGACAAGAGGCAATTGCAGAGCTTTACTACTACTGAAGGCAAATAAGCATAATGGTCACAAATTCAATACATTCAGGATTGGCCCTGTCCATAAGAAATCCAATTACAGCAGACTTAACTTAAACTTACAATAACTTATAAATGTAAACCTTAACACACTAAGCATACAGTGGTACCTCGGGTTAAGAACATAATTCATTCTGAAGATCCGTTCTTAACCTGAAACTGTTCTTAATCTGAGGTACCACTTTAGCTAATGGGGCCTCCTGCTGCTGCCGCACCGCCGCCACGTGATTTCTATTCTCATCCTAAAGCAAAGTTCTTAACACGAGGTAATGCTTCCAGTTTAGCAGAGTCTGTAACCTGAAGCGTCTGTAACCTGAAGCGTCTGTAACCCGAAGTACCACTGTACTATGTACAGTATAGAACACCACACCAGAAGGAAAAGAGATAGAAAGAGAAAGTGAAACCCAGGCTCCTTCGGGCCTTAGTTTTACATTCAGCATGACCTTGACAGAAGAGAACCAGTTCAAACCAGCTGTACTCAGCTTCTCTGAGGGAATAACCCAAATATCATGAAGTTTCTTTCACACAGAGAAGCTTCTAGAACCCTCTTGAACTAATTAGAATAGGAAAGATCTCTACACATTAAATCAATACTTTCTGCACTAAGAAATGCAGTCTCAACCTAGTGCAGGGATGAGGAGTCTGTTGTCCTTTGGAAGTTGTTGGACTGCAGTTGCCATCATTCCTAAGAGAGAGTGAGAGAGAGTGTGGTGTAGTGGTTAAGAGCAGTAGACTTGTAATCTGGTGAACCGGGTTCGATTACCCACTCCTCTGCATGCAGCTACTGGGTGACCTTGGGCTAGTCACACTTCTCTGAAGTCTCTCAGCCTCACTCACCTCACAGAGTTTTGTTGTGGGGGAGGAAGGGAAAGGAGAATGTTAGCCGCTTTGAGACTCCTTAAGGGGAGTGAAAGGCGGGGTATCAAATCCAAACGCCGCCGCCGCTGCTGCTGCTGCTGCTGCTGCTGCTTCTTCTTCTTCTTCTTCTTCTTCTTCTTCTTCTTCTTCTTCTTCTTCTTCTTCTTACCACCGAGGCCAACAGCAACCAGAGGACAAAAGATACCCTACCCCTGCTCTGGCATCACCAATTTCTGAAGGGATAAAGGACAATTGGGTCACAAGAATAACCTAGAGATTTGGACCTTAAGAGGTGCGTAGCCATTTCCAAAGAGATTGATTGTCTAATTAGTCAGACACCAAAATGAATGTTTCCCATGCCTACAAACTGTCTGCTTTTGGCTAACAAACTGCTCAGGGCATGTTTCATTTGTTTGTTCCTCAGGCTGTAGATAACAGGATTGAACATGGCTGGAGCCACAGTATAGGTGAGGGAGAGAAAGTTGTCTGTAGGAGCTGAATAACTAGAACTTGGCCTCAAGTATGTGAACATAGCTGTGCCAAAGAAGAGGACCACGGAGAGCAAATGTGAGGAGCACGTACCAAGAGCTTTTTGCCTACCATCTACTGCAGTGATTTTCATAATAGCTAGAAATATGAGAATGTAGGAGACCAGGATAAATATGAATGGTGTGATGAGAACCAGGAAGACAGTTAGAATTCTCTCCACCTCGTTTATGTAGGTAGTTGGGCAGTGCAATCTTACTAATGGGCGGATATCACAGAAGAAGTGATTGATGATACCTGGGCCACAGAAGGGGAGGGAAAATACCAACCATGTCTCCATAAGCGATATGGACAACCCACTGAGCCAGCATCCAGAAACCAACAGAAAGCAAGCCCTCTTGGTCATGAGCCTCATATAATGCAAAGGGTGGCAGATGGCCAGGTAGCGGTCATATGCCATAATAGCCAGGAGGTAACACACAGCAGCTCCAAGTAAAACATAGAAGAACAGCTGCATGGCACAGCCAAATAATGAGATAGTTTTTTTCTCTGACATTAGGTTCACCAGCATTTGAGGAAGAGTCACAGATGCATAGCAGATATCCAAAAGAGACAAATGTCTAAGGAAGAAGTACATGGGTGTATGCAGAGTGCGATTTGATATAGTGGCAGCAAAAACCAGCAGGTTCCCCATCATTATGAACAGGTAGATTAGCAGAAAGGCAGCAAAGAGCACAGACTGTAAATCATATCTGTGTGAGATTCCCAGGAGCACAAATTCAAATGTGGTGGTGCTTGTGTTCCTTTTTGTGGTTTCTTCTGCATGCTCCTCCTGCAAGGATTTTTAAAAAGCAACTGTGATATGTGAATTTCTGATATTAGGACCTGCAAAGGAAAATGTTTCAACCCGCCCTTAGTTTTGGAACAGGTTATTTTCCACCTTTGTGACAAAAGAGAAAGAGACAGCTATAGGGGTTAAAATGTTGGACTAGTAGTAGGCCATGAAGCTAACAGGGTGACCTTGTCTTGGTCATTTTCCCACAGCCTAAGGGACTACCACATTTTTCCATATAGAAGACACCCCCATGTATAAGACGACCCCTATTTTTGGGTGCCAAAATTTTGAAATCAATACTTTTTAGTTGTTGAACTTTTGGGAGGATATCACAAAAAGATCCCCTGATCAATCTACCACCCTGGCTGATGGAAGTGGTATCATATTTCAGCATCACTAAGATATGCATTTTTATGCACACTTTCTTTACACATTTATTATTATTATTTTGCTTCAGAATTATTTTTCAAATTTCAGAGAATTGCAAAGGATACCTGCATTTTGGTTTGTGATTGTTCTCTCCCCCATCCATACCGAGCAGATGTAAAACTGAAACAGATTGTAAATAAGGCTGTTCCATCTATCTATAAGTGTAGGGCTTTTATAGAAAATATATTCTCTGAAAGCCATGGATATAAGGGTCAGAATATTTTCAGTCTTTGCAAGAGAGATCAGAAGTTTCCTCACTTGCATGCATTATATTGTCTGGCACTTTAGTTTACCTCTAACCCAACTGTATAAAGAAAAGCTAGAGTCCATGGAAGTTAACAAATTCTCTCTCTCTCGTAAGAGACAAGTGGATCCATAAAAGTAAAATTCTGTATACCTGGGAAGAACTCCCATTGAACTAAATAGAATTTAGTTCTGAGTAAAGATATCACATGACTGGCTAAAACACTGTTGGATTTAGTACCAAAAGAGCAGGCACAGAGTTATGTTGCACACCTCCCTCATTAAACCATTGGAACATTGATTGGAAGGTCCATCATTCAGCAGCAGAGCATTGGCTTCCCATGAAGATGCTCTCAGATTCAATCCCTGGGATCACCAGGTAGGACTGGGAAGAAATAATATTGAGCTAGATGAAGCTTACTTACTTTACTTTATCAAACCTTTATTAGGCATTATGGAAATAAAACCTTAAAAGAGAAAATAACATATAAAAGCCTTGAAATATATATAAAAAAGGCAGCAGTTTGCTAAGTACATATATATATATACATATAGAGTCAGTGGTTTTCCTTGTTAACCTGCTCCTTGGAGGACTGCTGCCAAAAACTCGGCTACCCCCGCCGTTACCCTTTGGTCAACGTCGGATAGGTAGAATCCCACACATTCACCTTGCTGCGGTTCCAGACCACCCAAAAGAGGGGACAGCACGCGTTGACGGAGCGTACTGTACAATGGGCAATGAAGGAGAATATGCTCTACAGTGTCCGGGACATTCATTGAGCATCTGCAGAGTCTCTTGTTTCTAGGAATGTTTTGATATCTTCCCCTGACAAATGCTGAGGGAAAAACATTCAAGCGGGCCAGCATAAAAGCCCTACGTTGGGCTGGGATTATTAGTTTAGTGACGTAATTGGCTCTGCTATCTAAGATATTTAATTCATAGAATATGGGGGAGCAAATTTTGTTTACAGCTGCCATAATATTTTGTCTCTCGACATCCTTTAGTCTAGTTAGGATATTATGGGAAATATATTGCTCATTAGAATTGTACAGGGACTCCAGCTCGACGCCTAAAGATTCAATCTTTTTTTCGAGGTGCTGATACCATCTTGATTTATAGGAGTCTTTGAGCAAATCAGCGAGCAGACTTGATGGAGGGCAGCGGAAGTGGCAGCGTAACCAATACTTTATTGAGGTGGACCATGCCCAATATTCCATTGTGTGTATGCCTATTTCTGCACACATTGTTTCATATTTGATCATAGCTGGGAGTCCAAGAATACGTCTCAGAAAGCTAGAGTGAATCTTTTTTAAATCATTGTTATATGCTTGGACCCATAGCGGGATTCCATAGAATATCTGGGATTGCACTTTTGTTTGAAATATCTGATTTGCCGCAGGAATAAATTGATTACCTTTCTGATAATGAAAACGGGCAACTGCTGATGAGATGCACTTTGCCTGTTTTATGGCATTTGTGCGATGGGTTGCCCACCCTAAATTGCTCTGGAATACGATTCCCAGATACCTATAGATTTTCACTTGTTGGATTTCTTGCCCTCTTATTTTCCAGTGCTAGATGAAGCACTGATATGACTTACTATAAGGCAACTTACTGTGTTCCTTTTTTCATATTTTAGAGAAAATGTTTTGCATTCTGTCATAGATCATGAATTGTATCTAGCACACTGTGCTAATTCTAATATAAGGTTCATCACTTGGCATTTCCAGTTAAAATGCCTGGGCAGCAATTGATGGGAAATAGACCTCTTTCACTGTTACTTCCGAGTGACAGAGTTAGGCTGATTTGATGGGTATATTGCCCAAAGCGGTAAGTTGTAAAGTATAAAAAAACTAATAGGTTTGCCAGTTGTCTGAGCTTGGCTTGTTCCTGTGCCTGTTACAGTCTCTGACAGCTGTTTACTCTGCACAAATCACAAGTTTAAAAAGTATTAGCCTTTGAATTACAAGAACATATTTGCCTGGCCAAAACTATTATGCAAGTAGAAAGTTATCATTGCAAGCATCCAAATAGGGGTGGAGAAGAAATTTGGTTGAGCTCTCATTATAATGCAAAACCATGCAATTTACACTCCCCAAGAAAGTGTGTGAACCAAAAGGCACCCCTACATCCAAATATTATATCAGTAATATTGCAATTAATAGTTGTAGATATCCAGGCAACAAGTTGCAGTTTTAGAAATAATAATTCCACACTTACCTGTGGAAAGCCAAACATAATGTGAATGTTGTAAGCGAATTCTGGAAGCTCCTGCAGTCTAAACAGTTATGATTAGAATGGTAGTTAATTGATTTCTGTAACCTGCTTAGATTGTTTCCAGCAATATATAGAAGAAAGAAAAGAACTGGAAGCAACAGTATGCTCATTTGAATAGCAAATCATCTTGACACATTCCAATTAATTCCCAGCTAGGGCATTAGAGCCTTGATTCATGAAAGGAGCGCTGAAGTCCTCAGAAACTTTCATAACTAACACATTTGTACATATGCTTTTACAGTTTTATCTGCCCATTTTTCTATTTAAGCTTTTACACCACTGTTCAGCCCCAATCGCAGAGCAGTCTTCTTCTTCTTCTTCTTCTTCTTCTTCTTCTTCTTCTTCTTCTTCTTCTTCTTCTTCTTCTTCTTCTTCTTCTATAGCACCTGTCACCAGGTTTATAATTACAAAAATGCAACACAAAACAAAAAAAGGTTGGGCATGGAAAAGCAAACTCATCAAGTATCAGTTCTTAAAGTTGTCAAGTCCTTATAAGGACCAGCTAGAATGGAAACAGTTTGGGGAGGGGGGGCAAAAGATGCTGGTCCCTCATCAGAGCTAATGTGGTAGCTCTGCTACCAAATACTCCCTCTTCTGCAGCCTGATGGAATGATAGTCACTTAGTGTCAATTGAGGAAGAGGAAAAGTCAGAGGTAGCTTAGTCTCTCAGCAAAGCCAATTGAGTGACCTTTCTTCTCTTCTCTCCTGTTACAGGGATGCCAACTGGATTTCCTGGGCCTGGTACACTGTCTCCAACACCATGGCAATCTATTGGCAGAAACTGCAGTTTATGAACCTATATTAACTTAATCTAGCCTACCTCAAAGGTTTAAGGGTGGGTTAGAACAACATAAAAATCGTGATTAAAAACAGTTTTAAAAATAAATTACAGTTACAGGAATAGGGTGAATCCCAGTACTTTGTTTTCTACAAAAAATGTTTAGCTGCACTTCTCATTTTCACTCAAGAAAATCACCATTTTATAGTTCAAATCGGGAAAAATAAATACAGCAAATGGACAAAAGTACAAAGATTCACAAATGCTTAAGGGTATGTGTACCCTTGCATTCCTTCAGAAAAAAAAAACCCACTGGTGAATCCCATTACAATGACAGAAGTGGCAGACAGACAATAATGTACCCAGGTTTGATGTCCTGAATGGAACAGCAAGATACAAATATGTAATTTAGAGTAGTCCCCTTGCTTTAACGGCAACATTTCATAGTCCGGACATTTAAATCAAAATACCAAAATCCAGAAGAGGAAGAAGAAGTAGCAGTTTTCCAACTCTTGCCATTGTAACTTGTGCAAGTGTACAGTGTTTGCTGATTCATTTTGTAGTTCGTATTTTTGTTTATGGTTACATTATATTAATAAGTAAGAGACGATGGCAAGCAGACCAGTAGTGGCTGGGTGGGTGACATTGAAAACCTGCTCAATTACAATAGCACTGTTTTTTCAATGTAGCAAAGGAGACTTATTTATTTCAAAGAAATTACTTTTCAATAAAGTATACCCACACCTGCCAGTTGTGTTTTATTCTGCCAAGACAGCACATCTGGGGAGTGAATGAAATAACAGGGACATGGAGGGAAGTGTCTTAAACTAAAAGACTAAAACTAGCCTATCTGAGCTTCTCTTTAAGCTGCAAAGGGTTGGCACTCTGCTGTACTCACAAATGTGAGGAAGGAAGGATAATATCTAATATATACTCTCCTAACATTTAATCACACCCCAACAAATTGGTCCTAAGGTTCCCTCCTTTTCCCACCTACTCCACACTACTGGGACTATTTTGATTGACAACTTAAGGAGTGTGACTGACTCCTACCCAGGTGCAAAAGTGGAACAAGGTGGGTGCGGTGGATGTGGCCCGGCCCGGGTGTCATCCCTGAGGGGGTTGACATCACCGCCCCACCACTCGGGACACTTGTGGTGGGCGGCACACACCTCCGGGACACTCGCCCCACCCCCCTGGGACATTCACCCTGCCCCCCTGGGACACTCACCCCCCAAGATGTCCATCTCACCCCCATAGGTGGCTAGCCCTGCCCCCCGGGTACACGCCGCTCTGGGTGCCAGAGCAGCTAGCTCTGCCTCTGCCTAGGTGAGGAAGTGAAAAGTAAAATTGTAGGGTATTCTTGGGTTCAGGACACCTTTTAGGAATATGTCAGAACTTTATTGGGAATGGTGGACAGTGGGTTCTGGGTGTACATGTTGAGTTTTTCATCCAAGGCTTCCATAGCAAGGAGGGAGTCATTTCCTCTAGAACCTCTGCTGCATGCACAGGGGCCTGAGGGCTGTTTCTCTGCCAGAGTTAAATTATATCCCCCCCTGTCTATACTTTCTGAATTTGCTTAATTTATTGGCACTTCATCAATTTTTGTTATATTTCAAAAAATATAACCTTCATCCCAAAGTTTGGTCCCATGAGTCATCTTTATGGCTTTTCAGTTGTTATGCACATTAACTGCTCAAATTAGATTCCCCTTATGAGAACTTAGCATCTGTTAAGAAACAGTTATAGTCATAGAACAATTCTCTTAAATCAGTCACACAATTGGCCCATCTAGTTCAGAATTGACACCAGCTCTCTGGGTTTTCAAACATGAATCTTTCCCAAACCCACCCATTTGAGACAGCAAGGAATGTACCTGGGGGCTTCTGCACACAAAGCACTGAACCCCGGGCCTTCCCCATATAAAATACAACAGAAAACAACACTGCCAACACATCTACTGTTATCTCTATAGACAAGAAACAATTCACCAGTGGCCTGTTCTGTAGAGTGCTTCGTCCCCATTGGCATGCTTTCAGTCTGCCCGTATGTATAACTAATCTCTTCTTAACCACCAGAGTCTGCAGGGGAAACCTCCATAGAATCGCCATGCATTGTCTGATATAGCGGTGTTTCATGAGTAGAAGCATTTGCTTCAGGCACCTGGCACATATATTTGTTCTCATCTCAGAGGTAAGTCTTTCTTTTGAAATGCTGACTTAACCTCATTGTGGTTGTTTCTTTCACAAGACAAAAGCACACTGATATGAGGAGGAATGAAGAGTACTTGACTTGATCACCTGGATCAAATGACGAAAAAGCATGCCTTTCACAAGTATTTTAAAAAACTTTATCCTATATATTTCAATGATGTCCCCAGAACAGTTTATAAGAACTGAGGGGAAAACTGTAGGGATTGCCAGTAGAGAAGGATGAGTGAACTTTTGTCCCCCCAGATGTTGAACTTCAATTCCTATCAGCCCTGAACAACATAGTGAGTGGTCAGGGATGATGGAAGCAGTAGTACAACAACATCCAGACCACTGCAAGTTCCCCATCTCTGTGTTAAGGTGATCTATATAATTATAAATGAACTGAATTGTCTGCAAAGTAATTTTTGTTTTTCCATTTCCTTTTTTTAGATGACTTATATTCTGGAATATAAACTGGTAAATCATACCCTGACACCTGATTTCATTTTCATTGAATTCTCCAATAGCTCTGGAACACAAGTGTTATTCTGTGTTGGGTTCCTTGCTATGTATACTCTGACACTTTTGGGAAATGGCCTAATTATCACCCTCACCCTGGTTGACTCAGCCCTTCACACGCCCATGTATTTCTTCTTAAGGAACTTGTCCTTCTTAGAGATCTGCTATACCTCAGTGACCCTCCCCAAGATGGTGGTCAATTTTGTGTCTGAGTCCAAAAGCATCTCCTTTGCTGGTTGTGCTGCTCAGATGTATTTTCTTCTCTCGCTTGGAACAGTTGAGTGCTATCTGTTGGCTGCCATGGCCTATGACCGCTATATGGCCATCTGTTCCCCACTGCACTATCCACTGATTATGAATCAAAAAGCTTGTGCTCAGATGACAGTTGCCTCCTGGCTATGTGACATTGTGATGCCTCTTGGCAACGTAGTTTGGATATTCACCTTGCCCTACTGTGGTCCCAATAAGATTAACCACTTCTTCTGTGATGTGCCACCAGTGCTGAAGATGGCTTGCACTGACACCACAAGGAATGAGATGTCAATTCTTGCATTCAGTGTGCTAATCACATTATCTCCGTTCCTGCTGGTGCTGGTTTCCTACATTCGAATCCTTTTCACTGTACTGAACATGCCATCAGCTGAAAGTAGGCACAAAGCCTTCTCTACTTGCTCATCACATCTCATAGTAGTTACCTTGTTCTACGGTTCTGCCAGTGCCATGTACCTGCGTCCCAAATCCAGTCACATTGAGGACATAGACAGGCTGGTTGCTCTATTCTATTCCATTGTTACACCCATGCTGAATCCTATGATCTATAGTCTGAGGAACAAGGAAGTGAAAGATGCCCTCTGGAGGTTGAGAGGGAAGAACATGCTTCTCTGTAAACTCGGTAAATATATTTGTTGGAAAAGAAGTTGTAAAAAATGAATAATTCATATTTCATTTTGTTTTATTTTGCTTTTGTTTCTCAGGGACCCCTACAATAGGTTATTCAAGACTATTTATGCTAATTTCAAAAGGAAGATCCTGTTTCCACTTATAGAGGCACATCAGCTCTTTTTCTAAAATGTGCCCTGACCTACTTCCCAGATCTACTTTTTCTTCCTGGTCCTTCACATATTTTAATTCTCTGCACAATATTTCTATTTGCTTGAGTGTATATTTAATGTAGCGCAATGTAGTACATATTTAATGTCAGAAGAACCTCTAAACATAGGACCTACTCTGAGGTCTGTTGCTGTCAGGTGATGAGTGGTTAGTCCTAATTAATTGTCAGGATTGAATTAAGATTGTCTAGGTTTCTTTAAATTATATATATATATATACACACACACACACACACACATATATTAGTTGGGAACATAGGTGTTGTGAGTAAAGCAACAACACTTGAAATAGGTTACCTTAACCAATGGGGGCCTATAGACAGAAATGAAACCTTCCTTCTCACTGATTCCTTCTCTTCTAGGAACTAATGCTGGTAAAGTGGATTACTTCATTTCATGCTTTTATTTCCTTCTTGCTTATTCTCCAAGTTTAGTGAGTCCAAGCCAGGTACAGTATGAGTTAACATGTACTAGTGTTAGCTCCCTCTTGGTAACATGTAAAATCTATACTTACTATAGAATGGCTTTGTTTTCTTTGAGTAATAAACCTCAAGTGTTCTTTATTCTTTCAACCAACAGTCTTACCAGACTAGTTCTTTCTGCACACTGCTTCAATATGTTTACCAAACTCCAGCAACAGGAAGCTCCCTTACCTTGAGTGAGACCATTAGTCTGTTTAGCTCACTGACTAGCAGTGACTCTCCAAGGTTTCAGGTAGGAATCCTTCCCAGCCCTACCTGAAGATGCCAGTGATTAAACCTAAGAGCTTCCACTTTACCACTAAACTGCAGCCCTTTCCCATAATAGCTAAAATTCAGCAAACCAGTACAATGTCAATCTGCAACTTTACACATTTGTCAATAGCAATTCTGCTGCACTTTAAGCATTAGAACTTCACTTTTCATAAATGAATATAATTAGTTTTATAGACATTAGCTGGGTAGTACCAATTTACATCCCAGAGGGTATGACTCTGATAATTTAGTTTGCTCACATGGGAATCCTAAAAGATCTCATTTAATGGTTGTAGTCAAACAAACCCTTTCAGTTAAACTGCCCTCCAGAAAGACAGTTTCCTCATGATATGGACCAAAT